>NC_088687.1:7682614-9098114 GCF_028017835.1 Emys orbicularis | reverse complement strand
GGAGAGAGATCATAAAGTGGCAGCTCCAAAGCCAAAGTGGCATGGTGGAGACTTGCAAGCAGGCACCGGTTTCCTTTAGTGCTTTCTAGGTCACAGGCTTGATTTTCTCTGAGCAAACCTTGACAGCAGCTGCACTTGCAGACTGAAACTGGCGAGGCGCGTTTTGCCAGATGATCTCGCCCATGTGCGGGCTGGCAGCAGGACATCAGCGTTTACGGGTCGTCATTACCCTTTCTAGGGAGACTGTCTGCTCCGTATCACTGGTATTTGTAAATGGCTTCATTTAGCTGTCACGAGTGCACTAATTGATGGAGGCTTTAATTAGCGGCTATGGGATGGCAGGTGGAGAGCAGTAAGTGGCAAAACTGCTTACTGGCTTCATGAGGTAGTTCGTGTGTCCGGCTGTTGGCGGCTGTGCATAAGGGAAGACTGACAGGGAGGAGGAAAAAAAGTAAATACATTCAGTAAGACGGATGGGAAATAAAGGTCTTCTGAAAGATGGATTATCCAGGTGTCTGATGTTGTTTTCTGAGCAGAGGCATGCAGCCAGCGTACTTGCTGTCACAAACTCAATGAGTCAAATAACTCTCCACCAGGGCTGACATTTTATGATTATCCTGATCCTGAGAGTTGGTCCCAACAATAGGTTTTCGATTCCTCCTCAAAGGCTGGAACCAGCTGCTCCGCATCTTTACAGCTTTTGCAGACAGGAATGGAAGCTAGCTAGTGGGGCCATGAGACATGGGTAGGCCTGGCTGAGAAGATCAGAGAAGGATTCTTCAATAGCTCTTGCTCGGTTATTTAAAAAGGGAGAGGGGAAATTTCTAGCTTCTGAATTGTCTGCTTGGAGGGACATTTTTAAAGACACAAATAGCAGTTAGGCGCCCAACTCCCATTGACTTTCAGTGGGAGTTAGGTGTCTAATTGCCACTTGTGCCTATAAAAAATCTTGCCCTTAGCTGATCTATGTAACCTTAATAGCTACTGCATCTGTTTGCCCACTTCCTGGTCTCCATTGTCCCCCCTACTTGTCTGCCTTATCTCTGTTTAGAATGTAAGCTGTTCGGGGCCAAAGCCGTCTTTATTTGTACGTGGCCCTGATCCTGATTTGTCTCAAAGCATTACTGTAATAGAAACAAATAACACCACAGCTTCCTCCTCCTCACGAGCATGGAGACAGTTCCAATGGAAAGTAATTGCTCACGTCTGTGTAATATTTTGGGTGCCATTTCAAATACTCTTACAAGTTCTGTTTAACTGAACATGTCGTCAGTTAAATCTCAGGAGGAATGCTGTGTTGTTAGCTGTGGTGCATTTCCTTTTAGAACCTGAGCAACTGACCAGTAAAGTCTGTTCCCTGCTGAGTTGCTGCGGCTAACAAAAAGGCAAAGAAGAAGAGACCCAAAAACAGCAGCGCAAACAGAGGCCTTCACATGTGCTGAAAACCAGCATTGTGGTAAGGCAACAATTTCAGTTTCCTACAGCCACTGCCACATCCACCTTGTGAGGTTAGGCCCACAAAACACAATAACTTTGCAGAAGCATCTGTGTAATAAACACCTCCATGGAGCACCAGACAAACATGACCTAAGGCAGAATATTAAGCAGCCTGAGTGCATAATATCGACCCACTACACCTAATGCAAGTGAAACACATTTCGAATTAGCATCTCTTTGTGATGCAAGAAGCTGTGTACGAATAGGGTAGTATCCTTTTAAATGGTTTGTGGCCCTTACAGCGTTCTGTCTTTCCAAAACCTCCCAAACCCTGCCCAAGCAGCAGTGTATGTAGGTAGCCAAGCCTTGCACGTTACACATGTCTAGTACACAGCGTTATTTGGTCCCCACCATGCCTGTGTGGTTCCTTCATCTCCTGTATCTTGTGGACAGAGCAAAGACACAACACTGGGACATCATGCCACCTGACAGAGGGCTGGGTTCACATTTTGTCTGCCTTGCATAGTCACTTTCACCAGTGCTAAGTGAATGTCAAATGCTACCAAAGGAGAATGGTTGCACTTCACACCCACTTTGCCTTGGTGTAAACGACTACAACAAGTACAGAGCAATAGTAAATAAATACGCACGATCTCATCCTTCTCTGTCACCCTCCTCTGCTGCTGTCCAGAGTTCTGTTCCTCCAGCTTCGTCTTTACGACAGGAGCAGAAGCGACAGCCTCACTTCGGCGCTGAAATGCCTGTTCTCCTTTTTCAGCGGTGTGCTGGTTTGTATTTGTCCATTGACCTAGTGTTTCCATTTCTGTGGCCTCCGATAAGCCAGCGCCGATAAGACAAACGTCTGCCACAACTCAGGTGTCAGAAACCTCCAGACGAAAGGACCGCGCCTGAGATCTGTTCAGAAAAAACCTGGCTGGCAAAAAAGCAGCCTGTTGTACCTGCCCTGAAAGCAGATGTATTCTAGTCCAATAGCGGCCACCAGAGGGTCCACAGCTGGAGGATGCAGTAAACAAAACAAAAACAATCAATAATAATTTTTCTTCACACAAAATGAAGTTAAAAAAAAAAACGCTTGCAGGATAGAGGATGAAATAGTTGCAAAGGTCATTTAATACAGAGCTTTTTTACATGAAGGCCATCCACCACAAACCTATCAATCATACATGATTGCTACCCAATTTTCCCAGCCTGTAATTTCGCCATCTAAAAAGAGGGCAGCAAGCCCAACGCTCTGATGAAACTTTTATGAAGGGGAATTTACACTGGTTGTACCTGATGGCAGGTTGGGAGCCGATTAAATGAGGTTGTTTTTTTTTAACATGGGGTCAGAAAGCCTTGGCAGATTAAAAAAGGGGTACTGCTTCCTAGTGAACATTCCGTCTTCAGGTCACGGCTGGTAGAAACTGCTAATGTGGTTCAAGGCGAGTTTGGAAACAGTGGCTCAATGAAAGGTGATTTCGCCGCAGACAGCTACGGCCCATCCAAATGTGATGCTCTTTGGGGGGGCTGCTTATATGTAAGGAGAGGTAGGGTAGCCAGTGGTTAGTGGGCTGGGTTGGGACTCTGGAAACCAAGGTTCAGTTCCCAGCTCTGCCACAAACTTCCTGCGTGGCCTCAGGCAAATCACGTGATTGTTCTGTGCTTCATCTGTACAATGGGGATACTAACATTGTGGAGGTCAGATAGGGTTGTCAACCCTCCTGGATTGGCTGGGAGTCTCCCGGAATCAGAATCGATCTCCTGGTGGCTACTGAAACCAATCTGGGAGATTTTAATAGGCCGCTAAAAGTCCCTACCTGCCCTGCCTCCGTGTGGCTCCCAGAAGCGACTAGCACGTCCCTCTGGCTCCTAGGCACAGGGGTGGCCAGGGGGTCTGTGCACACTGCCCCCCTCTGAGCGCCGACTGCGCAGCTTCCATTGGCCGGGAACTGCAGCCAATGGGAGCTGTGGGGGCAGTGCCTGCAGATGGGGGCAGTCCGCAGAGCCACCTGGCCGCCCCTGAGCCTAGGAGCTAGAGGGACATGTTGGCCACTTCCAGGAGCCGCCGGCGGTAAGCGCCACCCGGAGCCCGCACCCCTCACCCCCTTCCACACCCCAACCCCAAGCCCCAGCCCGAGCCCCCTCCCGCACCCAAACTACCTCCCAGAGCCTGCACCCTGGACCCCTTCCAGCACCCCAACCCCCTGCCCCAGGCTCAGCCAGGAGCCCCCTCCCATACTCCAAACCCCTCGGCCCCAGTCCAGAGCCTGCACCCCCTCCCACACCCCAACCCCCTGCCCCAGCCCAGTGAAAGTGAGTGAGGGTGGGGGAGAGCGAACGATGGAGGGAGGGGGGCTGGTGTGAGTGGGGGGTGGGGCCTTGGAGAAGGGGTGGGGCAGGGGCAGGGTTTCAGGGAAGGGGCAGGGCAGGAGCTGGGCAAGGGTGTTTGGGTTTGTGTGACTAGACAGTTGTCAACCGTAATGTCAGATAGCACCTAAGAGAGTTTGAAATGTTGGGGTACCAGCAATACCACCCCAAAACATTCAAATGTCATGCTCCCCACAATCATGTAAGGCTCTTTTTATTTCTCTTCTGGTTTTTGGGCCTTCAGGTGTCACATTTTCAAGCTTTTCTCTGCAGTCACCAAGAATAGAAATTCCCTTTTTCTCTAAAATCAAAGCTGAGATTCTTCCATAATCACTGAGTCCAGGTGCTCGGTCTTTAAAATTTAAATATAATTGAAATTCCTTTAAATTAAAAAAAATCAAAACATGCTGTGGGAAATTTTGAATTCAACAACTTTTCATGTCTTTCTGACATTCGTCATGGAAAATATTTCCATTTCTCAACCAGCAGCACTAATAACTAAAGCTGAGAGAAAGTTGAAATTCCCTGTGGGAAATTCCAATATTTCAACATTTGTTTTCATCCTAATTGGGACCTATTGACCTATTGAGATTTTTTGCAGAACAAACAAAAAAAGTTCTGAAAAGATTCCGTTTGGACGTAAAATCATAGAATCATAGAATATCAGGGTTGGAAGGGACCTCAGGAGGTCATCTAGTCCAACCCCCTGCTCAAAGCAGGACTGATTCCCAACTAAATAATCCCAGCCAGGCCTTTGTCAAGCCTGACTTTAAAAACCTCTAAGGAAGGAGATTCCACCACCTCCCTAGGTAACCCATTCCAGTGCTTCACCACCCTCTTAGTGAAAAAGTTTTTCCTAATATCCAACCTAAACCTCCCCCACTGCAACTTGAGACCATTACTCCTTGTTCTGTCATCTGGTACCACTGAGAACAGTCTAGATCCATCCTCTTTGGAACCCCCTTTCAGGTAGCTGAAAGCAGCTATCAAATCCCCCCTCATTCTTCTCTTCTGCAGACTAAACAATCCCAGTTCCCTCAGCCTCTCCTCATAAGTCATGTGCTCCAGCCCCTTAATCATTTTTGTTGCTCTCCGCTGGACTCTTTCCAATTTTTCTACATCCTTCTTGTAGTGTAGGGCCCAAAACTGGACACAGTACTCCAGATGAGGCCTCACCAATGTCGAATAGAGGGGAATGATCATGTCCCTCGATCTGCTGGCAATGCCCCTACTTATACAGCCCCAAATGCCGTTCATCTTGAATTGAAATGAAACATTTCAGCCTTCCTGAATCAAAGCGTTTCATTTTCAGCCAGCAGAACGTTAAACTGTGTCTCCTTGTGATGCTGCAGTGGCTCATAAATTGATCCCCAAATATTCCATTTTGATTTTTTCCACAGAAAATAAAAATTTTTTTGCAAAATTGAAATTTGATTGTGCAGAAATTGCATTTGCCATCGAAAAATCATTTGGGTTTTTTTGCATTGAATGAGGCAAATTAGCAGCACAGCTGTGGTTACTACAAGAGATGTAATGCCCTCCAAATCATGCCACTGATAGGTAGCGATAATCATGAGAACCTAAAAGAAAAAGGAGCTGCATTTCTCTCTTCAGAAGCTCTCCCTTTCAGGAGAGCTAACGAGATTGTTATTTTAAAGCTGGCACTGCCCTGTCTGGTTCCTGTCAGAGAGAGAGAGAGAGACCACAGCACCAGCATAATAGGTTTAGTATTCCCTTTGGGTTGTTATAAACAAAATCAATATGTACTAATGATTGCAGCAATACATTTAATCATACTTCATATGGTAACATTCTGCACTTACCCAGTTCTAGGTTTGACAGAGAATAATGGAGTTTACCCTTTTAAAGTTGTAAATTACTATGAAAATGCTGAGCCTCACAGTAAAATACATTCAGGAATGTTTTTAAGCATAGGAAATATTGGTAATACTTTCACTAAGCATACTATTAAAATAAATAAATTGTATTTATTGCCTGATTCCCCAGCTGCGGCTGGATGAAGAAACAGAACATACAAAACTGCAGAGCCTTTTTTGAAAACCTGGGCAATTGTAAATATTCCAAACACAAGTTGGATCCAGTTCTCTGCCTGCTCACACCAATATTACACTGGTGTAACTCCATTGATGGCAATGGAGTTCCTCCTGATTTACACCTCTTTACTGGAGAGCAGGCTCAGGCCCAAAGAAGAAGAATCTCCCAGTTATGTATCTTTCTTATTTCCATTACAGAACACCAGTCAAGGGGCATGGTAGTACTGTGTATTGGAGCTGAAAATAAGTCAGACAGGCCACACTGTTGGCAACGTTCTGTACAGACTTAGCTTCCATGTAACACGGATTACTTTATTATGGTTGTGCGGGGCGTAAATCAGTGTGGAATTTGGCCACGTGCCTTGTTATTATGCAGTTGAATCTACATACAACATAGTGACCTCATCTATCAGAGGAACTCCATTTATAGTGAAATAGAAGAGAAATCCCATATTGTTTTCAGTGCCTCACAACGCACCTTCATAGTGCAAGATCTAATGCCAGTGAAGCTGAGCTGTGAAAGTGTGATGCAATTACAAGGGGATCCCATTGTATATGCCTGCATTAAGCAGTGGGGGAATAGCTACCGTTTAGAGATGTGCCCAATGGCTGGGTATTGTTTTGGTTCGGCAAAGCCAAGCCAGCCTTTCCCTACGCAACCTGCTGCTTAACTACCCAAAGAAGAATCCGTGAATCATTTTGGTCCCCTGGAATTCAAAGTGAGATTTTTTTCATGCAAGCGTTAAAGCCCTGACGGATTCGTATTGTGAGAACCGTGCACGTGTCTGTGTGAAACAGGGACAGAATTCTCGTGGTGCAAGGGATAGTGCCACAACTGTAATTAGCACTGCAGAGATTGAATCATTCATGGATTCAAGTTAATAATGGATGATTTATCCTATTGTAGCAACTGTCCAGCCCTCTGAAAGAGGACCAGGCATTCATAATGGTCACATCCTGCCTCACCTTTGTCTAATTGGTTGCCACATACGGCATTGCATGTGGCCCTTATGTTCATACACCGTGTGGCAAGAGATTGCATGGCACAGTATTACCGCTGTGCTCAGAACCAAACTGACATTTTGGAGCTGGGCTGGTCCTTACGGTGGTGGAGCAGTCGTGAGATGACGGTTAAGAGTGAGTGAGACACGGCATGACAGAGTGAACTGTCACACGGGGGAATCAAAACAAAACAACCCCCCTCCCAGGCAACTGGCTCCAATGAATGCTTTCAGAGGCTGCTGGGAGTGGGAGGGCTCTAGGCCTATGTAAGCCAGACCCAGGTCATTTCAGGGGGGAGAAGAGGAGAGGCAACGCCAAAGAAGACTGGGAAGTTGAAGGAGTGCCAAGGGAAAAATAGCTACAGAAAGGGGCAGGAGGGGGTGGGGTGGGGGGAGGTACTGAGGTTGTGGAGAGTGTGGCACCAACTGGGGCGTGCTACCCTTGGAATCTTGGGACTTACCGGAGAGGTTTCCAATTATTTGAATCTGCCATCCCTCAGACCCTTCACTTTTCAAAGTCTTTCTCTGGTTCCAGACAAAATAACGATCACACCCTCAGTAGGAAACTCCTCCCAAGGGAACAGAAATAGGCGGTGGTCGAGAGGGAATGCCTCGCCGTGAAGTGGGCCATGGAAACACTGTGATACTACCTGCTAGGGAGGCAGTTTGTCCTCGTGGCCGACCATGCCCCTCTTCAATGGATGCAGAGGAACAAGGAAACGAGGGTGACCAGATGGTTCTTATCCCTCCAGCCCTTCCAGTTCCGCATACAGCACAGAGCCGGAAGTCGACATGCCAACGCAGATGGCCTGTTGTGGGTGCACTGTATGATGACCCAAGTTGCCCAGACCCTTGGCGTTGAGCAAGGGGGAAGGGATATGTGACGGACTCAGACCAGAAGGCTATAAAAGAGGAGCGGAAGGCAAATATATCAGCCTCAGGATGAGCAGGTCCCTGTTCCCTGGGTAGCCAAACAAAGGCTACTCCAGGCCAATCAAGTCATCTGTCACCAATTAAACCAATTAAGGTCATTGGGCTAATGCAGGCACCTGACTCCAATTAACCGGCAAAGGGTCAGTTAAGGCTGTTAGACTAATGGAGACAGCTGGAACTAATCAAGGTCCTACTCATACTGTTTAAAAGCTCTCCTTCCAGTTCCCTCAAGGAAGCCCAGGTGAAAGGAGCTGGAGGAGAGGAAGTGTTGCTGGAGCCTGAGGTAAGGGTGAAGCTGGGAAAAGGGGATCACAGGGAAGTGGCCCAGGGAATCAAAGCAGCGTCAGTGGTGAAGGGGAAGCCGCCAACAGCTGCTACCATTAGGGTCCCTGGGCTGGAACCCGGAGTAGAGGGTGGGCCCTTCCTCCCCATGCTCTACAGAGATCCCCTTGAGAGGGGAAGCAGACTTTGGTCCAGGCAGGAGGCTGAACTGTGCCTACTGAGCTCTAAGGAGCAACAGAGACTGTGGGTTTTCCACCTTCCCACCTCCTTATTGGCCTGTGATGAAAGTAACTCAATAGGCTGTGACCTTGGCCACTGTACTGAGAAAGGGAGGTCACATTGAAGGCCTTAGCGAGCTTCTGAGGCCACTGAATCCGCCTGGAAGTGCGGGACCCACCACTACAAGCTCGGAGCTTTGTCACAGTATCTCTGTAAAGCTATCAGCACTGTGAGGCTGGCAAATGTCACTATCCCCAGCTCACAAACTGTGAGACTGAAATACAGGGCGCTTACTGGTATTTTATTCCCTCCTGTGGAAAACACCCATGGGATGAGCAGAGGTACTCGGACAACTCCATAGATTAGCAGAGTTCCTAGCACGTCATCCTACTGAGGCGGAGGGAGCCGGGTTTGTCTGGCGATGGAAGAGGCGAGGCATGGTCCTCTGAATGTGCTGGTGACTCAGCCCAAATCCAATAAATAACTGGTCCCTCCCCTTCTCCTCCTGTAGGGGATCAACAAGGAAGGATGGTCCAGTGGTTAGGGCAGTTGTTTAGGACTTGGGAAGTTGAGTTCCAGTCCCTGCTCTGCTGCAGATTTCTGTGTGGCCATGGGCAAGTCACTTAGGGACTTGAAATCAGTGTGAATTAGGCATCTCAATACCTTTAAAAACTGGGCTCTTAATCGCTCTGTGCCTCTGTTCTCCATCAATATAATGGGGATAATAACACTGCCCTACCTCACAGGGGTGTTGTGATGACAAATACATTAGTGATTCTGCAGCTCCCAGATACTACAGTAAAGGTGGCTGCGTAAGTATCTAAGATAGTTGGATGTACGATCAGTCCTGTCATTAACCAGCTGCCCATCCTCCAAGGCACTATCCACCAATATCTGTAGGAATCAGTGCCATCAGACACTTCCTTGTTCCTTGCTCCATGATTTCCAAGCTTACCTTTCGTCAGTGATGCAAACACAGATTGGATCATTTGCATTTCTTTGTGAAAAGCAAATTTTCATCCGCTCCCCAACTATTTGGTTTAAACTCTTCATTGCTGATCATCTTTCAGAAATGTTGGTGCTTTGGGTTGAAGGACTTTATTGAGAAAGGACTCGATAAGAACAGTACATTACATTTCTAGTTTGTCAAATGTCTCAAGGCTGTCTGGGAAAATTAGTGCAATATCATAACGTGTGTGTAGAACTACATTTCACAAAACAATAAATTACATTCATATTATGTATTGAAGCTGCTAGCAATGCCAATGTTAATTTTCCATGGCTTATTAACAACATCATAACAATGCATGCTATTTATGCAGGATGCATTCAGAGATTTATCTCCTCAGTAATGTATTAAATTAGCACAGTGACATTAGAGACATAGATGAATGCATTAGCATTTCTCCTCTAGTTTAGAGTCAGGATTATATCACAAAAGAAATTAGTTTCATGGTCTCATCATAGACCCACTTTAGGTTCTGTCCTTCACCAACTCACTGTCAATCACAAGGAGAGATTCATGTTTGTGCCACTTTCTCTTCTCATTGCACTCTTGGCTATAAAAATGAGACACAAGGACTGTTAATGCTTAACAGAGTCTATAAAAGACAAAACTATGCTCTACTGCTTTAACCTTTTAAGTGTGAAGTGTTTGGGTTGGCTGGCTACTGCGACAGCTGTGAAAGAAAATTGGAATGTCCAGCCGATCAAATTTTAGAACGGTGCAAAGCTTAAAACCTATGGAATTACGGCTGTCTTTCATTGAATATATATGAGGAAATAAACCTCATTCTGGTGACAAAGATTATAACAATTGGCCTGTCATGTTTCAAAACACAGAAGAGTAAAGAGAGTGACTGAACTGAACTTCGGGTGAGCAGCATAGACCTATGAGTATATAGTATATTCCAACAATGAAGTTGAGAGGAGTTTACCCAGGCCATGCTTCTTGGGCTAGTAGTCGTTTAATATTGCATGCATGTTGCTGTGTGGAAGGTCAAACTTCAGGTTTTGACATTGGCCTCTCATTGCATGCTTTGATGAGTACTGGATCATACATCACTGGTTCAGACCCAGGTTTATAATTTGATGTATGCAGTAACAGATACCAGTTCAGGAACTGGATTCATCAAATGCTTGAGTGGAGATTTCACTTTAACAGAACACACCAGGACTGAAAATGCACTTGAAGAGGGGATCATCCTATCAGAGGAGGTCCGGATGGAGATCACATCTATTCAGTCTCTAACCTCTTTGAGGCTGACCAGTGGCTTCTGTGATGTGGACATCTGTCCACTAAGAATGCGACTGAGACTTAGACCAGGTTGGTAACAACTTTTGTTAATGATCAGCATGGGGCAGATCTGAACTGGTGATCTGTTACGGTGGGTCTCCAACTGCTCTCCATGGAGAACTGGCTAGTCACATAGTGCTAATGTCCCTCTTTTTCCTACTTGCTAAATCTCAGGAATGAGAGCTGAGGCTGTGTAGTCTAGTGGACAGACTTTAGGCAGGTCACTTCTTCTCTCTGTTCCTGTTTCCTCTCCCACCCTTTTTCTGTTCTTTCTATTTAGTTTGGAATCCATTCAGGGCAGGGACTGTCTCTGACCGTGCGTTTGCATGGCGCTTAGAGTGGAACCCTGATCTCAGTCTCAGTGCCAGGGTAGTATAAATAGTAACTTGCAGTATGTCACATCTTTGTCTAGTCAAGACAAAACTATCCCTGTGGGTGAGGGATAGCTCAGTGGTTTGAGCATTGGCCTGATAAACCCAGCATTGTGAGTTCAATCCTTGAGGGGGCCACTTAGGGATCTGGAGCAAAATCAGTACTTAGTCCTGCTAGTGAAGGCAGGGGGTTGGACTCAATGACCTTTCAAGGTCTGCTCTAGGAGATAGGGTATCTCTATTTATTTTTTTAGTCTCGCTTTTCCATGTGTCAGGAGTGTTACGTGGTTGTGAAGAGGAGGTGAGATGGGCTACAAGGCAATGACTTTGGGAAGAATAAAGCTGACTGACTATTTTTTTCCCTTCAAATTTTAAAATGTCAACACAATTTTGAGTTTCAAAATTGGAGGGAAAAAGTAAAAATATAGTAATGAGAAAAATTCAAACAGGTGCTTGTGATTCCTCCACCTCCGCCATCGTTTTCCACTCTGCTGCAATCGAGATGTGGGCATGTAACAGGGTAGCTGACCCACTAAATGAAATTGGGCTCGGCTCTCCTGTTCCAGTCCAGGAGCGCCCTGTTTGGGCCAACTAAGAGGGTGGGGCAGCACATGGGAAGCGATAGAAGGCCTGAGCGTGTGTTAAGTGGGTCAGAGCAGACTGGTGTAGTCAGGAAGAGCAGTTCCTGGGTTGAAAGCAGGAGAGCAGGCAGGGGTTTGCTGGCTGGTGTCCCTCAGCCAGTGCTGGGGAAGACTGAAGGCAGGAGGTGCAGTAGCAGGAGATGCGTGCTGGCTGTATACTGGAGCCAAGGGCCAGATGGATGAGGGAAGGGAAGCAACATGTCCTTGTCGGGGAGCTGGGTCCCAGAGGAACCAGGAGAGGCTCCCAGGGGAGAGGCTGTGAGAGTTTGCACCAGGAAGAGTGGGGTTGTGCTCCAGAAGGAAAGGATGGGGTGACTGCCCTGATGGGTGGACAGAGGGTGACTGATAAAGAGCACAGGTCTGGCACCGGGATGGTTAGAATGGAGCTGGGTTTTTAAAGATTATGAGCACAGGATTGATGAGGAAGGAGTATGTTGTGGGACTTTTGTCCTGTGTTTTGGTTAATACCCTGTGCGGGACTTGAGGACATGCTTGTATTGGACTCGCTGTGAACTCAAGAGGGAAACTGAGTCAAGGGGCCACTCTCACAGCTTCCTTGAGGCCACCAGGGGGCACTTGGGAGGAGACTGTTTGTTTACAGGGCAACTTAATGAATCACTTTCAGAAGCCCTTTGCTGGAGATGAAAGTCTCTGCTACGCAAAGCTCCTGATTCATCCAGTCTCCCACATTGCCATATATTTACTATTCCAGTAATGCTGTGCCCGGCTGAAATCTTTTGTTTCCATGGAAATTCTGTAGCAATGTAAACAATAGACACCCATTTGATAAAATATGGCAATTAGTAAATATTGTTATGCATTTTGGCAAGATCAATATATGCCTAGTAAGTCCAGACAGTGGGAGCTTCGTTTTATTTAGGCGAGATAATTAGTTTAAAATTTCACCTTTAGTTGAGATATTTCCGATGTGAATGTGCACGTGCAGACTGTTCCTGCTTCTCTATAACTTTAGCATCTGTCATTTCAGTAAGAGCATTTGAACAAAACAAACAAACCACAATTTCCTGGAAGTTTTCAGTCTCACAGGGCTGCCAGCTTCATTTCCATAGTAATGCAATTTAGATGTTCCAAGATGACAAAAGATAAGAGTTGTGTTTTCACTAATGTTGGCTCTGCTTCCATGTCTTGTTGAAGCATATGGTGCAGTGACTGGCTTCATCTCCTGTAACAAGTAGACACACTTCTTTGATGGTGCTGCTGTCAAACGTGTTCTAGTACTCCAGCGCATTCAATCATATGAGACATGTGCTGCTTACCCAGTGGTGACTTGGATTCTTAGCAAGGAAAAATAACAGCAGGACTCAGACGTATCAAGGAATACTTCTTGTATCTTGTAAAACTGTGGGCCTTCCACTCCTGGAACTCTCATTAAACAATGGACCTGATTCTTCACTCTATTTATTTTGTCTGAGTGTAAGTCCGCTGAAGTGATCAATGGAATTATGCCAACCTAAATCCAGGAGTGGAGAACAAACCTACAGGAAATACCGAGCATGGAAAGCTTTCCAAATCAGGATCTTTGTGAAGAGCGGCGCTGAAATATCTTCTGCACCATTCTTTTTACAGACAGAGCTGAGAGCAATGTCTATACTTCGAGTTGCCTAGGAGTATGTTTACATTTCAGCTGGTTGCACAGACGGCCATTTGGGTTAGCTGCGCTGAATACAATCCCGCCTGACCCCCTGATATATACTTGGGCGGCCAGCCCAAGCTGCTGCTTGTGATGCCATGGCCACACGGCTATTTTTAGGTGCTAGCTCGAGCGTGGGCGCATCTACACAATCTGGGAATCGCACCTCCCAGCTCAAATGTAGCCAGACCTAAGAATTTCAATTATCTCTCACTGTTTTCACTTGCTTATAACTTCCATCTGGCCGACGTTTTCCATCTGCCAGGCAGAAGTTTTTTGAAACTTTTCAGCAAAAGTGCGGCAGGCATTTCTGAGGATCAGGCTATGGAAAATAGGTAGCATTTTTCATTAGTATTTGTTTAAAAAACCACCTCCACTAGCACCACCAAAAAAACAAACCCAAAATAAAAACACAACCTAGGACAGCCCATTAATAAAAGAACCTGCAGAGATTTCCTCAGATACTTAACTGTATGGACTGTGTGCTTAATTTCCTTTTACACTGCGGTCACTTTGCACCACTCTGGCAGTGTAAATATTACTTATGCCCACTTTAAGGCTTCGTTACCCTGCCAGAGCAGTGAAGAGTAGCCTCGGTGTAAATATGAAGTAGGCCCAGTGTCTTCAGTGCGACTATTTGCAGTGGATGAAGTTATGCCCATGAGTAAGTCTTCGCAGGTTCGGGGGATAAGGTTGTAAACTGAGGCACTGGCAAACAGAAAGTGCCAATGCAATCCAAGTTGGTCCCGGTATAAGTAAGAGCAGCTCCCATTGACTTAGGCCTGGGCTGAATTTGACACCCAAGCATAGCAAATTAGTGTAAGATGTTCTACTTTCCTACTTCCACCCACTTGTGATATTATCTGCCGAACTCACAGCTGATGGGTAACACCCAGACTTTACCCCAGCAAGGTTACTCAGAGAATTCTGTCTGCTTCAGGCTGGGATTCATCCCAGAGCATTCAGTGACAATTCCAGGCATGCTCTCTCACAATCAAATGAACAAGGCACAAACGTCTTATGTATGTATGTATTTAATTTTTGTGACGAGATACTGAAGTAGGGTGACCAGACAGCAAATGTGAAAAATCGGGATGGGGTTGGGGGGTAATAGGAGCCTATATAAGAAAAAGACCCAAAAATCGGGACTGTCCCTATAAAATTGGGACATCTGGTCACCCTATACTGAAGTAGCCAGGAGTGAACACTGAAGATCAGAGGAAATATAAGGTAGCGACTCAGCGATCACAATGAATGCAGTAGAACAGACTTCCTAGCTATGCACCAAGGCACATGGTTAGTCATCCAGAAGGATTCGAGCATGTGGAGAAAGCAGTGGGAGCCGAAGACCGATGTTTAATTCAAGCTGCCCCAGACGTTTTCATCCTAACTTTTAAACTCTGGATACCAAACCACACCACACAAATGACCACATGTAATAATAGTGACAAACGCCAGGCTTGGCCTGCGTAGGGTGCCTCTCAGTTCAGGATCTCAAGGCGCTTACCAAACAGTCATTCACTAACCTTCACGGTATTGCTGCCAGGTTGAGAAGGCCAAACATATAACAAGGTTAAAAAAGAATTTGATAAGTTCCTGGAGGATAGGTCCCTCAATGGCTATTAGCCAAGATGGTCATGGGTGCAACCCCATGCTCTGGGTGTCCATAAATATCTGACTGCCAGAATCTGGGACTGGATGATGGGATGGATCACTTGTGACATAAACCACAGCACCATCTCACTGCGATTTTGTGGCTAGATTCCATCTTCCTGTTCCAGCCGTTGCACACCACTCATGTGGCACAGAATCTGACCCTATCGGCTGAGAATTCTCCCATTATAAGGGAGCTGCCAACTGGAGTAAGACAGTAATTTACTCCTATGCTACTGTCTTGCCATACCCTGGCCTGGGGTAGGAGGATGCATGTTGGAGTGGATGGTGCTCTGACAGTTCTATTGCCTTGATTTTTTTCTTCCTCTCATAAGTTGCCATAAAAAGTAGGTGGCTCTTTACCTCTGCTTATCAAAGTGGTGTTAAAACATATGAGAAAGGAGCACTTTTGGAGCACACATGGCCATTCTGCTTGTTTTAAATATCCACCGCTGGTTTCATCATTATTCGCTGTGGCCACTTTTCAGATTCCCACACGTATATGTGTGACTAGATTTGATTTACATTTTAAAAGACAGCTATTTAAAATTCAATATTTCAGGATGGAGCACAGGAGCTTGTAAAGGTTTGTGGCTTTGTGTTTTGTGGTGCTCAGCTAAGAGGTTTTGGTTCAGTGTAACTGGGGAATATTAGAATTACACTGGATGAACTTGAGACATTCTCTGTGTCTGGTCATCTGCACAATAATGACTATTGCAGATAGTGCAATTTAAGCTTACATTTTTAAAGTGACGAGTGATTTTGGGTGCCCAACTGAAGACACCTTAAAAGGGGCTTGGTTTTCAGAAAGTGCTAAGCATACATCCTCTGACAACCAGGTCCCTTTAAGGTGTCTTAACTTGGACCCCCAAAAATGGAGGCAGCCAAAATCACTGGTCACTTCTGAAAATGGAGGCTTAACTGTATTGATCTGTCTGTTTCCCTCAGTCTAACTGATATAACTCCTTTTTGTACTCTTTTCCCCTTGAACAGTTGGGGATGATCCTGTTCCTTCTCCTTGCTTTGGGAACCACCTGAAAGACATTAGTTGTTCTGTGCATTCATCCGTCAGCACTATTAGCTTGACAGGGAGCACATGACCAAGTACATGAACTCAGAATTTGGAAAGTCCAGAGATGTGAAATTTGACTGTGTTGTTGGAGACTTGCAGTAATAATGAGGTTTTGCTCAATGTCCCATCCATCCTCCCTCTGTGTGAAATGGACAGCAAATACATTTTCATGACAGTGACAAGAAAAATAGACAAAGAGCAAAATATTTAAAATGATGCACCTGAACTGCACACGCAAATCATGCAGCTGAATTTGCCGACCAACTAATCATACCTAGAACATGAAGAGATTGCAAACAGCATGTGCAATCACCTTTTCTATTTATGCAGTTGCATCTTTTGTATATGGAATTTAGGCAAATGCTTTTGAAAATTTAGGAGTCCACATTGTAAAAATGTAATGTAAATAGGAAATGTAATCAGTGATACAGGCTGTCTATTCTAATTATTCTATGACTGTCAGAAATATTTCTGCATGTAGCATGCCAACAGAGACTGGTGCATACAAAATGACCGAGAAAGAGATAAAAATGAGAACTGGCCCGAACAACGTTCCTGGATTTGTCTTGAAGTTAACCTTGAAGTTGGGCATCAACCAGAAGTGACAACTTGCATTGCTCTAGTAAGAACCAGCTTGCATAACCGTCATCTCACAGTATTGTTAAAGATAGTGCACGAAGAGGGTCTGAATATATTCGACATCATATTTTAGCCTGAATTGTAATCTGATATGGGAAGGATTAGTTATTTCTTCTGAGATGAGATTGTGTTTCTAATGCTGAATATGCTTTTCTTTAAAGCTACTAGGTAAATGAATGCAGAAGGATATCATTGCTTAGGCTGGATGGAGAGCATATATTTTATTTATCTCTGTCATGGATAGCAGATCTGGGCCAACTAAAGCCATGTCTACATGGGGCACCCAGGAAATTTAAGGCGAATCAACTAAAGGTGTGAAGTCAGAGCACACAGGTTAAAGCACTTTACACCCCAGTGTGGATGCTTTACATTGAGCAGTAAATGAGGAGTCAGTGAATTTAAGGCTGCTTTAATGTATGCCCACACCTTTACCTGATTGGTCTTACCCTCAGGAAAGTTATGTCTATATGCAATGTAAGCCAGGGCTCAGACTCAGGCTTGAGCCCAGATCCCGTTCAGTGTAGACACAAATCTGTCCGACTTGGGCCAGTAAGCCCTCCAAGCCCTCGACTTGGCAAGCGGGGTGGCTTTGAGCCTAAGTCCCATTGAGACTCTGGTCCAAACTCCATCATTTTGCAGCGAGGGCTCAGGCCCCCCAGACTTGTGTCCGGAGAGTCTTCCAATAGTATTCCACAGTCCCACGGGCCAGCGTTCATTGACATTTCTATCCCCAAACTAGCCAACGGACTCCCAGGAAATAGAAGCAATGCCCTGGTTCAAGTACAGCTGCTTGGCATTTAACCCTTCCATTTTATTATGACTGCTCAGCTGCAAACAGAGTGAACCGTTCGGTGCATTCACAGTGGCCACGGAGAAGAAGACCTTTGGAAGCACACTGCTGCCTGGCCAGAGGATCGCAGCCTGATTTGGTCAATCTCTGGTGTGAGGCAAGCAAGACATTCGACTTCAGGAAGAGTTCCAGCGATGACTATACAGACCAGGAAATAGCGAAGCTAGCTGGCAGCTTTGGGGATTCGCCGGACGGGTGACCACTGCAGGGAGCAGATTAAATGACTCAAGAGCAACTGTTGTAAAGCCAGGGATGAGAACCACACCTCTGGGAGCTCTCTATCATTCTGTCTATCTTATGAGGAGTTTGACCGGGTCCTGGGTCTGCCCCGAGGTAACTTTTAAGAACATTTATTACTATCACTGCATGAGGTCACATAATGTGTATTTCTAAGAATAAAGATAGTCCTGGTACAGCACGACTGGGAAGTTGTATCCAACACAGTTTGTGTTCCCCTGTGTCACTTTCCTCCTCTTCTTTTGATAGGTGCCTACGGCAGGTCAGAAATTGCTGCCGAAACGTCCCCCAGTATCTCATAGATGCTCTGCCTGCTTGCTGACACAGGAGTGAAAGCCCAAGCAAGACAAGTTCTTCAAATAGTGACTCTGCTATGTTGCTTGCTCCAGTTGACAGGAGCCTGCAGGCCTAAAAGATGGCTTGGCTGGATGTGTTGGTAGGCTGGGACAACTTACTGCGGGATGGACAGGGAAGTTTTTCCACAGTGCCTCGTATACAAAGGGCTAGGGCAGTGACAGCTGGGAAGAGAGCTAGGAAGCCTGGGATAGGTTAGTTTGACTCGAGGCTGCATAATGCAATGTAGATACCTGAGTGCGGGTGTGAGACCCAGGTTCAGAAATTACAAACCTAAGGTAAATATTCAGTGTGGACACTCAAGCTTGGGCTTACAAACATCGAGCCAGAAAGCTTGAGTCCCACTGACCCTGGGCTTACATTGCAGTGTAGACAAACCCTGAGTGTCCCTGTGTAGACACACTCTCAATTTCATTGGATTTTTGATGTGTAGAGGTCAGGTGACTGCAGGAAGAAACTTTCCCTGGGCAGGCTATATCATAACTGTTACTACAGGATTCCTAGCATCTTCCTCCAAATCAGATGGTACTGGCCACTGCTAGAAGACAGTAGACTAGGTGGACCATTGGTCTGATCTAGTCTGGGCAATTTCTGTGTTCCCCCTGTGAATTGTTTATCTGTCTTTGCTGCCATAGTTAATTTAGGTGAAGTTCTGATTTGAGTCTCTTGAGATCGTTCCTGATTTCCGTGGAGTTAGTTTTGCCCAGGAATTTGCACTGTGAAACATGGCTAAATACAAAGATTATACCAATAGGACAAAAGGATGTGAAGAAGACATATGGATTATTAAATGTCAGAGACTTGATTCCAGTGTAGGCAACCCCAGTCATTCAAAAATCAAGATCAAGGCCTGCCAAAATCATGAGATTTTAAAAAATAATAATTTTGCGTCTTTTCCTTTGTCTTCTAGTGTGATACCCTTTAGTGGTCCCGTTTTCAAGCTTCCCCCCCCCCCCCCCCATCCAGGAGGCTTAGAAACTTACTCTGATTTTAAAAAAAAAAATGAAAACTGAGAGTCGCACATAATCACATGACTCCATGAGCTGGGGCTTCAAAAAAAAAGCACCAAATATGAAGAGACACGTGATAAAATCACGAGAGTTGGGAGCACTGGGATTCTGTGGGAACCCCAGTTTTTGAAAACTCCATCTGACTGGTGGCCAGAAGTAGCTGTTAGCCAGTGAAATCAATGACTGGTTGGCTGAACATGTGGATCTCAAGGACCTTTCCTCACCAGGCCTATTGCATGTTGGTACAGGGCCTACCAGCTCAGTGGGCCTCCTCACAAATCCTTGAACCAGTCCTCCGATTGTGCTTGCCAAAATTAGAGTTGTGTTCGTGCCAACGTTTGGCATAGGTTGTCGCTGTGAGTTGTGTCCGTGTCTTGCCACTTGTTGGAACAAAGGCAGGGGACAGAAAGCTGGAGTGTGTGAAGCTGGAAGGAGTTTACATTAACAAGTTGTCAGGCTAATACCACCTCTGCCTATGTGCATGGGAAGGACAGACGTTCTCCTGCATGCGCACTGTGAAAGAATTCAGCTTCCTGCGGCACTAAGCACCATGGGATGTGCCTCCCGAAGTCTTAGCACCACACCCCGGTGAGTACAGTGCCAGTTAACGCAGGGCATTACAGCCACATGAGTGTTATTTCTCCGTGTGGCTGCTCTCACTCATGCGAGGCTAACCCAGATCACCTAAGTTTAACTCTCTACAGTCAGGTGCACAGAGTGGCAGAGAGGGAGAGAGCTGGGGATGTAGATGACCGTTATATTCTTAGCCTCTCGTGCACACCTCCTCAATGCTCACCAAATCTTCGCCGTCACTCCGCTTCTGTGCACGTGTTCCCCCTTTTCACTTTGGAGAGCAGAGGAAGGAACGTTGCAGGTTCCAAGTGTGAGAACTTTCCTTTCAGTGAGTGAAGGTAACAAGGGAGGAGATTTTGTTTTACGTTGCTGCTCGTTCGGGTGTTTTAGGCCTTTAACTCTGCCAGGATTTGGGGCTCTCAGTGTCTTTGTTCTGAGTGAAATTAGAATTAGTTTCTGTTGTTCCGAATGCCATAGAACTGCTTGAGAAAGGGACATATGTGGAGGGCTGCTGGATATGCAATGATTTCTGTTTGAGGCAGGTGAGTGGAATCCTGGGCTGGTTATTTAATAAGGTTATGCAATATTTGGGAGAGGAGGAAATGACTGCTATGCACAGGGCCTGCCTATTCAATTGTACGTAGGCAGCGCTGTTGACTTAATGGGGACTACTCAGATTTTAAGCACATTGCTGAATTGGGGGCAAAGATTCATGATTGCTAAAATGGTTAATCAGGAGACTAAGCCAGTGCTCTGCAAGGGATCAGGACATGTGATGGCCTGCTGGGGAATGCACATCTGCATGAGATGTAGTGCAGACATTATCTCATATTAAACATTCTCAATCTTGATCATTAATTGGCCAAGTTCCACAATATTCAGTGGCTTTTAGTCTACACAACAGAGGAGTATCTGCTTATGCCCAGTAAAGGGTTATAAAGAATAGTTTAGCAGGAGGCAGGAGGAAGTAGCAGAGCAATTCACAGTATTGGCGGCAGTAGGAGAAGTGCCTATCGGGTTTCTTAGCATGTTTGTTGCACAACCAAAACTCCTCACCTCTTCAGCGGAACTAGTGTGATCATAAAGTCTTCAGGGTTGGCGCCTACTGAGGGTAAACAACCTACACAGGTGTAAGCAAGCTGTACCCAATGTTACAGGTGAATCAAAGGGGTTAAAACTAAGAGGAAAGTATTCCACTTCACCGCTGAGAAGAGAGACCAAGAAGACCTGATGTAACATAAGGTCCATCGTAAGATATGTGCAATAGGTACGTGACAAAGTAAAGACCCAAAGATTATAATAGTCAAATGAGACGTGCTGTTTAACCAGAAGCTAAGCATCTCCAGCAGCAAGTATAGAGTGCCATGCTTAATTCTAATGTTTTACATCCATAAGATACATGCAGCATTTATCATGCTAAAGGGTTCTTCTCTGAGTTTTATGGCTACATCTCAGCTCTCTGCAGTTCCTTATGCTCATCAGTGGGATTAACGCATTGCTGACATGAGGAAACCATTTCCAGGCTATCAGGGGTGACCTTTGAATTGGGGACACACACACACACACACACACACACACACACACACACACACACACACACACACACACACACACAAGCCAATTTAATCAGGGTCATTACTCAGTTAGCAACTTGCAGAGCAACTTGTCTGCTTCACAGGAAAACAGTGAGTGCAACTGAAGGCTGGCCTACACTACAAAGTTAGCTCGACTGAGCTACGTCGCTCAGGGGCGTGAAAAATTCACTCGCCTGAGCAACATAGTTAATCCAATTTAAGCCCCGGTGTAGACGCCACTAGTCGACAGAATTCTTCCATCATCCTAGCTACTGCTCCTTCTGTCGCTGTAGCAAGTGTCTACACTACGGGGCTACAGCAGCTCAGCTGGAGTAGAGTTTCTTGTGTAGACCTATCCGGAGATTCACATGGATTCTTGGTCTAGCTTTAGGAGCATGTGAACCTGTTAGCCCTTGGTTACTTGGAGGGGTTGAACTGCTGTGGGAAAAGCCCTACAGTTTAGGTACAAGTGAATTTCCATAAACTGAAACCAAAGGGATTCATGCAGCTCTGCTTTCGATGCACAGGACTTGCTCTCCCACAGATCCGTTGTGTATCTTTGGTTAAGTTACACACTTAGTTCTTCCCTTAGCAGTTATAATCCTCAAAGCCTACAGTCTTTAACTACAGAGTTCTGCATTTAGGAAGGAAGACTCCCATGCACCGCTACAGGCTGGGGACCGACTGGCTAAGCAGCAGTTCCGCAGAAAAGGACTTGGGGATTACAGTGGACGAGAAGCTGGATATGAGTCAGCAGTGTGCCTTTGTTGCCAAGAAGGCCATTGGCATATTGGGCTGTGTTAGTAGGAGCATTGCCAGCAGATCGAGGGAAGTGATTATTCCCCTCTATTCAGCACTGGTGAGGCCACATCTGGAGTATTGCGTCCAGTTTTGGTCCTCCCAGTACAGAAGGGATGTGGACAAATTGGAGAGAGCCCAGTGGAGGGCAACAGAAATGATTAGGGGGCTGGGGCACATGACTTACAAGGTGAGGCTGAGGGAACTGGGGTTATTTAGTTTGCAGAAGAGAAGAGTGAGGGGGGATTTGGTAGCAGCCTTCAACTACCTGAAAGGGGGTTCCAAAGAGGATGGGGCTCGGCTGTTCTCAGTGGTAGCAGATGACAGAACAAGGAGCAATGGTCTCAAGTTGCAGTGGGGGAGGTCTTGGTTGGATATTAGGAAACACTATTTCACTAGGAGGATGGTGAAGCATTGGAATGGGTTACCTAGGGAGGTGGTGGAATCTCCATCCTTAGAGGTTTTTAAGGCCAGGCTTGACAAAGCCCTGGCTGGGATAATTTAGTTGGGGATTGGTCCTGCTTTGAGCAGGAGATTGGACTAGATGACCTCATGAGGCCTCTTCCAACCTTAATCTTCTATGATTCTAATCCTGGAGGTTTCATCTGATGCTGCACATCAAGGGGCAGAGCAAATCCTAAAGTGCAAGGCAAGCTGTCCATTATATCAGGTCATAAACTGGTAGCTCCACTATTGGGTAGTGCCTGGGAGAGTTCATTGTGACTGAAGTGTCTCAAAGGTGGAGCTTCACCTTTGGAATTGAATGTTTACTTCCCCGGATCATGGGACTGCTTGAACTTCAATAGCACAAATAGTTGCAAAAAGGGAATGTTAAGTTCGACAGTGGATTTTCAATTGGTTATGTAGTTGTAAAGTTAGCTGTTCACAATGCACACTGTGTTTATTATGAATATTATTTATCCATTATATCCATTATATGTATTACTATTAATATCTAGCATTATTTGTATGGTGGTAGCACCTAGAAGCCCCAGTCACAGACTAGGACTCCCATGGTGCTAGGCGCTGTACAAACACAGAACAGAAGGACCATCCCTTCCCCAAAGAATTTGCAATCTAGTTACATAAGCGGAGAACCCATGACCTAACCAGCCCAGTGCAAACTGTATGCAATGACTCCCAATGAGCTGTTCAGGGACAATTTGCAAGTTAATAATTTTTTTGTTGAAACAAAATTAGGGAATTGTTTCAAATAACAAATGCATTTGGGGATCTTTGTAAGCAGACAAGACGGCAGCATTGAAATTGATAGACGATGGGGCGGGGGGGTTCCAATGCAAATGATTTGCTCAGAGCACTTTAAACAGGCGAGTAGTGCAGGCGCTGAAAAAGTTGACAAGCTGCTGCCTTTACATATTCTGCTACTACTAATTTGAGTCTGCTGAGAAAAATACCTTTCTTCCCTGTGGTGGCGTTGTGCCTTTTTACTATGTTTTGATCTTCTTGTTCACAGATAGCATGTTTTGGGCCCTTCTGGTTTCAATTAGTGATGTATTAGTATAGATAGTCTGTGAAATCTCTCTCTCTCTGGCTTTTTTTTTAATGCTTTACTTCCCTCATCCAGAAATGGATGATGGAATGCAAAAGCAAGTGTGAATCAGTGAAATGATAGATCGAGTGCAAGAGATGACAAAATTCTGTATCACTTACTGTAACCCTGTGTTGCTTTGGCTATGTTTTCCTTCCTTCCTTCCTTCCCAACAAAGAGCAGCAGGAAGTGAATAGAGGAGAGAATATTATAAGCACATAGGTTAAAATACACTACTCAGTGGTAGGTCTCTTTAGCCAAGCCAGGTCCTGGGCTGATTCATGGTTGGGAAAGGGAGTTGAGAAGATCTTCCTTCCCAGACCGTGGGGTGGCTGCACAAATGCTCCATGGCTAATGTAGGCTTTGTGGTCTCTAATGTGTCCCCTGTGGGAACAGGAAGGATAAATTGATTGAACTCCTCACCTCTGTTCCAGTCTGCACCCTGACTCCTCCCGCACAAGAGGAGTATAATTTATCACAGGCCCTTTATAATCAACAGCTTTGTAATGCTCCTACTAACCCCAACTCTCCTGGAATAAACTATGGGCTAGATCCACAAAAGGATTTAGGTGCCTAACTGCAGCTTTAGGTGCTTAAGTCCAACATTTGGATCCTCTAAATTCCCATTTCAGCTGCTGCCTCACCCTGCAAGGGCTGACATTTCCCTTGGTTTCCAGCTATAAAGTCCACATATAACCTAAATTTCTGCCTTCGGGCATGTGCATAGCCACCTAAGCCCTGACACCTGGCACTTACCTGGGTGTTTCCCCCACCTATCTTACCTGCAGGGCTTAATCTGGTAGGCATGTTCAGAAGCCACCTTAGAGCACATCTACTTGATTGCCCCACCCAAACCAGAGGCAGTGGTGCCCCCTCCTACCTGCTAGTTAGAGCACCCACCAAGGATGGGGAAGACCCAGGTTCAGCTCTGCTGTGACTCAGACAGAGTGGGAATGGAACCCAGGTCTGCCAAATACTCCTTGAGTGCCCTAACCAGTGGCTGTGGGGCGTCCTGGGCTGGGAAGCTCTCCTGTTGATGCCATTCTATGTTGTGTAAATAAATATTCATTGGGCCAGAGTAAGACAATGCAAATAACTCTCTAGCCCAGTGGTGAGGGCACGTGGCTGGGATGGTGGCGCTGCACGGTTCAATGGCTGGTTGAGTATTTTATACAAAGGAGAGCAGCTTCACCAGGAGAGTGTGTGTTTGATCTGAGGCAGAAGGCAAGAACCTGAGGGAGCCCTAGCCCAGTGGTTGGTGCACTCACTGAGCAAGTAGGAGCCTTAGTCCCTATGCAGGCAAAGTGGGGACTTCCACCTCCTCTTCCTCAGTTTTTTGTGAGAAAGGGCAGACTTGGCTTAGGCTCCTAACTCCAGGAGACGGCTCAGGGCTGTGAATCCCAAGCAGCTGCAGGCTCCTCCCTTTGAGGCCTGAGCCCCACCCCTCTTCTCTGCATTTCCTTCTGGTTAGCTTAGGTGGCTCCCTTCTCGGTGTGCTGGCTTTAGCTCTCCTCATGCATTGTGTCGGGAGGCTGGCCCTTCCTTTGGGGCGGTGGATTCTACGAGGCAGCAGGGTGCCTAAATGTCTGTGTGGATCTCGCTCCAGGAGCTGCTTCTCGGCAAAGACATTTGGGGTTCATCGGTCAGGCCTCTTTGGTGAGGTAAACCCAAAAAAATAGTTATCAATCCATTTAAAAAAAACTAATGATGGGTAACGTTTTCAAACACCCTCAATTCAAAACCCTGCTTCTGTCCCCCACTGCCCCCTTCCCAGAAAACTCCTACCCTAGAATCAAATGTGGCAGGTGAAATCTCAGGGTGATTGATTCCATAGAATCATAGAATGTCAGGGTTGGAAGGGACCTCAGGAGGTCATCTAGTCCAATCCCCTGCTCAAAGCAGGACCAATCCCCAACTAAATCATCCCAGCCAGGGCTTTGTCAAGCCGGGCCTTAAAAACCTTTCTTCCTGGGGTCATTAGTAAGGTTGGAAATCAGGCTTATAATGGGACGTGATCTTCCACCTGAACTCTGGAGCAGCTACTTGTGTTCCACCATGTGTTATTTAAAGCCTAGTTTATAACAGAATATGGTATTGCAGTGTGTATATATAATTTATAGTATATTAAAGGCAATTTCATAATATATTTCAATCTCCATGATAAATAGTCAGGGCAGTTTCGCAGCTTCTATAGTATCACTATGGCAACATCCCTTAGAAGAAGTAGGACGATTCTGCGAGAACAGTGATTGGTCAGGAGCAGAATAATGCAACTTGTCAATTTACAGCCTTAACTCGAAGTTTATTTTTCTCTTTGGACGGTGGCTCCCATTTCAATTTCATGCATGCGTCCCTGACAGTGCCACTGAAACGCTGCCTGCTCTTTGAGCTTCAAGGGCTGGATTTTCCAATGAGCTCCCATTTAGGCACCTAAATGAATCGGCCACATTTCATAAATGCTTTGCAACCAGCAGCGGTTGCTGAGCACTGAACTTGTTTGAAAATTTGGCCTCAAATAGACTCCTAAATAAGTCAGTGGGAGCTGCTGGGTGTTCAGCCCTTTTGAAAACCAGGCCACTTATTCGGGAGCCCACTTTTGAAAATCATGGCCTATGTGTCCTACTAGGTGTTTACCACTCTTGAAAATTTGGCTACTTATTTAGGTGCTTAAATTTGGACCGAGACTCTGAATGACAACTATTTCATTCCCCGCAATGGTCAGCAAAACAGATACACTGTTCAATATTGAAGGAGACAGAATGTTTCAAAAAAATAATATCCCATTACTCCTCCCCATTCAAATGGAGAGGTGCCTATCAAATGTCACCTGAGCAGACCTAGAAAATTGTTACCATAAAAGAGTGAAAATCCATGAATCCCTGTTTGCATAATCATGTGACATTGTTATGTTAAACTTTCTGAATGGATTTATCCTTTACCTGCCCCGTTCTTAGCTAGTCTATTCCTGAAGAGCAGGGTTTGAAACATTTCACAGACCTTGTCTCATCTGAAGACCAAATACCTACAATACCACATGCCCCAGGAGCCACATTCCTGGTCACGTTTGTTTAATTCTCATTGGCACATCTTTACTCCTCCAGTAAATCAGTTTTGACTGCAAATTAGTTCTGCCTGTAATTGTATGTTTACTTGCAATATATTGTTCAGGCACTAGATGACCCTATATGTTGTGTGGAGTCCCAAGCAGAATGCCATCCTTGGTAAACAAGGAGGACAAAGCTAGAACTTGAGCTGTGTGGAAGTCTGTCTCTGCAGTTGTAGTTCTGGTTTCTTTAATCAATGCCTATTATGGATTCTGTCCTCAATCAAGTCTGTCCCCATCCAACCAATTCTCTATTAATTCTCCTTCCTCCCTTTTGCAAGGTTCTTCTTCATCTGCAATCACCACTTCTACTTTTCTCCCTTAGCCTCCAAACTCCTCCCTTCCATTTGGACCCTACTCATCCTTTAAAGAAACAGCAGGGCCCGAGCAGCTCTGCTCCTCCCAGCCCCTCTCCATCTTGTTAAATGACCAGGAACAAATGACCCTACTGCTCATTTTCTTCCTGAGGCAAGGGCTTGTTCAGCAACTCTCTGCTATCCAGCCCTGCGCAGTTCGATTGGGTTATCTGTGGGCAGTGCTCACTACAGGGTGTGTGTGTGTGTGTGAATTCTAATGTGCACAAATATTTTGCACACTACCTGACCTGTGTAGATCCTGCTGGTGTGGATTCCCTAGTGCATGTTAATGAGGTCCTGTATTAAGTTAATGTACATGAAGGAACTCTTAATGCACACTGGCAGGGTCCACACGGGCCAGTTAGTGTGCACCACATTGATACGCTTTAGAATTCACACCTCTGTAGTGCGCACATAGACAAGACCAACAATTGGTGGGGAAAATAAGCCAAATAAACTATTAGCAGTTATCACTTCACCAGCTCTAGTCAAGGCAGTTGAAAGGAGATGATGTTGTCTCACTTTCTGTCCCTGGAAGCTGGAGGTCCCTTGATTCTGCAGTTCATTTTTCCCCTTTGTCCAAAAACAGAGCACAACTGTTGACCTTCACAGTGTAAAGCCCATCTGCTCATTCAGGTTTTCGCTTGAAGCGGTGATAGTGGGATGAATTTATGCCTACAGGTGGAATTCTGGGTTGCGTCTATTAATACGTCATTGACATTTGCCAACTAATTTCTGTACTTTTGAAAGAATGTTATTCTTGTGCCCAGGGAAATATGTGCTGGGGACATTGTTAAAAATTTAAGAGAATACATTTCTGGAATGAAATCCTCTTTTAACCATTCTTATTGAAGTAGTGACAGGTGGAGTGCTGCTGATTCCAAGGGAGTGAAATGCTTCTAAGAAACAGGAGCAGAAAACACGAGTTTCCAGCCTCTTCTTTCTGTTCTCTGTTTGTACAGCACCTAGAACACCGGGGGCCTGGTCTGTAACTAAGACTCCTTGGCACCATCACAACAGTAATAGTGGGAGGATTTTCATTTTCAGGGTATGTGCTCATAGAGATACTGGCCAAGATTTAAAATACAGGAACACCTGAGTGCTACAGCACACCCCACTTATCTGGGAGCTTAACTGTGGACTTAGGAGCCTAACCCCAGGTCTTCCTCCAAAGAGAAGATTTGGGGAGCAGTGGGGAATAGTTGGTGGAATACCCAGCATTCCGTCTGTTCTGGCGCTAAGAACATTCCATATGTAGCTCTGGTGGGGCCAAGAGACTCACAATCCCTAAAAAGAACAAGCTTTTACAAACGTCTGTGAACATGGACACCTCAGACAAGCCTCAGTGGCCCTCCCGCTTCTATACAGGTTCCGTTGCCTCCTCTTCGAAAACTCATTGGCACCTACGGATAGCTCTGCTTTAAATGCTGCAGAGCATCATTGCTGATGGACGTGCTTAAAGGCCTGCGGTCCCTTCTCCCACGCCTGTGCTTTTCAGAATGCTGGGAATAGCCCTTTACTTCCACCACATCCATGACCGTCTCGTTCCCCCTGGAAGATGAATACTTTCTTTTCCAAGGACCACTGGACCTGTTCCTAACCACAACCTTTAAAGTCTATGAACTGTGAAATTATATAGTTAATAGACAGTGGGATAATTAAGAATAATACCACGAAGGCCATGTTTAAATGATCTCCCCATTCCCACTTCTCATATTTCCCTTTAGACGACTACATTTACTTCAGTATATATAGAGAAAATTAGCTTTGAAAGTGCTGATGTGCACTAAGCCCTACTATGATTGCTTGGGAACGGAGGTATTGTGTTCTAAGAGACTTTGAAGGGGTTACTCGCATCTGTTCGTCTTTTCAGGACAGGCTGGTCAGAACAAGACCATGGGTAAAATTTTGAAAATCAGAGTTGATGGGAGTTAGGCACCTAAATGGATCTGAGCCTCAAGTCACTTTTGAAATTGGGACTTAGGTTTCTAAATCAGGAAGATGCTTTACAAACTTTATCCCATCTCTCCTCCAACACCCAGTTCCTACGTGTAATGCTGCTGCCCTTCAACATACTGCAACCTTGCTTAGCATCTGCCTATCCAGTTATGCAGAGAAAGCTCACAAAACGCTATTCAGCTGGTTCCTGATGGAAAACAAGCTACAGTCTGTAGAAAAACAATATAGTTTCCATATAGTTTGTCTCTGTTTTGTGTAATGATGTGCATGCAATATGTACACATATAAGATTTTCAGACCAGAGCATTTAAAGTTAGGCTCCCACCAAAGTAATTAACCTGATTTTCACAGATGCTGAGCACGCATTGATTCACTGAGAAGCTGGAGCTGGGCAGTGGAAAGAGTTGCCCAGTGGAAAGAGTTCCTCCACTGTGAGGAGCCCTGGACCCTCCACCTGCCCTGGGCAGTGCGCGCCAGGGGGCAGGGACATGGGATGGGGGCCTCTCTTGGGTATCCAGGCCCCCTGCCCAGTACGACTTTTTGGGCAAAACAGGGCATTTGTCCCACTTGCTCTTGCCAACTGTTCACCAGTTGTCAAGAGCAAATGGTACAAATGCCTAGTTTTGCCAAAAAGGATCTCGGGGGTCGGGGGGGGGGGGGGGAGCAGTGCGTCTCGGGCCAGCCCTGTGTGTGGTTGAAGAGTGGTTCAGGTCAGCTCCGCATGGGGACGGGGAGAGGGACTCACGCCAGCTCTGAACAGGGGGTGGAGGGGTGATAATATGGTCACCCTACCACAGCCCAGCCCTGGCTTCTGGCCTGGCCAGGGGGCAGGGCTTCAGAGGAGGAGCAAGGAGTGGGGCCACAGTTCTAGCACTGGTGGCCCTCCCACTTCTATCCAGGTTCCGTCGCTCCTGCAGGGGCCCCCAAATTGGCCGGGGCGCCTGGTCATGGGGCCGGTGGGCCTTTATCCGCCACTGGTGAGAGCGGCTGAATGCTCAGCATTTTGAAAATCTTGGGATCATATTTTCAGAAGTGCTCAGCACCCAGCTGTGCCTTCTGAGACCAATGAGAACTAATGGTTTGAAGCTGTTCTGACAATACAACCACTTTCTTAGGTGCTGAAATGGGAGCTATCAAGCTGAGCTTTCTTAAAAATCTGGCCCTAGAGGATTAACTTTAGGCACGTAGTTTTGAAAATCCGGACGCATGGTAACTAAGGCATTTGTGTTCCAGGTGGGGTGGGATAAAAACAATTTCCAAATAAAAATATTTTATACTTTGTTAAATACCCTAAAATAGTTTTTCTGTAGCATATAATGTATAAACACAATGTTGAATAGTGTAATATGAAGGGTTTTTTTGGCATGAGTCTGAGACCTTGAGACATGACATCCTCATTCCTGGCTCTACCACTCATAAGCAAAGAAATTATTTTGATGTCATGCCTATTAGACATTTAATTCACTATAGGATGCCACCATGCATTAGCCATCTCTCTCTCTCTAATCTGCACAAATCTCTAGATAGACAGATACAGGATATCGAGACCCGAAGAAGAGCTCTGTGTAGTTCAAAAGCTTGTCTCTTTCACGAGCAGAAGTTGGTCCAGTAAAAGAACTTTCCTCACCCAGCTTGTCTCTCTAAGGCCAGGTCTACACTACCGCGGTAGTTCGACAGCTGGCAATCGAACTTCCGTGTTCGATTTATCGCGTCTGGTCTGGACGCGATAAATCGATCCCGGAAGCGCTCGCCGTCGACTGCGGTACTCCAGCTCGGTGAGAGGAGTACCGCGGAGTCGACGGGGAGCCTGCCTGCCGCGTGTGGACCGCGTCTGAACCGCGGTAAGTTCGAACTAAGGTATGTCGACTTCAGCTACGTTATTCACGTAGCTGAAGTTGCGTACCTTAGTTCGAATTTGGGGGTTAGTGTAGACCAGGCCTAAGATACTATACCTAGATATAGATAGTTACAATTATTCTGGCTGTATACATGGGAAGATAAGACTATAGTAGGTGTTTTGCATTCAAAAGCCTCTGCCGAATTCACAGACTGAAGGAGTGTTGCATGAACTAGCTTTGTACTGTATATGCACTCTGGAGTCATCTGTTCCCATTTAGAATTTGTACTTAAATTCAAAACATAGAGGGCCCTATTCTGATCTTTTGGTCTAGCCTGCCTCTGTCTGAACTTGCAATATTTAAGTCTTACGTTGTCCCAAGGGGATATGGACTGTGTCAAGAAGTCTGCTCTTTGAAGGTTATCCAATCGGCATGTAAGAGTTTAGGTCAATATATATTCTACTATTTCATTCCTGGTTGTGTTTAAAAAAAGATCAGTATTGTATTCAAAGGAAGTCTCATTTATCCCGTGCTGTATGTTAAGCAAATGTTCCTTTTAATTAACCAAGATATATAGGTTTGAGTATAACTTCTATTCCAGGTGTAGCAATTAATAATGAGTGATTCTAAAAAAGTTTGGAAGGTCTGTTTGGATAAAGAGGAGGAGCGTGTCTGTGAATCAGATCCTGGCTAAAACCAAGAATCAGAGAGAGAGAGAGAGAGAGAGAAATAAAATATAAAGTTATCCAGACATTCTAAACTCAGAACATGTGGCCTGGGTTTAGTCAGAAGTTTCAGTGAAAGTTTGTGTCATTATTTTCTGCCCTGCTTTTTATTATGACCTTGTCAGATCTCACCAACTAAGCAGGGCTGGGATAGGTCAGTACATTGATGGGAACTGTCCAAGGAAAAATAAAAGAAAAATCCTGCAGAAAGTGGTAGTGGGAATTCAGCAGGGGACTCTCTTCCCTCTGGGTGAATGTTGAAATAATTCCACAGCTTTTCAAAATGGCGGCCAGGGTGCTAATGCCTGAGGAGGTATATTTGCACTAGTATTTGTTATAGTTTTGCTTTCCATGAATATTCTTTGGAGTAAAAATAACTCATTCATTTGCAAACAAAGGTGAGATCCTCACCACTGCTCTGGCCCCATGGCACCGGTAAAAGGACTGGAGCAGTGCAAAGTCACCATTAAAGCCCCAGATCTGTGAGGCTGTAAAATTGTGATGTAGACAGTTGGGCTCAGGCTGTAGCCTGTGCTCTGGGACACCTCCCCCCTTTCAGGGTCCCAGAGCTCCAGCCCAAGCCTGAATTTTACAGCCCCACAGCCCAAGCCCCATGAGCCCAAATCAGGTGACGCAGGTCAGCTGCAGGTGTCTAACTGCAGTGTGGATATACCCCAAGGTGATTTAAGAATACATGAGTGTCAGGCTGACAGACCCTGATCGCTGGTGGGCAGGATCGAACCAGGGACCTCTGGAGCTTAGTGCATGAGCCAAAAGCCAACTGGCTCTTAGCTAAGGCTATAGAGCAGACTCATTAACTCTCTCTTCAAGTGGTCTTGGTGTCACTAGATGGGACAGAGCACCACACCCAGGAGGTGTGGGGGTTACATATTTCCCCTAACAGACGGAGCACATCCCAAACTTCAAAGTCTTCCCAGTTGAAATCCCAGACAAGCCCCCGCCCCCTTGTAACCCAGGTCAGCATTGAACCTGGGACTTCAAGAGCTTAGTATATAAGCCTCTACCGCATGAGCTACAAGCCAACCACCTACTAGCTAAGGCTGTAGAGCAGGGGTGGGCAAACTTTTTGGCCTGAGGGCTACATCGGGGAATAGAAATTGTATGGCAGGCCATGAATGCTCACAAAATTGGGATTGGGATGCGAGAAGGGGTGAGGGCTCTGGTTGGGGGTGCAGGCTCTGGGGTGGGGCTGGGGATGAGAAGTTAGGGGTGTAGGAGGTTGCTCTGAGCTGGGGCAGGGGTGCAGGAAGGGATGCAGGTTCCGGCTGGGGGTGCGGGCTCTGGGGTGGGGCTGGGGATGAGAGGTTTGGGGTGCAGGAGGGTGCTCCGGGCTGGGATTGAGGGGTTTGGAGAGTGGGAGGGGGATCAGGGCTGGGGTAGAGGGGAGAGGCTCGGGGTGCAGGCTCCGAGCGGTGCTTACCTCAAGCGGCTCCCGTAAGCAGTGGCATGTCCCTTCTTTCTTTATTTTAATTTTTATTTATTTATTTAATTTCTCCGGCTCCTAGGCGTGGAGAGGCCCCCAACCCCTCGAGCGGGGCCATGCCGTGGCTTCCGGGAGCCATGTGGTGTGGCCTCCAACCCGGCGCCATGGCTGGAGCGCCGGAGCGGGGCCGAACCGCGTGGTGTGGCCCCGACCTGGGTCCCCAGCGGGAGCTCGTGGGGAGGCTTAAAACGGCTCGTGGGCCAGATCTGGCCCCTGGGCCATAGTTTGCCCACCCCTGCTGTAGAGCAAAGTCATTAATCTCTCTCTCTAAGTGGTTTTGGTGCCACTAGCTGGGACAGAACACCACACCCAGGAGGTGTGTGGGTTACATGAGCACCAGTTGCTGGCCTGCAAATTCTGTGCTTCCTCATAGAAGAGGTGCAGTGTGGAACCTCCCACCAAATGAACAAAAGAAGATGTGATTGTATAGGTCTGATTTGCAAGAATATCTTTCCTTTTTAAAAAAAAAAAATCTACCCAACTTTATTCAGCTGAGGAGATGAGCCGACACATTTTAGACAACTTGTGAATTGGAACTAAGGGGGCCAGTTATGTATTTCACTGGTTCTGATCAGCTGGGTTGGGATTTGCTCCTGTAACACTGGAAGGTATCAGAAAATTACCACTTTTGCTCTAAAGCGAAATGCTAGAATTCCCAACATAGCGGCTTTAGGGTTACAGTGTAATCCTATGCGCTAATATGCCAGTTTAGTATGTTAATGCAGATTAGCTGAAAATAGCTTTGGCATTTACGGATTTTCCAGTGTTCCTGAGCATTGTAATCTCTTTGCTTTGGATAATGTTTATTACACACAGACATAATAGGTTTAGTGCTTTTATGACCTCTGCAGCACATTCTTTTTGTGATTGCATTAAGAGCTACTCTTGTTTAGCTTCCACTCCAGTCATTAATCAGTCTGGCATGATTACCCTGGGCACACTCATTCCACAGAGTCTCCAGGGCTCAAGCCCCTGTAACAGTAGGTTGGGTAGTTAACAAAATAAACATTTTGGCTTATTAAGCCCCTTCTATGCACCCATGACCAACACAGGAGATGTTTCCAGCCCCCCGCTGAGGGGAAACCTCCACTCTTGGCTCATACGCAGCTGGCCAGAACCTGCTTTGTCTAGATTGCTGTTGTGTCATGTAGCTGGACATTGACGCCCAGGTTGGCCGAGTTCCTCGTTGGCTAGAGAGAGGCATTCAAAACATGTCCTTTCTCATTTATATGGCTGTAGCAGGAAAGCCACCGTCTAACCACTTTTCTGCCAAACTTGATCTTCCTAGGGCTTGTTAACCCTGAACGGCTTCACCAAGAGATTTTCGGTCAGCTTCCTGAAAGTCCGTGTGTCCAGCTCCAGGGTTAGAAGGCCAGGAACTGCTCAGCAGTTATAGAGGGGAAAGGCCTGTTAGATCAGCTAGGTCTGCACCTGCAGTGCTACCTGCCGTCTATTCCTAAGAGTCAATATGCAGCTAATTCTCCTCCTCGAAAAGCTAACCTGTAACTGCAGTACATACACTGACCAACTCCAGGGCTCTGCTCTTTTAGTTTCTTAGTGTTTGACTTGCTCTGTTATTGAGCGAGTCACAAATAAGATTTTTTGTTTGAAAAACAACCAAACCCTGTTGTTTGATTTATTTAGGAAGTTTTAAGTGGCTCCTTGCATTCCTTTGGCTACAGCTTCTCTTCAACTTGACAAATAGCAGCAAGGGCAGCAGTGTGGCCTGCTGGTTAGGAGAGCGACCGGAGACACAGCAGATGTGGGAGCTGTTCCTGGCTCTCTGCCACTGACCTGCTGGGTGGCCTTGGGTGAGTCACTTCTTCTCCGTGCCTTAGTTTCCCCTCTCACCCTGTGTCTGTCTTCCCTGTTTAGGCTGAAAGCTATTTGGGGCCTGGAGTGTCTTTCGATAGGTATATGTACAGCGCCTAGCTCCGTTCAGGCTCCTAGCCACTGCTGTGATACAGAATAATGGGGAACCCAGAGTAGATGAGAGCTCTGGACCATGCTACTCTCTACTACTTGTTATTGCCCCGCAGAGAGCCAGGAGGCACCACCAGGAGCAGAACCTGCCTTGGGGGTATTCACAAGGTGCTGGTGATAGCTTTGAGTGTTCTCACAGCTGGGCGAGCTGGTTGAGTTAGGGGAAAAAAGAGAAGCCGGCCTCCCCATGGTGCATTTGAGTTCCTGAAATCAGCTTGCAGGACTGGGAACTGATGGCTACAGAGGGGGGGTTGGTGTCCTCATCTCCCTATCATAAAAAACATAGGTTGGGGTTGTCAAAAGTGCTCGGCATTGGCCTAACTCTGCTTCTGCCTATGGTATATTTACCACTGAAGAGACCTGGGTTCCCTGCTCAGTGCCTCCTACTGCTGTGGCTTGCAGTCCATGTGTGACAGTGACTCCAGGAACGGGCTGCAGGGAGCATGTACCCAGAACACTATTCTCTGCCTCTGTAGGACTGAGGTGAGTCAGCCCATATCAGCCTGTATTCCCTGCTCTGTGCCTCCTCCCACCACTGCCTGCAGTCTGTGTGCACCAAGGCCAATATGGCTCCATCAGGAGCTCTGTAATGACCTGACAATCATAAAGGAAGCCTACAAAATGTGGAAAGAAGGACGAATTACTAAGGAGGAGTACAAAAGAATAACACAAACATGCAGGGACAAAATCAGAGAGGCTAAGGCTCAAAATGAGTTACACCTAGAAAGGGACATGGAAGGCAAGGGACATGGAAGGCAATAAGAGGAGATTCTTTAAATATATTAGGTCTTGTGTACCCCCAAGTTTCACCTCACTTCAAAACTACTTCCTTACAAAAATCAAACATAAAAATACTAAAGTGTCACAGCACACTATTACTGACACATTGCCGACTTTCTCAGTTTTCCCATATAATTATACAATAAATCAATTGGAATGTAAATATTGTACATACATTTCAGTGTATAGCAGAGCAGTATAAACAAGTCATTGTCTGTATGAAATTTTAGTGTGTATTGACTTCACTAGAGCTTTATATGTAGCCTGTTGTAAAATTAGGCAAATATCTCGATGAGTTGATGTACCCCCGGAAGACTCCTGAGTATCCCCAGGGGAAACACTGCATTAGGAGCAAGAGATAGATGAAGGAAAGTATAGATCCTCTACTTAGTGGGGAAGGAGATGACATCAAGAAGGCGGAGGTGTTTAATGCCTATTTTGCTTCAGTCCTTACTAAACAGATACTCAACACAATTCATATTGCAAGGGGGGAAGGAACGCCAGCCAACATAGAGAAAGAACAGGTTAAAAAATATGTAGATAAGTTGGATGCTGGCAGCGCCTGATGAAAAACTATCTGAAGCAATTGCAGAACTGTTGGCAATTATCTAGTCCAGTGCAGGGGACGGGACTATATGACCTCTCGAGGTCCCTTCCAGCCCTAGGTTTCTATGATTCTGTGAAGGCCAGGAGACCCCATGGGCAGCCATGTATATTGAGGCAGCTGCAGCCCCACCTGGAGTGCTTGGTGGCAGCAGGTGGTACTGCACTCTGTATTACATTAGCCACAGTACATGGTGTCTACTCTACAGGTAGCTGAAAGCTGTGGTGTTATCGAAGGGGTTAGACCCATTAGCCCTAAAAAACTCAGAGCAGAATTTCACCCTATCTGCAAGGGTGCTTGGTAAGGGAAAGCTTAATATCTATCTTTGATACAGAATGGGAACAACTATAAGAAAGTCTGTTTTACTAAGGGCTATTCATTCTGTTGCTAAGAGTTAGTCCCTGTGCTTTTTGTTTTAAATTTCTCTTTGTCTTCTGAGGACTACTTTTGTTAACTGATGGTGATCAAAGCCTGAGTTGTCGTCTATAGCTTCTGACACCTTAGACATCACAGCAACAGAGCTCTCCACCATCTGTGATGGCTTGGAAAATGGCAACATTATCATTTTCTCTGCCTTCACAGACCCAAAAGGTGACATCAACAGCAGCCTGTGTCATTTTTTGTGCAGGGATTTTTTTTTCCGTTTTGCTCTCGTTTGGGAAATAACGAGAGAGCCTGGCTTCCATGTGCCTTTTATCAGTGGAGAGAGCTCTTCAGAAGGACTCATTAAAATAATGAAAAGGTTTCAGAATGGTTAATTAGGTCCACAGCTTCTCACTGCCCTGTGGTGAGCGAGCACTCCAATCTACAAAACACAGAGATATAATCTTGTGATGGCCGCTCTTTCACTAGCTCCTTTAAAATATCAGGCAGAAAAACAGCATGCTGATACTACCAACCTTGGATGGTTTATGTGCTTCATTGAGCGTGATGGATCTGCTCATTGGGAGTGGATGGATTTCAGATGAGCAGGATGGCCGGAATTTGTTGGGTACACGGGAATCATTGAGGAGTTTGCAAGGCACGTTGTCATTGGGGTAAATTTAAATGGGGGTGGGGCAGGGAGTTAGAAATCCTTCGGTTAGGCAAACACGATGGAGGGGAAAGGAATTCAGGCTCCCCAAGCTCTTCAAGCTGTGCTGTCAAAGAAATACATTTTCTGGTTAATCCGTCTCCTCTGCTGACAGGTTGCATATGGTGAACTGCGTAATAAATGCTTGCTTTGTCTGACTTCTTGTTCCTCAGAGTCTGAATTCAAAGGATCATGGTAGGGACAGAAAAGGTTAGTTTCAATAGTTTTAAACGTATAAAACCGAAGTCTATGAAATCCATGTGTAGGTTAAGGCGTTTTAGCTTTCTGCGCAGAATTAGGGCTGACGTTTCAAAAGTGCTTTGTGGGCACCCACAGTCGGGGAAGGAATTCACTGCTCAGCTCACCTTTACACACCTAAACGAAGTGGTCAGATAGTCAAAAGCATTCAGCTCCCATTGGCAATGATGGATTGTGACCCTATGCCCTCTTTATGCCAACAGGCAAAGGACCCACTCAACACACTGCTGTCAAAATATTTAGCCAAACAGTGTCTTATAAGGTATCATATAAAAACTGATGCCACACTGGTCATGAATATCGTTTGATGTATATACGGGTTGTGTATATAGAGTTATACGTGTGTGCTCGAAATATGTTCTTATAATATGTTTGGGAGGCAATGGATAAACAAGCCTGCCCTAGACAAAGGAATGTGGCTTTACCTGTCTGCCTGGCTTGGTTACAGGCAGAGGACAATGGAAGTATATTTACATATAGGGTAAACACAGCTAAAAAGCAGCAGAGGAAATAGTTTGGTAAACACCAGAGTCTGAACCCCTAGGATGCCTTCCTGCAGTGCTTAATTTGTCCCAGGGCTGAGCTCCGGCACCTCTAGACTTGGCAGTTCATAGCCCTGGCACCTCTGGGCTTGCTGCGTCAGTTATGAGTGAAAAAAATGCTTGAGCCCCGGCACCTAATTGCTTGAGCCTTGGCACCTCTTCCTTTACAAATTAAGTCCGGTCTTCTTGGGTTTTGAGGCAAACATAATGGACCTTGGAAAATATAAAGGGAGTAAAAAGAATCCTAGTTATCCATCACTTAGGGAAGAAAGGGAATAGCACCCGCTGATTCTGGGAAAAGTGGATCCTCCTACCTGAAGGACTGAAGTTGCTGATACCTTGATGTAAGTGAGAAACTGCTTTAGGCAAAGCTATAGCTTGCTAGAATTAAGTTTTTGGCACTAGAAAGCATGTTTTGTTGGTCACCCTTTTTTACCCCTTTTAGTCTTGCTTGGCATCACTTAAATCCGTGTGCTTTATTCATACACTTATTCTGCTTGTTACAAAACAATCTCCGCGCTGTATATGAAAGTGACCTCAGCTAAACTAAGAGACTGGTGTGTGCACTGTCTCTTTGGAGGCAGCGAATTTACTAATTTCTGTGAGTGCCCAGTGAGAGGGGCTGGACATGTAGAGACATGTCTCTGGGGAACTTGGATTTACTGATTGTTACCTGCAAGGTCTGTTGGGAAGAGGTGGGCCCCACCTGACCAAGAAATGGAAGAGCATCTTCATGCACCGCCTCACCAGCTACGTTCAAAGGGGGCAGGTGACAAAAGCCCACAGGACAGCATAAAAACATGCAACCTGAACCAGAGGGCTAGATGTTGGGGGAAGGGGGACATGGAAAACTACAATGGGGTCATAGGAGCAGCAAGAAGGAAATCAGTGGGGAAGAGATAGCTCAGTGGTTTGCGCATTGGCCTGCTAAACCCAGGGTTGCGAGTTCAATCCTTGAGGGGAGCCATTGAGGGATCTGAGGCAAAAATCTGTCTAGGGATTGGTCCTGCTTTGAGCAGGGGGTTGGACTAGATGACCTCCTGAGGTCCCTTCCAACCCTGAGATTCTATGAAATGTGCTCAACGTCTTAGATCTCTACACACAAATGCAAAGAATATGGGGAATAAAGAAGAAGAACTGGAAGCATTGGTACATACACCAAATTATGACTTAATCACAGAGACTTGGTGGGTAAGTCTCATGACTGGAATATTGTTATAGAGGGTATTAGCTTGTTCAGGAAGGACAGTCAGGGTAAAAAGGAGGTATTCCGTTATATATTCAGAATACGTGCACATTTTCTGAGGTCCAGAAAGGGGTGGGAGGCAGACCAGTCGAGAGTCTCTGGGCAAAAATAAAAGGGGTGAAAAATATGGGTGATGTCATGGTAAGAGTCTAACATAGACCACCACCTGAGGAAGTGGATGAGAGTAAATAACAGAAATATCCAGAACACAAGACCTGGTAGTAATGGGGTGTTTTAGCTACTCAGACCGCAGTTGGAAAAGCAATATAGCAAAACACAAAATTTCCAATAAGTTTTTGGAATGTATTGGGGACACCTTTTTGTTTCAGAAAATAGAGGAAGTCATCTGGGAGACAGCCATTTTAGACTTGATTCTGACCAACAGGGAGGACTTGGTAGAGAATGATGGTGGAAGGCAATTTGGGGGAAAGAGACCACGAAATGATAGATTTCATGATTTTAAGGAAAGGAAGGAGCCGGGGGCGGGGTGGCTACAAACAATGGGGCAAGTTCCACAGATGGAAGCGAGCAGCCTCCTGCCCCCAGATCCTTGGACCCAGATAAGCAGGGGTTGCCTGGGCGTGTTTGGAACCATCCCTTGTCTGGGTGTTGGGGGCCTGGAGGAGCTGGGGGTGAGGGACAGCTGGGAATCAGGACTCCTGGGTCCTCTCCCTGGCTCTGGGAGGGGAGTGAGAGGTAGGGGTTAGAGCAGGGGGGGTTGGGAGCCAGGGTTCCTGGGTTCCATCCTCTGCTTTGTGAGGGGAGTGGGAGCTAGTGGGTTAGAGCAGGGGGTTGGCTCCAGAGCTCTATTCCTGGCTCCAAAAGGAGAATGGTGTTTTGTGGTTAGAATGGGGGGGGCAGAAGCCAGGACATCTGGGTTCTATCCCTGGGCCCTGGCTCTGGGAGGGGAGTCTGAGCTAGTGGATTAGAGCGGGGGGAGGGCTGGAAGTCAGGACTCCTGGGTTCTATTCCCAGCTCCTCCACAGACTTGTTATATGACTTGAGTGAGTGGCTTATGGAGAGAGCCTCCCCCACACCCCACAGGTAACTGGGGGAGGGGGGTGAGGAGAAAGCTGAGGTCCCTGGGTGGGGCGCAGGGAGGACAGAGGAGTGAATGGAGGGCAAAACCTTGAGGGGGGGTGGAGCAGGAGGAGGGGCCTTCGGGGAGGGGGTGGGGCAGAAATTGGAAAGTTGGCAACCCTTGCCAGAGGAGAGCAACAAAAATGATAAAAGGCTCAGAAAACCTTACCTGTGAGGAATGGTTAAACAAACAACTGGGCATGTTTGGTCTTGAGAAATGAAGACTTAGGCTGAGGGGACCATAGTTTTCAAATCTGTTAATGGCTGTCATACGGAGGATGGTGATCAATTGTTCCCAGTGTCCACTGAAGGTAGGACAAGAAGTAACAGGCTTAGTTTGCAGCAAGGGAGATGTAGGTTAGATATTAGGAAAACTTTCTAACTCAATCAATCAATGGCACCATTGCTTTCTTACACCATTTGGTGTATGCGCCAATTAGTTCTTTGATGGCTGCTGAGTCCAACGCGTGAGTGACAGCCCTGCCCACAGGTGCTCTGTATCCGAGCAGGCGATTCTTTCCTCCTCTGACGCCAGTTGTCACAAAGCTTGATCCAGGCCTCCTGGCTCCATCTACAAGCTGACTCCGTCCACCGGAGCGGCATTCTGCACTCCAATGGCCGTTAAGCTCTGGAATTGGCTTCCAAGGGAAGTTGTGGAATCCCATCATTGAAAGTTTTTAAGAATAGGTTAGACAAACACCAGTAATGGATGATCTAGGTTTACTTGGTCCTGTCTTAGTGCAGGGGTCTGGAATTTATGACTTTTAAGGTCTCTTCTGTCCTTACATTTCTATGGTGCTGTAATTGTAAGGCAAGGTTAAGACTGGCAGGGTCTGAGGGAGTTTGCTGTTGAGGTGGACAGGAAGCTGACATGCAGTTTAAGTCCCAGCAAAGCTTTCCCTTGCTGAGCAGAGGGTAACACGATGGCTTATGATGCTGCGTACCCTGAGGATAATGTCAAATGGAGGTTGGTGGGTGACTGAATGCATTTGAAAACCCAGACACTTAGTTACCTTAAGGCAGCAGTCCCCAAACTTTTGAGGGTCATGCCCCCTTTACCCCTATCTGCACCCCCCTACACCCCTCAGAGCCAGGGCCAGGAGCGAGGCTGTGGCACCGGAGGGCGGGGGCATGGCCTGGGGTAAGGGGGATGAGGGTGGGGCCGCAGCTGGGGGTGGGGCTGAGGCTGGGAGCAGGGTCAGGAGTGGGGCCATGGCCCGAGGCCGAGGCTGGGGGCAGGGGCGGGAGTGGAGTTGCAGTCAGGCTGCGGTGGGGGCCAGACCTGTGGCCAGATGCGGCTCCACTCCCAGACCCACCCCCAGCCTTGGCCCTGGGCTGGGAACAGAACCGTGGCCAGCGGCCAAGGCTGGGGGCGGGGCTGGGGCTGGGAGCAGAGCCATGCCGAGGTTGGGGCTGGGGCCAGGCATGGGGCTGGCAATCAGGGATGGGGCTGGAGGCAGGACCAGAGCAGAGCTGGGGGCGGGGAGGGGCTGGGTGGCGCTCCGTCCCCGCCCCCGTTGGGGCTGGCCTGGGTCCTGCTGTGCCCCACAGTTTGGGGCCCTCTCCCTTAGGGTATGTTTACACTACAGTCAGAGGTATGAGTGCAGCTCAGGTAGGCATACCCACGCTAGCTATAATGTAGCTAACCACAGCAGTGAAGAGGCGGTGTGCAAGCCTCCCGAGAACCCAGGGTACGTAATCTCCTTCCTACCCAACACCAGGGTCCATGCCGCTGTGTCTTCACTGCGATTTCTAGCCACACTAGATTAAAGCTAGTGCAGGTATGCGCTCACACCTGATTGCACTGTAGACGTACCCTTTATCTTCATACTGACCATACTGCCCCAAGAGACAAGGAGCCGGAGCAGGGAGCCAGGCCATCCCTGCGGGACAGGAGACCCCGGGCGTGGTTCAGTCTCCATGATGGACAGTGACACTGAGCTCACCCCAGGCGCAGTGTGACAGCGATAACTCTGGTAATGAGTCACTAGGGTAAATGGTAAGAGTATCTAAAGCTGCTTTATCCATACCCCCACGAGGAGAGGCTGACTTGAGAGGAACAATTGAGATGTAAAGTAGCAACCTTCCTCAGACAGTGATGAAGCAGCCCTCTCTGGACCATCCGGCCGCTAGCGAGGTTATCTCCATCAGAGGCCTATTGTCCTTACTGCCAATGGAGAAAACTGGCATTACGGTGAGAGTCAGAAATGAAACCAACCGTCCCAGAACCATCTGGAAGGGAATGGAGTTGATTGTACAGGACAGAGAGTGTTGACAGTCCCACCATAGGTACCTGTCAGAGGCTGGTTGGCCCTTTAAGGCAGGCAAGGCTCAGGTTTACGTGTGACCTACCAGCTAGCCCCCAGCTGATGGAGATATGGCAGTTTATTGATAATTATTGACCCCAGCTGCAGGGAATCAGGAAGAACTACTTACCTAGAGCTGGCAGCTCAATCTAGAGCAGTGTTTCCCAAACTTGGGACGCCGCTTGTTCAGGGAAAGCCCCTGGCGGGCCGAGCCGGTTTGTTTACCTGCCGCGTCCGCAGGTCCGGCCGATCGCGGCTCCCACTGGCCGCGGTCCGCTGCTCCAGGCCAATGGGGGCTCCCTGAACAAGCGGCGTCGCAAGTTTGGGAAACACTGGTCTAGAGGAAGAGATTGTAGAGACGGCAGAAATCTCTTGTGGGTAGGAGGACCTGCTGGGAGAAGGCTCTGGCGGGGGAAGTCCTGGGCTAGGGCATGCAAGGAGCAGGGAGAGCCCTAGGGGAAGTTGCTAGGGTCTCTGGGGAAGGGAAGCAGCGAGGGAAAACCTGTTAAGATGTGACAGCAACGGAAGACCTCTGCAGGAGCAGGGCAGAGTCCTGGGGGGAGGCCGTGAGGGAGGGTTGTAAACGCACTTTAGTGGAGCCTGAGAGGGGTAGAAGAACTATTATTTGGGTATTTAGCTTGGCCTTTCAGTTGGACCTTTTGTTATCTTAGAAGGAGAGTGAACCTTGTGACTTGTCTTGAGGTTCGAGTCACAGAAGACCCAGCCAGAGGCAGACAGCCTGCAGGAGGTGCTGGAGACAAAGGCCCTTGACACAAGAGGGTGCTACAGGTGGTGAGTATGCTACCTTACAGTTCCTTAATAGAGGGCCCAATGCGCAACAGGTGTAAAATATCATAGCTCATCTGAAGTCAGCGTCGCCCTGAGAATTTACACTGGATGAGGATCTGGCCCTAGGTAGCTAAATGGGCTCTAAGCATTTTGAAAATCACTTATTTAGGGGCCTAAATGGGAGCTGCTGGTCACAGTCTCTTTTGAAAAATCTGGCCTGGAGTCTTTGCCTGGGAGAAGAAAAGACTGGCTATCTAAACACATTAGGTTGGATTTGGTTTCAAAACGGATAGAGGTTAGATTTCTTTCAAAGTCACCTGTATGATTGGGGGAGCACAAGCCCATTGGCTTTCAAAGAAGACACTGGGGTCTGAGTGACATGGATGCTTTTGAAAATCGTACTCTGGAGGGTTATAGATAAAAAGAGCCTTCCATTGACTGCCATGGAAGCAGGGTTATTTAGCGTCATGTGGCTGAAGAAGAGCCTGTGATATGTGAGATAAAGATGTTGGCATTTTCTCTGGGAACTAGAGAGGGAAAAAATGTAGAGATCAAAGATCTCTGGCATAGGGGACCATCTTTTGTTGTGCGTGTACAATGCCTTGTACAATGGTGCCCTGATTGGAGCTCTGTGCTACTGTCATACAAATAAGCAATAATAGCAGATGCCTCTTTATCATAACTTAGGCCCCGATCCTGTTACCATTTATGTCCATGCCTGACATCACATACACGCATAATTGAGATGGTACCAGGATCAGGGCCGTATATAAGAGTTTGCATGAGCTGGTCCTTAATTCTGGTAGGTACTCATGAACTATAAGTAATATGTGTTCTCAAAGGTAGCAATTTCTTAACCACCTCGGTTATTGAATGTTGGTAGCATGCGGTAAAATGGCATTCCTTTTTTGTTTGTTCTCCCTTTTTTCCTTCACATTGAGTCTGTGTGAATTGAACAGCTGTGATGACAGAGAGAGTTATTTTTTCCCCTTATATATTTACTTATCTGTATTGTTGTGATAAAAGTTTGGGTGGCTTCTACTTAAAGCCATAAATAAAAACCCCTCAAATACAGAGTTCAGGCAGAGTTTCCCCCACTCTTTCTGTCTGGTCTATTAGGACAATAAGCTCTTGATGGGGCAGGGATTGTCTCTTACTATGTGTTTGTATATGGGATATATATATATATATATGTATATATGGGACTGTGATTTTGATGTGTCCTCAAAGCTCTACTGTAATACACACAGTAAGTGAAAGCTTACATTGCTGCTGCTACCTGCAGAGAACTGTCTACAGGTTAGACTGGAATTTCTGTCCCCTGTGCTGATCAGATGTTTGCTCCAACCCTTCTCCTCCCCTCCCTCACAGTTTCTTCATCTCGGTTTCATTCCTCATCTGCCTCTCACCCTCTCGTCCCTTGTACTGTCTGTCTCATCCCCTTCCCTTCAATGTCCCCTCTCCTTCCCTTTTCTTTCCATTTAGCTGGTTCCCTCCTAACTAAACCCACCTTTAAAAACAAAAACAAAAAAAAACCCAACCATGGAACTAACATGCTGTTTGCTGCCACCACATTTTCACTTGGCCCCTTCCCCCACCCTGTGTCTCATCTGTTTAGCTTGTAAGCATTTTGGGACCCCTTCTTGGTTGGCCCTTAAGCATTACCACAACAAACACGATCAATAATAAGTACCTGTTCGGTAGATAAACACAGGAGTTTGGTCTGCAGAGCTAATAATCCAGCATCTCTTGTAAATGCAATTCTTGTTAGTTAGTTATTAGGTGGTGATGTGCTCCGTCTCCTACAAGACACACAAGTTAACACAGTTCATGCTCTTTAGAACCCAGCTCCTTAACAAACCCGGTGTAAAGATCTTCTCTTCGTGGGGGCATTTAGCTACCGGCCATCTTGGTAGTCTCTAAACAGAGAAAAGTGAAATTCTCAACATTCTGACTGTCTTCATAATCTGTGGTGTTATCATAAAAAATATCCATGAGCTTTATGGTGCCACAGTCCTTAAAGGGGCCAGATTTTCACAATGGCTCTGCCCCCCCGCCCTCCCCCAGCAGCTCCCATTATGATCCTTATGGCCACAGTTTGAAAAAAGTTCAGTACCCAACGTGCTGAGCTCATTTGAAAATCTGGCCATTTCTTCAGGTGCCTAAATGGGCACGGAGCACTTCTGAAACTCTGGCCCTGCGTGGGTGAATATTCAGCAGAAGGTAGGAGGTGGTTGGGCAAAAATAGGCACACTGGGTGAGATTTTCCAAAGTGGACTTGGCACCGAACTGCCATGGACTTTTGATGGGAGCTAGGCCCATAACACAAAGGTGTGGGGTTTTTTTGTTTTGTTTTTAAATCTCACCCGTTATTCTGGTTGGGCCTGATTTGCACTTCCAGCGGGATGCAAAGGGGCCTTAGTGTAAATGTAAAAGGGCCTTGAAGTGAGAGCAAATTGCTGGTACGCCTCCATTTGAGTCCCCTTCATACTGCCCTAGCGTAAATGAGAATTAGGCCCAGTAACTCCGAGGGGACTCAGTGGGAGGCTAACTACTACATGCCCTCCACTGAACACTTACCCCTGCTGGGATGGGGGGACGGTGACCAGACAGCGAATGTGAAAAATCAGGACGGGGGAGGGGGGTAATAGGAGTCTATATAAGAAAAAGTCCCCAAAATCGGGACTGTCCCTATCAAATGGGACATCTGGTCACCCTAGCTGGGGGTGAGGTCACCATGCACAATTCCCAAAGCTGGGTCTGCAGAAGTCACCCTCCTCCATCTGGCTTCGGAGGAGCCAGCTCTGCCCTTCAGGCAGGGAGTCAAGGGCTGCAGGAAGTGTTGACTATTGGGTCTGTAATTAAAAGAAAGGTACTTACAATAACCTCTCTGCTCTCCCCCAGGATCATTTAACTGACTCATTTGGACAGCCTAGACAACAAATGACGACTTGGTCTCCCCTTTCTACAACTCTGTAAACATAATCCCCGATTGATTGGCCTCTAATACATCAGACCTAAATGAAAAATTAATTAGATTGGCTACAACCCTGAAGTGAGCACTTTACCACTTTGTTGTTTTGTCCATTTGATCCTTTCTCCTTTGATTTATGGGCAAAGGAGAGAAGGTGGGGGGTGGGGCGGGGGGGAGGGAAGGAGGAGGTTAGGACTAGATGTCATCTGAAGTCATATGACAGTTTTCATGAAAGCAGAGCCCGGTCTCTGGTAAGCAAAGGAATAAAAGTAGCAGTAACCACCTCCCAGGACTGCTTTGAGTGTTCACTGCACTGTGAAGATGGAAACATGTAGACAGACGAGCTCTTCTGCCCTTTTGTCTTCCTCTAAACCCAAGTGTTAAATAAGTTCATTTAGGTGCCCCTAAGACCCTCAGCTACCACCTAAATTCCCTAGGCACCTCGGGTTATGCTGGCAAAATCCCCTATGTTTCCCCAAGTTTCCATTGGTGGGCATCACACAGCTGTGTAAGTCCTTATGCCACCGAGCTACCTGGCACCCTAGCTCAAGCTTAAACCCCAGCAGGATTCAAAGACTAGGTGTTCCCCCACTTATCTGTGACACCTAAGCCCCGTCATGGATCTAGCCCTTCACCTCTTTGTGTCTCTTTCCTCTCCCACCCTCTGTCTGTCTAGTCTATTGAGCTTAAAGACTGTAAAAGGCAGGAGTTGTCTCTTATTACATGTTTGTACAGTGCCTAGTATCATGGAGCTCATAACCACTATTGTAATACCAGTAATGGAACTGAATTCTAAATCTGAGATTATGATCTGGGACACTGAGCCAATTTTTTCAAAAGGTGGCCTATAATCTAGGGTACACAATTTGCTGCGCACAATTGCCCACACGTGTGCATGCAAACTGGTATTTGTATGAGTAAATGTGGTAAGAAGGTGTTCAGTTACTGCATTGGCACCCATAAATGGGGTAATTCCATGCCCTTTCTTGCACAAGCAAACCTGTGCATGGAAAACTAGAGGATGGCCTGCAACTGGCTGGATATAAGCCAGATGCTGGGCTTGAGGATCACAGAGTGCTTAGTAAATCCCGAGGTGGTGGTGTAATTGAGTAATTCCATGTTGCCTTACTCATGTGAGCAGTCCAATTTAGTTGAATGGGGTTAGTCAAATAAATAAGTAAAGTGATGAGGATGCAGCTCCCTTGTGGGGATATGACCACCATGTTCTGAATGTCAGAACAGTCGTAATGCCCCATAGTCTTGATGACATGGTTTCTCTTGATTGCTGTTTGTGACCTGTGCACACCCTTCACTAGGGATTTTAATAGACCGTAAGGATCTGACCACTGCTCTAACACCTGGCGACTCCCACTGTTCCTTCCAGCGGAGTGCTATGGCTTGGGATTTGTTCTTGGAAATGGAAAGAGACAAGGAAGGAGATTGATTTCAACCTGCCTTCCAATGTGCCCTGTGAGATCCATGGTCTTCAGCTGGAAGGATGCTAGCAGCTCTGGAACACTCTGCATATGTGGTAGGACAGAATTGCTCTGAAAAAAGAGGCCCACAAAAGCCAGCAGTACCATGACAGCTAGTAGTTCTGATTGCTGGTGTCCTGGTATAACTCTGCTGGGCAATCAGCCAGTCAGCATTCATCTTCTAGCGGTCAGCCAGTGTGTCCATGCTGGTGATCTGTGACACTAACAAAAGCGCTGGTGGGACAACGCCTCCCTGCCCACCCAGGCTAAACCTTGGGGCTTAGCTGTTGGAATGGAACTAGGCATTGAAATGGTGTTAACTTTAATAGGGAAGTATCTGTGGTGGTGATGGGTATGGTAGATTTATAAATGTAGTATTTAATACAGGAGAGGCCAAGTGCGGACAGAGCACTGAACAGCGGCTCAGGAGACTTTCTATGCCAAGCCCTGCCACTGGCTCCTGGGTGATCGCGGGCAATTTGCTTTCCCTCTTCGTGCCTCAGTTTCCCTACCTGTAAAATAGGGATAATGATACTGACCTCTTTTAAAGTGCTTTGACACCTACTGGTGGAAAAATCTATATAAGATCTAGGGATGATGATTAAAGAGCTGCTGGGTGCCTTTGAAACGTCGACCAGTATGATATTGAATTATCTTTCAAAAAAACCTTTTCCTTTGTTGCTTGTTGAATACTCCAGCAGCCTATGTTGTTTGAGTACCAGTCAGATATGTTACATCACAATGAGCGGCATCATGTGGTGAAGAGCATCTGAAGGCAAAAAAATCAATAGAGTATCTCCCAGCTCCTCTGGACATTCTGTCATTCGGATCTTCCCAAAGTTCGACTACCAGCTTAAAACTCCTCACTTAGGGTTGGAGACAAAGAATCTGAACTTTGCAAAGCCAGGAGCCATGGATAAATGAACAGCACATTATTAATTACAACTGGATTTTGTAAAAGCCCAAGGCCCAGGAAAGCAGTTGATAAAAGTCGCAGAATATTATTAAAAAACAAAACAAGCTTATGACCAAAGGGGAACAATGTGCTGCTAAACCATTGAAATGAGAAACTTTTTATATGATCTAAAGAGTTATTAAAAAGTGAGGCCAAAAAATCAAAATGAATCCCAAAGAGGAGTTATATGCAATTGTATGAATTTTGTGCATTTTTATCTTTAAAAGTAAAACTTTGGAGACAGGTTTAAAACGGGCATTGTTTGTAAATAGAGCACCAGATCAGAAGGCCAGTATTCAAATTTGAACAAAGCACGGTTGCTATGAACAGCTAGGCCCTGATTCAGGAAAGGACTTGCATACATGCTTAACATTAAGCACATGCTTAAGTGCTTTTCTTAATAAGGATGCACATCTTTCAGTGCGTTCCAGAAGCAGAGTCCTAATGGACAATGCACATGGGGCTGGATTCTGCAATCCTGACTCAGGTGAAGCTGTCTCTGAAAACATTTTTCTCTCCTCTCCCCAGCCTTGCTAGTCTTTCATATTCCGCACTGACTCCCCACACATGCCAATGAGAATCCTTCGTGTGGCAAGGGGGCAGAATTTACATTGGATATCTGTGCAGCAGATGAGTTGAATTTCACCTTAAGGCCATAATGTTCTGGCCTGTTTTTTTGGGGTGGGGGTGGGTGGGGGGAATTGCATATTTGCAGTACATTCTACACAGATGGATTTTTCCCCACTAAGCTCATCAATGGTTTGATCCTGCAAGGTGCTGAACAGAACTGGTCAAAACCTTTTTCTAAAACTTCTTCCCATACGAAAAAAAATGCTGGTTCATTGAAACAATTTTTCAAGTCCAGGATGGAATTCCAGATCAAAACCTGAGAGAAAGACCCACCTCAGAATAATCAATTGTCTGGTACCTAGGGCACCCCCTTTCAGTGGGAGAGACCCAGATTCAAGTCCCTGTTCTAAATCATGTGGATCAAGGACTTGAACCAAGCTCTCCCACTTCCTAGGTGAGCCCCCTAACCTCCAGGTTTTTGGCTATTCTGGAGGCTTTTGCTTGTGTTTCTCACAATTGTTTTGAATGGCCTTGTTTTCAGTCTGCGTCCGAACAAAAACAAATGTTCAAACTTTAACATTTTTCACAAAAAGTAATTGTTGTTTTCCAGCCAGGCCTGTTGCTGAGCACGCTGGCCTGATCTAGCAAAGCACTTAGGTACCTGCTTAACTATAAGCAATGGGACTACTTGTGGGGTAAGGTGCTATGAAAGTGGAGTAAGGATGTCAGCAGCTGGTCCTTTCTAAGTTAAACAGGATGGCTCTGCACTTGTGTATGTTTTGTTTTTAAAAGTGTTGGGTGTTTATGTATGTTGAAGACAAGGTGGGGGGTGGGGGTTTTGGGGATTTAGGTGGGATTTTAGCACTGGGGAAGTTTAGTGGAAATTTCCCGATTGACTTCAGTGGGAGCAGCGTTAGGGCACCACTGAACATTTTTATGAAAATTCGACCGTTAGCATTTTTTGTTGGGCAATGGGAGGGGTGTGTGCATGGTGGGGGTGATCTTGGTTTTTCAGTTGGGCAGAGTGTGAACCCCTCACTCACCGCCAGAGTCACTTTACTTCACAAGTTGCCCCAGCACTTGTGATCGACGCTGATGCTCCACATGAGTAAGGATAGCACTGTCTGGCCCGCTGTTCATTTTACAGTTCCATTATCTGGCCTGTGGATTTGTATCTCAGGGCGCCAGTGATATTTATCAGGCTGTTGCATGGTTTTATGTGAGGAACACAATTTATTGTTCTAATGCAACCTGTGAAAATTACAATAAAAAGCGTGGGGAGGGAGGATTAACGTGCGATGACTCACTTTTGTGTGTGTGACAAAGATTGTAATAGGGACAGAAAATGATACCATTTGAATCCATTCCGGGCAGCGACAGACTGTAATGAGAGTTGATATGAACATAACCTAGTGCATTCTCATTACACACTTACAATTCTTATCTTCTGGCCCTTCTCAGAGGCAGCCACTTCCCAACTCTCACTGATGTTTCTAGGGAGAAAGTCTCTGAATGCCTTCTCTGAAATGAATAACCCCTTTTTCTAAATGGAGAGATGATTGAGACTTTCTTGGGGAAGAAACAACTGCTTTCAGGAAGGGTAGTATATTTTAGCAACTCCATGCTCCTATTAGGGCTTGTCTACATGATGGGGTGCTATGCTCTATAGGAGTGTGATTTCTAAAGCACACTCATGTGCCATGAATGAATTTGTCTGTGTAGACCCTGCTGGTGCACGCTAAAGGTGCACTGCACCAATTAATACGTAGCACATTAGTGCACTTTAGAAATCACATCCCCGTAGAGCATGTTGCCCCAGATGAGATGTAGAGAAGCCCTCAGATTTAGCAGGCCAAATTCACGTGTGGAATAATACCAGTGATGGATCTGGCTCTAGGTGCACAAGGTATAATGCATTTTGCATACCCTGTTAAAACTTGTACTTTAGCAGGAATTTTCCAAGGGGCTTATGGGATATAATGAGGGATAAGTCATTGGGAGTTAGGCACCTACATGTTTGAGGCATCCAGATGGAGCGCCTCAAACATGTAGGTGCCTGACTCCCTTAGACCACATGGAAAATCCCAGCCCCTGGTTGTGATGGTTCTCAAGGTATCCAGGATTGAGAGTCCGCTTCCTTCAGTGAGAGGGAGACTTACCCAGTTAAACCCATCTCCCTGCCACCTGCAGTTTGCTAGCCACCCAGACAATCTCTTCTGGGCAATGCCAGACCTTATTTTCCCTTGCAGGGTAACAGTAGGTGCACCCCAGTCCACAAGCGCCTGTAATGTTTAGCCCCTTATCCACTGAACACTCCCAATAATGCCAGGTCTGCTGTCCCCACGGGAACAGTGTACACACCAACTAGAATGAGTCAACTCAGGATCAGCTCCTTGTGCGATACCACAGCACTGAGCTATAGTTACAGTGAAAAAGAATCATGAGCCTATTATCCAAGATCAAGATAAGAGATGGTGAGGATAATGGGAACAAAAGGGTTACATATGAAACAACATCAGAACATGCTTCCTTAACTTAACAGACTAACTTCCAGGACAAATACGTTTCTCACCCAAATGTACTTGACAGTGTTTCAAACCTGAGGTCTAATTTTCATGAATGTAATCACATTGCCTGATTATTTCCTAGGTGAAGGATAAAGGGGTGTTTTCCTTGCCTCCTACATAAACTCCCCTACCAAAGTTCATTGTCTTTACACATGGCCAGGCTAACCCGGATTGCTTGTTTGTTTTTTTGGTTTTTTCCTGTGTGCTCTTTACTTTGACTCCATCTGTAAAGGGGGCCTCCATTGTGTTGGCTGACAATGCTTCATTTCCCTTTTGATGGATACACATCTTGCCTCCTGTGTGGAAGAAACCGGTTTTCTTTTCAGTTGGTGACAGACTTTACAACATATTTTCATTACGCATACACAGCTCCTCAAATATCATCCATACATAATCCCTCAATGATTATGAGGATCAGTATGACACAAGCTCTTTCTAGAGACCTCACATGACCTTCTTCGGTGAACGAGAAGGTTCATGCCAGACTCGGAGATACCTGTAACCTCTATGCACCCCCTCTGTGCCCTTTTTTGCCAGCTGGCGATAAGAGATTCTTGGGTCACGTAGTTCTCGCCATGTCCACAGTGGAGGGAGATGGCAACCTTCTCTGTGCCCGAAACCTTGTATATAAGCTATTATCTACCCCTATCTTTGTCTGCCCATGGTGAGAGCTCAGCTTTCTCTCTGAGGTCCCCATCAATGACTGACCCAACTAATTCATAATCAATTATATATTGGGGGAGGGGAGAGGAGGGGAAGGGAGGGAGAGGGGATGATTGTCATAGAAAGAGAAAATAGATTAAACCTCTCATTTTTTCTTTTCTTTTATGAACTCACCAGTAGGAACAGTAAGGAAAACACTGCTAGACTGGCAAGAAACTAAGGCCACGGTTTTCAAACCTTCCATTAGTGCAGGAGTATCATCCTATTGATGTTCGAGAAAAGGCCAGGCTAATGCAGTGCTGTTGATCCAGGTAGACGGCTTGGTACTTTGTTATGAGGACCAAGTTTTTCAAACCTAGGCACCTACATGTAGGTTCTTAAATTCCTTTCTAGAGCCGAACAAGAATTTTTCATCAATGATTTTTTTTCCCCCAGTAAAAAAATGGCCGTTTGACAACATGGAAAATTTTGTTCAAGAAAATTTCTGGGTTTGTCATCTTTTCACTTTTGATTTTTCAACAAGTTTTGTTTTTTAATTGGTGAAAATTAAAATGTCCACCAAAACGTTTTGAAATTTCCAGTGGACATTTTAATTTTTAACAATTGAAAACAAAACTTTGTTGAAAAATCAAAAATGAAAAGATGACAAACCCAGAAATTTTCTTGAACAAAATTTTCCATTTCCTGCAAAAATACATTTTTGATTAGCTCCTTTCATCTCTTTCCTGGGTCCTCACCCTACAAGTCTGTGAGCAGCTCACATGGCCACACAGCAGCTGTGTCCCCATGGCCACACTGCTATTTTCAGGTGCTCAGTCAAGCAGCACTAGTGCATGTATGTCTACCCCTGCTGGGAATGACATATCCCTGTCGCTTAGATTTCTTTTACAAAGTCCTCTAGAAGTTCAAGAACAAGTTTAAAATAAAATCATTAGCTTCAGAAAGGAGATAAAGAAATCCTTCAGTGAATAGGGATAGGCTAGGATACAGAGGGACCTAGACAAATTAGAGGATTGGGCCAAAAGAAATCTGATGAGGTTCAACAAGGACAAGTGCAGAGTCCTGCACTTAGGACGGAAGAATCCCACGCACTGCTACAGACTGGGGACCGACTGGCTAAGCAGCAGTTGTGCAGAAATGGACCTGGGGATTACAGTGGACAAGAAGCTGGATATGAGTCAACAGTGTGCCCTTGTTGCCAAGAAGGCTAACGGTGTATTGGACTGCATTAGTAGGAGCATTGCCAGCAGATCGAGGGAAGTGATTATATCTCTCTATTCGGCACTGGCGAGGCCACATCTGGAGTATTGCATGCAGTTTTGGTACCCCCACTACAGAAAGGATGTGGACAAATTGGAGAGAGTCCAGCAGAGGGTAAGAAAAATGATTAGGGGGCTGGAGCACATGACTTATGAGGAGAGGCTGAGGGAACTGGGATTGTTTAGTCTGCAGAAGAGAAGAATGAGGGGGGATTTGATAGCTGCTTTCAACTACCTGAAGGGGGTTCCAAAGAGGATGGATCTAGACTGTTCTCAGTGGTAGCAGATGACAGAACAAGAAGTAATGGTCTCAAGTTGCAGTGGGGGAGGTTTAGGTTGGATATTAGGAAAAACTTTTTTACTAGGAGGGTGGTGAAGCACTGGAAAGGGTTACCTAGGGAGGTGGTGGAATCTCCATCCTTAGAGGTTTTTAAGGCCTGGCTTGACGAAGCCCTGGCTGGGATGATTTAGTTGGGGATTGGTCCTGCTTTGAGCAGGGGGTTGGACTAGATGACCTCCTGAGGTCCCTTCCAACCCTGATATTCTATGAAGGGGGAAGTTTGTCCTGATGGGATTTTACCTGGCATTGATCAGAGAAACTATGGTGAACTATGTTCTGATGGGTTCTGCAGTTTTAGCGAAATTTGCAAAATTGGGTCATTTTCACCAGAATTTCCTTTTGGGTGAGATGGGGGAGGAATGGAAAAGAAAGTCCCGACAATGCTGAAGCATTCCCTTTTAACGTTTTTGGAACAAAACATTTCAACTTTTATTTTAAAATGATTTTGTTTTGAATTTAAAATTTTATACTGTATGCTATAATACAAAATAAAAAAACCCTCAAAATTGAAATGAAACATTTTGAATGATCTGCAACTAATTTTTTTAGAATGTTTCCTTTGGAGAGAATTGTGTTTTTTTTTTTTTAAACTGTGTTTGCTCTAATTTGGACCCAAATCCTTCCTTCATAAAATGGAATTTCTGTTCTCCACCCAGCTCTAATTTTACTCTCTTATTTTACAAATAGGAAAAATGAATTGTTGAAGTTTTAACTGATGACATCGGTCCCATGCCTGAGAACAAAAGGTGAAATCCCCTTCTGAAGTCAATGGCAAAACCACCCTAACTTCCCTGGAGCCAGAGTTTCTCTCTCAGCCTTTGGGGAATGTGAGATGTCAGATTTGTTATTAAAATATGTTAAGCTTGTTCCTTTTAAGCCTTGAATGTGGCTTAACAATATGCAAAGAAAAAGGCAGAAATTCCTAAGGAAAAATTCCAGCAAATGTTTACATACATAGAATCCTAGAAATGTAGGACTCGAAGGGACCTCAGTAGTCATCTAGTCCAGTCCCCTGCACTCAAGGCAGGGCTAAGTAATAACTAGACTATTCCTGACAGGTGTCTGTCTAACCTGTTCTTAACCTTTAATGATGGAGATTCCACAAACTCCCCAGGCAATTTGTTCAAGTGTTTAACCACCCTGACAGTTAGGAAGTTTTTTCCTAATGTCCAACTTAAACTTCCCTTGCTGAAGTTTAAGCCCATTGCTTCTTGTCCTATCCTCAGAGGTTAAGGAGAACAATTTTTCTCCCCTCCTCCTTGTAACAACCTTTTATGTACTTGAAAACTGTTATCATGTCCCCTCTGTCTTCTCTTCTCCAGATTAAACACACCCAATGTTTTCAATCTTCCCTCATAGGTCATGTTTTCTAGACCTTTAATCATTTTTGTTGCTCTCCTCTGAACTTTCTCCAATTTGTCCACATCTTTTTCTGAAATGTGGTGCCCAGAACTGGACACAATACTCCAGCTGAGGCCTTATCAGCATGGACTAGAGTGGAAGAATTACTTCTCGTGTCTTGCTTACAATGTGCTGCTGATACATCCCAGAATGCTGTACCTGCTTAGCATTGTCTGAGTGGAGATGCTGAAGTCAGTGGGCCTAGTCACCTGCTTAAAATTAAGCACATGTGTGGTGGGGGTTGAAGAACGCCTGTGGTCACAGTCAGCCCCAACCCGCTGCACCTGTGAGGGTTGTTAGGCCAGGGCGGGCTCGTAAAAGGGAGGAACCCGTTGCAGTCAGGGTGGCACTTGGAAGTATGCAGAGGTAGGGCTGCCACACTGGGGACCTGCAGCACTAATTGATGTATGGCTTGAGAATGCTGCCCACCCAAGCCCTCTGAGGGAAAGAAGACGGGCTGGTCTGTTTTTTTGGTTTTTGTTTGAAACCCCCAGACCTGACAGTAGTTGGGCAGAAGAGTGGGAGCTGAGACTTTCTATGGGGCCTGAAAGACTGCTTCCATCTCCCGTGCATGAGGAAATGGCCCAATCTCTTGAGGCCTTGGAAGTATTTTCCTTTTGTTTGGGCTGCTCCACAGCCCCTGGAAGGGGCAGGCCTAATAACCATTACAGCTGCACCCTAGGCCCAAGAACGGGACCACAGCATTGCTGCTGCTCAGCGAATGATGGATGAGATAAGTGAGGTGCCCGCCGAGGGGGTGACCTTGAGACATAATCTTCAACAGCCTGCTTCAATGTTTGCTGGTTTGGTGCCTCAGAAATAGTCCCATTGTTCTCAGTGGAAGTGCGGCTTGGAGTAAGGCCTACTCATGTGAGTAAGGGCTACAGGAATAGGTTAACCATTGCCTTACTATAATTTTTTGGGACTCTGGAGTCTGTTTAAAAAAAAAAATGGAAGGGCCAACTCCTTAGCAGGTACTTCTCCGTGTAGCTCCATTTGTTTTGATGGAGCTGTGCCAGTCTACACCAGCTGAGGATCTGGCTCCAGGTTATTAAATGACGACCGTGTTTTTGTATTTTTTTTTTTTACCTGAATAAGAGCATTCAGTCTATTAATCAGCATAATGTTTGTTACTCAATTGGTGGAACAAAAGGAGTGCAACTGCTGTGGCCTGACAAATGGCAGACAAAGCCGACCATTGATTTTGGTTATTGGCAAAATCAAAGTCCCTTTTTTACATTAATGGCAACAATGTTGTACGCTATTCTTTCCTATTCACTTCAGCACAGTCAATATAGCTGGCTGCCTGCAACTGCAGCAGGACAGGGAAACTGAGGCAGAGGAGGAATAGCAGATTTTTGTTTCGTGGGGCCTACTGATTATACGGTGTAACTTCATACGAACATTGGGTCACATTTACAGAAATGCTCCGCACTGAACAGGTCCTGTTGAGAACAACGGAGCTGCTGGGTTCTCGGCCTTTGACAATCTGGCCCCTTTAAATTACATGCCTAAATGGAGCTGAGCTCTTCTTTAAAAAAACCACAAACACACCTGGCCCAAATTGTGAGTGCTAAACCGTTTTGGAAATCTGTCCCTTTACCTATAACATTTTTGGGTTATAACTAAATGGCAGGAGATGATGATTGATCTGATTAGCTAAAAACTGTAAATACCTATTTCAGAGCAGCATGGTCACACTACTGATTCCAGTTTTTCATCTAGCTGCTTTTTTCATTTATTTTATTACACAGACCGATGAAGCCCAGAGGGGTTTTTCATACGAAAGTGGCCAATGCTTTCCTCATAAAAAGCTTCTCCTACCTTTGATGGAAATGAGTTCCTTCTACAAGGGGAAATATTCTAATGCCAGAATTGACACTATATAGTAAAATATATCCTAAAATAGCTTAGGGCCCAATCCCGCAGACATCCGCATGAGCAGTTGCACTCACAGGAATAATCTCATTGGAGTCAATGGGCTGGTATCATGAGTAAAGTGACTCACATGCATAAGTGTTTGCAGGGTAGGTCCTGATTCGGACAGTAATTAGTGACAAACAGGTTTATGATTATGACTAAGGAAAAAGAGAACCTGCTCTAGGGAGCAAATGATAAATTAATTAGCCTAAATTTAAAGCGAGTCACTGTATTAGTGATTCACTCTTGTCTGGCGGTTTTGATGATGAGCAAAATCGTTCTTAGGTGGCAGATATTCTAGTTGCTTTATAATGTGCAAAAGAACTCCCATGAACACTAGAGTGAATTGTGGGCTGAATAGAGAACTCCCTAAGCCCCACAGTGCAAATTGATGTTTGGACCACGTTTGATGTATGTCTTGATCTTTGGCAGTAAGGATTTAAAACAGATTATCATTTTCTACTCAGGCACTATTCTCTCTGCTGAGATACTTGTAAAAGAGAACAAATACTTTCTTTTTAAAAAAGGGCACTTTATTCTGAAGCCACGCTTTGAGGTTGCTATTTATTGCCAAGGTGGATTTGCCTGAGAGATAAGCAAAGGAGGACCCAACACTGTAGTAGATTGGCTGTCTGGCAGGTCAAATATTCACACACAGGTAATTTTCCTTGCCCATATTTAAAAGTGGGGAGCTGGGATGGTAGCTTCATAAACAGGATCTTAGGTAGCTTTGTATTCCGAAGAATCCCGTAGTGGGGGGGAGGGGATGGAATCACTGGGGCTTTGTGAGGGTTTAATCTAAATAAAATGTTCTATTTCACTCTACTATTTTGGCCAGTTTTAAACTGGCCAAATAATATCCAATAAAATAAATTCAGCTAGGAATACTGAAGTCAATTGACTGACCTTCCATTCATTACCAAACAATTCTTGTAGGAATCTGACCTGGATAACTGAGTTCCCTTTAAAATGTTGCTGAGATACCAAAAAGTGAGCGTGCTGTTTAAATGACTTAACATCTGGGCTAATTTTTACCGCAGACAGGCATGCGGATGGCTTCCATTCCTAGTACTCGGCAAGTGATACAAAAGAAATAATGTAGCTGAAGAGCTTAGATTTTTTTTTTTTTAGTTCCTGTTAGCAAACGTTTTGTGCTAAATAATGAGTAGTCTGCAGATCACGCACTCGGACCACTGCAGAATGAGGTTACCAGAGCCTCTCTTGAGGGGGCAGGGAGAGGAGGGGTAGGTTGCTGGTTTCTCTCAAGCAAGCACATGCTCAGGAAACCATCTGACACTGGCAGTCTGTCCACCTATTGTCTACCATCAAGCAGTTGGGCCACTTACCATCTTCCATTTTGGGTCAGGACTGTTGCAAAGATTGCAGCGAGAACTCTGAGCACTTAGAAATCGTGGCTCTCCTTGACCCCATGTTAATCTGGGCGCAGATGCAGATACAACACAGAGGTCGTGTTGCTTACCTTGATCAATGGTCCCCTCCCTGGCAATGGATAAAAATCAGCAGATGTATTGCGGACCATAGTTGTAGTGAAAGGAGCTGCTCTCTGCTGGGTCTGTTCACGTCTTGTTGAGTGTTCTCAAAGGGTGGTGCAGTGGCTTATCTCCGGGATTGTTCTCCTGTGTGGATCCAGAGGAACGTGAGCTCTCCCCTCCAGTTCAGTGAGCGCCTGGGGGCCATTCGGAAGGTTAGTGAAGAAAGTACAGTCCCTTCAGAATGCCAGTGCCAGCCCGCTCTAGAGCTGTATCTCATCTGACTTAGCCAGTGATGATGTCTGGCTGAGAAAGGAGCATGGATGATGTTTAGCTGGCTCAAGCCCCATGTAGACAAAACTGAAGTGATGTTGGTAGGTTGAGGGACTCACTTGGAAGAAATGGCAGATGGGCAGGTAGTCAGTGGGAGCTGAGGACTTAATTTCTTTATTCCTCTTTGAAAATCCAAGCTGTAACATGTCGAGCTTGTTGAAATATTTGCCTGACATTTTATGAATTGACAAATATCCTGTTTCTAGATAACTTTTTGTTAAAATTTAACTTAACTATTTCCCATGATTTTTGATGCATCAAAATGGTTATAGAAACTTTTCATTTATAGAAAACTAGATTTTTAGTAAACCTTCTAGCCATTTCAATAATGTTTTGATTAAAAATTCTGAAAAGAAGTCAAGAATGGGTCCGTTTTGAACCTGGTGCAATGAAGAAAAACTGAAATTTAGATTTTTGGGGTGGGGGGGGGAATTGTTTTCCCTCCCCATTTTTCAATTGGCTCTAACAAAAGAGTACTTCATTCCTGAATAAGCATTTTAAAAAAAAATTATAACAAATCAAAATAATGAACATCAAGAAATGTCTTTATTATTGGTAGGGCATGCGGTGTTTACTGCGTGATTAGAAAGAAGAGAATATAGTAGGAACAGCAAGTATGCTGCACTCTTTGCATACTTCAGCTTGGGAGGTTTTTTTTTTCTTCCAGTGATAATTAACATTTAACTCATCTCAAGATTTACAAACATTAAATGCCATTAAGCACTCCATGCCAAGAACATCTTCGAAGCTGGTATAACTTTGGATGCATGTATTGCTGACACTCAGAACAATCTTGTCACTTAAATGGCACTCAATCCACTTAAAATTACAGCGATTACGGAAGGAACTGCAAGTAGCATCAGAAATGATTACGCTGTGATTATCACAGGTACAGTGCTAACTACCACTATTGCTGTCTCACAACTGCCAGGTTGCAAAAATCTTTAGAGGACTGGAGCACATGGCTTGTTAGAGAAACTTTACCTTTGGACCCTGCCAATGGCACATTCAGTGCTTCTAGTATCTTTTGCCTGACCCGAGAGAGAGAGAGGGAACTCTCTGGGGGCCAGGTGTTTGTTCTCTTTTCCTGACAAATGTGGGGAAGGCGGAACTTGAGCAGTCACTTCTCTCACGGGTGCTGGTGTAGAACACACGTCCTTCTACTTCCTGTGGATGGCATTCTACTGCGTGGCCTTGTGGGTGGTGACACAGCCAAGCAGGTCTGATTCCATACAGGAGAGAGAAATGATCCTCGTACACACAGCCAGCGTGTTACAAGATCCATGACCTCTGAAAGAGCCGAGTAACACAGGAGCAGCCCGTTGGCTGGGTGGGGCAGACAACATGCTGGAAAGGGCAGTGTTGGCCACACGGCAGTGAGCAGGGTGGTGTGTGCATGGGGTGATTCCTTGTCATTCTGCTGTTCGCTCCCTGTATGCAAATGCAGGCTTGTAAGCCCCCAACTGGCATCCCAGGTAGGTAATGGGGGCTCGAGAATGGCAGTACTAGATGACACTGGGTTTTCCTTCCTGACTTAGGGGAGAACTTGGAGCCTGGCTCTGCGGGGCTGACATCCTCTACCTTGAGTCTTAACGTGCCATTCCTCTGTGTTTTTCCCCATTCATAGAATACCATGGTTGGAAGGGACCTCAGGAGGTCATCTAGTCCAACCCCCTGCTCAAAGCAGGACCAATCCCCAGACAGATTTTTACCCCAGTTCCCTAAATGGCCCCCTCAAGGATTGAGCTCACAACCCTGGGTTTAGCAGGCCAATGCTCAAACCACCGAGCTATCCCTCCTCCATGGAAAAAACCCTACATTCCCATCCCAGATTCCCCAGGCTCCCCGGCTCAGGCACTGTCTATCCCCTTTCCAGCTTCCATTCCTCAACCCACAGAGCATTTAGAGGCAGAGATCTGTGTGTGCTGGGGACAGACCCTTAGGCATGAACAGGCTGCAACATGGCAGGCTGCCTCTGTAAGGGCTGCGGGGGAGGCCAGCACTGCTCTTTAGCAGACCCCATTGGAGAACAAGTGTTGGGGACTGGGAGATTGCAGAGAGGATGATCAAACTCCCCTTTGGAGGGGGTCAGCTGACGGAGTCACGTGCCTGCCTGCTGGGGAGTAGAAGAGAGTGCTCCCAGGTGAGTCAGGGAGTAGACCGTCTCCTGCAGAAGACCCTGGGCCAGTGGGAGAAGACTTTGTTGCTAGGTTGGACTTGTGTTAAACAGTTCTGTTTTGGAAGAAATAAAACCAAAGCCCTCAAGAAAAGGGGCAGGAACCCAATGGCTGGAGAGTGTTCTCTGGTACATGAGCCACGGAGGTAGCTTGCTGGCTCTTCCAGGCCTCTGACTTGTACTCTGCCCTTACTTGGGCAACGCAAAGGACCTCAAACTCTGAATGAGGCCCCCCGGGTTTGGCCCCTTGACAGGAGCTATGCAGTGACAAGCCCCAAACCTCCACTCAGACATTTTAAAGGGAGATGGTTCGTTAAAGGCAAACTGTCGTGTGAGGCTCTTTCCAGCACATCTGCTGTGACGGTGCTTCCGGTCTCTTTCTTGGCAGACATTGCTCTTGGAAATCCAGCGAGGCACTCCGGGTTTTAATAATTAATGGGCAGTATGCAAGGAAAGGGTTCGGGTTCTTTTCACATTGGTTTCTCTTGCCAAGGAAGGGCGGAGCTGTGTTCCCTTTCCTCTCCGCGCACAGGACCGCATGTCTCTTAACTTGTCCATTTAACTAATTAACTCTTGCATGAGTACAGCTCTGGGTTTCCCATTGAAGTTAAGGGGGGGGGCACTTGAAAGTCCTGGGGCCTGATCCGAAGCCCACTGAAGTCAATGCAAGGGCTCCTGGGATGCCACACAGCTTTGGATTGGGAAGGCAAAGGGTGCGCTTTTCAAAAGTGTTCAGCCTTGGCCTGGCTCTGTGCCCATTGAAATCAGTGGTAAAACCCAAAGAGTGCAAGTGATAATAGTCAGTATTTTCCCCCCTAGATCTTATGGGCCAGATTTTTCAAAAGCGCTCTGCTCCCAGCAGTTCCTAGTGAGAGCAATAGCTGAGCTCTTTGCAAATGCAGCTTTGTTTTGGTCACCAGAGCTGGACAAAACTACATTCACTTCAGCTATGTTTGCGGCTCTTTTGTGTTCACTTTCCACCAGCGTTCTAGCAAATCGGCTTACTAACAGGAATGCTCACGGAACCAGCAAAGTCGAAGCGGTGCTTAGAGAATATTTTCAGAAAGTAGTCTTTTCATTTGTAAATATGAATATTGGAAATAGACGTTTGGTTTTGAGCTACAGTCATACAATCAGAGGAAAGAAATTGTACCATGAACCTATACATTCAATGAAAACTAACCAGCCCACTTCAGATGCTTAATTTTTGATTTTTAAACTGCTTACAAGCTAGCTATAGACCAAAAAATATTCAGAATAAAATATTTTAAAGTGATAGGCTGCAGAAAAAGAGGCTACATTACCTGAATAAATTATTCAGGGCCGCCCAGAGGATTCAGGGGGCCTGGGGCAAAGCAAATTCAGGGACCCCTTCCATAAAAAAAATTGCAATACTATACAATACTATATTCTCATGGGGGGGCCCCTGAAGGCCCTAGGGCAAATTGCCCCACTTGCTCCCTCCCCCCCACCCCCACGGGCGGCCCTGGGAAAAATAAACCTTCCGCATCTCGGCACAAACCCAGTTTTGAGAAAACTTCTTTACAAGGTATCACTGATTCTCGGCATCAGCTAGTGCTAAAAGGCACTAAAGCTCATTAAAAGGGTTGGACAAATATTTTCCGTCAAAACTTTTTTTGGATCGAAAACTAGGGGTTTTTAAAAAGCAGAAAAAAATCACGGACAATGTCTGCTTTCCTTCAAAATTTGTTGAGGTTTTTTTAATTGAAAAGCTGAAATTAGTCTGCCAAAACCTGAATATGGTTTGGGGTTTCAGAAGTGTGTGGCCAAACACAACAAGCAGCAAATATTTGATTGTTTAAAGAAACAATAAAAAAATTCTGCTTAAAAAAAATCCAAAACTTTTGAACCACCTCAGCTTGTGACTAAACGCCTGAGCCCATCCAGTCAGAGATTTTTCCAGGTTTCTGATACTCTGCTGGGTTCCTTGACTCATATCTGTCTCCATAACTTTGGGTTCATTTAGGTTAGAACATAAGAACATAAGAATGGCCATACTGGGTCAGACCAAAGGTCCATCCAGCCCAGTATCCTGTCTACCGACAATGGCCAATGCCAAGTACCCCAGAGGGAGTGAACCTAACAGGTAATGATCAAGTGATCTCTCTCCTGCCATCCATCTCCATCCACCCTCTGACAAACGGAGGCTAGGGACACCATTCCTTACCCATCCTGGCTAATAGCCATCAATGGACTTAACCTCCATGCATTTATCTGTTTCCTAGAGACTGGCTCGATGGGGTCCCTCACAAACTGAAGATGGTTACTGTGGGTTTGTCTTTAGTATAGCTTATGTACATACTCCATGAACTGAACATTTGAGCTTGTTCCAGAATCTGGGATGAGCCTATGTTGTGAAAACGGAAATGCTCAAAATAGCACATGCATGTGAATGGACACAGGGTGTTAAAATTAAATTAACCCAGGGGGTCTCAAACTGGGAGTCAGGACCCCTCAGGGGGTCACGAGGTTATTACTGGGGGTCGCGAGCTGCAAGCCTCCACCTCAAACCCCACTTTGCCTCCAGCATTTATAATAGTGTTAAATATATAAAAAAGTGTTTTTAATTTATAAGGGGGGGTCGCACTCAGAGGTTTGCTATGTGAAAGGGGTCACCAGTACAAAAGTTTGAGAACCACTGAATTAACCCCTCTGAAGCCTCAGGGAATGCAGGGGAGAGGGGTCTCCCTTGGTAGGGTTGGGAAGGAGGTAGGTGGTGTAGGATATTACTCTTCTCATGTGATCCCTCCCCCACTGGCTAATTTTAAATGAAGCTACCCTCCCCTGACATGAATCTCCCTATGGCGCTGAAATTAAATATAGACTATAATTTGGCATTTGAGAAGTGAAAGGGACGGCAGCCCTAATGGAAAAGCTAACAGCTTGGCTCTTCTGCAAGCCTCAAACTGCTGAATGAGCTTTAGGGTAGGGAAGGCTGTGCCTCTCAAACAGCCTGTCCCTGCCCCCTATCTGACCCCCACCCACTGCCCGCCCCCCTCAGAATGCCCTACCCATCCTGCTCCTTGTCCCCTCACCGTCCCCCAGAAACCCCCCAACCACCTCGCCGGGACCCAGCCACTGCTCCCTGTCCCCTGACTGCCCCGACCCCTATCCACCCCCCGCCGAGTCCCAACAGACCCCCAGAACGCCCACGATCCAACCCCCCCGTTCCCTGTCTCCTGACTGCCCCCCCCCAACCTCTGCCCCCTCCCTGCCCCTTATCCAACCCCCCGGCCCCTTACCCCCGGCTCCCCCCTCACCCGGAGCCTCAGCACGCCGCATCCAGGAGCATCCCTGGACAGCGCTGCAGCGTGGCTCCGGTAGGGCCTGAGCTCCTCCCCGCTCAGAGCCGCGTGGTAAGGGGGCGGGGCTGCGAGCTCCAGCGGGGCCTGAGCTCCCGCCGCTTGGCCCGGAGCTCGCAGCCCCGTCCCCTTACCACGCGGCTCTGAGCGGGGAGGAGGTCAGGCCCCGCCGGAGCCAGGGATGCTCCGGGATGCGCTGAGGCTCGGGGAGAGGGGCGGAAGCGGAGTCGGGCCGGGGCCGGGGAGGGAGCCTCAGCCATTCTCGTGGGGGCCCCTGCAGAGCCCGGGGCCTGGGGCAAATTGCCCCACTTGCCCCCCCCCCCGGGCGGCCCTGAAATTATTGGCTGGGATAGTCACTCTTCTCTAACTGAAACTTCACATTTTGGAGTGGGGAAGGGATATTCAATGATAACGTACTGTGTATAGAATAGTTAACCCATTCTGCCTATAATAAAAATATGCACTTATTTTAAAGATGGGAGAGAGAGAAGCATGTTTAAATGAGACCCTAGATAATTTCAACTGTGTCACAAACCTGTTCAGATCCAGACTATCCTTGACATTAATGCATTTCATTTCCTTTCTCAGTGGAAAACTCCAATGTAAGTACAATATTTTTCCAATCTCAGCTTTAATCACTGTAGATTTATGCACTCAGCCAGGTAGTAAATCCCTTTTAGTATTGATCCAGCTTCTAATAGTAGGTGACTTTGGACAGTTTCAATCTTGTAAAACAGAACATCCAGAAATGACATGTCACAAAGGCCTAAGCTACAACACAGATAGAAGCAGATTTATTCCAGTCATCGCCAGGCATATTTAGTGCTATCAGGCACCTTTGTGCTGCGTATGATAATCTAATACATACAGACACCTTTAAGACATCATTCTAGGTCACAGTGCTTGAGTCAGGACAGAGCACATACTCTGTTATAAATTATAAATCCACATATACTCTACTGCATGTTTTATTATATAACAATATTTATATGAACGCACATACATGTGCTGTGTGTGGAGAGAGAGAGATTTTAAAAAGCACTTGAGAAAGTTTAGATGTCCAAATCCCATTAACTTTCTATGTGAGTTGGGTGCCTAACTCTCTTAGGCACTTTGAAAACCCAACTCTGTATCTAGATTAGAGCAGATTGAAAAAGTTGGGTGTTTATGACATTTTGAGCAAAAAAATTTCATGTGAAAATTTTCATTCTAAATTGTTCAAATTTTTATGGGAAAATGTTGAAATAAAATGAAACAATTTGAATTGTTTCATTTTGGATTTTAAAAAACAAAAAATTAACCAAATAGTTCAAATTCCAAATTTTGAGATTTTTTTCATCCCTCCCACCCCTTTATTCCTGCATTGCCATCGAATCCATTATCATGAATGATGTAGAAGTAGAAGGCTTTTTAACTTGTTTCCTTTTGCATTTTGTAACTTTTTTCCAAACTTCTCCAACTTTGGAAAAGTTGAAGAGTGGAAAAATGAAAGTCTGTCAGCCTATAGTTTAGTCACATTGCCAGTTTACAACATCTGAAATGTTAGAGAATTTACTTTTTCCTTTTGCCACGTTGTAATTTTTCCACAGTTGGAGAAGTTCTGCAAACTACTTGAGTTGAGGAGGGGAGAAAAAAAGAGTGGGGACCCCTTTCTCTCCCCCCCATCCCTTACTACACATTTTGTTCTATTCCATTGTTTGACAAAAAAGTAACAAGGGAAAGGGGGAAAACACATCAATAACTGTAATGAAACAATTCAATTAAAAAATAAATGAACACTTTTGTTTTGGAATTTCCTATAGGAAAAACTCAAATAATGCTGTCAAAAATGACCTTTTCCTGTGGAAAATGATTGTTTTTGGATAAAACCCATTTTTTCATAAAAAAATTTGTTTGGTAAAAATTTGTGGCGAATTCTAACCTAGAGCGGATACGGAATACTATTGGGCAAATCTCATATTTCACAAGCAGTAAGTTATGCAGCCCCTCACAAACGAGTGCTGAAGACACTCGTATGCCACATCGTGTAGCCTGTATATGCCGCTCACGTTCATAGGAGAATTGTAGAGCTTTATTTGGATCAACTACAAAACTATCCACGCCTTTCCCAAAACAAGGGCTGGACCGGAATCTTTTTGGAGATTCAAAATATTTGATTTGGTGTTGCTGTTAACACTTTATTTACTTGGGGGGTGACTGGCCCTGGCAAACTGCAAAAGGTGCTGTTTGGACATCTTCCTGGAGTCCTGGTGTTAGTGAATATGAATTCTTTCCATTGTGATTCTGCCTTTAGGATTTATTTCAGGAGCACTCCTCTGCATTTTTACACTTTTCAAGGCAGAAATTACCCCCTAATGATTTCACGGGCCTTCGATTCTGATCCTGGCACCATCAGCTTTCACCTTTGCTCTTCAAATGTCACCAACATTTAAAATGCCCTTTTAGCTCTCTACTTCAATTTCATCAGTTTCTTAACGGAAAATGCCATTGACAGTCTAATCATCATTATCTCTAGAAGGACCTTATTTGTGTTGCCATTACAGTCTCTCATCTTACCTGATTTCAATTTCTTTTAAACATGCATTCAATTTTTCTGATTCCAATGCAGTGAAATAGAATCATTCATTCATTTGTTGTTTATTCCATGACAAACAAGGTGGTGGTATCTTTTCCTCCTCTCTCTAAATCTTACTCCATCCTGGGTGCTGGATAGAAAAATTTATGGGAGGATAAAATGATGGGAGACAAACGAAGGTGAGATTTTATAGCCATTTTGCATATTTACAAGTGCTGCCCAGGTTCTGTCTAAAGAACTTATGTGGTCCCCATCTCATCACTTCCATCTTTAATGCATTCACCTTCAATTCTCCTATGCACCAAGGCAGTGCTATATCCCCATTGCACAGATGGGGAACTGAGGCACAGAAAAGCTAAGTGATGTGTCAAGGCCACAGAGGAAGTCTGTGGCAAAGCATGGACTTGGACCCAGCTCTCTCTATTCCTAAACTGAAGCATTTTTTCCTCTCATGTTATTTAGAATTAATAATTTCATCCAATGGTGTTTTTTTCTCTCCCCACTTCCCATGATTGGAACGATGCATGTTGGATTCCCCTGTGACATGTTATATGGATTCTGCTATCCTGGTGTTAATATTTCATAAATGCTGAATACTTTATTGCCTGACTATACTTCTCAGAGCAAAAAACAAATTGGTTGCCAAAGAATATCCTGCCCTCTGGAGTTGGAAATTAAGGCCATGCTAGCACGGGCAGCTGCAGAGGAGGCCGTTATAATTGCCAAGTGTCGAGAAGGTGCAAGCTTTCAAACTTCTACTGAGGGCAACAGTATTGGAGTCAACCAGAGCACAGTTCCCCTAGCTTTCACTGCCCTCCTAGGTTAAAGATGGTGGTAGGTTGTTTACCTTTTGCTGTGCTCACAAGTAAGGAGCTGGTAGAAGGCCAGGAGACCATAAATTAAACACAATAGAGGCTTTTGAAAATCCCACCCAAATGATTTAGGCCTGGGTTACACTAGTAGAAAGTTTATACCAGCATAACTATGTCAGTTAGGATGTGACTATATTTAACCAATATAGTTATTGATATGTACCTTGGTGTGGATGCAGAAATAATGTTATAACTGTGCCTTACACTAGTTCATTAATCAGCATAAACCATACGGCTACTAGCTCTTTTATATGGGTATAACTGCATCCACCCTAGGGCTTTTTGTCTGGTTGAACTATACCTCTAATTAAAAATGTCCACGTATAGACCAGCACTTAGGATCATAAATCCAAGACACACACAACAACCATTTTTGATGTGGTTTAAAAAAAAAATTGTGGGAAAACATTGTTGCCCGATTCTTTAGTGGTTTCCAATTAATTCTAATTTAAAAAGCTAGGGGATTATAGAGTTTTAGTCTCAGAGTCTGGCACAACACAATCAAGATTGACAAGTTCAGTGTCTAGTTGGGAACTCCAGTGTACACAACGAAGACACTCGCAGTGAGGGCAAAGCAAAACTCTAAGCAGTTTTATTAGCACAAATAGTAAAGACACAAACCCTTCCAGCCACATAAAAAGATAACAAAAATACAGAATTAAAGCAATATCTTGTACCGTTCCTCACACACACAATCACAGCCTTCCTTGGGCATCTGGTGATCAGAGGAAAAAGGTCCAGCAAATCCCGTGGTGCAGAGAGAGATTGACTGACCCTTCTTACATGGTAGTCTGGCCTATTTTAGGGCCAAGGGGCTGTCATGAATATTCATTCAGCCTCCCTTGTCCATATCTATCTGCCTCATCCTAATCATGGAGGGGACCTTTAGCCTATAGGTTAATTGATTAATAATTTTATTACCATATACGTTAGTTTGTTTCCAAGGCAAGTTCACGGTTAAGCATTTGCCAATATTTTATGCTAAAATATCCAAGCTTAGTATCAATTCAATGTTTTGTGATTTCCTGGTGTAAAATTCCCCTCAAGTACACGTTTCCCAGTTCACCAAAACTCAGGGTGACTGTTACTCTATTTACCTGAGGCAAAGTTCACAGACCTCAAAGCCTTATGCTAACTGCTTCAGCTAATGTCTTATAGCCGTGGTTCTCAACCTGCAGCCGGCGGGCCACTTGCAGCCCAATCAGCACAGAGCTGCGGCCCATGTGACATCCTCAGGGCCATACAGGTAGTATTGGATGTGGCTCACAATGGTAAATAGGGTGAGATTCACTGTCTTACCAGATACAGGCCGATAGGTTCCTTTGCATTACTGCTGTGTAACATAAAATGCTAAAGCTAGCTCTAAGGGCTACACCATCAATTTCCTACCCAGTGGTAGTTGAGGAACCTAAAGTAGTTCTCACTCAAATTGCAGAATCAGAACGAGAAGAAATGTAGGAAAAAGCATAACTTACACAGCACAAAGCCGAACTATCTCAACAGGGAAAGGGAATTCAAAGGGTTAAAGGATAGAACACCAAAAGCAGTACATGGATGCTACTGAAGAAGGGTCTAGATCGCTCAACAGTGCTTTGCCGTCTATCCATTCTCTAATATTTGGACGTACTGGCTAGTTACTCATTTTTGGCCAGGAAATTGCTGGTGGACGTTTCTGATCGTAGTAAAAGAAGGTGAAGTTCTTACTGTAAATGTTTTGCTATGCATGAATCACTTGGCTCTAGCAAACACAATCAAACAGGTGTCACTAGTTGTGACCTGGTTAGGCTTTAAACCCAGTTCACCAAAGGTAAATGGCATTGATTGATGCATCGTGCCCCCATCCAGCGTTCTCCTTAGCAAACTGGGCTGAGCAATTAGCATTTAATTTTTAAAGGGTTTTCTGTCCCCTTCCCTCCCCTGACAGTTCCTTCTGGATCTGATTTGGGGCCAATTTGTTTTGAATGTTTTCTTTCTGGGCTGAGTTCAGACAGTAATGAAATAAACTCACTGAGGACAGATAAAAGCAACAGAACATTAGCGGAGCTGACTTATACCACTCTTCTCATTTAGATTTCCCATTCCAGCACTGATCACTGATGCCTGTGACATAGCTTTAATTTTATGTTTTCCAAGTTGGCTGGTACAAAAACAGGGAGTGGGAGATGCAGAGATGACACTTTAATGAGACAGGAAAACAAGTATTAAAACAGCATAATGTTTCCCGTTTTCATCAACAGGCTTAATAATGCGTTCCTGGAGCTATCGAGGGAATTAGACCGAAAGTATGCAGATTTTTTTAAATTGCAGACATCGCCTGACCTTGAAAAGCACATTGTACTGACAGTGATCCTTTTAAGGCCAATCGTGGGGTCTCTTGCTTGGTTTGTTGATGTCCTAGGGAGGAGGTGTGCAACACACTTTATAATAATAATTTATTGTTCTTTATATTCCAGTAGTGCCGACTGAGGTCAGGGCCCTATTGACCTAAGCTCTGTAAAGACTAGTGGTTCTGAAACTTCATAGCACCGCGACCCCCTTCTGACAACAAAAATTACTACACAACCCCAGGAGGAGGGACTGAAGCCTGAGCCCACCCGAGCCCTGAGGGGGCCAAAGTCTGAGCTCCTCCCCCCTGGGTGGGGTGGAGCAAAGCTGAAGCCCAAGGGCTACAGTCCCAGGCAGAGGGCCAGTAACCTGAGCTGAAGCCCTCAGGCTTTGGCCCCAGGCCCCAGCATGTCTAAGACAGCCCTGGCGACCCCATTAAAACGGGGTTGTGACCCACTTTGGGGTCCCGGCCCACAGTTTGAGAACCCCTGATATAGAAATATAGTAAGAGACAGGCCCTGCCCTGAAGAGTTTACACACTAAGTAATCAAGAGGGGGAGAAAGGAAACATTATTATTTCCAGTTGGGGAAAGGAGAGATGAAGTGTCTTGCCCAGAATCACATGCCAGCCCAATTCTAGCAGAACTGGAAGCAGAATCCATGTTTGCTGACTCCCAGTCCACTCCCCTTTTCTCTAGACATCAGGGCCTCCTAGCTCTTTCCTCCTTTATAAAATACCTCTTTCTAGCTGTCCATAAATGAATGCATAAGTCAAAAGTTAGGCACCTAAATCACTTAGGGCAGGGATGGCCAACCTGAGCCTGAGAAGGAGCCAGAATTTACCAATGTTCATTGCCAAAGAGCCGCAGTAATACGTCAGCAGCCCCCAGCAGCTCCCCCCACCGGCAGCCCCGCTGATCAGCACCTTCCCTTCCCTCCCCGCACTTCCTGATCAGCTGTTTCATGGCATGCAGGAGGCTCTGGGAGGGAGGGGGAGGAGAGAGGGCATGGCAGGGTCAGGGGAGGGGGTGGCGAGGGGTGTAGTGGGGGCAAGGCCTGTGGCAGAGTCCGGCACATTGGAAGGTTGGCGCCTGTAGCTCCAGCCCGAGTCGGTGTCTCTGTACAAGGAGCCACATATTAACCTCTGAAGAGCCGCGTGTGGCTCCGGAGCCACAGGTCGGCCCCCCCTAGCTTAGGGCATGTCTACCCTGCATGCTTGTTTAAGAGGTATGTTGTGTACATGCAGGCATAGCGCCCCCCACCCCCTTCCATAGCAATGTGGTCTAAATCATGAGTCATGGGCGAGCATAGTAAGGGTGTGGGTGTGTACTCAAGTACATACTCAACACAGTTCTCTACTTGCCCGAGCAATGCCTCCCTCCGCACTGCTACTTTTATCAGTGTGATGTCCTGCTGCCAAAGTCTTTCTTCGCTGTGGGGAAAGGCTCTGCCAGCTCCCTGTTGCTGGAGCCTTTCCCCGCGGCAGGGAAAGACTCTAGCAAGGCGGAGGCAGCAGGCAAAGGCTGAGTCTTTCCCTGTTGTCTCCCCTTTGCCAGAGCCTTTACACTGCGGTGTGTAGCTTCATGCGTCAGTGAATCAGAGCCCGCTTTTCACTGCACCACGTAGCTAGGCATCCCCTACATGCCAGCTCCAGCGATGTGTCGTGTAGACATTGCCTATAGGTGCTTTCAGAAATCCTACTAGGCACCTGTCTGCATCTCTAAGCACTCAGATGCTTTTGTACATCTGGCTCTGAGGAGCCGAAGTCCAATGGCACTAAGTCGTGTTTGAAAATTTGGCTTGGCCATTTTTGAAAATTTCACCCAATTCCAACAAAGTGCTACGTGAGCATTATGGAACTGCAAGATTGAAGGAGGTTTTTGTTAGTGGGCTACAAATTCTAACCAAGTCAGTGAAGATGGGAAAGTGAGTGTGGAAATGTGAATTCAAGGTTAAGATTTTCAATGGGGCCTATGGGAGCTAGGTGCTCAACTCCCACTAAGTTCCAATGGGATCTGAGTGTTTAAATCCTCTAAACTTTTTAGACAATCCCCCCCTAACTCTAGCAATGGGTGGCTTGAGAGCTGAAGAAAGTGTTAATGTATAAACTTGTGGTCAGGCTTGTTATGTCTGTAAGGAGTCTGCTGTGAATAGGAAACAAAACTCGTTCGAGATGTGTTCTGGCTACCAGCCTAAGAACATATGGCATATGGATGAAAGAGGCTTGCTTTTCCATGCCTTACCCATAGACTCCGTTGTGGAAGCAGCCATCAAAGTCAAGGATAGAAACTTGGCCAAAGGAACCCGTAGCGGTAGCTGTGCCTTTGTGTGGTAGCCTGGCTGATGAGGAATGAAAAGCTACTACTGAATTGGCATGCCAGGAAACCCGGAGCATTTTGTAACATTCCCGTGCTCAATCTGCTAGTCATGTGGAGACATAGCACCAATGCCTTGATGGCATCTAACATCCCGGGGGAATTTAAAATGTTTAGTAGAAAAACGCTGCTGTGGAGGTGACTGAGAGCACCCCAGTCCTATTGATAGGAGTCTGACAAATGTGAAGCCAGAATGATGGCCAGAAAACGTCATGGCCAAGATTGTCAGAAATAGGCAGTTAGGCTCCTAAATCCATATTTAGGCACTCGTTGAAGTGGCCTGGGATGTCATTCTGAACCACTGACGTCAGGGGCCAAGCTGCTGTATATCAGGGGGAACTGCTAGGAGCTGAGCAATTTTGAGAATCTGGCCCCATCCTTTTTTTAAAGCTTCTAGATAGATAGCCTCTCATTCAAAACTGCTGAGTCCCTAGCAGCTCCCAGCGAAGTCAGTGTTTCAGGCCATTTACTTAGGTGCCTAAATATGGAATTAAGAGCCTAACTTTAGCCCCTTGTGGCGGGGCGACGACTCACCGGCACGGCGCCTCCTGCTGGTCGTCCTGGGAATTAGCTCGTCCAGCCCAGAGCGCCCTCTTCAGGCTGGTGTCTTGCCTGCCGCTGGCCCTTGTGTTCCTCCCAGACCCCGGTGCCCCTCTACATCAGGCTTCTGCGCCAGCAGTAACCCACAATCTGGGTCTTCCCACCTAGGGGAACCTACCTTGCCTCAGTGGCTACTGCCAGTCACCATCTAGCCCCCGCTCCCTGGGGCCGACGGCAGTCTGTAAACCACTCATCATCGGCAAGGGGGTTAGGACCTGCTGCCTCTGCCTATCTCTGGGCTGCCCCTCTGCAGCCCTAATACCCTTTTGTGGGCCCTTAACTTGGCCTGCAGCCTGGGGTTTTACCAGTCTGGAGCTCCTCAGCTCCCTCTGCCCTTCCCCAGCACTGCTCCGCCTCAGGTACCCTGCTCAGCTCCCAGGCAGCCAGGTCCTTCTCTCTCAGAGAAGCTATAGAGAGTGTCTCTTAGCTTCTGGCCCCAGCCCTCTTATAAGGGCCAGCTGGGCCCTCATTAAGCCAGCCACAGCTGTGGTCAGCTACCCACTCAGTTTCCCCAGCCATTCTTAATCTCTCTTACCCTGCTGCAGCCCTCTCCAGGGCTGCTTTCACCCTTCCAGGGCCGGAGCGGGGTGATCTCCCCATTACACCTCTTATTTTGAAAGTCTTGCCCCACATCCCATCTGCAGCCAGTGGGTGGTAGGACAACCACTGTCAGCATTTAGTGATATCTGTCCGCTAACACACTTCTGAATGCATGGCATTTCTTGCATAAATTTGCCTGCTTCTGTACACCAGCCTGCTGCAAACTGGAGTGCACTGAGGGTGGGGAGACTTTGGTGGGCTTTTATTTGATGGTGCACAATGCTCTGCCCTTCCTTGGGAATCTGTACTAAATCGTACTAAATCTGTACTATACAGCTTGAAAAAAAGTTTAAATGGTTTAAACGGTTCATTTTGACAGTTTCAAAATTAACTGTTTTGACTTTGTTTTGAAACGGTTTTATTTATAGTTGTGTTTTGGAGAAAACCCCCCACCAGCAACCGATGGTGAACACCCCCAATCCTAAAATGGAATGAAGCACTCCCTGAAATGTTTGGGTCAAACAAAATACTTCATTTGACCAAACCCATTTTGTAAAAAGTATTTTGTCTTGGCAAAAAATAAAAAACTTCCAGTTTTGGTTTGGGGGCAAAACTGAAAAATCAGTTATTCACTTAGTTCTAAATGAATTTGCTGCTGCTTTTGTGCCCAAATGAAGCTACCAATTCCAGTTCTTGTTTGATTGATTTATTAATTTTAGGGGGGAGGTTGAAAGTGAAGAATGTTGGCATTTTTTGCATTATCATGAGTAAAAATTGAGTATTAATTAAGTAAAGCACATTCCCACCAGGGCTGGTTGAGAGTCTGAAAAAAAGTGTAGTAAACTCTTTGAAATGTTATGGCCAGCTTTCATCCTAAGGGAGTTTGGATATCACAAACCTGACATCTCAATCATCTCAATTGATTGGCCTCTTACAGTTGGTATGGGTACTTGCACCTTTGCATGTTCTCTGTATGTATAAATATCTTCGGTCTGTGTGTTCCATTCTATGCATCCGAAGAAGTGGGCTGTAGCCCACGAAAGCTTATGCTGAAATAAATGTGTTAGTCTCTAAGGTGCCACAAGTACTCCTGTTCTTTTTGCGGATACAGACTAACACGGCTGCTACTCTGAAACAAACCTGACAGAATTCTTGCTCCCCCTATCATCTATTATCATTTAACTTATGGAAGATGCTTATGATGCTGAAGGCCATATAAGTTCCATAGATAGATATGATGGCACAGCAGTTGATCCAAAGCTCTTCAGATGAGAGCCATCTCCTGGTGTCAACAGAAGGACGCTAGTGACGGGACCTTCTTAGTGAAAAGTCTGAGGTTTGGAAAGTTGTTTCATACTTCACAGCTGTATTCAATGGGAAGACAACAAAGACTTTGAATGACTTAGTGGAGTTTGGATCAGGCCCATCCTTCATCAGGGCTGGGAGTTGGTTCCAGAGATGCCTCAAGACTCATCTTCTACCAAGTGTTCTCTGCAGGGAGGTGTGGGGCAAAGTGTTGGGAGATCAGTGGGACATCTTGTTACAGGATTAGTAGGTGTGTTTCGGAATTCTCTCTGGAAACTTGCCTTAGAGTGACTCCAGAGGAGTTCAATATATTGATCTCATTGATGAGAAGGTTCAGAAGCAGCTTGATTGCGATCTAGAAGTACTTGCATGAAGAGAAGCTATCCGATACTAAAAGCTATTTAATGTAGGAGAGAAAGGCAAAACAAGAGCCAGTTGCTGGGATTTGAAACTTGACAAATTCAAAATAGAACTAAGTGCAAATTTTTAACAGTGAGGGACGTGAATGATTGGAACAGCTTTTCAAAAAATGTGGTGAGTCTTTTATCCCTGGAAATCTTTTAATCAAGACTGCATATCTTTCTAAAAGCAACAGAGAGTCCTGTGGCACCTTATAGATGAACAGATGTATTGGAGCATAAGCTTTTGTGGGTGAATACCTACTTCGAATACCCTCTTCACCCACGAAAGCTTATGCTCCAATACATCTGTTAGTCTACAAGGTGCCACAGGACTCTCTGTTGCTTTTTACAGATCCAGACTAACATGGCTACCCCTCTGATACTTTCTAAAAGAGTTGGTTTAGTTCCCCCACAAGTCATTGAGCTGGATGTAGGAATAACTGGGTGAAATTATATAGCCTCTATGGGGGAGCTCAGACTAGATGAACTTGATCCCTTCTGGCCTAAAATCTGAATTTGCTGTTAGCATTTAAGTACAGTTGGTGAAGTTGTATCGTTGTATTGGATGAAATATTTGTTTGTTCATTCTCACAAGTATATGTGTTGTGCAATGAGTTAGCCACTGTTTGTTTGCTTGGTTTTTTGTTTGTTTGTTTGTTTTTAAAGAAAATGTCCACTGTTGCGTGCTGTGCTCTAAAGTTTGGTTAAATGGTGTGTTCTCATGTGGTGTCAGCTCTGCTGTCTGTCCCTGGATTTGTGCAGAGAATTTGAGTTTGCTTTCAGATTTTTTTTGTTTACACAGCACAAAAAAGAGCCTCTCCTAAAGGGGCGCACCTCCTGTCCTGTGGGCTCCGTTCTCAGGGGTGCTAAGCACTTACAGCTCCAGTAGAGTGGGAGCACCTCTGAACATCAGAAAAAAATTGCCTAGCTCGAGTCTTGAATTCAGTTCCCCGGCTTTTCTGCAAGCTGCATGTGTGATCTTGGGCAAGTCACTCAGCCTCTCTGGGCCTCAGTTCCCCATCTGTGCAATGGGGATAATAGCATGGCCCTGTCTCTCAGTGGTGCTGTGAGGAGAAAAACACTGTGTGAGGTGCTCAGATATGATGGCAATGAGGGCCGGATATGTATCTAAAATAGATTAAAACTGCATTCAACGTCCCTTCTCTGTGATTTGTCTGTCCTTTTTGACCCAGATATGGACAGGGGGGCCGGAACAATTTGTTTAGTGGGGGTGCTGAGAGCCATTGAACTCAACTATAAACCCTGGATATAATGGAAACCACTTCAAGCCAGGGGGTGCAGCAGCACCTGTGGATATGGAACTCTTCCTGCTAGGGGAGAAGGTCCTGCTCAGAACTCCTAATTTAGATTTAAGAACCCAATCCAAAGCCCGCTGAAGACCCTAAGAGAGCAACTTCCACTGTCCATCTACTGTTCACTATGTAGCCACCTGCCCCTGTCATCCGTCTGGCTGAGACAAGGGATTTTCTGTTTAAAAGAAATCCCCCACCCAAACCCCCCACAAAACCTGAGCATAATGATTAACTTTCTCACCGAGGCTTTGGTTCCTGCGCTATGAATTAGTGTACTTGTTTTCAATTCAACACCCAAGCCCACTGCTTTCCTAGCCATACACTGCAAACAAACAATCCTGCTATGTTTCCTTTAGTCCAGATGGCAGGCGGGCTTTAAAAATGAAGCTAAGCAGTAATAAATGGTGTAATTACTGAAGATCAGTGGGGAAAGGTTACATTGATCCGACTTAAAATAGGAGCTTTGTGCTAGGAGGAGGAGCAGAAAAAAGGTCTAACAAGTCCATTTTGTTCGTCACCTTTTTTTTTTTTGTATATCACAGACATAGTTAAAATGATAACAGGAACGAGCTTGAAAAAGTTGGACTAAAAAAGAGAGAGTTGCACCTTCATGGAAAACTAACTTTGGAGCAGCCTTATCCAAAAATGAGGTGAAATTACTATGGGGATACAGTAGGATTTGGAGGGTTGTGTTTCCCCCCCGAGAGGATAAACAAGGTTTTTTTTTTTTAAAATCCCATCTCTGCTCAATGAACAAACAAGCATCAGAGAAATGCAAAAATCTCCAGGCACATTACCCTTAACTTATGTCTCAGCACCCAGTAACGAGGTATCGGCTCTGGCTTCACCCTGAGTTTGGACTTCATGCCTCATTCATTTCTGACATGCCTTCTCCTCTCCCCGGGTAACGTGGCCACATGGGACAATGTGCTCATTGGCCCATTCATAGTTTTGAATTGTAAATCTGAGGAGAGGGAGAGACAGCTTGACTGAACCCAAATTATGTTACAATAGATGGTAATGAATGTCCTGCTCTAGCAGGATAATAGAAACCCTGCTTGTTGGCAGTCATTCAGCCTCTGTCTCTCTCAGCCATTTGCTTTGTTGGCCTTGACTGTAAGCCAACAATTGCACATCCCCAGCTGCTCTTTAAACTGCCTCATTAGTGGCGCACCATTGGGCAGCTCCCGTGACAGTCATCCAATGGGATGAAAGTGACATGGGGCCAAAGACTGTAACTGATTGGCAAGCGTTACACTGAAATCTGAGGCAGGGCTGGAAGCAGCAGCATAGGGCAAGTGGAGGAAATGAACATTGCTAAGGTATTGCTAAGGCACATGCCAACTCAGTAGCTCAGCACTCCACCCTGGCTGAAGTCGCATGCTCACCTCCCCACATGCACAAAATAAGTTTCACTCTTTTTCTGTGCACCAGGGTAATTTTTTAAAATAACTCTGCCACGTTAGACTAATCATTATTGCATACAACTCTGCAAATTCCTAATTTATATAGTTTTGTAACATAATAATAAAAAAGACAGGACGCTGCAGGACAGATGGCCCATTGTCTTAGGCCCTAATCCAGCATTGGACATAAGCAGGTGCTTATATCTAAGCAGGTGAGTAGTCCCTTTGAAGAACGGTACAATACTTGTCTTGCATCTGGTTGCTTAGGAGAGCATCACAATCATAATGAATTTCATCTCTCGCTCAGTCAGTTCCAACAGGAAAAAGACAGTGCATAGAAATTGTGTGAGAGGGGAGAAATATTCCTTTGAAGCAAGGGTGGGGGGAAGCATAGTGGGAGTGAATGACAACTCAGCCAGTGAGTACGTTATGTGGCTGAAATCAAATCGTATCTCGTTTGGAATGACATAAATTGAGGTCCATTGTCCATCACAAGTTCTGGAATACTGAAGTGAGCAAAACTGCACTTGAGTTTCTTGATAAAACTGACACGTTATGTCTTTCAAATACATTATTTCTATATATCTGGAAAAATAGTCCACTACAACCAGGAAATGCTGATCTCCAAATTTACATATATCTTCAGCTAGTCTCATCCAAGGTCTGTTGGAAGAGGTGTTGTTAAAGGTTCTTTGTGTTGGACTATTAGTTTTGCAGTGTTCACATGCCGATACTTTATATGCCGATTCTTTATATGCTTGCTGGTGCCTGGCCGCCTGTAATATTAGTCAACTCCCTGAGTGCTTTTGTGTGGCAAACAGCTACAAAAGTCCATATTTTGTGCATTTATTAAAACTTGTACCTTTGGCAAAACATACATCTGAGGACTAAGCATTTTTCCACATCTTCTGCATTTAGGCTTGAAAGGCTTTGGTGTTTGACTGGAGTTTCTCCTTCTTAGTTTGAGAGTTCTCTCCTTGTCTCAGGGATAACTTCTTATAGCACTCATGCTGTATGTAACATCTTCTAAGCTAATTTCTTGTTTTTTCAGGTTCGGCAAGTTGCTCTTGGTTTTGCTGTCTCACCATCTCAGACTGCTTTGCTATTTGAATAGTTGTGGGTAGGGTTAAGTCTGTTTTTAATTGTAGCTGCTGTGACAGATTTGTATTTGTTAACCCAATAACCAGCCTGTCTCTGATTTTTTCATGTTTTGCAATTCCAAAATCAGCTTTCAGCCTATCCCTGCAGAGCTCTTTTAACACATTCAACATTTCCCCCTGGTCTTTGAATTCTCTGGTGAAAACATGCTCTTTCATAAAACACATTTCGGAGGTATAAAGTATGCATCAAACATAGCCAGAACCCTTACATAGTCATCTTTGTGACTCTCTTCAGTTAAATAAAAGGGTTTAAAGATGTGTTTTGCCTGCTTCCGTATAGCATAAATTAAAGAACATATTTGGATATCTTCAATTTCTTTCTGGAGTTTTGTAGCAATTTGAAATCTTGCAAAATATACTGCTTCCTCTGTCCATTGTGAAGGCTTGTCAACGCTGAAGTTTTCTGGGGCTTTGAAAAGTGGCATTTTGATGAGATCCTGCAACTTTTGTTGCTTTTTTCCTTCTATCTAAGTATCCTCTGGCCCTTCTTCAGGTGAACTGCTGCCTGGGGCAGCCTAGGGAAGGAGAAGGGAGGTAAGGAGGGAACAGTAAGAGAGAGCGAGGGGAAGCCAAAGGGCTGAGATGAGAGAGGATGTGTCATAACCATGAGGCAGCTAGGCTGGCGGGGAATTCTGAAGGACTAGATGGGTGATTCAGGATAGGTGGCAAGGCATCAGAAAGGGAACCTAAATCACTCCTAAAGCTAGTATTTTACTCAAGTGTACAGTATTTTTGCCATTATATGGCAACCTTGGCCAAGCACATACTAAAGAGCTTTGCTGAACTTTGAACCATAGGAGTACTTCTGTGGAAGTCAAGGGGACGACTTGTGCTTAAAACTAGGCACGTGCTGAACTGCCTTGCTGGATCAGACACTGTTTGATTTTTGAAGAACGCGCATTTGCTTTGGACTCCTGCATTTGCACGGCAGAAAGGAAAAAATCCTGAGGCTGCAAGAGAAAATCCAGAGAGCAGGGTTGTGATCTCAGGTTAGAGGATCTCCCAAAATAGCTGCTTTCTGGGATGTTTGCAATTGGCAAAGTGGCTTCTAATTAGCACATCCTCTACTCAAGTGCTTTCTGGGCTAAACCGTCACCTTCAGCAAATGGGAAATAGATGGCATCGTCAACATTCAGATGGATTGGTTTGGTTTATAAGACAGTTGGCAAAAATATAAATTATACACTGATTTTTTATTCTTAAAACATACATAAAATTCCTTTATTTTGCATTAAGGGAGGACAAAAAATCTTTACCCGCTACAAACTGTTGCCATGTTGTGTGCTCGCTAAGCAATGTACAACAGTTATTTCACTGAGGGTTCAGTGTGTGTGTACATATGCAGCATTGCTGAGCTATTAGAAATCACTGTATTATTGCCGTTCTTTTCAATTACCTGAACATCCCCTGGGTCTTCAAAGATGAATAAGATTTCAAAGATTGCTGACTTGCTTATCCTATTAGAAAATATTGGTTTCTTCCCATCCCCCTCTCCAATTCTAACTAGAGTACCTGAAATTTAGTCTTTATTGGTGTTTTTAGTTCTTGTGCTTTTGGACTTTTTATGTAAAGTCAACAGTTTTCTTTTGAATTTGTGTCTCCAATAGCAAAATGGCTATTTTTTTATCTTTATCCACATGCACCAATGCAATAATAAAATAACAATGATAAAATGTTGTTTTCTCTGCATTTTCTGAATAGGCAGAAAATCTGACCCCTTCACACAGGTACCTAGATGGGAATAAGAGTTGTTTCAAAAACCCAGCCCCACTTTTGGGGGCGGAGCCCTTGTGACAATCTGGCCCAAAGGCCTTATTTGAGATACAGGGTCTTTCAAAAAATTGCAATGTCATAATTATTGGTAAGCAGATATTCACAGGTCTGGGTTTTGATCCCTGATATATATTTGAAGCTTGCCCACATTTATTTGAAGTTTTCTGAAGATCTTCCCTCTCCCAGGCTGACCACAGACAACCTTCTCCTACCATCCTTAATTTCATGCCCATCCCGGCTATCTCTCTGGCCTAGTCCACCCTAACCCCCCACTTCGAACTAAAATACGCAACTTCAGCTACGTTAATAACGTAGCTGAAGTCGAAGTACCTTAGTTCGAACTTACCGCGGGTCCAGACGCAGCAGGCAGGCTCCCCCGTCGACTCCGCGTACTTCTCTCGCGGAGCAGGAGTACCGGCGTCGACGGCGAGCACTTCCGGGTTCGATCCGGGATCGATTTATCGCGTCTAGACAAGACGCGATAAATCGATCCCAGAAGATCGATTGCTTACCGCCGGACCCGGAGGTAAGTATAGACGTACCCTCTGACACCCAAATTCCCTCCTAATGACTCCTGACAGGCTGCCTTATTCAATAGTCTTATTCGTCATTCCCAAGAGTCTCCTGATCACTCCCATAGCTCAGCCTGATCACAGAAAGCATTCCCCAAATCCCACCTCTCTTCTCCTATCGTTACGGTTTGCTTACTGTAGTGCCTACAGGCTGCAGCTGTAATGGGGCCCCCAGGCACTGTCCAGCCACATAGTAAAAGACAACCTCTGCCTCGAGGAGAGCACAGTCTAAATGGACAAGACAGGTAAAGAGTGGAAGGGGAAGCTGAGGTGTCACAACAGGTCAATGGTGGTACCAGGAGTCCTGGTCCGGAGGCTAGAGCACAGTCTCTCTGCCTAATTCTAAAAAGCTTAAGTTCCTTCCCCCCAAGCCTGCACTGTGTGTTGTGTTCTGTGGGGTTGCCACCTTCCACCCTGGAAGCAGCTGCATTTCCGCAGCACTGTACCTGTAATGTTTTACAACTGTTTAATATTTGTCCCTATCCCATATCAAAATGTTACCTGATATCCAGAGAGTAAAACCCGCCATTTCCATACAGCGTCCTCTGAGGAGCGTTGCCCTTAAGCAATAATGTCTTCACACACAAGGCCCTGTACTTCTGACCATGGAGAACATAAAGAGAAAAGCAAATGAAAGCCCCAGTGTTGGAAGACTTTGGGTACATCTTCACAGCAGCTGGGCGGTGTAATTCCTAGCTCAGGTAGACATCCACGCACTAGCTCCACTCCAGCTGGCTGAGATGGCGCAGGCAGGGGGCTGGGCTAGACACCCAAGTGCAGTCCGCCCCCCCCCCAGGCAGCTAGCACGTACCCAGGGGGATGCACCGGATTGCAAGCAGGACGCTGACTGCTAGTTGAGGGGCTTAGGACGAAGATGCCAGGAAACTCTACCTGAAGCTGATAGAGTTGTGGTAGAAGGCTTCCTACCAGATCATGGCAAATGGGGTCTGGTGGGAGGTAGGGAGGAAAATCTGTGGGTGGGAAGGCATCAATGTTTTTTGTTGGCGATTTATATTCCCATCAGATGGTGTCCTTATTCAGGGATGCAAATGTCAACTACATGGAGTGACCTGCCTTAGGAACCAAGGAGGTGTCCTTAGCGGGTTTATTCATCCAGAGAGGCCTGATCCCATCAGGCTCAAATATAGTCACTATTTAAACAGGACCAAAATAATCAGAACTCCTCTCTTGCTGTGTGCCCTGCAGCCCCTTCCCTGTATGCAGGTGGGAGAGAGGAAAAGCAGGTGCCGAAGTGGGCGCAGTGCTTCTGCTGAGGGTTTGCCCTTCCCTTGGACCATGTGAAACACCCTCAATGGTCAGTGTGTGGGAATTAGGCGTAGAGTCGAGGAGCAGCAGCTCTCAGCCCCTTGTGACTCCGTGGATAGCCACATGGAAGTTAACCAAGATGGGAACAGCATTGAATTCAGCTCTGTACTTGCTGTCCCCAGTAGAGAAGAGTGGGACTCAGGTGGGGTGGGGACTGCCGCCACTGGTGGGCCCATGCTGCTTTTGTTGAGGGTGCTTTGGGTCTCTGGGGCCACGTGGCTGCCCTTAATATTACCCACTGTTCTTGTGTTTGCAGACCTTGTCTCCTTCACACCCCACAGGGCGTCCAGCTAGCCAGCACGGTCCTCGTTTGGTAGGTCCTAGTAGCTGTAGAGTTGTTCAGCAGCAAGATACACCCACCCCAGATGCGTTACAATATATTATCTAGAGCTACACACCATGAGACTGGCAAGTGGGTGTAAATCCAAAGGCTTGGCCTGCAGTGCTCCATGAACTCAGAGCAGCATCGTCTGCTTTCAGAAGGATCCCATGTTACAGCTGACCACAGCTCTGTTTGCAGCAGTTTTTGTTAATGCAGGAGGACACGTACCAGGTTTGCGTCTGTCTGACAATGGTCAGGATTTCTCTTGCCTCACTTTGGCCATGCTACAAGCATTGTTTATGCAGCCTGCTCCTGGCATGGGGATGGCTGGGAAGGCGTCTGACAGAATTTCTTATGACACCTTCATTAAACGGAGGTGTTTCATAAACACTGGTACCGCCGCTTTCACAAAAACACGTTCCTGCCAGCAGCTTCTCCTTGGCAGGTCATTGCCAGTCATCGCAATCCAGAGGCTCAATCTCATCCATGTCTTCCTGGGGGATCCCAGGGAAGGTGAAGGGGGTTAGTCTAGGAGAGCCACCATAGAGCATCAAGGGCATGTTGGGACTTGGATTGCATGCTTGCCTAGGGGAGCTGCAGGGATCAGAGCTCCCTTTCGAGCCCAAGGTCCAAGGAGCACGTGGGGAAAGCTCCTTCCCTACAGTAGATGGATGGGGGAGGGCTTTGGCTTCACAGCCCTACCTGCTGCCCAGAATAGCTGAGCTGGTGTGCGTGGGAGCAGGTGGCAGCGGGAAGGACTACAATTTATTGCTGCTCTAGACTGGTCATAAATGACTGGCCCCTGGGAGCAGGAGGGGCATGGTCTCCAAGGGCCATTGCTGAGTCACAGGACCTTTTGAGGCTTCTTCTGGATCGGCGTGGCTTGTACGCCACCCCTGCTGTGGGCTGTACATAAAGGCAGAAAGTGCACCAATGGGACAGATCCTGCCACCTTTATTCCTGTTGAGAAGCACCTTACTCCAGGAGTTGCAGCTTGGCCCGAAGATCTTGCAAATCCCAGGCAGCAAACTTCATAAAATGAGTTTTCATTTTGGCTCATCGATGTCTGGATTATCATTCATCAGATAACATTCTTTTAATATTTATATGATCAATATTTATACTGTTTGTATGATTTCTAGATGCGGCTTATCAAATTACTTATTTACAGACCTTTATTTAATCAAGGCCGATCTCTTCCCATAGAGAGCTATTTACTTCTCAAGCAATGCATTCAATTTTCTTCCTTGCTACACAGGGCAAGCTGCTCTCTAAAATATCCATGTCCCAAACCATGTGCTAGGCAGAACCAACACCTTGGATTGCAGCTGTAAGAAGAAGGGAAATCAAAGCAGGGTAGTTGATAGAGAATAGGACTAGGTCTACACTACCCGCCTGAATCGGCGGGTAGAAATCGATCTCTCGGGGATCGAATTATCGCGTCTCGTCGGGACGCGACAATCGATCCCCGAATCGACGCTCTTACTCCACCAGCGGAGGTGGGAGTAAGCGCCGTCGACTGGGAGCCGCAGAGGTCGATTTTGCTGCCGTCCTCACAGCGGGGTAAGTCGGCTCCGATACGTCGAATTCAGCTACGCTATTCGCGTAGCTGAATTTGCGTATCTTAAATCGACCCCCCTCCCCTGTAGTGAAGACCTGCCCTAGGTCTAATCTGCTCAAAGCCACTACAGTAAGTGCCCTGTCTCATTCCACACTGGCTGGAGAACCTGCTTTACCTTCTCTTCATTCATTATTTTATATATTTCTATCATTTCACTCTTATTTGTCTCCTCTGTAAGCCAAATGGTTCTTTGGGTTTTGTTGAAAGATTATTTTTTTAGCATCATATCTGATTTCCCCCTCCCCATCCACTTGGTTATGTGGTCCAGGTGTCACACCATAAATTATCTTCTATCATTCATCAACGACAAACATTTTCTCCAACTGCTAGGCCATGTGCTACTTAGACAAATGCCATAACTCTGGATTCCTGCCACATTTTGATCGTGTTAATTGAAGTTGGATAGCGAGGAGTTGAGATCAACAAATGGATGTGTTTGTCGTGTTGTTAAAACTCAATCTGTCCAACACTGGAAATGTTTTTCAGCTCCTTAAAATTAAAGGGAAACTGTCAACTTAAAAATCGCACTTCTAACAGAACTGTTTTTAACAATAGCTCCAGGTAACAACTGAGATGCTGGAATGGAAAGAGATTAGAGGGGAAAACAATGTCGTCGTTGTTTTCCCGCCCCCTCCCCCCCGCCTTTTCAGGCTATTTACAATTTTGTGCATTTGACAGCACATTGAATGTTGTTGTTTTTTTAAATCCCAGCCAATCTTGGCTTTAATCTGCTCCAGTGCATTTGCAGACCTAGTTTAAAATCCCCACTCTAATTTGGACCTGGGACTTGTACTGAGGTCTTCTACCTCCCCGGAGAGTGCCCTAGGCTGTGGGATATTCTGGGTGTCTCACTCTCTCCTGTTAAAGCTGTACCGTTTGGTATTAAATGTTCTTTGGGCCAGAGAAAGCAAGTGACTGACTGTAGAGCCCAGTGGTTAGGGCACTCTTCTAGGAAGAATCGGGTTCAAGTCCCCGGTGCATGCAGCTGAGCTGGCCCAGGGAAGGGTATCTGAAATTGTGGCCGATTCTTACACTCCTCGGTGTCCTAAGTCAAGGAGACGTGGGAAGGAATTGAGATTCCCAGGGGTGTCTTTGAGATCTCCCGATGCAGACTAGTCCAGTGCAGTTCACACATGGACCCATGCTCAGGGCTCTGCTTAGAGACCCCATCTAGCCCTTAACAATCTTTCTCTTTATTGTTATTCCACTGTGAAGGTTCGCTTTCCTGGTCAGAACCTGTGAAGGGAGGTCCTTTCACTGGTCTCCTTGCTGAGCCGCTCCTCCCTGAAAAGCAGCTAGGGACAGGATGATTGATTGAGGCCCAGACAAAGACCTCTCTGACCTTGACGCTTGGCAGCTTTGCCCTTAGTAAGGCCAATACAGCCAGAGACGTGCAGGGAGTGGGCCAGTTCATGCAGCCAGGTGCCGTTCCATACGAAAATCACGGCGATGCTAGAAAAGTGTATTCGCATTTGTTATTGTCTGAGTCAATGCAGGGTGTGTTACCTGTCATGAGGCTTTGCTCGGTGGTGGTGATGACGACCCCATTCAGGATCAGATCCCTTCCCCCAAACAATATGCAGGTGCTGTTACAGGAATAATGAAAGCACGTTTCTGCATCAACCCATGGAATGTCCCTTATTTGTTGCGTGGTTGCTCCAGGAATTAAGGAACAGTAACAGGCTTGGCCGACTATTACTTACTTGCTGAGACAAATAGCCAATGGCTCCCTTCTTTGCCATCCTTATGCCTCTGTGTGCGGGCTTTCGATACGAATGCTAAGGGGTCGCTCCTGGCTTGTTTTTCCTCTATTGATGCTACAGAAGCCTTGATAGCTTCCAATTTAGAAAGGCTTCTTTCAGGTCACTTAAAAATGAATGAGTTGGCAAATATCTATGATGAATAGCCCAAGGGGACATAACCTAACTGTTCACCAGTGGCTGCTACTGAGCTTTGAAAATTGAGCAATTACCTGAGGAAATACTTTGCAAAATCATGACCTTTGCCCTCCATAGTCTCCATGGATACCAGTTGTCAAGGATGGAGATAAGTAGATGGAGATATATAGGTAAGGATGAACGTGCATATGCACAAGCAGGACTGCTCCGTTTAAGCTTACTGGTCTACCCTGAGCAGATTATTGCTGTAACTCTTCACAAAGTAGACTTTTTTTTTGCTCAGGAATCTCTCAAATTGTGATATTTAAAAAAATGCATTCATTTATTTTGTTGTGTTGCTCTAACAATCTAAAAGGCTCTCGATTTCATATCAACACTCGCCCATTTGCAGTTTTCCCTCCAGGTGTAAAGCCTTTTAATTTGGTCAACGGGGGGGGGGGGGGGAAATAGACTCCTGTAGGGACAGATCCTGGTGTCAGTCATTTTAGCTCTACTGGCTTCAGCAGAGCTATACCAATTTATACCAGTCAAGGCGCTGGCCCCCACTTTCCCATTAAGGTTAATGGGATTTATATGTCTCATTCTCCCGCCCCCAACCCCATGTACCCTGATGAAAATTGGTCCCATGAAGGTTAACAACGGTGTGATCATTGCCTCCGCTGGTTATTACAATGGATCTGTTTATCAATATACTCCAGACATATTGAATAGCCGTGCATTCTAGAAAGAATTACTGTAAGTTGCCATTCCGTGTATTCCCTTATTGTGTTTTCACAGTGCATTATAGGAATGATAAAACCACCTGAGACACAGCTTTAGTGGCACAGATCAATTTTATTTCTAATTTTGAAATGTGAGCGCACACGTCCTCTACATATTGCCCTGGTACAGAATAATTGCCATTCTGCTCCTTTCTCTGGTAATGTTGGGACATTAACAATGATTTACAATAGTGGCTTTTAACAAAAATTTATGTCTGGGTGTGTAAAAGGCACCCTCTCTATTTGTTTCAAGACTGATGTACACAATCTAATACAAGGACGCAGAAATGTGCATCTTTCACGAGGTATCTAGTTCATTAGTGCTTCCAGGTGAAAGTATTGCTGTAATTGTGTTGATTTTGCTAAACTATGCTGCAGACACCACAAAAAGCAACGGTATTGGATCAGCCTTCCTCTGCTATACATGACATAACCACCTTCTGTGGATTTAACATCATTTGATCCTTTAGTTATACAATTTTTCTATCCTCTACAGATTTTTGGTCCAAACTGTCCAAGTTAGCTGCTCAGATCTGCTTACTATGTTTATCAGCACTCACTGCACACACAAGACACACATTTGTGTGTACAAAACTGGCATTTGCCTGTGCAATTCATATGTCCATTTTGTGCACAAATAGTGTGTTTGCAGACATAAACTGGACCAGATACAATACCCATGGAACTCAATGGGAGCTTTTTCCTTGGCCTCTGGGCAATGGAGCACAGCGGCTGAATGGGGGTAATTTAGATGTCATCCTTTGAAACTCACCCTTGTATTTGATTATTTTAAAAGTTCAGTCATTCCCCAAGGGTTCCCCAGTCACTAGTGCAAATGCAAGAGATCCTTCTGGGAGACAGTGGAGTTGGAGGGACGAGCACTTCTGAAAATGATGGTTATTTACCTAGGTGCCTAAATATGGATTTAGGCCTTAGGCATCTCATTTTAAAATTCCAGCTAATAGTAAAAAGGCAGTCCTTGCCCAAAGATCTAACAAACTCACTTATAAATACCATATACATTGGAATAAAAGTCTGTTTTATTGTGGAGTTTGTAATATAATGCCTTACGAGATGGACTCTTGTGAATTTAAAGGAACACAGGTGACACAAGTCATATGGTGAAATCCTGGCCCCGCGGAATATTATAGGCGTTTTGCCATTGATTTCAGTGGAGTCAGGATTTCACACATTGTATTTAATCTGTGGTGATCTATACAGACTGACAAGAGTTTGAAAGTCTAAGTTAATCTTCCCCATTTATTTCCTAATTTGTTTGCTTTTGGCATTTTGCTCAGTTTGGACAATGATGATAAACTAGACAGTTTCACTTCCTGGTTCTCCTACCCGCTGGACTGTGCTGCTGCTAAGTGGCTGAATATTCAGAAGTACTCCATTCCGGCCCACTGGCTTTTCCAAGTCTGGCCTTCGAGTCCAAACCGGGAGCTGAGTTCCTTTGAAAATCTGTTCCTCCTTATAAACGTCATGATAGAGAAACGTCATCTTTGGCAGTTTTTAAACCGAGATTGCACATTTTTCCCAAAAGATCTGCTCTGGGGATTATTTTGGGGAAGTTCTCTGGCTGTGTTATGTGGAAGGCCAGACTAGATGACCACAGTGCAAATGGCCTTAGAATCTACAAATCTGTGGTGAGAGAGTAGAACACAATGACTTACCATAACATTAGAGCAGTGCTCAGATTTCCATTGGGACTTCGTTGAACTAGTAGGCACGCGTTGGTCATTATTTATTGTATTGACATGATGGTAGGAGCACCAGCCATGGATCTGGACCCCATTGAGCTAGCTGCTGTAGAAACTCAGAACACAAAGATGGTCCCTGCCCGTAAATATTAGATAAGCGGGAAATGATGGCTAGAAACATGGCTGTCAGTATCATTCACATACCATATACAGCCGCAGTGCGGCGTACACTTGAGTCCCCTTTACGAACAGTAAAGCACACTATTAAATGAAAGTGGTTTCCTTCCACATCCACGCTCAGCATTTAATCCCCCTTAAATAAACAGTACGGCAAAGCATGGAACCTTTTATGAGAGCAAGGCCGAGTGCAGGTGTCAGGCCACCGATGTTCAGGCTGCCAGCAGACATTAAGCACATCGGTGCCACCTTTGCAGATAGGTCACCAGAGAGTGCTTGGGGAAGATTAGTCAATGGCCCTCTTGTCTGCCGACTGGTGAAATAAAGCAGCGATTGTGCGCACTGGTTTCAGACCGTGGTGTGTTCGTTTCGGAATGTGGTTCCATGCTCACGATTGATTTAGAGGTCTTGTCTTTTTCTTTTGATTGGAGGAATTTTGCCTTGGTTCGGAATGTTTTTTTCCCCCCCTTTAAATCATGCCTGATGAGCCTCACCCTCCACACCAGCCTGCCAATATCTCACTTTTGCCCTGCAGCCCTTTCCTCTGCATGGAAGGATATAGGGTTTGATTGGTTTCACCTGCAGACTGAAGCAGACAGTATCAAGCACTTTCAGGCCTTCCAGCAACTCTTCAGTGCATGGAAAAGGAAACCTACCACTTGCAGTCTATTGTCTATTTAAAACTATTTAATGTACAATTAACAAGACACCTCTTGCTCCTGTGAGTTAATTAAAGAGTTAGTGACTATTAAAAGGATGGAAATGCAATAAATAAGATAACCTAGCTGGTGTGTAATTAAGGAAATTTACATAAGTAATAAACATGGTATGGCCTTCTTCTAAAAAGAATACATTGAACTTGTGCTTATTTTCGAATCTTCTATTAAAACAAGTGTTCAGGCATTTAATTAGGCTAAAACAAGATAGCTGTGGCAAATTAATTGTATGTAATTTCCGTTAAGTAACTGTTGAAAGAGTAACACGCAGCATGGCTTTTGTGTGTACCGTCAGGAAGCCGGAGTTAACCTCTGCGTCTTCCGTTAACCCTTTCGGTGCTACATCCCAGCACTGTTTTCCAACACAAATCTACGGAACGTGCAGTCTGCCAGAGAGCCAGTTTGCTAGTTTGGGGCCTGGTCCCAAATGCTCACGTGACCTTGGCCTAAAAGCAAGTTATTTTTCCAGCTGTTGTATTGGGGCAGTCGATGAGTATCGATGCCATTGTAAACCATTTATTATTTAAATTAGCATGGCGCCTAGGAGCCCATGGGGCTAGGTGCTGTACAAACAGAACAAAAGGATAGTCACTACCCCAAAGAGATTACAATCTAAGTTGATGTTTGGTTGAGGTGCGGTCTTGGATATCATGAGCCAGTGGCCAGGGCACATGGGTTTATAATAAATGACATTCTTTAATAACAATGAATGGAATTGTCCTTAGCCTGATCAGGTATATATTTCCAGGTCTGTAAGAAACAGAGGAATATTGAGCCTGTACCTTGTATATGTTGGTGTGAAATAAGTCCAAATATTAGTGCTTTAATAGACCCTATTGCTAAAGGACCAATTCTGTTACCTGTACTCACACTGAATAGTACCTTACTCTGCCGATAGACTTTTGCACCCGTGTCATTCTGCACTATGGTCATTCAACAGTACAGGTGGGATTTTCAAAGGTGCTCAGTGCTGGCCTACCTCTGTTCCCACTGGAAGCAATGGTAAAATTCTCAGCAACTTTAACGAGAACAGATAGGTCAATGCTCAGCACTCTTGTACGTTCTGCTCTGCTTGTGTTGGAGCAGCACTATTCCAGCCACCCTAATCCAGATCCCTTTATTCACCGGAGGCATAACAAGGCACCACCTTCCTGAGCTGAGCCACGTGCTATCCGTTGTATCCAAGGATCTTGTCCGGAGCATCTCATCGATGACACAGTGAAGCAAATGTGTTAATAAAGAGCAGCTGAGACCTGGAAAGTTTTAAAGTGCATTGTTTAGGGCCTATTCCTGCCTGCATTCTGTATAATAGAAGATGGAGATGGATGGCAGGAGAGAGATCACTTGATCATTGCCTGTTAGGTTCACTCCCTCTGGGGCACCTGGCATTGGCCACTGTCGGTAGACAGATACTGGGCTAGATGGACCTGTGGTCTGACCCAGTACGGCCTTTCTTATGTTCTTATGTTCTTAATAGATTCGCTTCTATTTTTTGTTTTGTTCCCTCTGGGGTTTTTGCTGCTGTAAACATTTGCCTTAAAATTGGATTTCTGTTGCGTGGGAACGGATGCTTTCCCACTATTTACCAACCTCCCGAAGTCATAGTCCTGTAGCCAGTTGCATCATCATCATCATTTCAGCAGCAGCCATGTGTACTGTCCGAGATGATTATGGCTTCAGGTGGGGAACTAGAAGCAGGAGCAGATGAACCCTTTACAATGAAAGTCTTGTTCGCGTGCAAGTGTTCCCAGTAACAGATCCACAGTAGGGCACGAGAAATGCAGGCAGCACATAACCCTGAAGCAGAAATTTCTCTAAACGGGATAAGCTGTAACTTTTTTTTTCATGAGGTATTTAATATTACTTTAATAAGCAAGCTTGAGGCAGTGGCTTGTCCAGATGACCAGTTTGCCTGGTCTACACTTGCAGTGGCATGCAGGGTACACGTAGCTACACGCCACAGTGAAAAAGCAAGCTTCATTCACACTAGCGTGTAGAGCTACATGCAGCAGTGAAAGACGCTGCCAGAGCCTTTCACTGCCGCGTGTAGCTCTACACGCTAGTGTGGATGAAGCTTGCTAAAAAGAGCAGTGTAGCTGGGGGAGGCATTGCTTGGGCGTGTAGGGAGCCAGGTCGGGTACATCCCCTCGGGTTCTGGTGTGTCTTTACTCGCCTAAGCTGTGCCTCCCCATCTAAATGCTGTGTGTACCTGTGCTGGGCAGGCAGGGCACGTATTCTAAGAGTAGACATCGCCTTAGTGTGTGGCCAGCCGGGATGTAAATCTGCACACAATAGCGTGCTGCACACTGACTGCTCATGCAGACCCTGCTGCCGCACACGAAAAGTTCCCTAGGCTGCTTTGACATGGGAGTAGGTCACCCCTCACGACGCAGCTTTTAGTGCATGTATCAGGGTCCCCACAGCGTGCTAGTACTCGGCAGATTTGTTTCCCAGGTCGCTGCGCACTAACTGGTGATCTGGACAAACCCTATGACTCAGGGGACCTGCCTTCTCTTCCTGGCTTTGCTTTTGGCCAGCTGGGTGATTTGGGAAAGTTGCTTCACTTCTCGAAGCCGGTGTTTTCTGCATCTGCAAACAGGGAAGAATGCGATTTCCCCCGATAAAGTGCCGCGGATGACAAGCCCTATTTAAGAGCTAGGTCTTGTTACTGCAGTAGATCTTGTCTTACACTCCTAGACCAAGTTTATTTTACCACAGAAACTGAAGTGTACATCTCACTGATGTAAACTGGGGTAGCCCCATTGACTTCACTGGAACGATGCTGATCTTCAGCAGCTGAGGTTCTGGGCCTGAATGTATAGAATTCACTCTTTTAAACGGGTAAAAAATCCATTCTTTCCGTCTGAGTTGGTATTACACCTGTCTCCCCCGAGTTACAGGAATCTTGTGTTCCCGGGAGTGCCAGGCTTCCAGGCCTTAACGCACGTGTTAATATTTCATAAAGCTTCCCCTTGGTATCATCAATACATTGCCATGAAGTGCACAGCGCCGCATGCAGCCCGCGAACGCACAGCACACAACGGCAGCGCGCTAAGATGCCTGGCGCAGTGGCGCTCTCCCTTTGAGGGACTCAACCTCCAGCAGCACTGTCAGTTTCCAAGGGCTGGCCGGTGAACGGAGCACCCAGCGACCTGTGTTGTCAAAGTGAGTGATCTGTTGAATTCCCCATGTCGGCCTTTACGTCCATGAGTTCGGTTAAGAGCCTGGCTGCTGAGCTGGCTGGGCGATCTGGAAAGTACAGTAAGGCAAAGAGATTCAAAATAACCCGTTTGTAGCAGCAATAGATCCCTCTGAAGTCAAGCCCTGTTGGGCAGTATTTGAGATGGCAGCAATCACAGTGAGCCAGGTTGAGGCTGCAGGCTACCCGTGTGTGCCTGTGTGCTAGCCTTCTGCAACATGTGGGCGGGGAGTTCAGGATGCTCCAGCTGAAGGGACAGTTTTGAATTTAACATAAAATTGTTACCTATCCTTCCTCTGTCTGTGATTTCCCGCTTGCATAGACACCTCTCACTAGCTCTCATCCAGCCAGTGCACGAAAAATAGTAGTGTAGCCTCAGTAGTACTGGCAGCAGCAGGTGGTGGCATGGTCTAGCCATGCTGTGTACAAACCCGCCTGAACCCCGGCGTGCTGTATTCTGGGGGTTAGCCTGTGCCACCGCTGCCGGCACTACCACGGCTCCGCTACTGCTTTTAGTGCTCTAGCTCAATGAGCGCTAGTGAAAGCGCGTTGACGTGCACTGTGAATCACAGCCCTGTTCTGAGAGTAGACCTGCTTCGAGTGGAAGGCCTCCAGGACAAGGAAAACCTTGTTTGTACAGTGCCTGGCACAAAGGGCCCTTTGGGCACTACCGTAATGTCAATGTTTACTACTACCCATGGTACATATATAGGCCCCATTCCTGTAGCATCTGCGCACCTCACAGTCTTTAATGTATTTATCCTCCCAATATCTCTGTGCAGTAGGGCAGTGCAATTATCCCCATTGTGTAGATGGGTAACTGAGGCACAGAGAGAGTTGCTTAAGGTCATACAAGAATTTTTTGGGAGACCTGGGAATTGAACCTGGGTCTCCCAAGATCCAGGCTAGTGCCTGAACATACTACAGTAAAACTGGGTCCGGAGAGCACTGACTGAGATTGGCAGGCAAGCGTGAGGGGATGTGGGGTTTCTAAGAAGAAACTCACTGGGAAGCCCCTCACCCTAAAGCTGGTTTGGAAACAGCAGCTGCAGAAGAAGCTTGTAGGTGCCTGATACTTGAAGCTGACAGGGCTGGCTTTCGTACCTTTCGTCATGTGAAATAGCACCTCACTCTATGAGGATTCCCACAGAAGCTGAGGGAATCCGAGTCCGGTTACCAGAATCTGGCCCTTCATACTTATTTGACAGTATCCTTTAAAGAGGAAAGGACAAGATGGCATCATGGTGCTTTTGTACTGTTTGAAAGGACCCTTTTGGGAAGGGAGGAGGTCTTTGAGGGACAGATTTTGATCCGTTTAGGGTGCTGGGTAGCATCCTCCAAAGTAGATCCATTGAAGTTAAGGGGATATTGATGCTGATTTACACCAACTGAAGATCTGGGCATTTGTGGTCTTTTCTGGTTGCATTTGCCCCCCCTTCCCCATTAGGCAGATAGCCCTCAGCCGACGAAAGCGGATGGCTCTTAGCACCTTGTAGGAGGTGCTCAGCACCAGTTAGGATTGGGTGTCCCATGAAGAATATGGAATTTTGTTGTTGTTCTCTTTTCCAGTCAGTTAAGGTGCTCTTGCCACCACTCAGTGCAGAGGGATAGAGTGGAGACTTTTTGTTGTGGGATTTCACATCACAGTTTGTATAATTTAGGGTTAAATACTCAAAGCATGGCGATTTAGCTGATCAAATCCTATTAACATCAGTGGGAATCCAATGGCTGACTGCCTGGTCACCACTATGAAAATCTCTCATACAGGCCACAACCACTGCATAAATTAACTCGGTAATAAATTATGCACGTTCGTTATTAGGTCCAACTAATACAGTGCATTCCATTTGTTGTGTATAGGAAAATGAGGTAGAGGGGAAAAAAGTGACACCCCAAAGTGAAAATAATAATTGTTGCTCTCAAGGGCAGTGTAACTTGGGGAGCCAGGATTGGATACAGTAGTAAGTAGGAACTATTAGTGGCACCAACGCAGAGGAACTAAATCAAGAGCCAATTTAACTTGGGCTACTCTTTATGATATTCCCTGCTGCACCTTGTTGTAAATTTCCGCTCTGTTAGAAAAGGGCAGGGATGTGAACAGCTTTATCGTATAAGTTGTGGCACATGTTGTTGGTTTGCTTTGTGGGTGTATGTAACTGGTGGGCATGTCTCACGTGGAAAAGACATGCATTATCTAGGATAAACACATGTTCTTCTAAGCCCTTACCCACCCAAAGGGTTTACATCTGGGATATGCTCTTCACTGTAAGAAGAAATTACTTCACTGCTAGTACAACCATTTGGAAGATCTGTTATGTACAATATCTGTCTCACCCATCTATTTTAGGTATTTCTAAGACATCCATAACAATCTAAGCTCAGTGGGCTTTGTTGATATATATGGGACTCAGTGTTATCAGCACTTGCAATTTTATTATGAATTTTTCAAGATTTCAAGATTTCTTAAAGCTCCACCTTCTGGATTCCTGTGAGAATCTCAGCTTTCATAAAAAATAAGTTTCTATTCCTCCTGGTTATGTAGAAAAGCTTGAAAATGTGACCCGAGCACATCCTAAAGGCTCAGAAACCAGAAGGCCAAAAAAAAAAAAAAATCCTAAAATTTTGTACTTTTAAAAAAAAATTATTTTTAAGCCACTCTTATTAATTTGGGGATCTGACTCCTCATCTTTGACTGCTTAAGGGTTGTCAATATGGGGACTTGACAAATCTCATTTGTAAGCAGGGTCTGAATGAGCTCTCCCTTGACATCTAGTGATGAGCTGGGGGGAAAAGACTTCAGGAGCAGACTATGTTTGCATAGACACACCCACTCTGCCTAGGTGCACAACATGATGGAGCTGCTTTGCCAAAATGATCACTTTTGGCTGGTGTTGGGTTACAAATCACTTTAGTATTGAGTACAAGGGTAATGAAATGTTATCCTTATTGTATGGGTAGAGGGCAGCAGAATTATACCTGCACTGATGGGGGGGGGGGTCACCCTAATCTGAACCTCACTCACAAAGTATGGGGTAGGAATGCCAAATACTAGTGAAGGAAGTGGGGGGCTGCTGCTGCTACTATTATTATCATCTGGTGATGTGGACTCTTCCCTAACAGTCTTAGGTATCATTTGACCTTTCTATCCCTTCTCCACTGTTTTAAAGATGGAGTTGATTAGACTCCACTGAGAGTTATGGTTTCTGTTCAGTGATTACTAGAGGTGAATCATTGCTAAGCAGGTCTAGGGGCTGTGTCTTAGACATGGTGGAGGAAGCGTGGTGAAATGAAAGATAAATACAGAGGCTGTACTGGTAGTGAGGTTCCCTGCTACCCAGTGAAATCACTAAGAGCTGAAATCACTAAAGATGTGGGTTCTGTGGTAGAACCTCAGAACATGGCATTGCAGGAGCGGCAGCAGGGAAAAGCAGTGGCAAACAGCATGTTGCTGAAGTGCACAGTGACTACAGAGATGTACCTTGATGTCCTCCTTCACCTTTCTGGGGTGGGAAGTGAACTCCCATGAACACACCTCTGAACTCTGGGTCTTTGCTAACCAAGGACAGCAATTGTGAGTGGGGTGCAGCAGAGGGAGAGGGGAGTGATGTATTAAAGGGACACTCATCCATTGGATTTTCCCACTGCAAGGTGGCAAATTGAGGCAAAGGACAATACCCAACGCACTGTAGGGTTCGGTTTGCTTATGGTCACATACTTTTGAATCTGGCTGTGGTGTTTTTCCCAGATTAATGGTGGGTTCCCATTCCCTTCGAACAAAAATTCTCTTTTGTTGTACGCGGACTCGGTGCTTGTGAAAGCGAAAGTGTTGCCTCTTAGAGGCATACAGGGGCGGTGTTAACTTTTCCCAGATTCCTGGATGGGGGCTTGAGCTGGTTCTGTTTTGTATTATTAAGAGGAATACCTGGATATTGAACCCAGCCCTTGTTGTTGTCACCTCCAGTTGGCAGAAGGGTTACATGTTTACAGAGGGAAAGACTGAGACTATACACATGGCTGGGCTGGATGCACCAGGGCAGCTAAGCAGCCCAGGGGGAGGGATAGTGAATATGTCTACATTGCACTAAAACATGTCTACACAGCACCGAATCTCAGAGCTAAGGTTCATTCATAGAATCATAGAATATCAGGGTTGGAAGGGACCTCAGGAGGTCATCTAGTCCAACCCCCTGCTCAAAGCAGGACCAATCCCCAACTAAATCATCCCAGCCAGGGCTTTGTCAAGCCGGGCCTTAAAAACCTTTAAGGAAGGAGATTCCACCACCTCCCTAGGTAACCCATTCCAGTGCTTCACCACCCTCCTAGTGAAAAAGTTTTTCCTAATATCCAGCCTAACCCTTCCCCACTGCAATTTGAGACTTCTGCTTCTGCTTGTTCTGTCATCTGCTACCACTGAGAACAGTCTAGCTCCATCCTCTTTGGAACCCCCCTTCAGGTAGTTGAAGGCTGCTATCAAATCCCGCCTCATTCTTCTCTTCTGCAGACTAAACAATCCCAGTTCCCTCAGCCTCTCCTCATAAGTCATGTGCTCCAGCCCCCTAATCATTTTTGTTGCCCTCCGCTGGACTCGTTCCAATTTTTCCACATCCTTCTTGTAGTGTGGGGCCCAAAACTGGACACAGTACTCCAGATGAGGCCTCACCAATGTCAAATAGAGGGGAATGATCACGTCCCTCGATCTGCTGGCAATGCTCCTACTTATAAAGCCCAAAATGCCATTAGCCTTCTTGGCAACAAGGGCACACTGTTGACTCATATCCAGCTTCTCATCCACTGTAACCCCTAGGTCCTTTTCTGCAGAACTGCTGCCTAGCCATTCGGTCCCTAGTCTGTAACAGTGAATGGGATTCTTCCGTCCTAAGAGCAGGACTCTGCACTTGTCCTTATTGAACCTCATCAGATTTCTTTTGGCCCAATCCTCTAATTTGTCTAGGTCCCTCTGTATCCTATCCCTACCCTCCAGCATATCTACCATTCCTCCCAGTTTAGTGTCATCTGCAAACTTGCTGAGGGTGCAGTCCACGCCATCCTCCAGATCATTAATGAAGATATTGAACAAAACCAGCACCAGGACCAATCCTTGGGGCACTCCGCTTGATACCGGGTGCCAACTAGACATGGAGCCATTGATCATTACCCGTTGAGCCCGACGATCTAGCCAGCTTTCTATCCACCTTATAGTCCATTCATCCAGCCCATACTTCTTTAACTTGCCGGCAAGAATACCGTGGGAGACCGTATCAAAAGCTTTGCTAAAGTCAAGGAATAACATGTCCACTGCTTTCCCCTCATCCACAGAGCCAGTTATTTTGTCATAGAAGGCAATTAGGTTAGTCAGGCATGACTTGCCCTTGGTGAATCCATGCTGACTGTTCCTGATCACTTTCCTTTCCTCTCAGTGCTTCAGAATTGATTCCTTGAGGACCTGCTCCATGCTTGTGCCAGGGACTGAGTTGAGGCTGACTGGCCTGTAGTTCCCCGGATCCTCCTTCTTCCCTTTTTTAAAAGATGGGCACTACATTAGCCTTTTCCCACTCATCCGGGACCTCCCCCGATCGCCATGAGTTTTCAAAGATAGTGGCCAATGGCTCTGCAATCACATCCGCCAACTCCTTTAGCACCCTCGGATGCAGTGCATCTGGCCCCATGGACTTGTGCTCGTCCAGCTTTTCTAAATAGTCCTGAACCACTTCTTTCTCCACAGAGGGCTGGTCACCTCCTCCCCGTGCTGTGCTGCCCAGTGCAATAGTCTGGGAGCTGACCTTGTTCGTGAAGATAGAGGCAAAAAAAGCAATAAGTACATTAGCTTTTTCCACATATTCTGTCACTAGGTTGCCTCCCCCATTCAGTAAGGGGCCCACACTTTCCCTGTTCACCTTCTTGTTGCTAACAAAGCTGTAGAAACCCTTCTTGTTACTCTTAACATCCCTTGCTAGCTGCAACTCCAATTGTGATTTGGCCTTCCTGATTTCACTCCTGCATGCCTGAGCAATATTTTTATACTCGTCTTTGGTCATTTGTCCAAGCTTCCACTTCTTGTAAGCTTCTTTTTTGTGTTTAAGATCAGCAAGGATTTCACTGTTAAGCCAAGCTGGTTGCCTGCCATATTTACTATTCTTTTTACACATTGGGATGTTTTTTTCCCCAGCTACATCAATAAGGATTCTTTAAAATACAGCCACCTCTCCTGGACTCCTTTCCTCCTCATGTTATTCTCCCAGGGGATCCTGCCCATCAGTTCCCTGAGGGAGTCAAAGTCTGCTTTTCTGAAGTCCAGGGTACGTATTCTGCTGCTCTCCTTTCTTCCTTGTGTCAGGATCCTGAACTCGACCATCTCATGGTCACTGCCTCCCAGGTTCCCATCCACTTTTGCTTCCCCTACTAATTTTGTTTGTGAGCAGCTGGTCAAGAAGAGCTCTGAGTCTAGTTGGTCCCTCCAGCACTTGCACCAGGAAATTGTCCCCTACACTTTCCAAAAACTTCCTGGATTGTCTGTGCACTGCTGTATTGTTCTCCCAGCAGATATCGGGGTGATTAAAGTCCCCCATGAGAACCAGGGCCTGTGATCTAGTAACTTCTGTTAGTTGCCGGAAGAAAGCCTCGTCCACCTCATCCCCCTGGTCTGGTGGTCTATAGCAGACTCCCCCCACGACATCACCCTTGTTGCTCACACTTCTAAACTTAATCCAGAGACTGTCAGGTTTTTCTGCAGTTTCATACCGGAGCTCTGAGCAGTCATATTGCTCTCTTACATACAATGCCACTCCCCCACCTTTTCTGCCCTGCCTTTCCTTCCTGAACAGTTTATATCCATCCACGACAGTGGCTCCAGTCATGTGAGTTATCCCACCAAGTCTCTGTTATTCCAATCACATCATAATTCCTTGACTATGCCAGGACTTCCAGTTCTCCCTGCTTGTTTCCCAGGCTTCTGCTTCCTAAGGCGTGTGGAGCTTGGGTTGTGGGGCTAAAGAAAAACCCCTTACTGAGCTCCAGCCTGAGCAGGAGTCTCTACACTGCTATTTTTAGTGCCACAGTGCAAACCTGAGTGTGTATCAGGCTCTGAGACTTGCTGCCACATTGTTTTTCTTTTTTGCAGTGTAGACATATGCATGGCGGCGGGCATGCAGGGTCACGTTTCCCTCCGCCCCTCCCCCAGATTTGCTGCTTGGCTTGTACTGAGCATGCTCAATAACATCTGCGGAAGCCGCTTCCCCCCGCTATCCGCAGGTGTGGCTTGTCTCTGCGTATGCATGCCAGCTAGCCCCTTCTGCCGTTCACAGCACTGCACCTACCTTCTATTTTTATCATGCTAGCTCAGTCAGAGCTAGTGTGGGTATGTCTCCTCCAGCTGCAATTGACACCCTCCAGTTTGAAGTGTGGACACACCTTGAGAGTCTCTGGTTGTCCCAAGGGAGAAGTGATCTGCTACCAGCACATTCCAGTACCAGATTACATTCCCCTCTGCTCAGCACTGGGGGAGCAGGGTCAAAGCTCCACCCCTTCCGGGCCCTGCTCTCCCTCCATTCAGGGAAGAAAAGGGGCATAGCACCCAGAAAAGCTGGTAGGGCAGGACCCAGTCTTGCCTATAGTGTTTGTCTTATGCAGAGATTCACTGTGCTTTTATTCAGTGCCTGGAAACTGATCCTACCCCATTTTTCATTCCCCTTCCCTCCCCATCCCCACCACTAGCCATGGTATTTTTAGGTGGAACCACGTGTTTAAATGTTGCCTTAATTATACAACAGTCGGTGCTATAGTTTTAAAGGCAGGGACTTCAGACAATTTATGGCTTTTTTAAAAAAAAAAAATCTCCTCCAAGAAATGAAGCCATTCTTTGCATGTCGGAAGGCAGTGTGCGCCTTTTCACCTGCCACAAATGTCACCCGTTGTGCGTTGCTCCTAAGCAAGTGAACATCTGCAAAAGGGAAATTTGCACATTCATGAGTTATGCACAAGCTTCCTCGTGAAATGTTGGGGCTGAGTGACTCTGCTGCTGTAAAGGCTGCAACCACCTTAATGTCCTTGTCACGGAAGGATCTGAAATTGCAATTGAAAATTATTTCTTTCCCGTGAAACTATTACCATAGATTTGTTAATAGAAATTTCAGGGAGCAGAAAGGCCCACGGGGTAGAAAGTAGCTATTTCCTTTTGGAGTATATGTAACAATAAACCATGCTCAGGACCTAATTTAATTCCTCTGTCACTGTGAGCTGTAACCAAAAGATTACCAAACAAGTGCTTTATTGCTGTATTCATACTAATGTCACTGAGTTTACAATGTAATCAAGGGCCGATGTGCCTCTAAAATTACATGGGCACTTAAGAGACTGAAATCACTAAACCTGCTAGGTTTATATAATGCAACAACAGTCAATTTCTCATAAATGTGGCTCTTTTCTTAGATGTGGAAGATATTTAGATGCTTCACAGAGCTCTAATGAAAGATGACAGATTAATTAAATATTGGAGATGGGCCAGCTATGGGACACTGTGCCCAGGCAGGTGCCCTGGTCCCCAAGTGCTAGAGTTTGTTTGTTCAGATGGTTGCAAACTAATTAGGCTCAACCGGAGTTATTTGGTATTAAGAATGACTTGGATAATTTGCTCTGAATTATTTAGGCAAACTCAAGCACAGAAAATGCTTGGGCGAGGCTAGAAGGAAGGAAACCCATCTTCTGTTACACAGGAATTGCCACACTGGTCCATCTAATCTGGTGTCCTGTCTCTGACAGTGGCCACTACCAGATAACTCAGAGGAAGGTGGTAGCAAGTCCCCTCCCCATATTAGATTGGTTTATGCATAGAGATTTTATATCCCTTCCAGAATTGCGGTTGTCTTCTGATTTTCCATAAAAACATCCAGTGCGTCTGAATCTTGCTAACTTCTTGACCTCAGTGACATCCTGAGGCAATGAATTCCAAAATCTAATGACATGTTGAGGGAAGAAGTATTTCCTTTTAGCACTTTTGAATGGGCCACCTCTCCATTTAATTAAATGTCCCCTTGTGTTTGTCTTATGAGATGGGCAGTAGAAACTAACCAAACAATCACCACCATGTGCAGCAGCTTAATATGGAGATATACCTATCTCATAGAACTAGAAGGGACCTTGAAAAGTCATTGAGTCCAGTCCCCTGCCTTCACAGCAGGACCAAGTACTGTCCCACCCTTTTTTTTTTTTTGCCCCAGATCCCTAAATGGCTCCCTTGAGGATTGAACTCACAACGCTGGGTTTAGCAGGCCAATGCTCAAGCCACTGAGCGTGTGCCCCCCGTCCCCCTTTAGAGCTACATTGTGGCCTGCTTTACTCCCCTGCAGAGGCTACTGATATTGCAGAACACAGCACAAGGAGGGTGGGGAGCAGCGTTCATGGGGCTGCGGCTCCTCATCGTGCACAGGGGACACGGAGCAGAGGGGAAGAGCCTAGGTGTGGCTTTACCCATGCCAGTGCAGCTGAGCTGGCATGAAGTAATCTGAGCCATGTTATGGGGCTACTGCAGATCAATTCCCAGCTGGAGCAGAGAGAGAACCAGGCACCAGACGGTGCCTCTCTCCAAGAAAAATCTTTCATCCACGGCAAGGCCACCTATCTTAGAATACCTCTGTAGTTTTACGGTACAACACAATTGTGTTTGTCTGAGTGGAGAGGTCCAGTGGATTCCTGGCTGGGTTTCTGCATAGCTGTGTGATCTTGGCCAAGTCTCTATCCCTCCCCCTTTGTCTACTTAGACGGCAAGGTCTTTGGGGCAGGGACTGTCTCTCGCTATGTGTCTGTACAGAGCCTAGCACAACTGGGGTCCTGATTTTGGTCGGGGTTTCTAGATGCTGCTGTAGTAGAAATAGTAATAGAAATCTGGGCTTTTGCAGCACAGACATTATTGCAGGACATTGCAGATTACCACAGCCTTCTCAGCAGCATCTCACACGCCTTTGCTTTTCCTCTCTCCTGTGTCTTCTAGAAATCTCAGCTCCATAGGCTACTATCTGGGGAAAAGCTCAATTTTGAAAGTGTAGCACAGACCAAGAGGGAATTACAAAAGGGAAATATACTTAGATCCCTTACTATGGGAGTAGCTCCCAAAATCTCTGCAGATTCTGTAGTGAAATACCTGCTGGAGAAGTGCAATGTTCCTGTAACTTCTCAGGTGCTACCAGAAAGCTATCCAGCCCCCAGTGACAAAAGCAAATGGCAACCCAACAAAAGCAGACTTAATTTCTTAACAGCCAGGGCCTATTTCCCATTTATCTTCCATTAAACACTCTTTATAGTTTAGTGCAAAAGCTGTTGTGGAGGTAACCAGAAGGAAATGCTTTACAACAGATAACAGAGAGTCCTGTGGCACCTTTAAGACTAACAGATGTATTGGTGCATAAGCTTTCGTGGGTGAATGCCCACTTCTTCGGATGCATGTAATGGAAATTTTCAGAGGCAGGTATAAATATGCTGGCAAGAATCAGTCTGGAGATAACGAGGTTAGTTCAATCAGGGAGGGTGAGGTCCTCTGCTAGCAGTTGAAGTGTGAATACCAAGGGAGGAGAAACTGCTTTTGTAGTTGGCTAGCCATTCACAGTCTTTGTTTAATCCTGATCTGATGGTGTCAAATTTGCAAATGAACTGAAGCTCAGCAGTTTCTCTTTGGAGTCTGGTCCTGAAGTTTTTTTGTTGTAAGATGGCTACCTTTACATCTGCTATTGTGTGGCCAGAGAGGTTGAAGTGTTCTCCTACAGGTTTTTGTATATTGCCATTCCTGATATCTGACTTGTGTCCATTTATCCTCTTACGTAGTGATTGTCCAGTTTTGCCAATGTACATAGCAGAGGGGCATTGCTGGCACATGATGGCATATATAACATTGGTGGACATGCAGGTGAATGAACCGGTGATGTTGTAGCTGATCTGGTTAGGTCCTGTGATGGTGTTGCTGGTGTAGATATGTGGGCAAAGTTGGCATCGAGGTTTGTTGCATGGATTGGTTCCTGAGTTGGAGTTGTTATGGTGCGGTGTGTGGTTGCTGGTGAGAATATGCTTAAGGTTGGCAGGTTGTCTGTGGGCGAGGACTGGCCTGCCTCCCAAGATCTGTGAAAGCGAGGGATCATTGTCCAGGATGGGTTGTAGATCACTGATGATGCGTTGGAGAGGTTTAAGCTGAGGACTGTAGGTGATGGCCAGTGGTGTTCTGTTGGTTTCTTTCTTGGGCTTGTCTTGTAGCAGGAGGCTTCTGGGTACACGTCTGGCTCTGTTGATTTGTTTCCTTATTTCCTTGTGTGGGTATCGTAGTTTTGAGAATGCTTGGTGAAGATCTTGTAGGTGTTGGTCTCTGTCTGAGGGGTTGGAGCAGATGCGGTGTACCTCAGTGCTTGGCTGTAGACGATGGATTGTGTGGTGTGTCTGGGATGGAAGCTGGAGGCATGAAGGTAGGCATAGCGGTCGGTGGGTTTTCGGTATAGGGTGGTGTTAACGTGACCATCACTTATTTGTACTGTGGTGTCTAGGAAGTGGACCTCCCGTGTAGATTGGTCCAGGCTGAGGTTGATGGTAGGGTGGAAGCTGTTGAACAGGGGCTGCTAACAGGGGCTGCTAACAGGGAGTTTTGCAAGGGAGTTCTCCAGGTGAAGGAGGAGCAATACAGCACCCTTTTGGGCGAACAGGGGGCTGCAGACGGGAGTTTGACAGAGGGAGGCTTACGATGGTTAGGAAGACCTGCAACACCTGTGCCAGCACTGCTTCTGTCTCCTCCACCTGCGCCTGTAGCCAGAGCGCCTGAGCATGGATGCTTTTACCCAGATCCTGGTGTGGTTTTGTAGAGACTGTAACTTGCAATTTCCACTTACTGATATCCAGGCTGGGGGGACCATCCAATGTGAAAGGTGCCTGCTGGTGGAAACTCTCAGGGAGCAGGTGGGAGAGCTACAGGAGGAGGTGGCTAGGTTGAGAAGCATCCGAATCCACGAGCAATTCCTGGACAGTGTTCATGTGGAGACAGCTGAGGTAGCTGTCCCAGTACACAGGACTGCTGATACACCACTGGTGGAGGAGGAGATGGCTCAGGGTGGACACTGGCAGCTGGTTACTTCTGGCAGCAGGCAGTGCTCCACCCCTGCTCCGAACCCTCCCGCCGTGGTAATAGGTAACCGTTATGCTCTTCTTGATACAGGAAAGAAGGCATCACCCCCTACAGTAAAGGAGGAGAAGCCTCGTACTCCTAAGGCTGGGAGGTCTGCTGCCACCACTGTGAATAGGAAACGTAGGGTAGTGGTGGTCGGAGACTCTCTGCTGAGGGGGACGGAGGCGCCCATCTGTCGCCCTGACATTTCATCTCGGGAGGTATGCTGCCTGCCGGGAGCCCGTATCCGAGACGTTACAGAGGCATTGTCGAGGATTATCCAGCCCTCTGACTACTATCCCATGCTACTCATCCATGTGGGCACAAATGATACTGCGCGGTGTGACACTGAGCGGATCAAGAGTGACTACAGGGCTCTGGGAGTACGGGTGAAGGAGTTTGGAGCGCAGGTGGTATTCTCTTCAATTCTTCCTGTCAAAGGTAGGGGCCCGGGCAGAGACAGATGCATCATGGAGGTGAATGCCTGGCTGCGAAGATGGTGTCGTCAGGAGGGCTTTGGCTTCCTAGACCACGGGATGCTATTTGAGGAAGGACTGCTAGGCAGAGATGGCGTTCACCTTTCGAGGAGGGGAAAGACCCTATTTGGACACAGACTGGCTAACCTAGTGAGGAGGGCTTTAAACTAGGTTCGACGGGGACCGGTGAGCAAAGCCCGCAGGTAAGTGGGGAACATGGAGACCTGGGAGATGGGTCGGAAACGAGAGGGAGTGTGGGCTATATTGGCAGAGAGAAAGGAGGGTCAGGACAAAACTGGGAGGAAAGATCAAACCAGTATCTTAGATGCCTATATACAAATGCGAGAAGTATGGGTAATAAGCAGGAAGAACTGGAAGTGCTAATAAATAAATACAACTATGACATTGTTGGCATCACTGAAACTTGGTGGGATAATACACATGATTGGAATGTTGGTGTGGATGGATACAGCTTGCTCAGGAAGGATAGACAGGGGAAAAAGGGAGGAGGTGTTGCCTTATATATTAAAAATGTACACACTTGGACTGAGGTAGAGATGGACATAGGAGATGGAAGTGTTGAGAGTCTCTGGGTTAGGCTAAAAGGGGTAAAAAACAAGGGTGATGTCATGCTAGGAGTCTACTACAGGCCACCTAACCAGGTGGAAGAGGTGGATGAGGCTTTTTTTAAACAACTAACAAAATCATCCAAAGCCCAAGATTTGGTGGTGATGGGGGACTTCAACTATCCGAATATATGTTGGGAAAATAACACAGCGGGGCACAGACTATCCAACAAATTCTTGGACTGCATTGCAGACAACTTTTTATTTCAGAAGGTTGAAAAAGCTACTAGGGGGGAAGCTGTTCTAGACTTGATTTTAACAAATAGGGAGGAACTTGTTGAGAATTTGAAAGTAGAAGGCAGCTTGGGTGAAAGTGATCATGAAATCATAGAGTTTGCAATTCTAAGGAAGGGTAGAAGGGAGAACAGCAAAATAGAGACAATGGATTTCAGGAAGGCGGATTTTGGTAAGCTCAGAGAGCTGATAGGTAAGGTCCCATGGGAATCAAGACTGAGGGGAAAAACAACTGAGGAGAGTTGGCAGTTTTTCAAAGGGACACTATTAAGGGCCCAAAAGCAAGCTATTCCGCTGGTTAGGAAAGATAGAAAATGTGGCAAAAGACCACCTTGGCTTAACCACGAGATCTTGCATGATCTAAAAAATAAAAAGGAGTCATACAAAAAATGGAAACTAGGACAGATTACAAAGGATGAATATAGGCAAACAACACAGGAATGCAGGGGCAAGATTAGAAAGGCAAAGGCACAAAATGAGCTCAAACTAGCTATGTGAATAAAGGGAAACAAGAAGACTTTTTATCAATACATTAGAAGCAAGAGGAAGACCAAAGACAGGGTAGGCCCACTGCTTAGTGAAGAGGGAGAAACAGTAACAGGAAACTTGGAAATGGCAGAGATGCTTAATGACTTCTTTGTTTCGGCCTTCACCGAGAAGTCTGAAGGAATGCCTAACATAGTGAATGCTAATGGGAAGGGGGTAGGTTTAGCAGATAAAATAAAAAAAGAAGTTAAAAATCACTTAGAAAAGTTAGATGCCTGCAAGTCACCAGGGTCTGATGAAATGCATCCTAGAATACTCAAGGAGCTAATAGAGGAGGTATCTGAGCCTCTAGCTATTATCTTTGGAAAATCATGGGAGACGGGAGAGATTCCAGAAGACTGGAAAAGGGCAAATATAGTGCCCATCTATAAAAAGGGAAATAAAAACAACCCAGGAAACTACAGACCAGTTAGTTTAACTTCTGTGCCAGGGAAGATAATGGAGCAAGTAATTAAGGAAATCATCTGCAAACACTTGGAAGGTGGTAAGGTGATAGGGAACAGCCAGCATGGATTTGTAAAGAACAAATCATGTCAAACCAATCTGATAGCTTTCTTCGATAGGATAACGAGTCTTGTGGATAAGGGAGAAGCTGTGGATGTGGTATACCTAGACTTTAGTAAGGCATTTGATACGGTCTCGCATGATATTCTTATCGATAAACTAGGCAAATACAATTTAGATGGGGCTACTATAAGGTGGGTGCATAACTGGCTGGATAACCGTACTCAGAGAGTTGTTATTAATGGTTCCCAATCCTGCTGGAAAGGCATAACGAGTGGGGTTCCGCAGGGGTCTGTTTTGGGGCCGGCTCTGTTCAATATCTTCATTAACGACTTAGATATTGGCATAGAAAGTACGCTTATTAAGTTTGCGGATGATACCAAACTGGGAGGGATTGCAACTGCTTTGGAGGACAGGGTCATAATTCAAAATGATCTGGACAAATTGGAGAAATGGTCTGAGTTAAACAGGATGAAGTTTAACAAAGACAAATGCAAAGTGCTCCACTTAGGAAGAAAAAATCAGTTTCACACATACAGAATGGGAAGAGACTGTCTAGGAAGGAGTACGGCAGAAAGGGATCTAGGGGTTATAGTGGACCACAAGCTAAATATGAGTCAACAGTGTGATGCTGTTGCAAAAAAAGCAAACATGATTCTGGGATGTATTAACAGGTGTGTTGTGAGCAAGACACGAGAAGTCATTCTTCCGCTCTACTCTGCTCTGGTTAGGCCTCAGCTGGAGTATTGTGTCCAGTTTTGGGCACCGCATTTCAAGAAAGATGTGGAGAAATTGGAAAGGGTCCAGAGAAGAGCAACAAGAATGATTAAAGGTCTTGAGAACATGACCTATGAAGGAAGGCTGAAAGAATTGGGTTTGTTTAGTTTGGAAAAGAGAAGACTGAGAGGGGACATGATAGCAGTTTTCAGGTATCTAAAAGGGTGTCATAAGGAGGAGGGAGAAAACTTGTTCACCTTAGCCTCTAAGGATAGAACAAGAAGCAATGGGCTTAAACTGCAGCAAGGGAGGTCTAGGTTGGACATTAGGAAAAAGTTCCTAACTGTCAGGGTGGTTAAACACTGGAATAAATTGCCTAGGGAGGTTGTGGAATCTCCATCTCTGGAGATATTTAAGAGTAGGTTAGATAAATGTCTATCAGGGATGGTCTAGACAGTATTTGGTCCTGCCATGCGGGCAGGGGACTGGACTCGATGACCTCTCGAGGTCCCTTCCAGTCCTAGAATCTATAAATCTATGAAATCGTGGTGGAATTCTTCCAGAGTCTCCTTCCCACAGATCCAGACTAACACGGCTACCCCTCTGATACTTTACAACAGGTGTTACACAGCATCAGGTTTGGAATAAACACTTCCTGCCTGTGTATGCCAGTGCTGATTTCAGCCCTGTGTCATAGGCTGAACAGTATGGTAACACCTGTGCTTGGCTAATTCCAGCCAAAACTGCCTCTTACACAACCTAACTCATGGTTAAGGAACCAGCCTGGGTCTTGGGATTTCTGACTTTCATTCCTGGCTGTGCCACAGGTTTCCTGGAGGACCTCGGACAACTCTCTTTGGCTGGGGTTTTAGAAGGAACCTAAAAGGAGTGAAGTACCCAAATGGGCTCAGTGGGAAACCCCAGCCTTAACTTCCTTGGGCCTCAGTTCCCCATCTTTGAAATGGGGATGATAATGTTTTCTTTGTCTATTTAGATCAAAAGCTCTTCAGGGAAGGGACTGCCTCTTATTCCATTTGTATCCAGCGCCTGGCACAATGGGGCTTGATTGTGGTTCGGTCTTCTAGGTGCTACTGGAATTAATACTAATATCAATACTAAGATTCTGACTTAGATTAGGGGAAAGAGGACGTAAGATAACAAAGTACTTGGTCTCTCCTGGCAATGAGACAGCTGCTATGAAAGAGGACCAGCCAACTCAAGCACAAATGTGCCACATGGGTACAAGCGATACTGAGGTGTGCCACTTAAGAAGCATCTTTAATATCCAGATGCTAATGACTTAAATTCTGTTGTGTTTTCAGCACCACCGTTACGAAAACCATTGATGTTCGCTCACGGCTCTACTTTTATCTATACTTCTGTTCCCCACCCCCACCCCTCTATCTAGATGGTGGTGCCAAATGTTAACGAAACAAACCTTCCGATCCAAGTCGCAATCTGACTGGCAGTTTTAGCGTGTCACTTACTAACAATAACAACAAGCTCAGCTCCCATTCAGACAGTTATTGAGCTAGGGTGACTGGATAGCAAGTATGAAAAATTGGGACACCTTTTTTGGGGGGGGAGGGGTATAGTTGCTTATATAAGACAAAGCCCCTGATATTGGGACAATCCCAATAATATCAGGATTTTGGTCACCCTAACTGAAGGTGTTTGCAGACCACCCGAGTGATATTTGCTTAACGCCCCTAACATATACTGCTGTGCTATTTATTTACTCTTTCCTTTCTCCCGTGTGTTCTTTCCCACTTGAGTGTTTTTGGTAGCAGAGTCAAGTCCCACATACTCTGCTTTGGGAATCCGCTTTACGGCTCTATTCTTCTGCCCATTCCAAATTCATTGCCCAGAACATGTGCAACCCGGGGTAGTTACACAAACCAAAATGGATGACATTAATTTTGGGAAGAGGTTGATTGGGGGAAGAAAGGCAAATTAGGAGAGAGAAGAAAAGAGAACAATGTTTCCTCAAGCTGCTAAGTTTATTTAGTGGCGGCATATCAATTAGGTGTTTGAACAGGTTTCATTACAGAAAGTGCAAAGCCCCTGAGCATGTTTTAATATATGCTAATCCTTCCTTAGGCAGGAAATGGAAAAGGCTTGTTTACAGTTTAATTTCTAATCCATGTGGGTTGACAAGCTCCAAGCAGGGACGTAAATAGAAAATCTGAAGTGACAAGGAGCACTCACTTACAATAAACGGGCTCGGTTGTGGTTTTTTTCTCCCCTCACTGTCTATAGTCATATGCCAAAAGTACTACCTGGATTCAGTTGGTCACCTTAAAATGTGGAGTAACAACCACAGTTAAACTGCTCTTCTTTTTACGGATGCCATACGGACAAGAGATTATAACTCAGCAACAATATTAACGGCAAAGGAATATGCAAAACAGTAAGTGGGTGGTCGGCCTCTTTCCTGCCGTGTTGAGCAGCCAGGGATCTATCTAGACTAGTTTGTCTATCTAGATATCAGTCTGTTTAAATATGGGCCCCATTACAGAAGCATATAAATTGGAATTGGAACATGGTGTCCTTTGTGTGCTGGTTTGGCGTCAGTAAATTAAGTTCAAGATTTGCAAAACCAGCAGTTTAAAGTTTGGCTTCTAAGTCCCTATTTAGGAATTTACAGGGGAGATTTTCAGATGTGCCTATGGGATTTAGGAACACGTCCCCATGAAAATCAGTGGGACTTGTGCTTTTGGGGGGACTTAAGTTAATGGCAGCTGCTGGGTGTTCAACTTTTGAAAATCAACTCATTTACTTATGGGGAAGTTTTCAAAAGAACCTAACTGGGAGCTCAGCAATTTTGAAAATCGGATAATTTATTTATAGGCTTGGAAGGATTAGTTTTTTATTGGTAAATGTTGGTAAACATCAATTTCACCACACACCCACACACCAATAAAAATATTTCCATTGATAATAATCAAAATTCACAGATAGGCACAGGAAGAAAAATGCTCTTGAGAACTTATATGAATTCTATATAAAGATATTTACTTTATATATTTTGACGAGCTGCTGACAATTTGTGTTTTAACAGTTGTAAAGCTGTGACTTTTTTTGAATCTTAATGTCTGCGGTCACTAAATAATTGTCTGTTCCCCCCGACCACCACCATTTTGACTCTCCCAGAGTCTCTTGCAACTGTGAAAATTTAAATAAGTAAAAATAAGAAAAAATGGCTAAAACCCATAATTTTTCACAATTGTGAAAATATAAATGGATTAAAATAGAGAAAAAATGCTTAAAATTAAACATCCATATTATCTGTTGAATTTACATTAAAAACATCTAATTCTGCCAAGCCTTCTTATTTAGGAGTCTAAACAAGGACTTGGGAGCTTAACTTTCTGCTCCTATTTTTGAAAACGTTGGCCCAAGAGTTGCTTCTTTTCTGAGATGCAGAGATTAGGATGGTGGTAACTGACAGCTGGGGGAATTCTTGATTTCTGCCCCAGACTTTGGGCTTGAGCCCATGCTGCTAGGATCAATGGAGGTTCTTTCCATCAAATGGAATGGGAGCAGGTTCAAATCCCAGGTGCATTCCAAGGAGAAATAACTGGATCTGGAATCCGTAAGTTGAACTGATTATTCTTTACGCGTCGCTCACTTCCACTCATTAAAGTTCAAATTTCCAGTAGAATTTGTTTCTATTAAGAAAAAGGGATCTGAGAGTGCTAATCAGAAAGGAAAAGGTTACAAAGCTGTGTCTGCAGGTTCTACTCAATACAAGGGATACTTCTGAAGGACAATAATGGTATTCATGTATTGCCTCCAAGTTTCACAGTACTTTACACATACTCAACCAATGACTCCTCCCCACCCGCCTGTGAGATATATCAGTGCAACTCACCACTGTTTTACAGATGGGGAAACTAAGGCACAGAGGAGTGGAGTCCCATATCCCCATCGGTGCACGGAGGTGGAGCTGAGCCTGGGGACCCATGGCATATACACCCCTTTGCTTCCCAGCACCATTGACCCTCCTCCGTGGGGACATTGCAGGGTTTTATCCTGGCACAGCTTCAGGGAGGTGGGGCTGCTCCAGATTCTCCTCCTAAAATTGCTTTGGGAACAAGCAGAAAATAGTACAGAGAGAGGCTGTAATCTCTTACACTGGCTTGCCTTTGTGTGTAGTGGAGATCCTCCTTCAGGGGCATGCGCTAGTACAGGAGGACCCAGGAAGCAGCATGTTGGTTGGACTTAGAGCAGAGTCAACGTGCCATCTAATGCAGATGCCCCTTTGCCTTCTGCAGACCCCCTGAGATCCACATGGATCCGGTGGGATCAATAGATTAATGGGACAGAACCACAGCTGAGCAAACTCTCCCCCTTGATGGAAGAATTCCTAAGGAACTCCACGGATCTGATTGGTGAACCGGGCTGAGTTCAGTGAAGTCCCAGAGGTATAAAACTGTGCTCAGGAGCTTCAACTCACGCTCCTTCCTCTTCCCTACTCAGGCTAGTAGCACAAAGGGGCCCTGAGTGCCTTGAGTCACTGTTGTCAGAGGGAACGAACCCCATTTAGATTCTCACTTAACTGGATCTGCTGCTGCTGTGTGGTGTTAGGCATGTTGCTATTACTAGGTTGCCAGAGGGAGGGCACTCAGACTAGTCTTCATTAGCATTTGTTAAATTATTAAAAAAAACCCTCTCTAATTAAATCTCTACTTGTGTAAGATCAGATACCAATCTAGGAGACCTGAGACTGGAAGTGGAAATGTTGATCAATTGTCTGGCCGGGTGGCTTTGCTGATGTAACACATAATGGGCACTATCCCTCTGCGGACCCTAAACTGGGGACTTGGCTATTGACTAACTGGGAGCTGAACTTTTTGAAAAACCAGATCCACTTGTAGGTGAAAATCTGGCCCTGCTCTGTGTTCGATGGTCTATTTGCAGGGGTAATCAATTGGTGGGGCGGGGGCCAAATCAGGACCGCCAGATGCTTTTGAACGGACCACAATCTTTTTATTTACTTTATTATTATTATTGTTATTGCCATATGAAAAATGTCTCTCTGGAGTCTGGACCTAGACTCTACCTTGACCAAGAAATTTGGACCTTGACACAAAATAATGGACTACCCCCGGTCTATAGCATGTAAGGAGAAAATGGCAGGATGACAATACCTGCAAGGATACTTCTTCAGCAAAAAGAGAAGATGGTTCTCCTGTGCTAGGACTGTGAACAGGCTCCAGTAAGAATGGAGGCAGCGAATTTTCAGTGATGTCTCCTTGGCCCTGAAATTAACCCCACACATCCTCCCCTTTCAGGGAATGTTGCACTGGTCATCTGTTTTCCCAGGGATTCCCTGGTGGAATCGGGAGGATGGTTGAATGGACGGGGTGAGTTGTACTTTGTGGATGGGGGGGAGGGGTTAATTGTAGCCATTTATACATTTTCTATTTGCATGGTGTTGTAATAAATATTGTAATGCACCTGCAGGGATGGGCAGGTGTATTTTAAACCCAAAGAACTAAATGTAGACTGTGAATGAGAAAAAAGTGACTATGTTAAACAAAGCACGTGACGTGAAGCATTTGTCATCTCTCTGGGCCTGATTCTTCTGTGCCTTGCACCTTGAGCAGTCATGCCCACCTGTGCGAGGTACATCGAACACAGCACATTCTAAGTGGGTTGCATTTTTACCTCGACTTTGCCCTGGTGCAAGCGACTGCGCCAGGTGCAGAACAGTGGAGAATCATGACCTCTCTTTACAAAATAAACCAGTTCCTCCATTCAAGTCAATGGCTAGAGAGGGTGGTCTGGTGGCTCAGGCCAGACACCAGCGCTCAGGCGAGCTGCATTCTGTTCCTAGCACAACCGCCGCCCCTCCCGTTGGCCAACGTCTTCACTTGGGGGAAGTGTCTTAACTTGAGGTAAAATGCCAGTGAAGACAAAGCACTTCATCACTTTCACACGAGTTAGCAGGTAAGGCTAAGGATTGGGGGATCCTAGTCTTTAACATGACCTGCTAGCTCATATGACAACTATAACCTGCCTTGTCTTCCCTAGGAATTTACTCCAAGTTAGTAAACTCAAGTTAAAATCCATGAGTTAAGAACCCACCTCTTTTCCTAGTGAAAGTACAACCTCTGTACCGCTGGCTGAGTAACTGCCTCCCTCTGTGCCTGGTAGGGACTGTGAGCTCTCTGGGGCAGGGTTTGTGTATGCAGCGCCTAACACACTAGGGCCTCGCTCTCTCGGTGCTGTCGTAATATGAATAGTGGATGAGAGGAATGCCTCCTCTGTAAGTAGTCATTGAAAATACAGCGTTCTAACACGCGCTGTCTGCAGTTCTGCTGGCTGGCTATGCAGTGCTGGGGGATTTGTGGAGTTCTGTTTGTTTGTTAGAGCTGGATGGATACCTCATAGGTACCACAGAAAATAGCTGGTGACCTGGGACTCCAAAAATACATGTGTAAAGTAATTACCCCCAAATTACAGTGGTGCTTGCACTATATTCAACACCCTTGCTGCAGCATGAAAGGGAAAAGGGAAGCGGGGGGGGGGGGGGGGGAGAAGCAATGGAAAACATGAAGATTAAAGGAGTACAGGAATCAGAAGAGCAGGTTTAAGTCTGGTTGCAGACTTTTTCTCCCTCTGTGTCTGCCTCCATCTCTCTAATGCATTTCCTTCTTCCCTAGAGACAAGCAACTGGCATGCAGCACATGATGCTAATGGATCAGCAGAGGCACCGTACAGCTGTATCCCTCTGACACTACAGGTGTTTACGGGAGGCAGTCACATGATTGCAGAGATCACCCAGAGCTATTATAAAGAGAGAAACAGGCAGGCATATGTTCCCGACTGGCTCTGATTTTCCTCCTCCCCTAACAGGATCCATATTTTAGCCACAGGTATGATTTTCACTCCCTCCCCCCACATCTTGATTATGATTCACTGTCATATTTCCCTAACCTTCTCCAAATGTGCGGCAGATTGTCTGAGCAGCGATTAGATGGGCCCAGGTGGCTCAATTCTCCACTTCTCGCTGGCTGTACAACAGCTTTCAGTCAGTTGATTTGATGGAGGGAGAAGGGGAAGTGAAACAGGATCTGGATTTTAACTCTGTACTACGATTAGATTCCTGAGACAGAGCTAACACTGTGCTGTTTGTCAGAGGGTCTCCTTTTCATGTTACTTAGCTCCCATATAGTGCTTTTCATCCATAGTTATCAAACTATTTTACAGAAGAGGCCTGTATCATTATCTCAGTTAAACATGGGGAAACTGAGGCACGGGGAGGGGAAGTGATTTGCCTTAAACACCCAATATACCAGTGTCAGAGCCGGGAATTGAACGTAGGTCTTCTGAGTCCAACCCCAGGGCGTTAGTCACTAGGCACCACTACCTCCCTTAATGGGTGCTACTGCACCAACACTGCAAAGCACAACAGCAGCTGAAACAGTGGCACTATGGGGGCTGCTACTCTAACTTATGTGTGTTTGAAAGTGTTGCCAGCTCAACACAAGTCTAGTGATATTTGGTGTGTTTGTCAAAGCCTCAGCCCCGGGAGTCATGTGAGAGACTCAGCTTTCGTTAAAAAAAAAAAATTCTAGCCCCTATGACTGCAGAGAGAAGCTTGAAAATGTGACCCCTAAAGGCTCAAAAAGCAGACGGCACATTAAAAAAATCCAAGATTTATTATATCTTAAATCGTGTTATTTGTAAGCCAGTCTCATGACGCTTGGAAAGACCAAAACCTTTGCCAACGTAGTGAGAAAATGCTTACAAAAATAGAACACAGCAGCTCTTGCTACTGTCAGTTGACATAGACGTTCTCCTCTCCCTTGTTTTGTTCCTGGCTTTGTCTTAATCTCCCCCATTTTAGTGATCTGGTTTCTTTTTAAACCAGCTCCTGTTTCCAAAACCAGAGGCCTAAGGTGAAGCTGCGAAGGCTGGTTTTAGGCTCCTAAGAGGAAGCCGGTAAGCCAGTACTGCAGGGTAGGCTGTTCGAGCCGTTGTGTGAGCCATCTCCCGTATGCAGCACACCCTGGCTGTGTAAGGAGTGGCTCTGACTGCCCCTGAAAGGAAGTAAACGAAGCAGGTGTCTCATAACCCAGCAAGTCCTATGCAAATCCCCCAAGTCCTTGGGTAAGTCAATCTCCACCTGCATACTGCAGCCTGGGCCAGCGCCTTGTCTAAGCGGGGTGACCTGGCCTGTGCTTTGGGCCTCTCTCTCTCTCTCTTTCTGGTAGGACGCCGAGGCTCAGCTGACCAGCACGACACGTGTGGGCAGTCATGTTCCCTCTGGCCCAGGGCTGGCGAGGTAAACCGCTATAGGCTAGGACACCCATGGCAGGCCCTCTACTACCTGCTGCTGACACGGGGTCCACCTAGAGGGCTCATTTACATAACCCCGCCCTTACCTGGGGTGACTCCGCCTTCATTTGTATATTATGCCAGGCCATCTGCACAGGCCTATACGATTCCCTCTGACTGTATGGGGTGGCAGGTCAGGGTCCTTGCTATTGTCACGGCAGACCTTCTGCTCCTGCATAACCTCAGGGCCCAGGGTAGGGGGGCTAAATTTGGCCAAAGTAGGTAACCTGATTTTCAAAAATGCTGCACACCCAGAATCTTCAGCAGCAGCAGCTAGCCTGGTGCCGTGTGCTTTTGAAAATCTCCACCCTTCCTCTCATGAGCCTGATTTTTCACTTGTTTTCTATTTAATTTCATTCTTTGAGTGCTATTTACATTTTATTGTCTGACTTTCTGTATCTCATCTCCCCACCTCTTCTTTTTCTGTCTTGCATCTGCTTTGAATCCCTTCATTGTCTCTCCTCTGCACTCCTTCTGCTTCTGTAGCCCACTGGGCAGCATGTTACCAGCTCCCTCTGGGCCTGATCTGCAGAGGACGTGAGGCTGTTGCGGTCCCCACGCCGCCCCGAGCCTGGTTCTTTAGCTCAAGCTCTGGAGAGTCAGGCTGAGTTCTAGTTCATTGCCTGCAGCGTTGGCCATTACAATTGCATTCACCTACAATTCTCTTGCTTTTCTCCAGCTCCCTTTCCCCATCCTCTTCGTTTTGCTCTCCCTTCTCCATCCTGAGCTTCAGCGTTTATGCATGCCCCAAAGACCCATTTTTCTAACCCAGTCCAAAATCCTGAGGTTGGTCTTGTGTGATAACGGTGGACAGGAATCACTGATACTTGCTGGGGGGTGAGAGGGTCAAATCTGTTTTGCAGCTCTGGCTGAAATGCTCAGGCCAGCTTTGCTCATTGCTAAATAACAAAAGCCATTCATTATAACACGTGACAAAATAAATCAATGGCCTGGGCCTAATTGTTGCTGAGTGAATGTGACTGTTTCATGTAAAGAAGACTTTTACATTCTTGCATTTTGTGGCATTGAAGCCTAAAGCCAAACCACCAAATCCTCAGTTGGTGTAAATCAAAGTAGCTCCCTGGAGGTCACTATAGGCTTGGTGAGGATCTGGCCCAAGACCCTCTGGGATTCATTTGTATATTTGTGAGCCAGAATTCTGAGAGACGGGGACAACAGGGGAGACGTTCGAAGGCACAAAGGGCAGTTAGGTGGCCAATTTCCACTGACTTTCAAAGGGAGTTATTCATCTAACTGCCATTTGTCCTTTGCAATTGGATGAAATTTAATGGCCTGTGTTGTGCAGGAGATCAGACTAGCTGATATAATGGTCCCTTCTGCTCTTAAACTCTACGAATCTATGAAAATCTCCCTGTAAGAGAGCTGCAAAGCAACCCTCCCCAAAACGCTTATAATGCCAGTTCTTGTAGTCCAGATTTTTAAGTAGTCTGTTTATCTACTTAGCAAGGGGGAGAGGAGGAGGCATGTCATATTTGGAAATCATTGTGAGCTTATGAAGAGCATAATGTAACCAGGTGAAAAACGTCTGTCTGCTGTATCATCCCAGAGACCAAGCCACCCCGGGCACCCACACCGTTACTGAGTTGGCCAATGGAAATATTTCAGCAAGTGACCCCACAGGTAGAGATGGGTCCAAATGACAATCCAGGAAGTGAACATCTCTGAACCTGGCATTAGTCCCAATATGGATTCAGAGTTTGCAGTCTGGGCCTTTCCCTAATTGCCACCAATTACACTGTCACAGCATGGTGACTCTAGGTTGGGAACAAGCATCAACCTCAGCAGACAAATTCTTCAGGAACAAAGGCCATGATTTTAAAAAATCAGTATCTAAAGTTACTCCTTGATCCTTCCTTAAGCATTTAAATAAATGGCCTGATTTTCAAATCCTCTAGGAACCCAGCAGCTCCCACTGACGTAAAGGGGAGCTGCTGGGTGTCAATACTTGTGAAAGTCAGACCGCTTATGTAGGATCCTGAATATAAACTTATGAGGAAAACTGGTCAAAAACTTCCCACCAAACATTTTTTCAACAAAATATGTTTTTTGATGAATCAACTTTTTGCAGGGAAAAAAATCTGTTTTTTATGGGAAAAAAAAAGATTTTCATCCAAAAACTGTTTGTTTTTCATTTTTCAGTTACCCAACACGTGAAGAATTTCAAAGAAAAAAATTCAATGATTTTTTTTCTTTAAAGTTTTATTAGGGATGGGGAGAGATTAATGTCCTGAAAAACTCTATTTATAAGCCTAATTTTAGATCCTTATTTTTTAATATCTTGGCCAAAGTTCTTGTAGCTATGTTGATGTCACTTATCAATAATTAAACAAAACTGGGAAAGAAAAACAGAAAAATATCTGATAGAGAAATTGAATGTTCTCAGGCTAAACAGAAGGGTTTTTTTTAGAGTTTTCCAGGAGGTATCAGCAGTTCTTTAAACTTTTGCTGTAAGCAATAGAATTTCTTCTACAATTCCCCTCTGTAAACTAAAATTTAAAAAAGGATAAAATGCTAACTACATGCCAAAAAAAAACTTTTTAAAAGGAATTTTAGTTGTGGTTATTAGTTGTCAGCAAACAGTGAATTATTTGGCCTATAATGTACATATTTAGATGAATAAATAGCTACACAAACATTCCACCTAGCCCCTTTGGTCCTCCATTGTGGTACTGATCTGACAATGCTGTAAGCCCGAACTGTTTCTTATCCTGAGACCTAAGAGGGCAGTGCCCTACATAATATATCAGTGAGCCAGCCAGTCCCACTGCCCAAAGGCAAGTGCTGTAGCTAATAATTACAGCCAACCCCCTGCAATTTAGCAGATGAAGGAAAAATCTGCATTTTCTATCCCCAGCTCTGACCCATAATTGGCAAACTGGGTCAGGAGAGAGGTTTTGCACATGTTACTCTAAGCAACGAACAACCGCCTACCCCCCCACCACACACGGGTGCACACAAAAACAACAAGGAGTCTGGTGGCAGATTAACAGATTTATTTGGGCATAAGCTTTCGTGGGTTAAAAACCTCACTTCTTCAGATGCAACACAGACTCACAACCCAGCGTGCGATTTAAAGCTGTAATTCTATCCCGGCTCGCCTGGAGTCTGTAATAATGCCGAAAAGACTCCCATTCCCACTAAAACACAGTGGAAATACCCTTTTTTAACTCACCCCCAACTGAATCATTTGCCGCATGAATGAATATTCATGGTAGTGTCATTCAAGGACCTAACAAACCAGGATTGTGGCAAAGACCTACAGAAATGAGCAGTTGTCATAATTATGTATTTATTCTTCCCAAAGTGGTTGCACATAAGGACCACAAACAAACATCAGGACCTCCTTCCCCCACACCAGACACACACTCCCTGCCCCAGCAAGCTTACAATTTAGGAGACAACTCAAAATCGAAAAGGACTGATGCTAATTTTTGCTCAGGAATTTATCTAAAGGAAGAGCAAAAACACAGAATTAATGCCGGCAGTGATTTAAAGATTTCCTGGAACAAATAGTTAGGGGCTGTGCCTTCAAGAGGTGCGGGGGATGAGGGGGGTGAGTTGAAGGTGGCTTTCAGCCACCATTGCACGGCTCCTCAATTCTTGCACAAAATGAGGGCAGCCAGATGCTTCTAACCTATGGCCACCCACACAGCCATCCTGGGTTGTCTTTGGGCCGCGGCAGGCGGGCGTGGCCAAGAACCGACAGAGCAGCCTGTGCTACAGGGACTCGTTTCTCCTGGCCTGCCCCCTGCAGGCGGGGTTGTGACAGGGCCGCCCAGAGGATTCAGGGGGCCTGGGGCAAAGCGGGGGAGCTGCGGCGCTTGTACTGACGGCAGCGGTCCGGGTCTTCGGCGGCATTTCGGCGGCGGGGGGCCCTTCAGTTGCTCCGTGTCCTCGGCAACACTGAAGGACCCACCGCCGAAATGTCGCTGAAGACCCGGAGCGACTGAAGGGCCCCCTGCCGCCGAAATGCCGCCAAAGACCCGGACCACCACCGGGCCAGGGCTTGCAGGGTCCCTGCGGGGCCCGGGGCCTGGGACAAATTGCCCCACTTGCCCCCCTCTCCCCCGGGAGGCCCTGGGTTGTGATGAGGCCTGCATAGGGCAGTCTACGGCCATCCTAGGCCATGCCTGTGCGGAGGGACTTCTCCCCGCCGTTTGCATACTATTGACAGCCTCTTTGCACCCCCACAGAGGCCTGCAGCAGTGAAGAGAATCGCACCCATTTTTATCCAGACTTTGCTAATGAATTCTGGAAGCTTAATCAATCCGTTCTCCCTGCCCACCCCTGGACATATGCCCACCCCTTTGGCTTGGGGGGGTGGGGGACCTCTCCGCACTGCACTGATTTATAACAAGCTCTGAGGATGGATTTCTCCGTCTTTCTAGAGAATTCCCTGGCTTGTTTGCCTTCACTGGAGCAGCATCTGCTTGACTGCCGTATCTCAGCTCCCAGGCTCCAAGTGCGGCTGCGTGCTGCGAACCCTTGATCTGTGCTTAATGTGGTCCCCCTGAAACCTGGCCCCATGCCCACTAGGGACTGCATTTCAAGGCATATCTCTATTAGCTTATTTTGATGTTTTTATCTTTCCGTGATTGGGAACCATTCTCTACAGCCAAAACAGACACGTCTCTGCAGGCGCCGAGTGAATTTTTAGCTGTCCTCTGAGGAGGAAGCTTCAATAAAACATTAGGCCACTACCAAAGCTGACTGGCTTGAGTGATGTAACATCTCATGCGGTTCGTGCATTTCTCTGTACGTTTACACTCGTGTGAACATTAGCTTGGCTGCCCTGTATTGCTTGAAGTGAAGGCTTGCACGCAAACATGGCCTCCCCGAAAGTTACCTCAGGCTAAAGCACTTCCATCATCGACCAAATGAAGCATTACACTAGGTCTCTGGTGGGCAACTCGGCCTGTGATTGGGCTGAGGCTCATGTTTTATTAATAGTGTGAGATTGTCCTTTTTATTTCCAGCCTCCCGCAGCAGGTGAGCTTGTCATATTCGCTAAGAGAGAACCCGAGTAGATTGCCAGGCACTTGCGTGGATTGTTTCCACAGTTCCTAATTTCTGTTGAGAGGCACGCAATATAAACAAAGTTTTGCTTAACTGCTGGAACATTTGTCAACGATTTGAGACACGCAAACCTCCACTTTGGCGCTAGGAAAACATTGCAGAGGGGTTTTTTCCCCCTCCGTTAACCCTGTGAGTGCTGACCTTAATTTCCTTCGGCGATAAAATAAATGAAAACCACAGGCTCGCTGTGCAATGTAACTGGCTGAGAGCAGATTCGCAGAGAGAATTCCTTTCCCCTTGGAGCAAGAAGGAGAGGGAGGTGGGGTGGGCTGGAAGGCTGTCTGTCCCCTACTCCAGTTTACCCACCCCCTTCCAAAAGCTGAAATAACTAAAAGCTCTGTAGTCAATACTGGAGTGGAGAGAAATTAATCAAATTAAGTCAGTTTATTTTTATGTTCATATTGAAGTCTCCTGGGATTCTTCTATTCACTGGGCCAATTCTTCCATCTCAGTCCCTTTAGTATGGACTAGGAAATCCCTTGCTGGAAGGAAGGAAGGAAGGAAGGAAGGAAGGAAGGAAGATTGATTGATGAAATGTTGAAAAGCTTCTGAGGTGGTAATGCTACTTCTCGAAGCATAATATCAGCACTCTAAGTTTACCCTAAGTTTGTACAGCCTCTAGCACAAATGGGTCCCAATTCATATATTGGTGCTGCAATATAAACGTCAAATTCTCAGCATCATTATCTCCCAGGAATTTGTCCAGTTGACTTTTACAAATATTTTTGCAGTTTGCAAAGGGGGGAAAGTTACTGTTGGGTGGGTGTGTCTGGTGGCTGAGATAAACTTAGTGCAACTTGGCTGGGGGAGAAGGGCAGGCAACGTGGAAGGGTGCCACCTTTTTGCCCACCCCATCCTAGATTCTGTGGCTGGCCAGGAAGTGGTTTGACTCTGATGTAAACCAGACACGTTCTGTTCTGGGGACTGCAGGAAAAGGTGGCACGGAGCCATTCTGCAGGGTTTGTGCCACCTGGAGAATCCTCCTGCGCAGAACGAATTCCCGGGAGCCTGGCTTGCTGGTTTTCCTGCCCTTTTCCTTCGACGGAGCTAATAAAAAGGGGCCACAGTGGAACCCCAAATTGGAGCCAATGGTTATAGGGCAGTGAGGAACTGGCTGGACCCCTGGACTGTTCATTTCCAGAGTTCTTAACAATTGGGTCATTTGGGGTTGTTGCTGTTGGAGGTTTTTTTTAATGTGTAGAATTTTTGTCTAGTGGTGTGGGGTAGGCACTGGACTCTACTGGAACACACTTTCCACCTTCATGCTTGTTGCAACAAAGTTTTTGTTTGGGGGAATTTCCCTGTGTTTTTATTCAACCAAGCTGATGTCTGAGGTCAGCAGCAGGAGGAAGGGAACCCCTGCCCCACCAGGTCTCGCGAGGCTCCCCTCCGGCAGACGTTAGTAGGGCCATGGGAGATGTAGCTACGTGAGAGAGTTACGTCAGGGTGCAATGTGGAAGTAGCTGACAATACAGGGATGGGGAGAGGGTCCCTTTGACCATCTTGAAAACTTGAAGGACATGATCCTTCTCCCATTCAAGGCAATGACAAAATTCCCCTTTACTTCAATAGAGGAGGATTGGACCCTAAGTGCCTAAGAGACTTATATCCAGAAAATACAAAGTGTGGAAAGTTTTACATGCGGATAAAGACTTATTCCTTCCCTGTCCCCCTCTATACCCCCTCTGTACCCCATCACCTTCCATGGCTATCCCTTGGGATGGTTATAACTAGAATAAATAAATCTCCAGTAAATGTACAGTGGGAAATAATCATGTGATGACCCCATGGGGCTGGAGTGGATAAGCTCATAGAACTTTTCCACCCCTAACTTGTACAGTTCTGTTGTTCTGCTAGGCCATGCTTAAGGTCTGTCCAGTCCTGGAGATTCAGGACTGGTCAGTGAAGAAAAGGCCTGGCATAGAGAGGTAACATTGGGAATGAGTCATAGGGAGGGTCTTATTGAAATCATGGCACCTAATGAGGTATAGAGTAAGGGGAGGATGAGGAGTCATCAAAGAAGAAGTGTTAGGAATGGCCAGCAAGGTAGAAAAAAAACAGGGATACTATAGTGTTATGGAAGCCTAGAGTAGGGTGGAACCAGGGGAGGAGAGAGCTAGCCTTGAGGCACTGGGGAGATGGAGAAGAACAGGAAGGGGTGGTTATAGTTAGGAGGAGGTCATTAGTGACCTTAGGGCCATGGAATGGAGAGGGCATAAGGTAGGAGAAAGATGGTGGAAGGAAAGTCTAGGAGGTGGGATAGCCAGAATACCAGACTTGGAGACAATTGGAGGAGTAAGCTGCAGTAGCAGTTGGAAACGTTTCTAGGATAGGGGACCCAAGCACATCGTCTTTGGCCTGCAGAAATGAGCTGGGAAGATGGTGGGAGGACAGAAAGAGTTAACAATTAAAAATGAGGAGCAAAAAGAGCCGAGGGGGAACGTGGTAGCTGGGGCAGGTTGAGTGGTTAGCCACAGATAACAAAAAGAAGGCCATAATTTGGCATAGTCCTGTGACCTTCTCCAGAGTTGTTCTGCAGGACAGGCAGGTGTCTGGTATGAAGGGTGGACCTGGACTGGGCGAAGCAAATTGAAAAATAAGAAGGACGTGGAGGTGTGATTGACACTTAAGTGAGGGGAGGAGGCAGTGGCGCTGAGGGGATAGGAGGGAGGAGGTGAGGTGGTTGGAGATGAGGCAGAGGAACTCATGGGGTGAGAAGAGGGAAGAGGATGGAAAGTAATAAGGGAAATGGAGAACAGATGGACGAGGTGAAATAGTGACGTGATTAGGAGGGCAGGAGGCTGAAAACACGGGTGGTAGCTGCCCTGCACAGTGAGATGGGCAGGGTGTAGGGTGCTTCAGGGTAACGTATAGGCGGTAGTGACCGAGGATTCAAAGGTGAAGACAGGGGAAGGGAGTATTAGGAGAACGGGCCAGTGCTGCAGAAGCAGGATGAGGTCATTGTGCTGACTGCTTCCCTGAGGCTGTGCAAACAGGCCGCTGGGAGGCATAGGTGCCAACTTTCCCCGGTGCCGGTCAGTGCTCACGCCCTCCCAGCCCCATCCCCTGCCCCGCCCCCATTCCAACCCCTTCCCCAAAGTCCCTGCCCCAACTCCACCTCCCTCCCTGCCCCTATTGGACCCCTTCCCCAAATCCCCGCCCCGGCCCCGCCTCTTCCCCGAGCATGCCGCGTTCTCCCTCCTCCCTCCGAGCCGCGCGAAACAGCTGTTTCGTGCTAGGGGTAAAAAGCGGGCACACGGCGTGCTCAGGGGAGGAGGCGGAGCAGAGGTGAGCTGGGTGGGCGGAGAGCTGCCAGTGGGTGCTAAGCACCCACCGATTTTTCCCCGTGGGTTCTCCAGCCTTGGAGCACCCACAGAGTCGGTGCCTATGCACTGGGAGGAGATCGCATGGGCTGTTGCTCCTCGGTGGTGCCTTGAATGGCCTTCAGCCCCAGGAGATGTAATCCTTTTACAGGCCTCCTTGTGCTCTGCCGGTACTGCGAGATGTGGGGCCAGTCCAGGTGATTCAGGGTCACTGTATGTGATAGCAGAGCAGGGTTATGTGTGGCTGCTAATCAATCCCTTCCCCAAATGGTCACCACGCTGGGGAAATTGGCCTCCATCGCCTCCATTCTGGCATTATTAAACAAGCCACTAATTACTTCTGCTTGCCTATGACAGCTCACAACCTATCATGCATTCCCAGCTATGCCCTGCCCCATCCTGGGCTTAAGTCCTATTGATTTAGGCTCCTAAATCACTCAGGTGCTTAGAAAATCGTGCCCAGTGTCTTCCACCTATTTTGCACAGAATAAATGACTACACGAGATGCAGGAGAGGGCATCGTATGTCTCAGGTGAATGAGGCTCCAACAGGTTCTGGGGTGTGCACTGCTGGGTTCGACTGCAGGATTGGGACCTGAGGGAAAACCGTGATTTTTGGCTACTGCCATAATGACCCTGTGTATCACCCCAGGTCACATTGCTGGTAGCGGGTCTCCACTCAAACCAAACCAAGCCCAGACCTGAGTTATCTGGCATTCCCTAGTGCGCGCCGTACTTTCCCAATCATTAGTTGAAGTCTGGGGAAAGTGACATAGGCTTATTTACATCACTGGGTTTTATTTTGTGTGTCTCATCTCTTCAGAGTGTGTGTTTGTTTTTGCATTGTCGGCGGACTGGTGACAATCCTTTGAAATGAAAGACAAGAAATGTATATTGTATAGCGTTATATATTTACATATAAGCATATACCTTAATAACCTAGATCAGTGCTACTTCAGATAATTGTGTAGATTAAACAGGTAAATGCTTTGAAGATGAAAATTCCATAAAGTGCTAAATACTGTATTGCTATTTTGTATGTTTGCTCTCCAGTTTCAAAGATCTTCTCTATAAAGTTAACACATGGCATCAAATGCCCTCTTATGTTATCAGATGGCAATGAGTAGCGTATCATAAGACAATAAAGCCCTGCAACACATCTTCATTAGCCTAGAACTGAAGAAAGTGCCCTCTAAAAACAGTAAAACATTTGCTCAAATGTTTTTTATTCATCTTTCCATAAACATTTTCTGCATCAATTTAATCAGGCAAAAGATTAGTTTATCATTTGGCTTTTTTTATTTTTACCATTCTCAAGCTGTCTTGCAGTGGCTCAAGAGCATGAGTACCAACATCAGAGCAGACAGATAAGGAGCAGAGCACAAACCCTAAATTGGTTGTGAGTCCTGCACTTAGATTTCACCAGCCAAATATCAAATGTGAACTCCTCAGTCACTGTAATAGCCCGAACATGGAGGCATAGACAGTCGCCCTGGGTATTCTGATCTGTCTCACCATCCAGGTGAGCCTGCCTTTCTGATAGATGGTCCCTTCCAGCACAGACCAGCAATATTCAGGTTACTCCCAATCCCAAAGGTCCAGTTCAGTCAGTTGCTCCTTAGATCTCACACCAAAGACAACACTTGTAGCCAATCCTGTAATAAATTATATACAGATTTATTAATGGGAAAAGGAAATAAGAGCGTTATTTACAAGCTTAAAGCAGGTAAACATATATACACAAATGAGTTACAATCTTAAGTTTCAGAAGGTAATAGAAGCTTCTGTAATAAGCTAGCTCTACACGTCTGTTAGGGCTAACCCGGGCTAAACAGCTGGGGATCTCTTGCTTATGCCTAGAAAACCGTGCCCTCCAGAGTCCAAGTAGCATAGAGATACAGTTCCTTTTGATTAGGAGTTTTTATTCCTTTCCCCCGTTGTGCTTTGAGCTGCAAAGTTAGCGGATGGGAGAAATTCACTTGCATGACTCATCTTCATGGGGCTGGGGGGAGACCAATCAACAAAGATGTTGTCCCCTTTCATGTTTCACAATAGTTTGTCTGGTGTTGACGGGCCTTCCTTGTTGGCCAGGACGTAACACTTTCTGCTGGAGATCAGCACTTTATGCTAGTTAATGTCTCTCTCCTGTCTGGTGATTTTACACAGTCCCAGAGGCTTAAGACAAATGCTTAAATATTACCTTACAATATGGGATGCAGATGTTATAGTCAGATTAATGCAGGCAGCAACATACAAGCATGCAATAAAGTCTAGCACATTTGCATAATTCCAATACCTATTTTTAACAATACTAACACACAGGTGAGCCTGAGTGATTCCAGCTGTATTTGTCAGTGTTCCACTGAGGCCTGGGCACCTTGGCATGAGCTGGCACCTGGTCAGCCAGCGTCACAGCCATGCGGCCTGGTATGTTAGGAAATCGCTCATTTCAAGTGTTATAAAAGAAAAGGACAGTCAGTTATTTATTAAGTTTTATGTCACAATTCGGGAAAATTGGCCTTAATTTACTGTTGCTATTAGAGACTTCATCAAAGGAACGAAAGAGCAGTTTGTCAGCACTTTCCCTAGTGCCGTTAAGTACAAATAGCAAAGCCTTAGAGCACTATCAAGTGGCTTTTTCTGTTTGAAAAAGCCGGCACAGAAAAATATTAATTGGATTTCTAATTATATTGATATATCCAGAGCATTTCCAAGAGCTATCAGCCTGTTAGTTAATGTGTGCTCTTTCCTGCCAGCCTCTGAGAAGAGAGACATTTCCCAAAGAGTGCTGCCCAGCCAATGGGAATGGAAGACAGTCAAAGGCTAGTGGGGTGAAAAAAGGCGCTGCACTGAAAAACATAACTTATTTTGTTTTCAAGCCTTCTTTTAAATAAATATCTCAATAGCAAGGTGTGCAGAATACACCAAAGAATCAATCTTTGATAGCCAATGGCACTAACATTGCTGTTGCATATTCCTGTATAATGGTAATCCCCGTCGGACTGATCATGTGCTTAAAATTAGGCTTTCAGAATCAGGGCCATAGTTGGGTAACAATAATTACACTGCAGAAGAAACTGAAGGGCCTGAGATCAACAGCAGGGGATATTTGTGTTTCCAGCAATTTGCAAATCATTTTTAGAATGTTTTCCCCACATCTTAAAGCCCTTTGGAAGAATTATTCTTCCTTCCTCTGATTTCAGTTATGGTATTGTTGTGTGAAAGCAATTTTTCAAGTAACAAAATGTTGATTCTCATCAGATTTGCAGCTATAGATTAAGACTGAGTAAGAACGACACGATTCAGGAGACCCTGAAAAGGGCTGCTTAAACAGTTATGAAAAATGAGTGTCCGAACAAATAGAGGGCCTGATCCATTGAAATCTACGGGAGTCTTTCAGCTGCTTTGGATCAGGGCCATCATATCATATAGGCAAATAGTTATACAATATGTATCCTGCTTCTTTTCTCTTTGCAGTTTCTCTGTGAGTGTGTGTGGAGGGCAAGGATCACGTGACTACTCATTTAACACAAGCAAATCTTTTTTGAGTTTTCATGAGAACAATTCTAATAAATAGAGCAGGCTTTGCACATTAAATGCCTGGATGTTACACTGTTAGAACAGTGCAAGTTGTTTTCATGCAAACATTCATAACCACAACTTTCTTTAATATGCAATCCCCTTGTACATGTCTTTGGTGAAGAAATACAGTAAATACTGTATTTTGTGTGTGTGTGAATAAGGTAGGACATATGTCTTTAGGCTTCACATGTGAAGGTTTTTTTGTAATTAGCTTTCTATTAAAGTCCTAGATAGACATCCTGCATTTAGAACAATAATAATGCATGTTTCCATGATAGATATAAACTTAATTTACCACAAATATTCTATTTTCAGAATGAAAGATTGACAGTATGTGGGCAGATAAGGCATTCATTTTTGCCATTTGTTTTGTGAAAAACAAAAATAACATTGAGCGTTCTAGTTTGGGTAAGAAAAGGTTAAAAAGTACCAGACTGTGGTATAATTACCAAATTACGACATCTAATTTGTAGGTTTCACTTGCTAATTATGTGTGATACATGGGTGGCTAAGGGTGAATATCAAGCCAAAGAATCCATCCTTTTGTCTTTGTAAATTTGTTTTGATTTGTAGGAGGAACAGAGAAGGAACTGGTTTCACCACATCAAATTGCATCTTCCTCTTTCAATTGCCAGAGTAAATAAAAAGGAAATCTACACTGCTGTTTTTTTAGATCCAGTAAAGCCAAGAAAGAAAGAAAGAAAGAAAGAAAAGGATGCAATTGAATGATGCTCTGTACACTCCTGTAGTTTAAAATTTGCATGAGCAATATCTTCACTGCCCATAGTCTTCTCAGTGATTGTTTTAAAAAAACAATATTTGAAAGACTATTCTTAAAATCGATACAAAAGCCTTAGTGTTTACAGTCCTGGGTTTTTAAGCACTGTGATCAGTATTGTGTTCCCTGGTAGTTGTAAGATCAGATCATACACCAATACCAACTGTATGTTTCAAGACAATCACTTTTTACTCTTCCCTGCTTTGTAAATTACTGCAAATGTTATCTAGTCAATATTAAGCATGATTATTTACCCTGTCAAAATGGATGCTTTTTAATTAATTTTGAAGCTCTGAAAATAGATTCTGCTTCCCGTTTGATAGGTGGTGTTAACATTCTGTCAGCAATTGAAGTTCTGGGGACTGTAGGAAAATGTAAATGTACACACAGCAGAAGGTTGCAGAAAAACAGAGCTTCTGAACTAGATTGTAAGAGAAGGACGGAGGATCAGAATGACCTACATTTTGCCCTTGCAAGCAGAAAACTTGATCATCAAATGAAAGACAAGTAAATAATTAGTTTATGCCTGCTTACTTTAAAAGCCAATATGTTTATGTTAATAGTGAAACCAAATGAACTTTCTTGAAAACCTTCTGAGTTACAAGGTTATAAGCATAGATGTCTTTTTAGAACAAATTGTTTATCTGTGGCACAGATAAATTTGAAACTATGTTTCCAAACAATAATTAGTCTGATAATGGATTGAATGTATCACTAGTATTTGCTGATTTTTTAGGAAGCATTAATTTTACTGATTTTGCAAAAGTAAATGTTTTGGGTTTCAGATCAGTAGGGTTTCCCCCTCTTGAATTAATTGCTGTTTTTATTTAAAAAATCTGAGCTATATTTGCATTCAAATTTAAATCCTGAAAACAGGGTCTCAGAACTTCTCTGGGAGTTACAATATACAGCAAAGTCCCAAATCCAAATGGTGGCATCCTGGACCTTGCACTCTAGTGAAGTCCCATTGAAATCAATAAGACTTTACATGGGTGCAAGGAGTGAGGTTCATGGATCTTGATGCAAGATCCTGCTCTAAAATGGTTACATATTTCATTTGTGAATTAAATTTCACATTAAAGCTAGATCAACATTTAAAATAAAAAAGTTTATTTACTAATATTCACTTAGATAATATAAAAACAACCCTACAAAAATATATGTAAGGAGATATGCTCAGATTAAAATGAGATGGAAAAGTTCCTGTGGACGATTGGAAACCAAATACATTTTGAGTCTCAGACTCCAAGGTCCCAAAGTAAAATAAAGGTCAATATCGTGTTTGTAGTATGGGCCTGATTCATTTATTCTTAATCACATAACTAAGCCTTACTTATGTGAATAGGCCGACTGACCTCAATGGAACTAATCGTGTGTGTTAATATAATCATTACCATGCAAATAAGGATTACAGGTATGTATACTTTGTAAATTGGTCTTTGTATCAAATATTGAAATGCAGGTGGAAGGATTGAAACTATAGTAAAAGAACATTTTAGCTTTAAATTATTCAAAACAGCCCTTACTTGAGAAAGTTGTATCTCTCCTGCAAAATGTAATAGAGGTATAATTTTAAGGAGCATGTTGCAAAATTTCATTCTGAGAGGGAAGAAGGAGTCTAAATGAAAATAGCTTGGCTTAACTAAATAGGCAAATTTAGAGTTATAGATGCAATTATGATATAATGCTTATATAATAGATAGGGCCCTAACACATTCATGGCCATGAAAAATGTGTCGTGGACTGTGAAACCTGGTCTCTTCCACCCTGCTACCCCTCCCCCCCGGTGAAATCTGGTCTTTTGCATGCTTTTACCCTATACTATACAGATTTCACAGGGGAGACCAGCGCTTCTCAAATTGAGGGTCCCGACCCAAAAGGGAGTTGTGGGGGGGAGTCGCGGTATTGCCACCCTTACTTCTGCGCTGCCTTCAGAGCTGGGCGGCCAGAGAGCAGCGTCTGTTGGTCAAGCACCCAGCTCTGAAGGCAGCGTCCCACCAGCAGCAGACAGAAGTACGGGTGGCAATGTCATACCAGGCCATCCTTACTTCTGCGCTGCTGCTGGCAATGGCTCTGCCTTCAGAGCTGGGCTCCCGGCCAGCAGCCGCCGCTCTCCAGCTGCCCAGCTCTGAAGGCAGAGCTGCCGCCAGCAGCAGCGCAGAAGTAAGGGTGGCAGTACCGCAATCTCCCCTACAATAACCTTGCAACTACCCCACAACTCCTTTTTGGGTCAGGACCCCTACAATTACAACACCATGAAATTTTAGATGTAAATAGACTGAAATAATGAAATTTACAATTTTTAAAATCCTATGACCATGAAATTGACCAAAATGGACCGTGAATTTGGTAGGGCCCTAATAATATATCTTGGGTTTGCTTTATTTTCTTTTTGCTGGACTATGAAAACTAGGAGTGTCTTATGGCAGTTATGTATAACGCTGCACCAAATGCCGTGGAGGGCTACCTTTTCCAGGGAAGTCATGCAACAAAATATATGATTGAAGAGGAATAAAAAGCACAGATTAACAGCCATTGCAGCCACTAATCGCTGCATTCTAAAAGAACAAGTGACATGGCAGTAATCTTCTTGATTTTTTTTTTTTAATTTTCATTTGAGGAAAGCAATTTGCTGGAATGTGAATTCCCCTTATTAAACCCTCCCACCTTTCCCCTACTATCTGTGACATCGGCTCACAGCAGAGTGAGTGGATGGTATATGTCCCCATCTACCTTATTCAAATCTTCAGTGATCTAGGGTTTGTTTTCCTTCTTGCAAAAACTTTTTGAATTGTTTGACAACAAAAGCACCATTAGGGCCTGAGTCTGCAAAACAGTCTTTACCTAGCATTAGAGTGTGGAGTTTATTTAAATCAATGGTGCTTTTCGCAATAGGAATCTATGAAAGGCCCGACTCTGATCCCATTGAAGTTTATTGGGTTTTGTCATTGACTCCAACAGGAACTGGCTTTATACCTGTCAGCAAGTGTTTGCCAGATCAGGCCCCAAGTTATCACAAAGAACCCCGCAACACCAATGGGGGGGATGAGAAGGAATCTCTCCAAACTAAAATGCACGGCATTCCCCCCCCCCCGGCCCCCGGGCTTATAGTTTGTTTTTTTTTTAAATTTATTTTTCCCACATAAAGGATGAACTGAGCCTTACTCCTGACGGGATAAATTATGGCCTGCTCACCCAGGCCTGTGGTCAGTGGGGTGGTACTGTCACAGGTCTGGAGCTCTGTGTGGCCTTAGAAATGGTCAAAATGCACAAAGGCCCCAACCGTCCAACCCTCGGGCACGCAGACGAGTCATTCCTCATGAGGGCGGTAGCGAAAGGGATTAGGCAGGTGACATGAATGGGGTGGGGACATTGCCAGGCCCCCGGGGACACATCTCAGCCCCTCCTTGGTTTCCTTCCTTTTCTCTTTGGAACCTAGATGTGTCTGTCTTCCCCCTCCCCCCAAAAGTGTTAATTCCACCCTTATCCAGCGAGGTCAATTCCTCTCCTGCAACCCCTCTGTCTCCAGCCAGCGCTTCACCTCCCTGAATAAGAAGTGAGCACCCCCGGGAGTTCTGAGTACCCGGAGGAATTTGCTGTCTGTACTCCTAAAGTCAACCACCCCCCGGGTTATGGCTGTTTCAGGGCAGGAGGATTGGGCCTCGGAAGTTTCTTTCCTTTTGGCATTTTTGATTCCACATTGTGTGAGCTGTATTTGGGCAGCACCCTGACATGTACAATGGGCTGGTCCGTCAGACTAGTCACATAGACTAAAACTTAAGCCCAGCGACTGCAAACCACTCCCAGGCACTAGTGTTGTTTTGTTAAGAGTCATAGAATCATAGAATATCAGGGTTGGAAGGGACCTCAGGAGGTCATCTAGTCCAACCCCCTGCTCAAAGCAGGACCAATCCCCAATTTCCCCCCCAGAACCCTAAATGGCCCCCTCAAGGATTGAATTCACAACTCTGGGTTTAGCAGGCTAATACTCAAACCACTGAGCTATCCCTCTCCCAAAAGCCACCACCTGTGCCGCCCCTTTCCATTGGCTGCCCCAAGCACCTGCTTCCTTTGCTGGTGCCTGGAGCCAGCCCTGGAAGTACGGGTGACAATACCATACCATGCCATCCTTACTTCTGCGCTGCTGCTGGTCAAAATAGAATTTCAGGCATATGCCATGATTTACACTTCTTCTTCCCCAAACCTATTTTGGATGCATCAATGTCAGTGGATCATGTCCACGTTGATTCTATTTATTATTTTTTAAAAAAATCTCAGAAATGGAGGCGATTTGTGTAATTAAACATCTGTCTGCTTTAAAATGGTGTTGTATCAATTTTAGCAGCATTCACAGCAGACAAGATGGATGATTTAAATTACACACCATATGGAGCAACGCTAAGGACATTTGCTACCGTGTTAATTGCTTAAAGCTACATTCTTTCACCCTCTCAAGAAGGTCCCGCGCTGTGGTGCCTGCTGGGAAGGAATGGCTTTCTAAAGCAAGGTGTGTGCAAATCTCACCACTTTCAGCTACGCAGGGAAGCTCTTGGAATGCACACCTGTTATGTGACAATGACACCCAATGTCTAGCTGACGTATAGCTTGAGGGTCAGCTTTTCAAAAGCGCTCAGCACCCAGTGTCATGGGAAAATGTGCTTTGTGTGGCAAAATAAGTTCTGTATGCTACTGAGCATGTGCAAACCCCTGTGAACATACCCGGTGAGCGTGTGTATGCACGCGAGCGCTGTGGCAGTCAAGTCTCAAGCAGGCCTTTGTCCTTACCCTGCTTTTCGCCCTCAGTTTTAGGGGCTGTTTGGTTTCACATGCCCAAGTACACTGAAGCAGGTTCTGAGCAGGGCACATCTTAACACATGGGGGGTACGTCTGCACTGCAATCAGGAGGTGTGCTTGCAACACGTGTTGGCATACCCCAGATCAAAGCTAGCTCGGGTAACGGCAGCATTGGCTAGCCTCTAGGGCACAGCCTTCCCAGGACCCGAGGTACATTCTGGAGTGGCTAGCCAATGCCACTATGCATGCTGCTGCAGCTACGCCACTATTGTTACTGGAGCTGGATTAAAGCTAGCGCGGGCATGCCTGCCCCGCCAAACCATGTGTTACGTTGCCACAAGTTAAGCTGGTGAATAGGCACGTTTTGGTGGAGGGCCCAGTCTGAAACGACACCACAGCTGGGGGCAGCTTTTCCAGCCATGGGGCCCCAGCAGCATCCATTGTCGTCATAGCTGTGTCATGCATTTGTCCAGGGCCTAGCACAATGCGGGCTTGATCCCTGTGGGGTCCCCTAGCTGTGGCCACAATACAAAATAATAACAGGAGCTGGGGACGTTGGAAAATCCAGGCGAGAGGGGACTAGAGTAGAGACAGTCTAAGACTTCCCACCAAATCCAGTGCCCTCAGCTGTGACCTGGAGAGGCTGCCTTCCCTAGAGATCGAAGATGGTTCAGCCCTGCTCCTTTCTACAGCAGAAAGGGCAAGCTGTGCTGAACGCTACGTAGGCGGTGCTAAATGTGTTATTACGAGAACTGAGCTGCAACGAGCAAACTTTTACCACTGAGTTTGGGCACGAACAAGGGAGGCAGAGGGCTGAGCTGCACGTGGTCCCTGCTAGGTTGAGTCATCCAGAAAACACAATGCTGCAGTGTCTATTGGAGGGGAAGGAAAATAAGGTCAGCATTTTAAAACATCCGCAGGCAAGATTTTCAAAAGGACAAGTGAGGCTGAGTGCCTCAGGTTGTGGGGTGGCCAATTGGAGATGCCATAAAGGGGGAGGGAGTGTTGCCTAATGGGTAGTGAACCACAGTGGGATACGGGAGACCTGTATGCTTTTCCCTGGCCTGCTGGGTGACCTTAGTCAAGTCACTTTACTACTTTGTGCCTCAGTTTCCTCATATGTAAAGGGGAGATCATCAGCCTGACTTCCTTTGTAAACACTTTAAGAGCCACTGATGATATTATAAAGGGGGCTGACTTTCAGAGAGTGGGTGCTCAGTATTCTCTGAACATCAGGCCTCAAAAGTGAGTAGCCAAACTCTGACATCTTGGCCACTTATATTGGCTCTCCACCTGACACTGATGATATTTTACCATTTCAAACAAACAGTGTCAGTACAATTCTGTTTCCTGTGCAGGGTGGGAAAGCACTTGCAGATTTCTCTGCAGCAGGAGTCAACGAAGGGATAAAATAAAAGCAGAAAAAAATATATTTTGGGAGGTGTTACATTTAATGCTGTCTGCTGGGCTGCAGTCCATGTCTGTTTCTGGCTGCTTCTTCCTGTATGGCAGTATTGTAATAGGATTCTCCCATATTAATATTTTAAATGAATAAATAAATATCTGATGAGAGAGACTGTGCATCTTGACAACCTTTTCATAAAATCTGGGGAGGAAAAAAAGTGAGAAAATTAAAGAAAAGATTGAAACTGTCCAGATGATTTATTTTTCTCTGTGTTAAATTCTCTCTCTCTCTCTCTCCAGGTTTTCATACTGTGCCTATCGATGTTGTAGCATACATCTATTTTAAAAGGCAAATATATTCCATCAGACCATTCATTTCATAAAGACCCTACATTCTGGCCCTCACATGGGGTCCTGATCTCAGTTGGGGCCGTTAGCTACTACTGTAATATAAATAATAATTAAATACCCCAGTATATTATTATTATAAGGGTGTCTGTATTTAATAAGGGCTCCAGCCGTATGTGATCACTTTATTTGGCCCTAAATCTTTTTCAGGAAATACACCAGCTGTTTTCTGAGGGTTTCACTTTCTTTTTTCCCAAGCTGTGTGTTACAAAGCAAAGATCTGACAGCCAGAAGACGATATACCCTTATTATCAGTGAGAAAGTCATGCTGAAATCACAAGGTTCTGGAAAGAAAAGTACAGCCCCACGTAGATCAATATAAACGGTAGCGGTAAGACATTGAAAAGGCACGAGAAAGGTGCAGAACTCAAAGATGAGCCATAATATTATTCACATCATTACATCTATGAAATTCTGTTACTAGCAGGGATTATTACTCTAACACTGACCGATTTGTGCCATAAGGATGGGCCAGTGTGTAGGACCTGCACATAGGCCTTGAGACCTGAGTTGAATTCCCTATTCTACCACTGACCTTCTGTGACCTTGGCAAGCCATTCAGCCTCTGTGCCTCAGTTTCCCACGTGTAAAATGGGGATAATAACCCTGTCCTATTTCACGGGCTTGCTGAGAGACTAAATACATTAGCGATTGTGAAGTGTTTTGAGAGCTACTGATGCAAAGTGCTAGATGAGAGCTAGATGTAATTATAAATTGATCGGCATATAGAACGAGATTTTCGAAAGCACTCAATGTTGACCTGAGTCTGTTCCCCACTGAGTCAATGATTAAAACTCCCACCGGTTTCATAGAGGAGCCAGAGTTGGCCAAATGCTGAGTGCTTTTCGTAATCCCACCCATGCTGCCTGTGTACATCGCAGTGTGTGAACTGTGGGTTTCCTTCTGCTCTCACAACATCAGAGAGTTAGTCCCAGTTTACACTAGCATAAGCAAGAGGAGAATTAAGACCAGGCCTTAAAGAAGTGCAGTTCATATACAAAAAAAAAAAATGTTTAATTAAATTTAGCTTTAGGCTGGGATTTTCAATGAGGTCTAAGGGAATAAGGGAGCCCAATGGGCATTGGGTAGTGAGGGTCACAAAATGGGAACATTTTTTATGACAAAGTTTATCCTTTTTTCCATCAAAAAATGTCTAGGTCTGAAATAGCTTTACTAGCTCTAGAGTTGGGCAGAGGCTTTTGCTACTCATTCGCTTTAAAGCACCATTTTAAAGCGTGTATTTTTATTTATTTATTTATTTATTTATTTTGGTATGCTTTTCAGGTGTTATGAAAGCAAACAGATCAGGTTTTAGCACTCGGGTGCTTGAATGCCTGAAAGAAGAACTCTTTTTAATTCTCTCTCACTCTCTCTGTGCTGCCCTGACGCCCCCCCCCCTTTTCCCACCCAGTACATAACATTTTATGCCCCTCTAGAAAAGTTTTCGCTTTTATAGTTCACCACAAATTGAAATGTGTAAAAACTAAAGAGGGCAGTTTATTTGAGAAGTCAAGGTTGTCTGTTTTTCATGATCAAATACTGCAGGAGCAGTTATATCAGCCTTCTTATGGTCATTCTTTGTAGCTTACAATCAGGGTAGCGAGTACTATTTGTGGAAAAAGGTGGCCCACTTTAACTGCCTCCTGTAAGTATATCATTCCAAAGATTGTGTACTTAGGGCTGGTTCTAGTATAATAATTGTACATATAAACCTATTTCCATTCGCCTCTTAACTGTTCTACAGACATGCTTGGTTTTGCTCTTCTTTTCTAGAATTAATTTTCCCAAACATTTTTATCCACCCAGCTAATTTTGAGATTGACAGACAAGCTGCTGTTTGGCAGGTCTGAACTATTTTCATTGGCAAAAGCGTGTGTGTGTGTGTGTAAATTGTGACATTTCCTAACTCTTCTGTGTGCTTGTCTTCACCACCATAATAACTTTCCTTGAACATATTGTCTGTATGTAATTTGTAGGTATGTTTAATGAGAAAAACGCAGTTCGCTCATGCTGAAATAGAGAGTTACCTATGGAGGATTAGCACCATTTAAGAGGCAGGTGAGGAATCCAGCCACATTTTGGTAAAATGCACCAGTTTACATACAATTTTGGCAGTATTCTGCCTTAAATTTTCATGTTCCTAGGAGCCAAAAACTCAAAACAAACTCGTGAGTTCTGAAACTATGTTCCTTGTAACCAGCAAGTTTCCCACAGAGCCCATGTGGAGAGATAATTGCCTTGCATTTTCCAAGGTGCTGTGCTATCTGCCTTCATAGTTGTGGACTAAGTTGTCAAGCTACCTTTTATTCATCAACTTGTCTTTTAATGTTGTTTTTCTATTTAATATGAAAGTGCAGGTCTCATTTTGTACATTCACTGTGATAGGTGTTTTTATATTAGCTCAGCATACAGAACTACACTATTATCATTAATGACAGCACCAGCCCTCTGTTCTGGTCTTCCAATAACCAGCAATTTCAGTAAATTCCCTGTTTTTTTCCTTTGGTCTTTGCCAATGAATACTGTGTTATGTTTTCGGTTTCAGTTTTTGATTTTTTTTAACTTCGCCCATGTGCTTTACAGACACTGACATTTTTGGTATTGACTCAGGCCTGTAGCTCTCTCCATCAAACAGTCTTGTAAATCAGAGGAAACTACAGAGTTTATAATAATGGGTGGAATTTTCAAAAGGGCCCAAGTGAGTTAGCATATGTATAATGTAAGTATAATTAATAGGGGAGCACATGTCCTGTTGGGAGATCAGTGGGACTTGTTTGCCTCAGGACTGGTCTAAACTAGGAAATTAGTGCAGAATAACTATGTCCCTATGGGGTGTGAGAAATCCACACCTCTGGGAAATGCAGTTAAACTGACCTAACCCCCAGTGTAGACCATGTTAGATCAATGGGAGAATTTTCCTGCTGCTCAAGCTGCAACCTGTCATGGAGATGGATCACCTATGCCGAAAGGAGAACCTCTGCTGGGGTGGTAATGGTGTCTATGCTGAAGTGACTGAGAGCTTGTCTACACTTATGTGCTTCTGAAAATCCCACCCCGTATCTAGTGCTCAGCTGAACTGCAGTGTGGACGCTTTAAAGCTATATCTTTCCAAGTCTAGGAAATAAACTGGGGCTGAATTAAAATCCTTAGACTCAGCATCCAGGCTTCTTAAGCATACCGTGCCAGTCACAGCAGGCCTGCATAAACATACATTTGACAGAATTCAGGATGGCACGAAAGAAAAAAGCTGGTCAAGGTTTTCATAATTAGGAGCCTAAAGCTAGGCTCCCCAATCCTTGTTATGGCTCCAGAGGCGGGATTTCAAAGGAGCCTAAGCAAGTCCGTCACTGAAATTCAATGGGATTGGTGCACCTATCTCCCATAGGCAGTTTTGAAAATCCAGCCTAAGTAAAGATGTTGATTTGCAAAAGTTCTGAGCACCTCGCAGCTCCCATTGAAGTCAGCAGAAGCTGTTGGGATCGCAGCACCTTTGAAAATCAGGCCACTTAAGTTGGTAGTGTAGACCATGCCTATGTTGGTATAACTAAGTTGCTAAGGCCTGTGGAAAATCCACAAGCCTGCCCGGTGCCGTTATGCCGACCTAACCCTGCTGTAGACAGCACTGTGTCGATGGGAGGGCTTCTCCCATTGACACAGCAACTGCCTCTTGGGGACATGGAGAGGGGAGAAGCTCTCCTGTTGGCATAGGTAGTATCTTCATTAAGCGCTACAGTGATGCAGCTGCACGGGGCCTTAGGAGCCTAAACTTGTGGCACCAATTTTCGCATTGCATGGCCAGGTGGGATGACATGGGGAAGGTACCAGATGATGATTGAGGCAGATACTGTAGCAAGTATATTTCAGAAGATGGAAATCCATCCAACGTGTAGTCAAGAGAAAGGAACACAAGCAATGGGAGGTAAAATGAGAGTAGCCTAATCCAAAGCCCATTGGACTCAGGCTCGGAGAGAGGGGAATGACATTACTCATTCCCAGGAGACAGAGCTTGTAGAACTCAAGGAAGTTTGGGGTGTTGAAGGGGGAACCTTTTGTGAATTAAATCTAAATGTGTGAAATGTTCTGACAGTCATTCTGTTCCACACGGTTGGAAGCTGGATGACAGCCCTTTGCCACACCTGCTAAGAAATAACACGATTTGTACAAAACATACCTTGGACTCCCAGTGCCTGGAGTTAAACAGCTCCCCAGCTAGTAGAACACGTCATTCTATGATGATGCCTTATCCCTCCCTTGGGAGCGGGATAGCTCAGTGGTTTGAGCATTGGCCTGCTAAACGCAGAGTTGTGAGCTCAATCCTTGAGGGGGCCATTTAGGAATCTGGGGCAAAAATCTGTCTGGGGATTGGTCCTGCTTTGAGCAGGGGGTTGGGCTAGATGACCTCCTGAGGTCCCTTCCAACCCTGATATTCTATTCCTCAGGCAATAGGTGGGGAGCTAGTTACCACAAAGTTGGGAGTTCTTTACATCTCCATTTTCCATTCTGACTCCAGCCTTTCTGCCTCCCTCTCTCAAGCTCCAGATCCTCTCAGCTCTCATGCCTTCTTTCTGCTAACAGGATTCCTCCATTCCCAGGTCATCCTCTTCACTCTAGGGGCCACAGAGCTTATTACGCTTGTTACATCAAACCTCTTTCCCCCCCCGTAGCATGCAGATTCCCTCTTTCTGGCTTCACCAAGCTGCCTTCACGCTAAGCTAGATCCTACAGACTCCATCTTTGTCTGTGTTCATCTTCTTGACATGATTGCTGGTGACAGCGGTGTGCCTGCCCTAGTTCCTGCAGCGCTAGCTTTCAAGACATTACGAATCCTGAATCTGCTGTGGGTCAGGACCCCCTGTTCCCCCATGAATTATGAAATAATCGGGATACATTACACAGCTGCGTAATGACAGCATGATGCAATGTTTAGCCCGGACACTGTTGGTCTCTCACAAACCAATTCCCAAAGCCGGTCACTTTTAGGCCATATCAGCACTCCGTCTCATTTCCCATGATGCCCTTTGATGGAATTTACCTTGCAAAAGGCAGGTGAGAAACTGTCCACAGTAAGTACCTCCATGCCTAATATAAGATGCAATAACTGGAGACCGCAGTTTAACATCATTGAAAGCATTCTTCCTCCAGATTTTTTCACTTATTATTGCCCTGTGTTAAATGGAAACATTTAATAATCAAAGCATGTAGCTCTCAACTTCCACACGGCTGCATTGGCTCATATCTTGTCAAAGAGGGCCAGACACCATCATGTACATCTCTGCCTTTTATGGTCGGACTGCTAAATTAATACTCGCATTTGTCTACACTGAAGCACTTTGGAACCATGCAATAAATAACAAAATACAATCGCAATACATTAACTAAGCAAGAACAGCAACGGGGCAATCTACAAAAAGGTCTATTTATAGATGACTTGTGGAACAACCTGAGAAGGTTTTTGGTTGAAACATGGAGCGTTTGGTTGCTTACTGTGCACACCCATAATGAGACTCTTGCAATGTTGCTGAAAACACGGGCTGCTTGGCTTGATTTTTCAGCCACCCGACTACTTGTTTCGTTCCAGATCTCTCAAGTGTTTTATTTTGAAGCAGCTGCGCCTCTGGACTGTGTTTGTGCCAAGTTTTGCATAATGTCTTATGTTCTTTATCAGTACAACAATATGAAATATTTAATAGGAAGTTATCACTGTGGCCAATATAAAAGATTAAACAGGGCTGTCAGTCTGTGTTCCCAAGAAGGAAACATGGTCTACAGATGGAATCAGAAGAAACAGCATCAAATATACAGCTATGGAATCTGATCAAAACATTAGCGTCTCTGCTTTCTTGGTCAGCAGCTTCATCACACCAAGCGGTGGGGAACAAGGCTAGGGAAGCGATTGTGCTTCTTTTAAAAAACATAACCAACGTGACATTACATAGCTTATCTAAGGTGTACCCCCTTTCCTGTAGTAGCTGAGCACCCCACATTTATTAGCATAGGTATCCTCACAACACTCTGGGGTGGGCGGGCAGGCAGGTCTATCAACCCTATTGGACAACTGGTGGACCTGAGACACTTGCCCAAAGTCACACAGGAAGCCTGCGACAGAACACTGAATTGAACTCATTTATCCAACTTTCAGGATAGCAACCTAACCCCTCGACCATCTACCCTCTCTGATACAAGCATGTTCTGTGGGAAAAAGCTTAGAATAAGAAGGCAGACTGGTTTTGTGGCTTAATCCTTAGCCTGGGACCTGGGACAGCTGGGTTCCATTCTTGGGTCTGACACAGACTTCCTGTGGGACTTTGGACCACTAATTTAATAGCCTTGGTGCCTCAGTTGTCCCATCTATGAAATAGGATTAATCATAGAATCATAGAATATCAGGGTTGGAAGGGACCTCAGGAGGTCATCTAGTCCAACCCCCTGCTCAAAGCAGGACTGATTGCCAACTAAATCATCCCAGCCAGGGCTTTGTCAAGCCTGACCTTAAAAACCTCTAAGGAAGGAGATTCCAACACCTCCCTAGGTAACCCATTCCAGTGCTTCACCACCCTCCTAGTGAAAACGTTTTTCCTAATATCCAACCTAGACCTCCCCCACTGCAACTTGAGACCATTACTCCTTGTTCTGTCAACCCTTCCTGATCCCCACCCTTGTCTATTTAGAGTCTATGCTGTGACAGACTGACAATTCCATAAGGTTTGTTCAGGATATTAAGATAACTGTTACTGAATTAAGGTCAACCCTATTGACTTAGAGATTAACACCTTTGGAGTTCATTGTATTACACATGTAAATGTTTATGCATTAATGTCTTTCTGCTAAAGCAGATCACAAGCTTAAGACCATCTCTGGAAGGGGATGAGGATGTTCAACGGTCTTTTTAGAACACTGTGTGTGAAGTGAATTTCCTTAGGAAATACCTTGTGGTGAGGGGAATACAACTTCTCCCCCTCCAAAGTCAACCTTCTGAAACTACACCCTGGGGGGAGAGCAACCCTTTGTATACTAACTATCTGCTTCTGGAAGTGCCAGATCAAAGACCCCTGAACTGCATAAAAAGGGAGCTGAACATGTTATGAGTGTGCTTGTTCTGAGCTGAAGCACCAACGAGCTTGTAATCACAAGGATGCTCCTAGGGTGGGATGTTAAAAGACTGCACTTGCCAGAACCCATGTGAGAGAGTTGGGATGAGCTCAGGAAGGCTTATTAGCATGTGGGTAGGTTCTTTTCTTTTCTTTTTTTTTTACTATGTTTTCTCTGGGAGAGCATTAAACCATCTCAGATTCATGGATGATATTGTGTTGATCGCTGAAAATACTATCAAACTACAGAAAATGCTGCAAGAACTCAACACAAAAAGCAGCCAAGTCAGACGGAAAATTAACTGCTTCAAAATCAAAGTTATGCAGTTTGATGCCTTATCAAAAACCCAAATAACAATCAAGGGAGAACAAATAGAAGACGTTGAGCAATACGTCTATTTGGGCCAAGAAATTAACATGCGCCACGATCAGGAAGGTGAAATCTTGTGAAGAAAGAAAGCAGGTTGATGCGCATTCAATTCTATCAAGGACGTCCTCCAAGGAAAAATCAACAAGGAAACACGCGCCAGCCTCTTCAACTCAACAGTACTGCCAGCAATGTTGTACGGCAGCGAAACCTGGGCGCTGACGAAGACAGAGGAGCAGCAACTGTCTGTCACGGAGAGGGCGATGGAAAGAAAATTCTGGGAATTTCAATCTGCGACCAAGTCCCCAATGAAGTGATCAGACAGCAGAGTGGAGTGCAGGACCTCGTTGTTGAGAGCAGACGTGGTAAAATGCGAAGGGACGAGCATATCGCGAGGCTCACTGACAATCGATGGACTGCAGCTGTCACCGAGTGGTACCCACGGGAACTGAAACGACCACTTGTCCGACCTCCAAAGAGATGGGAAGATTTTATCGTGAAAATACATGGCCACACATGGAGAAGGAAGGCCAGGATGCGAGAAGAATGGAAGATGTGTTGTGATCGGCGCAATCTGTACGAGGGCTGAAGGACTGATTGATCAAGGTGATGTTTTCTCTGTGATGCTGAAGAATGAAGCAGGCTTACTTAGAAAGAGCTGCATGGTAACATAGCTGCAGCACTCACACAGTTATCCATCTTCAAAGAAGAAAACTAGCAGGTGTCCTAAGGCACCTGTCTGTGCTGGAACTGACACCTGGACAGTAGGGAACTGTCCAGCCTGGGAAAACCCCACTCAGAAGGGGGAGAGACATGTGTCTCCATGCAAGAGAGGTTACAGCTGCAGAACTGAAATCTGAGAATGGGATCCCTTGCTGAATGTCTGAGGAGAAAATACAGGTACAGTTGCCCTGAACGGCGATACATGCTCTGTGGGACAGGGCCTCTCTCTTACAATGGGCCCCTGATCTCAGCTGGGGTCTCTAGGTGTTTCTGTAACATAAATAATAATAATAGGGTGAAGTGGACTTTTGTGAAGGACTCTTGGTGCTTGAAATAGAGAGCTTATCCCTATGGAATTGGCAAACAAAAATGGTTTGGTGGAACTGCATCTACGCTAACCCAATTGAAATTCACTGCTGTACAATGCTACTGAGTCAATGGCTGAAGTTTACGGAGCCTGATACACCTCTACCCCGATATAATGCGACCCAATATAACACGAATTCGGATATAACGCGGTAAAGCAGTGCTCCGGGGGGGCGGGGCTGCGCACTCCGGTGGATCAAAGCAGGTTCGATATAACCCGGTTTCACCTATAACGCGGTAAGATTTTTTTGGCTCCCAAGGACAGCGTTATATCGAGGTAGAGGTATAATTGATGATATTTTTTATGATAAATGACAGCTTTAGTTATTTTACCTACTATATTAACAACAATCCATTTGCACTGTGGTAATACAAGTGCCTAAGGGGGTTAGGTACCCAGCTCACTGGGAGTTGGGCAAATAACTCCCTTAGATACTTTTTAAAAAATCCTGCCCCAGGTACATATAACAGGGGTTAAAGAAAATCTCTCCTCACTGGACAGCATCACACACTTGTCAAGGTGAATTATGGGGATTGAAAATAATACTGTCTAATTCTATATAGCATGTTTCCTCAGTAGACATCAAAGCACTTTACAAAGAAAGGCAGGGTCCTTAGCCTCATTTTACAGCTGGGGAAACTGAGGCACAGAATGACACCATGACTTGCTGAAGGCCATCCCGCAGGCCAGGGCCAGAGCCAGGAATAACACTAAGAACTCCTGAGTTCTAGCCCAGGATACTGTGCAGTCACCCATATAGATAACTAATCATAAAGTTAGGCAATGGCACAGTTAATAGCAATGCACCTCTATTCCCCCTCCATGGTCAAACAAGAGCACCCACTCTAGGCAGCTGGTTCCTCAGTCATCACCTTCCTTGGGAGCAGCCCTGTGTCTCTCTCCCACCCAACCAGGGTTTTCCAGGCTGCACGCATCCCTGCCTTTACCGTATTATTTCCCAGCAAGTCAGCCTGCTTAAACAGGCCAGCATCTGCACTTTGCTTTCTCTCTGAAGGCTAGGAACAATGTAATTCCCAGCTCTCATAAGCTACCACATCACTCATTATAAGCAAGGGTAATTATTCTTAAGGTGAAAGCATTACAGCGAAAACACACAAAAGCTCATCTACAGAGGCTGAACGCTTAGCAGAAGTTACCCATCAGCCTCACGGAGGAGTCTCAGTACTCCGAAGTCCTTCCAACCCCTCCCTGGACAGAAGGTCCTGTGCATTTGCTGGATCAAAAAGCAGAGCTGAGTCAGTTTAAACTCAGGCGATTTATTCAAAAATCCTTCCTTTGTCGGTCTCTGGAGAATCCAGTTTGAGCTAGTTATAGGTAGTGAGACCTCTATGGAGGTTTTTACAACCTAAATTAATTTGTCTAATTGTCCTCCCACCCCCACTGTTCTTGGTTCCTAGAGGCTCTATGTTACCCTACCCCATAGAATTACAGACAGTCCTTGACCCACCACGTCATACAGCGAGAGCTCCCAAAGGTGTTGCTGGATACTGCCATATGTCACACACTTCCTCTGGAACAGGTTGTGTAGATGGTTAGAGACACGATATGGGGACCTGAGAGTCTGATCCAATCTGTGAAAACTGACAAGGCAAAATACCCTCCCCTATAGCAAAAAATCTCTTCTCTAATGGGAGAGATTTTTCAAAAGCACTCAGCCTTGCCTTTACTCTGCTTCCAGTGATGTCAGACCTCCCAGCGACTTCGCTGGGAGCAAAGTGAGGCCACCAGTGAGCCCTTGGGGAAATCTCACGGTTGCACTGCGTGGCGACGATCGTCTTGACAATGACAGTTTGTGTCCTCTTACCATAATTGCCTATATGTAAAATAATGTACTAGGGACCATTTTCCAAATAAATTAGGTGCCTGCAGAGCCAGCAACCTGGTAGGTTATTGTAATATGAAACAGAGCCATGAAATATTAAGGTTTGGAGAAATCATCTGGAGAGTGCATGTGCTGTGATCTTCCAAAAGGGCTAGCCCTTTTTTCAAAAAGCTTTACCCCGAGAAGGCTAGCCCTGCTGGTGGGTGTATTTTGGGGAATGACTCTAGTCATTGCTATGCCAGATCATAGCTGGGATCCAGCTAACCCAGTAGTCTGTCTTCAACAGGGGCCATAGCCACCTGGTTCAGAGGCAGGTGCAAAAAGCCATATGGAGATGAACGAAATACCCTGCTCAGGGTGATTTTCTTGTTTAACTCCCATCACTTTGTGGTTAATAATAAATAGCAGCATACGGACAATACATGATAGCCTTTTGGATAAAATTGTACATCATGTGGATGTTCTCATCTATATAGCTATGGCTAATCTTTTTCTCAATATTGATTAGCATGCTGCTCCAATGATATCTTGCGGTGATGCATTGCACAGCTTAAATGTGTTCTGTACAAAGAAAGCATAATAAAAAAGGATACGTTGTGTAAGCTAGTTCCTTGGGTCACTTTTCACTGTTGCCTTTGAAATCCATTAGATGTCTGTTTGAACTTGTACAGGAAAAGATCATTTGGCATTCCTGATTGACTACCTGCATAGCATTCATTATTTTATAACAATGCAATCGTATGATAAAGTTCTGAGGCCAGACTGTCTTGGGATGCATGGGGTAGGGAATGGGGGGAGGGGAGAAAGGGCTAGGAAAGGCTCCTACGACCTTACATAACTATGTAAGGTCCAGAGACAAGCCAGCTCCGGGAATACAATGACCACAGTACAGAACATATACTAACAAGAACCTTACTATTTTTCACATGCCCAGCCATCGCTGTTCAATGACTAATCTGGTAGATTTGCCTCTCTTGAAGTTCAGTGTATCATGATATGTTCTTCGCAAATGGAAGGTGTTGTAGTGGGGTGGTTACCCCACTCTTGCCCTGAAGGGCTTAAAACAGCCCTGGGGGAAGGTTGTGGCTGGGAGCTGCTAAGCTGGGCTGATTGGGAAGCAGCTGCAGCTGGGCCACACCCCAATCAGGCCTCCGCTGGCCCCATATAAAAAGGCTGTGAGGCAGAGGCCAGGAGTCTCTCTCTGCCTTCAGAGGGAGAAGGGCCTGGCTGCAGGGAGCTAGACACAGGGTACCTGAGTGGAGCAGGGCCGGGGAAAGGCTGAGGAGCTGGGGAGCTCCAGCCTGGATAGCCCCAGGCTGTGGCCTAGTAGAAGGCCAAGGGGTACTGGGGGTTGCAGAGGGCAGCCCATGGGTAGGCCAAGGCAGCAGGTCCAAACCCAACCTTGCCTGTGATGAGTGGCCTATACTGCAGTCTGCCCCAGGGAGCAGGGGCTAGTTGGTGACTGGCAGTGGCCTTATTCTGAGGTGAGGTAGGGATAGTGGGTGGGGGTTCCCCAGAGAGGGGAGAGCCTAGTACTGAGGGGTGTACTGCCAGGAGGCAGCACCCCAGATACAAGGGCACCGGGGTCCAGGAGGAACACGGGGGCCAGAGGACAGGTGGACCACTGGCCTGCAGAGGGCGCTCCAGGACGCTGGAAGAGCTAATTCCCAGAAGTCACCAGCAGGAGGCGCCACAGGGGTGAGTCCGCTCCTCTACAGTGTTTATTAAAGAAAAAGAACTACAACTGCAAACACAAATAAATAAGCTTCCTCATAGCTCATGTTCTAGCTTTGTCTCTCTTGCTTACCAGATACCCCACACTGTCTGGACTGCTATACAGCAGACAGATACATCTAGTGCAGGGGTTCTCAAACTGGGGGTCGGGACCCCTCAGGGGGTCACGAGGTTATTACATGGGGGGTCGTGAGCTGTCAGCCTCCACCCCAAACCCTGCTTTGCCTCCAGCACTTATAATAGTGTTAAATATACAAAAATGTGCTTTTAATTTATAAGGGGAGTCACACACAAAGGCTTGCTATGTGAAAGGGGTCACCAGTATAAAAGTTTGAGAACCACTGATCTAGTGGCTGAATAATATATTGCAAGTAAACATGTATGGCAAACTTTAAAAAAACAATAATTCTTAATCTGCAATCATCAAAACGCTATGGAAGGACCACAAATTAGTTAAACTCACCTTGACATCAAGTGAGTTGGTATTTAATTGGCACTGGAATAATCAAACGTTTTTTCATACAGTTTGGTGGCTATTACATTTTTTTTTTCTAATTTTGGATTAATTTATAAATGCAGAAGGGTGAATGATTAGCTATAGGGTCTTCACAACAGATAAGGGCGCCATAGACTCAGTGCTAGGGAATACAAACATTCCGGTTCATGTTGTCAATCATGGACTATTAAAGAAAGAGCCCACAGTATGGTTGGCTTGTAATAAACATACAGGTAAGAACAGATATTCAAAATTGCTCAGTACCAACCAACTTACACTGAGGGGATGCCGAGCACCATTGAAAATCTGGCCTTTTCATACAGATGCCTAAATGGTGCTGAGCACTCGGGAAAAATCTGGTCCAGAGATGGATCAGATGGGTCCCAGGTTAGAAAAACAGGTAAGCATATAGTTGAGTAAGTCCATCCCAGTTCAGTACAGCACATAAGCACATTCTTAACTGGGGCATGTAACACGGGTGTTGAAGTGCTTTCCTGACTAGGGATGCTTTTCTTAATTGGCGTCTAGATACCGTCCTCAAGTGTCTGGCAAATGTGGCAGCTGATGGCCCACCGACTTTAGAGCCCATCCTCTTCAGCAACATGAATACAAGGCTCCTGTGTGCTACTTTTGACTCCCCCTCCACAGAAGGGCACTGGGTGTGCGCTCCTTGTAAGCCACATTTGGTTAAACACGCTCGATACTTGGCTCCCAAGAACAGCCCAACAGAAACGGAGCAAAAAAATCCCAATCCAAACCAGACCACTCCAGTATTGAAGGGCTGCAGCACTTAGGCCAGATCCCAATGGCCAGGGCTGGCTCCAGGCACCAGCGAAGGAAGCAGGTGCCTGGGGCGGCCAACAGAAAGGGGCAGCACTCCGTCCGTGATTGGGGCGGCACATCCAGGTCTTCGGCGGCGGGTCCTTCACTCCGCTTCTTCTTCTTCGGCGGCACTTCGGCGGCAGCTCAATCGTTTTTTGTTTTTTTTTCTTCGCCGCTTGGGGCAGCAAAAAAGCTGGAGCCGGCCCTGCCAACGGCCGCTGACTCCATCACGATGAACGAAAGGAACCTGCACATAGAATCTAAGGGCCTGGACATTGGTACCAAGTCCATGTACCCTGGTGAATACTCACAGCTTGCCTACCACAAAGTGCCCTTGAAAAGGCTGCCTGGCTTAACAACAAATGCTTCTCTTTCCCCCCCTTGTACTAATTAAAATCTGTTCTTTATACTCTGGCAACAACCCCCACTCCTGGATATTACAGTAGCCTTGGGGAGAGGAGTATCACTGATAAGAAACCAGCACGCTATCAATCCTGTGTGGCTGCAAGACCGTGTGTTAATTCTTGTAATAAAATGAGCATACTTGACTGGCAAAAGGGATTGACAGAGGGATTCACTAATCCCTGCAAGGTGATAAAACGCATGCATCCTTCTCCTTCTGCTATGCAGATCAGCAGTCGAGAAAAAATACAAAGAAAGGACATGGTGTGTGTGTGTGTGGCCACCCAAATAGACAATTCATGGCATGAGGACACACTGATCATCAAACTAACTGTTTAATTAGCATCTGTCAGCTTTAACGTTTCTCCCTGTGTATTCAGAAGTTACTGAGCAGTTGCCTATGTTAGACAGCTTGCAAACTAAATTTGATGTAAAATGGGTGCACTGCAAACCCCTAATCTCAATGCACGGGAGTGTCTCAGGGCCAGATTGCCAAAGATATCTCCCATTTCCCCCTGAAGAGTGAGGTGCCTAACCTGCTCAGGCACACTTGGAAATCCCGGTAGGTGCCCATGTGGACCTTTAAGCCCCTAAATACCTTTGAAAAACTGGCCCATAGACAATTTTGAAAATCAGATTTAGGGTCTTCCATCATAGAATATCAGGGTTGGAAGGGACCTCAGGAGGTCATCTAGTCCAACCCCCTGCTCAAAGCAGGATCAATCCCCAACTAAATCATCCCAGCCAGGGCTTTGTTAGGCCTGACCTTAAAAACCTTTAAGAAAGGAGATTCCACCACCTCTCTAGGTAACCCATTCCAGAGCTTCACCACCCTCCTAGTGAAAAAGTTTTTCCTAATATCCAGCCTAACCCTTCCCCACTGCAACTTGAGACTTCTGCTTCTGCTTGTTCTGTCATCTGCTACCACTGAGAACAGTCTAGATCCATCCTCTTTGGAACCCCCTTCAGGTAGTTGAAAGCAGCTATCAAATCCCCCCTCACTCTTCTCTTCTGCAGACTAAACAATCCCAGTTCCCTCAGCCTCTCCTCATAAGTCATGTGCTCCAGCCCCCTAATCATTTTTGTACCCTCCGCTGGACTCTTTCCAATTTTTCCACATCCTTCTTGTAGTTTGGGGCCTAAAACCGGACACAGTATTCCAGATGTGACCTCACCAATGTCGAATAGAGGGGAATGATCACATCCCTCGATTTGCTGGCAATGCCCCTACTTATACAGCCCAAAATGCCATTAGCCTTCTTGGCAACAAGGATGCACTGTCGACTCATATCCAGCTTCTCATCCACCGTAACCCGTAGGTCCTTTTCTGCAGAACTGCTGCCTAGCCACTCGGTCCCCAGCCTGTAGCAGTGCATGGGATTCTTCTGTCCTAAGTGGAGGACTCTGCACTTGTCCTTGTTGTACCTCCTCAGATTTCTTTTGGCCCAATCCTCTAATTTGTCTAGGTCCCTCTGTATCCTATCCCTACCCTCCAGCGTATCTACCACTCCTCCCAGTTCAGTGTCGTCTGCAAACTTGCTGAGGGTGCAGTCCATGCCATCCTCCAGATCATTAATGAAGATATTGAACAAAACCAGCCCCAGGACTGACCCTTGTGGCACTCCGCTTGATACTGGCTGCCAACTAGACATGGAGCCATTGATCACTACCCATTGAGCCCGACGATCCAGCCAGCTTTCTATCCACCTTATAGTCCATTCATCCAGCCCATACTTTTTTAACTTGCCGGCAAGAATACTGTGGGAGACCATATCAAAAGCTTTGCTAAAGTCAAGGAATAACACATTCACTGCTTTCCCCTCATCCACAGAGCCAGTTATCTCCTCATAGAAGGCAATTAGGTTAGTCAGGCATGACTTACCCTTGGTGAATCCATGCTGACTGTTCCTGATCACTTTCCTCTCCTCTAAGTACTTCAGAATTGATTCCTTAAGGACCTGCTCCATGATTTTTCCAGGGACTGAGGTGAGGCTGACTGGCCTATAGTTCCCTGGATCCCCCTTCTTCCCTTTTTTAAAGATGGGCACTACATTAGTCTTTTTCCAGTCATCCGGGACTTCCCCCAATCGCCATGAGTTTTCAAAGATAATGGCCAATGGCTCTTCAATCACATCCGCCAACTCCTTTAGCACCCTCGGATGCAGCGCATCCGGCTCCATGGACTTGTGCTCGTCCAGATTTTCTAAATAGTCCTGAACCACTTCTTTCTCCACAGAGGGCTGGTCACCTCTTCCCCATGCTGTGCTGCACAGTGCAATAGTCTGGGAGCTGACCTTGCATCATATAGATGCTTTTGAAAACGATAGCCTAATTCTATTAATTACTGTATTAAACGGGAGCATTAAGCACTGGTGAAATTAAATCAGTATAGTTACACTGGTGCAAAAAACCAGCAACAACCTATGTGTAGCACAGCTGTGGATTTAATATTAATATCTCAGAGACAGCTTATGCTATCTTTTCCTACAGTTACAACTCCTCTTTTCCAACGGCTGGAGAGGAAGGAGAATCTCACCGATTCTACAGAGCTAGTTTTGGAGGGGATGGCTGTGGATTCTCGGCCACTTGTAACGCACATTGAACATGTACAAAGAGGTATTTGAATTATAATTATCATCATGGATTTGCCTGTGAAGAATAATAAATACAAAAGATGTGGTGGGAAAGGTCTCATTTTTGTATAGGGTTTTTAAAAATAAAAGTCACAACCCTGTCTATAGACTCCCACTCAACAAAGCACTCTTACAGCCTTGCTTAAACTTAAGCATGTGAATATAGTCCCACTGATGTCAGTGGAAGCCAGTTCCAGCCTAACCAGTAAGGTGCGGCACATGAGTTCTCGTGTGCTGCAGACTTTTCCTACAGAGTTCATTTCTTTCCCCTTTGTATTAAACTGGGAGTGAATAGTCGTTCAGGTACGAATGTCATATTTTTGCTATGGAAAGCTTATTGCTCGTCAGCAGTCCCGGTTTTGCATGTTCTATAACGACGGCCCATTAGTAGAAAGCGTGTGGCTCTGAGGAACTACAGAGAGCTGCGAGAAGAAGCTTTATTCCAATAAATGATGGTAAATCCACAATGATGAAAATAAAAGACCATCTGCAAATGGAGGGGCTAATGGGCTCTGTGTTTGTATGACACAACAGGTAGATTGCTTGCAAACAGAATCATCTCATTCTCTGGTTTCACCTACCCAAAGGAGCTAGACGGGACAAAATGAAACTGTGTTAGTAGGTTAAACTGATTTAATAACTTTTACCTATATGCCGATTAGCAGAAGCAGGCAACAAATTCCCACAAGAAGTCAGATGAATTTAAAAAATGAATTTGCTTGAGCTGTGTTACAAATTACTGAATAATAAATTATATTACCATAGTGCCTAGAAGCGCCAACTAAAATCAGGGCCACATTGTCTGGGAACTATACAAACACCTCTACCTCGATATAATGCTGTCCTCGGGAGCCAAAAAATCTTACCGCGTTATAGGTGAAACCGCGTTATACCGAACTTGTATTGATCCGCCGGAGTGCGCAGCCCCGCCCCCCCGGAGCACTGCTTTACCGCGTTACATCCGAATTCGTGTTATATCGGGGTAGAGGTGTACAGATATAGAAAGCAAGGTCCCTGCCCTACAGTGCTTTCAATCTCAGGCCTTGATCCTGCAGAAATTAACACAAGTGCTTACCTTTACCCATTGTCCTTGTGCAATCTCTCCGTGTCGGACTGAAGCTTAAATAGATATGGGAGTAAAGAAGTGTTGTTATTCCTGCTTTAGAGATGGAGAAACGGGGGCACAGAGCAATTGCAAGTCATGTCCAAGGTCATACAGGAAATCCGTGCCTGAGCTAGGAATTGAATTAGCTGCTCCAAAATCCAGCTCCTCTGAGACACTCAGGTGCAGCTCCTCAAGGGTATGGGGGTTAGCTGCCTAGTTCCATTAGGGTCTGGGCCTCAGTGGCTTCATTCCTGCCTCCTGGGAATAGAAATTACAGTCATCCAATCAGGGGACAAAGCCCATACCACGTGGCTAGTCAGGACTAACTGACGCATCTTGAGACACTGCCTAAAATTCATCCAGTAATTACTAGTGCAGTAAAGCCCATGAGCAGATACGATGCTAAATCTGTTGAGTAAATTCTCAATAAATTATTAGGACTGGTCAGAACCTGGAATTCCCATTCCGTGGAAAATTTAGAAACCAAATGTGCTCTGCATTGGAATGAAAGCTCAAGACTCGGAATTCTGAAATTGTATTTAAAAAAGAATCAAGCGGACATTTAATTTAGGCTTTTGAAAACAGAATTGATGAGGTTCCCCTGAGCTCCCCAGAGATCTGCTGCGTAGCTGGGAGACTGGCTGACCAGAGAGTCCCGGCTTCAGTTGGGACTCCTACGGCTGCCTGGTTCCCCAGCTCTGTTGCAGCCTGCCATGGTGGGCTGCTGGGGAAGTGGACCAGCTGACAGGGAATCAGACAGGAACAAGCAGGAACATTCCCATGGAATACGCTGATTTAGTCAAATCATCATTTTTTCCAGCAGAAAAAAAAATGTTCCATCAGAAAATTTCCAACCAGCTCTATAAATTATTTACTCAGCTGTACTGATTAGTTCTTACCTGAGTGCCTACTTCCTTCCTTCATGCTTGAGGGAAAGATAAGATATTGAATTATACAGTTCACTTCCCAGGGCTATGAATTCTTAATCTTCTACTGTTATTGGGCCAGATCCTCAACTAGTGAAAATCAGCATAGATCCATTGATCTTTGTGTCCTGCCCAGAGCTTCAGTTTCACTAGACCTTATTTTCAACAGCTGGGGGTCTAGCCCATTATTCTGATCACTGAGATTTGATTTGTTTTAGTTCTTATAATTAATTTGCTCTTGATTCCACTGGTATAAAAGTCCTACCCTAGACTGTATTTCTGCAGGGAACTTAGAAAGAGCGTCTTTTCTTTTATTTAGAAAAAAAATCATGTAAAGCTGAACTGTCTTTTTGCAAAGTTTTATATGGCTCAGGGAAAATAAGATTATGCTAGGAGAGATTTTCTTTTCTTTTCTGATCTGATTTAATAATGCAAATTTCAAATGGCAACAACAAATTTTATTAGATCTAAGCTCTTGCTATCTCGCCATCAAAATGTTATGAAGTCCTTTAATGATTAATAATGGTGGTATAATATCCATGAAGAGATGACAGTAAATAACTGATTTTTGTGTGTTGTTATTTGACTCTCCAGCACCCACGTGAGTGACCTCTACCTGCCCATCTTCTGACCACTTCTAGTCATGTCATATTAGAAAAATACATAATAATAGTCCACCAAGAGTAATAAATCCCAAACATAGCACATGGGGAAATTAATGTCTTTGTTTCATGACCTCATCCTCTCCTTACTACGCCCTGCCCTCCTCGGTACATTGAGATTAGTATTATGCACTTACCTTTATAATGAGGACAGGCAAACCCAAATGACAGTTCTTCTCCATATAGGGGGTAAAGACTTTCATGTTGCCATTGGTGAATAAGTGATTGATCATTTTGAAAGCAGTTTCAATGAGGAACTGGAAGTTTGCGTGATTTGTAATAGGATACAGAGTCTTTCCATTCTAGGTCCTTGGGTCAAATCCCTCTCAGATCAATGGAGACTAAACTTATTACCATCTGAAGGTTTATTGGGAAAGTCTGGTGATATCAGTCCTGTTCTTTGTAGACCAGTAGCTCCCTCACAAATACCATCACCACCAACAGGCAGAAAAGCCAAGGAACAAATGGGCATAGAGATTGAAATGCTCTCACACCTCTAGAGATAGTATACTGTGCGCAACTCTGGTCTCCCATGTTTAAGAAAATGAATTCAAACTGGAACAGATGCAGAGAAGGGCACCTAGGATGAGCCAAGGAATGGAAAACGTACCTTATGAGAGGAGACTCAAAGAGTTTGGCTTGTTTAGCCTAACTAAAAGAAGGCTGAGGGGAGATATGGTTGCTCTCTATAAATAAATCAGAGGGCTAAGTACCTGGGAGGGAGAGGAGTAATTTAAGTTATGCGCCAATGTGGACACAGGAACAAATGAGTATAAACTGGCCATCAACAAGTTTAGTCTTGAAATTAGACAAATGTTTCCAACCATCAGAGGAGGGAAGTTCTGGAAACACCCTCCCAGGGGAGCAGTGGGAGCAAAAAACCTAACTGGCTTCAAGACCGAGCTTGATAACTTTATGGAGGAGATGACATGATGAGACATCCTACAATGGCATGTGGCCGATCTGTGATATGTTCAGGGTCTAACTGATGCCATACTTGGGGTCAGAAAGCTATTTTCCCCCTGGATCAGATTGGCAGAGACCCTGGGGTTTTTCACCTTCTGCAGCATGAAGTATGGGTCACTTGCAGATTTAAACTAGTGTAAATGGTGAATTGTCTATAACTTGAAGTCTTTCAATCATGATTTGAGGACTTCAGTAACTCAGCCAGTGGCTAGGGGTCTATTACAGGAGTGGGTGAGTGAGGTTCTGTGGCCTGCAATGTGCAGGAGGTCAGAGTAGATGATCACGATGGTCCTTTCTGGCCTTAAAGTCTATGAGTCCATGGTCCGTCAAGATCAGCGTTGAGGGATACTTCCAAGGCAGCATGAGGAAACTTACACTACCTCGGTTCTGTGGCTAAGGAGAGGACTTCATACTCTACAAGGACCACATCCTGCAAGTTGCTTAGCTGAGATTTTGCTGCCCTGTTTGAAAGTTCAGGTCTGGGTGGCATGCAGCAGCAAAGCGCCAAGGTTATTTTGTTGCATCTTAAATGAATGTCTTCTGATGAGAGCCATTCCCAGTATATGTATGAGTCAGTCTGTAATGCAAACCCATTACAAAGCTGCACTTATAGGATCCAATTTTCTTCATGATTATTAATTATTAGTAGTATTATAGTAGGGTTGGGGAGGGTCACATTTGCTAGGCACTGCTTCTAGAAGCAGCTGGCAAGTGGCAAAGCTCTGAGCTGGTGCAATTGTTGGCTCTCAGATGTAGTTCTTTCAGATTTTTCCTGCTTTCTGACTAGTTTCTGCTGTACAGAGGGGTTTCAATGTTCAGTGTTTATATTATGTAAATTATTATTCATTTTTAGAAGGTAAATAAATTCATTTACATTTTCCCTCCCTTAAATAAACCCAAAATCGTTTTTGATTTATAGTAAGTTTTGTACCACAAATTGATAACAAGGGGAACATGACACAGCAGCAGGATTTCAAATTAGCTTCAAATAATGAGAGCCGATGGAAAAAGAGCAGTTTTCCTTACCGGATTGAAAAAAGCGCACACACCATAACACTGTGAGCTAAGTACACTGTTTAAAAAACAACAACAACACGTGTCATTACTGTCAGTCAAGCAAAGACCTCAGAACTGTTTACCAGTTGCAAATTTTGGCATGCTTAAATGTCTTCTCTGGGGTGGTCATTTATCCCAGTTGATCAGTTTAACTTGAAGAGGGGAAACTCTCCTTATGGTTTCCAGTCAGAGACAGCTTGGAGAGTTCATAGATCAGCCAAAGGCAGGGCAGGGGGCATTCAATCACCTAACCTGACCTCCTGTACAGGAAACAAAATTTCACCCATTTATCCCTACTGTAAGCCCAATACTTTGTGTGTGACTAAAGCAGCTCTTCGAGAAAGACATCCAGTCTTGATAAGAAGACATCAAGAGATGGACAATCCACCACTTCCCTTGGTAGCTTGTTCTAATGGTTAATCACCCTTGGTGATAAAAATTTCAACATATTTGTCTTTAACTTCCAGTGACTGGTTCATGTTATGCCTTTGTCGGCTAAACTAAAGAGCCCTTTAGTACCCACTATTTTCTTCCCCTGAATGTACTTTTAAAATATAAATATGAAACATTTTGTATTCTTTCTTCAGTGTCAGAGGAGCTAAGGGGTGTACAGTCACCATCACTTTGACCTGAAAGAGGTTCTTGAGCATTTTTGATGTGATTAACCATCATTGGGCTTGACTTCCCAAGCAAATCAGAGCACAACTTTGAAAAGTCATGTTAAGGCCAAGTTGTGTTTGACATGCTGGCAAACCTCACTGGAGCCAAGATTTAACCACCGCTCCTCAAGGACATGTTCTAACACAGCTTAATGTTGTTAGTTACAAGAAGCCCATTGACAGAAGTCTTTTGAGGGAGGATGTGTGATGTGCAGGGTCCGGGGGGGGGGCGGGGGGGGGACAATGCAGGCAAGGAGGGTGGGGGCATTGAGGGAGCTGCTGAGGTGCTTTTGGGAGGAGACGAGGCAGAAGATAAAGGAATAGGAAGTGGCTGAGCACAACACCCGAGCGGGAGATGGAAGGAGATGGGGGTAGGGACAGAGCAGTGAAGACCGTTAAAGGCACAGATGAGCATTTTGAATTTGGTGCAGGCGATGTGGAGAAAGAACTCTGAGCAGGGACAGTGTGATTCTTAGGCCTCCTGTTTTGTTATTCGGAACGATGTTCTGACCACCCAGGGCAAAAGGAGGGAACCAGGTGACAGTAGGCCATCTTCACAGGCCGTGTCCACGGCTCTATCCTCTGCAGTCATAGGACAAAAAGAGGGAGTTGGTAAGTTACAGATTGTCATAATAAGCCATAAATCCAGTGTCTCTGTTCAGTCCATGACCCTTCCAGAACAACAGATGCAAAACCTACAGACATACCTCCACTGCTACAATGATCAAAACCCTGTCACAGCACAGCTTTCAAGATCCAGGGGTCCTACTCATGCCTAATACAACACGTGGTGTACCTCATCCAGCGCACTAAATGCCTCAATTGCAACTACATGGGTGAAACCAGACAACACAATGCTCTTGAATGAACTCACACACGAAAATGATAGAGACAAAAACATCATATAATCTGTGGGTGAACACTTTTCACAAAGCATTCACTCCGTATCTGACCTCTCAGTCCTCCATGCTCAAAGGAAACTGCACAACACTTTCAAAAGACTAGCCTGAGAGCTTAAATTCATAACTTTGCTAGACACTAAAAATCATGGACTGAACAGAGACACTGGCTTTATGGCTTATTACAAGAATCTGTAACCCCCTCTTTTCATCCAGTGACTGCACTGGTGTTAACAGGCCAATTCTACCTTGAATGGTCCCTTATGTATGTGCTAACTACTTATGCTAAACAATCTTTTCTACCTTGCCTTTTGCTGTGATGCAGGGAGTACCTTTCCCAAACCTGAAGAAGAGCTCTGTAAGCTTGAAAGCTTGTCTTATTGGATCAACTTCTGTTGGAGAGAGAAAGACATTACCTCACCCACCTTTTCTCTCTGAAATCTATGGAAATTAAGAGCCTAAATACCTTTGAGGATCTGGGCCAGAGCTGCTAGATTAATATGCATCCCCCTGATGCACCAGTCTCCCATCTGTTTGAACTACGACTGAATCCTGGGAGTCACTTGATCACAGTGCATCATGGGAGATGTAGTCTAGCCAGAGAGCCCGGCCCATAAAGGAGAGGGGGAGCATGAGGTGCCTGAACTACATCTTCCATTGAGCACCACAGCAGCTCAGGACATATCAGACCTAGCAAGTGAATATGAAACAATTCAACATTTCCAAAGCAAAATTCTTTTGAACATTCCATTCCATGAGAAATTGCTATTTTGACTTTTCATTCTAATCTGGGACAAAAACAAATTCATAAATATCAGAATTTCCTAGGGATCAAAAATTGCAATTTCCAAACAGCTCTTTCTACAGGCAAGCTTCTTGACACGGTGGTTCCGTTGGATATGTTTTGTGCTGCAGGCAGTGTTTTTGGGGTGATTTGCACTAGATCAGTCTAGGTTGATTAGTTTGTGTTTTTATAGTTCATGTGCCCAGAGATGGACAGCCACACTTTGGAAATAATAAATTATCTGCAAAAGCTATTGGTGTGTTTTGACTGCTGGCTCCATTGTTTTTCAGTGCAGGTATTGCATTTAAGTAATACTTGGTGCATTTTTCCAATGCTCTATATGGTTCACACAGTGCTTGCCTTGGGCAGACTGTGTCAAATGCAGCATAAGGCACAACGATATTAAGGCCAAATACTGCAGCTTTCTTCAGCCAGGTCCATAGGTGAAACAGGCCTGTATCCAGAAGTGTTGGTCTAGATCATGACTCGGAGTGCACCCATGCAGGAGAGTTAGAAGAGTAAAAACACTCCTTATATTAGTTAACTGGCTATCGAACCCTGTCAGGTTTACCCGGAACATGTGGGCAGGGAATGGGCACAGCCTTGGCTCCACTCCCATTGCATTGGCTCTGGGCAGCTGAGTCCTCTTGGGTGTCAGAATTTGCTGCCGGTGTAGGCCCTCAACAATTTACTACACTCCCCACAAGACCAGAGGCAAGCAGGGAAGGAATTGTGCCTTATGGGGTGTGTGGGTCATAGCGCCTCCTGGAGCTCCATCTGGAACATGGCCATTAAGGCACCATTCCTTACTCGGGGCTGTGCCTGAAGGCACTAACTCTTAGACGGGCAAGAAGCAATGAGTGTTTTATAGTTAAGTGGCAGTAAATGTTGATTTCACAGTACACCCTCAAATCAACAGAAAAATATTTCCACTGATAACTGAAATGGACAGCTAGGCAAAGTAAGAAAAATGCTGATTGAGAACGTTATTAGAGTTTGATGGAAGGATATTTACTGTGTATATTTTGACATGCAATGTTGACAGTTGGCTTTTTAACAGTTATAAAGCTTCAACTTCTTGAAACTGCATTTTTTTGAATCGCAGTAAATAATTATCCTCACTCCAACAATCTGACCTGCTCCGAATTTCCCCACAACTGCGAACATTTAAATTGAGAACAAAGAAAAAAATGCTTAAAAATAAACATCATCTGTTGAAATTATAAATAAAAGAATCGAATTCTGCCAAGCCTACATATGGAGTATAGGAAGATCAAAATCCAAATACTTCTCAAAGACAAGCTTTGGTCAGATGTATCCAGGGCTACATTTCCAAAAGAGCTGAGCACCAACAATTGGGACCAGATTTTCAGAGGAACTCAGCTCCCATTTAGGCACTTAAGGCTGGGAGTCTAAGGGAGTTAGACACCCAACTCTTACTGAATTCCAGTGGGATTTGGACACCTAATTCTCAAACTTTTTTGAAAACCCCCAGCCTTAGGTGCCTAAATAGGAGCAGAGGTTTTTTTTGAAAATCTGACCACATCTTTAGGTGCCTGATTAGGAGCTGTTGCGTGCTGGGTTCTTTTGAAAATCTAAGGATATGGCCACACAACAATTAAACACCTGCGCTGGCCCATGTCAGCTGACTTGGGCTTGTGGGCTCTGGCTGTGGGGCTGTTAAATTGTGGTGTAGACATTTGGGCTCGGGCTGGAGCCCGAGCTCTGGGCCCCAGTGTCAGCCCCAGTTAAATGTTGTGTAGACGTACCCTAAAAGTCTGCTGCTGAATCCCTCCTATGACCCACGTTCTCTGTGGTCTACTTGGGGTCCAGTCCTGCATGCCCATACCCCCACTAGCAGTCCTTTAGTCTCGCGAGTAAAGCTTTGTGGGCGTGGTCTTCTGCACCACTATTTGCAGTGGGTGCGCTATCCGATCTCTGAAACGACGGGCTCATGGAGTCAGCACTATGGATGAAGCGAATGCATATGCTCTCTGCCGAAGTGTGACACGATTTTAAATCAAAGCTGTGCTCTGCTAACACTTCATCAGGCTGCAAAGCACTAGGATTTTCACCTTTGTCAGACTAGATTTAGTGTAGCTGGAAAATGAGACAATCTGTTAATATTATATTGTTGCCATGTCTTCGTGGAAAGAACAGTAGGCCGTGCTTCCTCTGTTGACCTCCCAGGAATTCAGGATCTGACTACAAAGGCAGGAAGGAGCAACCTTACAAGGGCATACTTCATCTGTAAAGTGATGCAGATTTTTAGCCATGCATTCCAGATGGACTTTAATGAGCAGCATATGGGCATAGGGCCCTTTGCCCCACTCTGCCATGTGAGCTTATATAGTCTGTCTCAAATGCAGGTTTCAGTAAAATAGTTAATAGCGTTACTGTATTTAGAGCTCCGATAAGGTGCCAGGTTTGGCATGCGATCAGTCCAGAAATCACAGGGATATCCATGGCAACGGAGAGCTCGGGAAGCATACTGACAATCTCAGTCAATCCCAGTCTGTAATGCTGCTATACATGCGGATTCCTCACCATTTAATTTACTGGGCAATCATACAGAAAGGCTGAGCAGTCCATAGCATGCATCATAAACAGATGTCTTTGGGGAGTGGATGGCTCTGAATATTGGTAACGGGATATACTTCACATCTAAGTCACTGGTCGGTAGCTGCCCCAGGTCGGTGATGGGTAAGAGTCAATACTATCTGACAGCCATTTGATGGCATATGAGTTAGTGTTCTCAGCCCAGCTCATAGGTGTCTGTTACATCATCATCGCATGGGCAGGCTCTGAAGACTGGCCAAGCACTCAATTCCCTGCAGATGGAATTGCATTCTTCTCCAAGTAAATGGGCCCCATGGATTACAGTGAAGGCTCATTGGCGAGGTCATGCCTCATTTGTGGATTAAAGGATGGACCTCAGTCTTCATGGTTACAACAGGCACAAAGAGTGAAATTTTGACCTCTCTGAAGTCAATGGCAAAACTCCCATTGGCTTCAATGGGACCAGAAGCTCACCCAGAAGATTCAGGAGACAAATAACATGACATGAAATTAAATGACAAAAGTATTACCATGAAACTGAAGTGATCCAAGCCTACAACTATCCTCAACATGTCCTGGTCCTTTCAGGACACACTATTGTTACTCCCTGTCACAAAGCAAAAGCATGCACCCAGACTTCTGTCAATATACAGAAAGGGTTTTGTCCAGGAGGCATTTCTCAGAGAGTCATTATCTGAAGAAAGGTTTTTTAATTCACATTAATAAAAAGTACACTACTTTGGTTGTCCTGCAGTATTGATTCTGTGGTAAAGCAGACTTCAGTGATCAGCTGGAAATCAGAGGCCTTGAAAGGTTCTGTTGATGCCCAAAGCAGAGTTTTAGCGGTTCCTCCACCACACCCTCAAAATAACACAATGCTAATAGCAAGGAAAATGAGTGAGCGTGGCAATAAAGCTAGATTGCACAAAATGCCAGATTCTGGTATAAATATATCTTTCCAACACTGCAACAATGTTGAACAAGGTTTGTTCTCTTCATAGACATTTAGTCTCACTGAAAAGCAATGCTGGCAATTCCAGTTACAGAAGAAAGACTTCCATTGACTTCAGTGGGAATTGGAGCAGTACTTTTCTGAGGTTCTGTGCTCTAGTGCAACCTGCCAGGCCCACTAGTGAGAATTAAATTCGGGGGCCGTACCTGGAGCTACTCTCCAGCACTCTCCCCACAAGCATCACCACGTGCTATTTGTGAGAGGGTAGCTAGCTCTCTCAAGGGGTCAGAGCCCAGCCTACCTCTGCATAGGCTCCACAAAGGGCAGTGAGGCAGCTCAGGTTCACTTGGGAGTAATTAAGTCACTGAGTAACTGGGAGGCAGTTAATTAGGCAGGGACTGGGCATGATAAAAGTTTGAGGACTTGAGTTAGAGGAGGAGCTCCTGAGGAGAAAGGAAGCTGCTAGAAAGACAGAGGGACTGCAGAGAGAGGATCCCTCCAGTAGACTGAGGAGAAGCTGCCAGAGAAGTCAATATTCCAAAGAGAGAGAAGCAGGGGAAGCCTACAGAGAAGGAGAGACAGGAAGTAGCTCAGCAAACAACAAAGGACCTACAAGGACTGGTTCCGGCTGTCTCAAACAAGGACCCTGAGCTGGAATTGGTGGAATGGGCAGGCCTGGATTCCCCTATGTACTCCAGCCAAGGATGCTGGAAAAGGCATCGCTAAACCCAGGAGACCTAAGGCGGTCTAGCCCCCTAGAGCCATGAGATTTCCATCTCTCACTTATCCTGAAAGGGTCAGAGACTATTAAGAACTTGGCCAGAGGGCTGAGCCATAACAAGGTCTTGATGACCACAGACTTCAGTGTGGTGACATAAGAGAGAGAGTCAGTTTGGTGTAGCTCCCTATCCACTGCTAGGGGGTGCTAACAGACCAGGGCCCATCCATATTAGTATGACATTTAACAAAGCCACCATGTCCTTTCCCATCATTGCGGACTATTACAAAGGGTGCATGGCAGCACATCACTATAGGTTAGCTTGTACATATAGCTCTGAGTAAGGGTCCGTTTGTAAGCTGCACCACACTGGGAGGTAATGTGATTCCGGGACACCCCTTTGAGCTGCAATTTTGCTGATGGTCCATCTCACCACGCACACTGGGGACTGAACAAGGGATCTGCAGAGCTAAAAGCATGAGCTACCCTAGCTGACGTTAAAGAGCCAAGACTGCCCCCTCTGGGGCTGTAATGAGAACTGCTCAGGAAGTTTGCAACAAACAGATTTTTTTCATCAGAAAATGGCAATTTGTCAAAACGGAAACTTTTCACAGGAAAGGGTCGGTTCTGATGAATTTCCCATTCCCAAAAAAGTTGGCAAAAAGTTTCATCCCATTTCAGCATTTTTAACTGATAAGTTCCAGCTTTTAGTTCAAACTGACTTTTTGTTTAGGAATTCAAGTTAATTTACAGTAAAAAATTAATTGAAAAATAGCAAAAAAAAAAAAAAATGTTTGGATCAACCCAATCCATTTTTTTCTGTGTTTTTAGTTTTGAAAATTTTTTTTTTCCTTTTTGTCCCAATTCAAGACAAGAAAATGTTTCAACCCTTGACAATTCTTATGGGTTGGGAAAACCTGTTTCGAGCCAGCTTTAGCTGTAACAGATACATCCTCTGCTGAAGAGATGCAGAAAAAGGACCACACTCACCAGAGGGATACACATATATTCCTGTGCACAGGTATGTAACCAACACCATTATCCAACCATATGTAAAGATGTCAGGAATTATGTGAAAAAACCCTGGTGTGACTTGCTCAGAGACTGTTTTCTCGGCCCACAGATTTCTTTTTTTAAAAGTTTCAATAAAATCCATTCCGTCATTTCTGAGTTTTAAAAGCGTGGGGGAAAAGACTTCTCTTATTTTACGTACTTCAAAGATACATGTTTTTTGCCCAGAAATAGCTGATTTTTCCAACCAGAAATTTCCAGAATGGCTTGCCCACCACTGAAAACTAGGAATGGGTTTTTCAAAACCATCTAGGAGATTTGGGAACCTGATTCCCATTCATTTTAATGGCAACTGGACACTGCAGCTTTGTAAAACCCACCCCCAGCCTGTTAGTTGTTGGAAGGAAGGGGGAAAAAAGAGTGAAATATAAATATAATCCAGTTATAAGAATGTTTTAAAAACGTGTATGATGAATAGATGGTAACTTTAGCGCTCTGAGTTCTGCTTCAATAACTACGACTAATGCAGTGGATAGGGACACAGATTTGTGCTCCAGAAACCTGGCTGCTATGCTTAGCTCTGCTACTGACTTGCGGTGGGACCTTGAGAAAGTCAGTTCACCCATCCATGCCTCTTGCTTTGTCTGTCTGATCAATTCAGACTAGAAGCACTTGGGGACAAGAATGGTCTCTTACAGTGCCTAGCCCAGTGGAGCTCTGATATCTCTGGGCAGTATTGTATTGCTAATAATAATAAATAGCAAGTGCATTAATACTAGTGAAGCTTTGCCTACATTAAGTCTGAACTAGCCAATCAGGGGTTCCCATTGGCTGACTTCTCCAAATTACTTGCCGATACAGTTCGTTGAGCACGTCTCCAATTAAATTCAACTACTTTATAAAACAATGTTGAGGTTTTTTTCAGGCTCCTGGACTAAATTAGTCCTTAATTAGGTCATTTCTTTCTAATTGATTAAAAATAGGGTTTCAAATTAAAACCGAGAGAATGACTAACATCACACAAATGATATTATTCAAATTTGAAAGGGGAAAAAACTCCATCAAAAAGACCATTATATTGAATTGCAGATCAGTCAGAGAGATGACATTTGGGATTGTTCCCTAGAAAATCTATTATTTTGCTTCTTCAAAATTAGGACAAGGATGCAACCAAATGAAGACGATTAAAGCCCAGAAGAAATAAAATTATCACTATGCAGCTGATCATATACAAAATTATTGTTATCATTTGTATTATGCTAGGCACTGTGCAAACACAGAGAGAGAGAGTCCCTGCTGTAAAGAACGTACAATAGATAAGCTGAAGAACGAAAGGACCTAATGCTGCCTAGGCAGTAGAGGCAGAGACAGGAATAGAACCCACGTCCTTTGCCCTATTCATTATACCACTCACGGCTTTTGTTGTGCCACAACTTTGTCTCCATGTCTCCCAAAGAGAACTGCAGCCACTGCACACAGAACTACTGTAAACCTAATAATGGGAGAAAATAAATGGGTCTGTTCTTAAATGACTTGACTCCCTGCCAAGTGATTGAAAGACACTGCTGGAGACTAAAACAAGCTAAAAACCTATTCATGGACAATTTCAGGGGGAAGAGTTGAGTGAAAAGCTAAACCTAGGCAGCCAGATCCCCAGTAGGTATAAACTGGTGTAGTTATATTGACTTCAGTGGAGCTACGGTGGTTTACACCAGGAGAGAATCTGACCCGTTGACGTCAATGAAGTGACATCAATTTACACCATTTTAACCCCTCCTGCCCCTCCCCCCAAAAACCCCCAAACCAACCTTTTTTCAAATGATTTGAAAACTTTTGTGGAAAAATTTCAATTCACTTAATCTTTAGTGCCAAAATGAAAGAAAAGATTTCACTGTGATTTGCTTCAAAACAAAATAAAAATGATTCAGTTATAGATCCCTTCTCCCTGTATCTCGTTTTTAAACTTTTTTTCCTTCTTTTTCGGTGGTGAAAAGGAGAAAAAAACTGAAAAATTGATTTTTTTTTTGTTTTTTGCTTCATTTCCAAGCTAAATATATATTTTTTCGTTTTCTTTTGACTAATAAATAAAATTAAAACAAAATGAAACCATGTTTGTTTACAATTGTGTGTGGAAAAAGAATCCCTTTTTTTCTACCAGACTTAGTGAAGACCCAGATAAAAACAGATATATATCATTTACAACCTTGCAGTCCCATAAAATAACCCATGTGTCTCTATTACTTTTACTACAAGTCTGAAACAAAACCAGGGATGCATTAAAAAGTCCTAGTGAGATGAAGTCTTGATGGTATCTAGTAAGATAAACCTTTTCTCCTTAGCTTCTTTGGCCTTGAGTCAGAGACAGAGGGTATGCCTACACTGCAGTTAGACTCCCATGACTGGCCCATGCCAGCTGACTCAAGCTCCGGGGCTGTTTAGTGGTGGCATAGATGTTTGGAGTCGGGCTGCAGTCCAAGCTCTGGGACCCTGCCACCCAGCGAACCTGAGTCAGCTGGCACAGGCCAGCCACAGCTGTCTGCAATGTGGACATACCCAGAGAGACTCAAAAGCCCTCACCCCGGTTCCCAATGTTCAAAAAATGCATTCTGCCTCCACCCACTGAACTAAGCTCCTCCTACGGGCCCAGTCAGGTAACATCACTGGGTATGTCTACACTACGAAATTAGGTCGAATTAATAGAAGCCGGTTTTATAGAAATCGGTTGTATACAGCCGATTGTGTGTGTCCCCACATAAAATGCTCTAAGTGCTCTAGTCGGCGGACCGCGTCCACAGTACCGAGGCTAGCGTCGACTTCCGGAGCATTGCACTATGGGTAGCTATCCCACAGTTCCCGCAGTCTCCGCCGCCCATTGGAATTCTGGGTTGAGATCCCAATGCCCGAATGATGCAAAACAGTGTCGTGGGGGGTTCTGGGTACATGTCGTCAGGCCCCTCCCCCTCCGTCACAGCAACGGCAGACAATAGATTCGCGCCTTTTTACCTGGGTTACCTGTGCGGACAACATACCACGGCAAGCATGGAGCCCGCTCAGCTCAGCTCACCGTCACCATATGTCATCTGGGTGCCAGCAGACGCGGGACTGCATTGCTACACAGCAGCAGCAGCTAACTGCCTTTTGGCGGTAGACGGTGCAGCATGACTGGTAGCCTTCATCAGCGATCTGGGTGCTGGCAGCCGTGGGGCTGGCAGCCGTAGGGCTGCATTGCACCAGCCCTTGCCTTTTGGCAGTAGATGGTTTATTACGACTGGTAACCATCCTCATCGTACAGCAGTGGCTGTCAATCATGGGCACCTGGGCAGACATGGTCAGTCCAGCAGTGGCTGGAACTCCGTATGTCGCCCAGTCCCCCATCCTGCTGCCTTCACAATGACGATGATGGCTATCAGTCATAGTATGCCATTTTCTGCCAAGCGCCCTGTTGGCTCATCGCACATTAGCAGAGTCTTCCCTGAGCAGCAGATCGTGCAATAGGCCTGAAGGCTACTGCCAAGCGCCCAGTATTTGCTGCCAAGCACCCAGAAGATGCCGAGGGCTATCAGTCATGCTGCACCGTCGTCTTAAGATGTAAAAAATAGATTTGTTCTGTATTAATTTGCTTCCCCCCTCCCTCCGTCAAATCAACGTCCTGCTAAACCCAGGCTTTTGAGTTCAAACTTTGGGGGGGCCATTCTGTGTGACAGTTGTTTGTGTTTCTCCCTGATGCACAGCCACCTTTCTTGATTTTAATTCCCTGTACCTGTACGCCATGTCGTCACTCGCCCCTCCCTCCCTCCCTCCCTCCTTCCCCTGGTCCAGGGTGACAAACATATCCTGGCTGTTGGGGAAACCGGTTTCTCCGCTTCCTTGCGGCTGTGAGCTATCTACATTTCCTCCATCCTCCTCTTCCGAACCCTCTTCCCTGTGTGTTTCTCCAGTGAGGGAGTCATAGCACACGGTTGGGGTAGTGGTGGCTGCACCCCCTAGAATGGCATGCAGCTCCACGTAGAAGCGGCATGTTTGCGGCTCAGCCCCGGACCTTCCGTTTGCTTCTCTGGCTTTGTGGTAGGCTTGCCTTAGCTCCTTAATTTTCACGCGGCACTGCTGTGCGTCCCTGTTATGGCCTCTTTCCTTCATGGCCTTGGAGACCTTTTCTAATATTTTGCCATTCCATTTACTGCTTCGGAGTTCGGCCAGCACTGATTCATCTCCCCATATGGCGAGCAGATCTCGTACCTCCCGTTCTGTCCATGCTGGAGCTCTTTTGTGATCCTGGGACTCCATCACGGTTACCTGTGCTGATGAGCTCTGCGTGGTCACCTGTGCTCTCCACGCTGAGCAAACAGGAAATGAAATTCAAACGTTCGCGGGGCTTTTCCTGTCTACCTGGCCAATGCATCTGAGTTGAGAGTGCTGTCCAGAGCGGTCACAATGAAGCACTGTGGGATAGCTCCCGGAGGCCAATAACGTCGAATTCCGTCCACACTACCCCAATTCCGACCCCCTAAGGCCGATTTTATCGCTAATCCCCTCGTCGGAGGTGGAGTAAAGAAACCGGTTTAAAAGGCCCTTTAAGTCGAAAGAAAGGGCTTCGTCGTGTGAACGTGTCCAGGCTTAATTCGATTTAATGCGGCTAAAGTCGACCTAAACTCGTAGTGTAGACCAGGCCACTGATTAAGGATCATTCAGAGGACTTGTATTAGCTGATAATTTTGATTGGCTCGCACACAGCCTACAGATAGCACTCCATGCACAGAAGGCCCTCGGTCTCTCAGGAGAGTGCCTTTTCATCAAAATACATACCCTGGCCAAAATGCCCCCATTTCCAATCCATCCTGTCCACCATCGTGTTTGACATGTGTACCAAATCGAGGATCCAAGTGTTAACCTGGGACTCAGATTAATGGCTCTTCATAGGGACAGCTTTCAGCTGAGGCAGTCTGGATAGAGACACACTAGCATAAATAGCCCCTGAAAAGCAGCTGACTAAAGCTAGGCATTCAGTGTAAACATCAGGAACCCATTTTACAAACAATCACTTGGAAACCTGGGGAAATGTGACTCTGGACAACACCAAGACCAACAAGTCCATCAAAGAATACTACAAATGGCAGCACTTGCCAAGCTTCTGGCAGCAATAAGTGCTTTTGAAAATGGAGGAGAGCTAAGCATTCTGTAGCAACACCCTGGAAACTAAAATACCCCTCAGGTCAATGGAACCTGAAACTCTATGCTAGAGACATAATCTGTCCTCAAGGATACTGGCTAAACATACACCTCTTGAAGCAGCTAATCCACAGAATGTATTTACTATCAAGCCAGTTTGGAGTTTTATACTGAAGCCCAATTATTATTGATTGCCTTCTGGATGCATAGGTTTTAAAGGTCAGAAGGGACCACTATTATCATCTAGTCTGACCTCCTGTAAAAATACAGGACATAGAATTTCACCCAGTTAACTCCTAGATGTTGTGGTTGTGCTATAATATATCTTTTAGAAAGACACCCAATCTTGATGTAGCGACTTCACATGATGGAGAATCCACCATCTCCCTTGGTACTTAGAAGAGGCTTGTTTGTTCATGTGCATGTATGGGAAGACTTTTCATCACTGGATGTTTCCTTCAATTTGCTTTTTTTTCACTGTAGCCTGCAAACAACAATTCTTTGTTGTCCAACAGTTAGTAAGGCCAACTCCACCAGGAACATCAGAAAAGCCACTGGAGATATGAGAATCCTAAAACATAAAGAACAGGGTTGGGATTTTTGAAGCTGCCTATGGGATTTGGATGAATCTCCCTTACAATTAATAGAAAATCTGGCCCAAGTTGTGGGGATCAACACTGGGAAATATGACTTATGAATCCTTCTGAAAACATGTGTGTCAAATCTCCTGGGTTGTTTTGAAAAATCTCAACTCAGATGCCTTCTAGAGGTTTACCAATTCCTAAAATCTTCCATCAGAGAGACAGAGAGAGAAAATTATGTATGTATAAAAATATTAAAAGTGTCCTAGAATGCTGGATGTTTTCAATTATTGCCACTGGAAATCTTCCTTTACTTTAATATAAGGTCACAACAAGGGACCATTAAGAAGCAGCAGGAAACAGTATAATCTACCAGGAAATACCAGTCAAGATACTGTACATTCTGTTATAATCGCCATTGCGTGCTTAGTACTGTAACTACTGCCCGCTCCCTGGTTTCCATTTTTTCCAGACTGTCATTCTCCAGCTCCCTCTCAGTCAATCTACAGCACAATACTTATTTATGCCCTTGATTTAGACATTTGCGTCAATATTCTAGACCCGTTTGGCTCATCCTCTCCTCAGCGTCAGCCCATTTATGTCCCAATCCAGCAAAGCACATAAGCAGAGGCTTATCTTGAAGCATGTGAGTAGTCCCAGTGACTTGGGCGAGAATTCAACTGACTTGGGAACTACTCATGAACTGAGCACAGGTTTACTTGGGTCCAGGTCCTAGAGAATAGTTTCCACGGCCATATTTATGGTCCTTACAAGATCCTTACAAGTGTCACGTTGCTCCTGTACATTGAATTGAGACAGGCTTACATGATCTTACCTCTCTGTGAGCTGCTTATCAGTGTAGACAATGGTTGCTGTAGGCAGAGGAGCACTAGATAACTCTAGAATTGTACATATGAAGCATGGAGGAAAATTGTTCTCCCTCTGTCTCACATGCCCTCTACTCCGTCTTCTCTTCATGCAACTCATGGTGACAAGCACGACTCTTAGGTGACCCCAAGTATCCAAAAGCACCACCCCTTGCCCAGGCAGCAGCAGCTGGCCATTCCCATCCTGCCAGCCAGCAGCTCCCTAAGAAGTGTGACGTGGGTTATGCAGGCAGGAGATGCCTGGTTTACAAGTGCCCCAGCTAAATACATAGGGGTAGCAGGTTCTGTTGGCGAATGGGGAGGTATGACTTAGGTTTGCATGTTATAGCTAAGAGTTCTAGTCCTCCCTGGGCCACAAGTGACCTTGTGAAACTACCATTTCTGTAAAATGGGAGGGAGGTGCTGCTAATTGCTTCCCTCCTAGAACAGGGTTGTGAGGCCTTGCTCAGTCACCTGGGTTGCAAAGAACACAGGACTAGTTAAAGAGTTGAGAGCACAACTCATAGGCTCCTAGTGCACCTTCTGCTAAGTCAAAGTCTCCTTTGATGGGAAAATAAGATAGGGGAGGATCTGTTTTATTTGTGTCCTGTCCAGTGGTTTGTTCTCTGTGTCTGCTTCAGCCTGATGCAGGAGATCTGTGGGCCCTGGAAGCAGGCCCAGTGCAGAAGGAAAGTCTAGAAATTAAGGAGCAATGCTCTAGCAATAGCAATTTTCAGGGAGACAACCAAAGCCACCTCTCAAACCCCACTGCTGGGAACTACTGAGTACTAAGCACTTTTGCAGATCTGCCCCATATTAATAATGCCACATATCATGTGTTTTGTGATATACTTGCATGAAAGCTGTCCTATAGCAATAACATTTATTATTTGATCACCTGATTTTAGGATTATACCGTCTTCAAGGTCATTAATGTGCAGCATGAACAAATACTGCCTGAATAATAATGATGGCTGATCTTCCTGGTTTCTTTTATTTCCTACCCTCAAGCACATTATAAATCTATTTCAACAGGCCTCTCCTCCACACCCTGCTTTCTGTCTTAGTAGGTCAATCAGTTGTGTGTAACAGTACCGACTGTTTCTCTCATCTTCAGATAGAAGAAATAATCTATCTCACTCTTATCTAGTAATCCTGCAACATTCTTAAGGAATTTAACCACACTTATTGGACTGGATCTTCCTCACATATTTTTTCCTCCTGATAAACCAGGGGTGGGCAAACTGCCAGCCAATTTAATCCGGCCCGCAAGCTCCTGCTGGGGAGCGGGATCTGGGGCTTGCCCTGCTCCCACGTTCCAGCAAGGGAGTGGGGTTGGGGGCTGCTCCGTGCGGCTCCCAGCAGCAGCGGCATGTCCCCACTCCAGCTCCTACATTTAGGGGCAGCCAGGAGGCTCTGAGCGCTGCCTCCACCCCAATTGCCACCCCCGCAGCTCCCATTGGCGGGGAATTGAGGCCAATGGGAGCTGCAGGGGCAGCGCCTGTGGACGGGGCAGCGTGCACAGCTGCTTGGCCACGCCTCCGCATAGGAGCTGGAGGGGGGGCATGCTGCTGCTTCTGGGAACTGCTTGAGGTAAGCGCTGCCTGGAGCCTGCACCCCTGAGCCCCTCCTGTGCCCCAACCCCTTGCCCCTGATCCCCCTCCTGCCCTCCAAATCCCTCGATCCCAGCTCGGAACACCCTCCTGCATCCCAAACCCCTCATCCCCAGCCCCACCCCAGAGCCTGCACCCCCAGCCGGAGCCCTCACCCCCCCACACACCCCAACCCCCTGCCCCAGCCTGGAGCCCCCTCCTGCAACCTGAACTCATTTCTGGCCCCACCCCAGAGCCCGCACCCCCCAGCCAGAGCCCTCACTACGTCCCACATCCCAACCCCAATTTCCTGAGCATTCATGGCCCGCCATACAATTTCCAAACCCAGATGTGGCCCTCGGGCCAAAAAGTTTGCCCACCCTTGTGATAAGCTAATGCCACAGAAAATTTGGAACAATGAAAATTCATTTCATTTAGAAAACTGGCCGAACAATACTGCCTTGGAGACGCTCATGAATTCATTTTTCAAGCAGTTCCAAAAATAACACATTACATTTATATAATGCCTTTCAGTCAAACTATGAAACAGGATCATCCAATTCACCAGGGAAATGCAGCCACTGAAATGCTACCACTGTTTAATAGTGATACTACACAAGAGTTTAAGGTAGGAAGGGAAAAACGGCATATCCATATATGGCCTTTTTCACTCAAAAATATTGCTTTTATGAATGAAAAAACCATGGAATTCCATAAGTTTTTTTGTGAAATTAGGCAATTTATGTGAAATTGAAATGAAATACAAATGAAATACAAAATCCTCACATTCTTAGTTTGTACTTTACTTTTCAAATGGTGTCACAGCATCAACTCACCCCTATATTTGTGAATTTTATCAAATATGTGATTTTTATATAGCTTATTTTTTGTTCCAGCCACTCAGAACGTTGCACAGTGACTGTCCAGATTGTTGGGTGGTCAGATGATTGATTATTAGAGCTGATCGGGAATTTTTCAACACAAATTTGTTTTTTTGTTTGTTTGGAAAATACTAGATCAAAACTGAATTTTTTCCCCAGGAAAATTTTCAACAAATTTTTTGTCTCAAAACATTTTGAACAAAAAGAAGTTTCAAAATTGACAAAAATCATTTTGCTTTGAAATTTTCTAAACCAAAAATTCTGGTTTTCCAGTTTGAAATGATTTTTCATTTTTTAAGTTACGCCAATTACAGTAAAAAAAAAATTTTTTTTTAATTATTTAAACAAAACTTTGATCGGCCTGAACAAAATTTTTGTTTTCTGGATTTTTGGTTCATGAAAACTTTCAAGATTTTGTTCAACCATGGGGTCTTGGTCAACTACAAATTTGGGAGATTATATTCTGCTTCATAAAATCCCTCTGACAATTTTAGGTGGCTATAGTATCTTTAGTTTCGTGTCATAAACTTTGATGTGATTGCTCCTGTGCATCCTTAAATCGAGGCTGAATTTCTGTGGTAGGTCATGTATTCCCATCTGCACATCAGTGTTACAACTTACTTTTCTCCCAGGCAGGTTTTTAAGTAATTATTTTAGCTTTATTGGGGTTTCTTTTTATTCTAAGAAGATTATAAAATATTGTTCTCACTAGTGTAAAATACTGTTGTGGGATGTTTATTGGGAGCATCTCTGATGACTTGGGCTAAATTCTGTGCTCATTTGTACCCGCGCAACTCTATATGGTTGCATGAGTTCAACAGCAAACAGAATCTGGCCCATTGACTCCCTCACATATGCTTATATTTCACTCCAGTCATCTCTCCCAATGTTTTGTAATCTGCTTTATAATTGGATTCAAATGTCTCTTTAATTACATTGGCTAATTTCAGCTCCTAAGTAAATAGACCACATTTTTGGGTACCCACTTAAAATTCCAGGAGACAGACAGGGCTGAAGGGCAAAATCTAGAAAGCAACATCACTACACACTTGGAGTCATTAATTCTGTGCAGTGATAACTTTGTACTCCAAGAGCAATATTCATTATCAGTGGGAGGGGAAGCATCGTCCTTAATTAACAGTAAGACATCATCATCAGCATAAAGTCACAGTTTGATGTTCTATCTACAGCATCAGTGTGATAGTGTTGGTGTTTCCAGTTTAGATGATGTGAAGATAATACTCTGGTTGTCTGGATGTCACTGCCACCACCACATGAGAATGACCAAATTTTCAAAAGAGCTCAGCAGTACCCAGCATCTCTCATTTTAGACACCCCAGCAGTGGCTGGATTTTCAAAAGAGCCCTAGGCCTGTTTAGATGGATGAATGGAAGCAGCGCTCCTTCTAAAACCCAGCTCCAACTGGGGCTGCTAAGTACTTGTGAGAATGTGACTGGTTCTTTGGGAATACCTATAGTGTTATGCAAATGGCAACATGGATTGTTCGACAGTGTTGTGCGAAAAGCTTGCTTGTAACCTGCTACATGGCATTCCCCCAACTTTTCCCCTTCTAAAAAGCCATTTTCCAGTCATTACTTTAGAGAGCGTGGGTAGGGTTTTCAGAAGCACTCACTATTGGCCTAACTTTACTCCAAGTGAAGTCCATGGCTTTGGCCTAACTCTACTCCCAGTGAAGACAATGGAAAAGCTCTCATTGGCACATGATGGCCTATATCACATTGGTAGATGTGCAGGTGAACGAGCCCCGGATGGTGTGGCTGATGTGATTAGGTCCTACGATGGTGTCCCCTGAATAGATAGGTGGACAGAGTTGGCAACGGGCTTTGTTAGTGTTATCGTTCCTAACCTAGGAACCTATCCTTGCATCAAAGCCCATTGCCAACTCTGTCCATGGGAGCTGCAGGGAGGGGCTGCTGAGAGTAAGGGGGGGGGGATGCGACATGCTGTTGGGGAGGGCAAACCTTTAAATTGTGCCCCCCACTATCAGCAGGTACTAGTCATATCTGGTGTATATGCTGCCAGGCTTTGCATGTTATGTATAGTCAGTAAAAATGGTTACTGGGTCTCACCCCATCTGTGCAGTTCCTTCATATTCTGTGTGTCGTATAACAAGCAAAAGAAACAAGAACAACAACTACATACATTTGTCCTGGAACAAACCCTTTTATGGAGGCCTAGCCTTGCATTCACAAACGAGTTAGCTACCTCAAGTTAACTAGCAATCAATTAACTCTAGTTAAAAGGAGAACCAAAACCATTTTAGGTGAGATTCACATAGCAGAGCCGGGTTAGGCACATTAAACTAGCACAGTAGAACGTCAAAGATACGAACACCAGAGTTACAAACTGACCGGTCAACTGGACGCCATGTGAAACCGGAAGTCACCAATCAGGCAGCAGAAGAGATTAAAAAAAAAAAGTACTGTACTGTGCCTGTATTGCATCTGGAAGGGCGGCACATCTGGGCTGCCTGTCCCCACTCCACCCCCACTCGTGGGGCAGCCTTACAGCAAGACCCTGGGGCTGCCAGGCCAAGGCAGCCAGAACCAGCAGAACAGGAGCAGCGCTGGAGTCTGCATAGCTTTCACCCCCGAGCTGTTTCCTCTCTCTCTCTCTCACACACACACACACACACACCCCTGTCCAGAGGGGGACACGCTTGCGAACTCATGCCAGGGCTGACGAGGTTTCACAGCTGTTGCTGAATCCTGGCCTGGCCTGCCAGCTGCTGGATGTGAAGCCTGAGCTGCGCGTTGTTCAGAGTTACGAACATTTCAGAGTTCCGGACAGCCTCCATTCCCGAGGTGTCCATAACTCGGACGTTCTACCAGGGCCGGATTTTCAGAAGTGCTCAGTGCCGCCGTAGGCTCTGAAGTGAAATAGCCAGATTTCCATAGGTGCTCAGCAAATCCCACTGAGAACAGTGAGGGCTGCTGGATGCTGAGGTGGTTTGAACATTGAGCCTTACAAGTGTAGAAAAAACAACGTGATCAGCAAGGAGCGGTTTGACTATCTCGGCCATATTTTCCTGGAGGTCTTTGAGTTTAAGCAGGACAGAGTCCCATTTATAGTCATTCTCCCCAGCCAGAGGCCAACCACTAATTGATTTGTGTTGCTGTGATGTGTTCCAAAGCCATGGCTTAGGCCAACGAAAACCAGATACATGCTAATTTACCCTTCCATTCATTTGTGTATAGAGGGCCCGATCCAAAGCCCACCTACGTGAATGAGAACCTTTCCATTGGCTTCCGCTCAGGCTCATAGTGATCTCGTTTCTTTTAGCACAGAGCAGGCTTTGCAGTTTGGCTAAAGGTGACTCTGTTGAATTGCACACACATATTTGTGTCAGCAAATCTGTGCACATTTTAAGAAACCTCCAAACCTCCATGTGCCATTGTTGTAGTTCGAAAGTATATTGAAAAACAAATGAAACTGTAGTGTTTATTTTCAAGAGAAAATAGGTGCATCTAGTCTACTTTTGCAGCAGCACTGAGCCACTCTATTTGCATAAAATGCTTGTTGTACATATTCTGTACATGCAACCGGTTTTTTTTTTACTTGTAAAACTTTGCTTGCTGATAGAGTACACATAATACTTGTGTAACTTTGCCAGAGTGTGGATCGCTAACTCTCATTGGGGAACACTAGCTCATGCAAATGGCCCCACCAGTTTCAGTGCAACTAGGTCCATGAAAAATTGCTCAACATAAATTAAGGCTGTACAATCTGGCATCAAGGTAGGTACAGATGTGTTTTTAGCTGCATTCTTAAGGGCACTATTTTTAACATTTTGGTCAAGACAGGACCAAATAGGACCCTACAGATAAATGAACAGAGGTGGCTATTTGAAGGGTCTGTCTTCACTGCAGAGTTAACTCAGGCTGTTACCTGGGTGTTGCCTCTTTCTGTCCACACACAAACCCTCTCATCACAATTTGGTGGTGTGTTAAACCCAGGCTAGCTGGGGATGGGCTTAGAGCATAGGTTCTGCTTTCACTCGGACTGGAACCCACCCACTTTGCAGTGAGGACCTACCCACTTTGCAGTTCAGTTTACTGCAGGACAAAGACTCATGGGATATGCTCCCAGAAGTCCTCGCAACACACAAGGAGGGTGTATAGCACCAGTGAAAACACAATAACTTGGGTAGGACTTCGCAGGGTGGCTGCTCACACCCGGCTCAGGCCAACCTAGGTGCTCAGACTGAGGTGCTGAACACCTGGGCTAACTCTGCAGTGAAGTCATACCCACAGTGGGTGGTAACATTCATCCTACAAAGGCACATGGCTGTGGCTATGGTAATCTAGCCCTTGTAATTCATAAGCACAAACTTTTCCCATTCCAGGTGCTAACAGGCATTAGCAAATGGATATATCAGATGTTCTTATGATTAACGTACAATTGCAATGCAAAGCTGATCCCAGCGGATGAAGATCAGTAGTCCAGTTGGAATAAGACATTTGTTTGTTTTTGCTAGGAGAGATGGATTTACTGGTGAGGTCAATAGTATTTTTGTGATTATACTTTCAGTGACCAGAATGAATACTTACTTTGAATTCCTGATGGGGCTCGAATCCTATTTCTGCCACCGTTCTGCTGTGAGGTCTACGGCAACTCTCTTACACCAAGATTTTCAAAAGTTTGGTCAATTCTGGGCGACCTACATCAGATGCCTTAAAGGAGCCTGAGTTTCAGAAGGTGATGAGTGACCACTCTCTGAAAATCAAGGTTGTTGAAGAGATCTCAAATTGGACACTCACAAATGGAGGCAGCCAAAAGTCACTAGTTAGTTCTGAAAATCCTGTCCTTCAACTTTCCGTGCCTCAGTTTCCCTATTTGTAACATGGGACTAATGATGTGTCATAGAAACGCAGGGCTGGAAAGGAGAGGTCGTCTGGTCTACCCCTTTGCACTGAGTCGGACCACGTCTATCACCCTTTGTAAAACTCTGGAAAGAGCTATATGAAAGAGTATTAATTCATTATTATTGCTGTAACTATTGTTACTGTAACAGTGCAATGCTGTTTGGTTAGGTTTGGGACAGGGGACTATAGGAGAGCATACCATTAATTCCGGTGAATTACTTGCAAGGTTATTCATTTTAATGCTCTTTGTCTTGCACAAGCTCCCGTAACTGCTAGCATTTCCAAGGCAAGAAGCTGCCTTTATGGACCAGATGTCAGACAGCACTGGGGTAAATTATACTGATGTTGGGTTTGTAACGATCCCTCATTTGAAACAAAGCTCAGTTGAAAGCCCCAACAAGTTCCGAAAGGGGAGAAAGATGTTAATGTGTTTAGATTACATTAAAGTTTTAAGATGAACTAAAAGAAAGAGAAAAACCCCCGGCTACTAATGGCAAGAGAACAGTGGAGAGGCATTATTATATTACCGCTAATGCACATAAAGCAGCTCCTATTGAAAAGGGATGGCAGTTTTACATCCTATTAAATATATCAAAGCCGCACTTCAATTACAAACCCTTTTATATGCACATTTTAACAAATATGTCTTTGATAATGGAGTGCAGCCGTAGCTTTTTAAATGTTAAACCAGAGCCGCACTATGTACCACGAAGGTAGAAAAAGGAAAAACAGTGGAAGAAGGTAACTGTTTGCGGGGGTCTATTTCAATATTTGCATCTCTTCTGTTGTCCTCAAGACTGGAGTTTACCAAGCATTTCAGTCTGCACAGGAGACAGGAGTCTAATAGCAAAACCAGTGAAAAGAGCTCCAGGACTGCAGTGGATTCTTCTGTGAGATGCTGTTCTAGTGCCAGGTCATTATCTTTGATAAGTTATGTCACAGCACATGCATTAATCATAATGATAATAAAAACCCAGGGGTATGTTTGGCCAGGATCTTGTTTGTGAAACAAACAGTTCCATCCGCGTCTGAATCCAATCCGTTAAATCATTTTCTCTAGGGGCCCAATAGAATTCCCAACTGGACCAAGCGACAGTACAATATGCGGGATTTTCAGACCCACTGATTCACAAATGAAACTACCGTTAAGCAGCACCAGGTTCCTTGGACCACCGTGAATAAAGCGCCACTCAGTGTGAGAAAGGGTGACAAAATCTGATCCACAGGGAACAACAACAGGCTGGCCCCTCAGTCCACAATGGGTAGTGCTCAAAGTAAAATCTAGACTTAAGATAGGCCCAAGATGCAACATTTCAATGCAGACTTTGATCTATCCGAAAATTCATGACGTTTGGATCCTGGTTTGAGTCAGCTCAGAGTAGAGAGAGAGAGAGAGAGAGCGAGAGAGAGAGCTCAGCAGCAAAAGTTGCCTCCAGGTTCAGATTTTGTGTCCCCCCTTCCCAAAGTTCATAGATTTTTAAGGCCAGAATGGACCATTATGACCATCTACTCTAACCTCTTGTACAACACAAGAATTTCACTCAGGGATTCCTGCAGTGAGCCCAGTAACTGGTGAGTAATTTTTAGAGACATACACACACACACAGTCTTGATTTAAAGTTTTTAAGTGATGGCAAAAATCACTACATCCCCTGGATGTTATTCCAGTGGTTAGTTACAATACAGCGGTGCACAGACAATCCAGGAAGTTTTTGGAGAGTGTTGGGGACAACTTCCTGGTGCACGTGCTGGAGGAACCAACTAGGGGCCGTGCTATGTAAGATGGACACTCTTCTATTTTAGTCTTCACAAAAGCATGGCTTGAAGGACATCATGTCCATTCCCCAACGAGCCAGATCCTCAGCTTGTCTAAATGGACGTAAATGGAACAATTCCAGTGGACCAGGTCCTGAACTGGCGTAAATAGGTACAAGCTCAAATGACACTTATGGATGTACACTGCTTTGCATCAATTAAGGATGGGCCTAAAATGTCTAGAGGCTCGGGCCTTCTCTTCCACCTTCTAATCAAACGATCGCAGCTGACGAACTTTGCATAAAAAGAGTTCCCTCGGCTGGAGACAGCAGCAGCGCCTCAAGCAGCTTTTCGTGGTGTGAAATGACAGTTAGTTTCTAGTAACTAGTTATCTAGAAACTAGTAATCTAGTTTCAAACTAACCAGGCTTATTTGTGCTGATTTTTTTTCCCATTCTTTTCCAGCTGCCTCTACTAGCACAGTGGGACTAAATACAACTACAAATCACCGTGGTGATTAGCTGCAACTAATTGCTTTTTGCGACGGATTCTGTGTCCCAAGCAAACAAAGTGCTGTTTCTCACCGAGCTGTGGACAGCATGGTCCTGTACCTCACAGCTGTCCTCTGGAGCAGGGGCTCTCAGCCTTTTTCTTTCTGAGGCCCTCCCAACAGGCTATAAAAACTCCACGGCCCCCCTGTATCACAACTGTCTTTCTGCATCTAAAAGCCAGGGCTGGCATTAGGGGGTAGCAAGCAGGGCAACTGCCTGGGGCCCCATGTGACAGGGGCCCCCACAAAGCTATATTTCTTAGGCTTCACCCCCAAGGGGTGGGGCTCAGAGCCCCGGGGTTCAACCCCATGCACTGGGGCTTTGGCTTTCTGCCCTAGGTCCCAGCAGGTCTAACACTGGCCCTGCTTGGCGGACCCTCTGAAACCTGCTTGTGGCTCCCCCCAGGGGGCCCCACACCCCTGGTTGAGAACCACCGCTCTGGAGCAATGAGCGTTTGAAAGGTTGCAATGTCACTCCGAGATTTAAAGGAGATGAGCTGGATGAACTGTGTCAGGAGGCAGAGGTCCTGCTACCTGTAGTGATGGTGTATATTACCTTTCCCCATAGTTCTGCAGACTGCCATAGGGTTATTTACCAAATACGGTACTACTCGGTGTAAGTATGGCAGAAACAGGCCCAATAATTAAAGAGAGCTGTCCACTGATTCACACTAACCATCTAACCACCATAGAGCATCATGATTCTCAACCAATCCCCTCTCCCCCAGGCCTGCGTCTCCAAATGTCTGAACAAAAAGACAATCTGAAGAGTAACAAATCAAGGGAAGCGCAAATGCCAGAGGTGAGAAGCCCTTGGGGAAAATGCTTTGCCACCTTCTGAACTGAGGGGCCATTTGCTCAAAGACCATTGCTCATTGCATCTGGGGTAGTCTCACCTGGTGGCTCAGAAGAAGCGGCGATAACAGTACCATCCACCATATAATATCATTACAATTGGGGTGTTAGTAGATCATATATGGGTGAGACAGAAGACAATGGCAAATCTCCCATAGACTTCAAGGGGGCCAGGATTTCAGCCTCCATGTTGAGATGGATTTAGCAGGAGAGTGTCAATGAGGCACTAATCTATAGGCTTCCTCATGACGCTGGGTTTGTTAGGAAAATTTCAACAAACTGGCATAAGCCCCACTATAGCAAAGCACTTCAGAATGTGCTTAATTGAAGTCAATGGGGCTTAAGCACATGTTAATGTGCTTTGCTGAATTGGGGCCATAATCATTATGGAATTATTATTATAAATGGAGATATCCTATCTCCTAGAATTGGAAGGGACCTTGAAGGTCATTGAGTCCAGCCCCCTGCCTTCACTAGCAGGACCAAGTACTGATTTTGCCCCAGATCCCTAAGTGGCCCCCTCAAGGATTGAACTCACAACTCTGGGTTTAGCAGGCCAATGCTCAAACCACTGAGCTATCCCTCCCCCCGTGAGACTGAGAAATGCTGGAGAATGAGACTGGAAATGCTGGAGAAAGACAATGTTGCAAAGTTTTGGGAACATATTACAATTTATAAGCCACCTGATGCAAATGGAACTGGACTATGAAATGATCGAGCAAATTAAAAGGAAGGAGGTGCTTTAAAAGGCCAGAGAGGTAGTACTAGGAAATTTTTAATTAAGCCGAACAGGACCGGAGCATTTAAAGAAAAGGAAATTAGGCTAAAGATATGTTTCTGATCTGGTACACAGTTGTTTTTAATTCAGCTTTTGTAGAGCCAGAAGGCAGCCGGAGACTTGGAATCAAATAATACAGGGGAGATGTTAGAATGAGGCCATGAAATGCAGCTACCATGAAAATGTGGCAGTAACTAGAACTGGTTGGGAATTTTTCATCAAAAGACTTTGGTGATAAATGTGATGTGTCTACACCAAAACGTTTTGTGGATGAGGGTTAGGTTTGACGAATTTCTTGACTCGAAAATAATGTTGAAAAAAGTTTTCACATTGCCAAAAAAAACCATTTTAAGTTTCAAAATGAAAAATGAAATTTTCCAGTTTGAAACAACTTTTTCTTTAGAAATCTAAGCAGTCATTTTGAAAAAAAACTACTTTAGAAATCAAAACCAAACGTTTAGAAATTATCAAAAACAAAATTTAACTGACCAGAATTTAATTTTTTCCCCCCTAGAGTTTTGGTTCATCAACATTTGAGTTTGATTTTTCTTCCCAGTTTGAGACAGGAACATTTTTCTGTAGCTTGAAATTTTTCAGGGCCAGGGTCAGGAAGGCTGTATGGTTCAATGGGTAGGACACTGACCTAGGAGTCAGGCTTATGGGTTCTATTCCTGGCTCTGCTGCTGACCCACTGAGTGAGTTTGGGCAAGTTCATGTCACCTCAGTTTCCTCCTTTGTCTTTCTTGCCAATTTAGAACATGTGGTTGCCAGGGGATGGATCACTTGATTGCCTGTTCTGTTCATACCCTCTGGGGCACCTGGCACTGGCCACTGTTGGAAGACAGGATACTGGTCTAGATGGACCTTTGGTCTGACCCAGTATGGCCGTTCTTATGCTCTTTTTTGCAGATTCTGCATCTTATTACGTGTTTTTTCAGCTCCAAGCACACTGGATCTCAGCTGCTAGGTGCTACTGTAATGCACAGAAAAATAATAAGATAAAATTAAGTGAAGTAAGATGCAAGGAGAAATACACCAGGAAAATGTGCCAGATGTTTAAGGACAAACATATTATACTCACGAGTTAGGAATGGGTAGAAAGAGGTTTAACTCTTTGTTTAAAGACAAATATCATTAAGGGAAACAAAAGTAGTTTGGGAACTATCTCAACCATCTGGTAAGAGAAACAATGGGATTAGTATTTACTTCAGGAGTGTTGTAAAGTGCTCTGAAGATAGAAATGCATGTAACACTCGGGTATTATTACATGGGGAAACAGCAAGCACTGGCATCAGAGCTTCACTACTGGAGAGCTAGATAATGTGATGTGTGGATAAAAGAAGAATGTTCTCACTAATCTTTAAGGTCTGAACAGGTTACCAGATGCACCTCCCGCCCTCAGCTTCTCCCCCAAAACAGTAAGAAAAGGAAAGAAAAAGCAGCAATGAATAACTAAGGGTCTGGGAATGAACAAATGGAAAGGGGGGAGGGGAACCTGAGAAATATCATCTGTCTTTCTCTCTGTGTCTGGCAGAAGATTTACAAAAGGATTTTTTTTAAAAAAGGGTTTTTTTTAATATTCAGTGGTTCCGTTCTTGAGTGAGGCAGGGCATTAACATCATTCTTTTCCATTTTATGACACTTCTCAAAGTTGAATAATTCACAGCAGATGGCTCCATGAATAGTGGATATTTCCATAAATAATGACAGATTTCCCTCCACTCTACATACCCGGGTCCTTTGTGTGCTAGCTGGTGATGTACATTCAAATTCTGGTCAGCCAATAAGCCCATCTAGCACCATTGTCATTTCCACAAGCAGGCTCACATATTGTTAAAACAATGAACGCACCATCCCGTCTGATTCAAAAGTATTTGTTCCAAACAATGCTGAGATATAAAGGCAGAATCTAGGAGGCATTTAATGGAATCTAATACAGGGAGTGTGAAGCACTCAACAACCAATGCAAATGAATACACAATGTGACAGTGTTACACGACACCAGGGAATTATGGGATTCAACTGAGAAACCACTGGAGTTTAGTGGGGAAGGCGAGTCTGCGGAAATGCTGGGGCCAAAGCCCTCTGGCGATGACGACAGCACAGTTGTGGCAAGGGAGGCTGAAGAAGAATAAGAATGCGGCAGTGGGATCACCTCCATAAGACCTAGAGGTAGAGGTGGAAAGGGGAAGTAGCAGAGGTCAGAAGGGAGTGGGAAACAGCTACAGAGTGATGCAGAGGGAGCGTGATGGGCCTACAAGCCAGGTGTGGCTAAATGTAAACCACCCTGTGCTACATGCGGTTTAACCTTAGGAGGAAGGGTGGTTGTGTGGTTAAGGTGCTGCACTTGGAAACCAGCAACTGGGAGTTGAACTTATTGCAATAGGGAATTGAGGCTACAGATACTAACTAAGAGAATAACACAACTTCCTTACCTACTAGGAGTGCCCTGAGGTACCCAGGGCACTATGGTGATCAAGGCTGTGTAACTGCCTAGATGAATAAAACATGGAAAGGAGTGTAGGAGTCTGTGCAGTGCGTGGAGCTAGTGTTGTGTAGTATCAAACAAACACTTGGGAGTATTGAGGCTCTAGTTAAACTTTTGGGCCTAGCGAATACACAAACTCTCTCTTGCATGGTTTATGCAATCAGAACCCACCACAGACTTGCAGCTCATCGGGCTTCCAGAACTCACAGCTGTTTGTTACTTCCTGTGGGTCAGATTCTCACCTAGTGTAGATCAGCATAGACTCATAGACTCATAGACTTTAAGGTCAGAAGGGACCAATATGGTCATCTAGTCTGACCTCCCGCATGATGCAGGCCACAAAAGCTGACCCACCCACAACAGAATCTTCCAGCCTGCGACCCCTGCCCTATGCTGCGGAGGAAGGCGAAAAACCTCCAGGGCCTTTGCCAATCTACCCTGGAGGAAAATTCCTTCCCGACCCCAAATATGGCGATCAGCAGGACCCCGAGCATACAGGCAAGATTCTACAGCCGGACCCTCATTCTACCCGCGATGGCACGTTAATGTCTAATTGACTAAAATCACGTTATCCCATCAAACCATTCCCTCCATAAACTTATCAAGCCTAATCTTGAAGCCAGAGAGGTCTTTCGCCCCCACCGTTTCCCTCGGAAGGCTGTTCCAAAATTTCACCCCTCTGACGGTTAGAAACCTTCGTCTAATTTCAAGCCTAAACTTCCCCACGGCCAGTTTATATCAATTTGTTCTCGTGTCCACATTACTACTGAGCTGAAATAATTCCTCTCCCTCCTTGGTATTAATCCCTTTGATATATTTAAAGAGAGCAATCATATCCCCCCTCAGCCTTCTTTTGGTTAGGCTAAACAAACCGAGCTCCTCGAGTCTCCTTTCATAGGAAAGGTTTTCCATTCCTCGGATCATCCTAGTGGCCCTTCTCTGTACCCGTTCCAGTTTGAGTTCATCCTTTTTAAACATAGGAGACCAGAACTGCACACAGTACTCCAAATGAGGTCTCACCAGCGCCTTGTATAACGGAAGCAGCACCTCCCTGTCCCTACTAGAAATACCTCGCCTAACGCATCCCAAGATCGCATTAGCTTTTTTCACAGCCACGTCACATTGCCGACTCATAGTCATCCTGCGATCAACCAGGACTCCGAGGTCCTTCTCCTCCTCCGTCACTTCCAACCTATGCGTCCCTAACTTATAACTAAAATTCTTGTTAGTCATCCCTAAATGCATCACCTTACACTTCTCACTATTAAATCTCATCCTATTATTGTTACTCCAATTTACAAGGTCATCCAAGTCTCCCTGCAGAATATCCCGATCCTTCTCCGAATTGGCAATACCTCCCAACTTTGTGTCATCCTCAAACTTTATCAGCCCACTCCTACATTCGGTTCCGAGGTCAGTAACGAATAGATTAAATAAAATCGGACCCAAAACCGAACCTTGAGGAACCCCACTGGTGACCTCCGTCCAACCCGACAGTTCACCTTTCAGTACTACCCGCTGCAGTCTCCCCTTTAACCAGTTCTTTATCCACCTCTGGATTTTCGTATCGATCCCCATCTTTTCTAATTTAACCAATAATTCCACGTGCGGCACAGTATCAAACGCTTTACTAAAATCGAGGTAAATTAGATCCACCGCATTTCCTTTATCTAGAAGGTCTGTTACTTTCTCAAAGAAGGAGATCAAGTTGGTTTGGCACGATCTGCCTTTCGTAAACCCATGTTGTAATTTGTCCCAATTGCCATTCACCTCAAGGTCCTTAACTACTTTTTCATTAAAGCCAATGGACCACATCCCCAGCTGGGGTAAATCAGCACCGCTCAGTTTACTTCAATGAAGCTATGCCAGCTGACAGCAGGTGAGGATCCGGCCCCCTCTATGAATCCTCTCAAGCATGGAAACAAGGTTTAGTTGGAAAGAATTTCTAAGAAACTAAAGGACTGGAGCAGAGATGGAAAGTGCTCTCCCTGGTGCAGAATTTCTCTCCAGTGGGGTGTGGTAGTCAGTGATAAATGATATTCATATCTTAGAGAGATAGAAGCAAGAAGGTGGCTCTTTGCTCAGGACATTAAGAGCAAAATATTAAAAGATCCTTATCAGAGCAATAATTTATGGTTAACTTATTGCTTCAAGTGCTCGTAATCTGCCATCAATGTACATTCCTATCAAATGACCATGTAAATAATTAATAGACCTAATTTTGTCAGTGATGCTAGGGCAGGTTTCACTGTAGAAGGTTAATGCTATTATTTAATTCTTTATTTATGTGATTAGCTGCCCCAATCAGGCCTGTTTTAATGAGGTTTTGGGTTTGGGAATGCTATGGCTGATTTGCATAGCACCATCCTGGTGTTTTTCCAAAAAGTGAATCTTGATATTTCAATGCTATCGCCTTGGAGGCTGACCCTCCATTGGGCCAGGCACCCACTGGAATCTGCCAGAATGGAGCACAATGAAGGATCAGTTTCTTGGTCAGAAACACACACACAATGAAGAATGGGTTACCCAGCCCTGCCAGTCTGACCCGCACTAGATGGTCTACAGTAGCCTATGCAGCAAAATGGAAAAACAGGAATTGCCAAAGTGGATCAAACCCATGGTCCACCTAGTTCACTGTCCTGTCTGACAGTGGCTGGCACCAAGTGCTTCAGATGAAGGTGTAAGAAACCCTGCAGTGGGATAATCTTTCCCCCACCTAGGGCTCATGCTGATCAGTAGTAGCTAGAGATGGGTTTAAGCCAAGCATGGCAGATTTGTTAAGTTTTTCTTGTTTGGAGGGAGGAGGGGAATAATTGGCAAAAGGTGCCAGATTTCCCTTCTGAAATCTGAGGTTCTCTGTCTACCTACAGAAGAGCTACAATCCCCGGTACAAAGCAGAGACAGGGTAAGCTTCGCCACTTAGCCTTGGCAGATCAAGGCAGAGATACATTGTTAGGCAACCTCTAGGGTAACAGGGCAGCTCTCCATACGCATTGAGGGCCATATTCTGATCTTCTTACTTGCAGTGATGCCTGATGCTAGGAGCTATCCCACCAAGTTTTATCCTTCGATGACTTGAGTGGGGACTATTCACTGTAAGAGAGAGGATCAAAATCTGACCCTGTTAGTTTTGGCCTCTCTACTAAAGGTATCAATTGTGTCGGCCAGGCCAGATTTGCACAGTTGGGGCCATATTTTCAAAGGAAATCAGCTCCCATGTAGACAGAAAAATGAGAGGGCCAGATTTCCCAAAGTAGGTCCTAACCTTCTCAAGAAGTCCATGCTTTTAATGATGTGCCCAGTGGGAAATGAGAACACCAAACTCATTTTTAAAAGGCCATTGCGTGGCCTTTAGCGTAACATAAACTTTTGGCCATTGATCTGTATTTGAATGAATGGCTGACGGATGAAAGCAACTTGTATCGCTATACCCTGATGGGGCAGATTTTCAAACAAAGTCCACACACAGAAGCTCTGATTGACAAATCCATGCACATCCTTTGAGTACCTAAGGCTCAGACCCTCAAAATATATTTAGGTGCCTAACTCCCATTAAAATTGAAATCAATGGGGGGTTAGGTGCTTACACACCTTTGAGGATCTGGGCCAAAGCTTCTACCAAGTGAGAAGGGCAGTAGGACAAAAAGGACATCAGACTAATTTTCTTTGGTCCTTGTGGAAAGAGGGGTGCTCTTTGCTACCGACCTCTATGACTAGAAATACCTTCTCATCTCTCCCCTATGCTATTTTTTATTACTACTACTATAGAATCTTGTTTTCCCAGCACATTGCCATCGGCTCCTGTTCTGTTCATTATCCTAAACACAGAAAGAGATGAAAAAGAATGAATCTCAAAAGGGAAACAAAAGCCTGATATAAACTGTATCCTCAGTTACTCAGTAGCACACTGGCCAGGAATGAGAAAGTTGCCACACTGATATATACAGTGGTGAATTGGATTTGCCATGTGCGGGGATGTTACGGGAAACCTTTCATTATATTTACGATTGGAGCACTCTGCAGTCTCCTATTTGTTCTGGGACATTCTTCTGCTTAGTGACAAGCAAACAGCTCCTGTACAGGACTTCATTTGGCCAAGAGTCATCTCAGGTAAGACCTCAGGAAAACTAAGGGTGAGAAGTAGACAAATACCCAATTAAATTTCCATTGCTAAGACACTGAATGATTCTTTCCATTCTCACAGTTCCCCCCTTGGCCAGCTCCACACCACTAAGGAAATATCCAGAGCAGGACATTAATGTTCATGAAGACCCTACCACAGCAACTTCATCTGCTTCCAGGTGCATGCCAAGGCATGCACACAGCTGGAATAGAGACGTCCCATTCTCACAAACACTTATGCACAATGCATAAAGTTAAGCACATACACATTTATAGTTTTTTTTAGGACCAGAAAGGACCATCCTCCTCCTCCAGTCTGATTTCCTGCACAGCACAGGCCATAGAATGTCTCCTAGTAATTCCTGCATCAAGATTCAAGCACAGCATCTGACTGAGTGCAGAAAAACATCCAGTCTGGATTTAAAGATTTAAATCCACCACAGCACTTTACAAATTGTTAAAAATGTGCAAGTTCTTTCCAGCCTGAAGTTACTTTGCTTCAACTTCCTACCAGCTGGATGCTACCTGGTTTTTGTCGACTCAAAAAGATGATCAAGAGGTGACTTGATTACAGTGTAAAAGTAGCTTCACTGGGAGACGACACCAGGTACTAATGGGATTTTCAACCTAGCAGTAAAGGAAATAAGAACCAAAACCTGGAAGTTATGGTGTAACAAGACCCAAATGCGGAATTTAAAGCCGGACACATTCAAATTAGAACTAAGCCACATTTTTTACAGTGAAGGTGATTAACCATTAGAACAAACTACCAAGAGAAGTGGTAGATTCTCCATCTTCAGATGTCATCTGATCGAGAGTGGATGCCTTTTTGGAAGTTTAGTCACACACAATACAGGGCTCAATACTGAGGTAACTGGGTGAAATTCTATGGCCTGTGATATACAGGAGTTCGGAATAGAAGTTCTAATAGACACATTTGGACTTAAATTATTTGACTAAATCAAAGGGCCTGTTGCTATCATGTGTAAGTCTTTGCCTGATGAAGTCCTAAGGATCAGTATGCTTTCGTTGGAGTATGCCACATGCTGCAAAAGGATTTGAGGAACCAGTAATGTCCACAGATATTACTGTAGTAACAAAATGTATTATCAGTAGCATTTCTGTGCCCAGCACTGCACTCACAAGAGAGCTTTGCTTTTGAAGGAATGATACAAGAATAAAGGCTCCCAAGTGGCCAACAGTATCAGTGAGCTATCATGCTGCATACGAGTTTCATAGATTCCAAGGTCAGACAGGATCATTGTTGTGATCATCGAGTCCAACCTCCTCTATAACAGTGCATAAACAGCTCCAGAATCATTCCTTTTGAACTGGCGCATCTCTCTTAGAAAACATCCCAGCTTAATTTTAAAATTGCCAGTGACCGAGAATACACCACAGTCCTTGGTAAGTTGTTCCAACTGTTAGTTACCCTCACTCTTAAAAATATATGCTTTATTTCCAATATGAAATTGTCTAGCTTTAACTTCCAACCATTGGAACTTGTTATGCCTTTGTCTGCTAAATTGAAGAGCCCATTACAGACAGTGATCAAGTCACCCTTCAGTCTTCTCTTTGGTAAGCTAAACAGACTGAGCCCCTTGAGCGTATCGCTATAAGGTATGTTTTCTAGTTCTTTATTGTGACTCTTCTCTGAATCCTCTTCAATTGATGAACAGCCTTCTTGACTCATAGGAAATTCAGTTCTGGAGGTGGTTGAAATTTTTAAAATTTTGATGAAATTTCAAAATTTGAAAAAAAAAAACCCAGGAGAAACATTGAAGATTTTTTTTGCCAGAACTGTCCCCATTGCCTCTTGTTTTCCAACCAACTATAGAGCTGATCTCAGTTTTGCACCATTTTGAAAAAAAAATGAAATTGTACATTGAGTTTTAATTTTAAAAAAATTAGGAAAATATTTGGCAAGGGGGAAAAAAAGGAAAATTTCTCCCTTTCCCCACCACTTAGACAACTCTACTCAGTTCTGAGATCTTGCTGATGGAACAGTAATGCCTGTATGACACACTGCGTGACATGCGAAAACTGTGTACTTTATTCTTGGATATAGAGTAGGATGGAGAACGCATGCCATACAGCACTTTATTGTTTGCATAACCAGCCCCACTTGGGCTGACAATGAACGTGTTTCAATACATCATTTTAAAAGGACTCTGATGCAACCACAATTTTCCCCAGCAGGCAAATAAAAGAGGAGCTATTGTTGAGACTACCAGCGTTGCCTGCTTAGACTCTGAAGCCTCTTATGAGGCCTGGGAGAGTAGCAGTAGAGACATTTTCCTAAAGCCCCACCCAGGTGGTGTCACATAAAGAAATCAGCTGCAGGAAGCCCCAAGGGATGAGGAGGGGTTGAGACTGGGGGAGAAGGAGGTGAGCATGATCTAGGTGATCTCTTCATGCTTCTTCACCTGCAACAGTGAAGTGCAGGGCAGCAAGCCTGTTCTTTTCAGCCGGAGGCAAACGCTATTGGGTCAGGGTGTGCGCTGCCTTTTTCCAGTAGTGCTCATCTCGGTGTTTCCCATTTACTATTTCATTTACAGGGCGAGCCCCTCATGGAGATCTCTCACCCCCACAGATCTTCATATTTTTAACGGGGAAAGAAAATAACCAGTACAGTGCATAACCGATGAGCTTTTCATCCCCTCCCCTCCCCAGCTCAAGTATCTGTCACCGAGGCATAAGGGACTGGGCCCCTGGACCCCTCTCGGCTCTATGAGCACTGTTTGTAATTGTTCTCACTGGGAATGTGCCTTTTAATCTGTTTGTGTCACTTCCCTTGTTTGCTTTAGAGAGCCCTGACTCCCTTAAGCTCAGATCCCACGTGCCCCCCGACCACCACCACCACGTGGCCTGCCCTTATGGTCAGTAGCAGCATCATTGGACTTCCGGGCCGTGTTGCAGCACGGCATGTAAGTCACCTGGTGACATGGGACAGGTCTCTCTGCAGTGGTGCGGAAGGCAGTTTGAGAGTCAGGGGATAGCATGTGGATCTGCACCAATCTATGGCCTGATCTCCTCACCATGCCTCCAGAAGAGAGGCTGCAGGAGCAATCCCCGAGCAGTTCTGCTGTCTCCCTGTGATCTCGGAGGAGAATCCCATAAACCCCTTTGCAAAGCTTGTTCTAGCAGGGACAGAGGATATGGCCAATAGAAAAAATGCCCCAAAAGGAATCAGGGAAACATGACAGGCCAAGATTATCAAGGAGTGTCCAAAGTCCAGCTCCTAAATCCATAGTTGGAGATTTAAGTAAGTGGCCTGATTTTCAAAAGCGCTCAGAACCCAGCAGCCCCCATTGAACCGAAGTACCCATGTTGGATAGTCTTTGCCTTTGCCCCTAAATGAAGCTGCCTCAGCCTTTGGTGATGCTAAGAATTACTCGCCTGTGGCTCACCGTGATGGATATTACACTCAGCAATCATGAGAGCGCTTAATACCAATGACAGACAGCAAGGGTGGCCCTTATTACTGACAGAGCTGGGTACTGCTGCCTATAGTCGAGGTTGCCAACACTTCCCATTACAAGACCCAGAGGCAACACATGGGGGTGGGGGGCATGTGGGGTCATGTCCCCTTCCCCCCACAATGTGCGGCTAGGCTTGTACTGAGCATGCTCAGTAACATTGCTGAAGCCAGCTGCCCTCACTCTGCCTCTTCTACTTCCCCCACTATCAGCCAGCACAGGTAGCCTCTGATAAGACCCTGTTTTCAGTTGCTTGAATGTTGCCAAACTTTAACCCTTCAAAGTGAAATTTTCCATGTTGAGCATCGGTCTCAGGCTAGTTTATTTATTTGAAAGTTCCAGAAAATTTGTTCACTTTTTTCCCTAATCTCATTCTTGAAAATGACCTGGTTGCAACATTTTTTTAAATTATTTTTTTTAAGAACACAGGCAAAACAATTTTGGCGAGAAGTTCCCTCACCTCCCTGCTGTTAGAATTATAGAATATCAGCGTTGGAAGGGACCTCAGGAGGTCATCTAGTCCAACCCCCTGCTCAAAGCAGGACCAATCCCCAACTAAATCACCCTTTTTTTTTTTGCCCCAGATCCCTAAATGGCCCCCTCAAGGATTGAACTCACAACCCTGGGTTTAGACTCACAACCCTCTTCAGTTCTTTTAACCCTGTTGAGCAGGGACTTGAAATTTGGTTGGGGTGGGAGTCATCCTGGTATCAGAGATATGCCTTTTGCTGATCCCCATGAAAAATGCCCCAAATTTAGCCAAGTTATAAGCAGTTGGAAAATCTCAGTTCACAGATGCTCAGTAGAGACAGACTTGTTAGAATTTAGCAGCTGAATTCTCTGAAGATTCCCTCTGCACCGTGCATGGTCCACCCCAGGGCTGTAGGGACTGAGCAGGGCTTCCTTTGCCATTCTTCTGTTCTACTGCCAAGAGCTGCTGTGGGCCAGGCAACAGAGCCGAGAGCAAGGAGACTGTCTCCCTCCGCTAGTGCTCAGGCAGCAAAAAGGGGAAGCATCCGGATTTGAATGCAGAGGGGACGAGAGATGGATCTGGGGTGGTGGAAAGAGTACGTTGGGACAAAATATCCTATGGGGTTAAGGCTGTGACTTGGAGCTGGATGGAGGTGGGAGGTTAGGATGAGAAGCCAGGGTGGTGCAGGGAAGAGACTGGGCAAGAGATTGGCTGGAGGGGATGCGGCAGAAGAATCTGTGATCCCTAGAGCACATTCCCTTCAAAATTTGGAATGGAACCCAAGATTCTCAAGTCTTATTTCCCCTATTGTCAGCAAATATCTGTGAACCCCCCTGGCAAAGTCCAATCCCCCTCCACTGGTGGTCCACATAAAGGATAACAACCTACTACTGCTATCAGTTACTCTGTTAGCTCAAATGGCTGAGTTCTAGTAATGGATCTAAAGAGAAAGGAAGTGTGAAGAGAAGTGCGGTCTGGCATGAATTGTGACACTAGACTCCCTCCAGTGGCCTGGTGAATGGAAGGGCAGGATAATATTCTCATTACACACTGGGCAGAGGAGCTGGGCCAGCCTGGATGTGGCAACATATTACACCTTCTTACCCAGGCCTCATGCTTCCCTACTGCTACCAAAGGCAATGGGCCTGCTTCTGATAGAAGTTTTCTAGTTTTCAGTCCCTTCCCAACTCTAACCAGCCCAGTGTGGGAAGCTTAAGTCTTGCTCTGAAGGGGAAAAAAAAAGTTTGTGTAAGTTGTGTCACAGGTTTATAGGATAAGTAGCAGGCTTGGTTTTTTTCCTGAATCAGTTTAATATAGGAGTAAGTAAAGGTTTGATATGTCAGGAGATGTACAGGTTCATACAACATACATGCATGATATAAATAATGGATTGTACCATTACTCAGTGCTTAATATTTAAGTACCTATCAAAGTAAAAGGAAATTAAAACAAAATAAAGTATCATTAAAGGACTGACTGGTTTAAATATTACAGAAGATGAAGGAGATTTCCACTATATTCTGCTTCCATTTGGTCCAGAACAACCATGAGAAAACCCTCTCTCGTGATCCTATTGTATTTTATTAATCTCACTTCTGGTCTGCACTAGGATTTGGAAATGCAACTGTGAGCAACATTTTTCTTCACTGTTATCTAAATTTTTCAAAAATCTCAAACAGTGTTTAGTTTATTCCTTGAATAAAGGTTCTGGTCAGCTCTGTTTTATACCAATGATTAGATATTAGAGCTGGTTGAAAAATCCCAATTTTTCATGGGAAATTTATTAAAAATGCATTTTTAAATACATTTTTACTCTCCCCACCCCCCCCCCCCCCGAGAAAACTGAAATCTAAGTCCACAACATTTTCAGGTTTCCAAAAACCACTGGTAGTAAAAAATTTTGGTTTTCCAAAAAACCCCCTTTTTTTTTAAAAAAACTCAAAACTGAACATTTTAATTGGAAAATGTTTCCGTTTCTGGGTTGTTTTTGTGTGTGTTTCTCTTTTGTTTTTTGTGTTGTTGAAAAACTGGAACATTTTTATCAACATGAAAATTATTATGGTTAATTTTCATGGGGTCAAAAAGCTACTTTCCATTAAAAAAATATGCAGACAAAACAATCTAAGTCAGCAATCGGAGCTGAGCGCATCTGAAAATCTGGCCAGGTCACTTAGATATTTATTTCTCTTCCGTTCTTTTAACAAACATAGGGCTACACTGGGGAGTTACCACAACACCTGAGTAAGGGGCAGTGTACATTTATGCTCCCTTAGGAGCAGAAGGGCCAGACTGACTCAGAGTCCCCATTTCCTCCCTGGTTCCAGAGGGGAGGTAATTCACATTAGCCCTGGGCCTGGTATAAATTAGTTCCCACTGAATGTTCGCTGGTATGCTGGGGACAGGGGCAGAGTCAAGATTTTTCCCAACCCTGCCCACACTCCCCTACCCCGCCTCCCCCCACTCAGGAAGAGGAGCGACTGCCCTTTGATGCTTGCTTGCCCTGCAGTATTGTGTCCCACGTGTGCTGGGAAGTAAAAGGACACATCACAACCCACGCGCTCCCCTCAATGAGCACAGAGCTTAGTTACAGCTGTGCCCATAGAAACGAGAGGAGAAATTGAGAACAACAGGAACTGCTGGGGGCTCATGTGAAAATGTGGCCACTTCACTTAGATACCTGACTGGAAGCAGATCTCTTCTGGCCCGAATTCTGAAGGCACTCGTTTGTCTGGTTTAAAAATCAGACCCTTAGCAATTACCTCAATGGTTTGTTTTTCCTGCGTCACTATGGGCTGAATGCAATTCCCAAAGAGGCCTGTTGACTTCAGTGGGAGTTGACTCTTTCCCTATAGCCATACAGAGATTGTCTGCAGGATTCACATATTAAAACCTGCCCTCGGCCCTTACTTTCAATGACAGAGGGGACAAAGTGCACAGATGCTAGTGAGCATCTTTATTCCTGTCAGACTAGTAGGCACATACACACCCCAATCTAAAGGAACAGAATGAAGTGACATTTAGGCTCTGAACTTAATTTAGGTACCACAATGATTAGAGTGTTTTAATATCATAACTGATAAATAGACTGTGTGTCAGACACTTCATTCCCTTTTAATCAAAACTCCTAGTCTGCTAAATTAATCACCCCCCTGGGGTTCAGGAGCAGATTTCCAATTTAGTCATAGAGCATCATTAATAATGAAAAGTTCTGGAGGCACATTCCTTTATTCATGTTCCCTTTTGTACTACCAGACAGGTTTAAAGAGGCAGGACAGGAGGTAGCAGGCAAATAATCCAAATTAATAAATTTCTTTTCTCGATGACGCTCTTCCTCAAAAATTATAATTCCTAACCCTAGTGAGTGACTAGATTTTTTTTTACCTGAACTTTATTAACAGAAATCAAAGCTCAAATGAACTAGAATGATTAAAATAGAATGAACTTTGCATAAATACACAACACCCCTTAAAGGAACTCTATAAAGTTGATTTTAAATCAACTCAGGGGGAGGGATAGCTCAGTGGTTTGAGCATTGGCCTGCTAAACCCAGGGTTGTGAGTTCAATCCTTGAGGGGGCCACTTAGGGATCCGGGGCAAAATCAGTACGTGGTCCTGCTAGTGAAGGCAGGGGGCTGGACTCAATGACCTTTCAAAGTTCCTTCCAGTTCTAGGAGATAGGATATCTCCATTAATTATTATTATTTTAAATTGACTAATTTAGGAATAAAGACGTTTCTGAGAGAGCACCCTTCAAATAGTATGTCTTGACTTTCCTAGAAATCCTTTCTATGTTTAAAAGAATTTTAAGCAAGGGAGAAATGTGGGCCTGATACACACAAGCTTAACTTCAGTGGGGTGACTCATGAGTATAAAATTAAGCATGTCTTTAAGTGCAAGTCTTTGCAGTATCTGAACTAACTACAGTAAAACCTCAGAGTTACGAACTGACCAGTCAACCACACGCCTCATTTGGAACCAGAAGTATTCAGACAGCAGTAGAGGAAAAAAACCAAAACAAATATTACAGTACCATTTTAAATGTAAACTGCTAAAAAAATAAATGGAAAGTTTAAAAAAAGATCTGACAAGGTAAGGAAACTGTTTCTGTGCTTGTTTCACTTAAATTAAGATGCTTAAAAGCAGTTTCAAAACTGTATTAAGTCAGTGTTCAGTTGTAAACTTTGATGGATCATGGTGATCAGGGGAGGTCCCGGATGACTGGAAAAAGGCTAATGTAGTGCCCAAATTTAAAAAAGGGAAGATGGAGGATCCGGGGAACTACAGGCCAGTCAGCCTCACCTCAGTCCCAGGAAAAATCATGGAGCAGGTCCTCAAGGAATCAATTCTGAAGCACTTAGAGGAGAGGAAAGTGATCAGGAACAGTCAGCCTGGATTCACCAAGGGCAAGTCATGCCTGACTAACCTAATTGCCTTCTATGAGGAGATAACTGGGTCTGTGGATGAGGGGAAAGCAGTGGATGTGTTATTCCTTGACTTTAGCAAAGCTTTTGATACGGTCTCCCATAGTATTCTTGCCGGCAAGTTAAGAAGTATGGGCTGGATGAATGGACTATAAGGTGGATAGAAAACTGGCTAGATTGTCAGGCTCAATGGGTAGTGATCAATGGCTCCATGTCTAGTTGGCAGCCGGTATCAAGCGGAGTGCCCCAAGGGTTGGTCCTGGGGCCGATTTTGTTCAATATCTTCATTAATGATCTGGAGGATGGCACGGACTGCATCCTCAGCAAGTTTGCAGATGACACTAAACTGGGAGGAGAGGTAGATACGCTGGAGGGTAGGGATCAGATACAGAGGGACCTAGACAAATTAGAGGATTGGGCCAAAAGAAATCTGAGGAGGTTCAACAAGGACAAGTGCAGAGTCCTCCACTTAGGACAGAAGAATCCCATGCACTGCTACAGACTAGGGACCGAGTGGCTAGGCAGCAGTTCTACAGAAAAGGACCTAGGGGTTACAGTGGATGAGAAGCTAGATATGAGTCAGTGTGCCCTTGTTGCCAAGAAGGCTAACGGCATTTTGGGCTGTATAAGTAGGGGCATTGCCAGCAGATCGAGGGACGTGATCATTCCCCTCTATTCGACATTGGTGAGGCCTCAACTGGAGTACTGTGTCCAGTTTTGGGCCCCACACTACAAGAAGGATGTGAAAAAATTGGAACGAGTCCAGCGGAGGGCAACAAAAATGATTAGGGGGCTGGAGCACATGACTTATGAGGAGAGGCTGAGGAAACTGGGATTGTTTAGTCTGCAGAAGAGAAGAATGAGGGGGGATTTGATAGCTGCTTTCAACTACCTGAAAGGGGGTTCCAAAGAGGATGAATCTAGACTGTTCTCAGTGGTAGCAGATGACAGAACAAGGAGCAATGGTCTCAAGTTGCAGTGGGGGAGGTTTAGGTTGGATATTAGGAAAAACTTTTTCACTAGGAGGGTGGTGAAGCACTGGAATGCTTTACCTAGGGAGGTGGTGGAATCTCCTTCCTTGGAGGTTTTTAAGGCCCGGCTTGACAAAGCCCTGGCTGGGATGATTTAGTTGGGGATTGGTCCTGCTTTGAGCAGGGGGTTGGACTAGATGACCTCCTGAGGTCCCTTCCAACCCTGATATTCTATGATTCTACGAAAGAACCATAATATTTTGTTCAGTTATGAACATTTCAGAATTAGAAACAAGCTCTGTTCCCGGGGACCTTGTAACTGTGGTTCTACTGTATAATAGAAGAAAGACAGATTGACTATGCATAAACTTTCTGAGGATCTGGCCCAATAAGACTTGTAGTAGAAATCAGAGATATAAAACATATTTGTTCTTTAGAAATGTTTGCTTTTCTTAATAGTGGATGGAGGGTGTTTCTGTGTGAGATACAGAGCTCTGTGGCTCATTAACACTGGTGTTAGAGGCAGATAACTGCCTTAGAGAAAGGTAAGTAAATTGAATCAAGAGAGGTCCCTAAAAAGCTCTTGTGCTCGCTCAAGCACAAACAACATTCTGGCCTTGGAGAAGTTCTGTCTAACTAGAAAGATGCAGGCACAAACAGCACAGACCATCTTTTACTGCCAGCAGTTTTGTATTCTCTCTCAGCACTGGGCAGGCAGATTTTTTTTTTAAATTTATTTTTTTTTATTTCATGCATCATTACAGCTTTCTCCAATGACTGGGCACCAGTTTAATCTAATGTCATCATAAGCTGCCTCGGCACACATCACCAAGTTAAAATTAGCTCGACAACCTGCCACGATAAAACCTTGTCGTTTCGGTTGTTAGTGCAAACGTATTGTGCCCCGGATGTTAGCCACACCTCACTGCCTTGGCAAGTGGCAGGAGGCTAATGGCCTGTGACAACATGCAGTCGCAAACTAATGTCATTCCCCACAAGGAAGGGGAAAGAACAGAACACTCAGAAAGCTTCTGCAGATGCATCTGTTTCATCAGCTACATCTGAGCTGTGGCTGGCTTGAAATAAAATAACTCTACACACAAGCTCATGTCCTGGTGAACACTACACGCAAACTTGAGTTAGGGTGACCAGACAGCAAGTGTGAAAAATCGGGACAGGGATGGGGGGGTAATAGGAGCCTATATAAGAAAAAGACCCCAAAACCGGGACTGTCCCTATAAAATCGGGACATCTGGTCACCCTAACTTGAGTTATGATAAGTCTGCACTTCAAGACCGGTGTAATTCCCAGCTCTGATTGAACTAGCATGCTAAAAATAGCAGTGTAGGTCACAGTAACATGAGCAGCGGGGGGACTAACCGCCCAGTGGGCATGTACTTGGGGCAGCTAGCCCCTCCCACAACTCATGCCAGGGCTGCTGCACTCTATTTTTAGTGTGCTAACTGCATCAGAGCTGGTGTGGGTATGTAGCCTTCACCTCTGGGAAGTACACCCCCAGCTCGAAGCACAGGCAGACCCCTAGATGCAGGGTTGCCAGCTCTTGCCATTTTATTGAGAGTCTCTTGTTTTTCTTACAGCCTCAGCTAATGGAGTCCTGTGGATATGCGAGGTCTCAGCTTTCACTTAACAGGCAAAGTCAGTCGCTCGCCTTTGTGGCTACAAAGAAAAGCTTGAAAACATGACCGCCTAGAGGCTCAGAAAGCAGAAGGCAAATAAAATGTCCCCAACTTTTCTTATTTTTTAGGTTTTATAGTTTTTAATCCAACCTTGTGATCTCTGGAGCCTGACTCGTGACTTGGGGTTGGCAGGAGGGTGGCTTGGTAAATGGGATTTTTGTCCCAGGGAAAAATGTTTATAAAAAGAAAAAGAATTCAGTGGAAACAGTTGACTTCCTTGAAAAAGGAAAAAAAACCCAAAATGTTGGGGGTCCTGGATCCATGTCCAGGGCTTGCTGATGCTGCAGTAATATGGAAAGCAGTCACTCTCCGTGAACATTTTTATTTTGCTGACAACCAAGTTTTCCATTAATTTTTTTCCCCTAATGGACATTTTTCACCCAGCTCGGGCTGTCGTGACTGTAATCTGGGTCCCCTGGCTGGTTCGAACAGTCCCCTCTGCTGCCGGGGCTCTGAGGAGTCTCACTAAACACACCCCACTATCGAATATTCTCCTCTGGCAAATCGTCCTCGTGCACCACAGCTCTGAATAAGGCCGACCGCCCCCAACAATCCTCAGGCTGTTCCTTCCCTCCTCCACAGGCGGCTGTTAAAACCAAGGCAAGTGCTGCTGCTGAGTCAACAAGGAGGAAGGATTTATAGCCAGGAGTGACCCCTGAGCTCATCGAATTCCAGCGCACACGATTTATCGCTCCTGCTCGGGAAAGGCAGAAGTGAGAGTGGCAGAGCTGGGGAAGGGCAGGGGGAGGAAAAAGGAGCAGTGAGAAAAATCAGTTGTTATAGCTTCAACACTGAGCATCTAGATTTGTAATTATTATTATTCTCCCAGCAGACATGTGCTTGGGGGTGAAGTCTCAAACCAGAGCCCAGTTCCTACAGTATCTGGCTATCTAGCAAGTCACACACACACACACACACACACACACACACACACACACACACACAAGCACAGACTGGATGGGCTTTGTTTATTCTCTCTCTGTTCTTTGGGCCACACGTCCATACAGGGGAACAAAAACCTTCCTTAGTCCCTATGGGGGGGGGGGGGTGTGCACTGCAAAAAACAAACAAAAAAACCCCACCTCCCTGCAGCAGGAAGTCTCAGATCCCGGTTCTGCAGACTTGGCCTTGCGTTCTGGGGCTAAAAATATAGCGGTGTAAGTGTTCCCCCTCAGGCTGGAATGTGGGCTCTGAAACCCAGTGAGGGGGTGGGTCTCGGCCTGAGTGGGAAGGTCTACATGGCTGTCTTTAGCCCCACAGTGAGAGCCCCACAAGCCAGCATCCGTAGACCTGGGCTTGGCGACTCACTGCCGCAGAGCTGTTTTTCCACATCCCTCCTCCAGTGTAGATACCCTACCTTGAGTCCAGGAGTGCAGGAGCATGTGGGTATCTGCCACTCCTCCCAAGAGTGGGTAGAGCCTTAACAGCTCCACTACACCAGGCAGTACAATGGGGCTAGTGCAGGAGGTGTCGAATCCAGCTGGCCTATTCCAGCACAGAAGTATTACACCCCCTCCCTGGAGCAAGAGTTAAGCAGGGAGGGAAATATGACTCAGAATGGTGCCTGGGTCACAGTTACTCCTGGGGAGGTGTATCTTACACACCACCCTTTGCAGGGGGTTGTGCCTAAAAGCATAATCTAGGATTCTAGCGCTTTCTGTCATTTCTCCTCATGTTTCCATTCCTTCTTTTTTTTGCAATGCAAGAAGTGCTGGATGATCCTGAAACATCAGTTTATGCAACCCCAGGCAATCAGGTTTGATGAAATAACCTGGGGATGTAATTTATCCACAGGGCAGTCAGGATACTCAATTACCCTAAAGGACTATTTTATTCTGATGCCTCACAGCACCTTTGTTGCATAAGTGTTTCAATAGTGCTCTGCAAATTTCTTATTCCTCCTCTCTGTGGGTCCTACTTTGCCACCCTACTTCTTGGGACTAACAGGGAATTTGAAGAGTAGATAGTTAGCAACATAGAAACAGAACAAGAAGTTCTTTAAGTCAACTAGAAGCAGAAAGCTTGCAAGTGAATCAGTGTGAATAAAGACAACAATTAAGGAGAACAAGGACATCACCACAAAGCTAAATGATTTCTTTGTTGAGCGCCTGCCTTCTGAACATCAGCCCCTTTAAAGGTACATGTTCTTGGGCACCCAAGAACTAGGACACCCAAAAAGTCCCAAGTAAAGCTAATAAAATGGTTTATTTTTCCAAGGACATATGGATTTTTTGGCTGAAAACTGAAAAATGTTGGTTTGCAAATACTGCCATGATGCCTCATGGAAGTTGTAGTTCAAGTACTTTATTATCCCATTCTCCTCTGTAGGACACCTGGTCAGACTATATCTTCCATGAAGCACCACGGCCTCCCCTCTTGGAGAGGGGAAATGGTGCATTATGGGAGTCTTTGGCCATGGTGCATCATGAGAGCTATAATGGGGCTGGGGAACCCAGACAATACAGGAGAATGAGAACATGAGGCAGCAGAACTACAACACCCACGAGGCACTGGGGCAGCATTTCCAATTTGAAATATTTTGATTCAGGCATTCAGTTTTTTTACATGAAACTGAAATTCTGTGGAAAGCAGACTTTTGCAAAATAAATAATTAAGTAGACTGGGATTTTGACTAAACAATTTAGTGTCAAAAAAATGTTTCAACAGAAAATTTCTTCCAGCCTTAGTCCCATTCAAATTCGAACATCGTGCATGATGCGCCCAGTCATCCTAACAAGACCTGTGTAATCAAGGTTTAAAATACCTTGGGAATAGAGTTCAAACCCAATGGCAGCCACTTACATTTACAATTTCCTAATGTTGTATTAAAATTTGAGCTTGAATCATCTAACCCTAGTTTGCTAAAGTGTATGCGCTCCTGAATCCATTACTGAGAATATTTTTGCTTTTGACAATTCAGCCACCATTTCTTCAAGTTTTTAATAATCTTGATCTTGAACATTTTACAGCCTTATTAAAATTGCATGGATCAACACAGCCTTACTTTATTTGTCTTTTCCATTATAACTGTGGAATTAGCCCAATCTGTAGGCTGTTCTGCTTTTCCAATAACTCCCAGCTTTTCAGTAATAGCGAATTCAAATTTTACTTTATCTTAGTTAAAGGGAAATAACTCAACAGAGCTACTGGTTTGTCTATCAGTTTCTCCTTCCAGACATCACAGGCTTTGGACAACATTTTGGAATTATCCTATCATGTTGCCTGTGTTCTATAGATAATTCTTTGGAATTTACAGAAAACATTTTTAAACTAACTTCATGTTTAGGCAGGTTTTTAATCCACACATTTTAGGTTATACTGTTTTTCAAAGAAGTTGTGATGGTAACTTATCTTTACAGTGGAATTTTACATCATGTATATTACACACATTTTTTGTTAGAGTGCTGTATAATTTCTTGGTCATATACTTTCCTTGTGTTCTGGTATCTATAGGTAGCTGGTTGTGCCAATATGAAGCATTTAGGTCTCCTACTCCACTCTGCCTTGGTCTCTAAGTAAATAGACACTTCTGATCAGAGGCTTGAACAATTTACCCAAAACCTACAAGCCCAAAAACTAAGTCTATTTGCGAGGTCAAAACAACAACAAACACACTTCTCCAAGCTAAACTCACTCCGAAGCCACACCCCCTTGATATTTACAGGAATAACAGTCTGTTGAACTGTTACACTTCATTCACTTAATAAAAATAAATAATCTGTTAATAAGCAGCACCAATGTACATCTTAACTTAAACCCCGAAACAGTGCGGACAAAGGGCTTGTCTACACTACAAAATTAGGTCGGATTTATAGAAGCCGGTTTTATAGAAACCGGTTTTATGCAGCCGACTGTGTGTGTCCCCACATAAAATGCTCTAAGTGCATGAAGTCGGCGGACCGCGTCCACAGTACTGAGGCTAGCGTCGACTTCCGGCGCATAGCACTATGGGTGCCTATGTGTACCTATCCCACAGTTCCCGGAGTCTCCGGCGCCCATTGGAATTATGGGTTGAGATCGCAATGCCCGAATGATGCAAAGCAGTGCCGTGGGGGGTTCTGGGTACATTGCGTCATGCACCTCCCCCGCCGTCACAGCAACGGCAGACAATAGATTCGCGCCTTTTTACCTGGGTTACCTGTGCAGACAACATACCACGCCAAGCATGGAGCCCGCTCAGCTCAGCTCACCGTCACCATATGTCTTCCGGGTGCCGGCAAACGTGGGACTGCATTGCTAAACAGCAGCAGCAGATTACTGCCTTTTGGCGGTAGACGGTGCAGCATGAGTAGTAGCCTTCATCGGCGCTCGGGATGCTGGTAGCTGTGGGGCTGGCAGCCGTAGGGCTGCATTGCACCAGCCCCTTGCCTTTTGGCAGTAGATGGTTTATTACGACTGGTAACCGTCCTGTCAGTATTGTCTGCTGAGCATCCAGAAGAGGCCGAGGGCGATCTGGGTGCTCAGCAGATCTGAAAGAAGAGCTTTCCTCAGGTCTGAAAGCAAGTAAATTTAGAGGTTGCCTGAAATGCTCATAGATTATTGTAGCCTGAGCGCCTTTACCGATCCTTCTGGCTACTGTACAGCAGCAACCCCTTGCCTTTAACCGTCCTCGTTGGACAATGATGGTTACCAGTCGTAGTATACTATTTGCTGCCAAGTATTGTCTGCTAAGCACCCAGAAAAGGCCGAGGGCGATCTGGGTGCTGGCAGACATGTGGCTGGCACACGTGGGGCTACATTGCTACACAGCAGCAACCCCTTGCCTTTAACCGTCCTCGTTGGACAATGATGGTTACCAGTCGTAGTATACTATTTGCTGCCAAGTATTGGCTGCCAAGCACCCAGAAAATGCCGAGGGCTATCAGTCATGCTGCACTGTCGTCTTAAGATGTAAAAAATAGATTTGTGTTTTATTCATTTCCTTCCCCCCTCCCTCCGTCAAATCAACGGCCCGCTAAACCCAGGCTTAGGAGTTCAATCTCTGGGGGGGGGGGCATTCTGTGTGACAGTTGTTTGTATTTCTCCCTGATGCACAGCCACCTTTCTTGATTTTAATTCCCTGTACCTGTACGCCATGTCGTCAGTCGCCCGCCCCTCCCTCCCTCCCTCCCTCCCTTCTTCCCCTGGTCTTTAGATACTAGTTTCGCGCCTTTTTTCAGACCAGACGCCATAGCTAGCACTGGGATCATGGAGCCCGCTCAGATCACCGCGGCAATTATGAGCACTATGAACACCACGCGCATTGTCCTGGAGTATATGCAGAGCCTGGACATGCCAAAGCAAAACCAGGAGGACCAGCTGAGGAGGAGGAGGCGATTGCAGCGCGGCGACGATAGTGATGAGGAAATTGACATGGACCTCTCACAAGGCACAGGCCCCAGCAATGTGGAAATCATGGTGTTACTGGGGCAGGTTCATGCCATGGAACGCCGATTCTGGGCCCGGGAAACAAGCACAGACTGGTGGGACCGCATCGTGTTGCAGGTCTGGGACGATTCCCAGTGGCTGCGAAACTTTCGCATGCGTAAGGGCACTTTCATGGAACTTTGTGACTTGCTTTCCCCTGCCCTGAAGCGCCAGAATACCAAGATGAGAGCAGCCCTCACAGTTGAGAAGCGAGTGGCAATAGCCCTGTGGAAGCTTGCAACGCCAGACAGCTACCGGTCAGTCGGGAATCAATTTGGAGTGGGCAAATCTACTGTGGGGGCTGCTGTGATCCAAGTTGCCAGGGCAATGAGAGGCCTGGTGATATCAAGGGTAGTGACTCTGGGAAACGTGCAGGACATAGTGGATGGCTTTGCTGCAATGGGATTCCCAAACTGTGGTGGGGCGATAGACGGAACCCATATCCCTATCTTGGCACCGGCGCACCAAGCCACCGAGTACATAAACCGCAAGGGGTACTTTTCAATGCTGCTGCAAGCCCTGGTGGATCACAAGGGACGTTTCACCGACATCAACGTGGGCTGGCCGGGAAGGGTACATGATGCTCGCGTCTTCAGGCACTCTCTTCTGTTTCGAAAGCTGGAGGAAGGGACTTTCTTCCCGGACCAGAAAATAACCATTGGGGATGTTGAAATGCCTATCGTGATCCTTGGGGACCCAGCCTACCCCTTAATGCCATGGCTCATGAAGCCATACACAGGCAGCCTGGACAGGAGTCAGGACCTGTTCAACTACAGGCTGAGCAAGTGCCGAATGGTGGTGGAATGTGCATTTGGGCGTTTAAAAGCGCGCTGGCGCAGCTTACTGACTCGCTGTGACCTCAGCGAAAAGAATATCCCCATTGTTATTGCTACTTGCTGTGCGCTCCACAATATCTGTGAGAGTAAGGGGGAGACATTTATGGCGGGGTGGGAGGTAGAGGCAAATCGCCTGGCCGCTGATTACGCGCAGCCAGACACCAGGTCGGTTAGAGCAGCACAGCAGGGCGCGGTGCGCATCAGAGAGGCTTTGAAAACTAGTTTTGTGACTGGGCAGGATTTGGTGTGAAACTTCTGTTTGTTTCTCCTTGATGAAATCGCAGCCCCCCCCACGCACCCGGTTAACTCTACTACCCTGTAAACCAAGCACCCCAACCTCCCCTACCCTCCCCTCTTCAAGCACCACTTGCAGAGGCAATAAAGTCATTGTTACTTCACATTCATGCATTCTTTATTAATTGAGCACACAACTAGGGGGATAATTGCAAAGGTAGCCCGGGATGGGTGGGGGAGGAGGGAAGGAAAAGGACACACTGCACTTTAAAACTTTAAAACTTATTGCTGTGGAAATCATCTAGGGTGGAGTGATTGGGTGGCCGGAGGCCCCCCCACCGTGTTCTTGGGCGTCTGGGTGAGGAGGCAATGGGACTTGGGGAGGAGGGCTGGTGGTTACAGAGGGGCTGTAGCGACGGTCTCTGCTCCTGCTGTTGGTTACAGAGGGGCTGTAGCGGCGGTCTCTGCTCCTGCTGACAGAGGGGCTGTAGCGGCGGTCTCTGCTCCTGCTGTTGGTTACAGAGGGGCTGTAGCGGCGGTCTCTGCTCCTGCTGCCTTTCCTGCAGCTCAACCATACGCAGGAGCATATCACTTTGATGCTCCAGCAGCCGGAGCATCGACTCTTGCTTTCTGAGTACAAGCTCACGCCACTTCTCCTCTTCAGCCCGCGTTTCAGCCCGCCACCTCTCCTCTCGCTCATATTGGGCTTTTTTAAAATCAGTCATTGACTGCCTCCACGCATTCTGCTGTGCTCTGTCAGCGTGGGAGGCAGTCTGTAGTTCAGTGAACATTTCGTCACGTGTCCTTCGCTTCCTTCTTCGAATATTCACTAGCCTCTGTGAAGGTGAAACATTTGCAGCTGGTGGAGGAGAAGGGAGAGTTGTTTAAAAAAGATACATTTTGGAGAACAATGGGTACACTCTTTCACGTTAGATTTTGCTGTTCACATCACACAGCACATGTGCTTTCGTTACAAGGTCGCATTTTTCCTCTTATATTGAGGGACTGCCGGTTTGGTGTGAGAGATCACTCACGCAGTGCCAGGCCACAGATTTCAGCTTGCAGGCAGCCATGGTAAGACACAGTCTTTGGGCTTTTTTAACCTTGTTAACAAGTGGGGATGGTTTAAAACAGTACTGCTCTCATTAACCATACCAAGCACCCGTTGGGTTGGCCATTTAAAATGGGTTTGCAATGTAAAAGGAGGGGCTGAGGTTTAAGGTTTAACATGCAGCACAAACCCAACTAACTCCCCTCCCCCACACACCCAATTCTCTGGGTTGGTCACTTCACCCCTCCCCCCCACCGCGTGGTTAACAGCGGGGAATATTTCTGTTCAGCAGAGCAGGAAGGGGCACCTCTGAATGTCCCCTTAATAAAATCGCCCCATTTCAACCAGGTGACCGTGAATGATATCACTCTCCTGAGGATAACAAAGAGCGATAAGGAATGGATGTTGTCTGCATGCCAGCAAACACCGGGACCATACGCTGCCATGCTTTGTTATGCAATGATTCCAGACTACGTGCTACTGGCCTGGCGTGGTAAAGTGTCCTACCATGGCGGACGGGATAAGGCAGCCCTCCCCAGAAACCTTTTGCAAAGGCTTTGGGAGTACATGAAGGAGAGCTTTCTGGAGATGTCCCTGGAGGATTTCCGCTCCATCCCCATACACGTTAACAGACTTTTCCAGTAGCTGTACTGGCCGCGATTGCCAGGGCAAATTAATCATTAATCATTAAACACGCTTGTTTTTAAACCATGTGTAATATTTACAAAGGTACACTCACCAGAGGTCCCCTGTGTGCCCACAGGGTCTTGGGTGAGTTCGGGGGTTACTGGTTCCAGGTCCAGGGTGACAAACATATCCTGGCTGTTGGGGAAACTGGTTTCTCCGCTTCCTTGCTGCTGTGAGCTATCTATGATGTTCTCTCCATCCTCATCTTCCTCGTCCGCCGAACCCGCTTCCCTGTCTCCAGAGAGGGACTGATAGCACACGCTTGGGCTACTGGTGGCTGCACCCCCTAGAATGGCATGCAGCTCCTCGTAGTAGCGGCATGTTTGCGGCTCAGCCCCGGACCTTCCGTTTGCGTCTCTGGCTTTGTGGTAGGCTTGCCTTAGCTCCTTAATTTTCACGCGGCACTGCTGTGCGTCCCTGTTATGGCCTCTGTCCTTCATGGCCTTGGAGATCTTTTCTAATGTTTTGCCATTTCTTTTACTGTTTCGGAGTTCGGCCAGCACTGCTTCATCTCCCCAGATGGCGATCAGATCCCGTACCTCCCGTTCGGTCCAGGCTGGAGCTCTTTTGCGATCCTGAGACTGGGACTGGGACTCCATCACGGTTACCTGTGCTGATGAGCTCTGCATGGTCACCTGTGCTCTCCACGCTGAGCAAACAGGAAATGAAATTCAAACGTTCGCGGGGCTTTTCCTGTCTACCTGGCCAGTGCATCTGAGATGAGAGTGCTGTCCAGAGCGGTCACAATGAAGCACTGTGGGATAGCTCCCGGAGGCCACTAATGTCGAATTCCGTCCTCACTACCCAATTCCGACCCCCATAAGGCCGATTTTATCGCTAATCCCCTCGTCGAGGTGGTGTAAAGAAACCGGTTTAAAGGGCCCTTTAAGTCGAAAGAAAGGGCTTCGTCGTGTAAACGTGTCCAGGCTTAAGTCGACTTAACGCAGCTAAAGTCGACCTAAACTCGTAGTGTAGACCAGGCCAAAGTCTCCGATACGAATAATAAACTTCCACATGCAATGGAATTCTTCTGTAACAGCCATGACATCAGTTTAATACTGCATCCATTCCAATAAATCAATTTATACTTCTTCCCAACTAAAGATAATTAACCCTTGACATACCCCAAATGATCCTATTTATGCTGAGCCTCCAAAACAAATTAATACTCAGCAAACCTGGCACATATATCTACTTATGCTGACATTAAATGCTATCCCCCAGTAACATGGTTTTATGATCTGGAACCCATTTTAAGATTCAAAATGGGATTGAGTATTTATATGGCTACCAAGAAAGGGTGGGGAGAGAAAGGTCACCGGAGAGCGCACAGGAGTACTTATAAAAATGGGGCATCAGTATTTAATGTATCAATATCTACACCCAGATCTGTCGTCCCATTTCCCCACAAGGTCTCTGTCCTCTGAGGCAAGCCCCAAGTTTCCCCAGACTCAGGGCCCGTTTGCCAAGGCGACTGCCCCTCCTCCCGTCCCTTTCTGGAGCAGCTTTTCCCCTTGGAACTCCTTCAGCCTTCCAGTCTTCTTGGGCACTGCCTGTTCTGCTCTCTGGAGCGAGCTGGGTCTGGCTTATATAGACCCTAGACACCTCCTGCTCCCAGCAGCCTCTGAGAGGATTGGTTAATTGGAGTCAGCAGGCTTTTTGCCCCCTCCAAACCCCCATGTGACAGTTCACTCTGTCACAGAGAGCCTTACAGAAGCAGCAGAAGGTCCCTAAAAGTGGGGGGCCCCCACTGGCATCTGAATCATGGCCCCACCCCTTCCCCCCAAGGCTCTGCCCCTGCTCGCTCCTCTCCAACCCCTCCCCCAATCGCTCGTCCTTATGGCCGGCAAAAAGGACCCCCAACTCCCCCCCCCTTCCAGCATCCCTGGCTTCCACAGACAAGTTCAACCACAAGTTAGTGAGCTCGAAACGGGAACTAGTGGGTGAAATTCTATGGCTCGTGTTACACCAGAGGTCAGCCTGCACTGTTGAGCTGTGTTTTTAACAATGGTCTCGTCTGGCTTTAAAGCCCAGGGGCCAGATCCTCAGCTGGTGTAAATTGGTGTAACCATCAAAGCCAGTTTATACCAGCTGATGATTTGGCTCCAAGAATCTACACAGGACTAACGGAGCTGCACACTCCTCCGGGTTTAGTCTTACATTGATTCAGATATTTAGGCCAGACGGGAGCATTGGGATCATCTAGTCTGACTTCTTGCATACCACAGGCCAGAGATCGTAGCATCATGTTCAGATTGTGTTTGGTGATTGCCTTCAAACCAGCTGATAGGTTTTAAAAAACAAATCCTTGTAGAAAATATTAATTAAAAAGAAAAATTGACAAAGTATCATGATTTTGATTTCATGTCTGCCAGGGATATATCAATAATGCACTCTTTGTTTTAAAGCAACTGCTGCAAGAGTACACAGTTAAAAGGCTCTAGTAATTTATTACTGTTCCTTTCTGCAAGGCAGACTAAATATGATTTTCAGTATGTTTTAATTCTGCAGTGGCCAGCTTCGCTGTTATAGCTGCTGGGTAACAAAGTCCTGTGTTTCAACCAGTTTCCAGCAGCACAAGGAGATAGCTTGCCCACAGCACCTCCCTCACGCTGCTAAGCAGGATCCTTATTAGCTCTGAGTTGTGTGTTCTAACCATTAGACCATTACGGGTAAAATTTCAAAATGCCTAAGGACCAAATCTGAAACGTATTTTAGTACCTAACTTCCATTGAGTTAATGGCCTAAAAATCTTAGAGGATCTGGGCCTAAGTGACTTAGGCACTTGGGGGGACAGCTTTACAAAGGCATTTAGGCACCTAAAGATGCAGATAGGTGTCTAGGTGCTTTTGAAAATCCCACTAATTCCCATTTGTAAATCCAGCTAGGTACTTAACTCCCATTTGTAAATCCAGCTAGGTACCTATCAGCATCTTTAGGTGCCTAAATGCCTCTGTAAAGCTGACCCTAAATCCCATTAATTTGACTTGACCTCCAAAGGGTCAGATTCACAAAGGGACTTCGGCATCTAGAAAAATCACTGGAATTCACAAACCCTGGGTTAGGTACCTAGGCTCCTTGTACAGCGCATGGGGAGAGACGGGCACCTAAGAGAGAGTCACTGAGTCAGACGGAGTGAGAAGGATTCCGGAGCCTGGTTATTGGGAAACTCCCATGGGTGACTCAGGGTGCAGTCCCCCCATGGAATAGTCCGATGACTAATTATTTAACTCCAGTGGAACAGCTCCAACAGGAGATCGAGGGACCCACATCAGTGATTAGGGCACAGCCTTGAAAGGTGGGACACCCTTATTTAAATCCTTTGTCACCATCAGACAGAGTGGGGAACTGAACCTGGGCTTCCCACAGCTCGAGAAAGTGCTCTAACCACTGGGATAAAAGCTATATGGGACAGGAGGCATCATCATCACCACCTCCTCTTGACTGAGGCCTACTCTGTTGGTGTGCTCTGAGCATCCCTACTGGCTTGGGCCCCACAGGTGAGAGAGGCAGGGGAATTTATTGTCCTCTGGTTCGTGCATCACTTTGGGGTATAGGCATCTGGATGCCTAGAGTGAGGCAGCAGTGCACATGCCTAGAGACAGAAACTTAAAGCCCTAGAGAATTTTTACAGCAGAAATGTAGGCGCTGAATCAGTTTAGGCACCTACAGGTGAGCAGTGTCTGTGAGTGCCACGAGCACCTAAATGTTGGATGTCGGCATGTAAGTCCCCTTTGTGAACCTGGCCCTAAGTACCAATGGGCCTTTGACCCTAAATCTTAATGTGTTTTTGAAAATTTTACTCTATGGGCCTGATCCAGTGTCCACTGAAGTGAAGAACTGACATGGACTTCAACGCATGTGAGATCAGGCTCTGAAGACTTTCTGGATTGGAAAGTGTTTGCAGCTGGATTTTGATAGCCCCTGGGTACTTTAGGGGATTATTATTATTATTATTATTTTTGGTATGTGCTATGCTTTTGGGGAAATAAAATGGATCAAAAATGTATTAAGTCAATAGAAGATAGTGTAAAGATAACCCCTAAGATGCATGTTAACCTTAGAGGAAGTTGGCACATTAAAGAACATTTTCTAGGTCTACAGACCAACTGCTGAAAAATTCCTGAGATTCCCCATCACTTTAATTTACACCCCTGTATCTCATACTTCATAAGCACTCAACCTCATTCTTCTAATACTTGTAGGCAGGGGCGGCTCTAGGTTTTTTGCCGCCCCAAGCACGGCAGTCAGGCGGCTGTCGGCGGCACGCCTGCGGGCGGTCCGGTGGTCACGCGGATTCAGCTGCGTTTCTGCGGGTGATCTGCCGGTCCCGCGCCTTCGGCGTACCCGCTGCCGAATTGCCGCTGAAGCTGCGGGACTGGCGGACCTCCCGCAGGCATGCCGCCGAAGGCTGCCTGACTGCCGCCCTCACGGCGACCGGCACGCCGCCCCCCACGGCTTGCTGCCCCAGGCACGCGCTTGCTGCACTGGTGCCTGGAGCCGCCCCTGCTTGTAGGCTATCATCAGGTACCCTCTTGGACATCACTTTGCCGAGCTCGGTATTATTCGCTACCTCTTTTATACTTTCCTGGTGAGCCAGTCCCTCCAGCCCCCACGTCTGTGTGTCTCTCTCTCTGGCTAGAACTGGTTGGATGCAATACTCCGGGGCAGTCACACAGAGAGGGGCTGCGAGCTCTCTTTTCCATGACATTAATGCTTGCGTGTGTGCAGCCCAACTTTGCACTGGCTGCTTCTGAAGCCATATCACTTTGCAAGCTCACATCTGATTTCTGTTAAGTGATTGGCTATTGGCTTGGAACATTCCAAGCGTTACACAGCGAGAGAGAGTTGTTACAACTAGCCACACAACCAAAAGAAAGAGCTGGGGTTTGCAAAGAGGCCTAAAGGAATTTGGCACTTAAATCCCATTGAAATGTGAGGTGGGCATCTAACTCCCTTAGTCTCCTTTGAAAAGCCCAGCCACACATTTTATACTGAAATTACAATTAGAGTGAGGTTTTTAAATTTAAATTACACAAGTGCCATGTGTAAGAAAGGGGATGGAGGCTGCACACAACAATGATCCGTGATCCAGTCAGGGCACCCACCCTCAGACTTCCAGCTCCCCAGCAGTTGCCTCTCTTGGGGAGTGAGACACAGATCACTGCCTTCTGACCAGTATATATCCAGACTGCACACTTCCTTGCAGGGGCACTGGAATGGCGGGGGGGAACACACTAGGTGGCCATGGCCCCTCCCATTTTTTACAGGCCGTAAGGGCAAGCAACAGGGGAGGGGGTGGAGAGGAGTGAGTGGGGGGCAGGGAAGAGGCACTGGTGGCCTCACCCACACACCTGTAGGGAGCACTCTGCTACCTTACCTTCACTGTGTATTTCCCAGCAAAGACAGGCTGCCGACACAGACTTGCTTTCTCTTCAGAGACTGACGACAGAGTTTACTACAGATAGCTACCACACAGCTCTTTCTAGGTGAGCTGACTTTATTCTTGAGGTTCAAAGCACTACAGAGAAAACATTAAAAACTATGAGAACCGACAAGCATGCTAATAGGCTTACCAGATTTAACTCCTAACCCTAACATGGATTCAAACCCTTACCCCAAGTGACTCCTGGTGGTTACCAGTTCATCACAGCTTTAGCTCAGAACCAGAACACTTTCATGAAAGTTTAGCCCACTGTTTTATACAGATCAGGGGTCTTTGACCTGGTGTTTCCCTATAATTAGTACACCCCGAAGAGAGACCTTTTGTGTATCTTCAAAAGGGTGCGATCCAAGGGGAGAATTTGCCTTCCCTCCACCTCAAAGTATTCCTAGGAAATCTGCTTCACACCTGTTGTTCCAGAAAAGACCTTTGAATTGCCTCATACCTTCCAGAGATTGCCTTCATGCAGTCTTTCTGCTAAAGAAGTTCCATACAACCTCACAATGGTACATAACACTCACATTCCTAATACAATGTGCCCCAAAGGCATTCTAGTACCTACTTCAGTAAGATTGAACATCATTCAATAAAGTTCATTCAGGATATTGGCAGTCTGTCGCAGTCCTATACAGTGTAAGGGCCCAGTTAGAGCCAAGGAGGAGGAGAAGGTGCCTATGCAGGACACACGCAATAGTGTTCTCCATATGTTCTAAGGGTCACATGAATTCCTTTACGCTGAATGTAAGTTGGAAGTCCTCAAAGCACTTAAATAGTTAATACAATCAACTTGTCCAGGAACCTGAGGTAAAGTGTTAAAATAATCACTCTACAAAGTAATTTATAAAAGCTTACTTCTTTTTTCCCCTTAGACATGCAGAATAAAAGAGGCATAGATCATTGCAAAATAATGTATCAGACAAATCCTGCAGTAAATACAGAAGGGGGTGGGTGGGAATTAAGCCTGCCATTTTGAACAATGTCTTTTCAATGTACAGTTTAAAAATGGTGCAGTAGAGTCCACAGTTAAAGGATCATCAGGTATAAATGGAAGGGTTTAAAAAGTTATTTTTCTTGTAACAACAGGAACTCCAAAATTCATGCGCTATATTATTATTATGGTGCTTGCAATGAATAATCCAGCAAAGAGAATAAGCTTGTATTGTAGCGAATGATGTGGTTAACAAGCTCTTTCAAACTTCCCCAGGAGCACCTGTTCCTTGTACAACACAGTCCTTTCTGATCATAGCAATTCACGCTCAGTGCCACTGATGAGCCTTTCCCTCAGAGCTGCTGGGTCTCTGAACCCAGGCCAAACAATCATCACTCACAAAATTTAAAAAAAAATCACTTTAAAGAAGAATATGGAAGCTGTTGCCCCATCTGTACACTTAGCAATAGGAAAATCGCCTTTTTTCTCTCCATGAAAGCTCAGAGGGTTCTATAAATGTGACCCTAGTTCAGTATTATTCACCGACTGTTTTATGGATATTGAAGAGATCAGTCAGATTTGTAACATACCCTGACCAAAAGGTTACTGTCACAGGGTGCACTCGCTGCCTCCTGCTGGCTGTCCTGGGGATTCACTCTGCCAACTTACATTCTCCCTCCAGTGGTGTCTTCCCCAACCTCTTTCGCCCTGCAGCCCCACTAACTCCCGGATCTGCAGTCTCCTCTTCGTGGCTCGGCTCTCCAGCCAGCTCACTAAAGTCCTCCCCTTTCAGAGAATTCAGTCTTTCCAGACCAACTGCCTGGATAGCATCTCCAGTGCCCTTTGCCATTCCCCAGTGGCTGGCAGGGGAACCTAGACCCACCCTCTACACGAGGTTCCAGCCCAGGGACCCTATAACAAGCTACCAGAGTCCCTGTACAGTCCTGCTTCTTGCTACTGTTTCCCTGGACTTCTTTCTACACCACTAGCTCCCACCCTCTCTGGGTTTGCCAGCTTCCCAACTCCCTCCATGCAGGGAGTGATTAAAGCTGTCTTCCCTGTAGCCTTTCCCAGCAGCAGCAGTCCTTAAACACCCCTCTCTCTTCCCAGGGAGTGACTACCCCATTTCAGCAACCACCACCACCCCTGTCTGCAGGCAGTCAGCTGGCTTTGTACAGGCCCTCCTGTTCCTCTAATTAGGGCTTTCTTCTCAGCCTCCCATCTACTAGGTTAATTGGCCAAATGTTCTATGTATTTTGAAAGACATCCCAAGCTCTGACCCTAAACATAATGCTGTATTGAACCCATCCCTTTTTGTTGCTTTGTTCATATGGCAGATGTGTTATTACATTACATTAGCACTCAGAGGCCTCAAAGTAGATCAGGGTTCCATTGTGCTAGGCGCTGTACATACATATAATAGGAGACATTCCCAGCCTCATAGCGGTTACAATCTAAATGGGAAAGATGGACAAAGGATGGGAGAAAGGAAATATTGTCATCCTAGTTTTACAGCTAGGAAACAGACAAGAAATGACTTGTCCAAGGTCACAGAAGAAGTCCTAGCCTCTGTTAATACATACTCTATAATCCCTCAGAAGTCTTGTCTGAGCCACTGGCCAAAAACTTAGGAAACAAGCTTCACTTTTGCATCTCTCACCTTAACAAATGTGACACAGTCGGCAAAATACTATGGAAGCCTGAAAACCAAATCAATGAGCAGTTATTAGCTCTCCAAGGTCATTCTAACAGTTCTGTTATCAGTGACAGGAGAAAATGTTGCAAAAGCAATGTGGCGAATACACTGTGTATTAAGGTTCTGTGCATGGGCTGAAGTTGGATTACTTTGTATATACTGTGTCAGTTATAGTTCTGATAATACACTTTAATCACTGGACGTGACTTGACCCAGGTCTGGTATTATGTATAGACCGTTCAAATAGTCTAGGACTCCCTTTGCCATTGCTGAGTTGAGGAGTGGCAATCTGCAGACGTGCATATATATTTTTAATTGATTCTGCCATTATAAACCCAGGAGGATGTTTCGGACTCATTTGTGTAGCTTTTGAATAGCAAAGCACCTATTCATAGAATCATAGAATCATAGAATCTCAGGGTTGGAAGGGACCTCAGGAGGTCATCTAGTCCAACCCCCTGCTCAAAGCAGGACCAATTCCCAACTAAATCATCCCAGCCAGGGCTTTGTCAAGCCGGGCCTTAAAAACCTCCAAGGAAGGAGACTCCACCACCTCCCTAGGTAACGCATTCCAGTGCTTCACCACCCTCCTAGTGAAATAGTGTTTCCTAATATCCAACCTAGACCTCCCCCACTGCAACTTAAGACCATTGCTCCTTGTTCTGTCATCTGCCACCACTGAGAACAGCCGAGCTCCATCCTCTTTGGAACCCCCCCCTCAGGTAGTTGAAAGCAGCTATCAAATCCCCCCTCATTCTTCTCTTCTGGAGACTAAACAATCCCAGTTCCCTCAGCCTCTCCTCATAAGTCACGTGCTCCAGACCCCTAATCATTTTTGTTGCCCTCCACTGGACTCTTTCCAATATTTCCACATCCTTCTTGTAGTGTGGGGCCCAAAACTGGACACAGTACTCCAGATGAGGCCTCACCAATGTCGCATAAAGGGGAACGATCATGTCCCTCGATCTGCTGGCAATGCCCCTACTTATACAGCCCAAAATGCCGTTAGCCTTCTTGGCAACAAGGGCACACTGTTGACTCATATCCAGCTTCTCATCCACTGTGACCCCTAGGTCCTTTTCTGCAGAACTGCTACCTAGCCATTCGGTCCCTAGTCTGTAGCAGTGCACAGGATTCTTCCGTCCTAAGTGCAGGACTCTGCACTTGTCCTTGTTGAACCTCATCAGATTTCTTTTGGCCCAGTCCTCCAATTTGTCTAGGTCCCTCTGTATCCGATCCCTACCCTCTAGTGTATCTACCACGCCTCCTAGTTTAGTGTCATCGGCAAACTTGCTGAGAGTGCAGTCCACACCATCCTCCAGATCATTAATAAAGATATTAAACAAAACCGGCCCCAGGACCGACCCTTGGGGCACTCCGCTTGAAACCGGCTGCCAACTATTGACTTCTATTGTGTCAGATCAGGCTCGAAAAGTTATTTGTTTTACATTTTGAAAATTATATCATGGAGTACAAACTTCCTTTAAAAAAAAGCTGAAATTTGTAAAGTATAAAATCCGCATTGAAATACTACAGGATTCTGATTCATCATTTTTCTCTAAGGTTACATTCATAATAAAAGGTTACTGTGAAGGCATTTTACATTATTTATAAAATATTTTCCCACTGCTGTTTCAGATCAGAGATTATAACACCACTAGCAGTTAGACAGTGAATCCTCGCCACTCATGCAGAAATATTTCCTCCCATATATATGAATTATGCCTAGAAAGGCTAAACAAGATTGGGGTCCCATTGTGTCATGCTGTGTAGACACTACAAGATAGTCCCTGCCCTGCAGAGCTTACAGTGTCAATGGACACGGCAGACAAAGGGTAGGAGAAAGAAAACACCATTATCCCCATTTTACAGATGGGGAACTGAGGCACTGAGAAATTAAGTGACTCACCCAAGGCCATAGGGGAAGGCTGTGGCAGAGGTGAACACTGAAAACAGGTTTCCTGGGTCCCTTTGCAGTGCCTTAACTTCAGGACCAACTTTCTTCTCTGATAGCTTATACTATGCAATGGGGTTTCCCTTTAAGATTACCATGATGTTGCAACCAGTGTGCCCTCGTTCTGCTGGCACTGGAGTGCAGTGCACGAGCAATTAGAACTCTGCTAATAAAAATACATGAAGCCTGCCTCTGTAAGTGCCTGGATGTACTTTCTGCTAGCAGCACATAGAACAAAATGCTGGATGCATTCATTTCAGTATCATATTCCCAGCTGGAAAAGCTAGGTGAAGGCTCACCCTACCCAGCAATGAGGTCAAGAGGCAGTGCTCAGAAATGACCATTCCCCATCCCAGTGGATCTTCTCTTGTAAACGTGGCATAGAGACTGGAGGACACAGCCGGGCTCACTTTTCAGCGTGGCACAACATGTGCAAACCATTGCAACCACACAGATGTCGGTTGGCAACATAGGAGAATGAGAAGAGCCAGTCTACTGATAATGCCTTGTATAAGGAGCTGGGTAGGAAATCGTTTTTCCACCCCTGGAGTATTTTTCAGGGGTTGAAATTTTTTCCCGTTTCAAACTGGGACTCAGACAAAATCTCCAAAAATTGTGAACCAACCAAATCCCCAAACACACACGGTCAATACACACCTTTCACTGTGATCATTTCAAAATGTTTCATTTCCATTTAGACCTTTTCCTCTTTCAAAACAAAAAGTCATTTCAAACTGGAAATTTTTGTTTTGAAAATGTTGAACCAAAACACTGACAATTTTCAAGCTCCTCCCCCCCCCTCCCCTTTTTTTTGAGCCAAGAGATTTGTCGAATCCAAATCTCTTTTGTGGACAGTTTTGATTTTGATTAATCAGCATTTCTTAATGAAACACGTGAGAGCAAAAAACTCCCGACTAGCCCTACTTGTATACAATACACCCTAAAAGTGATAGAAGAAAGACCTATCGGTATAAAATAAATCTTTTGTTCCACAGTCTTCACATCTTTTTTCTCTTGTGTTATCAGTCACTATAAGTATATAGATGGATTTATCATTCCCTTGCCACACAACTGAATGGGAGTCACACACAGATTCTGGTATATTAAACACATACCATATGGGTCTATTCTCCTCTCGATGCACAGCGGTAATGCCTGTTAACATGGGAGTTGTGGGTCCCTAGAGAAGAGACTAGATCTCTATCTCCATTCGTGAACCACCTCTCCATGCATGAAGTGCCATGACAACTGTGCTCCTCTGGGACAATAGAGCAGTCACAGATCCCAAGACAGATCCCAGGACAAAGCACAAAAGGAGGCAGGGTGGGAAGTTTGGTCTAGTGGATAGGGCACTGTTTTGGCATACACAAGAGAATTGGGTCCAATTATTTTTTTTGAGCCACAGACTTCTTATGTAACATTGGTCAAGTCATTTAATTTACTTTGTGATTCAGCTCCCCAACAGTTAGATGCAAATAATAGTTTTCTATCTCACAAGGGTGTCGTGAGGATAAAATCCATTAAATGACTGTAGATTGGACAAATGCTACAGTAGTGAGAGTCAGACCCACACAGGGGGGACAATAAAGCACACTTGGTGAGTAGACTATACCTGGCGAGTCCAGCGGTGGAACAAAGTTCCAGAGGCTGTTAGACTACTCCAGAGTCTGACCACCTTTACAAAATGCTGCAGGACCTTCTTAATCAGGATGTGTGCTATAACAAAACCCTATGCCACAAAAAAGGACAATTTCTGAACTGGGGCTCAGGGCCAAGCTGGCCCCTCCCATATTGCTAAATAAAGAGGGGTCCTGACAGAATGATGGGCAGACCTGATATGGACAAGGTTGACAACCACCGAGACAGAGCCCTACAACATGTAATTCAGCCTTTCCAAAAAACAAACCCTTCAACTACAAGTTTCACAGCTTCCAACTTTTTCCACAGGAACTTGACTTGTTCGCACCGATCTCTGCTGCCAATGATACGACAGACTGCTAAGAGGCTGCAGTTAGCACGTGGAAGAGCGCATGGCTTGACACCTCCTATTTTGGAAAACAATAGCTCCCTTCCTTTGCAAATTAATTTTAATAACTGTGGCTAGTTTGCTGTGAGTTGAAGAGTTTTGCATGAACACACACAATTAAATTAATATGCAAATGCTCTAGCTCCTCAGAGACTACTAAGAGCTATTCTTTGTAACACATGAGAGGAGAGGAAGAGAAGAAAAAGAAAAAAGAAAACAAACCAACAACCCCAGAAAAAAATCTTATTCAACAGAGTGGATTTCCTCCCCTTTTTTTCTTTAGACTAAGACCATTTGAAAGGGAATTCAAGCCTGACTGAAACAATGCCCATTGATGAAGCAGAAATAAAGAAGGAAGAGAAGTCAGCGGAGATAAAGCAAAGAGGAAGAGACTGGTTTCGGAGCATCCCACGTTGTTAAAAACTGACCCCAACGTGTCTAAATCATGACAGAAGTGGCATTTACTGTGTCAGGCTGCACAAAGCCTCCCTTTCTTCCCCGGGCGGTGGGGACTGGCTCTTTCTGCAGCCATGTTTGAGTAAAGGCCTGAGACAATTACCACAGACTGTGGCCCCTCACCCTCAAGCTGTCAATCAGCTCCCCAAGCAGATGGGCTACAGAACAAGAAAAGATGGTTTCCAAGTGGCTTGTTCCCCCAATCCAGCCTTTCATATCCATGCTGGGGGAGCCCCCAGGAATGTTGACCCTGCTAAGCGGATGTCAGGCTCCCTGAAAGCAGACACTTCTGCTGCACTGAGCTTTCTGAAGCCCCATCAGGAGCCTCTTTGTACTGATGGATCATGAAAGGGAAGGCCGGGCTGTGCTTCCCGGAAGCCCCCATTCTACAATGGGCTCTGGGCTGAGATAAGAGGGTGGAATGATTCAATGATCACTAGGACTTCTTATTAAAAAAAAGCCAAACTTATTCATTCAGATCCCTTCTAGCTGGCTTTGTGGATTTATAGTGATTAGATAGATAGATAGATAGATAGATAGATAGATAGATAGATAGATAGATAGATAGATAGATAGATAGACAGATAGATAGATAGATAGATAGATTTCTCCTGCCTTACACAGCGAAATAAAGAGGAATTAAAGTGCCCTCAGCCCTCCTTTCATTCCCCTGCATGGCCTCCTGGCATGACTGCTCGGTACAGGCAATGGGTGAGGACATCACTATGCTACTCATGAAGGCGAGCAGGGAGCATATGGAGGGGCAATGAAGCTCTGTCATCTTCTCCCTCCATGCAGGACAGCCCCACTGAGCCAGCGTGGCCCGGGGGGAACCAGGATGATCACTGTGACTCTTAGGTAGCTGTGTCACCTGCTCAGGGCAAGATGTAACGCCCCAGGATTGCCCTTACTTTTGCACACTGCATGTGAGTTACCTAATGGGACTGTGGCCATCCTGAGTACGCCGACTCATTTCATATCATAGAATCATAGAATATCAGGGTTGGAAGGGACCTCAGGAGGTCATCTACTCCAACCCCCTGCTCAAAGCAGGACCAATCCCCAACTAAATAATCCCAGCCAGGGCTTTGCCAAGCCTGGCCTTAAAAACCTCTAAGGAAGGAGATTCCCTAGGTAACCCATTCCAGTGCTTCACCACCCTCCTAGTGAAATAGTGTTTCCTAATATCCAATCTAGTCCCCCCCCCACTGCAACTTGAGACCATTACTCCTTGTTCTGTCATCTGCCACCACTGAGAACAGTCTAGATCCATCCTCTTTGGAACCCCCTTTCAGGTAGTTGAAAGCAGCTATCAAATCCCCCCTCATTCTTCTCTTCTGCAGATATAACCATACCCAGTCAGGACAGCAATGGCGGCGGTGCCAAGAAGAGGAAATGAAATGGATCCAGGGGAATCTGTTATTCTGTGGAGTGCACAGATTCCATCTCAGAATCACATTTAACAAAAAAGATTAATTCCCAGGAACAAGCGAGCGGACGTTGTGTCACTAGTGACTGTATCAGTTCCTTGGCCTGCCTGGGCTGTCATAAACACAATGGCAGGAAGGCAACATCCAATTGGTTGGCATGCTCATTTTCCGTAGAGAGGGCTCAGTGCTTTCAGTTGTAAGATTTCCAGTATTGTTACTGGCTAGTGTTCAAAAACTACGAGTCAGGCCCCCAGATCCTAGAACTGGCGTGAAAATAATGAGAATTTTTTAAAAAATGGTGGGTACTTATTTGCCCTCTGTTTTTTTAAGCCTTTAGGGTTCAAGCTTTTCTATAGAACCATGTGGACATGAGAATTTCAGTTTTCCCTTTTAAAAGTAATCACCAGACGCTAGGGCTTTAAGTACCAGACCAAATACTGCGAGTCTGGTGACACAGTTATGAAATTTGACAACACCGGTTTCTAAACATTACCCCCCCCCTTTCCTGTTGATATTATTAGCTCCAATTACCCCTGTGCTTCTGGCAGACCATGTGCCAGCTCATGCCAAGGCCCCAGGCCTCAGTGAACACTGACAAGTGCATAGTTGGAAATCTGTCTGGCTCACCTGGGGTTTAGTATAATTAAAAATAGATCGTAGTGTTATCAGAATGTATTTAGACTTTATGGAATGATTGTAGGATGCTGCATATATTAATCCTCCTTATAATGTCTGTATCCCAAGGTATGAAGTTATATCGCGTGTTTGCATTGTAAACCTCTGTGATTCTGTAACTCAAACAGGAAAAGAAGCATTAATTAAGGTAAAGTGCTTGTCCTGCACACCGCATGGCCCATTGAAGGCAAATGAGCCATTGGCCATTCTACACTAGACTTTTTTAGTCACAGACTTCTTATGTAATGTTGGTCAAATCACTAAATTTACTTTGTGATTCAGTTCCCCAACCGTTAGATGCAAATAATAGTTTCCTATCTCACAGGGGTGTCGTGAGGATAAAATCCATTAAATGATTGTAGATTGGACAGATGCTACAGTAGTGAGAGTCATATGAATACCCAGACAGGGCGCACAATAAAGCACACTTAGTGCGTAGACTATACACGACAAGTCCAGCAGTGGAACCAAGTTCCGGAGGATGTTAGACTACTTCAGAGTCTGACCACCTTTAAGAAATGCTGCAGGACCTTCTTCTTTGATAAAGCATTTCCACAGTGACCAGATGACATGTGTACCTCTTTCCCACCACACACACACACACAAAACTATCCCGCTATACCCAGGGAAGGGAGAGGAGCAGAAAATTCCATGAAATCCACTGGGGAGCGGAGCCCTGCTTTGCCCATCTAACTAATCAGGATGTGTGCTATAACAAAACCCTATGCTAGACAGAGGACAACTGGGGCTCCTGGCCTTCCCATATTGCTAAATAAAGAGGGGTCCTGACTGAATGATGGGCAGACCTGATATGGACAAGGTTGACAACCACTGAGATAGATCCCTAAGACGTGTCATTCTTATGATCCTATGGTACAGGCTTTGAAAACCAATCTACTTATTTAGAGGCCTAAATACGGGCCTAGGGGGCTAATTTTAGACCCTCATTTTTGAAAATTTATCCAAGAAGAGGAGGCTAAAGTTTAAACTGCTGCTGCCCATGCTACACCTGTAGTCAATACAAGAAGGATGTTGATCTCCAGGGCTGTCAATGTATCACCTTTCATCGGCACTAATATTTGATTTAAGAAAAAAAAGAACGAACAAGCAAATACTCAATAATGTACTAGCTTGTGTAGACATGCAGTTTTTTCTTTAGCACTCAATATGAAAATATTCCCATCTGATACATACTACTTTAAAACTAAAGAAATCTGCGTGGAAGACAAGAGGAAGTGTGAATATAAGCCTAGGCTGATGGAATTTACAAACAAATACATTTGTTTCCTCCTGTATTAACCCCTTCAGCGTTTATATGAAAAGTTATCTCTAAATTTCCAAAGGTGAAAAAATATGTACTACAATGCCTAATAAGAGTGGGGGCGGAGGATTGAGCCAATCACTAATGTTGGGAGGAAATGAATTGCCCAAATAGTTAAGCAACTAAAATGAATCCCGGTTGTTAAATTGGAGTGAGTTGCAATTTCTGTCTCTTTTCTTTGGCGGGAGGAGAGTCTTCTCTGATTTGAATTGGCCCTGTCAACACTGGTTCTCCACTTGCGAAGTAACTCCCTGCTCTCCATGTGTCAGTATATAATGCCTGCATCTGTAACTTTCACTCTATGCATCTGCAGAAGTGAGGTTTTTACCCACGAAAGCTTATGCCCAAATAAATCTGTTAGTCATTAAGATGCCACCAGACTCCTTGCAGTTTTTGTAGATACAGAGTAACACGGCTATCCCCTGATACTTCTCTGATTTTGACTTCAGTATTGGTACCCTTTAGTTTCTGGTAATCTGTCTGAAATATTTGAAGAGATATCCAAGAAGCTCTGATTCAGCTAATCACTCAACTTTAAGCACATGCTTAAGTGGTGTCCTGGTTAAGCACATGCTTAAATCCATCCCTAAAGTGAAGCACATGCTTAAATCAAGGCCAGAGTCTCTGCTGTTATTTAAAATACGTTTTAAGTAAATTTCAGGATGTTTGCTTCTTTTCTTGCCCTCTGTCCTATTTTTCCTTGCGTACTTTCTGACCTCAGATTGTTGTGTCTATATATTATTGATCATCTGCTCAAAAGGAATTAATCAATTTGGAAATCGTATATCTTTATAGTGCAGTCTGTCGTTAAATATCATTTACTTGGCCACCCTGAAAATGTTGATATCCTGAAAATTAAAAGTGTTGACCTTATTCAGGTGGATTAGCAAGGAAATAAAAGCGGCAATACCAGATGTACGTAATGATTCTTACAACGTTTCTTTGATGGCAAACTGTGCACTGGCAACTCTTTGTAGCAGATAGAAGTGTATTGTTATTATGCAGAAATGAGAAATTATGGTTGCTAATTACAAAGAATGAAAAACATATGGTATCTTTTCTGGAAAGTGAATTCATTGAATTATGCAACCTAACACTACTGCAACCTTGATATAAATTCAGTGTTGGGTTGATCACTTGTTCCCTTTTAGAAATTAGCAGCACAATTAGGTAATGGATATGATGAATGAGGATGGACCACCTCCATGGACAAAGGACACTAGTGATCATGTGTTTTATATGGAGAAAAAAAATGCAAATAATTCATTTCAAAGACACTGGAAACTTAGGCTTGTATTTTCAAAGCTGGCATAAGGTTAAGGCAGATTTGGAGCAGCTAGAGGCATTCTGTGTGCTGTCATCACCAAAGCCTGAGCATAAAGTGGTTTGACTTCATGTGAAATGTCACAGGCTCGCTGAGGTCTGGCCTTCCTTCAAATGCTCATTATAGTCAAAAGTGATGTTGCATGCTCTTTGGCCACGTCTCCAGGGTGGACTAAAACCCCCCAGCACAATGTGCTCTCAAATGCTTCATTGATGCACGAAGGTGTGCACACCCTGACCCTACCCTTCCCCACCCAAGGGGTCACCCCAGAGATTCATGGATTCTCAGGACTGAGCCAGATCTGAGAACTTCACTACAAGACACCTGGTCTGATGCCATCACCCAGAGTCACTCTGTCTGGTGCAACCATCCTCAGTAGACAATGTGTGTTTGATGATGATGGCGATGTGAGTTAGGTACCCAACTTCCATTGAATCTCCAATGGGATTTGGGCATCTAACTCCCAGCCTTAAGCAATGGGCAACAGCGTCAATAAAAGTGGCCAGGTCAGGAATCTATCAGGGCTTTGGAAAATTCAAGAAGCATTTATGATACTGGAGCTAGCAAACTTTGTTTTGGGAGCAGGGATTACCATATATGGGAGCTCTGCTATGAGACAAAGCAAACTTCACTTCTAACGCAGAAACTTGTGCCTGGATCTGGGCATTGCAACAGTCCTCTCCCAATCTGTGCCCCTGTGCACTCTTTGATCCAGTATAGACTACAGAGTCACTGCAGGAAGGAAAGGACCAAAAGAGACGAAGCCACATGAAAACAAAATTCTGGGGGAGGACCCAAAAAGGGAATTTTGTTCAACGTGAACATTAAAGTCCAGGTTGAGATGCAGGTGGATGAATACCCACCCTATCCCCATGGTGCTTTGTATTCCGGCCTCTTATTTATTTGGCATTTAAGCTTTCTATATTGTAATGTAACATTTCCACTCTATGGCGCCTTCGCACTGCCTTCTATTCACTTCTTCACTCTGCTTTCCTTTCTAGCACTGTGCACCTTGGTTATTCCTCCTCCATTATTACAAATCATGAATAAGTATTAAATTAGTCTTGACTGAGGTGAGGACCTCACTGTGCTAGGCACTGAACACGTAGTCCCTGTCCCCAAAAGTTTACAATGTAAATAGACAAAAGTGGGAGGGGAAACCGAGCTGAAGGAATTTGGCCAGAGTCACAAAGCCGGTAAGTGACAAAGCTGAAGACTAGAACCCAGGTCAGCTGAGTCCTAGCCCAGTGCCCCTTCATTGGATCACCCTGCAAGTCAGATTGCATCTATTACCTGTGGAATTGTCGCTGTAATGTCACCCAGGCTCTGTATGAGGATTTGAATTTATTGCCATTTTAAAGAATGAAAGAAAACTTGGAATGGTTTTGTGCATTGTGCATGCTGTGGGGTGGAGGGGACAGTGGCTATGGAAAAGATGCACTACTGTTTTTATAGCTAGGGCATCACGTTTTTGCCTTTCTTCCATAATCAGGCTCATCAAACACAAAATTACCATTTCAAGTTGTGTTTCCTCTCAACCTACAGAGGTAAAAACCATTTGCTGAAATTAATAACATTTCTGCAAAAGACTGTGGGGAAATCATGCAAATCAGAATGAGCAGAGGTGTGTTAAATCCTGGAAAACATTCTTGTAACAGGTGTGTTCCTTTAACAATTATTCACAGGGCTAAGAGGTCTCTGTTGATTTATGAAATATATTGTGGCTTGTTACAGGGAGAATTCATTCTATATTGTATTCATTAATTAACTCCGTGTTCAGTGTGATCCCTTCGCACACACAGCATTTGCCTGTGAACTTGTGGTCCGCCCAGCACATTACCAGCTATCTAGATGGGACTGGTATTGCAACACCCGGTGGTAGGGACAATCACAGAAGTTTCCATAATTAGTGGCTGTATCTTTATGATTACCCCCTTTTCATTTGCTTGAGAATAAAGCTGAGTTTGACTCCATGGCAGAGAGCTGGAGGGACTGAACTCTTCACAGAGATAGGGACCTCATGCACAACTCGCACACGCACACACACACACACACACACAAAAGCAGTGTGAGCATTTGAAATATCAGAGTAGTATTTTTGCAGAACAGATTCTTGTCATTGCCATCACACATTTCGGACTATCACAGATACGGTAAAATATAAGTTCTTTTGAAACGAATGTAATTTTCTGCCTTTCTCCAGTGCAGTCATTGCTATATGAGGTAGATACCCTTCACATTCCACCTCCAGAAGGATTTGTCTAGAAAGTCCTACTTGCCTGATTAGTACATCACCATTTCTAAATAAATACTTATAATTATCTACATGGGAAACAAATATTTAATAATGGGCTCTTCAGCCTAGCAGAGAAAGGTCTAACACGGTCCAGTGGCTGGAAGTTGAAGCTAGACACATTCAGACTGGAAATAAGGCCTACGTTTTTGACAATGAGGGTAATTAGTCATTGGAACAATTTACCAAGTGTTGCGATGGATTCTCCATCACTGACAATTTTCAAATCAAGATTGGCTGTTTCTTTGAAAGCTCTGCTCTAGGAATTATTTCGGGGCAGTTCTCTGGCCTGTTTTATACAGGAGGTCAGACCAGATGACCACGGTGGTCCCTTCCGACCTTAGAATCTATGAAATACAATCAGCTTCATTTCAAAAGTCTGTAATCAGATTACAAAAAAGATTCAGATTGATAGGTTTGAATTTTGTAAAAAAGTGAGTCACCCCCCCCCCCCCATCTAGTGTGTGTAAGGGCAGATTTTCTAAAGGGTTCAGTACATAGTGGCTTCTATTTAGACATCTAAATATGCTGTGGGTGCTGAGCACTTTAAAAAGTCTGACCTTTAATTTACTGTGTGTGCCATATAATGCAATTATCGGCGGATAGAATTCATTTACACATGCATACATAGATATTTTTACATTAAACTCTCATGCCTAATATATTTGTATCATAGTTGCCAAGCAGCAAATGGAAATCAGAGACAACTCTAGAAAATATAAACCAAATATTACATATTGTAAAGCGCAAGCCTTCCTAAAGCGAGGGATAAGCAGCTTTCAGACAATTTAAACAGAACAGGACAGGCCCACAAATAGATGGTGGAATATGAGCCAAAGAGAATTTCATTTCATTTATATCTGATTGGCTGCTATAAAAGTAGTCGCTACAATCAATCTTTTGGTTAAACTCCTCCGTCCTTCAAGCATTGCAGTGACATGTCTGGGACATGCCAGCAGTCACAGATGCTTCATTAACTGGTTAATCGGCAATTGCTTCAGGGGCAATTCAACATTTTTCTGCGAGTTCAAATAGCCCTTCAGGGTAAAACTTGTATTCTCATTGATACCTTTCTGACTGGTGGTGATTACTTGTGATTAGAGTTACGGGCTCTCTTCAAAAGAATAATAATAGATCTGAGATTTCATGAAAGCCAGAGAATGGCTGGCATGTCAAAGTCTTTTTAACAATAGAGGTACTGTATAGAGTTTATAGCAAGCACCAGTGGACTGTAGGCCAGAGTTCTTAGCTGTGCATTAGAGATAATTTTCTGTACTGAGAGCTTCACAGACAGAATGCCCTGTGTAAGTAGTTCAGTGGCAGGATGTAAAAGCAAACATTGATTTACTGAGCAGACTAAAAGTAGCCATGCAGGCGTGTTTTCAGTTTAAATCAAATGCTCATCTAGGGGAGAAATCCTTTATTAATGACAAGCAAACAGTTCTACCAACTGGAGAACCTTTGGAAAGTTACCACCACTAGTGGTGAGTGAGCCTCAGAGGACATTTGTTATCATCTTCCACAAGCAGGCAATCTCCCAACATCCGTACGACAGATAATGGTCTCATCTGTGCTAACAATTTTACCAGCTGCCACCTTGCCTTTTACCCCAACTGTCAGCAGAGCTGGCTAAGCCATTAGTCGCAAATGGGATGGTTAGCAAGAACTTTGCAAACAGAGCTGATTTTCTTTAAATGTGTTCGTTCATTACAGGTCGAGCTGGGTGGGAGGTGGTTTCTCATCCCCCGAGACTTTCTGAGACCGAGAAAAAAAAAATCCCACCCTGAATAGGAACAAAACATCAAAATCTCAAAAATTTGCATCCACTGAAAATCTGAATTTTGTTTTTTGGAATCAGATTAATTAAAAACCTTTTGTTTTATCCAACCTGTTTCTCCCTCCCATTTTATTTTAAATTTTGAACCATAATAATAGATAATCATAATAATGATTTCAAAACATTGACAATTTCCTTTTTCCCCCCCAAAAGAGAAATGTGTTGAAACAGATGCTTTTCCAAGTAAAGATTCAGTTTTAACAAATCTGCCTTGCTCGTCGCACCCCCAAAAAATCATTAGCTGAATAATTCCTTACTCTAATTGTAAGTATTCACAAAATATCTTTGAAAAATAATTTTCAGATCATGGACCAAACTTGAAGTGAATATTTGCTGTTCATTGATTGTGTCACTGAATGGGATGTGGGCAGTCATGCCCAGTGGTTAGAGCAGGAGTCAGGCATTGGAGCCAAGGGTCAGAACTGGAGTCAGATGCTAAGGGTCAAAGGCTAAGACAGAAATCAAAGCTGAGGGTCAGGAATTAATTACATGGAGTGAAGCAAGGTAGGAGCAAGGCTGGGAACAAGCAGACACAGGCACGATCACAGCCATGGGCAAATGCTTTGGGCAGTCACCGAACTGCTGCTGGGCTTAAAACCCAGTCTGCTGACACTTCCCACCAATCAAGTGCAGCCAATCAGGCAGCCTCCTACAGGCCAGCTGGGCTCCTTAGGTTGCCTGGAGATTGGCTCTTATCCCTGACAGATTGGGGTTGATCACGCAAATTCTAAGTCTTATTTTTAATCTAATAATGCGGAGTAGACCCATTCATGGACCCGGACCGCATTATGCTAGGTGTTGTACACACACAAAACAAAATGATTGTAACCTCTTTGGGGCAGGGACTATCACACAATATTATCTGTGGTCCCTGACTGGATGACTGAAATGATCTAACCTGGAGACCAATGAACCGCGAAGGGTGAAGAACGTGAGTGATGATCAATCATAGAATCATAGAATATCAGGGTTGGAAGGGACCTCAGGAGGTCATCTAGTCCAACCCTCTGCTCAAAGCAGGACCAATCCTCAACTAAATCATCCCAGTCAGGGCTTTGTCAAGGCTGGCCTTAAAAACCTCTAAGGAAGGAGATTCCACCACCTCCCTAGGTAACCCATTCCAGTGCTTTACCACCCTCCTAGTGAAATAGTGTTTCCTAATATCCAACCTAAACCTCCCCCACTGCAACTTGAGACCATTGCTCCTTGTTCTGGCATCTGGTACCACTGAGAACAGTCTAGATCCATCCTCTTTGGCACCCCCTTTCAGGTAGTTGAAAGCAGCTATCAAATTTCCCCTCATTCTTCTTTTCTGCAGACTAAACAATCCCAGTTCCCTCAGCCTCTTCTCATAAGCCATGTGCTCCAGCCCCCTAATCATTTTTGTTGCCCTCCGCTGGACTCTTTCCAATTTTTCCACGTCCTTCTTGTAGTGTGGGGCCCAAAACTGGACACAGTACTCCAGATGAGGCCTCACCAATGTCGAATAGAGGGGAATGATCACATCCCTCTATCTGCTGGCAATGCCCCTACTTATAAAGCCCAAAATGCCATTAGCCTTCTTGGCAACAAGGGCACACTGTTAACTCATATTCAGCTTCTCGTCCACAGTAACCCCTAGGTCCTTTTCTGCAGCATTGCTGCCTAGCCATTTGGTCCCTAGTCTGTAGCAGTGAATGGGATTCTTCTGTCCTAAGTGCAGGACTCTGCACTTGTCCTTGTTGAGCCTCACTAGATTTCTTTTGGCCCAATCCTCTAATTTGTCTAGGTCCCCCTGTATCCTATCCCTACCCTCCAGCGTATCTACCACTCCTCTCAGTTTAGTGTCATCTGCAAACTTGCTGAGGGTGCAGTCCACGCCATCCTCCAGATCATTAATGAAGATATTGAACAAAACCAGCCCCAGGACCGACCCTTGGGGCACTCCACTTGATACCGGCTGCCAACTAGACATGGAGCCATTGATCACTACCCGTTGAGCCCGACGATCTAGCCAGTTTTCTATCCACCTCATAGTCCATTCATCCAGCCCATACTTCTTTGTGGTAAAAAAACATGCAAATTTAAGGATTCATGAATACGCCGTGGCTGTCTGAATGTTATAAATATCAGATCCTAGGAGCTTCAGTCAATCAAGTGTAAACCATTTTGAATCTCTGAGAAGATGATACAAAGCCAATGTCAGCAAGGTCACCTCGATCTTAGCCTCCTAGAGCCCGATCCTGCGTTGTGTAGCCAGGGCCAGCTCTAGGCACCAGGAAAGCAAGCACGTGCTTGGGGCGGCACAATTCCAGGGGCGGCATTCGGAGCTTTTTTTTTTTCAGACAGTTGCAATCTCGGAGCTTGGGGCGGCAAATAACCCAGAGCCAGCCCTGTGTGTAGCATGCAGGCAAACTGCTGCAAATGCCCGGAGCCGAACTGAAGTCACTGGAGCTGTGTGAATGAACAGCCCTGTTCCTCTGGACTACACAGTGCAGGAGCCCAGCCCTAGTATGGCTCCAATCACAGATATGGGGCAGAGACTTCATTCATCTTTAAAGCTGGCAAAATGGAAAGTGAAACGGCACTTTTCCCTAAAAAGAGTTTTTCCCATTTGTTATTGGGATCTGAAACTTCAAAAATAAATTTCATTGCAATTGCAAAGCTCAAAAAATTTCAGCTGGTCAAAAAACGGAAGGAAAAAATGGCAAATATGCCATTGCATTTCCCCCCCATATTTTATCAAAATTCAAAATATTTCAACAGCTCTAATCATCTATCCAGGCTCTTCAGGACTACGGCTAATGATCATATGTCCAGGTTGGGGTCATTAGAACTAGCAGCTGAGTGGGAAGTGCAGCTGAGTGGCCTTCAGGACCTACCGCGAGTGGGTGAAATGATGTTAAACTGGAGTCACTCTTTCCTCTCTCACAGATCAAGGGACTGTGATGGGTGTGGAAAAGCAGCTGCCAAGGGCCCTCACCTAGTGCAGTGCTGAGTGTGATCTGGGCTTACAAAGGGGAGGAACGGATCCTGGTGTAAAGGGCTAGTGCGTGCCGGGGTAATATTCTGTAAACCTCTGCCTGTACACTGCCTCGCCCAGGGCCTCCAACCTATTTCTTCTGTGTTTTCACACTTCTCTTTCCTGCTGAAGTAAAGCTGTCGTGGAAGCATGTGACTTGCATTAGCACCTGTAGAGATCAGATGAAAAGAGAAAGTCAATGGCCACTGTCTTGTTCATTGTCTGCCCCACAGGTAAATAACCAACCTTTTTTTTTTTTTTTTTTTCTAGTAGTGTTTACTGAGAGAACACCTCTCCCTTCCAAGATCACAGGGTGGTTGTCAGTATTCCTTCACAATCTGAGAAAAGTGAGAATACCTGCAGCATATGCCCCTTCTTCACACTCCTTTCACTCTGCTCCCGAAATAGCGCTTGTGGGAAGAACCAGGACTTGAACCATGTTTTGTGTAGGTAGCATTAGCAAGGGGTTGAGTGATATTAAAGGCCGCAGATCTGCAAAACACAGGCCTGAGCCTGCCGTTACTTAATTCAACCGGCCAGATTTTCAAAAGAGCTCAGCATGCAATGGCTCCCACTTAGGCACTTGTCAGTTCCCACTGTTCTCAAGGGACTTGGGTGCCTAAATCCCTTGAGCTCTTATGAAAATCCCACCCTAGATTTTTAACCATGTATATTTGCCTTTCCAGTCCCATGCAGTAATAGCCATACAGAAAGAGAGAACATAAGAACATAAGAACATAAGAACATAAGAAAGGCCGTACTGGGTCAGACCAAAGGTCCATCTAGCCCAGTATCTGTCTACCGACAGTGGCCAATGCCAGAAGAAGCTTAAGTAGCTGGCTAGACTCCTAACTTCTTCCCCAGTCAGACTTGCAACTTTTTGTCATTCACTAACGATACTGTGCCCCTTCCCTTCCACAGAAGGAATGTCTTTATGCCCACAGGTTCATTCAATAAATGACCCTGGGTGGTGGGGCCATGGGTCTCTGTGTAGGAATGAAGGAAGCAGAGTTCACCCTCAGCACATGGATCTATGAAGTTGTAGAGGAGGTTTTTGTCAAGAGAAACGCACGCAGTAAAAATAATGTAACTAAAAGGGTAACAGGAAAGGATCTAACAGAGCAGGGCCGAATGCTCTAAATCTTCTAGAAGACAGACATAAGAAGGAAGACATTCTTGTTCCCTGCCATACTGTTCTCAGTCAATAATGAAAGTATGTGTCATTGTACTGGGCGTGCACACACACACACACATACACACAAACGCACACCAAGATCATTTCACAAATGGTCCACTGTACATTGAATGAACATTTAGCCTAATCAGCATCAGACGTATCTCTGAAGCTAGATGCGGAGATTTGCATGAGCCTGCACTAGAGGACTCTCATCATCCTGAAACAATTGTGTGTGGTGTGCATTTAGACTTGACACATGGAAGATCCGGTGGGCTAGGGGAAATCCTGAGCATCACAGTGTCATTTGAAAGGCAGGTGCTGTTGGAAGTGGTGCCCCGCAGCGCTGTGACCCAGGATGGGGTAGCCCACACAGGGGAGTGAAGGGGCACCTTTAACACCCCCTTACTCATTTGCATGGGTGAGCAGGGCAAGCCAGAATCTTAAAGAGGATGTTTTTGGAGACAAATTTGTGGGCAGGATTTTCTTGGTTCGTTTTGTATTTATTTCCCTCTTTAACATCAGCAACTTAACTGTTGGTCCTACGTACCATCTGCTGTGCTTCTGGGTTGGACGGACCCCTTTTGGAATTAACAGAATATCAGGATGTGCCTGGTCCATGCATTAGCTGGAGGATTGACTTATTGGACATGTGGTACGCGGCATGTTCCTTAACAGCCAGCAGGCTAATCGCTCAGTTTGGCCAGCTGTACAGATCTCTTTCATATAGGAGGAACCGTTGGACATTTTGGAGATTCTAAAGTGACTCCCATATAGTCTGGATGCCAGTCCATCTGCCCCTGGAGTTTCACATCCCGATCCTGAAAACACATCAACTTTAAAGCAGTGAATAATCTCAGTGACATAGCTCCTCAGCTGGTGTATTTAAGAATACCTCTGCTGATTTCAATAGAGCTACTTTGATCTACATCAGCTGAGAATCTGGATCTTTGACCAGTGGAACTACACATGTACTTAAAGATAAGCATGTGCAGGATCGAATCCTTACTCCACCACTGCCTGCCTTCAGTGATGTGAATGAACATACATCTATTACTGCAGATCAGAACCTGTCAGCACAGTAAAATGCCACTCCTGCTCTGTAATTATGCATGATAAACATCCTGATTATAATGCATCTCATTCACCTAAGTGATCTCTTAGCATATACATGCTACCAGTTTACTGATATAACCAGGCTGTTCCCTGCTTTTTAATGTGCTATTTTCAGAAGGCATATACTTTTCCCCTTCAAGACGTTGACAGGCCTGTATCTTGAATACTGAATGCATCATTTACATTCAGTTAAACCCTGAAACCTCCTCTTCTGTAGAAGTACTAGCTTCCAGGAGAGTTTGCCTGCATTCCGTTTGCTTGCACGCTTGAAGAAGAATCTTTGAGACAATATTTTTTTCCCAAGCTCTGCAAATCTGCTATTGACAGTGTTATAAACATATTTTCCCCCTCCGTTTGGGATAATTTTCCTTTTCCCGTTTCAAAGATCTATCCCATGCTTCCTGGCGTATGACTAGTTTCCTTCATGGTACACTCACATACACCAATGTCATCTGTTATTCAAATCCAGCTGCACAACATGTTCTTGATGGGACTGAATAAAAAGGGGGTTAGGTTGAAACCACAGCAACCCGAGTCCATCCATTCAAACGATCATAAAACCATTCCTTGCTGGAAAACCCCATGCGCTTCCTGTTAAAGCAAGGAAACCGACTGGGCCAGCATCTGCTATCCTTCCTCACGTATAGGACTACCTTAGTCCGTGAGTGAGCCTAGTCATGTCAGTGAGACTGCTCAGTGTGAGGAAGGATATCGCAATCTAGTCCTGGGTGAAAAGTCCCATTGAAGTCAATGAGCCTGAATTCTTACACACGATGATGGGGATGTAAAGGGACCAGAAAGATGGAATAAATTACTTTTATACCAACATCAGAGCCTCTTGGCCCTGCCAGTGCGGGGTAAAGTGGCTTTTGTCCAACTGAGAATCAGGTTCCTTGACTGCAAATGGAGTATTCGCCAAGTGCTGGCTTCTCAGACCCTCCCGCACAGTGAGGAGTGCTTTGCTTGGCCCCACAAGGAATCCCACCAAGAAAGGAGATCACATCTACATGAATAAGGGTGGGAAAATCAGGACCAAAAGTGAGGGCGTGGAAAACTTTGCTCTAGTGCGGGCTGCTAGGTGTGCTTTGCACATAAATGGGACATCCCAGCTCAAGTTATTGGCACTTTAAGGCCCTAATCTACACACGGGATTTATAACTATTTTGGTCAGGGGTGTGCCCTTTCCTTACATAGTTATACCAGGGCAGTCCCCCTAGTGTGCATTGTATTGGTATAAAGATGCCTTATACGGGTATAGCTTATTTCCCTTCTTGTGCCAGAATGAGTGATACCAATCAAAGCACCTTTTATACTGGTATAACGGATTCTACGCTAGAGAGGTGGTACCACTGTAACTCTGCTCCTCTGTTTGTGTAGCCAAGTGGGATGAAGTAGGAATTTTTGTAATATTTTTATGAAGCCTATGTGTGCCTCAGTTTCCCCTATATGTTACATTGTTACCTAAGGATTAGAAAGGGACTGTTTTCTCTCAAAGCAGGCTAAGACACCGGTGTGAATGGTGCCTAACTGCCTGGGATTAAGTGTGTCAACCCTGTGTCCGTGGGGAACCCCTGAAGACAATGGCAAATCAAATCACTGGGATTTTGATGCCTAGCAACCAGCGACTCTAGATTGCCCAATCTCTCTGCAGGAAGAACAAAGGACCATGGTGGGGGATGAGGTGGAAGTTCAGGGTTGGCTGTGGGAAGCAGTCAGAGGGCATCTGACCAAGGAGATCTGATGGATGGGGAGACAGAGCTTGAACAGTGGGGTTCACTACAGCTTGGCTGGGCTCTGGCTACCCAGAATGGAATGTGCCTTAACCTTCATTCCTCTGTGCTAAGCAAGGACTTCCCATGCTGTGCTCCAGTTGACTAATAAACCCTACTATCTAACAGCGCTGGATGTCTATCACTGCCGATGCTTGCGGAGGTGGATTGCTCCTTAAGATGGTACACGTGTCCCGCAGGGGTCTGTCTCAGTGGGACTCGCTGAACGGAGCTCACGGCGTGAAGCAAGGCTGCTGACGGCCCAAAGATCAAGTCTAAGGAGGCGGTGAAGGCGTGTGAGTTACCCTGGAGGAAGAGTCAGACCCCTAAGAGGGGATCTGGCACACTGAAGGGGTCCTCTCAGAGACTGTTCCAAAGCCGGGGCCATAGCCCAGATCCTGTGGATCCGGGACAACAAGCCCTTACAGAATTTATACACAAGCCTAGAAAATACCCGTCTGCTTAATTGCAGCAGAAAACTGCAGAAATGTCAATCAGTGAGCAAGCAGACAGGTCTGGTGACTTCCCCCCACCGTAAGAGGGATAGCAACTGGTAAGACATTGTGCAGTGTGCAATGCACACTCCCATTTTTAACACACACGTATTTGTGATTGTGTCCATTACATTCCTTCATTGGGCTGACTGTAGTGGAGGAGGATGCAGAACACACGTGATAATATGTGCATATGAGAAGCTCTTGTGAACTGGTGAGCATCTGTTAGATGGAGGGGAGGTTTTGGAAAGAAGTTAGGAGGGAAAGCATAAAACTTAACGTAGGAAATTATCTGCCTTGTGCTATGCAGGAGATCAGACTAGATGATCATAATGGTCCCTTCGGATCTTAAAATCTAGGAATCTAGGAAAACGGAGAGTTGTTTTTGAGATCCGTGGACAGGTCCATAATATTTGCACAGCTTATGCAGAACTCACGTTGAACACGGTTAACACTCCTGAGCGCCTCGCTCATTTCTACTCATTGTAATTTCTCTTCCAATCCACTATCCCTCCTGCTACCTGGCTAGTTTGTTACCAGATTTGCCACTTAAGCGTCCTTTGTGTTCAAGTTGTCCTTCACCCTGCTTTGTTCCCTTACCCATTTGTTTATTCTCCTGTCTCTCCACGTAAGAGCAGACATGTATCTTCCCTTGCCTTGCTGTCCGGCTGTTCCACATACAGACACTGCATAGTTCATCATTGTCAATTTCTGCTTACTTTCCATCCCCGGGGAGGGAAGTCTGAGTGAAGATCACTGGTAGACTGGCATGGTGAGATTGTTGTGTGTAATCTTTGGATGCCAGCCTGTGGAAAACTTTAGGTAAAGAGCCTCTGATTCTTTGCAGTTTTATGTCTGATCTCTTGCCCCTTCCTATGACCTTAAAGAAGATATTCAGATGCATTTGTAGCCCTATCAGCCCTTGAAGTTCAAATTAGTCTGCTGAATATTAATTACTTTGCATTTGTCACCTAGGGTGACCAGATGTCCCTCTTTTATAGGGACAGTCCCGATATTCGGGGCATTTTCTTCTATAGGCGCCTATTACTTCCCCCCTCCCCTCCCCCCCCACTGCCTGTCCCGATTTTTCACACTTGCTGTCTGGTCACCCTATTATCACCATAGAGTTCACCTGCCAATGGAGCTGCTGCACTGGCAATGTTGGGCAGAAGCAAGATACCGATAAAATTAAAGTACAAATGAAACTGTAGAAGCACACTCATTTTGCTCACTCCTGAAAGAGCAGCAGCGATTCCTGTGCCTTGGGGCTGGGCCCGGCTTCCCGCTCTGGGTGTTGTGACCTGGTACGGGGTTGCAGCACCACTCAGATCTGGCCCGGTTGCCCTTTTGCCAAGGGGCCTCCAACCCAAACCTGAGTGGTGATGTGACCCTACGCACCAAGTCACAGAGCCGCTTGGTTTGGGGGCCCTCTCAAATGGCGGGAGGGGGAAATTCTATCCCTCCTCTGGGCAGCTTTGGTCCCCAATTGGCATCCCTGCTTGTGGTAAGCACTGGGGGGGAGAGAGAGAGATATCCTCAGGTGAATCTGTTATAGCCCTAGTTAGAGAGACTTGTCTTTTTAGCTCAAGCTGTAGCAGCTCATGCTTTTAGCTCTGGAAGTCACCAGTTCAATCCCCAGCTCTTACATAAGTGGAAGAACGAAAGCCCTCTAGCCCAGGTTCTAACAGACTCATATCCTCTGTGGATTGGGCATCAAGGGGGACAGGACATGCATTTATCAGAGAGTTACGTGCATCCACCACCCCTCCTTGACTGTGAGAGTGTATGACAACCACTTTCTGTCTGGGCTTTTGTCATCTACTTGATCACACTTTATATTAGGATATGTCTCTGAGTAATTTACAAAGGGATTTTTACTGATAACAGATGTTATAGACATGTTGCAGTCATCACTAGTGTGTATTATAGGAATTTTTACTCACGCTAGTAGAAGAGGTTATAGATGGTTATAAGCAATGATTCTAAGCAGCTACTGACCCACTGGACTCCAGATTACGCTATAACAATTGATTAACCATTTGTTAAAACATCTATTAACCATTTGTTAACCATTTATAAACTATTTGAAAATGTACCTGTAATATCATGTGTGACTGTCTCAGGGGAGATTTTTCAAAGGCCTTGTTCCTATCCCATTGAAGCCAATGGGACTTTAATGGGAGCAAGCTCAGAATACAGACTCTCATTGACTGAGAGCGTCAACTAGGTACCTAACTGCTCTTTGTGAAAATCAAACCCAATATGGCTTTGCCAGGGGAAGAGCTTACATGGGGAGCTGGACTGGATCAATCCATGGGTGATAGATTTATCTTGGAAGCCAGTTTAAAGCCTCCTTAGAAATCATTCGTATTAAACCCTTTCCAGGGTAAACAAAATATATACACCTCTACCCCGATATAACGCTGTCCTCGGGAGCCAAAAAATCTTACCGTGTTATAGGTGAAACTGCGTTATATTGAACTTGCTTTGATCCACCAGAGTGCGCAGCCCTGCCCCCCCGGAGCACTGCTTTACCGCGTTATATCCGAATTTGCGTTATATCAGGGTAGAGATGTATATCTATTTTTACTGAATCTGTGTGTGTTTCAAGTGTCCTTTCTGTGGCTTTGTTTATATTTCTGCCCCACTTCTGCTAGAGTGACATCAACGGCAAAATTTCTGTTCCCTTCCTGGGAGGGAGAGCAGGCCCTTTTGTAGTATAAATTTGCTTCTCAGCTACATCTACACTGCATTTTTCTTTAGTGCTGCAGGGCAATGAAGCAGTTCTTCATCTTAGCAGCTTACTTTAATTTCATTGTTGTATTTCGGCTGGGGAGGGAACACCTTGAAGGAAGTAGGACCAAAATACAGATGCTACATTTTTTTAATATAAATATATTGGATGAGGGACACTGAGAATTAGCAAAAAATCCAAACGGAGGGTTGCGTTGATGGAGTTGTGCAATTTCATCCTCTTCTCTAAGGCTGGGAGGAGAGGATTTGGGAGGGAGAATAAGGGAATAACCCTGCTAAAGGTAGCTCTTGCATTCATATCATTTGGGGGCTTAGGCGCTGTGAGTGATATTAGAGTGCTACTAGAAAAAAAAAGGCATTCAATGGAGGAAAAATATACAAGAGAATATAAAAGAAACGTCATCAGTGCTGCATTTGGGGAAAGGGGAGAAATTAGTTGTGTGGGGTTTGAGTCTCAGTTACAATAATGCCGCTTTAAAGCACTTTGGTGGAGTGTAAAAGGGCCATAATATGGGCACAGCTGACAGTTACACTCACTGTAAGGTGGCTTTGCACTGCCAGGGTGCTGTCCAAGTGTCTTTAGTGTCAGGGAGAATCAGGCCCGTTCGGTGCAGTTGATTTACCCCCACCCTGGATTGCTAGATTAGGGCTGGAAACCGTAAACCCATGAGGACCACATGACAGTATTCCTTACTGATAGAAATAGTCCCGTTGGCTTCAGATCTGTGAGGACTTGCAGGCTTAGGCTTAGGAGAGGGGAAAGAAACCAAACCTACATAAGGTCAGTGTGCTAAGAACTAACACGTTGTTTCGACTTTATCATTTTGACGTCTATGTCATATACTATCATAGCACAGTCAGATGAGAAAGAAAGTAAAAATGAAATGTTTTGACAAGATTGCGACACCGTTTCTGAAATGAAATATTTGGGAATTTTTGTTTCACAATCCATTTGAAAATTTTGAATTTTCATCTCCATTTCGGGATGAAAGGAAATTTCCAAATGCCAGATTTTCCCATGGAAAGGAATTTCCCTTCTGCGATCACCCCTAATGTGCAGTGAGAGGAGTATGATTTCTTATTCCCTGATTCGGCAGGGCACTTAAGCCTATGTCTAACTTTATGCACATGAATAGTTCCACTGAAGTCATTAAAGCTTCAGGTCAGGCACATAATTAAAAACCTTGCCTTGATTGTGCCTTCAAATGTGTTTGTGAGAGGGACTGATCCAGGCTGGGATTCTGGGCTGGATTCTATTCACATTGAAGTCAATGGCAAAGCTCCCATGGACTTAACCGATACCGAATGAGGATTACTGAGCGCTACTACAGCATAAATACTCTGGAGAGAATGGGTCAAAAATTTTTGGTTGTTTTTTTAGTGGAAAAGATCTTGTCAACCAAATGGAATTTCTGTGAACAATTTTAGTTTTGGTGGAAATGTGTCTTTTTATGAAAGAAAAATGTTTGTTTTTTAATTTTAAAAGTCTTTCAAAAATGTTTGCTTCGGGGAGAAAAAAATAACACCTCCCTCTCACTTATTTTATTTTCCTCCCCTCCCACCACCTTTTTTCCATTGGAGAAAAGTGCAAGAAAGGGGCCAGTTTTTTCCTTACTGAAATTAAACTAATGTTGAAATAGGTATCTGTCTCTTAGGCAGCTTTGAAAATCTCCGCAACAATGCTTAGGAAATAGAAACAGAACATGGGAACTATTACATATAAGAACTTGAAAATGTTGCATAAAATTTTCAAAAGAACTGAGATGGAGAGACCAGAACTGGATACAGTATTCAAGGTGTGGGGGCCACATGGGTTTATGTAATGGCATTTTGATACATTCGGTCTTATTTTCCAACCCTTTTCTAGTAGTTCCTAACATTCTGTCAGCCTTTTTGACCGCTGGTGCACATTGAGCAGAAGTTTACAGAAAACTATCCTTGATGACTCCAAGAGCTTTCCTGAGTGGTAACAGCTAGTTTAGACCCCTTCATTGTATATGTATAGTTCGGATTATTTTTCCCCAACGTGCATTATTTCACGCTTGTCAATGTCGAATTTCATCTACCATTTTGTTGCCCAGTCACTCAGCTATGTGAAATCCCCCTGTAGCTCTTCACAGTCAGCTTTGGACTTAACTATCTTGAATAACTGTGTATCCTCTGCAAACTTGGTCACTTCACTGTTCACACCCTTTCACAGATCGTTAATGAATATGTTGAACAGCACACAGATTCTTGGGGGACCCCACTGTTTACCTCTCTCCATTGTGAAAACAGACCCTTTCTTCATTCCTACCCTTTGTTTTCTATCTGTAACCAGGTACCGATCCATAAGAGAGCCCGCCCCCATCCCATGGCTACTTAGGCTTGGTACAGAGTTAGGGCAACATAAGGCAGCTTATGTCGACCTAACTATGTCAGTGTCTACACTACAACCTTGCTCCTGCTAATGTAAGTGCCGTACTACACCAACGTAACTCCACGAGAGGTGTAGGGCTTATGTTGGTGTAGTTATAGGGTGACCAGATGTCCCGATATTTAGGCGTTTGTCCCGCGTCCCGACTGGTACTCTTTTTTTTTTTTGCTCTGCCGGTGAATCATCCCCCCCCCCCCCCCGCCAATGTGTCCCAATATTTTCTTCCTCTCATCTGGTCACCCTATGTAGTTAGGACGATGCAGTGTCTGTGTAGACATGACAGCGGACTGGACTCCAGGTGGGGATCTCCCTACCAGAGGTGAGAAGCCCCCGGGGGCAGCTGGGCCCCTGTGGGGAGCTGCATGGAGCTGAGAGCTTCAGTTGGGGGAAGCGCTCCTGAGGAGGACGTGCACCACTGACAGAAGGAGGGTAGTGTGGACATCAGCCATCGCAGTAATTGCTGAGGTGGCTGTAAGTCAACCTAACATAAGTTGCTTTAAGATTGTCATGTAGACATGCCCTTAGTTTCCTTAGAAGCCTAATTCCCATTTTAGGAAGAGATTTAGGACCAGATTTTCAAAGGCATTTAAGAGTCTAAAGATGCAGCTAGGTGCCGCGTGAGAACATCACTGATTTCAATGGGAGTTAGGTAACTAATCTATTCAGGTGCTTTTGAAGATATCACTAGGGCCCAGATCCTCCAAGGTATTTAAGTACCTAACTCCCATTGTAAGTAAGTTGCCTAAATACCTTTGAGGATCTGGGCCTCGATGGCTATTTGCATCTCCAGGCACCTCCATATCTTTGAAAAATCTGTGCTTAAGTTGCTTTTGAAATGGTTCCTTAAATCATCCAGTCAGTTGCCCTTGACTTTCAGGAAACAGGACTTCTTGCAAGATTTACCACAGTAATTGACTTTCAATGAGAGTTAGACAGCCCACCCCTTATGTGCCATTTGTGCGACTGACAATCACCCCTTCATCTCTAATGATGACATAACATTATAGATCTTTCTGACATAGGGGGCGATCTTAAAAAATGCTTAAGGGACTTAGGCACTCAACTCCCACTGAAGTTGCACTGGGTGTCTAACTCCCTTGTACAGCCACCCGTATATTATTACATGCTGCACCTCTTCCCTTCTGGATATGTTGGATTTAGCTTTTGTTTTGTTACGATGATAGGAAAGCAGAAATCAAAATCCTTTTGGATGTTAAGGACTGGATCTCGTAGGTGTTTCTGAAAATTCAGATGCTATAATTCCAACCCAGAAGCAAACTTTTAGGGCAGTGTTTAAAGCCCTGAAAAACAGTCATGTGCAATGATGCAAGCTGGAGAGAGATCCACATCTGAATTCATCTGCCTTAAAAAAAATAAGCGGGAATAATGGATCTTATACAATAGAGTTGTAAAAAATTAGAGGTTTTACCAAAAGACTTATTTAGATGAGAAAATTATAGCTGCATGTTAGCACATCTGCACCTTGACAATCAAATACACGACTACATTACAATTTTCATGAATTATGCAAAATGCTAATTAAAAAGTCTAATTTACTAATCACATCTCTCAGGGTCATAACTGGAACTGAATTTTATTAAGGACAAACAATTCTGTGAAGTGGTTTAGCACCGTGCATATTTTTTAGCAGGAAGAAAGGAAAGATTGCCTACATCACAGGTCCCGGATTCAAGAGATCTGGGTTATTTTGGCAGTTCAGCTACAGGCATCCAAGTCAGTTAAATGCTCTCTGCCTCAGTTTCCTTATGTGTAACGTTAGGATAATAATACTTACCTACCCAACACCTCAGGGATGTTGTAAGACCCAATGCATTCAATTTAATAGTGCGGAATCTGTGTGACACAGCACAATACAAATAATCCTCCCAAACAGTCTACCTTAAAAATTCTGGGGTAGCAGCAGCACTTGTTTGGGTGGAAAAACAGTGCTAAAGAAGAGTTTGTTGCCGACGTGCAGCTGGTGTGTCTTCTGGAAGTTCTAGCCTTAGAGAAGATGAGGACAATATCTTCTCTGGGGCCCTGCAGTCAAGAGCCAGCAGCACAGGAAGTGATGGTATAGACAGAAAGACAAACGCTGCAGTTGAACAAGCCTATTTCCTAGCTGCACAAGGAGCTGATGGGGAAAAAAAAAATCAATCTCCTTTGTTTGACTCAGAATAGTCTCGATTTCATAAACCCAAAGGTGAGAGAGAAGCTTTGGTGGTGGACGTGGGGAGGGAGGTATTGAAGACGAGAGCTTGCGCAACATAGAAATGGAAAGATTGTGGTAATGAGAGACATTTTCACACAGCTGGCCAGATCCTGAGACTTGTGAGGGACTGGCGGCTGGGGCCCCACAGAAAGTATCAATGTCAGATGAGATTTTCGAACAACCCTACGAGATTTGGATGCCTCGTTCCCATTAAAGTTCATGGAAACTGGGCATTCCGAGCTCTTCGTTGGCTTTGAGAATCTCAGCCACAAATAATAGCAGTTATAACAGCAAATGTGAGCCATCTACTGGGTCAGAGCTTGGATATCACTGTAACCAGCGTCTTAGCTTGTAAACAAGCTACGAGACAGATGGGGAGAGAAGGAGAGCACACTCAGTCACTTCCTCTAGCAAAATTGTGCTGCAGTTATGTGTTGTAGGAACAGTTACCACAGTGAGGGTTACTGATGTACAGGCTGAACTTCACTATCTACAGCCATGTTTCTGATCCAGGCTGACTCTTCATCTCTGATGCGATTCCCCCAGCCAGAAATTCACACGATGGCCAAGGTTTTGCTGGCAGAGGCACAGAAATGTGCTTCTGATTTAAAAGGAGAACAGGGAAGCGTGCGATCTATCAGTGGTAAGTGAGCCATTCAGATTGGCAGGCAACAAAAGCATTACAAGGAGAGGTGAATCCCGTATGCCATCAGACCTGAGCTCCCAAACCTGAGCTGGCTTTTGTAGGTGACAAATCTGAGGAACTGTCACGGATTGAAGTGTCATGAGAGGAGGTTTTGGAATTAATTGATAAACTTAACATTAACAAGTCACCGGGACCAGATGGCATTCACCCAAGAGTAAGAACTCAAATGTGAAGTTGCGGAACTGTTAACTAAGGTTTGTAACCTGTCCTTTAAATCGGCTTCTGTACCCAATGACTGGAAGTTAGCTAATGTAACGCGAATATTTAAAAAGGGCTCTAGAGGTGATCCCGGCAATTACAGACCGGTAAGTCTAACGTCTGTACCAGGCAAATTAGTCGAAACAATAGTTAAGAATAAAATTGTCTGACACATAGAAAAACATAAACTGTTGAGCAATAGTCAACATGGTTTCTGTAAAGGGAAATCGTGTCTTACTAATCTATTAGAATTCTTTGAAGGGGTCAACAAACATGTGGACAAGGGGGATCCAGTGGACATAGTGTACTTAGATTTCCAGAAAGCCTTTGACAAAGTCCCTCACCAAAGGCTCTTATGTAAATTAAGCTGCCATGGGATAAAAGGGAAGGTCCTTTCATGGATTGAGAACTGGTTAAAAGACAGGGAACAAAGGGTAGGAATTAATGGTAAACTCTCAGAATGGAGAGGGGTAACGAGTGGTGTTCCCCAAGGGTCAGTCCTCGGACCGATCCTATTCAACTTATTCATAAATGATCTGGAGAAAGGGGTAAACAGTGAGGTGGCAAAGTTTGCAGATGATACTAAACTGCTAAAGATAGTTAAGACCAAAGCAGACTGTGAAGAACTTCAAAAAAGATCTCAGAAAATTAAGTGATTGGGCAACAAAATGGCAAATGAAATTTAATGTGGATAAATGTAAAGTAATGCACATTGGAAAAAATAACCCCAACTATACATACAATATGATGGGGGCTAATTTAGCTACAACAAGTCAGGAAAAAGATCTTGGAGTCATCGTGGATAGTTCTCTGAAAATGTCCACGCAGTGTGCAGAGGCGGTCAAAAAAGCAAACAGGATGTTAGGAATCATTAAAAAGGGGATAGAGAATAAGACGGAGAATATATTATTGCCCTTATATAAATCGATGGTACGCCCTCATCTCGAATACTGCGTACAGATGTGGTCTCCTCATCTCAAAAAAGATATACTGGCACTAGAAAAGGTTCAGAAAAGGGCAACTAAAATGATTAGGGGTTTGGAATGGGTCCCATATGAGGAGAGATTAAAGAGGCTAGGACTCTTCAGCTTGGAAAAGAGGAGACTAAGGGGGGATATGATAGAGGTATATAAAATCATGAGTGATGTGGAGAAAGTGGATAAGGAAAAGTTATTTACTTATTCCCATAATATAAGAACTAGGGGTCATCAAATGAAATTAATAGGCAGCAGGTTTAAAACAAATACAAGGAAGTTCTTCTTCACGCAGTGCACAGTCAACTTGTGGAACTCCTTACCTGAGGAGGTTGTGAAGGCTAGGACTATAACAGCGTTTAAAAGAGAACTTGATAAATTCATGGTGGTTAAGTCCATTAATGGCTATTAGCCAGGTCGGGTAAGGAATGGTGTCCCTAGCCTCTGTCTGTCAGAGGATGGAGATGGATGGCAGGAGAGAGATCACTTGATCATTGCCTGTTAGGTTCATTCCCTCTGGGGCACCTGGCATTGGCCACTGTCGGTAGACAGGATACTGGGCTAGATGGACCTTTGGTCTGACCCGGTACGGCCTTTCTTATGTTCTTATGTATGTTCTTATGACCCAGGGCCAAAGCAGATCTGGACCATCTAGCAGCCAACCCTTATTGTGCTAGGATTAGAAAATGTTGAGAGCCTCCAAACGTGAAGAATTCAAATGGCTGAAGGTGCCTCCCTGTATTAGTCTCCTCCTCTATTTGCGTCTCTACCCGTGTGCTCAAAAGTTTAGCAAAGCTGACCAGTGCCAGATTTACATACAAATGCGAGTACAGGAAAAATCTCATGAGTTGCTTACAATAGTGACATAAATGATTAAACAGAGACATCAATCTACCTATCTACGGTAAGGATTTATCCTGCCACACATCGCTCTTGCATCTGAGCGCCTTCCACATCAAACCAATAGCAACGCCCCGGGGCTTCATGGCATCTCTAGCACTTCTCCCTCTTTGGGTTCAAAACTCTGCCTAGGGTCGGGTTTTAGGTGAGTCTTGTTCCAGGCCAGATTTGGAGTGGAGGAGTACAGTGCTACCTGGGGGGGCTCTAGTAGTTCCTGATCTGTGGGGCAGGAACCCCAGGGAACACGAGACCATGCCAGGGTGGGTACAATGCATCCGGCGGCATGTGACAGCTGGCGGTGAAAACAAAGGAATCCTCTGAGCTCCAAGGGCTGTGTCTTCCCTGCTTAGTGTCTTGTCCCCCTGAGCCCCAGGAAGGAAATGGGTGGAAGAGCAAGAGATCCCAGCAGACAGAGGCAGCAAGGAGCAATGGGGTGGCTGCAAATGACCATAGTCTTGCTCCTACCGCTTCCCAGGTGGGCCGAGCAGAGAGCCCAGGGGATCTTTTTAAGCCACTCCTTTTGTGACCTCCACACTACATTCCCACTGTGCCTCATCTCTGCTTGCACCGAGAAATGGGCAGCATAGATGCCCCAACAAGAATCCCTATGGCATTCTTATTCATAGAATCATAGAATACCAGGGTTGGAAGGGACCTCAGGAGGTCATCTAGTCCAACCCCCTACTCAAAGCAGGACCAATCCCCAGACAGATTTTTGCCCCAGATCCCTAAATGGCCCCCTCAAGGATTGAACTCACAACCCTGGATTTAGCAGGCCAATGCTCAAACCACTGAGCTTTCCTTCCCCCCCTTATTATTATAATGCCTAGAAATGCTCACGATATACACTTGGGGGGGGGTTGAACTCAGCTATCAAACAACATTGACCAGTGCTTGACAAATCATTCCTGAGAATTAGATGTGTTTGATACAGAGATATAGGGTTGGTGGAACAGGACCACTCACCTCACGTGAGTTCCCATGCCGGCCAGCTGTGCCTGCCCCTGGACTCGATCAGCTTTGCTCTGCTTGTGGTGATGCCTGTCGAAAGTTAAACTTCTCGAGCAGCTTTTCAGTGACTCGGTGCTCCCGGTGAGTCACACGCCGTCTGTAGGTTTACAAAAAACAGACCCCTTCAAGTCCAACAGGGCCTCTCACGGTGCCCTCTGTAACATCTCAGTCCATAGCCCTGTCTCTGGGCTCATTTAAGGTCCCTTCTCTGGGCTTAGGCCACTCCACCTGTGGCATCTAACCTGGGTCCACCCACTACTCTGGGTCCCAACCCAGGGACCCTATAAGTAGCAGCCACAGGCTCCTTCCCTTTAACTACTTGCTGCTGCATTTCCCTGGGCCACTTCCCTTCTTAGCCCCAGTATTTTCATCTTCACCCTTACCTCAGGGCTGAAGTCTTGCTCGAGTCCCAGTCATCAACCAGGAGCACCTTTCTTGCTCCCCTGCCTCCAGCCAACAACTGATCTGTTCTGTCCAGCAGCTCCTTTTATATGAGCCTGCTGGGCTCTGATTGGCTGCTTCCCCACAGCCTCGCCATGCAGCCTGGAGGGCCTACTTCTATTGCTCTTTCCGGGGCGGGGTGTGGTAGGACCACAGGGCCTCAAAGGGCCTGATACACCCCATCATAGTTGGTATATGAAAGATACCAATGTTATGGGCCAGATTCTCACCTGGTGTAAATCAGCATACCTCCAATGAAGCTGATGCTCAGGCCCAAAATGTTTTGGAGGGAAGAGTATATTTTACTGTTTAGCATCTGGACCGATGGAGAGAAAAAGGTTTCAGATGATTAAATAGAAAAGTGAATCCAGTTAAAAAAAAACTTGGCCGGTGTTTTATTTTCATCTTCTCTAATTTGCATCTGTTCATTAAATTACAAGAAGATATAACCAAATAACGCCCAAAAGCAGTCGTGCAATCATCCAGGGACTGAACATGTAGCGGAAATTCCATAAAGAGGGCAAAAAGGACAGCGTTATTCGAACCGAATGTTCTGTTTACCACTGAGCCCAGATGAAGAGGAACTAAAGCCTAGTGGATTGAGCACACGACTAGAAAGGAAGCCGTCCTTAGTTCAAATCCCACCTGTGACATTCAGTGACTGGGTAGCCTAGACTGTGTAATCACTCATTTGCCAGGCTTCATTTCCAGACCTGTGCACAGTCCACTAGCTGGTCTTGTGGTTATGGGATTGGACGGAGCTCAAGAGATATGGATTCGATCCACGGTTCTGTCACAAACTCCTTGCGAGATCTTTAATCTCTCTGTGCCTCAGCTCTCCATCTGTAAAACTAGGGTGATAATTAGGGTCCTACCAATTTCACGGCCATGAAAAATGCATTATGGACTGAAATCCAATCTCCTCCTGCTGCTAAGAGCGCCCCAGCTGGGGGTTCTTAGCTCCAGCTGGGCTGGGGAGGGATAGGACATGTCCATCCCCTGCACAGCCGCTCTCAGGGAGAGCTCAGACCCACCTCCACCTCCAGAAACCTCCTGCGGCTTGCTCCGCGGTTGCTGCCTCCAGAGTCCAGCTCTAAAGGCAGCACAGAAGGGAAGGTGGCAATCCCGTGACCCCCCTACTGCAGGTTTGCGACCCGTCCACAAGCCCCTTTTGGGTCAGGACTCCCATGGTTACACCACGGTGACATTTCAGATTTAAACATCTGAAAATGTGAAATTTACCAATTTTCAAATCCTATGGCTGTGAAATTGACCAGAACGTGAATTTGGTAGGACTCTAGTGATAATAGTGCCCCATCCGCTCTTGGTTTGCCTTGTCAATTTGGATTGTAACAGGTGGGGTCAGGGACTGTCTCTCCCTGTGCATTTGTACAGTATCAAGTACAATGAGGCGCTGATTCAGTGAAGGCATCTAAGATCTATTGTAATACAAAGAATAACAAAACATCTGTCTGAGTTTCACTATCTCTAAAACAGGGAAAATCCCACGTGGCTTCCTCCCACAGGAGTCCTGATCGTGAATTATTTTGTGGTTGTAACGTGCGTTTGATGCATTATTATGACTGCCATTAATCACAGGCATGCACAGATGTGATGTTATGTAACAGGGAGATAAACTATATGCATCTTTGTATGTAAATGATAGAAGGTTGAGATTCATTTCCTGTTTCATCAGTAGCCAATGTGGGCTTATCAGCGAGGATGAACGTGTTCGGACAGCAGCACTAGTGAATGGTGCAGCAGGGAGGTTTTGTACAATTTGCAGTTGCTGGATGGAAGCCCTAAACTACAGTAACCCGTCGGGCACTGGGATATTCCTGAAGTATCTATTGAAGTCTCAGCATCTCAGCACAGAACACCAGATGAGATCCAAGCAAAGTACCCAATGACAGCCTAGTTCAGGGCTTGGCAACCTTTCAGAAGTGGTGTGCCAAGTCTTCATTTATTCACTCTAATTTAAGGTTCTGCATGCCAGTAATACATTTTAACATTTTTAGAAGGTCTCTTTCTATAAGTCTATAATATATAACTAAACTGTTGTTGTATGTAAAGTAAATAAGGTTTTTAAAATGTTTAAGAAGCTTTATTTAAAATTTAATTAAAATGCAGAGCCCCCCCGGACCAGTGGCCAGGCCCCGGGCAGTGTGAGTGCCACTGAATATCAGCTCGCGTGCCGCCTTTGGCACGCGTGCCATAGGTTGCCTACCCCTGGTCTAGTTGATGGAATCATGAGACTAATTAAGGTTGACCCCAAATAGATGAACTTTAGAAGCTAGTCTAAGGGTATGTCTACACTACGAGAGTAGTTCGATTTTACTTAAATCGAATATGTGGAATCGATATTACAAAGTCAAACGTGTGTGTCCACACTAAGGACAGTAATTCGACTTTGTGAGTCCACACTAACGGGGCAAGCGTCGACATTGGAAGCGGTGCACTGTGGGCAGCTATCCCACAGTTCCCGCAGTCCCCGCTGCCCATTGGAATTCTGGGTCGAGCCCCCAATGCCTGCTGGGGCAAAAAATGTGTCGAGGGTGCTTTTGGGTAACTGTCGTCATCCAACTGTCACTCCCGCCCTCCCTCCCTGAAAGCGCCGGCGGGAAATCAGTTCGCGCACTTTTCTGGTCAGTGACAGCGCGGACGCCACAGCACTGCGAGCATGGAGCCTGCTGCGACCATCGCTGCAGTTATGGCCGTTGTCAACACCTCGCACCTTATCGTCCACCTTTCCCAGAGGCAGATGCTGAGAAATCGGGCGAGGAGGCTACGGCAGCGCGGTGAGGACCTGAAGTCTGAGAGTGGCACAGACCTGTCACAAAGCACGGGACCCCACGCCGAGGACATCATGGTGGCAATGGGTCATGTTGATGTTGTGGAACGGCGATTCTGGGCCCGGGAAACAAGCACGGACTGGTGGGACTGCATAGTGCTGCAGGTCTGGGATGAATCACAGTGTCTGCGAAACTTTCGCATGCGGAAGGGGACTTTCCTGGAACTTTGTGAGTTGCTGTCCTCTGCCCTGAAGTGCAAGGACACCCGGATGCGAGCAGCCCTGAGTGTCCAGAAGCGAGTGGCCATAGCCCTCTGGAAGCTTGCAACGCCGGACAGCTACCGGTCAGTCGCGAACCACTTTGGCGTGGGCAAATCTACCGTGGGGGTTGTTGTGATGCAAGTAGCCAACGCAATAGTTGAGCTACTGCTCTCAAAGGTAGTGACCCTGGGAAACGTGGATGTCATCATAGATGGCTTCGCTGCGATGGGATTCCCAAACTGCGGTGGGGCTATAGATGGAACTCACATCCCTATCCTGGGACCGGACCACCAGGCCAGCCAGTACATTAACCGAAAGGGCTACTTTTCAATGGTGCTGCAAGCACTGGTGGACCATAGGGGACGTTTTACAAACATCAACGTCGGATGGCCGGGCAAGGTTCATGACGCTCGTGTTTTCAGGAACTCTGGTCTGTTTAGATGGCTGCAGGAAGGTATTTACTTCCCGGACCACAAAATAACTCTTGGGGATGTGGAGATGCCTATAGTGATCCTCGGGGACCCAGCCTACCCGCTAATGCCCTGGCTCATGAAGCCCTATACAGGCACCCTGGACACTGAAAAAGAACTGTTCAACTACCGGCTGAGCAAGTGCAGAATGGTGGTGGAGTGTGCTTTTGGACGTCTCAAGGGGAGATGGAGAACCTTACTGACTCACTGTGATCTCAGCGAAACCAATATCCCCATTGTTATTGCAGCTTGCTGTGTGCTCCACAATCTCTGTGAGAGCAAGGGGGAGACCTTTATGGCGGGGTGGGAGGTTGAGGCAAGTAGCCTGGCTGCTGATTACGCCCAGCCAGACAGCCGTGCGATTAGAAGAGCCCAGCGGGACGCGCTGTGCATCCGGGAGGCTTTGAAAGCTAGGTTCCTGAGTGAGCAGGGTAACCTGTGACTATTAAGTTTGTTTACAGAGAAGCTGAACCTGCCCCCGTTTCTTTACCCAGTAAATGTTCAGTATCCTCTCCAGTTACATACCCCGTTCACCCCGTTCACCCCCTTCCAACACACGTTTAAAAATAAAATCACTTGAATTTTGTTAATGAACACCGTTTTCTTTATTACTGTTTTCTCGGTAAAGTGTTGAACCTGGGACGCAGACTGTGGTGGGGAGCGGGTGTAGTGTAGTGATGCAAAGGACGCTTCTAAACTCCAGGAATGACAGGCTCCGCACTGGTGGACTGGTTGTTTCAACGGAGCCTGCCACCCCTCCTGTTCGGGACTCTGTGTGTGGGGGCTATGTGACTTTGTGGCAGGGGGAGGACGGTTACAGATCCCCTGCTGCGTGGCTCTGTGATCCAGGATAAGGACCGCTGCATAAGATCTCTAACTGCCCTCCCCCGCCACAAAGTCACAGAGCCCCCCCACACACACAGAACATGAAAACCACCTCCCAGACTGACCAGGGTAACTAGTGACTGCAATGTGTGTGTGCCCTGCTGCTGAACCTGCCCCCGCGTCTGTACCCTGGTAAAGGTGACTGTCCTGTCCAATTACCAACCCCCTTCCCCCCCTACAAACAGACTCTCCTCTAAAAGAACATGATGGAAACAGTAATTAACAGAAACGTATTTTTTATTAGCAACTACACATGAAACTGGGGGATGAAACTGGGACGGGGGCTTGGGTGAGGCGGGAAGGAAAGGACTTATCAAATTTGGGGGAATGAGAGCCTTCTGGTACTTGAGCAGTCTGCAGGGGTGGAGTGAGAGTTTTCACGGACTCTGCCACCCCTCCTTCTTGGGACTTTGGGTGAGGGGGGTATGGGACTTTGTGGCGGGGGAGGGCGGTTAGAGATAGACTGCAGCGGGGCTCTGTCCTCCTGCCTCCGGTCCTGCAGAACATCCACAAGGCGCCGGAGCGTGTCCGTTTGCTCCCTCATTAGTCCAAGCAGCGTTTGAGTTGCCTGCTGGTCTTCCTGCCGCCACCTCTCCTCCCGTTCCATGTGTGATCGGTGGATTTGGGACAAGTTCTCCCTCCACTGGGTCTGCTGGGCTGCCTGGGCTCGGGAGCAGCCCATAAGTTCCGAGAACATGTCCTCCCGTGTCCTCTTCTTCCTACGCCTAATCTGCGCTAGCCTCTGGGAGTGTGATGCCAGGCTAGGTCGGGAGACAGTCGCAGCTGTGGGATGGGAAAAAGGGAGTGAATTCCTCAGAAAGATAAATTTTTTTGTGAACAAAGAACATAGTCTTTCTCTGTGAACAAGACCATGCACAGCACCTATCACATGCGCACTCAGGACAAGGTCGAATTTTTGGCCTTCGCATTCAGTGCCTGGTGTCTTGCAGTGCAGATCAGACAAGCGGGGCAGGACAGCGCAATTTGTGTAGCAGGCCGACATGGTAAGCCGTAGACTTGTGGCTGCTTAAAACTTTAATAATAGCACTGGCCTCCTTTCACGTTCAAAGCAATGCCAGTCCCTGCTGCCAGCAATCCGGCAAGCATGAACTCTGCCCCTGTCCCACCCCCTCGCGGCTGTCCCAGGGAAAGATCCCTGTATACTGCTCCTCTCCCGCCTCCACCGCGTGGCTGTAAACCGCCGGTTACAGTTCTGTAAAGGAACAGGCAAGCAGTCCCAATACTAACATTCCCCTACCTAATTCAAAGCAGGTCACCATGAGCGACATCACTCTGATGAGGATTTCAGAGACGGAGAAAGAAAGGATGCTTCGGGAAAGCCTGCAAAGACCAGGGCCGTATGCCGCCATGCTCTGCAGGGCAATGATCCCGGAGTACTTGCTTGTCTCCTGGTGCGGAAATGTTTCCTACTACGGAGGACCCAATAAGGCCACTCTCCCCAGGAACCTGATGCAAAGGCTTTCCAATTACCTCCAGGAGAGCTTCGTGGAGATGTCCCAGGAGGATTTCAGCTCTATCCCCGGACATATAGACCAGATTTTACTGTAGCTGCACTGGCAGGGACTAAACAGTAGAGCGGCTAGGGCAGAACAATCATGCTAAACCGGACATTGTTAGATTTTTTTCAGTAGTTGCACTGCCAAGGACTGAAACGTTAAGCACCTAGGGCAAAGTAATCATGCAAAACCCATTGTTAATATTGTTAATATTCCTGTTCTGTTAAAAATAAATGTTTAGATGTTTAAAACACTTACTGACTGATCCTTCCCCTGATTCTGTGTCCGGGTTAACGCCTGGGGACGGTTGGTAGGGGATCTTTGTAAGGGTGATGAAGAGATCCTGGCTGTCGGGGAAATCAGCGTTGTAAGCGCTGTCGACTGCCCCGTCCTCCTCATCTCCTTCCTCATCTTCCCCGTCCGCTAACATCTCCGAGGAACCGGCCATTGACAATATCCCATCCTCAGAGTCCACGGTCAGTGGTGGGGTAGTGGTGGTGGCCGCACCTAGGATGGAATGCAGTGCCTCGTAGAAACGGGATGTCTGGGGCTGGGATCCGGAGCGTCCGTTTGCCTCTTTGGTCTTCTGGTAGCCTTGTCTCAGCTCCTTGATTTTCACGCGGCACTGCGTTGCATCCCGGCTGTATCCTCTCTCTGCCATGGCTTTAGAGATCTTCTCGTAGATCTTTGCATTCCGTCTTTTCGATCGCAGCTCGGAAAGCACGGACTCATCGCCCCACACAGCAATCAGATCCAAGACTTCCCGATCAGTCCATGCTGGGGCCCTCTTTCTATTCTGAGATTGCACGGCCATCTCTGCTGGAGAGCTCTGCATCGTTGCCAGTGCTGCTGAGCTCGCCACGATGTCCAAACAGGAAATGAGATTCAAACTGCCCAGACAGGAAAAGGAATTCAAATTTTCCCGGGGTTTTTCCTGTGTGGCTGGTCAGAGCATCCGAGCTCGGACTGCTGTCCAGAGCGTCAACAGAGTGGTGCACTGTGGGATAGCTCCCGGAGCTATTACCGTCGATTTCCATCCACACCTACCCTAATTCGACATGGCCATGTCAAATTTAGCGCTACTCCCCTCGTTGGGGAGGAGTACAGAAGTTGAATTTAAGAGACCTCTATGTCGAACTAAATTGCTTCGTTGTGTGGACGGGTGCAGAGTTAATTCGATGTAACGGTGCTAAATTCGACATAAACTCCTAGTGTAGACCAGGCCTAAGACAGTGGCTTATTGCCCTCTGTAATAACCCAAGGTGAAACGTCGAGGTCAGTTCTAGCATAAGGGATTGATCCAACAGGGGTCAGTTTGAAATATATCAGCCAAACTACTATTTTGGTGAAACTGGCTGAAAATAATTACAAGTTGAAGAAACAGTGAGGCGCAAATTCTCAGAAGTATGTAGGCCTCTAACTCCCACTGAAATCAATGAGAGAGGTGCCCAAATATCTTTAACAATCTGGGCCTGAGGTTTTGTGTAGAAGAAGTTGGTTTGGGTTAATCCTGCCTCGACTGGTACCCATGCGACTAAACTGCAATTGCACGGTTGTACCTGAGGACAGAGGTCGGCCCTTATTGCATAGAATGCAGCAAGAACATTTGATAGAGTCAATAACAAAAGCAGAGTTTCGTCTTTCCTCTCGAGTGGCCAGTATTTTAGTTCAGGTTTCTGCTAACAGCAGCTCATTGATTGTTGGATACAGTGTGTCAGTAAAACATCCCATAATGTCACTCGGGTGGTTAAATTCACGTCTCATCTTCAAATGCCTATGATGTGATGTCGCAGCCCTGCGTGATGAGTAAACCTCTGCCTTCCAGCTAAGTGGGTGAATGTAAAATCATGCATGGGAATGTAAACTGCCCTTTGATTGTAAATGGGGTGGGAGATGGAATTAGGCAACGCATGGCACACAGGGTTCGCTTCCTGACGGTTCCTTGTTTTGAGCCTGACATTGGGAGGTGGAATCAACCAGCGCAACAAGGCGAAGAACTCACCCTGACGAGTAGGGTGACCAGATGTCCCGATTTTATCGGGACAGTCCTGATTTTTGGGTCTTTTACTTATATAGGCTCCTATTTCTCCCCCCCCCCCCGCCCCATCCCAATTTTTCACACTTGCTGTCTGGTCACCCTACTGATGAGTAGCCTTTGAACATTGGGCTTGATGGTGTCTGGTGACTGCAGCAGCTCAGGGAAGAGAGATAGGATTCAAGAAGCCTTTCCCTCCTTGCCTTCCACCCACCGGGGCCAGGTTCAATGAGTGTCCTTATGCTCTGGGGTAAAGTGACCATGGGTGAAAGGCTCTCCGGAAAGGGGAAGGAAGGAGAGAAAGGGCTTCAGGCTGCTAGAAGTGGGGGCTGGTGAGTGTCAGGTGGACCCACCTCCTCTTTCCCAGGAATTCCCCCCTTCCCCAGTTAGTCCTACCTGAGCTGATTGTCCTGCCTCAGGCTGGGGAACAACAATGAGGAGGTGGAGTGCACCAGACAGGGAGGAAGAGAGGAATGTGGCCTCAGCGCATCGGGGAGGGGAGGATGAATGTACTCAGTGCCTCGGGGGTAAGGCAAGGACCCCTGCTTGGGCAGGGATGGGCCTGGTTAGCTCAGGTGATGTCAGAGTAAAAGCGTGTACTTCTGGGCATCCAGAGCAGGGCTGAGCGGAGGAAGCAATCAGTTTGTTCTTTAGCAGGAATAATCACAGAGCAGCAAATGGCTGGAAGTCAATATTTATTAAACTGCGAGCCAGTTGTATTTTACGAGCGCCAAAAGTGAAAACACAAGGAGAAGATCTGATAAATCAGAGCGCAGAGAATAAACACACTGGGTAAGCTACAATTATATGCCTCTGCAAGATCAATAATTCAAGAGGTTTCATCCACGTTATGCATGATGGCCTATGGGAAGTTGGCCTCCAGAGAGCAGTTGCTTGGACTGAGAACAGATGCGGGGTTTTTTGAAGAATACCTGCCTCCAAATTTCAAGCGACTGACTATTAGACTGGGAGAAATTCAGGACCAATGCATTTGATCGTAGCAACGGGAGTGAGGGCAGCCATTTATCAAGTAAATATCCGGTACAGTAACCCCTAGGCGGGGTGGTTCACAGTCAGATCAGCTCTGTAGGAATCGTCTATTTCCTTGGAGGGAGCAGTGTAGTTTAGCACCTGCCTGGCATTACTGAAAAGCTGTACTGTGCCTTAGGGCATGTCTACCTGGCAATTAGACCCCCGCGACTGGCTGGTGCCAGGTGACTTGGGGCTTGTGGGGCTCAGGCTAAGGGTCTGAAGTGCAGAAGTTTGGGCTCAGGTTGGAGCCCAGGCTCTAGGACCCTGCGAGCCTGGAAGTCTACACAGCAATTAAACAGCCCTCAGCCCAAGCCCCTCGAGCCCAAGCCAGCTGGCACCAGCCAGCCGTGGGCATCTAATTGCGGTGTAGACATACCCGTAGAGGCCCAACTCTGTTTTGAGGTGTGGGGCTGTGTGAAGTGTCCTCTAACCCCCAGGAACTGTGATAGCTGAATTCCTCCTAGGGAACACACAGTGCAGCACCACTTTTAATAGGTGCAGCACACAATGCCCAAGGTAGCAGACCGGCTTTGTCAACCACTACATAGAGGAAGGGCCATTCTCATCCTACCGCTGCCCACCCCATTTGGGAAGGTGCTAGTGTGGAGCAGTGGGCCCACTCCCCAGCCTTCTTTTGGCTGGCCGGCCCCTGTGCAAGGATGAAAGGAGAGAAGATTCCTCACCCCTCTCCTTATGCACCCTGGCAGTGCCAGCTGTGGAGCTGGGTCGAACTCAGAAATCTTAGTCCTTCAGTTTCCGGAGAGAACCAGGATATTTTGTAGCAGGGTCTTAATAAAGTGAGGGATTTCCAGGAAGGAGGTCATTCTCTAATTCTCTGCTTAAGCACAGGGGGAGAAATCTTGGCCCCATTTGAGTCAATGGCAAAGCTCCAGTTGACTTCAGTGGGGCCAGGATCTCACCACTGGCATCAGCTGTCTTTCTGCTCACACAACATGGTGGTGCGGTGGGATTGGAACCCATATGGAGACTAAAGCTTGAGTTCTATACAATGTTACATAAAGTGTGAATTTCTGTTTTAAATCATATTTACAGATATACATGCACGGAAATGACTCCCCTCTGCTTTCAAGCCCGTGGATTCTGATTTTGCCCATGTTAGCTACATTCCTTCATTCAATCACATTTATTTCCCCTTGTTCCCACTACCCAAATGCAGAAAAGCAGAGAGCTGATCCTGCAGTGAGTAAGGACTGTAGGCCCAATCCTGCAGCAATTTACTCCCATTATTTAGGGCTGCAGGATTAGGGATTGAATAAGGGCTGTAGGGTTTTGTTTTGGGCCCTATCCTTATTCAAGTGAATAGCCCCTGAAAGTTCTCCTAAGTTCTATCATGCATTCTACCTGACCTAGTTTAGGCTCCTTTCTGTTTGGCTTCACTTGGGCTGGATGTCCATTTTTTTTTTTTTTTTAAGGATACCTGTTGGGTTCAAATAACCTCTTGACCGTGGCCTCATACCCAGCACGGGTTTATTTCTTGCCTTCCTACTTGCCTTCTGTGACTCGGTTACAGTGGGCTTGAGTTGCCACCGATTGGCTGAAGATTCATTTATCAGTGAATAAGGTTGTCTTAGCTACAGTCCTCAGCAATCTGCGTGATACTGATTTTATTTGCAGTAATAGCGCCGTAAAGGGGGTCGAAGCAAGTAAACAGCCTTGCCTTTGTTGTTTGCTTTGAAGTAATCAATGCAGTGTACAGTTCTTTGAAGCTGGGACTTAATCAAATTAACTATATTTGTTTTTCACTTATTGCTATGGATTTAGCCTTAATTAAACTTCTGATCCAGGGACTGGTTTTCTTTCTAGGCAGCCATGGGAAAGGTTGGGTTTTTTTGGTTGTGTCAATCCAAAAGCTGTTCTCTTTAAGAAGATTCAGATGCTGCTTCTACCAAGTTTCCGACAAAGGCTCAGTGCCCATCTAACTTGATATTAAAAAATTAGGAATCAAGATAATTGGAAAGGACTAAAAATAACTAAATACATCCAGAAGGCCAGATCCTGAGCTGGGCTAAATCAGCATAACTCCATTGGCCTCAATAGAGCGATGACAGTTTACACCAACTAAGGGTGCTACCTTGAAATTCCACAGAGAGCTGTCACATGGTCAAACTTTTAATGATCTAAACTGAACCTTTTAACTATTTGGGGAAGGTCTATGCATGAGAAGCAACATATAAAAAATGATCAGATTAAACAGTAATTTCACACCTCAATGTATTTTATCCTAGTAACGAGTAAAGTGGGTGCAAGTTAGAGATGGTTGAAATTTTTGGATGAGAGATTTTTGACAAAATAGTGCCTAGTTAAATGTTGTCTCCTCCAGAATGTTCAGCTCTTTCAATGAAAAACCAAAACCCCCAAAGTGTTTGGTTTTCAAAAACTGAAAACAACTCATAATTTTTTGGTGTTCAGTTTTTCATTTTAAAAATAAAAACAAACCATTTTGGAAACATGATGAACGTTTTTCGTTTCTTTTGAATTTTTTTCATGGCAAACACTTATCATTTCCTAGTTAATGTTAATTCTTACATACAAATATATGGACTTTTATAGGGAAATGGTGGTACTGTGGGAAAATTGTATCCAATGTTTAGAATTCCTGTCATTTTTAATGTCGTCAATTTCATGGAACTTTTCGTTTCTACTGGCAAAGAAAAAAATGGCTTCTGATAGGAACCCCTGGATCCACACTGACTTCAGTGAACATTGGATCAGCACTGTAGTAACTATACTTCTGGAAAAGTTCAATCCTGCAAGGAGCTGAGTTCCTCCACTGAAGCACTGATGGCTCTTACTTCTCACTGAGATGAGTGGAAGATGAGTGTTTTCTAACCACACAGAACAAGTCCATCTAACTATGGTCTTCATTCACTACAGCAATCCTATTCAGGACTGCATAAGAACGTGCTTAACTTTACACACGTGCTCTTCAGTAAGACGTAAGCACGTGCTTCACTCTAAGCCTGCACTTAGGTGCTGTCCTGGATAGCAATGGACTTAAGCGTATGATCAAGTGCTTTCCTGAATTGTGACCTATACCGGCAACTCTGTTTAACTTCCATTACCACTACCATATCAGGGAATGTACGTCATACAATGATGAGGTCGCTGTGATTATTATTTGTCACTGCGCATTTGCTTTGGAAAGCTACCCCACAGCATTTCACAAAGTCCCATCATTCCACACTTGCCGTGAGTGAAAGCAAACGTCAGTATTCATGTTAATTTCTCTGGGTTGTGCAGCTAAGTGTAACTCTCATTAATTGTGTCTTGGCATTTAGCCTAGGAAAAGTATATTAAAACGCTTTAAATAAAATCATGTCAAATTAAGAAGAATGCCAACTGGGGAAAGTTTTTAATCGGTGAGTTTTTTTTCCCCCAGTGATAGTTTTTAGAAGAAAGACAAATATCATTTCAGAAAAGTGTTCCCAGATGCTATTATTTGGGAAAACTTAGATCTGTAGTTTTTAGATATACACAATCAATCCCATTTAACAAATATAATGTTTCTAAATAATTTGGAATGCCGCTTTGGTATTATTTTATTTTTGCAATTAATACCCATGTTGCAAAACGAGATCTGTAAGCATCTGTGGCCACCAAATAGTTAACATCGGAACACTGAAGCACTTTCACAATCATGCAGGGGGTTGGACTAGATGACCTCCTGAGGTCCCTTCCAACCCTGATATTCTATGATTCTATGCTATTTAGAAGCTACTTTACCAATAGTTTCTGGTAAATAGAACCAAAGGAAAACTGGACTTTAATGTTGGCACATTTAAAACTTGTTCATGCAAAAACATACTCACATGCTTAACTGCATGCACTGTGAAGCTGGTCAGTGAAACTGAAGCATGTGCTTACCATTTAAACATATGTTTAAGTGCTTTGCTGAATAGGGATGAAATTAAACATGTGCTCATGCTTTCCTGACTCAGGGTCTCTGTATATAGAACTCATAAATCATAAAGTTTACCATGAGCATACGTCGTTGTAGGATTAGATCCAAGAGCCCTATTCACCAAAAAGTAACTGCAGCTTTCCACCCCAGAGGTAGCTGCATTTGATCTCTCAGGACATTGATCACCACTAAAAATTAAATATTCAATCATGATTACTCCACAGTGGTATCTGAGCTATCACACTTATTTCCTATTCTGATTTTATGCAGTGTCTTGTCTCTCTCACCAACAGAAGTTGGTCCCATAAAAGATATTACCTCACCCAGCTTGTCTCTCTAACATTCTGATGGCACATATCATGGTATTGTAGTTCAAGTGACCACAGCGTGATAACTTTGGGTAAATGTTGACTTTTTACTGGTGACTACTGTCCAGTCTGCAGAGCAGTTAGAGGACCGGATCTAGATTGGTTTTAAGCACCTGTAATTCACACTGAAGGTTACTTCCCAAGCTGAACATTTTCAAACTTATATGCCTCAAAACAGGCCACTAAAACCATATTTAGGTACTGCATTGAGTTGCTGAATAGTTCGCAAAAATCTAATCCACCTAGCCTCATTGCTAAAGGGTGTCTTTAAGGCTCCACAGATGTCATGTCAGAGAAATCCATGGAACCACAGAGCCTGAATTTCAGCTGAATCTCCTGACCTGCTCTCCAAGTCCACTTCCTTCTCTGGTTAGGAGGAAGCTAGCTAGCACTACCAAATGCCGGAGGCCTGGCATCTGCCTGGGTGCCTATTCCACAGCCATCCTGCCCTGCCCACCAGAGCTGTAGAAACCTATGTTATAGTGGGTGAATGTCACCTTAGGTGTGCTCTGCTTGCAGGGCCGGCTCCGGGCACCAGCCGAGCAAGCTCGTGCTTGGGGCGGCAGATTCTACGGGGCGACATTCCGCTCAATCCTAGGGCGGCACGGCCGCTTTTTTTTTTTTATTCGCTGCTCTGGCCGCCCTGTAGGGGGTGGCGGCGCGGAGGAGGGGAGCGCCCTGCTGGGAGCGGGCTGCGTGCTCCGTCTGCCCCAGCTGGTGCCAGGACTGCAGCAAGCCCGGCAGGACAGCCCGCGTCCTTCCCTCCCCGCCGACCGGAGCGGCGCGGAGCCCTCCCGGCAGGCGGCGCGGCGGTCGGGGCCGGGTGGCGAGCGCCCAGCTGAAGCCCTGGCCGCCTCCCTTCTCTCTCTCCCCCCCGCTCCCTCCCCCTCCTCCCTGCTAGCCGGGGCACGTCTGTAGTGCAGGGAGTCCCCCTGCACCTGCGCTCCGGCCGCCCCACAGGGTTTTTTTTTTCCCCTTCTTTGCCATTCTGGCCGCGCCGCCGGTTTTTTTTGTTTTTTTGTTTTTTGTTTGGGGCGGCAAAAAAGCCAGAGCTGGCCCTGTCTGCTTGACATTGAGTTAAGGGCAGAGACACGATATGTGACCTGTGCTGCTTTACTCTGTGTCCCCGCAAGTGAGAGGGAATTACAGCTTTTTCCTATTCTGCAATTTTCCCACTCACACACAGCTTGATGGTATCTCACAAGGATCCAGAAATGAAATAAGTACTGCACTAAAATGCACTCCAAGAAGTAGATGTTGGCAAAATTGGCAGGTACGACAAAATGAGCAGAAATTGTTTGTTGTCCTTCCTTATTTGGAGAAGGGGGGTGGACAGTGAGGAGGCAAAACAGTGACTGGTACAAAACAATTCTCATAGGAAAGACCGTGAGGAACTTCAGAGGGACTGAACAAAGTGAGGCAACCAGGCAACGGGATGGCCGAGGGAATCCAGTGAAGACAAGTGCTAGGTTCTGCATGTTGGAAGGAATTATTTGAAGCCCTCATACAGCTCATTTGGAACTCATCTCTGAGTAACTGGGAAAAAGACTGAGGAATCCATGCGAACAACTCAATACAAACTTTGGCAATGGTGCAGCAGCACTCGGGAAAGCAAATGGGATGTATTAAGAACCAGATCCAGAATAATGAAGGAAATAGTGTATAAATCCATGATATGGCCTCTTAACTGGAAAGCTGCATTCAGTGTCTATAAAAGGATGTAGGAGGAATGGGGAAGGCCCAGAGAAGGCAATGGAAATGAAGAGAGGCCTGGGCAGACTTCCATATGGGGAGAGCTTGCGAAGAGGAAGAATATTTATTTTAGAGAGGAGATGACAAAGAGGGGACATGACCGGAGTTTTATAGCTGGAGCTCTTGTGATGGACCCCGCCTGCAAGGCTATCTGAGTGCTTCCAGCCAGATGGCTTATCACATTCCCAATCTTTCGCCTTTGGCTCTGACGTAAAGGGCCCAGGCCGGGCATTGGGGATCAGGGTTCCTGGGAGGTTCTGAGTGGGATTTTCAGAAGCACCTAACGATCTAGGAATAGAACTGATCAGAAGGCGGGAGGGAGGGAAGGCGCATGGAAAGTTCTGACTTTTTGTCAAAAACCCAGAAATGTCAGGGTTTGGCCCACACCGTCCTGGTTTTCGGGTATTTGGGGGGGTTTCAGCTGAACGTGGCCATTTTCCATGATTGTTTGGTGTTTAATCGCAAAGTCAATTTTCCATCAAAACCAGTTTTGACTGAAAACTTGCAACCTCCCCTAGCGAGGCGCCTATGTCCTATTGACGTTCAGTGGGGCTTGTGCGCCTGGGTCATTTAGGTGCTTCCGGAAATCCTGCCCTGTGCTCCCCAAGCAGGAATACCCTGCGAGGATACTGGAGAAGGAGATTCTAAGGGCATCCTGCTTGTAGCTAGGCCCTGGATCCTCAGCTCCTGTGGGGCTTCAGAGAGCCTCTCTGGTGCATGGAGAGGGGATGCCAGGCTGCTCTGCTCTCAACAGGACAGGAGGGAGTTGGAGCTCAGAGCCCCGGTACCCCTTTTGTCTGTACCTCTCCTTGCTCCGCATCCCTCCTCTAGCCCACCCCCAGGGCAGTGTATGTAGGATACCCAGAGGCTGCCACCCCCAACGGCAGAGGTGTGGTCAATGGTGGATGCCTTCCCCTTCCTTCTGGGTAGCTTGGGGGCAGGGAAAAAGCTCGCTGGCCCTACCATGGCAGCTGCTGGCCTTCCTGGCCCCTGCTGCCACCAAGAAAGAGCCCTAGGGGGTCCATCTCAGCCGAAGGCAGGGCTCCTCGCTGCCACACGGAAACTCTCCCCGGAGCCGCCACCAAATGTGATCGATCCCCGCTGGAGACTCACTACTCCTAACGCTCGTGTTTTCCTTGTCAAGCAAGTGCCTGCCCACTAGACCGCACAGCCTTGCCAGGCCCCACCGCACAAAGCAAAGCCCTCAGGAGGAGGCAGCAGCAGATGCGCAGTGAAGAAAGAGAAGCCCAGATGAACACAGGTATCGCCTGTTCCAGGTGTGCCACTCAAGCAATGCCTGTCTCACCTGCCTTCCTGACTCCTCCCATCGCTTGCCTGTTTGTGTTTGATCAGATAGGTGCATCCTGAGCTCAGCGATGCCTTTAAGGCCCAGCAGTCGAAAGATGATGGGGAAGGTCACGTTGCCCGTGGAAGCTCTTGGAGCTACGTCAGTCGAGCTGAAACTTTTTTTTTTTTTTTTTTTCTTTTCAGTTTCGCCACCGAACTGAAAAACTGGTTATTCTCACAGCTCTACTCCAAACACGCCTGTGGTGACAGGTTTCTGAAGGCCACTGAATAAGGCTGGTCTGATCAAAATTGGGTGGTGGTTGTCCTGAGGTTCATCTGCTATGAACAAGCCTGGTGACACTGGAGCCAGTGCTGATATATAACAGCGGAGGCTGTGGCCCACACTGCTAAGCTGTATCCCACACGCAGAAAGAAATGGGGAGTGGGATCAGGAAGGAATGTTTGGAGCATAAATTAACGTCTATCGCTCTTCAGCATCTGCCCATGTGTAGTCACAAAGGACTAGTCTGGCTTCATGCGTGTTGTTGTTTTTATCTTTCACATCTGTCAGCTAAATCAGAGATCCAAATGCAAAATGGAGCACGCGGGGAAATTATGTGTGTTTGTGACACTCTCTGGAGGGCGTTGGGTCCATAAAGCAATGAATGGATTATAATGAGGCATAAATATAGTACTTTCATCTGTGACAAATAGAATCTTGTGCTGCTATTCATGTAATGTATGCCCATTTTCTCCAGCCCAGTAATCTGGAATTTCAAAGGGGAAAAAGAAAGGGGAGGGGGGGAGCATCCCTAGGCGTGAACAAGCTGAGAAATATATGAGACAATGAATTTGGCACCATCTTTGAAAACTTCAGATTCCTCTGATGAGAAAAATGGGTGCAGTTGTTTTTGAAATTATCCTCAATCCAGTGTGCAAACGAATACACCAGAATGGAAACAACCGATTCAAAACAGGAGATGAAGATACAGTGTTCAATATGATCTCTCTTCATTTTACTGTGTAGCATGTTTTGCTTTATTATAACTACACGCAGAGTTTTCATATGTACAGCATTTTCAGACCTGGTATATTACAGCTTGTGTCTCTACCTAGCCATGTTCCTATCAGATCAGATGAACACTGCTTCTCACACAGCTCTGATTCACCTTCATTATTCTGAGTGATTATCCTGGGAACTGGGGCTGCATTTGCATTATCTACTCATCTTCAAAACTACCACTGTCTGCCTACCTGCTTCAGCTGATGCCATCAGCTACCGTTACTTCTGTGCTATGCTTAGCAGAGATCTTTCCCATCCAAACCGGTCCCCAGATTTACAGGCAATCTGCTATGCTTTGTGTCTCATGGAGATGGAGGCATTTGGATAAACCAGATGGCCCCACTCTCTGAAAGCATACCTCACATGGCAACTTTGCATGGGTGCAGTGGAACTACTGACACGCTGATCTGGAGTATTTTGGGAGGCATCTTTCTTTGTCCACTTTTGTTTCACTCTAAAGGGGTGACTGGACCCCAGAGCTGTCTGCTCAGTGGCACCATACAAGACCCTTTTCCTTCTCTGGGCAGAGCGAAATCCTGGCACCTTTGTGCACAGAGCGGCCCTAGCCTGACACACTTGCGGAAATTCCATAGCATCATCTCTGCAGCCATACTGAGGGGGAGGGACAGCTCGGTGGTTTGAGCATTGGCCTGCTAAACCCAGGGTTGTGAGTTCAATCCTTGAGGGGGCCATTTAGGGATCTGGGGCAAAAAACTGTCTGGGGATAGCTCCCGCTTTGAGCAGGGGGTTGGGCTAGATGACCTCCTGTGGTCCCTTCCAACCCTGATATTCTATGATCAGAGGTAAATAAAGAATGACACCCCCAATGCTTGCTTGCTGTACCATTTGCAAGCTGTCATTCCCAACAGCCTGCCAGAAGAGAGCAAAGGACTGCTTCCCAGCATGGTCTGGACACTTCACAACAAAAGTGCCCAGATACCCAGCCCCAGATTGTGCTGCAAGAGGGACACAGTGGGTGGAGAAATCTGCAGGGATCCACTAACTGAGTTCCTCCCACATTTTTATTTTAGGTGGGTGGGGTGGACCTCCCCCGCCCCACAGAATAGGCTGGGAGGCCTCCCCAAAACCCTTCCCTTTGCATGAGCCTGGGGGGGGTCTCCCCTGTCCTGTGCTACCTGGGACTCCTCTGGCCCCACTGCAGAAGGATCACAGCTCCAGGAATGTGTGCATAGGCCCATGGGGAGGGGGGAGAGGAGCCCCAAGAACATTCTGCCAGCCCGCTCTGCCCCACAGCCCTCCAAATCCATGCCTGCTCCCCCCGTGCAGCTCCCCCTACCTGACGAGCCCCTCTGAGTCTGCTCAGAAAGATACGTGAGGGGAACCATTGTTTGAAACATGCATTATGCTGGCCACAGAGTGTTCAAAAAATGCAGGGTGTTCATGTGTGTCTACTTACCCCCACAGGGCCGGAGGTAGGGTGACCAGATGTCCCGATTATAAGGACAGTCCCGATTTTTGGGTCTTTTTCTTATATAGGCTCCTATTACCCCCCCACCCCGTCCAGATTTTTCACACTTGCTGTCTGGTCACCCTAGCCAGAGGCATGTTTGACAACGCTCCCGGTACTCAGACGCACGTCAGTTTGAGCACTGGAGTACTGCCGTTGAACCGCAGCCAATCAGCGTATGTCTACACTGCCTTCTGAAAATGGCAGCAGCGAGCCTCAGAGCCTGGCTCTACAGATGTGGGCTCCTGGGGCTTCCCGTGTGGTGCAGACATTGTAGCTCAACTCTGAAACCTGCCTCTCCCCAGGCTTCAGAGGCCGAGCTCCAGCCTCCCTTGTTTTTAGCACCTAACACAAGCCCGTCAGTAGACCCAGACGCTGAGGGGTTAAAATACAGTGTAGACGTATCCTTAAGGGCTTGATCCAAAATCCATTAGTGTCAATAGAGTCAAAGTCGACCTCCAGGGCCTTTGGGTCAGGCCTCTGAGGTGCACCGGACGCGCAGAATGTAAAGAAGAGTTCTGCTCCAACGACACAGGGCCGGCTCCAGGCACCAGCTGAGCAAGCTGGTGCTTGGGGCGGCAGATTGTTCGAGGCGGCATTCTGCCCAATCCTAGGGCGGCACGGCCGCTTTTTTTGTTTTTGTTTTTTTGTTCCGCTCCGGCCGCCCTGTAGGGGGCGGCAGCGCGGAGAACCAGAGCGCCCTGCAGGGCAGTCCTCTTCCTTCCCTCCCCGCCGACCGGAGCGGAGCCCTCGTGGCAGGCGGCAGGAGGCGGCGCAGCGGGAGGGGCCGCGTGGCAGTGCCCCTGCTGTAGCCCTGGCCGTCCCCTTCTCTCTCTCTCCCGCCCACTCCCTTCCCTTCCCCCCCCCCCGCCGGTCCCCCTGCACCCGCGCAGCCGCGCCACAGGTTTGTTTTTTTTTTTGCTTGGGGCGGCCAAAAAGCCAGAGCCGGCCCTGCAATGACAGAACCGAAAAACACGAGATATTACCATATGTATTGTGCCCATGTGACTTCGGGCTGCAGCTGAACTGGCCTAATGAGTGTGAACTTTGAGCAGAGAGAATTATGCAAGGATGTTAATGCAATCGTGATTACCAAGGTTAGCAAGGAAACTCCCTGTCCTGACCTTTTTCTCAGGCATTGACAAGTTCCCTGATGCATCGGTGAGTCTGTATGCAGAAATCATCCAGCCAATCTGACTGGTTGAAGTGGAGCCGTACTTGGGGACTGGCTCAGATAAGGAGCTATGAGGTCGATCAGGGAAAAGCAGCATCCAGGATTGTCAAAACCAGGTGCCCACCGTAAAATTGGGTTTTGTGTCAAAAGGAGCTGCTGAGTGCCCCACAAAATTGAAAATCAAGCCATTTCTTTCAATGCTTAAACGTGGACTTTGGGGTGGGGGATGGTTAACAAATTTCCACCTTAACTTCTTTGCGAGAGAAAATTGGGTTTTAGACTAAAATGAAAAATTTTCATGGAAAATGAGCAAAAACTGTTTTGTTTTGTTTTTTCAGATGAAAATGTTCAGTTTTTGGCCGTTTCCAGCTGACACTGGTTTGGATTTCAGCCAGAACTTTGAATTTTGAGGTTGGTGGATGTTTGTTTGTTTTTGTTTTTCGAAGAAAAATCAAAATTTTCTATGGAAAAAAAATTCCGCACAGCTTAGGAGCCGACCTTTAGACACTCATTTTTATGATTTTAGCCTATATATTGTAACAAATTGATAGCATTCCCATGTGCCAATATCTGGAAGCAGATCATAATTGTTGTGATAGCGCCTCGATTTCTACAGCTGGTGTTTTCAAAAGAGCCTCTGGGAGTCGGGTACCTAATCCCCTTAAGTAGTTGGGCGGTAGTTGAGTGCTTAATTCTCTTAAGCACCTTTGAGAATCCCAGCCTGTATGGATAGAAGAAACAGTTCTGCAGAAATGTAGAATTGTGCTCTACCAATGAGCTCCTTAAATAGCAATCATCACCAGGGCCCTGGTTCAGCAAGATACTTGAGCATGTGTTTAAGTACATAACTAATCTCACAAAGGAGGTCAATAACATTATCCCCATTTACAGATGGGGAAAGTGAGGCACAGATTGGGAAAGTGACTGGTCCAAGGTTGCCAGGCAGGTCAGTGGCAGTGCTGAATGGGGGTTGAGAAGCATTAGTTCTCCGCCTACTCTTATAGCGATTAATGACGGGGGATTCCATTCATCAGAACATTTATGAAATTTAATCTATTTCCCTGGTATCCCTTTGCTGTATCTGGATTCTAACCCGTTGACTAATCTGCATTCAGCCCCTGTGCCATCACATGAAAGATAACTAAGGAGATGAGAAGAAGTATATTTACACAGCTAAGGAGGGATTTACATAGCTGGTTCCTCAGGAGCTTTTACCATGTACTGGATCAAAAATCAATTTGAAAGAAATTGCCTAAATAAATAAATATTTGCCTGATAGAGTGTAATAGCTCATTCTGAGCCCTGACGGTGCAGTGAGACGATCAAATGCACTCCCAGACTTGAATACAAGCCGCTAACATCTCCAGGGATGTGGGCCATCCATTGACCACAACGGGAGTTCCGACTGCAGAGGGCTTTGCTTGGTCCCCAAAACTGACCAAAGTTAGGAAATGAAGCCACTTGTGGCGCTGCAGTTCTTGCCTCTGCCTGTGGCCCTTTTCATTCATATATTGTTTCCCCACCGCCAGGTGAGCTGTGGATTGTCTGCAGACATTAACTTGGAATTTTCAGTGTTAAAGCTCTGACCCACACTATTTACATGCAGTTTGCTTTGTGTTTCGTCTATTTTCTCTGGAATAAATAAGCACCTAACATGCTGGGAAACCACCAATGGCATGTCTGTACTGCAAAGCTGAAGGCTCCCTTCTCTCCAAGCAATAGGGTGCTCAGATCGCCATAATCCACTTTCCTGTTCTATAATAGAAAGGTCCTGTTTATCTAAGATTCATTTCATCCTCCATTGTCACATGATAACATTTACTTCATCATTGCAAATGAAGTTGTGTCAGTCCCCTGCACTTCTGGACAATGAGAGACTAGCAGGCAAATATCTGTTCTTGGCATGACATTTGCTTTCCATTTCCTTTAATATGCACTGGTGGGATATTACTGAATGTTATCGTTTTGGCAGAGTCAATACCATAGAGCTTTCTGGCTCTTTAATTATTCTTTGGTTGGGATTTTTTTTGCTGATTATCTTTAAATGGATTGTTTTATTTTTGTCTCTAAAGGATCTGGCATATTTTCATCTCTGTGTATAGCAGACGTGCCCAAATAGCCCCCTATTAGCACTATGGGAGTTGTTTGACTAAAGCTCCCAACAAAATTCTCCTCTTTTCTGCCTCTATGTCCTGGTTCTCCTTTGCCTTCAGCCCAGTGGGCCAAAGGCTTTGTTGCTTTGCACCTTGTGTAGTTGCTTAAACCAGTGCAATGTGCATAAAGTGGGTGTAAAATGCTATCAACTCATAATGGCAACAATTTGCAATCACTTTGCACTGGTGTGAATGACTACAGGAGGTGCAGGGCACTGGAGAATCTGGCTGTGACGGGTTGGATCACAGAAACCCCCTTGGGAGCTGCCACCCAATGTGCCAAGACTACTCCTGCTTCTGTTTTCCCTGCCAGCTCAGGACTCCAGCACCCTGTCTCGCTGAATTAGACACTCCAGTCCACTTCAACACAGACCCAAGGTCTGAATCACTTGTCCCAAAGCTGCAAGTTTACCTGAAAACAGCTCTCAGTAGTGTGCTTGTCTTTAGCACTCAGATGCCCAACTCCCAATGGGGTCTAAACCCAGATAAATCCGTTTTACCCTGCATAAAGTTTATGCAGGGCAAACTCATAAATTGTTCGCCCTCTATAACACTGATAGAGAGATATGCACAGTTGTTTGTTCCCCCAGGTATTAATACATACTCTGAGTAAATTACTAAATAAAAAGTGATTTTATTAAATACAGACAGTAGGATTTAAGTGGTTCAAAGTAGTAACAGACAGAACAAAGTAAGTCACAAGCAAAATAAAATAAAATGCGCAAATCTATGCCTAATCAAACTGAATACAGATAATCTCACCCTCAGAGATGCTTCAGTAAGCTTTTTCTCAGACTGGACACCTTCCAGGCCTGGGCACAATTCTTTCCCCTGGTACAGCTCTTGTTCCAGCTCAGGTGATAGCTGGGGGATTCTTCATGATGGCTTCTCTCCCTCTCTGTTCTCTTCCACCCCTTTATATATCTTTTGCATAAGGCGGGAACCCTTTGTCCCTCTGGGTTTCCACCCCCCCCCCTCACTGGAAAAGCACCAGGTTAAAGATGGATTCCAGTTCAGGTGACATGATCACATGTCACTGCAAGACTTCATTACTCACTTGCCAGCACACACATATACAGGGAGACTCACAGGTAAACAGCCATCTGCAGACAATGGGAGTCATCAAGATTCCAAACCATCATTAATGGCCCACACTTTACATAATTACAATAGGCCCTCAGAGTTACATTTTATATTTCTAGTTTTAGATACAAGAGTGGTACATTTCTACAAATAGGATGATCACACTCAGTAGATTATGAGCTTTGTAATGATACCTTACAAGAGACCTTTTGCACAAAGCATATCCCATTTGCATTATAGTCACTTATTATCAAATTTTTTATAAAACTATCCCAGTTACATTATATTCACTTATTATCATGTTTTTATAAAACCATGTAGACTGCACAACGTCACACTGGCCTCTGTAATTCCCTGTACCTGTGTTTTGTGGGTATAAAATACCAAATTAACATTCACTATTCACTTATGTCAGTAACGGCACTTTACATCCTTTTTGCACTGGGTTCAAGAACTACACAAGGTGCAGGGTAACAGAGAATCAGACCACAGTCTTTCTGACGTATGAGGTATTTATTAAAGAAAGTATCTACACTACAGATGCAAATAAGTAGGTTTAAACACAGCTCCAGTTCTAACCTTGTCTCCTTTGTTTACCAGTGATCACACCATGTTTGGGATTCTATATAGCATGCAGGGACAGCTAGTGGCTGCATAATATGCTGTTAGTAAAACATATCACATAAATGACTACATAAGGTTCAAGGAAAGAGAGATTCAGGCCTCTAATGGATAATCTACAACACCCATGGTTTTGAAACCAGCGCAGCCCAACTGAAGCCTACTTTATACTACGACTCAAAACAAATTTTTAACCAATTAACAGTGGGCGGCGGGTGTGTGTGTGTAATTTTCCCCATGTTTGACTAGGCCGCCGAATCAAGCTGACATCTGGCATCAAGGCAAGTCAATAAACTATATATTTTTTCTGAAATCCCCCGTCTTTTATCGAGGAGGTAATAAGAGGCAGGGTTTTCTCTTTGATCACACTGTACATTGTGGCGCCATTTACAGTTTATAAAGCGTTAATACATGATGAATAGACTATAAAATTTTGTCACTACTAGTAGTCTCTTGTACAGGCAAAACAAATTGATCAGAAGGACAATAAAACTTTAAATCACCCTCATAAGATCTTGTTGTCATGCTCTACTATATATTTTCTCAAGGCTATGAATATACTTGTTCATAATGGACTAATGTTCTTTACAGAGAATATTCTCATTTACTTATTATTCCATCACCTGAAAGGCAGCTCAGTTCAAATGGATAAAAGGAAGCACTTTTTCCACACAGCGAACAAACCACCTGTGGGGCTTAGCGGGATTCATATGAGAATCGGACATTTACAGCCAATAGGAGTGATTAAAAACCAAACAACAGTTAGAGGAGCAATATAAACCCTCCTGCTTCGGGGCATAAGACAGGCTGAAATTAGTGACAGAGGCCATGGGATCCAGTGGCTGGGGTGCTAACCTGGGACTCAGGAGACTTGGGTTCTAATACTGACTGATACGGACGTGCTGAGGAACTTCTCTTGCGAGTGTGAGCTCTCTGGAGCAGGGACTCTCTCTCACGATGTGGTTGTATAGCGCCTTGTACGCTGGGGCCCTGGACTGGGGATGACCAACTTCCATACTGAGAATAGGTAGAAGGGAGAGGAGATTGTTCCCTGCTTACAGTCAGGCAGGCTGAGCACACCCAGCACAACTGCCAGAACTGCCAATGGCCGAGGCACGCACCCACCACTGGGCCCAATAAGGAAAACAAGCCCAGGTATAAAGGCAGGAGAACAGAGAAAGACCAGGAGGCAGAAAGACCTGGGACAGCAGAGGGACAAGAGCCCCCACACCAGGCTGCCTGGAAGAAACTGACAAGGAGACAAAGGTCTGGTCTACACTAGAGTCCTAGGTCGGGATAAGTACATCGCCCGGGGGTGTGAAAAATCCACACCCCTGAGCGACGCAGTTATACCAACCTGACCTCCCCACACACACACACCCTGGTGGACAGCGCTATGTCGGCGGAAGAGCGTCTCCCACTGACAAAGCTCGGGGAGGTGGATTAACTACGCCGACAGGAGAGCTCTCTCCCTTCAGCGTAAAGTGTCTTCATTAAAGCGCTGCAGCTGCGTGAGTGCCGCGTTTTAAGTGTAGACTTGTCCAGAGGAAGGCCGCAAGCCCTGGAGTTTAAGGACTGATTGACTCATTTTAGGTCAAGTTGATGGACCGGGCTCATTGGGGATGAACAGAGGAAGGCCAGATGGGAAAATCTGAGATCTCTAAAGAGCCTGCCCCAAGAGCAGTTGACCTGCCCTGGATCTCAGTAGATGCCTCTAGGTGCTACTGTAATACAAGTAATAATACGAATGGGTGTTAGGAGAGGAGTCCCCTGGGGACTAGCTGTTCCAGAATCGCTGTTGGACAGATTCGTCCTCTGAAGTAGCTGGTACTGGTTGCTGTTGGAAACAGGATACTGCATTAGATGGATCATTGGTCTGATACAGCGTGGCATTCCCTATGCTTTTACTGCATTCAAGAGGGCTAGCACATTTCTCCCATATATATAGCTACAAGTCCAATTATTGCTTAAGCTTGAGTTGACACCCTTCGATCCGTGGTTTTGGGTGCAATCAAATACAACCAGCATGAGCACCCCTCTGGTCTCCTTTTAATCCATGTGGGGATGAGACCATGTAGAGGGAAACGGGAGCAGAGGTACAGAAGACATGAGAGAGAGGGGAAATAGCTATACTCCCCCATGATCTTTTTGTTTTTTACACCTTAGCAAAATAAATCAATGATTCTTCCCCTGTTGAGCCGACTGTGTTGTGTGTCAGGGAAAATAAGATTTAAAATGGATGAGCAGTATTGAATTTGCTTCATGGAAGACATCAGTATTTCAGTATTAACCCATCTATCTCAAGAAGAAATGCTGTGCCACTGGTCTTGTGCTTTCCCCAGAGAGACATTCTAGAAGGGGAAATGCATTTGTTTGTATCCTTTCATTGATTATGAAATAGGGGAACGAAAACAAATTTGCATACCAGGTGATCTGTGAATCGTTGGTTTGCTGCAGTTATTTCACTTGAGATAAAGAGCGGCATATGCTGGGGTACCACAGACTGACAGCCCTGGCTATTGGAATTCCAGACCTAACTCTTAACATGCCAGGGACTAAATGTGGAAAGCAATGTGTGAGAAAGACCCCAAAAGAGGGGCCGCATCAAAAGCATTTTGCTTCTCTTAGGTATATATCTGGCCCCATTACTCCAGTATCTACACACCTCAAAGTTTGTAATGAAGTTAGCCTGTGAGTTAGGGGATTGCTATTGTCCCCATTATACAGATGGGAAAGGAAAGGCCAGAGAGGCTAAGTGATTTGCCCAATGAAGTCTAGCAGAATAGGCCTCCCAAATCCTAGGCTGGTGCCCTAAGCACTGGAACATCCCGCCTCTCTATGTAGTTGGGCCCTTCTCATTCACGCTGGGAACTTAGAATACCAGGGGATTGCTTCCCTTGGTGTAAGTCATGTTTTTTATCACCTCAGTGTCCTGATTCTTTATTTCTGAGGTAAATAATTTGTAACAATTAAAGTGGGAGGGCATCAAATTGGGGCGGGATGTCTACAACTTTGGGAATTAAATGAACGACATCCCCTGAGAAAGTAGGACGTGGGAGAGGCACGTCTTCAGGGCAAGTGAAGGGATAGCCGTGCTCCCTCACCCTGCCCCCTGGCTGGAAGGGACCATGACAAGAGAGAAGGAGCATCATTTGATCTCCATGCCACCTCAGTCCTGAGCTTCTCTCCTGAAAGTGGTGATAGCACTGCCCCTTTTGAAGATGGTTTTTGCTCTAGGGACCCATTTGTCCATTGATGTGTGCTGGTGGTGGATAGAACGTGTGCGTTAGTATCAGTTTTGGTTGGTGGGTAGCTAACAGATCATGGGGTGGGCTCTCGAGTGAATCTGTTGCTATTAGTTCCTGGAAAACGATTGCATACAATTGTGTGTTGGTGTCTGTGTCAGAGAGTTGGCCAACAAATACTATTGCTGCAGTTTCCTGGCAGCAGTGGTAGGAATCTCCCTCCATTCACAGATGGCGCAGGAGATCATCGCTTGATGCTGTGTTGTGCAGTCTGGGTTGGAGACAACAACAACAACAACAACAACGGTAGCGGCAAACATCTTTTGTGTGGATTAGGTGAGGAATGTGGGGGCGGTGTTTGGCTGCACAGTTCCATCTGCGTTCTCCTTTCACGAGTTGGCTCTGAGCGCGCGCAGGGTGATGGACTGTCAGTACAGGACGGGCGGTGGACTGGTGATGGGGGATGGAGGATCAGTATTAGTGTTACAGGAGCATCTGGAGATCTCAGCCGAGATCACAGCCCCATTGGGCTAATCAGTGTCCATGCACAGTGAGAGGCCCGGCCCCTTCCCCAAAGAGCTTATACTCTACACAGAGAAAGGGGGCAGGAGGGAAAGAGAAGAGCCTGCTGGGGCTACCCCTCTCTGCAGCATGCCTGCAGTCCCAAAATTGTGCAAGGGAGACGTCCCCTTTGAGGCCATCTGGTCTTCTGTAGACCTACCCATCCCCCCACTCCTGGCAGCTTGGGTAAGGGAAACACACGAAGTAGGAGTCACACAGACACGGAAGCAGGTAGGAGCAGCTGGAATAAGAGATCACAGGCACCCCTTAAAAAAGTGCCTTTATCCTGCCTTTGCCAGACCTAAGTTTTGATTTCGTACCTCAGTTTCCCCATCTATCAACCCAGGGAGGTAACAGTTACTTTCTTTTCTGGCAACACATGGCTGTTGACACCTTTGTTCCTGTATATTGTGGTGGAAACACTGAGGTCATGACTACTGGGCTAGGTGCTGGGATCGTCAATGGCCTCTAATGGTCTAGAACAGGGTTTCTCAAACTGGGGTCGCCGCTTGTGCAGGGAAAGCCCCTGGCAGGCAGGGCCGGTTTGTTTACCTGCCCCGTCCGCAGGTCCGGCCGATCGTGGCTTCCACTGGCCACAGTTCGCCACCGCAGGCCAATGGGGGCTGCTGGAAGCGGCGGCCAGTACGTCCCTCGGCCCGCACCGCTTCCAGCGGCTCCCATTGGCCTGGAGCAGCGAACCGCGGCCAGTGGGAGCCGTGATCGGCCGGACCTGCAGACGGGGCAGGTAAACAAACCAGCCCAGCTCGCCAGGGGCTTTCCCTGAACAAGCGGCGACCACAGTTTGAGAAACACTGATCTAGAACATTGCTGGGTGCAGGGTGATTGCAGCCATATTGGTCCCAGGATATTAAAGAGACAAAGTGGGTGAGGTAGTATTGTTTACTGGACCAACTTCTGTTGGTGAGAGAGAGAGAGAGAGAGAGAGAGAGAGAAGCTTCCAAGCTACACAGACCTGAAGGAGAGCTGTGTGTGGCTCAAAAGCGTGTGTCTCTCACCCACAGAATTTGGTCCAATAAAAGATATTACCGCCCCCATCTTGTCCGTCTAGAACATTATCAGCCATGTGCTTGCTGTGAATGACTCTGGGCATGCTCCATGCAGCTCTGTGCCAGTGAAACAATTATCAAATATTGCAGAGATCCCCTGGCTGGAAAGGAAGGGCTGGATGGGCCCCAGTCTACATGGGCTCAGGGTGGTGGCTCTGACAGCTCCCAGAGCAAAGTTCTGGGACTGGAGTAGCACCTTACACACAGAAATCAATAGGACTATGCCTATAGTGCGTCAGAGAGGAAAGATGGGCCAGTAATTAAGGACTAGGTCAGCACATGGAAAACTCAAGTTTAAGTCCTTGTTCGGCCACAGACTTGTGTGATTTTAGATAAGTCACGTAGTCTCTCTGGCCCAGATCCACAAAGGGGGTTAGGCTCCCAAATTGAGCTGAAATTAATGGAAATTTGTGGCTCTAGGCCTCTGGGCTTTAGTAGTCAGAGACTATGGCTACACTAGACAATTTACAGCAGCGCAGCTTGGCAGATGCAGATGCTCCACTGTAAACTCTCGCTGTAGCCGTTCTAGCTATGTCGGCAGAAGCTCTCCCCATGACCCAGCGCTGTCCACACCGGCGCTTAAATCGGCATAAATTATGTCGCTTGGGGGCATAGCTAATTCACACCCCTGAGCGACATAATTTACGTTGACTTAAGCTGTAGTGTAGCCATAGCAATAGGATTTACCCCTCTCAGAGTGTTGGGAAGATACATTATGAGGCGTAAGACAGATGCATATTCTTGCCTCAGAGTCCTTCTCAGTCTTAGGAGCTGGGTGTCAGGTTCAATAGTATAACCCATATCTCTGTCATTGTATCATGGACCAGCCCAGAAGCAATCCAAGGGTTAATTGGTTGGTTTATTTCATTGTCACGAAAAATAAAATAAGCTGGTATAAAAAGTAGTTTATTGGAAAATCTAATCATTTCAGGTGCAAGACACATTTTTAAGTGGTCATAGATAATGCAAAGAAACATTAAAATAAGGGCTATGTACCAGCTCTGTCCTAAGCCTTGTGTTGACATTATCTCTGATCCGGGAGTTAAATGCAATAATAAACTACTCATTTTACTTTTTAAGGATTCAGTCGCTAGACAGTGGAACAACAAAAGAAATACATTTTTAATGAACTCTTCCCTACAGAGCGAAATACGGCAGAGAGCGGAACCCAAAATAACTAACAATGCTAGCAGGAATAAATTATTCAATTTAATAAAAAGGCAGTTTTGCAAAAGCTTGTTTGGATGTAATGGGAAAATTTGCTGTGTTTTGTTTTCTTTTCATAATAGTTATACAAAATAAGGGTAAACAATGCCATGCTTCAAAGCTGGTCATGCAAAGAGTCAAGAAGAAAATACCCCCATATATAGTATTGAAAACTTGGCAAAGTGAATTAAAGAGCAAGAACACCTTCCTCTGAGTTTTCTATTGCAGCTACGGTGCCTGATCCTGCTTCGCTACGCTTTACCATGCACTTCAAAGGCTGCAGGACCATGCCCATTATAATCATTCACGTGACAATAGTATTCATCTTATAGTAGCACATAGAAATCTCCTCCAAGATGTTCTTGTCTAGCTGTACATATAAATAATACCTGGCTCTTATCAGTAGATGTCAAAGAACTTTACAAAGGAGGTAGCTTCACTATCCCCATTTTAAATAGCAGGAGACCCACCCTACCTGAAAGAGATTACAATGTAAATAGACGAGAGGTAGAAAGGCAAACAGAGGGGAAGTGACTTGTCCAATGTGACAAAGCAGGTCAGTAGCAACACCAGCAATAGAACCCAGACTGCTAATCCAGCACATTAGTCATTGGACCATCCAACCTCTCCAGACAAGAGCCATCAATGTGATGGACAAATGGTCTGATCTAATACGGCAAATCCCATATTCCTATTTGTTTGAAAAAGGCGTTCTATTTTCCTCCCCTCACCCCCAAACTCCCATCTCTTGCTATCATGATCCCCCATAAACAATAGCATTGGATAAATCATGCAAACAAAAATATGCACCAATATGCATTGGCATTTTTTAGAACATAAGAACGGCCATACTGGGTCAGACCAACAGTGGCCAGTGCCAGGTGCTTCAGAGGGAATGAACAGAACAGGTAATCGTCAAGTGATCCATCCCCTGTCACCCATTCCCAGCTTCTGGCAAACAGAGGCTAGGGACACTTCAGAGCATGGTTTTACATCTGTGCCCATCCTGGCTAATAGCCATTGATGGACCGATCATCCATGAATTTATCTAGTTCTTTTTTGAACCCTGTTATAGTCTTGGCCTTCACAACATCCTCTGGCAAAGAGTTCCCAGACTGACTGTGCACTGTCTGAAGAAATACTTTCTTTTGTTTGTTTTAAACCTGCTGCCTACTAATTTCATTTAATGACCCCTAGTTCTTGTGTTATGAGGAGTAAATAACACTTCTTTATTCATTTTCTCCAAACCAGTCATGATTTTATAGATCTCTATCATATCCCACGTTAATCGTCTCTTTTTTCAAGCTGAAAAGTCCCAGTCTTATTCATCTCTCCTCATATGGAAGCTGTTCCATACCCCTAATCATTTTTGTTGCCCTTTTCTGAACTTTTTCCAATTCCAATATATCTTTTTTGAGATGGGACGACCACATCTGCACGCAGTATTCAAGATGTGGGCGTACCATGGGTTTATACAGAGGCAATCTGATATTTTCTGTCTTATTATCTATCTTTTTCCTAAGGATTCCCATCCTTCTGTTGACTTTTTTGACTGCTGCTGAACAATGAATGGATGGATTTGTTTTTTCTATATTCACTTCCCTTTCATGTGTGCTTTCTGAAAACATATGAATGACTGAGTTTTACTGGCAAAGATAGTCACCAAAACCAATTTTTAAATTCATACAAACCAGTATTCACACACGATGTAGTTGTGCACTTATCCAATCAGGGAGCAGAGACAATATAGTAAGTGACTTTTCTGACCAGTCACAACAAAGCTCCATAGCTGGGATTAAGTTATGATTCCATGGAATCAAATAATAAAAAAGTGAAAATTCATCACATACATTTGCATAACAAATCAGACTGTGGAACTCTTTGCAAGCAGAGAAAGGCTAAACTCCTTGAATAAATTATTTATTGCAAATTATTCATTCAGCTCTAATAAATAGCTGTCTCTTTCTGGCTGAAAATGTTCTGTAATGTTCCTCAAAAGCCAAAAGGAAATTCAAGAATAGGATTGTGATGTTGCACTCCATATGCTTTATGAAAATATGCTTATGAATGTGAATATGATGTAACTGGAATATGCTTTATGCAAAAGGTCTCTTCTAAGGTATCATTACAAAGCTTGTAATCTACTGAGTCTGTTCATCCTATTTGTTTGCATGTATTATTTCTATGTCTGAAGTTAGGAGAATAAGATATAAACTTGTATTACTGATGTAAACATATTAAGTGGAAGCCATTAAGGGGGCTTCAGAATCAATGACCTGTAAATGGCTCTGTTTACTTGCAGACCTTCCTGTGTACCTGTGGGCCAGCCCAGGAAGAAAGGAGGCTGGGGTCTCACAGGACATGTGATCATGTCACCTGATACCGGAATCCATCTTAAAACTGGTACTTTTCCATTTAGAAGGAGGGGTGGGGACCCAGAGAGACAAACGATTCCCGCTTTGTGCCAAAGCTATAAAAGGGTGTGGAGCAGGACAAAGAAAGAGCTAGTGTCATGAGAAAGCCCCTGCTTACCACCTAAGATGTCTGCTGGAACTAACAAGGACTGTGCCAGGGGAAAGGATTGGGCCCAGCCTAGGAAGGAGTCTAGTCTGTGAAAGAAGCTTATTGGAACATCTCTGAGGGTGAGATTTTACCTGTAAACAGTTTCAAAATGTATTAGGCTTAGACTTGCATGTTTTGTTTTATTTTGCTGGGTGACTTACTTTTTTCTGTCTGTTATTACTTGAAACCAATTAAATCCTACTTTTTATACTTAATAAAATCACTTTGGCTTATTAATTAACCCAGAATAAGTGATTAATACCTGGGGGAGCAAACAGCTGTGCATATCTCTCTATCAGTGTTATAGAGGGCGGACAATTTATGAGTTTACCCTGTATAAGCTATATACAGAGTAAAACGGATTTATTTGGGGTTTGGATCCCATTGGGAGCTGGGTGTCTGGGTGCTGGAGATAGGTGACCTGCTGAGCAGTTTTCGGTTAAAGTCTGAAGCTTTGGGGGCATGGTCCATACCCTGGGTCCGTGTTGCAGCAGGCTAGCGTGTCTGGCTCAACAAGGCAGGGTTCTGAAGTCTCAAGCTGGCAGGGAAAACAGGCTCAGAGGTAATTTCAGCACATCAGGTGACAGTCCCCAGGGGATCTCTGTGACCTAACCCATCACAACAATTTACATTGAAGAACAGACAGGATTATTCACAGGATGCTCAAAACAACCTATGCAACTGACAAAGGCTGCATTGTGCTTTTGAACAGCCCGATTCTCAAAAAGGCTCAGCACCCAGTAGCCACTGAGGACAATGGCAGCTGCTAGGTTCCTGAGCTGTTTTGAAAACCAAGCGTCTTCATTGAGGTGCCTCAATGGAGCTGAGCTCCTTTGAAAATCTGCCCCTGGATTCTTTGCTTATGCACTATAGATTTTACACTTCACCTTAAGTGCTGCTGTCTACTCACTCATAGCATGATGCTATCTTTGCTTGGTGTGTCGTTAACGGGTAGAGGGGAAAGGCAACCTGGAGTATAGTCAAATGTAGCGCTCTGTGCAGAGTGAAAGAAGAACCTTCTGCATCCTTTCTGCCTCCCCGCCTTCCTATCCAGGTTCCCCAACTGGAGCCAAGCAGTCCTCCTCAGACAGATCCGAGTGCCTGGTTGGGCTGAAGTAGCAAGGCCCAGCCATACACTTTATGCTTTAATAAAGCTGTCAGGGTTGGCATGCCCGTATCCACCACTTCTCCCTTTTTCTCCATCTCAAGCAGGATGGAGGGATTATGCAGATGAGCCGCTACATTGTGTCTGGCTGGGAAACATTGTCCTGCATGCTTGGCGTAGTCTGAATTCGTTTCTATACCCCCTGAATGTCCTCAGCTATGAACCGTCTTGAAGGGATAAACACCTTAACAAAGCTGTGTAGCAGATCCACTAAATGGTTCTGGCAGGCACAGAGGTTTCATTGGATGGGAGAATGTGCGCTCGCTCTTTTTTTCACCCCCTCTGCCTTCAAACCTTTGAAGTTTTATTCATGCTGTGTGCAAAAATAAGACGCTTGATTAGAGCTCATGATCTCTTAAAGCTACACTGCTCATTTCATGCAAGCAACTGCTTTCAGGCCTTGGAAAGCCAAATCTCCCATTTGCCAATGACATAATGGACCATTACGCTTTACGCCTCTCGTTTGTCTCAGCGTGAGCACGTAGAAAAAAAGAAAAATAGACGTGCTTTGTTGCCGGGTTCAGTATGGCAGCTCCGTTCTGCTGTGCGGAGGACTCGTCTGGCCCTCTCTGCGAAACCCCTTGAATTTAGCTCTCTCTCTAAGTGCATTGTGTCAGGGCACGTCGTTTGAGCTGGACTGGCTGACACCAATGTAACCCAACACAGGGAGAGGAAAAATCTCATTCACTGGATGCAGCAGGTCAGTTTCTTGTTTGAGATGGTCTGAACATCAGCCCACCAGTAGGAACCTGCAGTTTGGGGCCTTTCTCTCAACTGAATTCTGATCAGGCCAATGGACAAAAAGGCTTATGCCAGGCATGTTAACAGAGGAGGGCAGCATCAGAGAGTGGCTAGTATTTCCCCTGTCCGAATAATGAGTGCAGAATGGGCCCTTTAAATAGTAATAGTCCTTAGCACTTATCTAGTGTTTTTCATCTGTCGATCTCAAAGCACATCAAGTATCATTATTCCCATTTTACAGATGGGGGAACCGAGGCACAGAGTGGCAATGGGGCCAGGTTGTCTTTTGTTGATGGCACTTAGCCTTTGGTGACAGCACCTGCAGTCAGTTTTCCAGAATCTTTACCTTAAAAACTAGAGGACAAATTCTGCTTCCAGCCCTGTTACCTATGGGCCACTCCACCCGTGTACAGCGACTGACACTTTGCCACAGAGAGGTGGGCTAGACCTGCCCCAGTGCAGGCACAGCAAAGTGCTGAGGTAAGCAGGCCTGAACAGGTCCTCTTGCAAGCCTCAGTGCCAGGAGCTTGCTGGAGGTGGGTCTGAGAACAGGAGAAGGTGTGTTAGGCTGGGTGGGGGAGTCTCCCTTACCCTCAGGGCCGGCTTTATGACCCGCGGGGCCCGATTCCAATACCCGGCGGCAGTCCGGGGCTTCAGCGGCACTTCGTGGTGGGGGGTCCGCTCCGGGTCTTCCGCAGCACCGAAGGACTCTCTGCCACCGAAATGCCGCCGAAGACCCCCGGAGCGGACCCCCTGCTGCCGAAGTGCCGCTGAACACCCCGGAGTGGGGCCCTCTTAGGCGCGGGCGCGGTGCCCTCTTAGGTGCGGTGCCCGATTCCGGGGAATCGGGTGAATCGTCTTAAAGCCGGCCCTGCTTACCCTGTGCTGGGTGGAGATTCTGGACTGCTTCCAACGGTGAAGCAGCCCTTAGGTAGCCATTGGGAAGCTGCCATCAATCAGAGTAATCCCAAGGCTGCTCTGTTTTAGCCCCAAAAGTATCCCCCAGAATACTGAGAGCTCAACCTAGGGCTTCCAAGGAGTGACACAAACTGTTCTTTACCCATCTGAGGCAGTTACCTTGAGACGATTCCAAGAGTAGTCAGGGGAAAGTCCTGCAAGCCCATACCAATAGTTCTTCCACCTGTGAGCAGCCTTTATTCAGATGAGAAGTTTCTTTGACTAGGGGCTAGGCTGTGATCAAGAGGTGGTGTGTCAGGCACTCTAGCATAGGATTAGCTCTGGGAAACTTCGTGTCTCAGATGACCAGGAATGAGACTTTTTTTTTTTTTTTACAATGATGATTTTTACACTTGCTAAGTTTTACTGAACTATTTTTTTGGGAATTTATAAACAAATGAAAAAATTGGGGCAAATTTGTACATATTTTGTGATAAAACTACAGCAGCATGATACAAATTGTCGTCTAGATACGGGTCATGCAGGAACACTACGGCCCAGATTCTGCAAATGTTTACACATCTGAGGAGCTTTACCCTGCTGAGCAGGCCCATTGAACTCTGGTGCAGAAGGTTATTCATGAAGATAAGTATGTATCAGATCTGGGTCTTAAACTACTGCAGGTCATCTCCATTTAAATAGGCTTAGCCTTCCCATCACCTGAATAATACAAATGCAGTGGGAAATAAATCAAATCTCTAAATTATCACCAACAAGCAGCCATTATAAGGTAGTGCGGTCATGTGCACCAAGCACTGGCTTGGGACGCGGGAGACTTGGGGTCTAGTCCCAGCTCTGCCAATGACCTACTGGGTTACCTTGGGCAAGTCACTTCATCTCAGTTTCCCCTCCTATCTTTTGTGTGTCTGGGCTACTAAGACCTTAGGTTCTTCAGGAGAGATACTGATTCTCACTATGTATTTCCATGGTCCCTAGCACAATCGAGTCCTGATCTCACTTGGGTTTCACTAGAGAATTACACATCATTATGCTTGGAAGGATTCAATTTTTATCAGTAAATGTTGGTGAACGACAATGTCACTGTACTCACACAAACCGATGGAAAAAATATTTCCATTGATAATCAAAATTCACAGGTAGGCAAGGGAAGAAAAATATTGCTGAATACATCTTAGAGTTTGATTTAAGGATATTAATTTTGCATATTTTATGTGCGATGATGACAATATGTTTTAACAGCTACAGAGCTTTAACTTTTTGAATCTCAGCATCTACTGCCATTAAATAATGATTGTCTGACCCCCCCACCCATATTGTCTGACTGATTGGAACAAATTGATAAATTAAACAATATTAAGTCACCAGGGCCAGATGGCATTCACCCAACAGTTCTGAAGGAACTCAAATATGAAATTGCAGAACTACTAAGTGTGGTATATAACCTATCACTTAAATCAGCTTCTGTACCAGATGACTGGAGGATAGCTAATGTGATACCAATTTTTGAAAAAAGGCTCCCAGAGGTGATCCTGGCAATGACAGGCCAGTAAGCCTAACTTCAGTACTGGCAAATTGGTTGAAATGATAGTAAAGAAAAGAATTATCAGACACATAGATGAACACAATTTGTTGGGGGAAGATTCAAACACGGCTTTTCTAAAGGGGACTCATGGCTTACCAATCTATTAGAATTCTTTGAGGAGGTCAACAAACATGTGGACAAGGGTTATCCAGTGGATAAAGTATGCTTGGACTTTCAGAAAGCTTTTGAAAAGGTCCCTCATCAAAGGCTCTTAAGCAAAGCAAGCAGTTATGGAATAAAAGAAAAGGTCCTCTCATGGATCAGTAACTGGTTAAAAGACAGGAAACAAAGGGTAGGAATAAATAGTTTTCAGAATGGAGAGAGTGTAATAGTGGTGTCCTCCAGGGATCTGAATTGGGACCAGTGCTGTTCAACATATGCATAAATGATCTGGAAAAAGGGGTAAACAGTGAAGTGGGAAAATTTGCAGATGATATAAAACTACTCAAGATAGTTAAGTCCAAAGCAGACTGCAAAGAGTTACAAAGGGATCTCACAAAACTGGGTGACTGGGCAACAAAATGGCTGATGAAATTCTATTTTGATAAATACAAAGTAATGCACATTGGAAAACATAATCCCGACTATACATATAAAATGATGGGGTCTAAATTAGCTGTTACCACTCAAGAAAGATCTTGGAGTCATCATGGATAGTTCTATGAAAACATCTGCTGAACATGCAGCGGCAGTCAAAAAAGCTAACAGAATATTAGGAATCATTAGGAAAGGGAGAGATAATAAGGCAGAAAATATCATAATGTCATTATATAAATCCATGGTATGACCACACCTTGAATACTGTATGCATTTCTGGTCACTCCTTCTAAAAAATATATATATTAGAATTGGAAAAGTTACAGAGAAGGATAACAAAAATGATTAAGAGTATAGAACGGCTTCCACGTGAGGAAAGATTAAAAGGACTGGGACTTTTCAGCTTGGAAAAGAGACGACTAAGGAGGTCTATAAAATCAAGAACGGTGCGGAGAAAGTGAATAAGGAAATGTTATTTTCTCCTTCGAATAACACAAGAACCGGGGGGTCTCCCAATGAAATCAATAGGCAGCAAATTTAAAAACAAACAAAAGGAAGTATTTCTTCACACAACGCACAGTCAACCTGTGGAGTTCATTGCCACGAAATGTTTGATGGCCAAAGCTATAACTGGGTTCAAAAAAGAATTAGGTAAATTCCTGGAGGACAGGTCCATCAATAGCTATTAACCAAGATGGTCAGGGATGCAACCCCATGCTCTGGGTTTCCCTAGCCTCTGACTGCCAGAAGCTGATAGTAGACCAGTGGTTCTCGACTAGGGGTACGCATACCCCTGGGGGTACACAAAGAGTACATCAACTCATCTAGATATTCGCCTAGTTTTACAACACGCTACATAAGAAGCACTAGTGAAGCCAGTACAACCTAAAATTTCAAACCGAATGACTCGTTTATACTGCTCTACATACTATACACTGAAATGTAAGTACACTATTTATATTCCAATTGATTTATTTTATAATTATATGGTGGAAATGAGAAAGGCAGCAATTTTCCAGTAATAGTGCGCTGTGACACTTCTGTATTTTTATGTCTGATTTTGTAAGCAAGTAGTTTTTAAATGAGGTAAAACTAGGGTGACCAGATAGCAAGTGTGAAAAATTGGGACGGGGGTGGGGGGTAATAGGACCCTATATAAGAAAAAGACCCCAAAATCAGGACTGTCCCTATAAAATTGGGACATCTGGTCACCCTAGGTAAAACTTGGGGTACACGAGACAAATCAGACTCGTGAAAGGGGTACAGTGCTCCGGAAAGTTTGAGAGCCACTGGAGTAGATGACAGGGGATAAATCATGAGATAATTGCCTGCATTGTTCATTCCCTTTGAAGCACATGGTCTTGGCCACTGTCGGAAGACAGGATACTGGCCTGGATGGACCATTGGTCTGACTCAGTTTGGCTGTTCTTCTTATGATCTTCCCTCATAATTTCTCACAACTGAAAAAATGTAAAATCAATAAAAATAGAAAAAAAAAGCTTAAAATCCATAATTCTGCACAACTGTGAAAATTTAAATAAGTAAACATTTTAAAATGCTTAAAAATAAACATTGATATTATCCATCAAAAAATAGATTAAAAAGCCCTAATTCTGCTGATCCTACACATAATTAATAATAAGGTATAAATATATGTGATAACTATTATACCTGCTTAGCTTCATTTCCTTTTTTCTGTACTATTTGAAGATCAGAAAAAGTATATGTTCTTCCCTGGTCTCCAAATTAAGCTGGTTACTTGTAATTTAATTTCAAACCCCTGGTATGGAACAGTTATAGAGAAAGAAACGACGCTGTGATTTACCTACTGTAATTGTTACTGTGAAACTGTACAAACAATTCTATACTATCCACCTTCTTTATAAGTCAAGTCTTGCCCCTGCTGATGGCAAACTATAGTTTGCAGGGGTGTATATTTTTCTTATCCAGACCCAGGCTTTGTCTGTACCATATTCTAGTACAATGTGGGTTTTGTGAAGCTGAGGTTTGGTGCATTGTAATTTCACTGCAGCTAGTAAGGGGCTGCCAAGGGAATACTTCTTCTACTGATCTTTGTAAAGCAAGCAGGGCTCTATTGTACCTGAACTGTTAACTAAGTAGCCATGCTATCAGAAAAGCTAGGGCAAGATCATGCCGGATTAGACTAGAACTAGACATACCAGATTGAATTTGTATCAATGTACCTTGATTTCTCTTCTGCATTAGGAATATTCATGTTGATTACAATGAATCCAGACTATGTGGACCACTTAAAAAAAAGTCTTTGCAGTTTTGATTGCAGGTCTGGCATCTGTATTCTCTCTCTTTTGAATGTATTTGCAGAGAGAAGAATATGAAGTAAAATCATCAAAACATAGATGGCTTTAAATATCACACTAAATGCACTGCCTTGTCTTCTATCTATTGTTAGTGTTTTGAGGATGAATAGGTAGATATGACAAGACAAATATCAAAAGAATGTGAAACAATATCAGAGCCATAGCATCTAATCAAGACAGATTATACCACCAGCTTGGGAAAGGAGAAAAAGCTATGCATAGGCAGGTGGTCTGAATACCAAAACTCGAAAGAAAGGGGTGTAGCGCAAGGTCTTACAGCTGTTTTTAGAGAAAGTGTTTCATCGTATGGATCAGCCTATCAAAAAAGACAGAAAAGTTCCTTCCCATAGGCTTAGCTTTCCTTTTTTAGGAAGGCCCCTGACTTGATTAGGGTCTGTAGGCCTGTGTTTAAACAGGCACACAGTTGTGACTGATGGCACAGCTTTGTCATGCCAGGCATGAAGGCAAAAGACCAATCTCTGCAATACATCTGAAGCAACAATGACTATTCACAGTACACTGCCTTTACTCCAATTATAAAATAGCCTGGGATCTGTTTTAACTTAGCTTTGGTTTATGACTCGTTAGCTTACTTAATTTAGTTTATTACACAAACAAAAGCGCAAGGATGGGGAGGTGCAGAGGTTTCTGAGTCAGTAGCCTGTTTCTTGTAAGGGTGCCTTAGAAGAGCCTAAGATGCAGTGATGTGGTCAATGGTGTTTCCAAATAAATCTCTCATTGTTTCTTGGTGTGCTTGGTTTTATTATTGAAACTCCGGTGAGCATAGCAAGGAAAGGAAAGGTGGATGGGGGTAGAGAGAGAAGGCCACTGGCTCAGTTTCTGATGGGCTGCTCCCGGGTCAGTAAATGGAAGTCATCAGATCACTAGGTCCCTGACTCAAGAAAGCACATATGTGTGTGCTTAACTCCAAGCCCCACTGTTGTCAATGGGATTTAAGTACATGCTTAAGTGCTCTCCTCAACAGGGATGCTTGGCTGAGTTGGGGCCATGGTCCCCATTTCCCGACTGCCTCCCTGTTTCCCATTCCCCTCTGTGGCGTCTCTCCGTCCTTCTGTCAACCTCTTCCTATTTTCCCCAGCCATCTCCTTTTGGCCTCTGTTTTCTACTTTTCCCTTCTCAGTCAGTCAGGATCTACATTATTCTTTCTCCTCCCAATATGCCTATGATCCCTTCCTCTAATAACCTATACCCACTTAGGGCCCTCTTTCCTCTCCCATATCCCCCAGAAATCCTCCTGCACCTATACCTCCTCCCCCAGCCCCCCAGTACAGCCACATCTTTGCCTCCCTCCCTCTCAGCATCTCCATCTGGGCCACCTCCTCTAGGCGGCCTTCTTTCTGAGCCTTCTTCCCCCTTAGAATACCTCTCTCTGACTCCCTGTCCCAGTAGCCTTCTCTGGGCCAACATGCATGTCCCTTACCCAACAAATTGATGAAATTGTCTAGAACTGAGCCAAGTTGGTTAGTATGTGACGATGGTTTTGGTTTTGAGAAAGTGCCATTTCCCTTTGCATATTGGTGATAGAACAAGTGCTTGGAGGCACCAAAAGAACAGCCTCCCACAAGGATCAGTATTAACTCCAAGGTTATTCAACTTACATTTGAATGACTTACCATATACTGGGTCTCGCAAGTTTGTTTATGCAGACGATAAATGCCTCAGCACTCAGTCACACTTCAGAACACTCCCAAGTGTGTCAAAGAACGCAGATATGGTGGCTGTGGCCAATGATTGTAGTCGGTGGTGCCTGATACTGAGTGGAAGCAAGACTATGTCGAGTGTCTTCCACTTACATCATGCACAAGTGGGCAGAGAGGTGATCATAGTTCTCAATGGTCAATAAATAAAGCATGACTCACACCTGATGTATCTAGGCGTCGCGTTGGATAGAACTCTCACATAGCATGACCATCTAACAAAGACTGCAACTAAAGTCAAACAGTGCAACAACCTGCTCGGAAAACTGGCCGGAAAGACGTGGGGCGCTGATGCCCAGATGTTATGCACTTCAGCCTTGGCACTCTGTTATTCAGCAGTGGAGTACTGCACTCCGGTATGGACTCACTTGTCTCCACAAAGATGATCTACGTACAACTTAATTGCACCATGAGTATTATTTCAAGCACACTTAAGTCTACTCCTCTACTATGGTTACCGGTTCTCTGCAATATTGCTCCACCCAGTGGTTACAGAGAGGAAAACGTAGCATAGCTCGTGACAAAATTACATGATATGCCACATCTACCATTAATTAAAGACCTGTTTAGTCTACCACATGTTCATCTGCCCTCACATTGCCCATTGTGGATAAGTTTACCATGTGAGGGATTTACAGTAGAGGACGCATGGCAAGCTTCATGGTCCGCAGAGAAAGTGACAAATAATTATCTTGTCTCAGACCCCACTCAGCATGTTTGCTTTACTATGAAGGCAGCGGAGCCTTCTGAACCAGTTTTGTACTGGACATGGAATTTGTGCTGCAGCGGTATTTCGGTGGTGTTTTAGAGACAGTCCACAATGTCAATCTGGGCATCCACCAACCATGGTGACAGAACAAGGAATAATGGTCTCAAGTTGCAGTGGGGGAGGTTTAGGTTGGATATTAGGAAAAACATTTTTACTAGGAGGGTGGTGAAGCACTGGAATGGGTTACCTAGGGAGGTGGTGGAATCTCCTTCCTTCGGGGTTTTTAAGGTCAGGCTTGACAAAGCCCTGGCTGGGATGATTTAGTTGGGGATTGGTCCTGCTTTGGACTAGATGACCTCCTGAGGTCCCTTCCAACCCTGGTATTCTCTGATTCTATGACACACATTGTTGAGGACTGCAAAATGACTCAACTTCCAGGAGGTCTGTGTGTCTTGAACATCGTTGATGAGAACGTTGTGGCTGGGCTTGACCGGACTGCATACGCCAATAAGAATAACCATCCTTCATACCACTGGTTAAAAGAGCTGTGCAGACAAAGTTATTTCCCCATCACAAGTTCTATTGATCCTACAAACCCCAGAAACTATGCCATACATTCTTGAGCACGATCTGCAAGCACCTTAGCTATTAAAATATGCACAGACATAGAGCACTCTCGCAGCCCCTCCCTTACCTCCGCAACACTCCTCATGCGCCTCACATCTGGGCCTCCAATGGCATAGTCATGCATGCATCTGAGGGGAACCCTTGGGCTGCATGGCGAGGCCCTGTGGGCGTGAGAAGTGCGGGAGGAGGATCCAGGCTGCAGGATGCTATACAGCTACTTTTTGTGTGCTTTAAAATAGTTTCAGTCACAATGACTTTTGAAATGAAGAGAACGAGGGCATTCAAGTCTTCCTGAGAGAGCACAGTGTGTATTTCTGCCTGTGACACCAACACTCTCAGAACAAAATGGCCACCACCTTTGCACACAAGCAGAGGTCTCAGCCCCAACTAACCTCCCAGAACACAACCCACCAGAAGGGGGTGTTCTAGGCCAATGGCAGCTCAGACACCAGCTGCCTCCACTGGACACGGTGACAAGGCAGTTGGCTAGTCACAGCTTTTTGACTCCTGTTCAGCCTGACTGCCTTGACCTCCTGTGTCTGCAGTCTACATATCGGGAGCCATAAAGCTTCATCTGGACATTCAGGGATGAAATTAGAAGTGGCCTTATCTTTGCTGAATTCTTTCAATTTTGGAAGCCGGGAGACCCCTACAAGGTCTGACAAGGAGTTAGTGACGATGGTGGGCATCAGTAGGGGAGGAAAGAAAAGTTTGCAGAAGGGAAAAGTGCCTCTGAACCGCTCGTTCCCCTTCAGTCCTTTCATAAGATGTTTAGACTGCAGTTTATATAAACTCTACCCCAATGGGAATCCCATCCAAAGCTTTGGGTGACCTTCACCTACATCAGAGAGATATAAAGGGGGTGAGGTGGGGGAGGAGAATGACCGAAGTAGCAGCACTGCTACCATCCATCTTACCAATCATCATCTGAGCCCCAGTCATGTGATCAATACTGCTTAAACCCACCCCCCCCCACACACACATTCGAACCAGGAAAATTGACTTAACTGTTTTTAGCCAAACATCTGAATGAGATATGTATAGAATCATAGAGATGTAAGGCTGGAAGAGACCTTGAGAGGCCATCTAGTCCAGCCCCCCTTGCTGAGGCAGGTCCAAGTCAACCTAGACCATCCCTGATAGGTGTTTGTCCAACCTGTTCATAGAATAGAATCATAGAATATCAGAGTTGGAAGGGACCTCAGGAGGTCATCTAGTCCAACCCCCTGCTCAAAGCAGGACCAATCCCCAACTAAATCATCCCAGCCAGGGCTTTGTCAAGCCCTGACCTTAAAAACCTCTAAGGAAGGAGATTCCACCACCTCCCTAGGTAACCCATTCCAGTGCTTCACCACCCTCCTAGTGAAAAAGTTTTTCCTAATATCCAACCTAAACCTCCCCCACTGCAACTTGAGACCATTACTCCTTGTTCTGTCATCTGGTACCACTGAGAACAGTCTAGATCAGGGGTCGACAACCTTTCAGAAGTGGTGTGCTGAGTCTTCATTTATTCACTCTAATTTAAGGTTTCGCGTGCCAGTAATACATTTTAATGTTTTTAGAAGGTCTCTTTCTATAAGTCTATAATATATAACTAAACTATTGTTGTATGTAAAGTAAATAAGGTTTTTAAAATGTTTAAGAAGCTTCATTTAAAATTAAATTATAATGCAGAGCCCCCTGGACTGGTGGCCAGGACCCGGGCAGTGTGAGTGCCACTGAAAATCAGCTTGGGTGCTGCCTTTGGCACGCATGCCATAGGTTGCCTACCCCGATCTAGATCCATCCTCTTTGGAACCCTCTTTCAGGTAGTTAAAGCAGCTATCAAATCCCTCCTCATTCTTCTCTTCTGCAGACTAAACAATCCCAGTTCCCTCAGCCTCTCCTCATAACTCATGTGCTCCAGCCCCCTAATCATTTTGGTTGCCCTCCACTGGACTCTTTCCAATTTTTCCACATCCTTCTTGTAGTGTGGGGTCCAAAACTGGACACAGTACTCCAGATGAGGCCTCACCAATGTCGAACAGAGGGGAATGATCACGTCCCTCGATCTGCTGGCAATGCCCCAATTTATACAGCCCAAAATGCCGTTAGCCTTCTTGGCAACAAGGGCACACTGTTGACTCATATCCAGCTTCTCGTCCACTGTAACCCCTAGGTCCTTTTCTGCAGAACTGCTGCCTAGCCATTCGGTCCCTAGTCTGTAGCTGTGCATGGGATTCTTCCGTCCTAAGTGCAGGACTCTGCACTTGTCCTTGTTGAACCTTGCTGAGAGTGCAGTCCATGCCATCCTCCAGATCATTAATGAAGATATTGAACAAAACTGGCCCCAGGACTGACCCTTGGGGCACTCCGCTTGTTCTTAAAAGCCTTCCATGGCAAGGATCCTCTATGGATATCCAGGATCCAAGGAGGGAGAGGCCTACCCCAAACAGAAAAAAGATGTGCCCTTTAAGTAAGCCTCCAAACCAACACCCAGCCAGCAGAGTGACTAGTTTCCTTAATGTTCTAGGAAGAACGCAGATTTCCTCCCTTAGGCATCAGGTCAGGGGAGGACCCACTTTACCTAGTTCATAAGGCCCTTAGGGCTCCCAGGCTGTTACAGCCATAAGCTCAAGACTACCCCTTAAAGCAGTGGTTCCCAAACTGGGGTTCGTGAACCCCTGGGGGTTCGCGAAATGTTACAGGGGGTTCTCAGGAAAAAATTCCCTAATGGCAGACAGAGCTGTCCCTAGGGACCCTGGGCAGCACGGGTCAGCAGCCCAGAGCTCCTGGACTTTCAAGAGCTAAGCAGATCAAAGCAAACATCTCTATCACACTGAGGAGATTTAAACTTCAAGACTCCTTATAAGAAATGGAAAGGGAGGTGGATATTTTTTGCAGTTTTTAAAATTAAATAGGCAGCTAGTATTGTTTTTAAAATTATGAAGAACAAGTTTAAGCTTTGTTGTAACGTGCGTTGTTTGCCTGGACTGCTCAAGACCTGAATGCTTGTGTAGGAGGAACTCTTTGAGTTGGCTTCTTAAATACCTTCCTGCTGTTTCATGTCTGATACTCCTTGATGAAACCTAGGAGCCTTGTCTTATAACAGGCTTATTCAAAGTGACACAAGCTACAAAAGTGAGAGCTTGGAAGTGCGTTGCTGTTTTCATAATGTAATAAAAATACTGACACAATAAATGATAATTAATAATAAATAGTGTGTAATAAGCATGTCATAAAAACAAATTTTATGTTTCCAAGATCACTGCTTTTATAATTTATACTCAGTTCAAGGAGAATATCCCTGGAAATATTAATTTTTAGGAGGGGGTTCACGAGACTTGACTTTTTAGTGAAAGGGGTTCACAGGTTGTTAACGTTTGGGAACCACTGCCTTAAAGGGACACTTCAGGCTAGGATGGAATCCAGTTTCATCTGGACTAGGGCATAGTCTATGTTCAACTCTCCTAACTGCTTGGCTGTCTTTTTATTGTTCCTTTTTTTTAAGTCTCCATGCAGGTTAATAATATGCCAAATGATGAGGGTTTAATTGGCAGGTCATTCTGAAACATTACATATGCTAAATACTTACTACAAGATTAAATCTGACTAAGCAGAATTCAGGACTTGTTACCTGCCTAGCACTTTAACATGTAATTTAGCTCTAAGTGCATAGGAAATTATTCCTTCAGGCATATTAGTCCTTAAACAAGCATTTATTTCAGCAGGATTCACCGCCTTCTTCTAAACCTGAAGATATCAGGGTTTGACCGAGGGATATATTCTTTACTATATTCCCACAAGGTGGTCTTTATTTCAGTGTGCTTCACTGTATGTGGGACTGGAAAGCAGGTTTTACAGCTTAGCAGTGTTCAATTCTGACGGTATTGGCAACAATCCATTATTTAACATTTAATGAACATTGCTTAAAAGTCAGAAACCCTCTCACAGCTTTCTCCCGGGGCTGGATTTACCCATCTCCAAATAGTTGATTGAACCTGGGTTTATATTCTTCACATCACCTTTCAGTAATTTCTGCCATTGCAGTGTGCGGGAGTTGAATCCGGAAGCAGAGATGCCTATCAGAAAAAGTTGCCATTGGCATCTGTGAGCTACGCATGTGTTTTCTACCGTGTCCCTCCTCTTGATTTCCATAAAATCCCTATGAGCACTTCTGCGTGTGATAGCTTGTTCAACAAACACTCCGTGGATTCAGCTTATCCAAGGAAGAGTCCAAATAGCACAGGTTGAAGGAAGCTATGCCCCCTCTGCTGTGCATTTACTGTGTCTAGAAGCAATGATGGGTAACCAGTTCTTTAGCTGTATCGTATTCTTGCTGGCCTGCATTCCTTTTTCCAGAAAAGGGCAGGTTCTTTCCAACATGTGTTACATTGTTAAAGCATTGGAAGGGTTTTAAAATGAAAAGAGATAGAAGCAGCAGCAGATAAAAATGAAAAGAGCTAGAGCCAGGTGTCTATTTTAAGGATAGGAGAATTTTCATCTTATTTGTTGCTTGCAGGGATGATAAAGGACACATTTACATTTATGATAAGCATCTACTCCATTTCAACCCCTTTAGCTCCCATATTCATTCTGCAATGACATTCGCCTTATAAAATCATTACCACAGGATGCTGCATTAGTGTCCCCAAAGCACTACAGGCCAAATTCGGTTAATTTATGTTGGGATAAATCTGGAGTCACCAGTGGACTTTCCTTAGCTGTATAGTGCTGTAAATGCATAGCACCACGACAACTTGCTGGGTTATTACTGAACCCAGGACTTGGGAGTGTGTGTTTTTCAAGAAGGGTGGAGGATGCCCTGATCCCCCAAGGTAGATATTTGTGTAGCTCCAATTGAAATCAATAGGAATTAGGTGCCTGTAAAGGGCTCCACTCACCACAGGTGCACCTCCTTGTGGCTAGGTTTGGGAATTAGCTTTTGCCCCATCTGGTGCCCCCTGTCATCGGGGGCTCACACTGCAATCCCTCTCTCTTTTCACAACTCACAGTGTTCCCTCTTTGTGACTCAGCCCTCTGGCCAGGTCACTCTACAGTCCCCCCCCTTGCAGGGTATCAAAGTCCCATCAGACAAGCTGTCCAGAGGCCATCTCACATGGTCTCTTCCACCTCAAGGTCCTGTACCACCTCCCAGGGGCTGGTAGGAGAAACTGGTCCCACCCAGAACTCATGGTTCCAGCCCAGGGCTCTTATGACTAGCAAACCACGTGTGCTCAGTCTCAGTCTCTGTTGCTATTTCCCTCATCTCCTTCCTGCCTCACCTCTCTATCTCCTGGTCCATCTCTGAGTTCATCACCCAAGTTTCCTCTGCTCCCCACAGCTACTTCACCCCTCTTGGCCAATTGTCAGACTCCCTAGTCCAGGGCAAGATCCCTGGACTTACTCTCCCCCTAGGCTTCCCCCTTGTCCCTGACCTACTCCCTTTTCCTCTGGAGAGTGACTCTACACCTCTTCCCCCCAGTCTCCTCCTGTTCTCACATCCTAGCTTTATAATCCTATCCCAGCCAGGCTTTGTCTGCAGCTCAGTTTTATCAATCCCTGGCTTCCCTCCAGGTGTGGCATATAAGGTTAATTGGCTCCTTGTGGTCTTATTGGAAACCCGGGAGGTGGGCAGGTGCAAGCCCCCCATGAGAGAGAGGGCTAGAGTAGGCCAGAGCAGCTGCGTGGGCTGACAGCCAATTAGAGAAGGGCCTACTGAGAGCCAATCAGGGCCGAGATTAGAGCCAGCCAATCAGGACTGGCTAGGCCCTATATAAAGGCTGCCTAGGAAAAGAGCAGGCAGTCTGTCCTAGACCTTCATGGGGGAAGGTCTGTCTCTGGAGCAGGAGGCCAGCACTTTAGACAGAGCAGTGCTGGGCAGCTCTAGCCAAGAAAAACCTCAGGCTGTGGGCGCACAGGGACAAAGTCTGACAAGGGGAGAGAAGGAGAGCAGGGAGGCTGCTACTAGAGGGTCCCTGGGATGGGACCCAGAGTAGCAGGTGGGTGTGGGTCTCCTCCTGGTACTACACCTGGCTGAAGAGGAGTATGGCCTGATACAGGCTGTGGCTGGCCACTGTGACAAAGGGGCTAGACTTTGAGGCTGCAGCTGGACACTAGAACAGGTGCAGATGGAGGATTGCTGATAACACCAGACCCCCTGGAAAGGGGTGAGACTAGAGCAGTGGGCACTGCTGGAGGGCAGTGTCCTGAAGAGGATGCTGCCGAGCAGGGAACAATGTGAGTCCCGACACCAACAGGGGAGCAGATGACGGATGGGACACCACTAGCAGAGGGTGCCCTGCAGAGGACCAAGCTAATTCCCAGATGTGCCAGTGGGAGGCGCTGCAGGGGTGAGTCCAACCCTTCTGGCTCATATCAACCCCCTCTGGACTTGTGTGGGGTGAACACCCCATCACAGTGCCTAAACACCACTGTGGATCCTATTTCTCCATTGCCCTGTCCTTTGTATAGTAGTGGGTATAACCATACCTTCAAATCAGAAAGGAGAGTTTTACACCTACTTTGCTCTCAGTTTGCACAGGTGAAAATGACTACACAAGGTGCAAAGCAATGGAGAATTAGGCACCTCATATTTGAATGTGGGGACCTAAGTTGCAACACAAATATTTGACCTTGACCTGTAAAGAACCTTTTTTGCATAATAAATGGATAATTAGCATATTTTGTCAATGTCATACATTTTCAAAAATGTTTTGTAAAAAAAAAGTCCCCCTTTTTCAGTTGGCTGTAGAAATTTGGGTGTAGATACAATGCAAGACCAGGACATGTAAAAGTTTGAATGTTTTAACTAATTCTAGCAATGTGAACTGGCACAGCCCCTCCTGGGCTGTTTCCCTACAATCAGGGGCAGATGTTGAAAAGCCCAGCATGTTGGGTGCTGAGTTTGTTGCAATATGGAGTTTTGCCAAAGCTGAAACAATTTTTGGAGACGTACTGATTTTGACTTAGTTTCTGACTAGAAGGTTTCTGAGTCCAGGGTGCTCTGGTCACATCTGACCAGAGGGAGAGAGAAACACCCAAGTCAAAAACTTGAGCTTTTCAGACTGACAGCTGCTGTTTTGACTCAATTCTGTTTTGAAAGGTTTGGGATTTAGTCCAATGCAAAATGGAAACTAATTTCAAACCCTCCAAAGGTGTCATGAAATGGAATTCTTATCCTCTGGACGGCTCTACTGCTCAGCTCCTTTTACTATTTGGCTACTTATTTTAGGGCCTAAACAGGAGCTGGGCTCTGTTACAGTTTTCCATAGAACATTTCAAAATAAACATTTTTGTTTTGAGGTGACACTTCTAAATAAAAATCAATTTGACTCCAAATATGGGTTTGATTTTTGGAAAACCAAAACATTTTGACTTCTCCTTGAATTTTCCCCTTTCTCTACCTTTGTTTTACTCCAACCTCTTTTTACCCTCCTGGAAATAGTTGCAAAATAGGGAGAATGGGGTGTTTGCACCCCCATTTTTAAGTCAAAATGAACATTTAAGTTCACCTGGAATTTTCCAGTTGGAAAATTGAAAGCTTTCATTGAAACTGATATTTTCACATGGAAAATGTAGTTTTGTTGAAATTTTTCAACAAGAATTTTTTTCTTTGAAATATTTCAATGACTTCTGAAGCATAGCCCCAACTATGGGTGCTAACCACTGGCTCTACATATACAGGGAATAGTTCTCTAACCAGTGAATTCTTTCAGTGCTTTACATTTGCAAATTTGGGTGGTGAAATGTAGACGACAGCACTTGAATTTTGGCCTTTGAGTACTAAGGAACCATCTGAAATGTTGGCTCTTGTTTTGTTACCAATTTTACCAGTAAACTGGCAAGCTCAGAGTGATTGGCAAGGGAACATCACATGGTTTAAATGCACTTCTATCTTTTCTCTATAATACCTTGTGACCTAAGACTGACTCAGAAAATTGGAAAATGAATAAAACCAAATTAAGCCTCCCTCACCCCCAAACAAAACAAGCAAGAATTGGTACGGCAAAATCTTGCTCCCATTGAGATCAATAACAAAAGTTCCCATTGCCTCTATTGCCCACCGAAGCAGAAAGTAAGTAGTCAGATTGGGATTTTCAAAGGGGCCTAAGGGAGTTGGGCATCCATCTCCCACTGAATTTCAGTTCCTTTGAAAATCCCAGCCACAATGGTTGTAACTCACAACTTCCATCCCTGCTCTGGTATTGATTTCAGCAGAATTCCAAATCCTCTCTCTGAGTATTCTACCCACCAAGGGCTGTGCATGGGCTAGTCTGGATCCAGCTAGTATGATAACTGCAGTTAAAACAATGTGGGTGAATGAGGGTCCATATTGGACTTGTATTGCCCATGCTGTGCTGTCTTCACTGCTATTGTTACCTGCATTAGCTGGTTTCAAGCTAGTTTAGGGATGCCAGTTTAGGGATGCTCTCCCTTGCCCAGCTTTTTGCTCTATAGACATACCCTATAATACTGGCTCGAGTTTGCATTTTGCTGGGTAGCAGGAGAAAATACTGACAAATGTTTGCTAATATTTGCCAGTGTTTGCTCATACAGCTGTTTTTTATTCCCCCTTCCTCTTGGTATCCATTTTAGATTATTGCAGCCAGGTTTCTCTGATCCATTGGATTGATCACCGAAATTAACAATCTGCCCATCGGCCCTGAGTTTCATACAAAATGTGCACAGAGGCTCAGGCAGTGTTTCAGTTGTGGCTGTAAAAATCCGATCTAGATTAAATTTAGTGTTAGACATTTGCTACCTGTAAAATGCCAGCTACAAACTCCTACCTGTAATTTCTACAGTCTCCCCGCCGTGAGATTATGCATGAATTCTAATGTGCCACAGGTTGAAAAGGGCAGATATTTTGGTTGGTTTTCATTGTTTTTGCCTCACCATTTTAGAAGCTAGCAAATAACATGTCTCCTTGCCAGTATTTCTTTTCCCATTTGGCAAACATTGCTTATTTCCACCCCACTGTATTTTCATCTGAGCCAAAATGAAGATGGCATTGCAACTGTTTGTTTTTGATTACTTTCTTGTTTCTGTATTAGCAGAGTCCATATCAGCAGAGCCCTGGGAACATGGCTAAATTTGAATAGCTATCTGATGGCTCATTGGCGTGACAGCCATGTAAAAATTGTGTTACGGGCAATTTTTGAAATAATTTTTTTGATGAGTGGAGGATGTAACTGGGGATGGGCCAACCTTTCTGATGAAAGTCCAAGACAGATACATTTTAGTTCATAGAACTGAACCCAGAAGTCTGAACTTCGTTTTGGCAGCCATCATAATCCAACATTCCATTACAATGGGACTGTCGCCTTGCACTGCACGCAAAGACCCCACCCAGAGCATGCAGGCTTAGCTAGTGTTTCTACTTTCAATTTCTTTTCCCCAAGCAAACTCATCACATCAAAATGTTGCAACACAACTCTGGGGACTGAATCTAGTCCCTTTGGATCCAAAACCATGAGTCTTCTACAGCTTGAGCATAAAGATCAGTTCCACAAAAGCTCATAGATGGATGGGCTATCCACTAGAGAGGGACAGAGTGTGTCAGTGTGGGGTACGGTGTCATGCCATTGAGATGCAATGTGAAAACATCACAATGGCAATCCCAGGTCATGAGGAAGTAATGTCAACTGAATTATGATGTACAAGCTCTAAATAGTTTTGGGATACTTGCTCAGAGCCACAAGCAGGACGTAGCATCTCCCAGTTACACTTTATAGCACTGGTACATTTATAAGTAGTTTATAAAGTTAATAAATGGTTAATAGAGATTTTAATAAAAGGTTAGTCACTTGTTATAGACAGTTCAAGAGCCCAAGAGGCAAAAAAGTTACTTATAACCAGAACTGGTGGGAAAAACACTTTTTCCTGTGGAAAATTGCAGGGGGGGATTTACTTCACAGATTTTCAGCTGAGAGATTTTCATCCACCTTTTCCTATTTCCATGGAAATTTTCATTTAGAAACTAAATGAAAAGCTTCATTTAATCTTCAAATGTCAAAATAAAAATTTATTCCTTTGATTTGAAATGTTGCAGTTTGTTTTTTTGGAATTTCAGGGTTCTTTTTAGGTTTTTGCTCCCCCCTCTACAATCTGGAGAAAGAGGGAGGTAAAAAGGGTGAACAGCTGGGGAAAATCCCACTTTCAGACCTTTCCTTACTGTTTTCCAATTTTTTCAATGGGGAAAAGAAAGGGGGAAGTAAAAATGGAGAGAAAGGGGAACTCTCCATTTTTTATTTTTGTGATTTTTTTTTTTAAAGGGGAACTTTTTCAGTTTCCAAAAACTCAATTATTGTATACCAAAATTTTAAAAATTGCTTGATTTTTTTTTTTTAGAAATTTCTCATTTCAAATCTTCTAGTTGGTAAATGGAAACATTTCACTGAAATTGACATTTTCTAAAGGAAAATTTTGATTTAGGTGAAAACGTATTTTATGACGGGACAAATGTTTGGTCTGAAAATGTAAACGCCTCATCGTTAACACTTCTAGGAAATGACTCGGGGCATAATGCGCATAACAACACCTATCAATCATTGATTTACCCCTTACTGTTTATAAAAACAAATGTACCTTTAATATAAACTGTGACCTTGGCGTTAATACCTGAACATCTTTGGATTTGACCTCACCTTGATTTTAACATCCCATCCCTAGCATCAATATTTAGAATCACAAATCAGCCCCGCCGTACCTGTTAGATCAATTATTTTGTCAAGTGTTTGACTGTGGCTTTCACTCCACCTACCAAGCCAGCCTCAATTGCCCTCTTCACTGCTTCCTCCCAGAACCCCTTTGCCCTTTCTGCACCCCACAGAGTTCTGTCCTAGCTTCCAGGCTGTTTAAGGTGGAGATGAGCCTTTTGGCTCGTGAGCTCTCTCTCTCTCTCCACCCTCAAGGGAAGCTGTTACTGCCATATGCATCGCTGCTCTGGCTGGGAGTGAAGAGGGGGCAGCATCTCCCAGGGTAAAGTAGCCTGCACCCCACCACCCTACACAGAGGGGGAATATGGCCTCAGAATCCACAATCCCTGTTAGAGCTCCCCCGGGACAGGGGGCCTCTGCACCATCCTTAAGGTGGGATAGTGACTGAATGCCACAATCTGGCCCTTCCTAAGGGGGCGTTTGTAAGTAGCACATTGCCTGTAGCAGCTTTTAAGGGACTTGCCTGCATCCTTCTTGCCTTGACTGAGACCCAGGTGCACAAAAGGAGTTAGGTGCCTAAATCCCCAGCTTCAGGACCACTGTGATGCACAAAACTCTGCTGTAGGTGCCTAAGCTCACTTGGCGCCTATGTCTGTGCAGTAAAAGTTTCCTAGGCACAGATGTTTCTGCCTCCGGGCATGTGCACTGCTGCCTGTACCCTCCCCGGGGGCACCTGGACACCCATCTCCTGCCTAAGCCCCAGAGCAATTCGCAAACCGGGGAGACAGGTATTCAGCTGGTCAAGTCGTGTGCAGGGCCGGATCCGGTAGGTGCCCCTTGGGCCGGTCTGCTGGGTTGGGCCCCTCAGGCAAGTTCACACAAAGCAGCCTGGGTGCAAGGGGGTAAGGATGTGGAAGACCCTGGGTTCAAGTCCCCCCTCTGCCTGAGGAGGAGGCTATGAGTTAGGAGGGAGAGCCTCCTCCCCATCTGCTTACTCACACAGCATCGGCGCCTAACACCAAAGAGGGCTCACGGCCGAGAATTTCTCGCTGCGCGAGGCACCTCCCCCAGCCTGGACTTGCGCACCTAGCTGTGCCAGAGGAGCGGGGCTTAGTACACCCATCTCTGGGCAGCATCTCCCGTTGGCTAGCTTAGGCGGGAAGCTGCCTAGTACTGGTGTTTGGGAATCGCAGTCTAACGCAGTGTTTCTCAAATGCTGCCACCATGAGCTTTTCTTGCAGCCACAGCTCCTGGGCAGTGATTGGGGGTGGGGTGGGGGGAAGAAGGGGTCCCTTCCCAAGGGCAACCAGCAGGGATTGGACCCTGCCCCCCTCTGGAGAGACAAATGCTGGAGGAGCAGGCAGCTAGTGCGTTCCCCCACCTTCCTGGGGATGTAGGCAGCAGGCTCTAGCCACAGGGCTCCAACCCCCGGCTGGGGGGTTCACCCACCCCATTGCCCCTGGCTCCCACTGCCTCCACCAGCCTGTCATGCATCCTCCACTGCCCCTACTGACCTCCCCATCCAAGGCTTAATTTTTCCCCAGGCTTGCCAGGACTGAGTAAGTCTGCTGCTGTGAAAAGTGATATTTGTATGTTTAATATCACTTTTCACAGCAGCAGACAGGGCCGGCTCCAGCACTTCTGCCGCCCCAAGCAAAAAAAAATCAAAAAAAATCCGCGATCGGTGGCGGCAATTGGGGGGGGGGGGAAGCCGCGATCGGTGGCGGCAGTTCAGCGGCAGGTCCTTCGCTCCTAGAGGGAGTGAGGGACCTGCCGCCCCCAAATTGCCGCAGGTGCCGCCCCTCTCCCTTGTCCGCCCCAAGCACCTGCTTGTTAAGCTGGTGCCTGGAGCCGGCCCTGGCAGCAGACGTACTAGCTAAAAAATCTTTTTTTTAAAAAGCAACCAAAAAAAGCAAAAGCAACAACACAAAAAGACAAGAACTTGCAGAGCACCTTATTTGTGTTTCTATGCTGTTTAGGTCCAGTAAAGAATAGAGACAGCTGGACATTATTTTTGAGTCTGCAAAAAGAGTCAAATAACAATTTGCACATGTGTATGTGCATATTTATTTGTTTTTTCCTAAAGTTAATTAACTATTTTAGGGAAAAAGTGTCAGCATGGCCACCAGCAAGAGTTGGTGGCCGCATTTCAAGGCCACCAAAAAATGTATTGTGGGAACCACTGCCTGGTCTAAGGTGCCTGTTTCTCCCCATTCATTGTACAGGGAGCCTAAGCGCCAAACTCTGGCCTGGTGAATCACGGTGAGGTGCCTACAGGTTGGGTGCTCTGATGCCCAGTATTACCATGCCTGACTTTGTGTGCACCCAGGCCTGAGTGCCCAGTTTTAGGCACTCTGTCAGGGCCAGCCTAAGCCCCTCCTGCCCCATTGACACCTCTTACTTGGCTTGGTCCGGCTGTTTGTACAATACTTTTAACTGAATTGGATCTAGAACAGTTATTCAGAGCCGCAACCGCCTCACTGAGGTGGGGATGAAGACAGGATCGGGTGCACCTTATAGATATTAGCGATACAGATTCTTGACCATCAGACCCAACCAAAATCTGGGCACTGTCCAGCCACATAAGAGAGAGGCCCTGCCCTGTAGCGTTTGCTATTGGAATAGACCAGACTACTAAAGGAAGTAGTATTATGCCCACTTTACCAATGGGGAACTGAGGTACAGAGCTTTGCCTGCGGTCACACAAGGAGTTTGACAGAGCTAAGAACAGAGCCCACTGCTCTGTTTTAATGCCTTGCTCACATGGTCCTGTCTGAGTTGGCTGCTTTTAATTCTTCAAGGTGCAAATTAGTCACCAATCAGCCAGCACAGAGGAAGAGGGATTGCAATTTCCTTGCAGGTTGCAAGCTATTCTCCTTAAAGACTTGCAAGCAATAGACACCTGTGATTTATCTATTCAGAAACTGCTTGGCTAGAAGAAGTGTGTGTTCACATGAATTCCAGGACTCTCTAATTCAAGTTTCCACTAGGGAGGGAAAGCAATGAAAAATCCTGGAAAACAGTCAATACATCACTCGAGACAACAATAAACCTGCCCTGTAATCTATCTCTTTATCTCTTTGCTTTACACACAGGCAGGGAGCAGGATGTCCAGACATCCCAGATTGACCGTGACAGTAATGGACTTGTAAAGTCTGCAAGGAAACATAAAAACCCCATTATTATTGTAACCCGGCCCAGTGCCCACCAGGTTGTTCAGCTCTAAGTACGTATTGACCTCAGCATCCTCTGGGTTGGAGAATCACCATGTACTTGCCCAGGGCCAAAATTACCAAGCTGTTACCTCAATCCTATGTCCATCACCTTTAAGATTAAGGGTCCTTCTCCCCTTTCCTCAAGAGTGCCTTCACTCCACCAGAGCTCCCGGCCTTTAAAAACTCAGTCTTCAAACACCTTAGCTCTTTCTCCCACGCTGCCCCATATATATAAGAAACTCCCCCAACATGTATAAAGCCACCACCTTATCCTCTTTCATATCCTTCAGGGAGACTGACCTCTCCTGCGAGGCTTACCAATCCTACCAATTGACCAGAATTAGGCAGGTATTGATCTGCAACTACTACCTACTATGCAAAACGTGCACAGTTCACCATTGCGCCATGCCCCTTACTTTTCCATTATATGCCTTTGTTTCATCCACTTGTTATGTCTAGTCATGAACCAAGATTGTAAGTTCTTTGCAGGGAGGAGAGGAGGGCAAGAACAGTCTTTGGGCCAGTTTGTCCAAAAGTGCTCAGCACCCACAACAGGGGGCCAGTTTCCCAAAGAGCTCAGTTCTTATTTAGACACTTGCATGAAATGGCTTGATTTTCAAAGTCCCTAGCAGATGCTAGTGTTTTCAGTGGGAGCTGATGGGTGCTGGAATTTTTTTCATTATCTGGGCCTAAACAGGAGCTGTTGGGTGCTGACCCCTTTTGAAAACCTGGATCTTAAAGTGTTTCCTCCATGTGACACCTGTGTTTAAATTATGACGTGATAGAGGCATCTCACTGACTGTTCTAGTCGAGTGGTTTACTTCTGGTTCTTTCCCGCTGGTTTACTGATTGGTAAAGCTCAATGAAAATTGGAATATACATCCTCTGGGAAATTCTAATATTTCTGCATTTGTTTTCATCCCTAATTGAGAGAAAAAGTTGAAATATCAATTTTTCACAGAACAAAAAGTTTGCAAACATTTGATTTGGAAATATCAATTTTTTTTAATATATTTTCAATGAAAATGAGATTTCAACATTCCTGCATCAAAAAATTTAATTTCAGTTTGTTAAGCCAAACAGACATTTCAAGGCAGTCCAACTGCATCTGTCTCTAGTACCATGATGTGCCTTCAGGGAGATATAGTTCAGATGCCTCATGGCCTCATTTTTCTAAATGACTTGGCCTCTCTGGCTACAGTACATCTCCCATGATGCACCTGCAGTCATCTGACTCCCATGATGCACCATGTAGGTCAGTTATAGGAGAGACCCTGGTGCATCATGGGAGATGTAGTCTGGCCAGGGCACCAGCCCATAGAGGAGAATGTGGAAATGAAGCTCCTGAACTACAACTCCCATGAAGCATCTTAGATAGCTGCCGCTTAAAGTCAAACTGATTTGAAATAAAATGTTTCAGCTCAGTTCAACAAACCAAAATATTCTGATTCAGATCAAACTGACCTGAAATGAAATATTTTGTTTCAATTTTCCCAATGAGCAATCTAAAAATGTCTGTAAAATTGAAATTTTCCCATAGAAAACTTTGATTTTGCGGAAACTGCTTTTTCCAATCGAAAGTTCCCAACCAGCTCTGCTGGTTTGTGTTAAACTGTGTGATCTCATTGGCTATATCTGGCCATCAGAAACTCACTTATAAGATCATCCATGCATTGTCCCCCTTTATTCCTCTTGGGAGATGATTTGTTAAGATAGGAATAAAAATATCCCCTTATTTCCAGGTTGTCATACAGAACACGGGTCAAACTCCTCCAGGATTTAGATAGCCGAAAGAGTTCATATGGGGCCCGATCCAAAGCCTAGTGAAGGACATTTGTGCCCTTCCTTCCATACCGAGCAATTCATTAGTATGTTCACAACCTACCTCAGCATTTGGCTGCTTCCAAAGCACAGGGGCAAGGCAGCTAATGCAGCCGGCAGCATGCACCAAAGAGAAGTGCGGATGAGCAGGGAGGGGTAGGGTTACCATATTTAAAAAATAAAAAAAGAGGACACTCCACGGGCCCTGGCCCTGCCCCTTTCCCACCCCCGGCCCCGCCCCAACTCCGCCCCTTCCCCAAAGTCCCCCTCCTCCCTCTCAGTCATGCGAAAAGGGCTGCCCGAGCGCTACCGGCTTCACGGTTTGCCAGGCAGCCCCCAGACCCTGCGCCCCCGGCCGGCGCTTCCCCAGCGCAGCTGAAGCCCGGAAGGGGAAGCGCCCAGCCGGGGGCGCAGGGTCTGGAGGCTGCCCGGCAAACCGTGAAGCCGGTAGTGCTTGGGCTTCGGGCAGCCCCCTTGCCTCCGGACCCTGCGCCCCAGGCCGGGCACTTCCCCTCCCCGGCTCCAGCTGCTGTGCTGGAGCCCGGGAGGGGAAGTGCCTGGCCGGTATTTTTCCCGGACATGTTCCGCTTTTTGGCAGTTCCCCCCGGACGGGGGTTTGATTACCAAAAAGTCGGACATGTCTGGGAAAAACCGGACGTATGGTAACCCTAGGGAGGGGGTGTCACCCAGTCAGAGTTTAAAGCTAGAAGGGACCGCCAGATCATCCAGTCTGACCCCCTACATATCACAGGCCACCAATGCCACCCGCGCACTAACAACCAACAACTGCAATGAGACCAAAGCGAAGGAGACCCACAGGAGACTCGGTTATTACGTGCCACAGGCAGTGAATAAAAGGGATCGAGGTGCATCGGTGCTTGAATCCATCACAATGACAGGGAAATGATCCAATGAGATATACCCAAGTAATCCTGGGAAGTGACCCGCACCCACCCACTGCAGAGAAGGTGAACTCTTCCCCGCCCCCCAGGTCACTGCCAATCTGACCTCCATCTCTCCATGCTCTGAACAGCACTGAAAGGGCTGTGCTGGGACAGTAAATGTAGGAAGTTTTGCAGGTGAGCACGGCCGTCCCGTCCCCCCCGTGCCCTCACTAGCACTGGCCCTGCCCCATGTAGCCACAAGAGGTGGGAAGTCCTCGGCGTAGGCCTAACCCTGTTCCCATAGAGATTGGTGGGAGTTTCACTGCTGATTCCAATGGCAGCAGAGTTAGGCCCACCCTGAGCACTTTGGAAAATCCTACCCAGTACTTCCAGGCATGTAGGCCACACACCTCCGACCCCCACCCCAGCACTGCCTGTAAAAGCCTGGAAGTGGCCACCGAGCAATCACTGCAGCAAGCGTGGCCACAATTGAATTAGTCTCTCTAATCCACATGAAAGTCCTTTTATTAAAACAAAATCAAATCTTGTAATTTTGTTTCGCTCAGGCCCCTCTCCCCCGACTGGCTTCGATTGAAAGGGCGTGAGTATTCGATCTTAGAATGTTTAGTATTACAAAACAGCATGGATGTTGGCTACATTCTGGTAGCGGGAAAGGGTCCCAAACCTACATAACGCTCTCCCAATACAGATAGGACAGATTCCCCAGCTGGTGTGAATCTGCAGAGTGTCCTTTAAGTCAATGGGCTGGATCCCTCACTGGTGTAAATTGCTGTAGCTGTAATAAAGTAAATGGAGTTATTCTATTTTACATCAGCTGTGGCTGGAAGTTGGAATTACAGAAAGATTCCCTTTGATTTTTCCAAACAGGCAAATCGCCGAAGGGGATAAAGACACATATTTCTACTTTGGCCATTAAAATAACATCCAGAGGGTGACGAGCTGATCCTTCCATCAAATGCTTGATGCTCCTCTGCTACAAATGGGGTTTACTCCGCCCATATAACTGATTCTAATGCGGATGTTGCAAGAAACCTAGCTAGCTAACCAGCTATGTATATACTTACACGGTTCCCATCTGTGGGGAATCTGAGCACCTCATTAACCCCTAAATAGCTGTGGTAAGTGATGAAGCTGTGTTGCTTTTGGGAGCTACCATTCCATGGCATGTCTGCTGTCTGCCCCCGTTTATTATAACGTACAAATATTAAGGGTCAGGTTTGAGAAGCGTTCAGCATCCAGCACTTCCCCGGTGTTCCTAGCTTGACCTACCCTCCGCACAGGGGAATGAAAGGGCATGAGATTCTCTACTGTCATGCTAGGGCTGGTCAAAACACATCCACCAACCTTCGTTTTTGGCAGGTATTTGGGGTTTCCACTAAACAGAACTGTGCACAGAAAATGTCGGATTTCCGTGGGGGTGGGAAGAGGGCGGAATCAATTTTTTGTTTGAAAACTGAAAATTGAAAATCTTCTGCGAAAACTGGAAGCTCATCAGTTTTGGACCAAACAATATGTGTCACGGGGGGGGGGGGGGGGGGAGGCAGTTTTTGGCTGAAAATTTACTGGTTTTGGTTGCTGAAAAAAATTTCAGTTTGTCGGTATGGGGGATTTTAAAAAAGGGTCAAAGTTTCCCACTGGGGGCGGGGGGAAGGAGGGGGAAGAAAACTGACCAGTGCTAGGTAACGCCCTTGCACGGGCTCTTCTAAATTTCTGCCAGGCAGCTACTCCCACACAGAGAGGCAGGTGGGCAGGGACTGGATGGAGCTTTAATTCCACACACACACACACACACACACACACACACACACACACACACACACACACACACACACACACACACACACACACACACCTGGCTCGGACCAAGAAGCAAGCTACTGGTCAGGGGAAGCTGCTGCTAGGTGAGGGGACTGTTGTACTCAGCCTCCTGCTCTGTTCCTAGGGCAGTGAAGCTACACAGAGCCCTTTGTGAAGCACTAGAAGAAAGGTGACGGGCAAGCTTGTGTGGGGTGGGGGGAAACAGGAGCACCCCCATCCAACTCATCCCTATGCACGTGCCTATGCATCCCTCTGGCCTTCCCTTTCCCAGCAGGTACTTTTTTGTCCCAGCCCTCCAAGTGTTTCTTGCAACTCAGCTCCAGGCTGATTCTGCAATTAGCAGTGTTAGTGCAAGAATATGTCACCAAAACACATCATGCAGTGAGCACAGTAATCATAAAGATATTATATTTCACATTGCCTTACAAGTGCTCTTAAATCTTCACAAGATACATTTCTCTGACTCAGGGTAACCACAAAATACGCTATTTAAATTGCAAATTGCACCCTTTTACAGCATTGGAAAGCCTGAACCTTGCACACACTACATTATTTCCATCTAATTGCCAAAGAGATTAAAGTATTTAAAAATAAATTTTCTCAAAAACCTTTCCCATTAGGATTAGCTGGAAATAAACTATCACCAAACGAATAGATCTCCTCTATCATTAAAATGTGAGATCAATACAATGAAGATGAATATCTTACCAGTGTTGAATTATCTTTTTCACGTCTCCCCATTAGAAGCTATTCCAAACAGAGAATATGGATGTTTCCTTCTCGCTATACGGAGGATTCCATAATCGCTAAATGCATTAGGTGAAATCAGAAGGCGACTGTATGATTCCCTGTCTATGGATGAAAGGGCTTGTGCAATAAATGGAGGTGAATCATGAGGATGGCTTGATATGCAGTCAGATAAGGTTGTATGATTAAAAAAAAGGGAGGGAAAATTTCAATATTTTCAATGTTTTTTGGCATTCAAATTTTTCATCATTTCGAAGACATTTTGACCCATTCTGTAATGTGTTGAAAAAACAGAGGGGGAAAAAAATCATGCCAGTTTTGTCAAAAACAAATTCACGTTTTCACCCCCAAATTTTGACATTTCTAAAAATGTCAAGATATAAAAAAATCCAACCAGTGCTAGCTGGGAGTTGTCCCAGGGACTTGTGTACATCCCCTGCCATGAATGAGGCATGAGAGAGAGGAGATTGTTGGGCTGCTAAGTAGTGGCCAAAAAGACTACAGCAGATGGAACCAGTTATCAGAGTTCTCTGGCTGGAGCCACCTATCTGTCTCAAACTGGTTTCACGCTATTGATTTCTACAGCGCTACTCACTCTTGATTCAGAGAGGTGACTCAGACTCACTGGGCGAGCATCCAGCTCGTCACTCCAGGTGGGTCTCAAACTCAATACTTGTGGTGTGTAGAACATACCTCCAGGTCAGTCCCCTTTGGCCAGTCCAAAGGAACTGTACTGAGTCTGATACATTGCATGTATTCAAGATGAAGAAAGGGTGTTGATCCCATGAATTTCAAAGAACAGCAAAGAAGTTAACATGAAATTTTCTAAGGCCAAGCTTGCTGATGTAAAACGTGACCATAGTTAGGCTGCTGGTGTGGAGATACCACTGCCTATCATGCTGACCAATATGGTCTCATTGTTTGTTTGTATTCCCTCATTCCTTCCATTGTCTCTTGTTTTATACTGAGATTATAAGCCCCTTGGGGCTGGGACCATCTTTGCATTCTGTGTTTGTACAGCGCCTGGCACAATGGGGTCCTGGTCCATAGCTACAATAGTACCAATAACGAATACAAATAATAAACCAGGGGCATCTAGTCCAAGAAAACACCCAGTAGGGTCAAAGGCAAGTTCATAAAGTGTGAGAGTTGTCTCAGGACTTTGGATGGCTTGTCCTTCAAACTGGAGGCAGGATCTCCAGGATGAATGTGGCTTTGCCACATGCAACTAGAGCATGTATAAGGTCCTTTCTGCTTATCTAGGGAAGCCTTGGGACCCTGACTGAGTATCTGCTCAGCAGACTAGAGGGGTGCAAAGCACCCTCTTGCTCCCTGGAGTGGGCGACTGCCCAGAAGGTGGGTGGGGAGTGGCCAGAGATTTGTCTCTGCCTTCCACCCCCCACCCCACAATGTGCTGGCTGCTGAGGCTGGGAAGAGAGGAAGGCAATCTATGCCCATTATAGTCCTGGTGCGCAGTGCTTACACCGGGAGCAAGAGTGGAACCGAGTGTGGTTCCCCGAGTCACAATCTGGTCCCTGCTCTGCTCCTGGGGCAGCTCAGCTGTGCACTGCCCCTTAACTCAGGGCTTTTGGCAAAACCACAATTGAGCCCTTAATGGGTACCCAGTAATATAAGTGCACAGACAGGAAACTGGCTCACACCTTCTCCCCTGATCCCCCTCCACCTGCCCTGCAGCAAACAAAAAAACCTTGATGGTTCTCTGACTCTGAAGTCATTCATTACTGGACAGCAGCACAGAGAAAGCCAGGGTGTCACCGAATAATACAGCTTGTTGCTTTTCTATTGGGCAACTGGGGGTTGGTTCCGAAAGTCAGGCCCTGGGTGGCTGCCTATTCTTTAGAGAAGGCTTATTATAAAAGTGAGTAACCTGTAAAGAAAACCCACTGTCCAAACACCAGCTGCACACTTCCTAACCAAAACTGAATCCATGAATAGAGCACCTCTCACCTACCTTTTCCCCTTCTCCGACGAAGTCACAACTAATACGCTTCTTGCTGTGATCCCAACGCCTGGTGAAAAATCAAAGGCAAATCCCTTCAAGAGGATGCAGCTTGGTATAAAAGACCTTCTAATAATGAACTGACACTGAAAATGTAAAGCTTTCATTCCCTGCAGGGTGACCACTGGAAGGAAGCAGTCATGTATTCTCTAAGTGTTAAAGTCATTCCTTTTTGTTCAGAGACATGGTCTCAGCAGAGCGGCGAGGCAACTGGAAAATGAGGTTTCCTCGCAGTCCAAATATAACAAACAATGAGGGAGTCCCATTAGCTCGAAAACTCAGCCAGCAGCATAAGATAAGTGATGTTGGAGCACTGGGAAAGTCAGTGGTGTTCAAACAGTCCCCAGAATGCTTAGTGGTCATTATTCCCGAAGTAGCTAGCTGCAACAGTTCCTTTCTATCGCTAATATAATCATGATGCCTCACATTTATAGAGCTCCTTTCATGCAGAAGGACTGCAGAACCAGATGCTTTTCCAGATTGCACAGAGCCGGCTAAACCAAGAGATAGCTGGAGAGGTGATAGAAAGAAATCAGGGGGAAATATAGACAGGTGAATGATTATTGTTATAAAAATAAGGAGAAAATCTGGGGAGGTCACATTCTCCTTTTCTTCGTGTGCCTGTCTCTTCCCTTATCAGGGGCGGCTCTAGCTTTTTTGCCGCCCCAAGCACAGCAGTCAGGCAGCCTTTGGCAGCACGCCTGCAGGAGGTCCCCGGTCCCGCGGATTCGGCGGCATGCCGAATTACCGCCGAAGCTGCGGGACTGGCGGACCTCCCGCAGGCATGCTGCCAAAGGCTGCCTGACTGCCGCCCTCTCAGGGACTGGCAGGGCGCCCCCCGTGGCTTGCTGCCCCAGGCACGTGCTTGGAGCACTGGTGCCTGGAGCCGCCGCTGCCCAGAGACGTGACTGGAGCAGAAGCTGCCAAGGCCAAAGCCCTGAGCCCAAAGCCGGGCTGATGCAGCGCACTCACTTCTGCATTGCCTCTGCAGGTGCATCTGATATCCCCACGGAGAGGAAGTCCTGTCCCCAGCCTGGCAGACAAACAGCTAGGAGGCCCCTACTGGGTTCTCTGGCTGGGGGGATCCCAGCAGGACAGGGAGATCGGATTTCACGGGGCAGGGCTAATTCGATCTAGCCAAGAAAGGCACAACAAGAACCAACAGCTGTCAGCTGCAGCCAGAGCAATTCAAATAAGAAGCAAGGCACCCATTTTTGACAGTGAGGGAGACTAGCCACTGGAACAAATTCCCCAGGGGAGAGCTGGAGTCTCTGTTTCCTGGTGTCCTACCATCACAACTGGTTGTCATTCTGGAAGGGGCCTTTTAGTGAGTTACAAACAATTGGGCTTAATAGGGTGCTGAGAGTGTGACATTTCATAGCCTGTGAAATAGAGGCCAGATTAAGAGATTGAATTGTTTCACAACTGATGCCTCTATGAAAACTCAGTGTGGGGTGAGGAACAGACGCTGCTGTTTTACTGGGTGGCCTGGTTGCTCTCCAGAATCAGTAATGAGCAAGTGGGGAGATCCGGGGTTCAGCTCAAACATCCAACCGGGCTGGCCGGGGGCAGTCATCAGGCCTGCCAGGGAATGGTGAGTGTGGCAATGACTTCACAAAGGCCTCTGGCAGGAACTCAGCCTATTGGGCAAAGATGATGAGGTGGCTGTAACCTCACAGAGCTCCCTTGACAACAGCCAGGCAGGACAGGGATGCGGGGCAGGGGGAACCTCGGAGACCCCTGTAGCCTTGCTGCAGCAAGCCTCCATTTCGCGGTCTCTCCCTGAGGACCAAGAGTTTGTGTGGAGTTGGTGTGGAGTTTCTGTTGGATTTTTTTCCATTCTGTGTGGATTTTTTGGAAATAAACCGTCATCTGTGTAGAAGGTAAGAAAAAATATAGGCTCTATGTACGAGATAGGGAACTCTGTCCTAGCAGATTCTCAGGTTGTGGTAGCGAGGTTTGATATCTCTGTACTGGGCACTGGCGCAACCATTCCTGGAATATTGTGTCCATTTCTGGTGTCCACAGTTTGAGACAGATGCTGATAAATCAGAGAGGGTTCACAGAAGAGCCACAAGAATGATGAATGGATTAGAAAACCTGCCCTGTGGTGACAGACTACAGGAGCTCAATCTCAGAGAAGGTTAAGCGGTGAGCCTATGGGAACAAATATTTACTAATGGGCTCTTCACTTTACCAGATAAAGGTTATGAGCAGTCAATGGCTGGAAGTTGAAGCTAGACCAATACACACTGGAAATAAGGCGAGCATTTTTAACATCAGAGTTTGGAGCAATTCACTCAGGGTTGTGCTGGATTTTCCACAACTGGCCTATTTTAAAATCAAGATTGGGTGTTTTACTAAAAAATCTGCTCTAATTCCTATGGGAATTATTTTGAGGGACGTTCTATGACCGATGTGAAACAGAAATTCAGACCAGTGTGGTTCCTTCTGGGCTTGGAATTTATGAATCTGAGACTTGCTGGGGGCATTTGGAATTTGTCCCTTTTTGCTTCCCTCTTCCTCCTTCCCTCTTGACTCTTCTTCTCTTTTCTCTTCTTTCATTTCTTTCCTCTGCTCTTCTTCCTGGGGAGGGTGGGGCTGTGCTCCAGCTGTCATTGTAGGAGGCCTCACAAAGAGGTGGGGCTGGAATTGTGCGCTGATGGTGATCTCCACCATAGTGATCTCCTGTGGTGACTAGTGCTTTTGCCCGTGTGTTGAGAATGCTCCGCCTCCAGGTCTGAGAGTCTCCACACTGATCGGCCAAGTGTGGGGCTATTGCTGAGTTAATAGGGAGGAAACTCAGGCACTCTTGGCTGAGTGCAGTGAGGCCTAAGACTCAATTCAACGTCATTTCTTTGTCTGTCGCTAAGGCGATAATTTTTGAAGGCTACATCCAATTGAATCCAAAATTTCAGGGAATTTCTAGGCATCAGTGGGAAGAAGCTTGTTAATTTTGGTGACATTTGGAAAATAACATCACCAGAAAAGCCTGATTTCCACCTGTGCCCCTTACCTTGGTGTTGTGAGCTGAAGGGCATTGTGACTTGAGAGTGAATTCAGCCAGTCAGTGCGAACTCTCCACAGGTGATTTGCATAAGTCAGTAAATGAACCTGCAGGTTTCCGTGGGAGCGATGCCCAAGGCAGGCCTCAGGCTTAGGGTTGATGCTCAGGGTTAGTGGAGTGAGTGAGCGACAGGTGGCTGAGTTACCTCTGGTGCCACAGTGGTACTGCTCAGGTTCCTCTGCCTGCTGCACCACCTGGGCAGGGACTGTCCAGGGGAAGGTTTTGTAGATTTGAAACGTATAAACCAGGAAGCGCAGAAGAGGAATGGCTTAGACAATTTGGCAATAAAATGTAGGTTTTGTGGCAATCTCCGGTGCAATTGCTACTGGTTCAGGGATGGAGACAACATTCCTGCTCCTCTTACCACTTCTCAGCAGGGGGTTGGACTAGATGACCTCCTGAGGTCCCTTCCAACCCTGATCTTCTAAGATTCTATGGTTCTTAGTTTGGCCTCCATAAAAGAGACTAACTAGAGTTCCGGACACCTGTTTGCTTAAGACTGAGCAATAAGGCACAACAAATTACTGATATGATGAATTTTGCTGCCTCCTCTCCTTTAAGAGAATATGAGCAGTTTATGATTCTCTCGAATGAAGTAGTTCTTCTAAAATCAAGGTGAATACCAATCAATGGCTATTTCAAAACCAAAAAACCCCCAAAGGGATTTGTTTTATTTATACTGGATTTTTAAAATATAAATTTAAAAACAGTTTGTTTCTTCAACAAACCTATTGGGGATCAAATGTGAAACTCTGACAAGCTATGTTAAGGCCTAGAGTTGCTCTAGCCTAGTAAACTCATTTAAATAAATAAATAAATAAATAAATAAATAAATATATGAAGGAGTCCATGTTTGCTGCCAAGTTTCAGAGGAAGTCAAATCACTGAACTGTTGGAAGTCATTGGCTAAGCACCTGGGGGTCCAGAAGTTGTTGAAATAGCCAGATTTTGGCAGCAATAGCTTCTTCTGCAGATGCAGAAAGAATATTTTCTTCATTTCAGTTGATGCAGCTACTTCATTCCAATTTAAAAAACTGATTGGGAGTTGAAAAAGGATGACGGCTTCTATTCTTCTTGTAATATATGAATAAACACTAGAGAGAAGGAGATGTAAGCTACTACTTCGAAAATCTGGATGGACGATTATGACCAGGAACAATCAGTTCAATGCATTAACTAGAGATATGTCTTTACCTCCGTTTGTTTGAAATGAAAAAAGAAATGTTTCAGTCAACCTTTTTGTTTTTATGTATCCTGCAAAACCAGCAAGTCAACATGTTTTAATGGTTACCTATTCATAGAATCATAGACGACTAGGGCTGGAACAGAGCTCAGGACATCATCTAGTCCACCCCCCTGCTCAAAGCAGGACCAACTGCAAGTTAATCATCCCAGCCAGGGGTTTGTCAAGCTGAGCTTTAAAAACTTGTACGGATGGAGATTCCAGCACCTCCCTAGGTAATGCCCCAAACAACAACAATCACTCATTGTCCTTTAGAGCACAAGGGCTCTAACACGCCTGACATGCTCAAATCTTTCTCCTGCTAGGACTTAGAGAATTTTCTCCATCTCCATGATACAGAGGGAAAGAGAAAAGAAGTGACTTCTCTTTGGTCACACACCAAGGTCATGTTAGAGCTAGAAAGAGAAGCATAAGAAAAAAGTTGTATCCTAATGTTTTGCATTTCAAACTAACTGATTTCTTGAACAAAGGAAATTTGATGTGTGGTTAGTGAACTGAAATGATACATTCTGGTCTCCACCTGTTTCTAGATGTTGTGCATTTGGTTGCTCTGGTAATAGCATCTTGTGTTGCTATGGCAACTGAGTTAGTTTATTAGGGGATAGCCCAGCCAGTTTTGGCCGGTTTGGTTAGTTCAGTGTGTGTAAATAAATGGTTGCTTTTTAAGGCTTACAGTTCTCTGGTCTCCAGTAATTTCTTCCTAAACCTGCTGCCCCCAAGGATACAACACTAGATTTATGAACTAGTAGATCCATCCCCTCACAGCTCATTTTTATGCATAGATTGATGTAGGAAAACAAGTTTGCCTGTTTTGTGAACTCCCAATGGCTTTCTTGAATTTCAACCAACTAGTCAATTGAACTGAACTGTTTGAATAAACTGCAATGAAGAACTGAAGAAAATATTTCCTACACCTTTCAAGGAAGCTATTGCTGTCCAAAGCTGGGTTAGCTTTTCAGCTAACTTTGCTTCCAGGGCCTTAGCTATCACGTCAGTGGTGTGACTGCCTTAAAAACTTGGCAGTGAACATGTTCCACTTCATGTTATTTTTTCCTCTTCTATTTAAATTATTTAAGAGATTGTCATAAATTTCGCCCTTAATTTAAAATAGATTTTTTTCTTGTCAAGCTGGGCCTTACAAATCTCTAAGGATGAAGATTCCACCACCTCCATAGGTCACACTCAGAGCCAGGGAGACTGGGAATAGAGCAAAACCTCCAATGAAAGCCAGGAGTCCAGACTCCCAACCCCCTGCCTCAGTCACACTCAGAGCCAGGGAGACTGGGAATAGAGCAAAACCGCCAATGAAAGCCAGGAGTCCAGACTCCCAACCCCCTGCCTCAGTCACACTCAGAGCCAGGGAGACTGGGAATAGAGCAAAACCGCCAATGAAAGCCAGGAGTCCAGACTCCCAACCCCCTGCCTCAGTCACACTCAGAGCCAGGGAGACTGGGAATAGAGTCCCGCTGGCACTTCCCAGCTCTGGAAGGGAGTGTTCCTCTAGTGGCTAGTACGGGAGCCTGGACAAAGGCTCCATCCCCGACTCTATCTCTGACTCCCTCGGCGACCCTGAGGCAGTGGCTTCTCCTGCCAAGGCCTCTGTTTCCATCAGTGGGGCTGGGGACACCACCCTAGAGCCCTTGGGCCGTCACGCTACAGGAATGTGCGTGGGGTACTAGGAGACCTGGAGATGGGAGGTGTCCTGCTGGCTGTAGGTCAGTGTTGTGAACTCCCAGTTGCTAGGCTGAGTTTATCCATCCCCTGGCAATAAACCATCATCACAGCCACTTTCGATCTCCTGGCTTCTACCCCCTACCTGCTGGCAGGGCATTGGGCAGCACCCTTTCCAGCCCACCTGGGTGCAGGAGATCGAGGAAGAGAGCATCTGCCATCCAACTCTTTCCCATCTAGAGCAAGTGAGTGGAGTTCTCCAGAGCCATCCCCAGTGTGGTGGGAATGGCCCAGCAATAGGACTCCCAGCCCTTCCTTTGCAGGAGATTGTTCCCCACGTCGAGAGTCTTTGGGAAGGGCAGAGACCTGCCAGGTGCTGAACACCCACAACCGCAATCAGTGAAATCAGTGGGAACTGAGGGCGACTCCTGCCTCCTAGGATTGGCACCTTGTGAACGAACTTTCGTTGGGGACTCTCCGGGTTCTGCTCTTTCTCTGGCCTGGGAGGGAATGGGGCCTACTGGGGTGGAGGGAGCTGCTTGTCCAAACTAACGGAGAGCCCCATTGCTCTGAAAGGACGAGACTCTCCCAGTATCACAGAGCCCCATTGGTGAGGGGGAACATTGGGAGCTGCCTGTGCTGTGAGTTGCTGCCACTGTGTGTGGATGGCAGCCCCATGCCCTGGGGTGGGGTGTGTGGTGTGGGGGAGTTGCCTCAGCGGAGGGGAGGTGGGCAGGGGAGCAGTCAGGCCCGTTAATGAGAGGCTGCCTTGAGCCCTGACTCACGGCTGCTCCCCACTCGGTTCCAGAATGAAGCGGCTGAAGCAGATGCTGAGGCGGAAGGCTGGGGAGGTGGCTCCGGAGCCAGCAGGGAGCAGCGTCCGGCTTGCCCGGGAGGAGAGCGGCCCCTCTGTCCCCACGGGCGGGGAAGAGGCTTGTGGCCTGGCAAACCGGAGGAGCTCCCTGAACTGCTGGAGGAAGAGGAAAACACCAGCTTCCTTAGCAGGCCCTGAGGCACCTTCTGGTCCCAAATGGAGGTGGCCCAGGGTCATGCTACGTCGGAGGGACCCCGGAGAGGGCGGGAGCCGGGCACGGTGGCTCTGCGGCTTCCTTTACAGGAAGCAGAGGAGCCAGGAGTCCAGCCCCAGTGCCCAGCTGGAGGAGACGGAGGAGGAGGAGGAGGAGGAGGCGGAGGCGGAGGAGGAGGAGGACGAGGAGGAGGCGGAGGAGGAGGAGGAGGAGGACGAGGAGGAGGAGGAGGAGGAGGACGAGGAGGAGGCGGAGGAGGACGAGGAGGAGGACGAGGCGGAGGAGGAGGAGGACGAGGAGGAGGCGGAGGAGGAGGAGGACGAGGCGGAGGCGGAGGCAGAGGCAGAGGAGGAGGACGAGGACGAGGAGGATGATGAGTCCCCTGAGCAAGAGATCATGAGGATCATCCAGGGGTACCTCCAGGGCAGAGCTGAGGTACAAAAATCCCCCAGCTGCGCTGCCCCCGTGTCTGTCCTGCCCCTTGTTCCATCCCCACCCACGCAGGGGGGTCTTGTCCCAGAGAATCCCTCACCCCCAATGGGGGGCACTTCTCCCCTGTTACCTGGCACCCCAAAGTGGGGGCATTTGTCTCACGCAGGCCAAGGTGTCCGCTCCCCGCAGACACTGTCCCAGTTACAACCCCAGTCTGTGCAGGGCGACACTGGTTTCGGGAAGCGGGGCGGCTTTCCCTGTCCAACCCCATGGGGTTCCTGAGCCCTGGAGCTGCTCTAGGTGATGTGGGGAGGTCCCTACCTAACCGTCTCTCTCTTTCTCTCTCCCCCACCCCACTTCTAGTTGGTGGAGGACCTGGCCAAACAGCTCTGCTTCCTCCATGCTGTCCCACGTCTGTGCTCCTTCGCACAGCAGCACGGGCGGGACACCCTGGAGCCGCACTTCTCAAAGGCGGCCCTCGTGGAGAGCATTGCGGTGAGTGGGCCCCCGTGCCTGGCCCCTGGGGCGAGGGACCCAGAGATGGGAGAAGAGTTAGTGGGGCTGGAGTGGGGAGCAGACGACAGTGGTTCCTGGGGCTGAGGGCTGGGGAGCAGGGAAGGGGGAAATTCTGACACCGACCGGGAGCTGGCAGTGGGGGAATTGTAAGGCCGGAGGGGAGGGAAGGGGAGGGAGGAATTGGGTGGGAGAGGGGGAAGGAAGTTTGACGGATGGGCGGAATGGGGGGCCCAGCTGGTTGGGGGTGGGGGTGACACTGGCTGTTTCTGCAGAGCCCTTTGGTCTCCTCCCTGGGAAGCGCCTGTGGGTCTGCGGGGCCTGAGTCTCACATGCGATTTTATCTTCTTGGGGTCTCTCAGGAGCTGATTGAAAATCTGCCCCTGCTGCCAGAGCCAACCTCCATCATCTCCAGCTCCATGGCCGCGGTTTGCAGCCTCAGGTACCAGGACCCTCCCATCCAGCTGCCCTAACCCTGGTGCTGATCGGGTCCGGAGCCGGGAGTCCCAGATCCTCTCTGGCCTAGATTACCCCCAGCTGTGGCTGTTCGCGTCCCCCAGCAGAGGAGGCGGGAACGTCCCCTCTTTCCTGGCTGGGGGGTGATCTCACTCCAGTAACGTTAGAGTGGCCGTAGGGAGGGGATCACTGCGGGGGAGGGGGGTCATGTCCCTGTCAGTGCTAGCGCCACTCCGGTGCTGCCAAGTATAACACGGGCTCCTCTCTCCTGCCAGCAAACTGAAGCCGCCGCTTGCCCTGGAGCTGGAGTCACGCCTCCTGCGGGCTCTTCTTTACAGCATATTCGCCATGACCACTGAGCGGTATACCACCCACTTCCAGGTAGGTCATGATCCTACTTCTCCATCCCAGGAGCAGGAGCCACCTCTGGTCCCTGCTCCCTCGGTTTGATGGAGCTGCTGAGACTAGGGGAGGGGTGAGCAGAGCTGGGAACAGGCCCAGGCAGGGCGGAGGGGGGACAACACAAACTCTCAGGGAGGGCCCCTTCCCTCCAGGGGGGATTGTGTTACCCCTCTGTGGCTGAACCCAGCCTTCCCTCTCCTCGTTCTCTGCTCTGCTGCCTGGACTCTCCCGGGGATCCTACCTCCCACCCATTGCGGTTTGGCTGTTCCATAGTCTGCTGGGTACCAGGCCCTGCGCAGAGAACTGCTAAGAGCAAGGATCGAAGAGGCAGCAGGCATCCGGCCATGAACTCTTGCTAAGTGTCCCTGGAGTGATGGGAATGGCAGAGGCCAGGATGTGCCTTTTGGGTCTGGCCAGGGCTCCCCCGAGAACCCCCCTGGTCCCGTGACTGGTGTAGCCCCATGTCCCATGACTGACGGGTGCTCCTTCTTCTTGCAGGCTCTGCACAACACCTATTTACAGGGCCTGGACACCATGCTCGGGTGCCTGCTCACCGAGACCCCCACCACAGACAAGCTGCAGCACCTCTTGGAGGTGAGTAGAATGGGAGGGTCTGGGGCGGGATTTCCCCTGAACCCCGTGGGAGGGCTGCAAAGGAGAGACTAGAAGAGTCACGTTTCCATTGTGTCCTCCCAGCTTGGACCCAAGCGGCCACACGTTCCCAGAGCTGTCACTGCAGTGCCATGTTGGGACCCTTACGCCTCATGGGGCGGGAGCGCGGGGGAGCAGGGGAAGGAGCTGGGAGTGTCAGCCAGAGCTCTGCATGGCAGCATTACGCACTAACAGTGAGCACCAGGCCTGGCTGGGGACTGAGAGACTGAAACCCCTGTGAGATGCAGGACATGGGCCTCTGAGAAAAGTCTCTGGCTCCTTTCTAGGGAGACCCTGAGATACAGGAGGAGCCTCAGGGAATCAGCTCTTCTGTCCTAGGGACACTGCAGTTCCCGGAGGCATTGTCCTCACGGCCGCTCCATCCATCCTACCAAGGCCTTTGCAGCCGGGGTCTGGGGTCCAGGGCATGTGCCTTGATCCTGACGTGCTGTTCATGGATCAGGAGTTCAGAGCAAATAGACCAGCCCCAAGACCGAACATTGTCCCAGCCTGGAGAGACAATGAGCTTGTGCCCAGCAAGACGTGGGCAGTGTCATGAACCCCCACATGAGAAGTCAGCTATTCCCCCCTGAGCACAAGGTCTCAGCCCCATGGGAGGGGGACAGGCTCGTTTGTAGAGCATGTACACCTGCCCGCTGACCCTCCCCTGCCTCCTTCTCCCGCAGCACGTCCATTTCTGGCTCCACTCCAAAGACACCCAGGAGAGAGCTAGAGCCATACGGAGCAGCGCTGCCCTGCTCCAATTTGCCACCTCCCTGCCCGGATTTGACGTAAGTGACCTTTGACCCCAGCATCCTGCAGAGTCAGGGCTTGAGTCAAGTTCCTCATCCCCTGGCTAATTGGGCCCCCCTGGGTCCGTGAGGGACTGCGTTCCAAAGGCCATGGGCTGGCAGGGTCGTGCCTGGCCTCAGGGCCCTTGTTATTCTGGAGCAGCCTGGCAGTGAGTGCTCATAGAGGGCCCTTGCCCTGGTCCCTTTGCTTCAAGCTCCTTTGGGGTCAGAGAGAAAGAGGGCTCTAGTTCCTCTCCCTCAGCGCCTCCTACAGATGGATGGGAGCAGAGCTCTGGCCCAGAGGAGCTGGGGAGCTGTAGGGAGAATGTTGATGGATTCCCCTCTTCTCCTCCCACCAGACCTCCTCCGATTTCCCCAAGGCGGGCAACTTTGTACTGCAGCTGGGTCTGTACATCTCGGACCCAGCCAGCGACATCAGCCAGCAAGCCAGGAGCGGGATACATTGGATGCAGAGGCTCCTGCTGCAGAGGAGGGGTAAGAAACCCAGCTGGGCAATGGGACCCCATAGAAGTGAGTCCCTTGGCGACTAGCTCCAGCTGGCCATTGGGACACCCATAGAACTAAGGTCTCTTCTGTTAGACCAACTGCAGCAGGGCAGAGGGACCTCAATGGAAACAAGGCCCCTGTTTTGGGCCCCCCACTTGCTGGCCAAGGGACCCTACAGAAAGAAGCCCCCTCCTCTGAGACCGACCCCAGCTTAGATGATGTCTCACACTCATCTCCCTAATTCAGGGAGAGAGGAAGGGGACGAACATGCCAGGGAAATTGGCTGCTTTACCTCAGAGCCTGGCTCTGTCCCCCAGCCCGCCCAGGGGGCAGCCAGCTGGTGAGGGGACAGGAACGGAGCTATTGAGACACGTGGAGGGAAAGAGCCCACCATGAGGGCAGGGGCAGGGACACAGGGGAAGGACACAAAGCTTGTAGGATGTCACCAGTTGGGTAGCTAGGGCCAGATCCTGACTTCAGTGGGTGGGTGGGTGGGGCGGGGGGGTTCTCAGTATTAGACGCCACTGTTAACAGGCGCCCACTCCCAGAGCACCATGGCCATAAGGGTCCATGATTGCTGTGATGAATGAGACAAATTCCCCTTCAGATACTTAGCTGCCTGGTCCATTGGGTGCCCCGAGGACCCCGGCCAGTGTTCACCCAGCAAAGGGAACAGAAGGAAACAGGCACTAAAACCGGATGCCAAACCTCCCCAATGGGTGTGTCTTTCTTCCCCAGGATTGAACATCCAAGAGGCGAGCGATCTGTGGTGCCGGGACGGGCTCCAGGACACCGAGCGCCTGGCCTACAGCAATATGGCCAGGATGGGGGAGGTAAGGACTCTCCGCTGGTGCATTGCAGCAGCTCAGGTGTGGAGCTGTCTCCCCCTGCAGTTAGTGTGTTATGGAGGGGGAGGGATAGCTCAGTGGTTTGAGCACTGGCCTGCTAAACCCAAGGTTATGAGTTCAATCCTTGAGGGGGCCATTTAGGAGTCGGGGGCAAAAATCTGTTGGATGATTTAGTTGGTGTTGGCCCTGCTTTGAGCAGGGGGTTGGACTAGATGACCTCCTGAGGTCCTTTCTAACCCTGATATTCTAGGATACTTATTTCCAGCTGACAGTGTTCGGCTGCAAGAGGCCGAGGACTCTGGGTTGGAGCCTTGCGAACGGTCCAGGCTTGTGTGTGTTCCATGGATCTATGTCTACGTGGGATCTATGTCTACGTGGCATACAAGGGATCCCCTGGGGGGTTGAGTTAATGGAGGATTGTATCTCCAGGGATCCGGCTCCGCTCACTCTCCCTTGCTGACACCCTGGTGTCTGAGAGGGGAGCCCCTGGGTCAGTGAGTTGGGAAGCTCACACCAGCTATCGCCAGACCAGATCCCCGTTGGAGTCCCTGCACCCTGTGGAAGCACAGGCTGGGTGTGGGGTTTGCCCAGCACCATGGCGAGTCAGGGAGCAGAACCTGCCCCTGCACCGGGCGTTGGGGTGAGGGACACCGAGCCCCTTTCCTGGCTGAGTCACTGCACCATGACGCTCGTGGGAATGTCAGTGGGGTGAGGAGCGGGAATGGAAGCAGATCTAAAAGGCCCTTTCCTCTAGCGGGTGAGATATCGCTGCTGGGAGCAGTAGGGATCCTTTATTGTCTGTGCGAGCTGGTTCCAGAGCGCGCAGACACATTCCCAGCATGTCATGGCACCTGCGGTGAATCCTGCTCCAGGAAAAGCTATTCCTCAGTGCCTGCAACCTCTTACTGACGGGGGTTCCTTGGTCTCCTTGGTCCATGGGACCCCAAAGGTTGGCTGCCCCAGGACTCTTCTTCACCTTGTGAGATACTAGAGGGATTTGGAGCCTGGTTCTGGGCAACTGACAAGGGCTGTGGTGCTGTTGGTTTTAGGTCTTTGGACAGATCTTTTCAGAAGGCCAGAGAATCTCTTTCCTCCAGGCGGCGCTTCTGGCAATACATGACCCCCAGATCCGTGTCAGCCGGGCTGGGCTGGTGCTAACGTACTCGATCCTGGGGGAAGCCGGCCAGCTGATAGGGGATGAGGTAACCAAAGAAGGATCAATTGGGGAGGGAGCCCCAGGGCCTTTCACCTCCAGGCCATTGAAAGTCATTCCCATCCCATCCCCATGCGCTGACCTGGGAGCAAGGAGAGGATGAACCCAGGCAGGTGCCATTGGTCGGTGCCAGCTTGTCCCCTGAGCAGCTCAAAGCAGGGCAGACCCAGCTCTCCAGCAAGGCTATTTCCTAACATTCATCACATCAACACGACACGCTGCCATTGCTCATGCTAGGGGCTGCCAATTCCCCATGTGACCTCTGTGATCCTTTCCCACCCCTCAGGGCCTCAAGCCGGTTCCTAGGGCTCTGGTATCGTGTTATCCCAGCCACCACCTGCTCTGGGAGAACTGGAGGAGTCAGTCAGCTGAGGCTGCTCAAGTACCCCATTCCCCAGAGCCACTGTCCATGGCGTCATCTTAACAACAGGGGCGTCCCTTGGGAAAAGGTGTCCACATCCTCTCACCCCCCGGCACTACTGCCCAGAGCCTCCCAGCCCCTCAGATGGAGGGGGCGAGGGTGGCTGAGGGGATTCTGGGGAGCGGAGCTGAACCCCCAGCTGGGGTGGGAGGTAGAACAGCTCTCACGGGGGGACTGAGAGGAATGGGGGCAGGAGTTTATTCCACAATAGTGAGAGAGGGGTTGGAGGTCACTAGAGAGGAGACAAGATTTCGTCTCGGGGGTTGGGTGGGGGAATCCGTCCCTCAGACATGGGGAGGAGTGGGGTGGAAATTCTGCCGGTACCCGTTGCCGTTAATGCCCTTCGTTGCCATGGGTGTTGGAGTCTCTGACTGATTCTTGTTCCCTTTCAGCAGGAGGATGTTACAGCAACAATCACGGCGCACCTGTTCTACATCCGGGGCTTGCGCCAGGTGCCCAAAGCGCTGCAGGGGCTATGCGCAGTGGGACACCTTTGAAGCCCCCCCCCCGCATGACCAGAAGCTCCCACTCCCTGCCGCAGGTACTGCTCTGTCTCACTGGGCCTGGGGGAGAAGGGCTGGGGGGAAGTGGACATAAACCCCACAGCACTGAGAGAAACCCAGGCCGAGCACCTCGCTCTCACCACCATGCCCCTCCCCGACCCCTGGAGCTGGGGCCAGGCCAGATACGGTCCCTGACCCCATGTCCAGAGGCCAGTTTCGGAAGCATCAGGCTGTCAGGGCCATAGGGCTGGCCCAGAAATGAGAGCATCCGCAGAGCCAGGGGTTATCCTCAGGAACCATTGCAGTCTGGGAGGGGTGGCCCGACGTGGAGCCCCTCCCCTGCCGTCACGGCTCAGACCTTCCCATGGCCCGTGTCACCCCATTGCAGTGAATGTCTGACCATCCCCCAGCTGGGGCCCAAGCCACCCAGCCGGTATCTGAACCCTTCCCAGCCAGGAATGAAACTCCCCCCTAGCACCTTGGGGCAAGGAAAGCTCCTCCCCATCTGGCAGGTGGGCTCTGAGACACAGAGGAAGGGCTGTGCTCCTGGTCGCACACTCCTGGGGGTAGATCTGGACTGGGTCCCAGGCTAGTCCCTTTCCCCCAGGGGCACCTTCGCTTTCTGCCCTTTATTCTCCCCTCCTGCTAGGGGGTCTCTGAGTGTGAAAGGAACCAGGAGGGTGATGGGGTCTTGGCACTGTGCTGGGGTGGGAGCTCCCCTTGGCTTGGACCCCAGGGTAAGAGACATCTTTGTCATCTTGCTCTCCTTCTTTTATTCCTAGGAAGGGAGTCCCCCAATGAGGGGTCTCTAGAGCTCCAGCTGGGCAGTGCCTAGAAGAACCTGTAAGTCATCCTGGTTCCCGCCTGCATGCACCACCCTGCCCTGCCCTCCGGTTCCTCGCAATTGACTCTGGCTTGACCCTTGGCACCGGTCTCTGGTTATGACTTCGGCGTGACACTTCTGGGCTCCAGATGTTGGCTACTCACCCTGGTTCCGTATTCTCCTTGCCCTGCTCTAGCCCTGCTCCAGGCCCCCCACCGACCCACTCCAGCATTGCCTTCTCCTCCTGATCTTCCCCAAGCACTCGTACTTTGACTACCCGGCTTTGACCCTCGGCCTGTATCTGGACTCGGGCTTGAAGTTGATTTGGCTGATCTTTGGTCTCTGGCAGTAGTATAAGGGCCCTACCGTCAATCAAACCATAACCCCGCCCCTTGACCCCTTAAGCCCCGCCCCTTGTCCCCTTGGTACCTCCCGCCTGTCACCGGAAGTCCCACCCCCTGGGGGTATTACTTCCGGGGTCAAGGTGCCACCTGACCGGAAGCAAGGTGTGTCATGTGACCCCTCTAAGAACTCCTCCCACCACCCTCTACCAATCAGGAGGGGTTTCGTCCCGATAGGACAGCCCCGAGAGGAGATTTTGACCAATCAGGGTGACTTCCAGGGCGGGGGTGACCCATCCGGAAGTGGGTAGTGTGACCCCTCTAAGAACTCCCCCCACTACCCTCTACCAATCAGGAGGGGTTTCGTCCTGAAAGGAGCGCCCCGAGAAGAGATTTTGACCAATCAGGGTGACTTCCGGGGCAGGGTGACCCCCTCTGGAAGTGAGTCATGTGACCCCACTAAGAACTCCCCCCAACGCCCTCCGCCAATCAGCGTGCAGCACTATTACCCCATAATTGTCCCAGCGCCAGACAGAGGAGGCAGCCATCTCTTACCAAGGACACGTGTTTTTGAAATCGCGGAAAGGCTTCTGAGAGGAAACATGGACTCCTTCACCACCCCCGTGAGAACTTCGGACTTTGTTTTAGCCCCGAGGGTCTTTGACCATCCGCGGAGAAAGCGTTACATCAGCGACAGTTCCGAGGAGGACCCTGTGACCCAGCCGTTGATGGATATGTCAGAACCCGACCCTGAAACCCTCGTGAGGCACCCCGCTGAGTGTGACGGCCTCTCTTTGTCCACCCCCTCAGAGGTGGAAGGCGATCGTGGCTCGGGGGAGGCACCGGCGGACAAAGCGAACGGAAAAGACGGCGCTCAGGTAAAATGAATGACTAAGAAGCGGCGGTCAAGAAGGGGTGGGTAATGGGGTAGGAACCGGGGGGTGCGTAAATTAAAAAACAAGCAGTGGGGGTGCTTACACGGTTTCTTTTCTGAAAATCTCTCAACAGGTCGACGATGCCTTTTTAGAGGCCTTTAAGAACTTACACATCGGAAGCCCTGTGGGAGTAAATATATCATGCGTCAGCTGTTTTTGCTCATGTCTTGGACACAGATCTCAAGCCGAAAAGGACAAAATGGAAGAATGAACCATCTGAGACTCCCTTATGGTAGGGGTCGTGGCATCCATTTTTACAGGCGGCTGTAAAAAGTTGTGTTAAACCAGGCGATTAATAAAACTTATTTAAATGTGTCAATATGAATGTGTCCCCTTTCATACTCGTGGTAGTAAAAGACAGTACCAGTAACAGTCATGTCTACACAGACGGCTCTGTTAAAGAAAATATATTACGCCCCCAGGGAAGTTGGGAGCTTCGGCGGGGTCAACCCTCTTTTTCAAGTGGCCAGAAAGCACAGTAAAACTTTTAACAGAAGACAGGTAACAGCATGGCTTTCAGACCAGGATGCTTACACTTTACACAAACCGGCTCGAATACTTTAAAAGAAACAAGACCATTGTTTCAGATGTGGATGCGCAGTGGCAGGCAGATTTGGTGGATATGCACCAGTTCTCCAAACTCAACAGCGGTTTAAGTACGTCTTAACAGTGATAGACATTCTATCCAAATATGCCTGGGCCTTAGGCCTAAAAGACAAGACGAGTGGTGAGGTATCCAAGGCCTTTAAAGCTATTTTCAGTGAAGGTCGCGTGCCTCAAAAATTACAAACCGATCGGGGGAAAGAATTTTTAAACAAACGTTTAAGTGGATTGTTAAAGCGGCATGGAGTTCACCATTTTGTTACCAATAATGAAGTCAAAGCAGGGGTTGTGGAGCGATTTAACAGAACTTTAAAAACTAGGATGTGGAGATATTTTACAGCCCATAACACCTTTCGCTACATTGACGTCTTACCTGACTTTATAAAGAGTTACAACCAGAGCTTTCACAGAACTATACGTACCAGACCCGTTGATGTTAACCCTTCAAATTCTCTGAAGGTATGGAAAACAGTTTACGGAGATGGTTTTAAAATAAAACCGGTTGTTGCCCCTTTTAGAAAAGGTGACCACATGAGACTATCTAAAACCAAAGGCGCTTTTGAAAAAGGTTATGAACAGACGTTTACCGATGAGATATTCATAGTGGATGAAGCCTTAACCAGGGGCCAGAGACCTGTATACCGATTAAAAGATTACGAGGGTGAGGCAGTTATTGGATCTTTTTACCCTGAAGAATTACAAAAAGTAAACCCCAAACGAGACAGGATTTACAGGATTGAAAAAGTTCTAGCAGAGAAAGGAAAAGGGAGAAAAAAGCAGCTACTGGTGAAATGGTTGGGGTGGCCCGATAAGTTTAACAGCGGGGTGGAAGCTTCTCAACTCTGTGACATCTAGACACTCATAGACTCATAGACTTTAAGGTCAGAAGGGACCATTGTGGTCATCTAGTCTGACCTCCCGCATGATGCAGGCCACAAAAGCTGACCCACCCACTTTCCCTTAACTCAGCTGTTGAAGTCTCCAGATCGTGATTTAAAGACTTCAAGTCGCAGAGAATCCTCCAGCTTGCGACCCCTGCCCTATGCTGCGGAGGAAGGCGAAACAAAAAAGACACGAACAAAAAAGATTCCTTCTGCAAAGACAGAGAGAGAGAGAGAGAGAAAAATGAGCGATGGCGGGTTTTACATTACTTTGCCCAGCAATGCCAGCTCTGCAGTTTTTCCCCAAAACACCATCTCGAACTTTACAATACTGCTAATTAAGCCCTTGGATCTCCCGGGTGCCTGGGAGGTGGGGTTAGTGGAAACACAATACCCGCACAGCTGGAATACTATCAACGAAGACACCCCTTTCAAAATCACCTTTGGAGCTACAACGTAGAATTTCATCCTACGACGAGATTATTACTCGACCATACCCGAATTACTGGAGCATATGAACAGCAACGTGGCTCGTCATCCAGGACCGCCTGAGGTGGTCATGAACTACGACCCTGTGGGTAGAAAAGTGAGACTTAAATCTACCGATTTTATGTATGTGTTTTCTATTGGCGGGGAGCTAGCTAACATTTTCTGTTCCCCTGTTACGCTGCGTCCCTGTCCGAGGAAGGAACAACGAGTTTGTTACCATCACCTACGATAAACCTCATTACGTACCTGTCAGTAAACACCACATTGACACCGTCACCATTGAAATAAAGACAGATCAGAACAGACATGTCTCATTTCGCTTCGGCAAGGTGATCAAGCTGCAGCTGCGGCCACGGAGAGAGCGAGGTTTCTAAAAAAGCAAAACCCTATTATGGCGATCCCAAAAAATTATGGCGACCCCACCATCTACAGGAACTATTACAAAGCCCAGGCTGGATACGCCCTTCCTGGATATCATGGGGCCCCCGTGATGTACGGGGCGGGTGTGGTGGAATATTTTGTAGCCTCTTTCGAAAAGCCGTACCGCTTTACGAAGGAGGGGGCTAGAGATTATTAAACCCCACGTAAAAACCGCCGCTTAAAACATAGCTAAAGATGTGGTAGGTCATGTCTCCGTGCTGCTGACACCGGGGTGGATCGAGAAACCGTGACCCCTTTTTTGCCGTCTAAAAAACGAAAATTGGCTAAAAGAGCCGAATGGCTCAGTGTGTAATGTTTTTCACATTCTAATTTAAAAAAAAATAAAAGAATTGAGCTTTGCCAGGGTACATTTGCCGAGCGAGTGTAGCAATTTGTAATTTATCCCTGGGGTTTTTGAACAGAACCATGTACTTTGTGTTTAGGTTAATCGTGCAACTTTTTTCCGTGACAAAATACGTTTTGAACAATATACATAATGCTCAGGTTTCTGTGATGCACGTACTTGGTAAAGGCCTTCTCGATTTCATCGCTTTCACAAGCAGAGTCAAACCCCATCGCCTGCGGTAGCTTGCTAAGCTTCATGGGCAAGAAGTTTAAAGAGTCTATAAAACGAATGCCCAGGGCCTTAACTTCCACGCACATTAGTTTACTACCCTGAGTGATCAGTTCTAGGCCCATCTTTTCCTTGAGTAACTGTTTAACAATGAAGTACGCATCATAACTTTTAGAATTGTGTGCTAGGAACATGTAGTCCCGAAACTCTTTGCCAATAAAGGTCTTAAACACAGAAAGACACTCATCGCCCTTAAATTCCCAGGATTTTTCTGGCTTTAGGGACATAGTAAAAATGTAATTGGGAGTGTGCAACCCGGTCTCCTGCGTGCATTCGAAATCATAAAAAATATACTTTTCTGAAGATTCGGGCTTTCTAAGGCTGTCCATAAAACAGAGGTGACCGTCTACATCACCAACGATCAAACACTGACACTGCATACATCGTCTCCCTTTACACCTATGCCGCTTGTCCACGTAAGACTGACACTTCTCACATAAAGTTTTAGACAGGCATTCAACTTGGTTTTTTGATGCACAGTCGATATGTCTGTCTAAACACTCTTTGGACCGACAATACAGTCTACAGCTAGGACACCGCTGCTGCACGCCCACGCTGTCTGAACACGTTACACTCAAGCAGAGGCGGCAACGATACCTGCAAGAGTGGTCGTGGCTGTACACCGTGTGGCAAAACTCACAATAATTTTTCGCTCCGAACAACTTTTTTACATCCAGAACCCCATAGTAATGCTCATCGTGCAACAGGATAAAATAAGTCTTGGGGTACACTGTGCTCCCCATTTTAAAAAAGCCCCAGCCGCCTTTCGCCGTATACAGCACCACCTGTATGTTAACTCCTAAATGCTGTTCAAACTTTGCTACGTCACTGAGCATAACCTTTTTTTGATCTGACCACCCCAGTTTCTCATGTAACTTTCTCGCCTCCGCTAACAATTCCGCGTCCGTAGGTTTACGATCGGACATGACGGCCAAGAGCCCACCCGCAAAACACAAATTGGTACCGGTGTAAGTCAGGTCTACTAAACACGGTCTCTTTTTATGAATAATTTGACTATTAAGGATAGAATTTAAAACTCTACGAGCGCCCCCACCCCTGTTTTTTACAACTGTCACAACGAGGCGCAATGTCCCATCGACATGCAACTCTCTATTGCTCTGTAGCAGCTTTGAGGTCTGATTTAAGAAATCCTCAGCAGACAGCTCATCCCTAGTTCTTTTGACCGAAAACAAAGTTAGTTAAATTAGGGCTCTCTAAACGTAACTGAACATAATCATCAGGGCCTACCCTACCATTAATGTCATCGAGCACTAACTGTGTATGGCTTCAACAACCTGCTGAGCTGAATTTATTTACTCAAGATTGACAAAACGAAATTCCTTACAATACACCGACCCCCCAAAACTGGATAATTCACGTTGCCAACTTCTCACTCTCTCCATATACACCTCGGCATTTTCGGGGTTACTTGGGGGTTCCTCTACGGGATCATTAGCGGCATCTTCTACATCAGATGCTCTTTGAGAGTCAGACTCTGAGGCGCCTCCATGAGGGTCATTGGGAATAGAACGGGACCCGTCTAGAGAGCCCTCTGGGGAATTTGCTAAGCCACAGTCTGATTCTGCCTCCCCATTTTCAGACAAGCCAGTTTGAGAGCCTCCAGTAGGGGGCATCTCTTTTTGTTTTTGGTTTTTTTCCTCATTACCTCTTTAGCCCTTTTTAAAATTTTTACAACAACCCGGGCCTGGAACTTTTTGGCAGCCATCTGTTTAGCCCCCAAGCGCTGTCCCCCCTTTTGTTTACACATGAGCTGATCTGTACCCTGGAGGGTGCCCCTTTTACCCAGGCCCCTTTTCACGACTAGTCATGCCTGCTCAGAGCCACCCTTTCCAGCCCTCATGTTTTTCAGCATGGTTCTGAACAAAGCATCATATTTTTCCCATTTCTTTCTAGAATCCCGTTCTTTTAGACTACCCGAGGATACAGCATCCATCACTTTTCTGAGGGAAGCATCAAACCCTTCCCAAATACTAGAATATGGGGGAGCTGTGACGAGCTTATGGTTTTGGGAGAATGGTTTGTCAGTTCTTGTTTTTTTATTCACAACTCCTAGAGCGCATGCTCCGGGTTTGTGAATGTGGGCATTTTCGCTCACAGTTTCCTCAGGGCTTGGTGTGGTGGTGGCCACTGAGGAACTGGAGTTGTGGTGGCATGGTTGTTTTTTACCAGAGTCTTTTGTTTTGTCCTTGGGTTTGACGTATATGAGGTTTGGACCGCCCGGATGCTTCAGCTGCACTCTTGTGCTGTTTTGCGTTGTTAAAGGTCTCAACGCAGATTCCTGGTTCGTTGGCAGTTCTGGAGGAGATGTCCTTGTAGCTCTGACTACAGCATTGTCAGAAAAGTTGCCCAGGCCTATGAGGGGGAAAAAAACAACAACAACATTTTACAAAACTGAACTTTACCATCTCTCTCACCCACACCTATGTATTTACTTAAAATACAAAACCTCATAGAACAACCAAACCAATAAGCAAAATATATTTACAGGGCTTCATCCATCCATCAGTGACTGATGCTGGTGAATTTTCCTTTTCAGCTGTCTCTTTCCTTTTTCTTTTCAGCTTGTTTTCCCTCTGGTCTAAGGATCTCTCATGTTTTGACTGTACTGTGGAGCAAACAACATTATTATAAAACACATGAAACCGTCTTGTAAACATACATATACATATTACACACACACACACACACACACACACACACACTTCATTAGGGTGTTTTTCTATTTAAAAAGTCATAGCTTTACAACCAAATAATCCATTTCAGGCTGTACAACAAACAGGTTTTTAAATACATCTCATTTTGCAGAATAAAAACCAAAACTGCTTTTAAAATCCATTTTGCACAGAAACCCTTGTTAGTTTGAAACACACATACCACCAGTTTAAAACCCACAGTTTGCAACCAAATACTTTTCAAAAACCCCACATGCATTTAAAAGCCACATGGTTGTTCTGTCCCCCAGCCATGTGTGTTTGGGGCCTTTGGTTTAGTTAGTAGCATTCCCTCTCCCCAAGTGCCTCAAACCTCATTTTTAAAAACCCATCACATTATGCACAGTAAAAAACCCTGTTTGAAACAAACCAAGTACTTTAAAAAAAAAAAAAAAACACTATGCCTCTCACACACACAAAACAGCAGCTTTATAAAACACACCAAACCAAGTTTGCAGCCATATACTTTTCAAAAACCCACATGCATTTAAAAGCCAGTTGCAAAAAAGAAAAAAGAAAAAAAATAAAGTTACCTTTCACTATGGGATAAAGTGTTGCAGGCACATGCTTGTTCTGTTCCCCCTCATGTGTGTTTGGGCCTTCAGGTTCAAGAACAAGCAAAAATGTTAGTTAGTATTACCACCAAATCCCTATACAGCCTGTGTAATACTTTTTTTTTTTTTTATTCAACAGTATTAAGCACAACTATAGTTAAAATGGTTTTTACCTTGGCCTGGTGGTGAAATGCAGTTTAAAGTTACTGGTTCCATGCTAAACAGATCACACTGCAATAAACATAGGCACCATTATTTACTAAGACAGCAAGGGCAAAGAGTGGCATTATATAATATATAGTTTCAGAGTTAAAGACAGCAAGTCTTACCTCTTTTTGCAGTCCAGCAGCTATCCAAGAAAGTTTTCTGTTGAAAAGGACAAACGCCAGCATACCTGAGGTTTTTATACCATCTTAGCCCATTGTTTCAAACAGACTTCAACACAGTTGCTAACAGATTAATTTAATCACCCCTCCCATAGCATTCCCTTTTGTGATCTGGGGTAGCGAAACCATTTTGTCTGCACAACAGGGCTCCCCCCCCCCCTTTAAGTTAAAATACATTTGTGGCTTTCTTACAGTATTAAACAGTACCCATTTCCAAGTGGGGGCCCTTTGCAGATATCAATGAATGTCTTGGGGCTTGGTTGTTTTTTAAAACATGTTTCTTTCATGCTTAAAGTTTGGGGGTGGGGTTATTGCCTAGAAAGAATGACCCATAGCATTCAACCAACTCCTGGGCCATATTTAAACTGTCCAATAGCGTTCCACCAACTCCTGGGTCCTTTAAACTGTCCAATAGTGCTCTACCAACCCCAGGGGTTTATTTAAACTGTCCAATAGCATCTGTGAATTCCTGAGGTTTAATTTCATTTCATATTAAGCAGAACTCACCATCCACCCCCACCCACCCCTTACTATGGGTGCACTCCCATCAAATGTAACCCTATAGCAACAAGGGTAAGTAACTGCAGTCACCCTGGCTATTCAGCGAGGGGGGGGGGTGTGGTTAAACCCATTCAGTTCAACAGACTAAGGATAGCTCAGTGGTTTAAGTGTTGGCCTGCTAAGCCCAGGGTTGTGAGTTCAAGCCTTGAGAGGGCCACTTAGGGATCTGGGGTAAAATCAGTATTTGGTCCTGCTAGTAAAGGCAGCTCTATGAGATAGGTATATCTCCATATTAACTCTATTGTCTGAACTAGCCTTGTTTGTTTTATTGTAAGCACATTTTTAGGATTTTTTCCCCCCTCCCACAACATACATTTCAGCTTTTTGCTATACACACACAAAAACACAAGAGCTAATTCTCACAAACAATTTATTTTTTTATTTTAAAAAACATACAGCTCCTTGAAAACAAAACAAACTGCTTCATTAAAACTTTTTAGCTCACTTAAGGGCCAAAGGCCTTCTAACAAAACACAGATAGTCACAAACCCCCTTTTTAAAAAATTTACAGCTACCAAGTTTTATATCGCATGTTTGTCCCCTCACCATTCTCTAACTTAATCCTTTTAGATTTCTTATAAATAGTTTTTTTCTTAAGCAGGGTTCTGTAACTCTTTGTGCGGACTAGACGGTCAATATAACGCTGTAAGCAGGCATCTTCCGGTTTGGTCATTTTCTTTAGAACACGGTCAGGGTCTCCACTGAATTGCACAGCATTTATCAAGGTCACCCCTTGCGCTAAATATTCTTGGGTTAGGCACAGACATTGCATAGCATAACCTATGGCAATAACAGTGTTTAATAAGCTTTCCAAACACAGCTCAGCACACAGGCCCCGGAGCTTGCAGTTTATATCCACTGAAGTCCAAGTCACACAGTCATGGTGCCTTTGGCCTGGCGCATCTATGACACAGCCCTCACAATCTTCAAAAAGCTTTTCCCTAAGGCAGTGTTTAAGGATAGCATAAACAGCAACGCGTACAATAGTCCGCATGACTTTTTTACGCTCACAACGTGGCACTGGCTCAGTTAGTTCTATGCCAAGCCGCCTCCTAAACTCCTCATAGCCATCATCCTCAGAGTCCTCTTCAACAACTTGTATTGGCATTGAGCAAAAACACTGTGGGCCCGGTTCAGCTTCGCTGCTTGATGCAATGCTGTCCAGGGCCTCTGGGTCCTCTAGAAAGGCACTGTCGAGCTATTGAGAAATTTTCAGAAAAGAAACCGTGTAAGCACCCCCACTGCTTGTTTTTTAATTTACACAGCCCCTGGTTCCTAACCCATTACCCACCCCTCCTCGACCGCCGCTTCTTAATCATTCATTTACCTGAGCGCCATCTTTTCCGTTCGCCTTTTCCACCGGTGACTCCCCCGAGCCGCGATCGCCTTCCACCTCTGAGGGGGTGGACAAAGAGAGACTGCCATGCTAATCGGGGTGTCTCACAAGGGTTTCGGGGTCGGGTTCCGTCGTATCCAGCAACGGCTGGGCCAAAGGGCTCCCCTCGGTCGCGCCCTCCTCCTCCTCGGAACTGTCACTGATGTAGCGCTTTCTCCGCGGATGGTCAAAGACCCTCAGGGCTAAAACAAAGTCCGAAGTTCTCACGGAGGTGGTGAAGGAGTCCATGTTTCCTCTCAGCAGCCTTTCCGCGATTTCGAAAACACGTGTCCTTGGTAAGAGATGGCAGCTTCCTCTGTCTGGCGCTGGGACTTATGGAGTAATGGTGCTGCACTCTGATTGGCGGAGGGCCTTGGGAGGAGTTCTTAGTGGGGTCACACGACTCACTTCTGGAGGGGTCACCCCAACCCGGAAGTCACCCTGATTGGTCAAAATCTCCTCTTGGGGAGGTCCTGTCGGGACGAAACCCCTCCTGATTGGTAGAGGGTGGTGGGGGGAGTTCTTAGAGGGGTCACACGACCCACTTCCAGATGGGTCACCCCCGCCCCAGTAGTCACCCTGATTGGTCAAAATCTCCTCTCGGAGCGGTCCTTTCGGGACGAAACCCCTCCTGATTGCTAGAGGGTGGTGGGAGGAGTTCTTAGAGGGGTCACATGACACACCTTGCTTCCGGTCAGGTGGCACCTTGACCCCGGAAGTAATACCCCCATGGGGTGGGACTTCCTGTGACAGGTGGGAGGGACCATGGGGTCAAGGGGCGGGGCTTAAGGGGTCAAGGGGTGGGGTTAGGGTTTGATTGATGGTAGGACCCTTATATTACTTCTGACTGCCTGGCTACGACCTCTGGCATGGACTTAGTTACTGGCTCTGCTTCTGCTTCTGCTTTGTCGATGGACTCTGATCTCGGTTTTGACCCTGGTGTGTTCCTGGACCTTGATTCTAGCACCACTCTTAGCCTAGGCACAATCCTGCACCTCCCTGCGACCTACGCTCCAACCACTGGGCCTAATTATCAGACGCAGCACGTGACATTAGGCGGTGCAACTTTTTGCAGAAAAGCAGGCTCTCCGCAAGTAAGTGGCCCATATGCAACAGGGACACACCACACCAGGTGTGAACAATGACCTCACTACATGAGCCTGGCCCGATGCTGCCCCTACTGGAATTGTGCAATGGAAATGACTGAAAATGTTGGAGTTCCTTTAACCAGCCTCTGCCCCTGGACCTGCTCCACCATTCTTGACTCAGACACCCGGCATTCCTGATAAATGCCCGGATTACATGGGTACCTTTGAAAGAAATGGGGACTCGTTACCTCTGCACTGGTACTATGACTATTGACCTACAACCTTGGTTGAAAGTTGCCTTCATCAGTATTTACACATTGTTGGAACCAGAATTAGTGGCTCTCCCTGCGTACAGTTCTAAAAACCGGTCCTAAGAGTTTAGGAGCAAATATGCATTTCCCACGGGTGCCCAGGCCCTTTTTGGGAAGAAGAAATGTGGGACTCTACTTTAGACAATCAGCCCCTGAAAAAAGCGATCGTTTGGAACTATTACCCCCTGCTGCGAATCCCACAATTGTTGGCTCACAGGAAATCTGCAAAGTTGTTCCTCAAACTTCATCTGCGAGGATTTCCAATCTAATACTCATTTGGGCAGGGGACAAATGGAAAACAGATTTCAAAGCACACTATGGACATTTTAACTGTCTGATATGCCATTTGAGTGAACTAACGGTCCCCTAACCTTGCAACACGTCATCAGTGATGCATTTGGGGACATAGTGGATCCACACAGTGTCATCTATTCAGGTGACAGACTTCTCTTTCTGGAGAACCCAGAGCAGCACATGCACCACACCCGAACCTGGAGAGGTTTCGGCAGCATGGTCTCAACACGGAATTGAAAAAGCGTACCTCCAGCCAACTCTCCTCAGAGGTTTTGGGGTACATCCTCTCCCCAGAAGGTGTTACGATTGATCCAAATAAAGTGGAAGCCATTCATAGATGGGACGAAGTTTGAAGTCCTCAAGAAGAGCAGCGCTGCCTAGACTTCACCCGCTTCCGCCCAGGGTTCTCAGAGCCAGTAACCCCCACGAGAGCTCTCCTCCACATAACAGCCACATTCGTTTGGTCACCCAAGTTCCAACAAGCCCGCAAACAGCTCAGAATTGCCTTCCCCACTGCACCTATTTGGAGGCTCAGCATTCATCATGGAAGTAGACGCATCTACTATGACCACCAGGGCTTGCTTCATTTGGTGGTGCCAGATGTGGGCTGAAATTCAGACTTAGCTTGACTCATGTGACTTCTGCGCTTTCACCAAGGCACCACGCACCAAACTTCTTGGCATCTCAGGCCTCTGGAGACCCTGCCCAGGCCATGGGTAACCATTGCCAGGAATTTCACTGATTCAAATGGCCACAGGATGGAACTGACTCTCATAGATCACCTGACCACGATGGCGCGCTTCATGCCCTTGTGAACGTGTACCGTCGATTGAGAGGACAGATCAGTTCCGAGTTTGCAAAGGCCAATGACACCTTTATTTTGCTCAATGTAGCTTTCCCACTGATTTCATGCCACACTATGAACGGCCTCTCTGAACTTCCCAGCTATCGACCTGGGTCACCGTCAAGAAGAACGAAGGGAGCCCCTCGAGGACACTAGGAAGGAGTTCAGATAGTGTCCGGACTGCTGATGACAAGAGGGAAGCCATTTGCTGAAGGAAGGTACAAAGCCCCTGGCACTGACTGAATCCCTAAGTCCCGTCTGTTGCAGCAGTTCCTGACCCATCCCTCTTGGCTGACCTTCTGATCCCATCCTCCTCCCCTGGGTCTAGGGAGCAAACTCTGGGTCTCTTCCCTCACTCTGCACAATCCAGGCCCAGAGTGTCCGAGCCCCTCACAGACAATGGGACTCTCCTCCCTTCTCCTCCTTGTGGGGGGACTAGTACCCCCATTTTACAGACAGAGAATGAAGGTGATGAAGTGACCTCTCCAAGGTCACACCTAGCAATGTGGGGGAGAGCTGGGAACTGGAGTGGGTTCTACAGGAGTGCCTTCTCCACAGGGGCAGCTTCACTTTCTGCCCTTCGTCCTCTCCTCCCCTATTGGCCCGTCTTTGAAGGGGGCTCTGAAAGGGAAATGAGCAGGGGTTTCCTCCCCCCTCTGTCTTCCAGATTCTGGGATCTGTCCATGTCGCCTACAGCAATGCAGCCTGCAGCTGGCCCGGCTTGGGGAGCCATAACCTCATCCTGTAAAATCGAGAAGTACTGGCTCTCACTGATGCGTAGATGGAAAACCACACACCCCACCCGGAGGAAGAAGCCACCCATTCCCAGGTTGTCCCGAGGAGCCATGATTCCTCCAGGAGCTGGGGAAGGGCACAGTGATCAGTTTGTCAGAGGTAGGGGAAGATTGTGTAAGGAGAAGGGCTAGGAGAGGAGGAGCATGAGCTAGGCTCTGTATTTGGGCTTGGCAGGGATCAAGAGAAGGGACAGGGGCTGTTCGAGGGCAACGGTGAGGTACAAGGGGTGTCGGAGGTGGGGGCAAGGCCTGAAAAGTTCAGCTACATTAGATCAATTGTGCCAGAGAATCACCAGTTGAGGTGACTGAAAGCTCTGAACTGGGGCTGGCCAAAATCAGATGGGAACATCCCAAAAGTCTGCAGAAACTCAGCCTCAGATAGGAACATCCCAAAAGTCTGCAGAAGCGCAGCCTCTGAGGTGAACGTTGTGGCTCAAACCTCTCTCTGCTCTGTACCTCACAGGATTCCCACTGGCTGTTCCAATCCAGGAGGAAAACTCACAGCACCGGTGCAGTGAAGTGCCACTGAACCCACTGTGATGCACAGACCTTGTCCTGGCTGTCTGCACAGGGCTGAATTTCACCCCTTCAGAGTGTAAGGAAATAATTGGCTGAAGGGCTTTTTCTGGTCGGATGTGGTTCTAGTGGGAAAGAACCATGGGCATTGTTAACCTGTATTGCGCCCAGGACTGGTGCTTCAATGATGCCGAGAAGTGCTGATGCATTGGATTTTTTGGATTTTTTCCCCACTTTTAATCTACTCTCTTCCTTTCTTTTAACAGGTATTCTAAGGGCACCCTGTGCTTCATGTGGGCATTCTTCGGTGGGCAGATTGCATCAGACCTGCACCGGAATAAATAATAATGAATGAAATATGCAGACTCTAAAGTTCTGCAGCCAAATTCTCAGAAACTTTCCTCTTCAATGTAGAATCAGGATTTTGTTATTAATTTATTTTTTTAAGGTGTTAAACAAATGCTACCCTGTAATAAGAGGAAACAGAAAATGGAAAGAATGTTACTTAAACCAATGATCAGATGCAGAGAGTGGAAACACGGCAAAGCAAACAAATGAATACTGTGAGTAAATAACCTGAAAGCAAATGGGGAAGAAAACCTCATCTGGATAACTGTGGCTCTTGGGACAAAAATCAGGTTCCTGGTACATAGCCTGGCTGAGATCATACCTTTTCCCTGGATCCCAGACCTGGGATTCAGATGTCATTCTCTGTGTGGTGTCCTGATTTTATTCCTAGGAAAAGGATCCCCAAAGGAGGTGTAAGGATCCTGGACTCTAGTGCCTGCAAGAAGCTTCAGCCACCTTCACAGGTAGAAGTCACTGTCTTTCCTACAATGCCACTAGTGCCCTTTCTGCTCTCCAGGTCTGCTCCCTGCAGCAGGACAGAGACACCCCTTAACTCCCCGAGTCCTGATTTCCTGCCATTCAAGGGGCTGGGGGCTTCCATTGCCCCCATCCCCGCCATCAGAGACTTTTCCTATGGGAATCTCCCTAGAGCAGGGAAGAAATCTGTTCTTCCCTTAGAACCAGTCTGCTCAGTAAATCCACCCACACTGACCTCATCTTGGCTGCTTTGTTTATCCGAGATTAGTGGTATCTTTGGAAAACCCTTAGTGTGCGGGGAGTGAGGTGGAACAGGGGATACAGGAGCTCCAGCAGATTCCCCTGAAGAACACCACCCTGTCTTTCTCTGGTCAGGCTCAGACTCGCCGTCCATTAGGAGGTGAAGACTGGATGGGAGCTGCTGGATCGACCTTGATATGCCATGTCCTTGTGTGGATGAAGGACCTACATCTCAGGGATGGCCAGCAGCAGATGTAAGAATGTGTCCAAGAATAGTCTGAACAACCTACACTGATAGGTAAGTAAAGTCATGGCCACATGTAGACACCACAGGAATTGGGGGGGATCGAACCAGGGTCCTTCAGCACAAGCCCCTCTCACTCAGTGTCAACAAATCCAGCTCCACCCACTAGACCACGCCCCCTTCCAGAGTCACAGAACCCAGGAGCCCGGATTCTCAGACCCGGGCCTCACATCACAAGGCCAAACCTGCTCCCATTATGGGCGCTGTAGAAGGGATCATTGGCAAAACCCCTCTACATTCCCCCGTCAGAGACTGCAGCCACAGGTGACCAGTGAAAGAGCAGAGATCTCCGCTGTGGGAATCCGAGGGGCTGCACATTTGGGGTTTCACAGGGAAGGCCTCTGGCAGCCACTGACAGAGTGTTCCTGGGAGGAGATTGTCCGTCTCTAACAAAGGGTTTCTGTTCCCCCAGATCTCAGCCGCTCAGCAGAATGTGGGAGAGCCGAGTGCTGATGGGCAGAGGGGTCCCAGGAGTCACCGTGCGGCTGTGCAGCAGGTGCAGTGTCTGCAGTCACCAGGGGCCAACCCTGCGCTCCAGACAACTCAGGCTAAGGCTCCCTGGATTGCCAAGGGGCCTTTGGCTTGGGGAATCGTTGCTGGTGCCTGTGTCCACAACTGGGATGTTGTCATGAGGCTACTCAATGGTCCATGAAGCGCCATGCGAGCATGGGGAGAATGGGCATTAGAGAGCGAGGCTGGGACCTCTGCGGAGCTGCTGCAGTTGAGCATCCACGGCCAGAAGAGAGACGATGGGAAACTCGCTTCGATGGCTGGCTACAGCCGCAGCAGCTGTCTCATCAAGCTCTGCTCACGCTCTAGCCAACAGAGGCAGGACAAAGAGCCACCCAGTGAAAGCCTGCGTTGCAATTCGCAATACGCGGTTTTTCAGTGGATTCTGCTGCCCTGACAGTCTATTTCCTGTACTGTGCACATCCAGCCTCCCTGGCTGACCTCAATGGGAGTTAGGTTCTCCGTGCCCACAGGACAGGGCTGGCCTTACCATGAGGCGAACTGAGGTGGCCGCCTAAGGTGCCAGACTGTGGGGGGGCGCCACTAGGACCCAGAGTGTAGAAAATTGTGTCTGCTGCGGGTGCCTATGTATTCTCTCTGCTCGAGATGCTCAGAGATGGTGGAGTGCTGTGCTGGAGGAAGGAGGGCACAAGAGACATAACAGGCAGGCAGGCGAAAAGGTGAGAGGGAATAACAGAAAGCAGCAGGAGCTGCAGGGAGAGAGAGGAGGAGGAGCCTCTTATATACCTCTCCAGCACCCCCAGGACCCTGGACTGATTCACACCAGCGTCTCAGGGAGCTTCCTGTTTCCTGCTGCTTCCCTGAACCCACTTGAGGAGAACAGGCAGTCAACTGAAATAGTAGGAGCCAGTTAGGCCCTTAAGACGCTGATATCTTCCCTCACTCAGGCCCTGCTACCAGCCTGCTTATTTGTCCCCTTCAATTGAGTGTTGAGAGCCACTCTAGCTGGCACAGAACATCAGTCATGAGTGAAAGAAGAAAATGCCCCTCTGGGGCAGCATTCAGAAAAAGAAAGAAAGCAAAGGAAGCTTTTCTATCTAAGCAGGAAGGAGCTCTCCTGAGATACAGACACAAATGTTCACGGTGAACCTTCCGGCCCCAGTGAGGATGTGAGTGGTGAGGAGATGCCTGATCTTCCAGTTAGTCAGAGTGCAGGTGACCTGGCAGCTACTGCAGCATCCATATCTCCATCTCAAATGGGTGTAACCATGCACATTCCTGAAGAAAAGTGTAGATCAGAGAAGAGTGTGGTGGAGGTGCAAGAAACAGCTGCTGCTGAGTTTAGTTCCTTAAGTCTAGATGATCCAGGACTGTGGACCCACTTGAGCAGTAGCCTGAGGGACTTCCTTGTACTGCATGGGCCACAGCAAGTGAAAAACTTCATGTTCCTCAAAGACAATGAAAATAGTAGCTTCCATCCAACACATTACTGGTGTGAAATCCCCAATGGTGACAAAGTGAAGAGGCCATGGCTTATGTACTCAAAAACCTAGAATGCTGCATACTGTTTTTGTTGCAAACCCTTCCAGTCTAATGTTCCAGCCACATTGGGTTCTACAGGAACAAAGGACTGGAAAAATCTGGCTAGAAATCTGGTATGCCATGAGAAGGCAGCAAATCACCAGAGAGCATTCCATAGGTGGAAAGAGCTTGAGATGAGACTAAGGTTAAAGACCACCATAGATGATCAGCATCAAGAGAAGATTGCATCAGAGTCTCTTCACTGGCAAAATGTTCTGAAAAGGCTCATTGCCATTGTGAGAATGCTTGCTACCCAAAACCTAGCACTGCGTGGCACTTCAGCTCAGCTGTATGTGCCAAACAATGGAAACTTCCTTAAAATTGTGGAGCTGATGGCTGAGGTTGATGCTGTATTCCAGGAGAATCTAAGAGTCACCACCCAAGAAATGGACACACCCCACGACCTCGGAAAAACAATTCAAAATGACATCATACTGTTACTGGCAACAAAAGTCAAACAGAAGTTTGTGGCAGATCTGAAGTCAGCAAGACATTACTCTGTTATTCTGGACTGCACACCTGACATCAGCCATATGGATCAAATGACTTTAATGGTGCATGTTGTAACAACAACAGAAGCTAGTGAAAATGTCCCTGCAATGGTGACCGTCAGAGAGCATTTTCTAGAATTTATTGACAGGTTTCAGAGTAGCAGCCGTGTTAGTCTGTATCCGCAAAAAGAACAGGAGTACTTGTGGCACCTTAGAGACTAACACACTTATTTGAGCAGAAGCTTTCATAGGCTACAGCCCACTTCATCGGATGCATAGAATGGAACACACAGAAAGAAGATATTTATACATACAGACAGGGCCGGCTCTTGGTTTTTTGCTGCCACAAGCAAAAAAATTTTTGGCTGTCCCCTGTCCCAGCCCTGGGCTCTCCCCCTCCCCCCCCAACTGCACCCTCCTGCCGCCCCAGCCCTGGGTCACTGGTAACTCGCTCCCAGGGTGGGTCATTCAGCAGGAATTTTGGATGTGCACAGAACACAGACAGGATTGGTTCCCATATGGTTACAGAACTGCAGTAAAGTGGAACAATTTTCAGCTTGTGTGACTGGAGGATATCTGGATGCATATTATAAGACTGTCCTACATAAATGAGAAAAAGTTGAGGTGCCTTTATTATTCTTTTGTTCCATTCTTTGTTTCTCTGGGGAATGCACTATCACAGTCTTCCTTTTAAACAAATAAAACTAAAACTTAAAAAAAAAAAAAAAAAGCAATGGCTGTTGAAAATAGCAATTCCAGTCCTAATAACCACTGGGAAGCATTTCTTGCTCAATTTACTCTACTTTTTCTACAGCAAGTTACAGTGGATCAGTATATTTGATTTGGGGGAAATGAAGTAACGGCTGCCCAAATTGAGCTTGAGCACTCCTGAATTTTGAGGTGTTCAAATCTGGAAGGCAGGTGCTAGATTCCCTTTCTGAATATTAGCTATATCTGGAAAGGAAAAGTCAATTTCTGTTTCCATGGCTCAGAAGTGGAAATCCTCCTAAGAGCCTGGTACTGTATCTAAAGCTGCCCAGGTCCAGAGCCTCCCCTCCCTTACTTTTCATTTTAAATTCTAGTGGGATCCACATACCTCCCTTGCTAGGCTTCAGATAGAGAGGTGCACCGTCCATTTAGTCCCCCCAATTCCTTCTTTGGGGGAGAGCCCAGGGCTGGGGCGGCAGGAAGTGCGGGTGGGGGGGAAGAGCCCAGGGCTGGGGCGGCAGGGGGTGCAGGTGGGGGCCAGAGCTGGAGCGGCAGCAGGTTTGGGGGGGGGGAAGAGCCCAGGACTGGGGCGGCAGGAGGTGCAGGTGGGGGGAGAGCCCAGGGCTGGGGGAGCAGGAGAGTGCAGGTGGGGGCCAGAGCTGGGGCAGCAGGGGGTGTGGGGGGAAGAGCGCAGGACTGGGACGGCTGGGGATGCGGGTGGGGGGAGAGCCCAGGGCTGGGGCAGCAGGAGGGTGCAGGTGGGGGCCAGAGCTGGGGCGGCTGGGGATGCGGGGGCGGGGAAGAGCCCACGGCTGGGGCAGCAGGGGAGTGCAGGTGGGGGGAAGAGCCCAGGACTGGGGGAGCAGGAGGGTGCAGGTGGGGGGAGAGCCCAGGGCTGGGGGAGCAGGAGGGTGCAGGTGGGGGCCAGAGCTGGGGCGGCAGGGGGTGTGGGCGGGGGAGAGTCCAGGGCTGGGGCAATACAGGGGTTGGGGGGCGGCAAAAAACCTAGAGCGGCTCTGTTCCTACCATTCACAGCAAGCTGCAGATTTCAGTTCCATACTCCTTCCCCCACCCTTTCCTTTTGCTAGTGGCCAAGGGAATGCTGGGAAATGTAGTTCTTTCCCTGCTCCAGGGCTGGCTCTATAGGCAGGGAGCTAACCAAGGAACTACAGCTTCCAGGGCCCCCTGTTGGTTCTCAGCTCCCATGCTGGATTCTTGAGCCCCTTGCAAATCTGCCGCCCCAAGCACCTGCTTGCTTTGCTGGTGCTTAGAGCCGGCCCTGTCCCTCATATATGGAGGTGAATGTGCATGGCTGGTCAGAATATCTCCCAAGTACATCAAAATTTACCTCTACCCTAGTCAGTCTGGAGGGGGGGAAAAAATCATTCTGAGCAGTTGTTTACAGGCTTGTTTGCACCAATGTTTGCTGCACTGATGTAGCTAGGCCTGGGCAAACCCGTGGGTAGATGCACTGCACTGGTGTAAGATCAGGTTTGTACTGGGGCTGTTTACCGTGGCAAGCTGGTCAGGCAAGTCACATTTTGCAGCAGTGCAATGTGCCTACATCAGGGCATAGCTCAGATCAGTGTAGTTACACCAGTGCACATTTCCCTACGTTCGAGAAGGCCTGAGAGTTCCAGTTGGGTTTTCTGGCAATCAGACCTGGTCGTCTCAACTTTCTGCTATCTCATCCTACAACGTCATTTAAAATGAACCGTCATGGCTGCTGTGATTGTGCAAGGAGCCGTGCTAGCTTGGCATCCCTGTAACGTATGCCATGGTGCAAGATCCCTCAATGACTTTATGCCAGTGGAGGATCAGGGTGTAGCACAATCTGCTAAATCACTTGAACCACCTTGCTTTCCCCATGGAGGTCAGCTAAGCACTAAGGAGTCCTGCCGCTGCTTAATTGTCACATACAATGAGATCACAGCCCAAGACAGCCTAGCTACAAGAACTAGAGTGGCTTAGAATGAATGAGACTTACAAGTCAGGGACTTCTCACTGCAAATGTTTGTTTTTAAATCCTCTCTGCCCTTCTAGCAAGTGCCTAGAATCCCTTTTATTTATTTTTTTATAGGCAATCACAGTATCGTGTTGCTCACACAGTTTAAAAAAAATCCCTCCCCTTAGGTGAATACGGCTCTTGTTTCTTTGCATCCCAGCTCCGTATTGCCTCACAGACATGCTTTATATGGCAGCACAGGGCGGTGAAATTCAGCATGTTTTCTTCCTTTCAGGTTTGCCTTGTTTTATTTGTATGGTGGAGGGGGGGTTGACCCACCCCTGCCCTCTTCCAGGAGGTCTGTCCAAATATTGCTTTTCTTGGAGGCTTTCTAAAACCCTGCGGTTTCCTCTTTCAGCGCGTTGCACATAGTGGGGATTGTTCTGTGGTTGTAAAGCACCTAATTTGCAAAAGGAGGCTGTTGCGATTCGGGGTGTGAACTTCAAGCTGGGGATCAGCAGACTTCAGTTGTAAGCCCAGCTGTGCCACTGGTTTGCTGAGTGACCTGGCGTCAGTAACTTCTGCAAGCTGGATTCATCTATGTGGCCAGGAGAGGGTCCGAGGAAAGGTGGCATGTTCCTCTCCTATTTTGGGGTTGGTTTGATCCACTGCAGCTCTGAGGGCTCCCTTGTTCCTTAGGGGCCTCGAGGAAACCAAGGTGCAGCAATGCCTTGGCTGTGTCTCCTCCTGGCTCAACGCTCTCTCTCGGTGGCACGAGTCCTGTCCTGGAGCAGCACACGGGTGGTGCAGTCGCTGCAGCACAGGATGAATTCTCCGAATGTTCTGCAGTTATCCCATCTATAAAAGTAGGAGAACAGTGCTTGCTTGGGTTTGTACGGTACATTGAGGTCGATGGATGGAATTGCTACATGCGTGCAAAGTCTTACTGATAATACTCTGCTGCAGCAAGACATCTCAGCTGTTGCTCTTCACCATTCTAAGCACCACTTTTAGGCTTTGAAGTCCTAAGTAAGAAAGCTGATTGAGGCTCCGTCTACGTTGTAGCTTATGCGGCATATTTTATGTTGCTCAAGGGTGTGATTAAACCACACCCCAAAGCGACATAAATGATGCTAGCATAAATGCTCGTGTATATGTTATGTTGGCAGGAGAGCTTCTCCAGCTGGTATAGCTTCTGCCACTCACAGAGGTGTTTCTTTATGTCAGTCGGCATAGAGCGTCTTCACCACATGCGCTGCACCAGCACAACTGTACGGCCGCGGCAATGCTGTATGTATAGACATGAGCTTGGATCAGTGGTTCTCAAACTAGGGCCACCGCTTGTTCAGGGAAAGCCCCTGGCGGGCCGGGCTGGTTTGTTTACCTGCCGCATCCGCAGGTCCGGCCGATCGCGGCTCCCTCTGGCCGCGGTTCGCCACTGCAGGCCAATGGGGGCTGCAGAAAGGGCGGCCAGCACATCCCTCGGCCCGCGCCACTTCCTGCAGCCCCCATTGGCCTGGAGCAGTGAACCGCGGCCAGTGGGAGCCGCGATCGGCTGAACCGGCGGACGCGGCAGGTAAACAAACCGGCCTGGCCTACCAGGGGCTTTCCCTGAACTATCGGCGGCCCTAGTTTGAGAACCACTGTCTTAGATGATTTCCTTTGGTGAGCAGGATGAGCCCATATGACTCTCACCCTCTCTGAACGAAACCCTGTCAAATTACTCTAACCTACTACAGGTCATCATCACTAATGATGCCTCTTACTCCATTAACTGTTCTGTTCACAAGATACATTTAGCATACATGATATCATCCCTTGAGTACTGTTACATACCTATGCCAAATGGGTCATAGAGAAAGGGCTCAAAAATTGCTTATTTTCCCCATGGAAAAAATAATCGGATGAAAAATTTTCTTTTGAACTTTTTATTTTTCACAGCAAAATTTCAAAACAAAAAAGAAAATTTTCATTATAATTTGTTTGAATTGAAGTGTTTGTTCTGATTTTTTAAACCCCAACATTTGGGGGTTTTCAAAACCAAACAAATGAAAAATATCATTTGAAACCCAACACATTTTATTTTGCTTCAAAAATTTCCCATTGAACAAAATAATAATAATAATTAATAAACAATTAATTGAAAATGCCTTTTTTCTTGGACAAAAATTTAATTTTTGCCAAACCATTTTCCAGTGGGAAAATGTTTCACTTGAAAATGTTTGACTAATTCTAAAGTCATATAGATGCATAGCCCAGAAGGGACCATTGTAATAATCTAGTCTGATGTCCTGCTTACCACAGGCCAGAGAACTTCCCTGAACTAATTCCTGTGTATGAGCTAGCAGGTTCTCCCTTAAGGCGCGGGTATTTGGGAATGCTAGGGTTCTGTGACATTGCTCCACTCATGCGGTGTGATGATAGCCGGAGAGGAAGAGAGTGAGATAGTGGTTATTTAATCATGCTACGTAGTTGATGTTAAACTGACACATTTCTATGATATAAATATATTAAATTAAAGTACCATTACTTAACAGTAATGCACATGCCTTAGCATATTCAATTATGTGCTAAACAGCCTTTCCCTCTTCTTCCATATTGGTGCTTAGAGGATTACTGGAGCTATGTATCAAACAGTCATTCATATTTTTATGCCGGGCTCCAGTAACATGTTATGCTTACAGAACACAAGAGGTAATAATAGTTGTATTCAGCCAGGTCTGAATACTCTCTTAATAACTGTGCAATAGGCTTAGCTAGGCTGACAAAGTGGCCCCTTTTTCATGTCTGTTCAATTAGAGATAATAGTTGAAGGCATTAATCACACACATTTTCAACAAAACTTTCCTCGGCTAAAGACACCCTGCAAATGATGTGGTCCAATGCACATCCGCCTATTGCCGTTGCTATGGCTCTAGGGTGCCTGATCTGAAAGACAGGATACAATCAGAACCGAGACAATGAGTGGATTTTCATATTTAATGGGGTGGGTTTTCGGGTTGGCGCAGCAAACTCAATGGCACTGACCTTTGTCTGACCTTGCATTTTCCCCTCACGACTGCAACTGGGAGGGAAGGAGGGGGCTTCCTCCCAGGAATCTTGGAAGCACGCCTGACAGTAAAAATAAGACCACGATGGGGCTTTTCTCAGCTGCCCTATTCATTACAAAGTAGATTAGATGGTTATAACTGATGTGGAATCGTCCCTTACTATTGATTCATCCATGGCTTTTGGGACTGTAGTTTTTTACTGTTGAATCAGTTTGATCCTGGAGTTTATTTAACCCAGTCAGCAAAGTTTGGGTGATTAGCACTCCTAAACACATGGGCAACCAAAAGCCAAGGGACAGTTCCACCTTCAAGCTCCACAAGGGAGGCAATGAGATCTAGACTGTCATTTTCAAATGAGCCTAAGGGAGTTAGGAACCTCAATTCCATTGCATTCCAATGGGATTTGATTGCCTATTTCCCTTAGCATTCTTTGAGAATCCCACCCTAGTGGTTAGATGAGGGGACTGCGAGCCAGGGCAGAAGCCAGAGTTTTGTGTTCGATGCTCATCTTGCACTCAAGCCAAAATTTTCAGAAAAAAGTCCCCTCATATTGACTGCCTCTTCCTTTGGGTGCCCAGCTTTGGGACAGCTTTCAAAAGCACCGAGCTAAGTTAGTCAGAGGTGTCTCATGCTGGGCATCCAAGAATAGAAGGACCCAGTGTGAGCGGACAGATTACAAATTCAAGCCGTAGCTTTTCTACCCCTCAGTTTACCCCATTGATAAAACACTTGATAACTAATTCCCCTTGCTAGTTGCTATAGAAAGGATCCTTGGAAGGGTATTCACTTAACTGCAGCAGAGATAATAGTTGTCTCTAGGTTAATGGTAGATGCCACCACTCAGTTTGCTGCGGAATTTCAGAAATCTTCTAAGCATCCAAGCATCCTTTTACAGGACAGGAAAAGCCACTGGACTCTTACCATTTCCTCAGGACAAAACTGTTTTGTCTAGTATTGCACAACAGTTGATGTTAGGCAACAACCAGAAAACATCCTTAAGATAAGATGGGAGTAGGGGGAGGAAGAAGTGGGCAACTTCCATTGAAATCCTTGGGAACTTCCTGAAAGTTTCTCTGTAGTCAGATGAAATCTGACAGAATAACGCTGAACGTGACTTTTAATTGGGAAAGCATTTGTTACAGGCTGTCACCCATTGCATAAGAAATTATAAACACTGTGTGCCAAACAGGAGCAGTCGCAGCGCTTACGACTGCATAGCAAGGTTGCAGTTGTATCCTATATTACCTCCTGTCAGGACAGACCCTCATGAATTACAGAGTGTCTTTTCCTTCCTTAGCCCTACAGTAGTAACATGGTTTGCTAAGTACATTGTCATGGCAAAAAATGTTTGCTCTTCTTTTAGTTTTAAAATAGTTATTATAGCAGGCAACAGTTAAAGCTACAAAACCTCAGTGTTGTCAGCTCTCATGAATTTACAGCTGCTATTCATGATATTTGGAGATTTCTTAAAGTCCCAGCTCCTGGACTCCAGTGATTAAGGGAGAATCTCAGCTTTCCTTACAAAATAAAATAAAATAACCTTAGGTTTGCAGGCCTCAGGACTACAAAGAAAAGTTTGAAAACACGATCCGAGTGTAACTTAGATGCTCAAAAAATAATAATAATCCAGAAGGTAAATTAAAACCCGATGATATTTTTCAAAAATTTCATCATTTTGAGGTTTCCGATTCATGATATTTCAAACAGTAATAATCTTACAGGTGTTACTACTGTTTTCAGATCTGCACAAAATTAGGAAACATTCCCCCGTTTTACTGCAATTTTCCTTGGTGAAAAGTTTTTGGACAGTAAGCTCTTTGGGCTAGACTATCTTTCGGTGCTGTGTTATCACAGCACAATGGGGTCCAGGTCCATGACTGGAGCTTGTAGACTTTATGGTAGTCATTTTTTTTTTAATCAAGGGGTGATGAAAACACTTCTCCCATTAGCACTTCTTGCAACTTTTGCTGAATAGTGATACACAGAAAATGGCTGAGGTCTGAAGATTGCCAGGTGGCTGGAAGACAGCCCTTATTCACGACTGATGTGTGGACAGGTTCTGGCTGAAAATGGTTTTGTTTAGATAAAGTTACAAACAGAGGCAAATTTCTTTGCTATCCAACCTGAGGAAGGGGCTGTGTGTTGCTGCATTGTAACAACCTGCATGGAAGCAGCATGGAGAGAAGAGCACAGGTTGCAAGAGGGACACCTTTGGAGAAGGCAACGATGGTCAGCCTGTGCGCACATGGTTGGAATGCCAGCTGCAATTGCAGCATCTCTGTAAAGAGGTCTCATAGGCTACATCTACACTGCACATCACTTGCAGTGGTGTGTCGGGTATGTGTAGCTACACACCCCAGTGAAAAGCGGGCTGCATCCACACCATGGTGTGTAGCTGCATGTCAGTGAAAGGCTTTGGCCGGGGGAGGCAGTGGGGAAAGGCTCCAGCAGCTTCCCACAGCCGGAGCCTTTCACTGCGGCTAGGAAAGACTCTGGTGGGGGCAGAGGGGAGGGGAGCTTCCGGAGCCATACCCTGCTGCCTCGACCTTTCCCTGTGGTGGGGAAACACTCCAGCACAGATGTAAATAGCAGTGTAGCTGGGGAAAGCACTACTTGGGCAAGCAAAGCACCATGTAAGGGATACACCCGGATGCATACTCACAGGGTTCAGGCCTGTCTACACTGGGAAGGGAGGCAGGTATGTACTCTGTGCGCTGCTGAAAGCAGCGTGCAGTGTAGACTCACCTTTACTAAAGAGCCAGTTTTAGGGTTACCATTCGTCCGGATTTACCCGGACATGTCCTGCTTTTTGTGTTAAAAATAGCGTCCGGGGGGGAATTTGTAAATCACTAAAAATGTCCGGGATTTCCCCCCCATGCAGAGCGAGGCGCGGCTGGGAGGGCTGCAGGAAATTCAGCCGCTCGCATGGGGCTCTGGCAGCCAGAGCCCTTCCCCCGCAGCTTGCCGGGCTGGACTCCGGAGCAGCTGTAGAGCTCCTCCTCCCCGCATTCTGAGCCGGCCGGCCTGCCGGGCCGTTTGCATCGGGCCTCGGCAGCTCCTCCTCCTCCCACTTCTCCTTCTCCCCTGCTCCCTCGCTCCGGCAGCACTGGGTGAGGTGGGACCGGGTTGTGTGTTGCGCTGGGGAGCGCAGCCACGTGTCCGGCTCCGCACAGAGCCCAACACCCTGTTCTGAGCGGCAGGGTAAGGGGGCCAGGGGGCAGGAGAAGGGGCAGGGAGATTTTGGAGGGGGCAGTCAAGAGACGGCGGGGAGGAGTTTGGGGGGGGGCTTTTTGGGGGGGGGGAGAAGGTTTTGGGCAGTCAGGGTACAGGTAGGGGGTAGGGTCCTGGGGGCAGTTGGGGGGGGGTCTTAGGAGGGGGCAGTTAGGGGACAAGGAGCAGGGAGGCTTAGGTAGGGGGTGGAGTTCTGGAGGGCAGTTAGGAGCAGGGGTCCCAGGAGGGGGCAGTCAGGGGACAAGGAGTGGGGGGGGGGGTTGGGAGTTCTGGGGGCGGGGCTGTCAGGGGGCAGGGGTGGGGAGAGGGATCGGAGCAGTCAGGGGACAGGGAGCAGAGGGGTTTAGATGGGTTGGGAGTTCTGGGGGGGGGGCTGTCAGGGGGTGGGGAGTGGTTGGATGGGACGTGGGAGTCCCAGGGGTCTGTCTGGGGGTGGGGGTGTGGATAAGGGTTGGGGCAATCAGGGTACAGGTAGGGGGTAGGGTCCTAGGGGGCCAGTTAGGATGGGGGGAGGGTCTCAGGAGGGGGCAGTCAGGGGACAAGAGGCAGGGAGGCTTAGGTAGGGGGTGGAGTCCTGGGGGGCAGTTAGGGGCAGGGGTCCCAGGAGGGGGCAGTCAGGGGACAAGGAACGGGGGGAGGTTTGGGGGTTCTGAGGGGGGCGGGAAGTGGGAGGGGCAGGGGCGGGGCTAGGGCGGGGCTCCTCCCGTCCTCTTTTTTGCTTGCTGAAATATGGTAACCCTAGCCAGTTTAGTTTTTGAAACCTGGAGACCTCATGCTATGACCCAGCCTGTGGCATAGGAAGCATGCATTGCCTAAGGAGCAGGGACTCCCACACCAGCCCCTGCTTCCCCCCTTTACTCCAGGAGGGGAAGGAGAAGGGATCTGCACCAGCAAACGGCTGGAGCATTCTACCTTCCTTTGCTGGGCCAGCTCAGCTGTGCGGGCTGGTGTGTGGCAGGAGGTGCAGTTCATGTTCCACCCACTCTCCACCTGCATGAGAGGGGAAGGGGCAAGCCAGGGGTGTCTACACTCCCACCCCACACAGGCTCTTGTGACAGCAGCAGTCCATGCAGAGGAGTGAGGCCTGCAGCTCATCCTAAAGGAGTGACAATAGAACCTTGATCCAGCCCCACACCATCATCATGTACTCGGCATATTACATATTAACTATTTGACAAGCTTTATGGACAGGCCCAAGGCCTTGATTTAAAACTATTTTAAAGCCAGGGACCACCTGCAAGAGTATCTGTCTAGGAGATTTCGACACATCTTGTGCATTTGACTTTAAGGCCAGAAGGGACCATCATGATCATCTAGTCAGGCCACAGAACCTCACCCACCCACTCCTGTAATAGACGCCTAGCCTCTGGCTGAGTTACTGAGGTCCTCAAATCATGGTTTAAAGACATCAATTTACAGAGAATCCGTCATTTACTCTAGTTTAAACTAGCAAATGGCCTCTTTCACCAAACAAACTTGGTCCAAGAAAACATATTACCTTAACCATCTCTTCTCTCTAAACTGAAACATTGACTTTTTCAGACTTTTGTCTTTTGACATGAACAATTTGGTGAAACTAACACAAATTCATGAAAAGTTTTGGTGTCACTGAATCTGCATTTTTTGTTGAAAATTTTTACCCAGCTCTATTGTGAAGTAGTTCGTAACAGCCACTGTTGGAAATGGGATATTGTGTTAGATGGACCACCGCTCTGATCCATAATGATAATTCCAATGTTCTTTTGACAGAGTGAGTTTATAGGGTACTTTAAAAGCTTTTGGGATTTGTAAAAGCAGATCAAATTTTGATTCAAGTATTCCTGACAATGAAGATAATTTGTTAGGGAGATTAACCCTTTCTCAGCTTTCTAACAACTTCATATCAGATGGCTGGATGGGTTTTCAGTTGTCTGTTTGCTTCTTCCTAAAAGGGTTATCCTTTATCAAGACTCCAGTAAGACTTGTTGAGCTTTCATGCTGCAAAGAAAAATCAGATATTTTTTCTTCTATGTTTTAATAGGCTCTTCTACAGAAGCCTTCTTAGTACTAAATGTCTGTTTCACTTTCAGTGATTCAAAACACAACACTAAAGTCTATAGCGAAAGGCTGTTAGAGGGACTTAGATAGAACAGAACAGAGAATTTATCTACAGACTGTTCTACATTCATTGCTGTTGTTATGGCCAAAGGAGAATTCAAGAGGCTGGATGAACTGAATAGTAGTGGTGAGGGGGGTGCGTGTGTGTTTGTGGAAACAAAACAGAATTTTTGTCCACTGGGTCAAATGAAAGATTTCATTTCAATGTGGAGCACTTTTTGAAATATTTTGCATTATTTAAAAATAAAATGGAAGGAAATTTCCAGATAAAATGTTGTTTTCAACTGAACATTGAAATGTTTAATTTTGAAACTGTCAAAATGAAGTGCTTTGACTTTTCCCCCCAGGGCCGGCTCCAGGCACCAGCCCACCAAGCTTGTGCTTGGGGCGGCACCTGGAGGGGGGCGGCGCGGCGCTGGCCGCCTGGGAAAGCGGGGCCACGGCCGGGCTCGCCGCCCTCCTCCCAGGGCTCCGGCCGCCCTCCCCCTGGCCGCCGGGGGGAGAGCGGAGCCCCCGCCGGGGCTCGCCGCCCTCCCCCCGGGGCTCCGGCCGCCCTCCCCCCGGCGCAGGGGGGGGGGAGGGGCGGAGGCTTTTTTTGCCTGGGGCGGCAAAAAAGCCAGAGCCGGCCCTGTTTCCCCCCTTCCCCCAACATGAACAATTTGGCGAAAGACACAAATTCACAACATGTTTCGGGGTTGCCAAATCTGCGTTTTTCCTCAAAAAAGGTTTGGACCAAAAATTTCTACCCATCTCTACTCAGCACCCTGGCAGTTGAGAACAGTGCAGATGTAGCGGGGTGGTCACCTGCTCCGGCCCTGAAGGGGTTAAACCAGCCCGGGGAGGGGGCTGAGGCTGCGAGAGGGCTGCTGCTGGGGTAAGCGGCGAGCCTGGGCTGATTGGGGAAACAGCCACAGCTGGGGCCACGCCCCAATCAGGGCCCCGCTGGCCCTTATAAGAGGGCAGTGACCAGGAGCTCAGAGTCTAGCTGTAGAGAGAGACGGGCCTGACTGCTGGGAGCTGAGCAAGGCACCTAGAGAGTAGCGGGGCTGGGGAAAGGCCAGAGGAGCTGGGGAGCTCTGGCCTGGAAAGCCCCAGGCTGCAGGCCTTGACAAAGGCTGGAAGGGGTACTGGGGTTGCGGGGGGCAGCCCAAGGGTAGGTACAGGCAGCAGGTCCAAACCCCCCTTGCCGCCCCAGTGAACGGGGGCAAGTTGGTGACTGGCAGTAGCCCAAGACTGAGGCGAGGTGGGGATAGGGGGTTGGGGGTTCCCCTGGGAGGGGAGACCCGGAGAGCTGAAGGGGTACTGCCAAGGGGCAGCACCCAAGGGAAAGGGGCACCGGGGTCCGGGAGGGACACGGGGCCAGCGACAGGCGAGACTCGGGCCTACAGAGGCCGCTCCAAAGGCTGGAGAGCTAATTCCCTGGACGACCAGCGGGAGGCACCGCAGGGTGAGTCGTCGCCCCGTTACAGCAATACTCTCCTGCCATCCTCCTCCATTGAGTACAAGGATTCAGGACTTTTGAAAAAAATCTAGCCTTTTATATGAAAATATTTAATGACGTAGGCTATAAATAAGCTTAAAACGTAGATGATAAAAATAGAATAAAATGTACACACTGTTCTCCCCAGCTACCAATTGCCCAATGTACCCTGTGCACTAACATATTAGTGCAATTGCTATTCTGGGGAGGACGAGTCTTGGGTGGTTTGTATTTTACATTGACAAGCACGTCAACAGCAACAATCAAAATAAATTGATCAGAATGTGTAATGCAAAAAATGAGCCGGCCAAGATTTTCCAGAAGTGACTAGTGATTTGGGGTGTCCAACTTGACACCTTGAACGGGTCTGATTTGCAGAGGCGGGATGCTCAACCCTGTCTGAAAATCAAGCCCTTTTAAAGTGTCGCACGTTGCACACCCCAAAATTAAGGTTTCTAACTTCATGCCACTTTTGAAAATCTTGGCAAATTATGCTGAATGAAATTCAGCTGGCAGCTGAAAAAGTAGCCCCTAACCTTGTCTCAGTCAACGCTGTTGCCATGAGTTGGGAGCACATCTGTGACTGACACATACACCAATGCCTTTTGGAACAAACTTGGAAGCTAGTTCCATCCCTTTCTTCCCCGCAAAGGGAACTTTCCTTTCGCAGCATGTAGAAGCAGTGATTTCCCTCTGCAGTCCATTTGCAGAAAATCCACTTGTTTAATTAAGCTTTGTGCTGTGAGCCCTCTGTTCATTCATTTTAATAGACAGATATACAAGTACAGTGTCTGCCGGTATTACATTTCGTGTCAGCAGGTTGTTGACTTCTTAACCAGACTACTAGTTGCAGTGGGTTTAGCAAGGGCCAGTCAGGCTAAGTTAAAGGTGGCAAATCCAGTCTGTCTTTAGATCACGTGACGACAGCCTCATGTTTTTATTGAGCTGGGGAATCAAGCCACAGTAGTTTTCCCCCAATGGGATGCCCTCGTGCATAAGGCTGGAGGAGACCTCAGATTATATCTATAGAAAGAAAATCCTAGCTCTCCACTCCAATAACCCTTAACAGCAACAAGCCATCTCACTTACCCCGGCCTTAATATCCACTGCATCCAGCTGTGAGAAATGGATAAACAGCAGTAGCTGAATGCTCCTTCCAAAGAATGCAAGTGAAAAAGTCAATATTGCAACATACACCGTCATTAGGTTTCAGAGTTAACGGTCTCATTGGAACTGTTCTTTTCAAATTGTCTACAGGCTCAGTTATTATATTATTGCATCACCTCTTGAACTAGGAGTTATACAAACACAGCAAGAAATCATCCCTACCACAAAAAGTTCACAATCTAGCACACAAGACAAAAGCATGAAGTGACTTGCCCAAAGTCACACACAGCAGATCAATAGCAGAGTCAGGAGTAGAAGCCAGTGTTTCATTCACTGGACCTCACTGCCTCTCAGGAAGAGACTACTGCTTTCATACCATATCATGACCAGACTGCCTCTCCAACTTATTTTATTTCTATTTTATTATTAAATATTAAATGAAGTTCTCTTCCACTTTTAACTAAAGTACAAAAAGAAGGTTTTTCTTTCTTTTTTCTTTTTAACTTCAAGAACTGTTTGAAAAAAAATGTTGCCTACTTGTGACCCCATTATTTATGTCTCTGAATCAGGCTGTAACCCAGCTCTCACATGGACTGTAAGGTCTATGGGGCAGAGACCATCTTTGTTTTGCTTTTGTACAGCACCTATCACAATGGGATCCTGGTCCATGACTGGAGAGTCGAGATGCTAGAGCAACACAAATAATAAATAAAAATAATAATCAGAGGCTTCTAATGCAAGGACACACTCAGCAGGGTCAAAGGCAAGTGAATAAAGTGCATGGTGAAGAGTAGTTTTGAATCAGGCTGAGTCGTTCATGCAGTGACTGTACACTTCTGTTGTCAATCATTTAAGCATATCCCACTCACTCGGTTAGCCATCATACCCCCCACCCCCAGTCGTTACTCAATAGTCCAAGAATATAAATAAAAAGCTTCAATTACCTTAGTCAGTGCCAATTTCATAGGGGAGTTAACACTGATGGCCAAGTTTTTCTGTTTGTTTGTTTTAAGTCTAGGCCTCTTATCTCACTGGTCTTTGATCTGATCTAAGAGCTAGGCGGGCACTCATCACATTTACTATTCAATACCGGAAAATTGCCACTCTCTCATTCATTTAATGGTGACAATTAGCAATCACACAGTAGCCATACAGGAAGAAAAAGAAACATAATTGCTCCATAATGCCGCAGAGAGAGACAAAGAGGATAATTAGCATTATAACACAGCTTCTGAGTAGCTGAGAGAACCTGATTGGTCACTAAGCGTCCCAAGCCATGCCATTGTCAGACAGCAATCCACACTATAGTCCTTTGTGTATGACATGTCAAAGAAACGTATTATTATTTGTATCACACAGAGATCTTGACCACAGGATATGGCATTCACTGTGTTAGAATCACGCAGAACAAGAGCCAACCCCTGTCCGCCAAGAGGTCACAATCTAAAGAGACATAGAAGCATTATCCCTCCTGTTTTGCAAATGGGAAACTGAGGCACAGAATGAGTAAGCGACTTGCCTAAGTCTTAGAGAAAGCCTCTGGCAGTGATAAGGATTGAATCCAGATCTCTGGATACTTTAAATCTGCCCTAAGAGAAAGAGAAACAAGGTGGGGGAGGTAATATCTTTTATTGAACCAACGCCTGTTGGTGAGAGAGACAAGTTTCTGAGCCACACAGAGCTCTTTGTCAGATCTGGGGAAGTTACTCTCAGCATCACAGCAAATTCAAGGATGAACAGATAGGTTAGCATCAGCAGTTAGCACATGTTGTAAGGGACCATTCAAGATAGAGTGGCCCGTTAACATTTCTGCAGTCACAGGACAAAAGGAGGTGGTTAGTGGGTTACAGTTTGTTGTAATCAGCCAAAAATCCAGTGTTCCTGTTCTGTCCATGATTGTTGGTGTCTAGTAGAGTTACTACCTCACCCACCTATTCTCTCTAATATCCTGGGGCCATGACTAAATGACAGAGTGAAGTGGACGATCATAAACCGCTGTAATTCCATTGCTTGTAAATGTTTGCACAACGCTCCTTGTGTCAGCGCAGCACGTCTACCGTTGGTGCTCTTGCACCAACAGAGAGCAGTGCACCCTGGGTAGTTATCCCATTGTGCATATGGTCATCTTCTCCTGCTAGGAGTTTTGGGATTTGATCGCAGTGCATCATGGGGGTGGAGTCAGCTCCACCATTGCATCGACTATGTATCCTTCACCCACTGTAGGTGTAATTCTAGCAAGGAAAAAGAGCAACCAGGTGTTTCTGGCAAGATCATGCAGACCATCTTGTTTATTGCTCATGGTTTCATTATGCTACAGTGGTGATGGGTTTTTATTTGTTTGGTTTTTTACTGTTACTATTTCTTCTGTAATTTTTATTAGGGAAAGCTTGAAAACGTGACCTAACTGTAACCTAAAGGCTCAAAACAGATGGTGAATCCCCCCACCCTCACCCCGCAAAAAAGATCTCAATTTATAAGCCACTCTCGATTTTGAGGGTCCTGACTCATGATTTTTCAAACAGTTTGCACTGTAACAATCTTCCGATTCTAACCACTCCTTTCACATGTTCACAACTTTGGAAAACATTCCTGTTTACTGAATTTTTCCATGCTTCACCTTTCTTCCAAGGTTAAGTGTTTTTGGACAGTTTGAGCAAGATCCCTTAGACTGTAAGCTCTTTGCTTCTGCTTTGTGTTTGTACAGCACCTAGTGCTCTGGGCTCCTAGGTGGTGGTGCTACCACAGTACAAACTCTAAAACCTTCACAACAAAACCCTGTGTAACTATTAATCAAACACCTCCCTCAAAATAACCTTGTAGGGATTGCTACACTGGATCAGGCCCATCTAGCTCAGATCCTGTCTCTGACAGCATCCAATACCACAGGCTTTATAGGAAGGTGCAAAATATTTAATGAGAGATAAATGGGACGACCTGGGGCAGGGGTCTATACCCTGGATATGACGGAAGCCACTTCAAGCCAAGATGTGCAGCAGCACCCCCAGCACCCCTAGTTTCAGCACCTATGACCTGGGGAAGCTATAGGTCAATTAGCGTGATATCGACCATGGGCAAAAAAAAAAAAAAAAAGTTACAGAAAGCGGATATGGGATGCAATTGGTTAAGAATTAATAGATGGTAGTGTAATTAATGGCAATCAACAGTTTTATAAAAAGTAGAACTTGCCAAACAAACTTATGGGGTTTGATGAAATCACAAGTTTGGTTAATAAAGGTTACTATGGAGACATAATACATTTACACTTCTGAAGGACATTTGACTTAGTCCTACATAATGTTCTGCTAAAAAAACTGAGCACTATACAAAAATCAATGCAGCCCATATTAAATGGATTAGAAACTGATTAGCTAATAGATAGCAACAAGGAATGATAAAGGAGGAATCATCATCCAGTGGGTTTGCTTATAGTGGGGACCTGCAGGGATCTGTTCTTGGCCCAGTGGAATTCGATCTTTCTAGCATTAGTAAAATTTATACTAACACAAAAATTGGTGGAATGATAAATAATGATGGGTACAGCCAACTATACAGAACAACCTGGACCACTTGGTAAGGCGGGCTTGTTTTAACATGTGTTTTAATACACCCAAATGCAAAGTCATATCCAGAAACCAAGACCATATAAAGCATGAACTTCTAAAATGGGGGCTGTATCCTGGAATGCAGTGATCCTGCAAAGGACTGCAAAGTTAAGAGGATGAACACTACCCTTGGATTTATCAGATGGAAAAAACAAATAGGAGTAAGGAGATGGTATTAGTGAGACCATTCTGGAATACTGTGTCCAGTTCAGCTGTCCACACTTCTAGAAGGATGCTGAAAAATTGGAAAGGATTTGGAAGAGAGCTACTAGAACAAGTCACAGTCTGGAAAACCTGCTTTATAGTGAGAGACTAAAGAAGCTCAATCGATTTAGATTATCAAAGAGAAGATTAAGAGGTGACTTGACCATACTTTACAAGTAACTACATGTGGAAAAGACTTCTGATAGTAGACGGCTCTTTAATCTAGCAGAAATAGACACAACAAGATCCAGTGGTTTGAAGCGGAAGCTAGACAAATTCAGTCTAGAAATAAAGGTATACTTTTTTTTAACAGTGTGGGTAATTAACCATAGAAACAGCTTACCTTGGGATGTGGTAAATTCACTGTCATTTGAAATGTTTAAATTAAGACTTGATGTCTTTCTAAAAGATATAACTCAAACAGAAGTTATGGATTAATGTATAAAGTATTGGCTGAAGTTCTTTGCCCTATTTTATGGAAGAGAATAGACTAGAAGATCACAATAGTCTCTTCTGACCTTAAAAACCCGTGAATCTATGAAATCCTGCAGTTGACAGTTATGGGATAAAATATCCCAAAGGAAAGTTTCTGCCTAGCCCCCATTAGTTAGATCTTCAGGGCACGAACCAACTTCTAGATCCCTTCCAACACTCCTGGGTTTTTAATCTTTACTGTTATAAAAGAGTAGTTGTAAATGGGGAAATCACCACCCAATGGGAGGGTGTGTGTGTCTCTAATGGGTGCCACAGGGATCTGTTCTTGGCCAAAGTGATTCAATATCTTTATCAATTTTTAACAATGAGGGAAATTAACCACTACAACAACTTACCTCAGGGTGTATTGTCCATCAAGGCTTGATACCTTTCTAAAATGATATGTTATAGCTCAAAAGGAAGTTATTGGTTCATGCAGGAGGTTCTTGGTCCCCTATGATGCAGGAAGTCGGACTAGATCATACTGGTCTCTTCTGGCCTCAAAATCTGTGAATCTATGAAATCCTGCAGTAGGCAGTTATAGAATAACCTGTCCTTTCTCATATGCTGCCAATTTCTTGCCCTAAATTATATCCTCTGGCAATGAGTATCACAAGCTAATTGTGCATTATATGAAACATTGTTTTCAAGTTCACTTGTCTCTCCTTTTTTCAAACACGTGTTTCTCCATTAGCTTTTTTCCAGTTGAATCACACCTCCCCAGTAGTCCCCAGTGTGACGAAAGTGATCACTAGGTTATTGGAGGTTTGTTTTACATGTCAGTAATTTGGTTCTGTCATTACAGGCCTTGCATGTTTGCGTTTCATGACCTGAATTCTTTCCTTGTAAAATATTAAGTAGTAATGTCAACCCTATTATAAAAAAACAATCAATTACTTCAGGCTTATTCTTACAGTAAATTGTTATGCAAAATATTCCATCATTTTGTAGACCTGTCATACCTTTGTGCATTAGCAGGATCTGATCCTCAGCTCGTGGAAATCACTGTACCTCCATCAAAATCAATATATAGTGTCATTTAAGTCAATAGAGCTATACTGATTTATACCAGCTCAGGAATAGGCTTAGGAGTCAAATCCTCCTCACTTGACTCATCCAGAACCTTATCAAAAGCCCACTGAAGTCAACGGACAGTGCCATGAGATACAGAATTACAACCATTTCTAAACAAAAGAGCTTTGTTAAAGAAAATTGCGGAGAAAACAAACAGGTTTCCACAGAGTTCAAGTTCCAGCTGTCCCCTTCCCCCCCCCACCCCCCACTAATTGGCAGGCACAGGTCGTCTCTGACCCAAAGAATCGTTTCATTTATACAAAGTGGAACAGCTTCCACCAAAGAGACTGAGAGAGACCCATCCTATGTAATGAATGACCTGATGGTACAGGTGTTCCCCTAGGAGGTAGGGGATCTAGGTTAAAGTCTCCTGCTCCAAAAGAGAGCAGGGATTAGAAAACGGGTCCCCCTATCTATTGGGCTATACTGGGGTGAGAGGGGCTCTCTTTTTTGGTAGAAGGTGCCTAAGTCAGGTCAGCCTTTAACTACAAGAGAGGATTCATGGCTCATAATCCCCTAGCAGAAGGGGTTGGCTTCCATTCTGCCTGGAGTTAGGTGCCTAACTAACTACGAAGGGTGGGCTTAGGCATAGGTGCTGACTTCCCCTCTTTCCCATGGGTGCTCAATCCCCCCTCTGCCACTGGCCTCACCCCCACCGCACCCCTTCCATGAGGCCCCGCCCCTACCCCAACCCCATTCCCACCCCTTCCCCAAAGTCCCCACCCCAACTCCGCCCCTCCCTACACCTATTCCAACTCCTTCCCCAAATCCCCGCCCCAGCCCCGCCTCCTCCCTGCCTCCTACCCGGAGCGCGCCATGTTCCCACTCCTCCCCCCCTCCCCGGAGCGCGCCACGTTCCCGCTCCTCCCCCTCTCCCCAGAGCGTGCTAATGCTGCCAAACAGCTTGGCTGCCAGTGGGTGCAGAGCACCCACTAATTTTTCCCCATGGGTGCTCCAGCCCCGGAGCATCCACGGAGTTGGTGCCTATGGGCTTAGGCTCTTCTCCTTGACATTTCTAACTGCCTTGTTTAGGAGGCTCCCAATTCAGTTTGCTAGCTTCAGTTGAATACCCTTTCTGAAGTGTCTAATTCTCCCCATACAATGCACAGCAAGCTGGACTCTCATCTGGGGGCTGTGAATTCCCCTGCATGGTAGGGCACCAAAGAATTAAGTGTGAATTTAACCCTTAATAGTTCTATTCTTCAGTTTCACTGTCTGTAAAATGGGTATGAGAATATTGTTATGCTAAATAATGCCAATGGCTGCCATCAGGCAAGTTTGGGATCCCAAGACAATCACAGACCTTGTGAAAGCTCATGGGTGCCAAGCACTCCCTTTCAAGCTCAGCAGAAGGAACAATGCCTTTATGTAATCAAGACAGCTGTAGAGGGGGCCTCGGCAAGGCACTAAGCTGCATGGCAGGTTGCATCTAAACTGTGTGGATTCCAGAGTTTCCCTGCTTGCAACCTGTGTGTGTTAGAGGAGAAATGCAAAAGGAGTTGTGTGCGTGTCACTCTGAGGGTAAGCAGAGAGCCAGCTTCTTGGGCACAGAGCTCACTGTAGCAACAGACTTGGGGATTTCGGAGCAAGGAACCAGACTGCTATCTGTTTTTACTGGAACTGGTCAAAACTTTTATAACTGAACAGTATTACATCAGAAAGTGCAGTTTCATTGAAAATAAAATATTTCCTGGGAACATGTCAATTACAACTAAATTTTCAGTGGAAACATTTCTAAATAATTCATTGACTTTCTTGGTTTTTTTATGTTGAAGCATTTCATTTTGACTTTCATTTGTTTAATTTCATTTGAATTTAGATTAGAATCTTAATTTATATACAGACACACTGAATATTAAAGTACAATGTTTTGATGTTAATTAAATGAAATAGTTATACCATCAAAGCATAAATGTTTTGAGGTTTCCAAATCAAAGTTTTACAGAATTTCCATTCTATTTTTCATCATTTTAACTTTTTTAATCACTACTCCAGATGAACATTTATTGTGAAATGTCAGAATTTCCCATGGAACTGAAATTCCATTTTCCAACCAGCTCTGGTTTTACTGTATTCTGGCAACAAGGCCTTTTTTACTGACAAAATGTACACAAAGATTACCCCAAGAATCTACTTGAATCAGATCATTGATTTCCTATCCTAGTGGAAACAACCAAGCAATGTCTCAAATACTGTCTAACTGCTCATTTCAAAATGGGCAAAAATGCTTATTCGCTTTACAATGCAGATTCTGAAACTCACTTCATTACTACTTTTAAAGTGCTTTGAAAGCCTTGTCTGGGAGATGGTACATAAATGGATGTACAAAACCCCAGAGCAATAGATTTGGCTGTATTTGCTGCTAGAGCTGGTAGGAAATGGATTTTTTTTCCCCCTGAAAAAGAAAAAAAAAAATCTAGTTTTTGCAAAAAGTGTTCAGGTTTCATCAAATAAAAAATTTTGGTCGTTTCATCAAAAATGTGGTAGGTTTTTTTGTTTTGGTTTTTAAATTGGGCTCTTGTGAAAATATTTATTTAATCAAAAAACTATTTTCCATTGAACAATTGTTTTGACATAAAATTTCCAGCCACCCTTCTGCGTTCTGCATTTGTGTCAGTGCGTCTGTTACCCACTCTGCTCCAGTGCTTTCATTCATGCTTTACCCTGACCATAGGCAGTGCTACACCACAATTTGTGTGCACTGGCTTTTTCTGCCACCTGCCTTTAAGTAAGTGCTTGAGGCTGACTACTTCTGACCCCTGTCTGTCTTTCCAACAAGCTTGAATGGATTCCAGAGTACAGTCCCTTTTCTTCTTTTCAGAAAGGCTTGCAGTATTTACCCTAGTAACAGTCCTTAAACCTAGGTCATTTTAGACAAAGCAATGCTTATGAGAAACTCAACTGAGTGTCATAGGCCTAGATTGGGCTTACAAGTATTAGACTGTCAACCCCCTATCAGGGAAAGACCTTTATGTGACCTCTCCTTGGATGTTCATAGATCCACTTGGCCAGGGTCCTGTACTGGAGTAGGTCTCTCTCTTATGGGCTCTGTGACAGTCTCTTTCAAGCCGCCTCGCTCACTCTCATTGGCTAGTTTTCGGAAATAAAACCTTTGGGCAGAGTGGTGATACCCATCAAATCCATTTAGTTAGTGACTTCTATTTAGCCCATGAATCACCTCCTGTTTGTACCTCCTTTCCTTGAAAGTGGAAGCTAAGATTTATGTAAACTAGAGGCCCAAAGTTAGGATCCTAGGGTGGAATTTTCAGAAGTGCCTAATTTAGGAACACAAGTCCCACCGACTTTCATTTAGGCTCCTCAAGATCTGGTTTTCAAAACTGCTGAGCGCCCAATATCACATTGCAGCAAGCGGGAACTGCTGGGCGCTCAGCACGTTACGTAGGTGAGTTACGTAGACACTGGAACATGGACTCGGATGCCAAATTTTTAGACCCTTATTTCAACATCTCAGCTGGAATCTTTAGCTGCAAGTTTAACAGCTTTCCTTTAGCACTATTGGGACTGTCTGCTCAACATCTCAGATAGGATTTTCACCTGTGCACATATTGTGTTAGCCACAGGGCTGGCTCCAGGTTTTCTGCCGCCCCAAGCGGCAAAAAAGCAAAAAAAAAAAAAAAAGCCGCGGCAGCGTGATCGCGCCACTTCACTCTTCGGCGGCAGGTCCTTCGCTCCAAGACGGACTGAGGGACCCGCCACCGAATTGCCGCCGAAGACCCGGACGTGCCGCCCCAAGCACCTGCTTCCTTAGCTGGTGCCTGGAGCCGGCCCTGGTTAGCCGCATACTCCAATTGTCTCCAGTCCAAGTTTATATCAACGTTATGTGGAAATACAGAAGCACCACACAAAATTGCTCATCACTCATCTGAATATGATTTGCTAAAATGGACAGTAACTCAGACTATTACTTGTACTACTACATATAGACACAGTAAAATGCAAACTACTAGGACACAGCAACATTTTAATTACATTTAAAAAAATGCCAAGAACTGCAACAGTTAAGTGGCCAGATCCTCAGCAAGTGTACAGCTCTGTGGAAGTCAAAGGAGCAACGCCAATTTATACCCGCAAAAATCTGGCCCAGGATTCAGCAACATTGTGTGGATGTCATATTTTCGATTCCTTTTTTCTGGTAAAGCGTGTCACTTAATATACTTCTCTTTGTGCCATAATACAGAGAACGTGTAACATGGCCCAATACATGGTGACCGGGGAACCTTGATTTTTGCATTTCCTGACTTTATTTTAATGATTATTTTAAAAGTGCAACCAACCCGAGCGAAAACCACCACTGCACTCAAGTTAAGGGTTTGTGGGCGTGGAGGGGGACTGCAGCTGAGGCCACACTCCTGAACTTTGCAGTGAAGACGAGCCTTTAGCAGGGGTTAGATCCAGCATCACACCTAGCCTACACAAAGTCTAAATGGAATGTAAGGCTTTTAAATGAGAGCGGCGTTAACCTAGTCTAATGAAAGGTCCCATTCATTCCACAGAGTTTCAGCAGCATTTGATTCCCGTCCTACTGGCACCACCACACATCCACCAGAAAGCAGCGTGACCTCCTTCCACTCTTCTTCCTCCACTGACCCAATCAAACTGGTTTGGCCAGATCTTGTAATCAGAATAAATAATCATCAGCTTTACAGCTTTTCTTACTTGGAACATGAATTTTTAATCACTTAAGTGGAACTCGGCATAATGAGTGAACATATGCCTGCCTTTTGTAGGGGGAAAAAAAAAAATGAGCGGAATCATTTCTCCCAACAGGATTGTCTTTAGTAAAAAAATAAATAAACAAAAAAGACACCAGCTCTGGTCTTGTAAGGATGGGAGCCATCTTAGCCAGCCACACAGAGTCAGGTGTTGCATGTCTTTTTGCCTGTAGAGTTGAGTGCAAGGAGTTACTGAGGTTACTACAGGTAAACTTTCCTGTTTGCCTGATTTACTGATTGATTAAATGAATAAATCAATTTGTAGAAAGGCATAGGATGTATTGGTGCTGTGTGTTCTGCAATGCTTTTTGACGGAATCCCCTGTACTAAACCTCATGCCCCTAAGAGAGACTTTTAAAGTGGTCATGAAAGGAAGATTCAGCTGTCAAGTTCCAGCTTCCTTCCCTCACTATCTGTGGTAAGGTCAGGGGCTTGATTTTGAAGTTTTGCCTTATGTGGCTCCTTCGCTGCTTTAAACCCATGACAACAATCCCTTTGTCTACCCTCTGAGCAATTAGAACGGCTTCGGCTGCTCTGGCATTGTTGCATATGGTTCCAAGGAGCCAATTAGCTTCCTCTGTACAACAGATTTATACAAACATGTCATTGTATGTCCTTTGTCATCCATCCCAAACTGGGTTTCAGTCCGTTTTTTAAACGTTGCCGTCCTTTTGTCTGTGCTATCAAACGCCACGCTGATGAATTTGCTTCTGCTCAGCCCTTTATTAATTCTTGCATGCTAGAAAAGTTCTCACAGTTTCACACTTTCCCGTTCATTCATTATTGCCTGAAGTGACACATCCCAAGTGTTCTTTTACACAGGAGAAGCAGTTTTAGTCTGACAAGGGTCTTTTTATCAAGCACCAATGTTTTTCTTCTTTTTTTTTTTTTTTAAAAGCATTCTAATTTAAACCATTATCATGGCCTGTGGTTAGATGACATTATGTTGCTAATGGATCCACAGTGGAATATGACACGAGGTTGTGTCGTCTACTGGGACTTAGAGACATATAATACACATGTTTATTTCAACTCTAAAAGGCTATACTAGTGGTTTCAGCACTTTTGTGTTAAGTAATTGACTTTGCCCCCCTTAGGTAGGGAATAGGTGTGTAATGCAATCCATGTTTTCCTGGGATAATGGGTTCTCTTTTCCTCCATCAGAGCTATGATGAAATTCCAGATTGGATTCCTGTGTTAGAAAAAGAGGTTAGATTTGCCTTTAGGTTTGTGTTTGTTTTATTCTTCCAGGAATTTCCAAAAAGAGTTTTTCCTATTTTCCCACACACAATACTATTCTCCCTTTGTAGGATTGTGTCGGAGGATAATGTCACAATGGGAATTGCTTGGATTCCTGCAGAGATTGCATCTCCTCTTTATCAAAGCTACTGTAATGTATGAAAGCTCATTCCATTGGTGTGATAGCTATTTCAGATAGTAATGTTGCACATGGTTCATTCTACAATAGCGCAGTGGAAAACACTTCCAATGAATAATTAGGTTCCATGCTACTTCTTGCAATGTACTGGGGTTAAACCAGCACAGTATAAAAATGCAAACCATTATTTTAGCTATGATCTTGGTATTCCAACATACAACTCCACATCTACTGATGAGGCAGAAGATGGTCCAGCAGAAAGTTCAGTGCTCTATCTATTGGACCACATTGCTTAGGACTCAAGAGTAGAGCTGGGCAGGAACAGGTTTTCCTGTCTTGAGAAACTTTTCAAAGTTTTTCTCTATTGTACATGGAGATGAAATAGATTTTTAGATGTTTTTCTATGAAAAGCCAGAAAAGCCTCCTGCCCCATTCCCCAGAATGCCAATAACCTGGTAATGAGGGCCTTCACCCGGGATGTGGAAGACCCATGTTTAAGTCCTTCCTCTACCCGATTCAGATTAGGGATCTAAACGGGAGTCTTCCACATCGAGGTAAAGGCCCTGACAATCAGGTTAACAGCTATTCTGGCATAGAGAACTTTCTGTTTTTGTGATACGCCATTATGGACCTGAGAAGTCTTTCCCAATGAAAGATTTGTGGAAGTTGACGTGTTCCTGAGACAAGTTTTGCTTTCAATGGACTGACATTTGCCAATAAAAAAAAAAAAAAATTCCATTGAAAGATTCCCAACCAGCTGTACCCAGGAGTTGTGGATTCTAACCCCAGATCTGCCAGTGACCTGCTGTGTGACCATGGACAAGTCTCTCTATATTTTTTGGTCTCCATTTCAGGGCTCACTCACCCTCAGAGTGCCCCTTGCATCAGTCCAGAAAATGTTGCCACTATTTTCAACTTCAAAGCCTCCTGCTGGCTGCCTGCCTGGCTGCCTCTGACTCCTGATCTTCTGTTGCTCAGGCCTCTGGATAAGCCACAAAGCTCAAACCCATTCTGGGGTATCATGGAGAAGTCCAAATGAATCTGAGTAATTCCCGTGGGCTACTGAAGTCTTCTCCTTGTACTTACACAAACCCTATCTCAGGTTTTCCCTTGCAGGAGTCTATGCTGCCCCTGTTATTCTCTCAGTTACTAGAAACCTGCGCTTCTCTCAGCCAGGGACACTGTCCCCTTTGCAATCTCTCCCCCAGATGAGCTACTTCAGTCTACATAGTACATCTTAGCTCCACCTCCTCTGGCCAGGAGCCAGTTAGCGCCTCACCTCCTCAGGTGCAGAGCAGGACTAATTGGTTGCATTCGGTAGCCTTGCAGGCAATAGGGGTTGAACCTCATCACACCCTCCTACCCTTTGTCTTTTCTATTTACATTCTAAGATCTTCCAAGCAGAGGATGTACTTTGTGTTGTGTCCAGCATCTGGCTTAGTGAAGTTCTGATCTGATCTGCCCAAGCGCCATGGTGAGGAACATCGCAGAAAGTGCTATGCAGGATGTCATCAAGAAGCAAATCGCCAGGACCCCCTCCAACCAAGATGTCACCACCTACCTGAGTGGCTCACTGGAAGGTGAATTTGGAAGAGACTTCACTTTGCACTGGACTCGTGCCTGCAATGCTACGCGGCGACTGGAGAAGCGTATCGGCTGCCGCTGGATGTGGTGCAAGGAATGTCAGGAGTTGGGAGTCCAGATGCCACAGGTGAAGAATGCAGAGCACACAGTTGTCACTCCAAGAGCTAGAACCATGCTGGAGAGGACCCTGAAGGATGCCATCTGCTGCCAATACATGGAAAACCTGAAACGGAAGGCAGACGAAGGCAAGGCATTCGAGGTGATGTGCAAGCGGGATGCCAGCAACCACTTCCTCCCCGGGGGCAGCTTCACCTGATTTGCCACCTGGAGGTTCATCCACACGGCCTGGCTCAACTGCATCCCGCTGAATGGAGCCGTCTGCCATGGAAATTGGGACAAGTGATGCAGGAAGTGCGGCTACGCCAACGAGACTCTACCCCCCGTCCTGTGTAGCTGCAAGCCCCATTCCAGAGCCTGGCAGCTGCAACACAACACCATCCAAGACCGACTGGTCAGAGCCATCCCGCGACCCATGCGGAATGTTGCCATGAACTCCGCCATCCCCGGAACAAATACCCAACTGCAATCAGACATCATCATCATCAAGGAATGGAAGAAGATCATGGTGGACGTCACAGTTCCCTTTGAAGAGAGGACCCCGGCTTTCTGCAATGCCTGATCTCGAAAGCTGGAGAAATATGTGCCTCTGGCTGACACCTTGAGAGCTAGGGGCTATGAGGTTCAAACTCATGTGCTGATCGTTGGAGCCCCTGGCAAATGGGACCCCAGTAACGAGTGAGCGTTGCAGGAATACAGAATCGGTCAACATTACGCTTTGTATTTGTGAATAATCTAAGCACTATACCCAGATGTACAGAAACTCTTTTCTTAACCTGTGTATTATATACTTTAACGTTCGCTTTAATAACATTTTTAAATTTGTTCTTATATAAAAAATAATGAACAATCCCAAACAAAGTGGGTAAGCTGATGATGCCTATCCATTGTTCCAGGGTAGGGAGTGTGAAAATCCTGAGACTAGATGCATTTTAACCCAGGTTAATAAGGAATCTAAAAATCAAATGCCTTTTTTAATTAGCCTTATGCTATAAGTGTAACCTTTGACTTGTGACACTGACTCAACATCCCATCAGGCTGTGTTGATTGAAATGCAGAGCTGGCCAGAAAACATTTGCAAGGAAATCCAACCCCCCAGGGAACTAGACCTGACTGGAAAGCAAAGCTTCCCCCTTGCAAAAAATATTCTACTTTCAGGGGGAGAGAGAGAATTCATTCCATGCCAAGGTGAACAACAAAGAGATGAGTGGGAAGGAAGAATTCCCTTGTGGGAGACACAAAATAGGAGCAAGCCAGAAACATCTGACTGCCCGACTCCCCAGGCAGCCCCTTGTCTATGCTGCCTCCCTCCCTACCGAGTTGGAGGCCTGGGGTGTCGTGGCATTCTCAGGAGGCATCTGCTTGAGATTCAGGGAACTGGTTCCCTGAGCAGCTGCCTTCCTGTGCTGCCCAAATCCCTAGTGATCTGGCTGTCCAGGGAGCTGGGGGAGCCCAGGCTGACAGGCACATGGCTTTGGGAAAGCATGGGACTTGGTGTGTTGGGGGTCACCCTGCATGTAGTCACCAAGGCTGCTGGAGGTGTGAGTGGGGTCAGGGTTGCTGGACCAGGGCTGCAGTTATGCACAGATGTGACCTGCATGCTTCTTGCGGATTGTGAAGGTCCCCGGCAGGGAGTTACAGTAGCAAAGCATTTGAGGCACTTGGGATTACGGTCAGACAGTGACAACCCTTCATTGGTCTGAACTGCACCCTAGAATTTACACCGTGTGACCTGCAGAAGAACTTTGTGTAGCTAGAAAGCTTGTCTCCTTCACCAACAGAAGTTGCTCCAATCAAAGATATTGCCTCACCCACCTTGTCTCTCTAATATCCTGGGATCACCTTGGCTACACCACCATTGGCTGGTGAATCTTTGGCACACTGAAGTCATAAGGAGTTTTGCTACTGACCCCAAGGGGGCCTGGATTTCACCAGATGTGTTATTGGGTAACATGCGTGTGATGCTCGCTCTCTTGGCCAGCACACTGGGGATTGAACCGAGAACCTCCAGAGCTACAAGTAGGAGCTGCTACAACTGGAGCTAGAGAACCAGGCCTACGTATTCGGGGGCTGTAACAGCTCATATCTTTGTGGACTGGCTCCGAGGGGGACCTGTGATACACACTCGCCAGTGGGATGTGTGTGCATGTACGCATAACCCAGAGAAAAAAAAATAGTTGCCTTCAGCTAAACATGTTGCTGAATTATTCGACATTGGTGAGGCCTCATCTGGAGTACTGTGTCCAGTTTTGGGCCCCACACTACAAGAAGGATGTGGAAAAATTGGAAAGAGTCCAGCGGAGGGCAACAAAAATGATTAGGGGTCTGGAGCGCATGACTTATGAGGAGAGGCTGAGGGAACTGGGATTGTTTAGTCTCCAGAAGAGAAGAATGAGGGGGGATTTGATAGCAGCCTTCAACTACCTGAAGGGGGGTTCCAAAGAGGATGGAACTCAGCTGTTCTCAATGGTGGCAGATGACAGAACAAGGAGCAATGGTCTCAAGTTCCAGTGGGGGAGGTCTAGGTTGGATATTAGGAAACACTATTTCACTAGGAGGGTGGTGAAGCACTGGAATGGGTTACCTAGGGAGGTGGTGGAGTCTCCTTCCTTGGAGGTTTTTAAGGCCCGGCTTGACAAAGCCCTGGCTGGGATGATTTAGTTGGGAATTGGTCCTGCTTTGAGCAGGGGGTTGGACTAGATGACCTCCTGAGGTCCCTTCCAACCCTGATATTCTATGATTCTATGAATTCCACAGAGCTCCTCGTGAACCTGAGACAACACAGCAAGTTGTAATCCTATACTGAGCACCATCTAGCAGATTTTGACCAAAGCTGCAGTATTCACAGACACTTATGTGCGCTAACTTTTCGTGAAGGATACGACAACTAAAGTTGGATGGGAAAATAAACCTACCTCCAGATCTGATGCATGCTACATAAAAGTCCTGAATAGAAAGAAGCTGGAAGGAATGTTCGTTCTCGCTCTCTGTGTGTGTGTCCGTCCCATAGAACAGTCTATAGCCAAGTACTGGAATTTGCAGTTTTTCCTAGCTGCACCGTGGTAGCATGTATGCCTAGCAAGCAGCTGGCATATGAAAGTCACCAAGTGACTATTACATAGCACAGGAGGAGTGGGAGTGTAATCCTATCCTACTATTAATTAGATTTCAACCAAGGTAACTCTTACCAGGGATTTGTAAGATTTGTCAGCTTGTAACTAGTAACATTTCAGCGCCGTCTAGGGATCAGAGCTACAGGCGGCTCAGTTTTCACCCCTAAGGTCACCTTTAGCTGAACATAATTGATGGGCGGTGGGAGGAAGCCCAAGTACAAAATGTAATATTTAAATCAAAACATCTGATCAGGTACGTGTCTCTTCCGTTTTCGCTAGCTCAGATGGAGTGAGAGGGGTCTAATTGACATAGCTTTTTATTTTTAATGGGTATGAGGTGTCCCATTTAAACATCTCACATTTGATGTATCCTATTTAGTAGCACGACGCTGCCACCTGGACTGGAAGCTTCCAGCTGGCCAATCTTTATGAAGACTGTCAGTATTAAATCTTACCACTGTCTGCTATTGGCGATGGGCATGGTCCAGCAGAGTGCTGAGGGCCTGCTGAAAGGTGCTGAGTGCCCATAATGCACTTTGGAGACAACGGGCCACATCAGCAGCATGGCTCCGTTGACTCCAATTTATACCAGCTGAGGCTCTGCCCCACCGGCACTGAGCACCCGCACAGGATCAGACCCGGACAATTTAACATCATAAAATGTAACAATTCACAGCCTTAGAACAAATGCTGCTTCAAATCCACATAAGCCATCTGCAATCGACACCAGCAGTCAAAACAGAATGTAAATGATTCTATGCTTTTAACAGAATTAAGAAGCCTCTACAAAAGCAGGTCTATTTATTAGCTACAGATGTAGCTAAGCCTTTTCAAGCTTTAAAGGGCTTGAAATGGGGATATACAATAAAAATAGCACTAGTCGGGATTAAATATGGTGTTGGCAAAAGTAAAGCTACTACCTGGCTAAATAAGGGAGCTGAGAGTTCCCTACATTATGCTTTGTTGCTTATGGGAAAAAGGTTATATATCCTTTGAAAGGGTGGCAGTTACACTACAAAGCTATTAGCGATTCATAAATACTGCCTACTCGAAATGTGGTCTTACAAGCCATACACATCAAACTTCCAGGCGAAAATTTCATTCAATAGCTAAAAAAATATCCTGTCAATGCAGTGAGGTGCCTTCTGTGAACCATGTTCTCATCCCCTTTCCGTAAAAGCAACAAGTGTTAGAAATGGGTTTAAACTTAGATGAAAACTGATAAGAGAGGAGAGACTAATGCCAAGCAGCATGGAACTATTGTGCCAGCAGTTGGAATGGCATATGGAAAAACGCAGCCTATGTTCATAACCAGGATGGAGAAAAATCTGTCCAGAGTTATTTTTGTTGCATATTCATGCCTTAATAAATTGCCTTAATTGGTAAAAGAATGAGGAGTCAACCAAGAATGAATGTATTGTGTGGAGTATGGGGCATGGGAAGAATAGAAAATCATGTTTCTAAACCATCTCTTGATGGAAATCCATTTCTCCCTCCCCCCTCCTATTCATGGCTGGCAGGACAGAGGAACAAAATAAGATGGAGGAGAAGTGGAATGTGACTGTCTATTAAAATGTCTTCGGATATACGTTTTCCACTAAATGAATGTCTGCATCAGAAAGCCACATCTTTTGTAACTGCTGCATTCTGTGTACCCTAGGCTACGTTTTAGCAATGCAAACAGGCAGGAACTAGTACTTGAAAATAGGAATGTCAGGTAGATTCCATATTACCTGTTCACTCCAATTTTCAAATATTCTAGCCATTTGCTCAAGGAGTGGATACTCCCAGACCTCACCCCACTGTCCCAAAGTTTCAGATGCACTGTGCTATACTCTGTTTTGGCAGACAATTCATTGGCAGCCCTGGGGGTCCCTTCCAGTTTATGTCTTATGTCCCTAAAGCTCATGCTTCAAGGCATCAACAAATCACCTGCAGAGGTCAGGAAGGGATTTCCCCCACCCCCAGTGTCTTTTTTTAGTCTCTCTTCTCTGAAGCATCAGGGATGGCCACAGTTGGAGTCGGGACACCAACTGGGGAGGGGCAGTGCTCTGAGGTGGCACAAAGCATGCTCTCTCTTTCTCTCTCAGGTGTTCGGCTGGCTGGTTCTTACTCACCTGCTCAGGGTCTAACTGATCACCATGTGGTGTCAAAGAAAATTTCCCCCAGGTCAGATTGGCAATGACCTTAGGGTATTTTTGCCTTCCTTTGCAACATGGAGTGTGGGTGATTTGGCAGGATTATCTGGCTATATCTCAGATAACTCCTTGCCTTTGCAGGGGGGCTTGGGCAGAACAGTTTAGTCTCCTGAGGGCTGCACCATGTTGGTCTGATTTCAGTTGTTGGGTTTAGCGTGCAGGTGCTGGGTGGGGTTGGTGGCCTGGGATATACAGGAGGTCAGACTAGATGATTTCGTGGTCCTTTCTAGCCTTAAACTCCGACTGTAACATATGAAAATGTGCAACAAGTTGTAGAGGGCTTTTAACACCCATGTCAGCTGTCTGGAGCAGTTCATGACCATGAGTGCCAACTCCATGGCAGACATCCTAAACAGGTTGTGTGTTGTACCGTTAGATTTCACCAACCCAGTAACAAGTGTGAGCTTCTAACGCACTGTAACAATCTTACCATGGAATCACAGACAGTCCCCTTTGCCACCCAGGCAAGATGGACTATGAGAGATGGTCACTTTATACCCAAAATCACAGTAATATTCAGGTTACTCCCAGTCCCAAAGGACCAGTCACTAGCCCCAGATAAATTGTACTCATATCTCAAACCAAAAGACAATACCTGTAGCCAATCCTTTAACAAACTAAGGATTTATTAACTATGAAATGAAATGGGAGTTATTTGCAAGGTTAAAAGGGGAAACACACACCCAAATGAGTTACAGTCTTAGATTTAAAATAGCAATATGAGCTTCTATAATAAGCTGCTCTATACGTCGTCTAGGGCTGACCCATGCCAAGCAGCATAGGGATCTCTGGCTTATGTTTAGGAATCTTTGTGCATCAGAGTCCAGACATAAGTCACCTAGTTTCGCCCTCTCAGGGATTTTTTTTATCCCCGTCACCCCAGAATCGAAGCTGATGGCATGAGCTTATGCGCTGGTTTCCCCTTCTTCGAGGGAGTTAGGAATGCAGTCAACAAGGTCTTGTCCTTTGATGCTATACAATAGCCTCATTTGCCTTTAATTGGCCATCCTGTGTGCAGGACGAGCACTTCACCTTAATTAACGCTTCTTTTCCTGTTTGGTGAGTTACACGAGTACTGGGTTTACAATGCAGACACTCAATGTAACTTTATACCAAGGGATACAGATATTACCAAGTAGGATTAATGCATGCAGTTTCCTACAAGCATTCCATGAAGTCTAAATACTAAACACATGCTTACAACCCTAATATCTACTTTACCTAGACTAACCCTTAGATAAGCCAGACTAGTTTCGAACTGTGCATTTGTCAGCATTCATTAAGGCCCAGGACATTGTCATGAGCTGGCACCTGGTCTGGCTGTATCAATAGCCCATTTGGACTTTTCTTATGGCGCGAGAAGAGATACCAGGTGGAGAAAGTCAAACCAAAATGCTTTGCATATATAGAATAAAAATCAAGACCTAGAGGTTTTGAAAGTGGCGATTTTGGATGCCTTCATCTTTAGGTATCACATTGGAGATGCCTTAGAGACTGGATTTTCAGAAGGCTGATGCAGAGCACTTTCTGAAAATCAGACCCTTTTAAGGTACCTCAGGCTGGACACCCTCCAAAAAAATAAATCACTAGTCAGTTTTGAAAATGCAGGCTCCTATGCGTCGCTGTTTGCCCATCTTTAACTTATATCTTCCAGAATTACCCAATCACTAATCTGGGAGAAAAGTATTGCCTTTGTTCTGTTCCTATTAGATGTCATTCTGGGGAATTTTTCTCTCATTATTATTATTATTATTATTATTAGAGAGAGACCCCCTCCAAGAACATGCTGTGTGTGTCTTTCAGCACTTGTTGATGAGTTAGCTGCATCCTGACCTGGTCCTATTTCCATTTAGAAATATACAAACACTGATTTAACACGCTGGCTCCAAGGCGCCATTTTCACCCAAACTTCCCTCTCTAATTATCATGCTCATTTAAAAAACAATAAAAGGTGCTTTCCCCTGACAAATGAAAAACGGTTTGTTGATGCCCCTTTGAAGATCAATTCGAATTAAATTCACCGTATAATTCAAAATAACAACCCAGCTAAATGTACACACATAATTCACTTAACCCTCAACAGAGATTCAGGGAGCTTGCACTGGCTTGAGATAACAAGAGGACACAAAGTAGATTACGGATTAAATGGGGCTTTTATTCACCATAATGATACAGGGCTGCACAGTAGCAGGCAGTTCTCGCCTCACAATCAGCACTCCACCTCTTGCTGCTCCTCAAGCCAGGTGTCATTCATCAAGTGAGTTGGCCAAGATCAGACTCTCAATTCTGGTTACTGCTACTGCTGTTGATGGCAGATCTGGTCTAGTCTCTGACTTTTCTCCATACCAGGATCCAGGTTGTTTAATGACCTGGAAAAGGGGGTGAGCCGTGAAATGGCAAACTTTGCAGAAGATGTATAGTTATCAGGGTGGTCAAGACCAGAGAAGACCATGGGCAGCTTCAGAGGTAGGTGAATGGGCAACATGCTGGGGGATGAAAAAGTTACAAATAGAAAGTAATGCACGTTGGAGGATAATTTGAAATAATCATATGACTTACTGGGTTCTAACTTACTGTATTAATTCAGAGAGAAGACGGGGCATTACTATAGACAGCTCCATGACTCTGTCCTGTGTGTAGCAGTGATCAATAAAACACAATGTTTAAAGGTATAAAGAACGAAATTGAGAATAATGGAGAAGATAGCAAGGTGTTATACAAGTCTAAGGTACTCTCTCAACTGCAATACTGGTGTTCAGTTCTGGTCACACCTGTCCAAAAAGATATAGCAGACATAAAAGGGGAATGAAAGTGATTAGGGGGCATGGGGAAAAAAAAACTCATATGATGAGAGATTAAAAAGAAAAAGGGGGTGGGGGGAAGTGATCCGGGTAACTACAGGCCTGTTAGTTTGACATCTGTAGTATGCAAGGTCTTGGAAAAAAATTTGAAGGAGAAAGTAGTTAAGGACATTGAGGTCAATGGTAATTGGGACAAAATACAACATGGTTTTGCAAAAGGTAGATCGTGCCAAACCAACCTGATCGCCTTCTTTGAGAAGGTAACAGATTTTCTAGAGAAAGGAAACTCAGTGGATCTAATTTACCTCCATTTCAGTAAGGCATTTGATACAGTTCCACATGGGGAATTATTAGCTAAATTGGAAAAGATGGGGATCAATATGAAAATTGAAAGGTGGATAAGGAACTGGTTAAAGGGGAGACTACAACGGGTCGTACTGAGAGGTGAACTGTCAGGCTGGAAGGAGGTTACTAGTGGAGTTCCTCAGGGATCGGTTTTGGGACCAATCTTTTTATTACGGACCTTGGCACAAAAAGTGGGAATGTGCTAATAAAGTTTGTGGATGACACAAAGCTGGGAGGTATTGCCAATACGGAAGGATCAGGATATCATACAGGATGATCTGGATGACTTTGTAAACTGGAGTAATAGTAATAGGATGAAATTTAATAGTGAAAAGTGCAAGGTCATGCATTTAGGGATTAATAACAAGAACTATTGTTATAAGCTGGGGAGGCATCAGTTGGAAGTAACAGAGGAGGAGAAGGACCTCGGAGTATTGGTTGATCACAGGATGACTATGAGCCGCCAATGTGATATTGCCGTGAAAAAAGCTAATGCGGTCTTGGGATGCATCAGGCAAGGTATTTCCAGTAGAGATAAAGAGGTGTTAGTACCATTATACAAGGCACTGATGAGACCTCATCTGGAATACTGTGTGCAGTTCTGGTCTCCCATGTTTAAGAAGGATGAATTCAAACTGGAACAGGTACAGAGAAGGGCTACTAGGATGATCCGAGGAATGGAAAACCTGTCTTATAAAAGAAAACTCAAAGAGCTTGGCTTGTTTAGCCTAACCAAAAGAAGGCTGAGGGGAGATAAGATTGCTCTCTATAAATATATCAGAGGAATAAATACCAGGGAGGGAGAGTGTGAGGGTTTATGCCCCTCCTTACAGGGCAGCACGGTCTAGTGGCCAGAGTCCATATAACTGCTCCTAGTTGCAGGGCAGCACGGCCTAATGGCCCAAGTCCATATAAGCACCCCGGGTTGCAGGGCAGCACGGCCTAATGGCCCAAGTCCATATAAGCGCCCCGGGTTGCAGGGCCATAGGACCTTACTACTGGCTCAGAGAGGGGGTCCTACCGAAACACGCTGAGGCTTACCAGGGCCAAGGTACCAGTCCGTCACCTCCCCCGGGTCGCTCCCTACCGGCTGGGGAGTTGGGGTCTCCCACGGATCCCAGGGTTCTCCGTGAGTCTCCAGATCCATCGCCTCCTCTGGTTCCTCCCGCAGTAGGGGTTCGTGCCGGCCTATAAAAGCCTCTGTTCCTGGCAGCTCCAAGAGCGTCGGCTGGTCCTCTGCAGGAGCTTCCCAGTTAGGTCCTTCCCCTGCAGCCGCCAGCCCCGACTGAGCTGAGTTCCCTCCTTTTATACTCAGTGAGCATCTGGAGCATGCCCAGTACGAACGGGGCGGGACTTCCTCTGTCAGAGCTACTGGTCTGACGTCGCTGGGGCCAGTGCGGGGCGGGGCTGCCCTGTCACAGAGAGGAATTATATAATCTCAGTACCAGTGTAGACACAAGAACAAATGGATATAAACTGGCCATCAGGAAGTTTAGACTTGAAATTAGACGAAGGTTTCTAACCATCAGAGGAATGAAGTTCTGGAACAGCCTTCCAAGGGGAGCAGTGGGGGCAAAAGACATATGTGGCTTCCAGACTAAGCTTGATAAGTTTATGGAGGGGATGGTATGATGTGATAGCCTAATTTTGGCAATTAATTGATCTTTGACTATTAGCGGTAAATATGCCCAATGGCCTGTGATGGGATGTTACATGGGGTGGGATCTGAGTTACTACACAATTCTTTTCTGGGTGTCTGGCTGGTGAATCTTGCCCACATGCTCAGGGTTTAGCTGATTGCCATATTTGGGGTCGGGAAGGAATTTTCCTCCAGGGCAAATTGGCAGAGGCCCTGGGGGTTTTTCGCCTTCCTCTGCAGCATGGGGCACAGGTCACTTGCTGGAGGATTCTCTGCACCTTGAAGTCTTTAAACCACGATTTGAGGACTTCAATAGCTCAGACATAGGTTAGGGGTTTGATACAGGAATGGGTGGGTGGGTGAGATTCTGTGGCCTGCATTGTGCAGGAGGTCAGACTAGACGATCATAATGGTCCCTTCTGACCTTAAAGTCTATGACTCTATGAGAGATTAAAAAAAAGACTGACTGTTTACCATACAGGGGAGACAAATGAAAAAGGACATGACAAAAATTGATACAAAAAGAGTAGATTAGGAATTTCTATGTAGCCTCTCCCCCCAATACAAGGGCTAGGGGCATTCCATGAAATCAAAAGATGGCAAATTCATAAAAGCTGATGAAACAACATACTTTCACATCTGTGGAACTCATGGTCACAAGCTGATTGAGTCCAAGATTTGAAGACGGTTCTAGAAAGGATTAAACATTTATACCGTTCACAAAGACATTCAGAGTTTAGTAATTAGTAGCAAGAGACTAACGTATGGGAAGGGTTAGCCACCTGCTTAAACCAATCTCTAACTAACAGAGATCAGGAGGGTACTCTCTGTGGCAGTAGGTTATCCCATAAATGTCTAAATCAGTTTTTCTTACACCACCCTCTGATATTTAACAACAGGTACTACACGCATCATCGAGATACCACAGATTTCCCCTACCCTAAGAACTACAAATAGAACAGCCCCTTTGGGTAAAGGGTTCAGAAGCATTTGAGTGATTTGGGAGCTGAAGTCACATTGCCTTTCAATTGGATTTAGGACCAGTTTTTCAAAGGTACCAAACGATGCAGATAAACAGCTAAGCAGGTTAGGTGCCTAACTCTCAATGACTTAAATGGGAGTTTAGTTCTTGGGAGCTCTTGAAAAGCCCACTAGGTGCCTATTTACATCTTTAAGCACCTACAGACCTTTAAACATCTGCCCTTAAATAACTTAGGCGCCTAAGTCCCATCCCAAGTCAAAAATGTCACTCCTAATTTCCTTAGGTCCCTTTGAAATTTCCAGTTGCTAATAGCATCTCGGATACTATTATGTAGTAATTGTAGATAAACGTTGACTTTTTAACAGTGGCTGCTATGTTCACCCTTCTTAACAGGAACTTGTAAATGAGATGGAACAGGATATTGGTCAGTCTAATTTGTTAACTAAATATTTGTCATATCAAAAACTAATGGAATGGTCATAGCAGATTAACACTGGAAGGTGACCATATTCCCTGCTGACAGCAAGGTGTTAGCAATAACAAGCAATCTGCTCTGCTAATGACTTCTTCTATGACCTGGAGCGAATCACTTGTGGCCAGATTTCAAAAGAACCCAACGCTTATTGTGGCATTTATAGGAAGTAGCTAGATTTTCAGAATTGTTCAGCTCCCAGTTCCTCTCCTGGTTCCCAAAGGAGCTGCTGAGTGCTCAGCTCTTCTGAAAAAGCCAATCCGAATTGTGGGTGCTAAGCACTTTTGCAAGTCTGGCCCGGAGCCTCGGTGCCTCAGTTTCCCCAGCTCCAAAATGGCAATACCTACTCTACTGGAGTGTTAGACTGAGTTGTTTTTGTGCTTGGACATCTTTAAAATAAAATTTTAGCCGTCGTACGTAGTTCATAACACACAAATCCATAAAATGGGTACAATTCATCCTGAATGTAAACCCATTGACATCACTGGAGATACATTAGTGATGAATCTGACCCAATGGGTTTGTACAGTGTTTATTAAAGACCACAGCAATCACCTTTTTAATTACTTAACTGAATACATGAGAAACTGAGAAAAATCCTTTCTGAAGCTTGACTGTTCAGAAGCATGTGATGATGTTGCTGCTGAAATTTCAACATTCGATTAAAAAAAAAATTGGAAAAAAAAAAAAAGAGTTCACACCGCCTGGAATCTCAATATTTGACACTGAAATCATTTCAGCAGTTTGCAGTAGAATTTAAATTAATTGCTTGCCTAGGTTTTGAACATGGTGCTAGGAAAAATATGTCCATATGGTTAATAAAATGTGTATAGTTATTACTCAACTGGGAGGTTTTCTGATGGTAGCTAAATTTGCAGAACCAACAGTCAAAGAATGAAAACAGGGAGTCTTTGAATTGTCATTAAGGACTATATAAAATGACCTTGAAAGGAACAGAATAATAGTAATACACAGCTCTTATGTAGCACTTTTCATCAGTAGATCTCAAAGGACTTTACTAAGGAGAATCATTGTCCCATTTTATAGATGGGGGAAACTGAGACACAGGTGAAGTGACTTGCCCAAGGTCACCCAGCAGGTCAGTGGCAGACTCAGACCCCAGATCACCCTGAGTCCCAGTCCAGTGCTTTATCAATCAGGCCATACCACCTTTCACTCTACATCACCACTGCCCAGTAGAGGCTGACACATTTTTCCTGACTCCTACTTTGCCTCCAGTTACAACCGGAAAGCAACCACAGCACAAGAACTAGCACCACTATTCTATAGCCTAATGTTAGGTTTCCTGTTTGCAAATCCCAGATAAATATTCCCATTTACGTGATGACTGAGAGAATTCCCTGGCTTGTTTTCTAGCCATTAACCTGTCAAACAAGAGCTTGATAGAAATGTGGTCAGTTTCAGCCAACAAGATAATAAGAGCAACAGAGAGTCCTGGCGAAGTGGGTATTCATGCATCTGATGAAGTGGGTATTCACCCACGAAAGCTTATGCTCCAATACATCTGTTAGTCTTAAAGGTGCCACAGGACTCTCTGTTGCTTTTTACAGATCCAGACTAACACGGCTACCCCTCTGACCCAAGATAATAAGAAGGTATCATCCAGTGGGAGGAAAAAACATGATGCATCTATAATGACTCATTGAACTAAGAACTTCAAAAATTATTTCTTAATAATAAAGGAAGGCTTTCAATTAAAAAGATCAGTGAGATGAATTTCTAGGGCATCATATTACAGTGCAAAAATGCTCAGACCAGAGCGGTCACTGGGATTCTCTCTTCTAACCCTGCCAACCAGCAGAAATTGCAACATCCCTTTTGGGGTGTGGTCTTCAGGGACAGAAGGCCCTAGAGTATTTTACTAGCGGCTTTGAGAATGCTCCTCCCAGAGAGGGTAAACATCAGAAGAACTGTGGCACAGAATGACGGGAAAGGACTAAATCTCCCCTCCCAGAGTGATCTTTTCAATCAGGGATTTTTCGTTTCTCATCAGCCAGAAAGACAGGGTAATGGAGGCACTGGAACAGATTTTTAAAGGCGCTCAGCTCCCACATAGGCACCTACATGAAGCAGCTGCATTTTCCGAAGTGCTCAGCACCCACCATCTCCCACTGAGAACAGTGGGACCTGCTGGATGCCAAGTACTTTTGAAGGGAAAAAAATATCTGATAAGTTATTTAGGTCTCGACTCCTATTTCTGAACATCTTGACTGAAGCACCTCTAGGTACTCAGTCAGTAGAGCCTCAGGCTTTTAATCTGAAGGAGCAGGGTTCTAGTTCCTGTTTGGAAAGCCGTGGTTTTGGGGAGTTAGAAGCAAACTTTCCCTGGAGTCCAATTAGCCTGTGACTGTCCACACTACCAGGGGGCCTGCCTGCTTCTGCCACCTGCCGGAGACAAACTGGCTGGGCCAGGCACTGGTTTGACCTGGAACACTCTGAAGAGGGTGCAGGATGACCAGCCGTGTATGTGCTTACACACTGTTCATAACTCTAAAAGAGTTCTCCCCCCCACAGTCCAGATTTTCACACAAGCTGTTACCGTGCCCAAAATGTGACAAACAATCTGTCTCGGCGCTCACTGAAGAAAAAAAAAACCTTGAGAATTCATTCTATTCCCATTAGGGAGAGTGGAAGCTGCCAATAACTCAAGGTTTTATTTTGAAGTGGGATAAGATTCTATTTCTGAGTGAGACCAGTAGAAAACTGAGCTTGTGAGCCCAGGAAATTAAAGAAAATATAGGCTCTTCTCCCTTGGAAATGTCTCCAAGGACATTAATTACACTCTCCAAAGGTTTACAAGCTTGGAGAGTTTGCTGGGGAGGCATATTTTACCAGTCTCTCGCAGTTATAGATTAAAGTAAAACACAGAGAAACCCAGAAATGCAGAATCTCTGATGCTTTGGTTCCATGCGACATGGAAGAGGAAATCCTTGCAAACAGTGCTATGCAGTTGTCACCGTTACAAAGTCAATATTTTCCATAAGATTACATACAGTTGCCATAGTTGATTTAGTTGGGGATTGGTCCTGCTTTGAGCAGGGGGTTGGACTAGATGACCTCCTGAGGTCCCTTCCAACCCTGATATTCTATGATAGTTAGGTCTTGACTCTAAGTACAGTGAAAGCCATAGAATCTCAGATACCAACCACCCTGAGGTAACAGTCAGCATTTGCCCACAGTTCAGTGGGGACCTGAGTACTAACACATACAGTAGAGCTCATTTTTATTTTGTTCCAAATTATTTCTATTACAGGAGAGCCCCAACCAAGGTCCCGGCTGCGCTGGGCTAGGAGCTGTACAAATGTATAGTGAGAGACAGTCTCTGCTCCAACCAGCCTACAATCTAAATAGACAAGGTAGACACACACACAGTGGGAGAGGGGACATATCTTAGCTTCAAGTGCTGGGGCCTCCCCTATGTAAGAAGTGAATGGGGAGGGTATGACATTTCTCAAGGCACCCAGGGCTGAGAGTCACCCGTTTCCTACCTGCCTCCAGCACGAGGGAGTCTTGCCCATGCTAGCTGGGTGTTGGCTCCCTAACGCCAGCAGCCTGTCAGCCACTCAAGCCCTCTCCTCTGAGCTACACACACCCTGCCAATAGACCACAGAAGCACCCTAGTCTCATAGTCCCTTGAAAGTGTCCCCCTGCGGTAACCAGCCCCTGGTTATTGGACGCCCACAGAAACCCCAGATCCTCCATTCCCAGCATATAGCACTTGAGTTCAAGTACAGTAAAAAAAGGAAATCTATTGTAAGACATGAAGATTCAAACAGAAACAGGTGAGTGATGGAAACAAGTGGTTACATGCAAAACAAAAGTCATAAAACATGAGCTAGGTCCTACCCGTAGTACTAGTTACCCTGTATTAGCTAGGGTAATAGGGTAATAAGGCTGACTGAGGCTTGCAGGACCCAGGCTAAGGGGCTGTTTAATTGCAGTGTAGACATTTGGGCTTGGGCTGTAGCCTGGTTTTAGGACTTTGAGAGGTGGGAGAGGCCCAGAGCTTGGGCTGCAGCCTGATCCTGAACGTCTACACTGCAATGCAACAGCCCCTTAGCCCGAGCCAACTGGCAGAGCCCAGCCACGGGTGTCTAATTGCAGTGTAGACATACCCAACGTCAGTGGTGGATTAATGCACAGGCTCATGCCCACATGGGCCCTGGCCAATTTGGGTGCCTGTGTAGAAGCGCCGGAACCTGGGCAGAAGTGGGGGGAGCTACCGGTGCTGGAACTGTGGCCCCGCTCCCTGCTCCGCCTGTTTCCCCTGGGCCCCCGACCCCTGGCCAGGCCATGGTAAGAGCCAAGCCATGGTAAGAGCTACCCAGGGGGCCTGGGCTGCTGTGGGGAGCCCCAGACCCTCCACCTGCCCTGGACAGGGGGCCTGAGAGCAGCCCCTAGCTAGTGTCCCTGCCCCCCTGGGGTGCATAACCCAGGGCAGGTGGAGGATCCAGGGCTCCCCACAGTGGCAGAGGCTCCCTGGAGGGACCACCTGGGCGACTGCCCAGGGCACCATGGTCCAGGTGGGGGTGGGGCATGCAGAGGTGTGACACTCACCCCCCCCCAGCATTCCTCTGCACCCCCTAGAGGGCTTGGAGGAGGGGAGCGAGGAGCAACACCAGGACTCCCTGCATCCAGGGGCACCGTTGCAGCGGGAGATCCTGGGAAGAAGTGTTCCTCAGGGGCACAGCACCTCCACCTGGCTCTCATATTGTGCTTTTCACCAGCAGAACTCAGCACTTCAGACAAAGGAGGAGGGTCTAATATTACCATGGGGGGGGGCACAGAGAACTGATGCGAGGTGAACCCAGGTCTCTGGAGTTGCAGTATAGTGCTCTATGCACTAGACCACACTGCCTGGCAAGGACATGACCTTGGGTCAAAGCACCTATGTGCTGCCCTTTAACCAAGGCTGTGCCAGGCTAGTGCTCGATGAGTTGTATAAATCATGCCAAGTTCAATGTATCAAATACGTAGCTTTGAGGGATGGTTTTGGGTTTTTTTTTTTTTTTGAGCAAAAATATTCTGATCTATTTTTCACATTCAGACATTTTTCACTGAATTGAAAAGTGACAACTCATTTTGCTCAAACTTAAAAAAAAATAAAAAATCCACCCTTAGTGCTGAGACAAGCATGAAAAATGTCAACCCAAAAATAATTTGTTTGGAAAAAACACACGGGGGGGGGGGGAGGGGAAGGAATGGGGGCTGGAAGGGACCTTGGAGCTCGACCGCAATTATCTTGAGCACTATTGAGCCCACTGCAATATAGGATATTTCACCCTGGTTTTCATGTACTATTGGTGACTGTTGTAATGACAGACTGTTGCAGATGACACTAAGCTGGGAGGAGTGGTAGATACGCTGGAGGGTAGGGATAGGATACAGAGAGACCTAGACAAATTGGAGGATTGGGCCAAAAGAAATCTGATGAGGTTCAACAAGGACAAGTGCAGAGTCCTGCACTTAGGACAGAAGAATCCCATGCACTGCTACAAACTAGGGACTGAATGACTAGGCAGCAGTTCTACAGAAAAGGACCTAGGGGTTACAGTGGACAAGAAGCTGGATATGAGTCGACAGTGTGCCCTTGTTGCCAAACAGGCTAATGGCATTTTGGGCTGTATAAGTAGGGGCACTGCCAGCAGATCGAGGGACGTGATCATTCCCCGCTATTCGACATTGTTGAGGCCTCATCTGGAGAACTGTGTCCAGTTTTTGGCCCCACACTACAAGAAGGATGTGGAAAAATTGGAAAGAGTCCAGCGGAGGGCAACAAAAATGATTAGGGGGCTGGAGCATATGACTTATGAGGAGAGGCTGAGGGAACTGGGCTTGTTTAGTCTGTAGAAGAGAAGAATGAGGGGGGATTTGATAGCTGCTTTCAACTACCTGAAAGGGGGTTCCAAAGAGGATGGAGCTAGACTGTTCTCAGTGGTACCAGATGACAGAACAAGGAGTAATGGTCTCAAGTTGCAGTGGGGGAGGCTTAGGTTGGATATTAGGAAAAACTTTTTCACTAGGAGGGTGGTGAAGCACTGGAATGGGTTACCTAGGGAGGTGGTGGAATCTCCTTCCTTCGAAGTTTTTAAGGCTAGGCTTGACAAAGCCCTGGCTGGGATGATTTAGTTGGCGATTGGTCCTGCTTTAAGCAGGGGGTTGGACTAGATGACTTCCTGCCCCCTAATCATTTTTGTTGCCCTCCGCTGGACTCTTTCCATTTTTTCCACATCCTTCTTGTAGTGTGGGGCCCAAAACTGGACACAGTACTCCAGATGAGGCCTTAACAATGTCGAATAGAGGGGAATGATCAAGTCCCTCGATCAGCTGGCAATGCCCCTACTTATACAGCCCAAAATGCCATTAGCTTTCTTGGCAACAAGGGCACACTGTTGACTCATATCCAGCTTCTCGTCCACTGTAACCCCTAGGTGCTTTTCTGCAGAACTGCTGCCTAGCCATTTGGTCCCCAGCCTGTAGCAGTGCATGGGATTCTTCCGTCCTAAGTGGAGGACTCTGCACTTGTCCTTGTTGAACCTCATCAGATTTCTTTTGGCCCAATCCTCTAATTTGTCTAGGTCCCTCTGTATCCTATCCCTACCCTCCAGCATATCTACCATTCCTCCCAGTTTAGTGTCATCTACAAACTTGCTGAGGGTACAGTCCACGCCATCCTCCAGATCATTAATGAAGATATTGAACAAAACCGGCCCCAGGACCGACCCTTGGGGCACTCCGCTTGATACCTGCTGCCAATTAGACATGGAGCCATTGATCACTACATGTTGAGCCCGACGATCTAGCCAGCTTTCTATCCACCTTATAGTCCGTTCATCCAGCCCATACTTCTTTAACTTGCTGGCAAGAATACTGAGGGAGACCGTATCAAAAGCTTTGCTAAAGTCAAGGAATAACACATCCACTGCTTTCCCCTCATCCACAGAGCCAGTTATCTCCTCATAGAAGGCTATTAGGTTAGTCAGGCATGACTTGCCTTTGGTGAATCCATGCTGACTGTTCCTGATCACTTTCCTCTCCTCTAAGTGCTTCAGAATTGATTCCTTGAGGACCTGCTCCATGATTTTTCCAGGGACTGAGGTGAGGCTGACTGGCCTGTAGTTCCCCGGATCCCGCTTCTTCCCTTTTTTAAAGATAGGCACTACATTAGCCCATTGTATTGTTACTTTTATTAGTAACTACAGCTGGCTGAAAATTTTCTGAGGGGATATCTTTTCATTGGAAAATGCCAGCTTGTCAAAATCCAAACTGCGTGTGGGAAGATGATGATATCAATGAAATTCTATTTTCCCCCATCTGCCCCAAAAAAGGCATTTCCATGGGGTTGCTCTGGGCCATTTTGATGTTATCGGAAAGGCACATTTCAATTTTTTATTTCAAAGCAACTTTTGGTTTCAAATTTTATCTTTTGTTTTAAAAAAATATTAAAACATTTCATTCTGATTTCAACTTTATCAAAATGGAACATCTTGGTTGACTGGAAATATTTCTTTTTGAAAGTTATTTAATGGGAAATTCCAATTTTTATAGGTTCTTTGGTTCCGATTTGGAATGAAAAGTTCTTAAAATGTCAGAATTTCCCCTGGATCAGGAAGTCTGAGTTTCAACTGCTCTAATAGTAATTCTAAAAAGTAGTTAAAGTTTTTGAACAACAATTTTTTTCCCCAAGATGGCATTTTTTCACAACTGGGATAGGGACCCTCTTTGTTCCATCTAACACAGTTGACGGATTCTGATTCAGCCTTGCAGACACGGTCATAGTAATAATAGTTTGTGGAGCAGAGCTGACATTACACACCTCCTTTTCAGATTCAGTAGACTTGTGTATCTGAAAAAGTAACAAGCTTAAGGGAGACTGACAGCATCGCAGTGCTGCGTAATGGGACCTGTATTCCCCTTCCATGGTCCAGCTGGGCTCCTTAGCTTTCATCTCTCTGGGGTAGAGACCCCCCGTCTCTCTTCCTCCAGGCTGCACAGTTCCCTTTCTACATTGTGTTATTCCCAGCAAGCAAGACTGCTAAATGAGGCCAACATCTGCACTTTGCTCTCTCTTTAGAGGCTATAAACAGCATAATTACCATGGTTATAAGGTACTACACAGCTCTTTCTAAACAAGCACATTTATTCTTAAGGGGAAAGTATTACAAAGAAAACAATGAAAATTATAAAAGAACTGACACTCATGCTATTAAGTATACTAGAGATGATCCCCCCCCCCCCGCACCCAATTCCAGCAGGGGCCCTGGTAGGAGTCAGCCCTTCAAACCCCATCAAGAGGTCTTTCTGTGGTTACAAGTTCATACCAGTTTAGCTCTGAACAAGCACACCCATGCATAGATTAGTCTTTACTTTATGCAGCTTGGGCTGTTGATCTCCAGAACTTGGGAACAGGTAACCAGAAGACAAAAGTCCTTTCCTTAGACCATAGCTTCCGAACGCTGGAGTTTTGCATAACTGAGGATGGAGACTTTGCATTCACCTCCTCCTAGATCTGATGCCTGACAGGAAACCCCTTCACACATATTGTCTTGTCTGCCACATTGAAAGACTATATTAAACAATCATCCAGACCCACAATAGTACATAAACTTTGCATTTAATGCAATGGACCCCAGAGATACTTCTACTTAATTCAATAAGGTTTGTTCAAGGATATTGCAGGGAATCGCCACATCTGTCACAGGCAGTATATCACTGAAGCAACTGCTGAGTTCAGAGGTGGAAGATGTAGCTTCTGCTACAAATAGATGACTTTCTATCAAGACAACATGTCTGGACCTGAAATTAGAAGTGAAACCCTAGAGACAAGCAACAGAGGGTCCTGTGGCACCTTTAAGACTAACAGAAGTATTGGGAGCATAAGCTTTCGTGGGTAAGAACCTCACTTCTTCAGATGCAAGTAATGGAAACCTCCAGAGGCAGGTATAAATCAGTATGGAGATAACGAGGTTAGTTCAGTCAGGGAGGGTGAGGTGCTCTGCTAGCAGTTGAGGTGTGAACACCAAGGGAGGAGAAACTGCTTCTGTAGTTGGATAGCCATTCACAGTCTTTGTTTAATCCTGATCTGATGGTGTCAAATTTGCAAATGAACTGGAGCTCAGCAGTTTCTCTTTGGAGTCTGGTCCTGAAGTTTTTTTGCTGTAATATGGCTACCTTTACATCTGCTATTGTGTGTCCAGGGAGGTTGAAGTGTTCTCCTACAGGTTTTTGTATATTGCCATTCCTGATATCTGACTTGTGTCCATTTATCCTCTTGCGTAGTGACTGTCCAGTTTGGCCAATGTACATAGCAGAGGGGCATTGCTGGCACATGATGGCATATATAACATTGGTGGACGTGCAGGTGAATGAGCCGGTGATGTTGTAGCTGATCTGGTTAGGTCCTGTGATGGTGTTGCTGGTGTAGATATGTGGGCAGAGTTGGCACCTTTAAGACTTCTGTTAGTCTTAAAGGTGCCACAGGACCCTCTGTTGCTTTTTACAGATTCAGACTAACACGGCTACCCCTCTGATACCCTAGAGACAGGTTCACAACAAGATGGACTTGATTATCATATCTTAGTTACTTATATGGCTCCACATCACTGAAGTATCTGAGCACTCAAAAAACTTCTCATGTAAACTCATAATTCCCCTGTGAGGAAGGCAAGTCCTATTATCCCTGTTTTACAGATGGAGAACAGATAGACTCAGTGACCTGCCCAAGGTCTCACAGGAAGTCGGGACAGAGCAGGGAAATGAACTTTGGTCTCCCAAGTCCCAGACTATCACCCTACCCATGGCACCACCCTTCCTCACCTTATATATATGCAGAAAATGAATTGTGTCCTCAAAGATTAACTGCTGTCGTTTTGGGGAGGATAAACAAACTAAGGGAATGTGGTCTAGATTAAATTACTATAAGACGGGTGCACAATTGGTTGAAAGACTATACTCAGTGGTTCACTGTCATACTGGAAGGTGTGTCTGGAGGGATCCCACGGGGGGCTGTCATGGGTCCAGTACTACTCAATATTTTCATTCATGACTTGGATAATGGAGTGGAGACTATGCTTATAAAATTTGCAGATGACACTGTGACGTTGTGCAGTCTACATGGTTTTATAAAAACATGATAATAAGTGACTATAATGCAAATGGGATATGCTTTGTGCAAAAGGTCTCTTGTAAGGTATCATTACAAAGCTCATAAGCTACTGAGTGTGATCATCCTATTTGTAGAAATGTACCACTCTTGTATCTAAAACTAGAAATATAAAATGTAACTCTGAGGGCCTATTGTAATTATGTAAAGTGTGGGCCATTAATGATGGTTTGGAATCTTGATGACTCCCATTGTCTGCAGATGGCTGTTTACCTGTGAGTCTCCCTGTATATGTGTGTGCTGGCAAGTGAGTAATGAAGTCTTGCAGTGACATGTGATCATGTCACCTGAACTGGAATCCATCTTTAACCTGGTGCTTTTCCAGTGAGGGGAGGGGGTGGAAACCCAGAGGGACAAAGGGTTCCCGCCTTATGCAAAAGATATATAAAGGGGTGGAAGAGAACAGAGAGGGAGAGGAGCCATCATGGAGAATCCCCTAGCTAACACCTAAGCTGGAACAAGAGCTGTACCAGGGGAAAGAATTGTGCCCAGGCCTGGAAGGTGTCCAGTCTGAGAAAAACTTACTGAAGCATCTCTGAGGGTGAGATTATCTGTATTTAGTTTGATTAGGCATAGATTTGCGCATTTTATTTTATTTTGCTTGTGACTTACTTTGTTCTGTCTGTTACTACTTGGACCTACTTAAATCCTACTGTCTGTATTTAATAAAATCACTTTTTATTTAGTAACTTACTCAGAGTATGTATTAATACCTGGGGGAGCAAACAACTGTGCATATCTCTCTATCAGTGTTATAGAGGGCGAACAATTTATGAGTTTACTCTGCATAAGCTTTATGCAGGGTAAAACGGATTTATCTGGGTTTAAACCCCATTGGGAGTTGGGCATCTGAGTGCTAAAGACAAGCACACTACTGTGAGCTGTTTTCAGGTAAACTTGCAGCTTTGGGACAAGTGATTCAGACCCTGAGTCTTTGTTAGAGCAGACTGGAGTGTCTGGCTCAGCAAGACAGGGTGCTGGAGTCCTGAGCTGGCAGGGAAAACAGAAGCATGGGTAGTCTTGGCACATCGGGTGGCAGCTCCCAAGGGGGTTTCTGTGATCCAACCCGTCACAGACACCAAGCTAGAAGGGGTTTGTGACGTTGCATTCCATAATGTGTTATATTTTCATGTATGATGTAACTGGAATATGCTTTATGCAAAAGGTCTCTTGTAAGGTATCATTACAAAGCTTATAATCTACTGAGTATGTTCATCCTATCTGTATGAATGTATCAGTCTTGTATCTGAAACTAGGAATATGAAGCATAACTCTGAGGTCCTACTGTAATTATGCAAAGTGTAGGCCATTAATGGTGGTTTGGAATCTTGATGGCTCCCACTGACTAGGACAATTGGTTATAAATGGTCTGTTTACTTGCAAACCTTCCTGTGTATGTGTCGGCAAGCCCAGCAAGAATGGAGGCAGGGGTCTCACAGGACATGTAACCATGTCACATGATACTGCAATCCATCTTAAATCTGGTACTTTTCCATTTAGAAGGAGGGGTGGGGACCCAGAGAGAAAAAAGATCCCCACCTTGTGCCAAAGCTATAAAAGGGGGTGGAACAGAATAAAGGGGGCTGCAGTCATGAGAACACCCCTGCTTTCCACCTAAGATGTCTCCTGGAACTAACAAGGACTGTACCAGGGGAAAGGATTGGGCCCAGACTAGAAAGGAGTCTAGTCTGTGAAAGAAGCTTATTGGAACATCTCTGAGGGTGAGATTTTACCTGTAAACAGTTTCTTAATGTATTAGGCTTAGACTTGTGTGTTTTGTTTTATTTTGCTGGGTAACTTATTTTGTTCTGTCTGTTATTACTTGGAACCACTTAAATCCTACTTTTTATACTTAATAAAATCACTTTTGTTAATTAATTAACCCAGAGTAAGTGATTAATACCTGGGGGAGCAAACAGCCATGCATCTCTCCCTATCAATGTTATAGAGGGCGGACAATTTATGAGCTTACCCTGTATAAGCTTTATACAGAGTAAAATGGATTTATTTGGGGTTTGGATCCCATTGGTAGTTGGGTGTCTGGGTGCTGGAGATAGGGGACCTGCTGAGCAGTTTTTGGTTAAAGTCTGCAGCTTTAGGGGCGTGGATCAGACCTGGGTCTGTGTTGCAGCAGGCTAGCATGTCTGGCTCAACAAGGCAGGGTTCTGGAGTCCCAAACTGGCAGGGAAAACGAGCTCAGAGGTAAATTCAGCATGTCACATGACAGTCCCAAGGAGGTCTCTGTGACCAAACCCGTCACAGGGTTGCAGGCACTTTGAAGGACAGGATGAGAATTCAAAAGGACCTTGACAAATTGGAAAATTGGTCTGAAATCAACAAGATGAAATTCAATAAAGACAAGTGCAAAGTATTTTACTTAGGAAGGTGAAAAAAAATCAAATGTACAACTACAAACTGGGGAATAACTGGCTAGGTGGTAGTCCTGCTGAAAAGGATCTGGGGGTTAGAGTGGATCACAAACTGAATTTGAATTAACAATATGATGCAGCTTTTAAAAAGGCTAATATTCTGGCATGTACGAACAGGAGTGCCATATGTAAGTCCCACTCTGTTTGATGCAGGTGAGGCCTCACCTGGAGTACTGTGTCCAGTTCTGGACACCCCAATTTAGGTAAGATATGAATAAATTGGAGAGAGTCTAGAGGTGAGCAACAAAAATTATCAAAAGTTTAGAAAACCTGACCAATGAGGAAAGGTTAAAAAACTGGCCATGTTTAGTCTGGGAGTGGGGGTGGATGGGGAAGACTGAGGCTCGGGGACCTGATATTAGTCTTCAAGTATGCTAAGGGCTGTTAAAAAGAGGACTGTGATCAGTTGTTCTCCATGTCTGCTGAAGGTAGAACAAGTAGTAACGGGCTTCACCTGCAGCAAGGGACATTTAGGTTAGACATTAGGCAAAAATTTCTAACGGAAAGGATAGTTAAGCTCTGGAATCGGTTTTCAAGGGAGGCTGTGGAATCCCCATCACCATAAGGCTTTAAAAACAGGTTGGACAGACACCTGTCAGGGATGGTCTAGGTTCACTTGGTCCTGCCTCAGCGCAGGGAGCTGGGCTTCATGACTTTGAAGTCCCTTCCAGCCCCACATTTCTATGATTCTGTGCAGTATCCCTCAAACCTTAAAGTGCAGAACTCACCTCAGCCCTTAATATGGATTTGTGCCAAGTGCCTCTAATGATTGAGGCGGCACCTAGAGGTCTCAACCCGTCAAAGCCACTGTATAGATACGTACCACCATGACTATCCATGCCCCTGAATTCTCTCTGGGTTCCCCGGTCACTCCTGCATGTGTTGAACTTTGTTAATTTGCATTTTGCATAATCTACAACCCTAATAATTTACAAAGAAATATTCCCATTGCTGATTAGTGGGGTGAGCCCAAAGATTTAATAGCAAAATGCTGTAGTGATGTCTCCGAGTACTAGTGCTTTTTTAACTTACCCAGATATATTACATTACATTTCCTAGTAGTGCACCATGAAGTATTATCACAAATAACGTAAATGACAATTGTCAAAACAAATGGGTGAAGTACATTTTGTGATGTACTGTCCTTGTTTGCGTGTGCGTACCGCTTTGCTTGCTTGCTAATTTGCAGTAGCTAGTCACTGGCAGAAGGTTTCCCGGCCATTAATGTGAATTAGTGTGGTCCTACAGTATGTTCTACAGTTGCAGTTTGCCATATCCTTGACAAATAGAATAAAACTGGACTTTTTATTTCACACTTCTATGCAAATCCTGGGCAGATGTCCAAGCAAGTAAGGAACGGCTAACAGAGTCATTCCAGGCCATACAAACTAAATTAAAAAACTGTTTTGGTCAGCAGCCGCAGCTATCGCTGGGGCAAATCAATTTACTGCAGCTGTGATCCGCTATTTAAGGCTGGGGCCTTAAGCAGATTAATCGAGGAAGCATGTTAAAGGTTATAAAAGTCAGCGCCACTAAGTTCATGAATGGTTTTTTCTAGTGCAAATCCATAACGTTACATTCTGCAGCTCAAAACCTATCACATAAGCCTCTTCATTAAGCCAGGGTATGCCTATACCTTGGTATTTAAACCAGCATGAAGTTTCCTAGCTCATTACTTGAAGCCTCTCTTATGCTCTAATAAAACTTTTAAAGGGTGAAATGTCACAAAGGAGAAAAGAACGGTGCTATCCTGATGAAGGAAACTTAGGAATTCCATCACGGGGGGCTTTAAATGAGATGGTGACTTAAATCAAGAAGCTAATGCCAAAGCAATATTCTCCTACACAGCCAATCTGTAACTGTGAATCGGTTTGCTGTAATAAAAAGGACGGTCTTCATTCCTGGAGTGCAGTAGAGCTCATCTCTATAGACCAGTCATGGCTGAATATTGATTGGTCCTACGACTGGCTTTAGATAGAAGTAACCAGCTGTGGAGGCTGAGTTATTGGGCCAATAACAAATAGGGTCTAATCTGGAGCTCATGGAAATCAGGCTCCCATTGACTTGGCTCTGATAGCCTAGCAACATATTAAGCTGAAGTGGGAGGGAGGTGAAGACATTCTAGGAAGTATCGGGTGTATCCTCCATTGGGGAAAACCAATGAAATAACCCTTGGAAAAATGAACCAAAGTTTTGCCAAGGGCAAAAAAGGTTGCTCTCCAAAATATTTTAGTGAGCTCCACAGCCATCATCTTTTGCAGATTGGGAAATACACAGAGGTAGGTTGAGTCAATCAAAGACAGGGACAATCACACTGAACTCCTGCGGATTGATGGCAGAATTTTAATGAAGGATTTTTAACTCATGAGCCCTCTGCAATCCCATCACCAGAGTCCTTATCTAATTTAAACCAAACCACTTGGGTGCGTTTATAAAAAACACTTCAGTGGGAAATCTCACAAGAAGAGGACCTTTTGCCAAGACTGCCATTTCTTCCTTCGTTCCTTACCCAGGTGAGAGATTCCTCAGGGCAGAAAGGTCTCTTCCCCATTTGCACTCCTCTGATGCTCAAGAGCCGTGTGTACTATTTCTCAGTATACTTTAATCAAACAAGCATAAGGAGAAGGAAAATGGCCCTGTGCCGAATCTTGGAATCCAGGAGACAAACCCACAGCTCCATTGTCCAAGGGTGACTGTGGCCAAGCCATTTTAGGCCAGATTTTTAAGAGGTATTTAGGTGCCTACTGAGATTTTTAAGAGCATCTAAACAAGTTAACCTTCATTAAAAAAAAAAAAATTACCCTTAGTCCTCTCCGTGCCTCAGTTCCCCATCTCTAAAGTAACACCTCCTTTCTCCTACCTTTATTTATTTAAATTCTTCAGCTAAGAGCCTATTTCTTACTGTGCTTGTAATGCACCTAACACCGTGGGGTCCTGATTTTGGTCAGAACCTGTGTGCTACGGTGATCCAAATGATTATTAATACGTGTCTAGGGAAATGAATCTGAGTTCTCTATGTTCTGCATGGTACAGATCAGATTTGAATAAGCAGCCCTATATATTTTTGGCAGTCAATACACAACTGAGCAAAAGGTACCCTCTCCTGAAATATGCTCACCTAAGAAAAAGGGATCCGTTTGACAGGTAATTTCCAATCAAGAAGATAAACTGGGCATGGCATCGCTTCTAAGGCCAGCAGACAGTATTTTATTTAATTCATATCCCAGTGAATTGTCAGCACTTATTTTAGCCTCTATGTAGTGCAGCTTTCAGCACTATTGATCATGAAATTTTAATATAATGCTTGGAAACGTATGCTGGTATTTCAAGAACAGCAGCAGATTGATTTAGATCTTAGCTGCCCCACAGGGACTAGTCCTTATTGTCTAGTGCGTTCCCCCTCCCACTTCAGCCCAGCAGGCTACTGCACAGGGAAATGTTCCAAGCTTGAGTTTACTCCGAATCTATAGGCCATGCTGCCCTTTATGCTATTATCCATTACGGAACGTCAGCGTCTCTCAGCAGCTCTCTGTTGCGCTATAGATTTATTTTGCTTTTACCTCTTTTGATGCTGCCTACCCTGGGCTGCTTCTTCCCCCAGCTCCGCTTGACATCGAAAACTAGATGTAATCAAGTCTCCCACAATTAAATGCACCAAAACTTGAAATTATGATGCTTAACCACCTAACCAGGCTCATAATTAACAGCCATTTCCATTTGCTTTGGACAGACAACTTTTTGATCAAATCTCAGCTTCCAGATTAATTTGGACCACGGCTGGCCTTTTGAATCCTATCGCATCGCCATCCCCCTCCCGGCTCCATCTCAGGAGAGCTGCCTGTCTTTGCTTGTGTTTGTCTCGTAATAAGATTGAAATCCTGGTTTGCACATTGATTTCTCTTCCCCCTCCTCCCCCGCCCCCAAACAACTTGATTACTGCAATTCCCTCTTAGCTGGCCTCTCTTCAGCTACTATATCAAATTGCAATATGTGCAAAGCTAGGCCTGCTAGACGCCTGACCTACATCAAGTCACAGGGACATACCAGCCTTGCTCTGGCTTCATTCAGTTGGCTCGATGTCAAATTTTGCATTTAGTTCGAGATTACTAGCGTGCGCTATTAGAGCCTGCTCCAAAAGCCACTGAAATCAGTGGAAAGGTTTTGGATCAGGCCTTTATAGCTTCACTTAGTTTTGAGCCTTCACATTTGAGAAATCTATTCATTCCTTAACCCCTCACTCCCAGTCCTCCTTACCAGATTGTGTCCAACAGAGAGTCACCGGAGCCGTGCCAAACAGGCCCAGTTTAAAATTAGACTGAACTAGCCTGTGAAATAGGTACCAAAGTTCCCTCGATTGGTCTCAAGACAGAGAGGGAGCTCCCCAAGAAATTGATACTGCTCTCAGCATGGGACCAAATGGAGTCTTTGAAACCACAACATTCAAACAGAGATCACTGTGTTATCGGGAGATTTATGTGCTACGTTTATAGGGTGGATGATGTTTCAAAAGCACCCGAGGGTTTAAGGAGCAGGAGGCCCATGAAAAGTCAATGGTTCTCCAGACAAGAGGAAGGAGCTCTTAATGAACACAAAGAGTAAGGAAGAAAGCAGATTAATAAATCCAAAAGAGAAAAAGCAGGGGTCCTCAAACACAGTAAAGGATTAGACTGTAGAAGTGAGTGAGCACTGAATGCAGCCAGGGGACCGGCTGGAGACTCTGAAGTAACATGCACCTTGCAGCGTCACTAGATTTCGCTACATTTGCTTTGAGACAATTTTAAAACCCCCCACACCTGAGTGACTCAGGCCTGGACAACAATGCAAAGTTTTACCAGTATTACTGTGTTCATCTGAGGAGTGACGTTCTGCCAATGGAGTGTTACCAATAAAAGCCCTAGTATGGATGCAGCTATACTAGCATAAAAGGGCTTAACCTGGTGTAACTGCCTCCGGACCAGAGGGGTTTTGCCACTTTAACTCCACTAGGATAAAGTGACAAAACGTTTAAGCGTAGAAAAGCCCTCGGGGAGTCTGGGTCTTATTTTCAAAAGGCTTCGGCACTAGGCGGCCTAAGTTTCTCTAAAACTCAGTGGGATGCCAGTGCTCCTGCACCATGGAGGGCCAGATGTGTATAAGTATTTAGATGCCTAAAGATGCAGATAGACGCAAAAGCATCGAGACACCCAACTCCCACTGAAACCGGGAGCTAGGGACCTAGGCTCAAAGAAACTCAGGTTCCTAAAGCACAAGTCCACGAACCCCCTGCTGGTCTGCGGCCCAACACTGCAGGTGCAGAAACCGGTTCGGCACCTATTTGTTTGCTGTACAAGTCCCCTAGGCACCTAGGGTTCTGCCTCCGGGCATGTGCTTGGCTGCCTCCCTCTTGGCACCTCTCTGAGTGACACCTAAGCCCCAGTGTGCTCTGCAGCCACGCGAAGAAAGGCATTCTCCCAGCTCTCTCACCTGCAGGCTCCCATCCAGTTAGGCAAGCTGCAAGCATGTCTACCTCCACATGAAATGGCAGTGATGGAGGCATTTACCCAGCACATGGGAGACCCCAGTTCAATCCCTGCCCCCCCAGGGAGAAAGGACCTGAATAGGGGTCTCCTACGTCTCAGGAGAGTGCACTCACCACTGGGCTGTAGGATACTCTGATGTGGGTCTCTCTCAGTTTTGCCTGTCGCAGCTGTTCCACTTTGTATAAATAGGGCATGGTTATTCTGTTTGTGAAAGAACAGTGCTAGAGAGTTACATTACAAATCAGGGCCTAACATTGCAAGTTAAAGACAAGGGTCTAACATGAGGCTCCTAGGGCAAATTTTCAGATGTGTTCAACACCTGGTATCTCCCATTGAGAACAATGAGTGTTGAGCACACTTGAAAGTCTGGTCGCTTCCTTTAGGTGCCTAAATGGATGCTGAACACTTATGAAAATCTGGCTACTTACACTTCAGTGCCTAGCCAGGGTCAGATTAAGGCTCCAGCTCCTGGAGTCACTTGATCAGACTCAGCTTGTCTTTTGACAAATGGATACATGGATGCACAGAAGACCTTGAGAACATGTTCCAAGTAAATTGGTGCCTGCCTGAATTTGCAGACAGCCTGAAACAATAGCTCAAAGACTGATCGGCACCCTCCATCTTAATTCTGAAACTTGCTGCCACCCCAAGGAGGGGAGCAGCCTGGGCTAGGTGCAGTCAGACAGGACAGCTGCTCTGGGTGTCTACATTTAGAGGGGGGGTGACAAATCCCCATTTTTGTTGTTAGGGTTTTTTTGGCACAAGAGTTTTGTCATTTTGGGGCCATGCCTGTGCCTTTGTGTGTGTGTGTGGGGGGGGGGGTGTCTTAAACTTGGCCCTGTGCCTAATTGGGTGCAGATCCCTTTGGAAAAGCTGGTCCACAGGGCTCAAGTGCAGCTGAGCTGGAGGGTCTCAGAATGTCATAGCTGTAGCATGGGAATGGCATTGACTGGGGGCGTTATGTCTGGGTGAACCAACAGTAGGTCTAACGCCTCCAGGCTCTGGGATGCTCATTTCTGGAGATGGGGCAGCGTCTAGCTGGTCTGCATTGGGGAGCAGAGCAGTGCCCTCCGGAGGGCAGGGAGGAGAAGCGCAGCACTCATGAGGCAAGATTGCCCGTGCTGTCCCCCCACCTAAGCAAACATGGAGAGAGCCAGCCCTGATCCGCAGGGTGCGGATTCTTCACCTTCACTGCCCCTGGGCCCTCTTCACAGATGTGCCTTGTGCTGCTCGGTAAGGACTGCTCGACTGTTCTCATTATCAACAAACCTGGGCCGTGAAAGGCTTAGCTCAAACAAAGCAACACAAACAAGACAGAGTAGACTACAGAGCGGGTGAGCAATTATCCCCATGGTGCCACTGCTGCCTCTATCACCTCCCCACTGGGCCCTGATATAGGTATTGCAGTACCAGGCACATGGCCTGCAAAGCGTCTGCTAGTCCCCATGCACCAGCTGGGCTCAGTGGCGTGACAGGCATGAATGGCTGGATTGTGCTTGGGCCGGCATAGGTATAGAGACGGGGAGAGAGGATTCCCATCAGACCGGAGCAGCAGTTGGGCACAGACTTGTCATTGCACTGCCCGTAGCAGAAGGATTTCTGAGGCTGGTGCCCACAGCTCCCCCTCAGAAGGTTTGATGGATTTCTTTGGGACAGGGTGGGGAAGACTGTGGGGTTGAGAGGGGAATGGAGAGCAAGGGAGTCCCTTGTTAAAAGGTTGGCAGCACATCACTGGCACAGAAGTACAAAATACCCTCAGCAGCTTCCCCCTACTGCCCAAGCAGGTTGCCATGAGCAGCAGCAACCAAGTAGGAGACAGAGTCCATGTCACAGCATAGGGGCACACGGCATTGTAAATATTTAAAGAGGTAAGCACTCTATTTGCAAAGAGAAAAGGGTAGTTCCAGGAAAACGCCTGCCACCCTCAACAAACCACCAGCCAGCACTCCAGTGAGGAGTGAGAACGCTCCCCTGAATCAGCTCTAGGATTACTCGCACAGCCTTTAGGAAGTGAAGTAAAGCCCAAACAAAGCTAGTCCCTGCTGTATCATCCTTCAGAGAGGATCACCAGAAGGTCTCGCTCTTGCTCTGTTTTTCTTTAGAGTTCAGTTTTATAAAATAGCTGTTAATAATGGTAGAAGAGTGACTCACCGGCCAGCACGCACCGAGGTGAGGCGTAGCAGACTCTGATCCATGATGAGCTGGAATGGTCCTAGGGTGATGTGTGGGTCTCTCTCTCAGCCCCCCAGCTAGATCCATCGCTTCTAGGGGGGAGGGGATCAACGTTCCATACAAACAACATCCCCCACAACTCTAATCAATAGGACACCTTCCAACCAGGCCGTGCACCTCTGCAGTCCCACTCTTTTCTCAGAGCAGCAGGTTCCCCCAAACAAAACAAACCCAACTTAAGCCACTTCTGCCTGTCTGGGCTTGAGCTTTCAGTCCCACCGGGATCTCCCCAGCGACTCCTTCACGCTGCCGAGCACCAACCTCCAGGGATACTCCCTGGCCCCTTGCCCAGAGTCAGCCACCAGGGTTGGTTCTTAATCTACAGCATCTCCATGGCTCCTTTCCCAGAGCGAGGGCGTTCTAACCCTCTCTCTGTCCTGGGTCCTTGGCCTAGGCTTTGCCCTGTAGTTTTCACTTCCTCCCCAGCTGGGTCTGATCACCAGGCATGCCTGATGCACCCTCCAGGTGCAGCAAGATAGGCTAAATGAGCTCTCAGGCTCCTGTTAATCCTTGATTCACCAACGAGGGGTTTGCACGCCGTCACAATGTTATTAAACAGGTTAGGTACAAATACCGAGTATTACAGCTGGTGAGCAAAATTCAAAGGAAGCATTTTTTCGTTGGACTTTTGCCAATTCATGGAAATCAAAACATTTCGCTGAGACTGTTCAATTTCAGCAGAGCTGGAAATCTGCCCTATTTCCTGGCCCAGCTCCTGCAGCCGGGCGGCCTTGGAATTAGCGACCCTCGGGTCTCCAGGCTCCATAGCACAGGGAGGGGCACCCTGCCAGGTTCTCCGAGAGCCAGAGCTCCTTTTCCTTTTGCAGAACATTTTGGAATGTTTGGTTTTCATTCCAAACCGGGATGAACCCAAATTTTGAAATGCTTTGCAAAACGGCCCCAAACACCTTGCTCTCCTCAGTACATTGCAGCTACCAAAAGGCATTCATTCCTAGCTTTCAAGGCCAAAGGGACCATGCTCATTATTGAGTCTGACTTCCTGCCAGAAAATGTCACTCAGCAATTCCGGCCTCACGCCCAAGAACATCTTGTGGTTGAGGTACAGCCTCAAAGCTTTCCCATCAACAACAAGAGGTGCCTTATTTCAAAAAAATCCAACTCGGTCAAAGGTCCACAAATGGACTGGGTTTAGTGCCTAAGTCTGGACCTAGACACTTATCTGCATCTTTAGGCGACTAAATGCTTTCAAAAGTCTGGCCCCAATGCCTGTTGTCTCTGTTAAAAATCCCTGCCTTAACGAATAGAACTGACCCTCTGCATTATTTGATGTAAGAATGTGTTTGGAGGCAGAAATTGACCTTTAAGTTGTTGGGAACACTTAAGCATCTTTTCTGTAAAGAAGCCCCACCAGAATGTCTTTCAACGTATAGAAATGCACATAATCGTTAAAGCAAAAAACGTGGAATTAAAGCATCATCACAAAGATTCTCAGGTGAGTAAGCCAGCAGGGCTAATGACTTTTTAATATCCTTTTATGCCTTTAGGAAGTCTGCTAGCATATACGGAGCATTATTTTGTTTTCAGGTTCTATTAATACATTTGTTTTTCTCTTTCATTTCACAGAGTCCCTCCAGAGCAACTACCCAGTTGGGCTTATTTTGTATTTGCTGAAACATATTCAAGTAAATCACAGATATGTCTCCTGGCTTAGTAACGGGGTTGAAAGTCAGTGAGTATAATACCTTCCTATTCACGCAAAGCAGCGCTATCCTGACTAACCTGCTCTTTTTATGACTCAGAAGAAATTGTGTGATCATTGAGTTAATTTTCCTCCAATAAAACCCCTCCAAATGAAATTAAGCTACAGGGAATTGTGTGAAATAAAAATAAAAGCAGACTAGTATGCTCATTTTAAGTAACTATTTCTGCCTGTAACTGAGCAGAGTAAATGACTTCGTTCTTTTCCTTTTTGCGGTTGAACATTAGAGGGATATTACAGCAGTAGTTGGAAGAGTTCAGCATTGTTTTTAAAAAAATGGGAATATGCCTGAGTTTTGACACACCGTTACCACCGACTATAAGAGGTACCCCGTTTTTACCTGTAGATTCACCTTTATTTTATTCTAACAATTTTAAAAAATCATTGTTGCAGACACCAGACAAAACTTGTGCCATTGTAAAAGACACAAACTTGTGTCGATACAGAACAGTAAATGAATTGATGGGATTAGATGAAGATTATCCATTGGATTCAAAACCATAAACCCTACTAGACATTCCAGCAGGAGATTGCTCAGTATTATCTTGTATGAAAATATCCTTATTTCATATGACAATCCCTGCATCATTGGACACAACAGATATTCTAAGGGTACATCTTCACTACCCGCCATATCGGCGGGTAGCAATCGATTTATCCGGGATCGATATATCGCGTCTCGTTAAGACGCGATATATCGATCCCCGAACGCGCTCACCGTCGACTCCGGAACTCCACCAGAGCGAGTGGCGGTAGCGCAGTCGACGGGGGAGCCGCGGCCATCAATCCCGCGCCGTCTGGACCCCAGGTAATTCGATCCAAGATACTTCAACTTCAGCTACGCTATTCGCGTAGCTGAAGTTGCGTATCTTGGATCGATCTCCCCCCCCCCCCAGTGTAGACCAGCCCTAAAATGCCACACATTCAAGGGTGGATTATAGGTATCTTGCAATGTAATGTCACCAAAGAATTGGGTGTAAAAAATGAGCAACATCCCGGAAACATATAAGCTTTGGAATCCCTGGTTGAATTCAGTGTTTTGAGGTGTTTATATTTCACTCCCTAAGAACAATGGTGCAGCTGATAGCGTGGAGTGGAAAATGGTTTTCCCAGCCCAGGATCATTTTCAAAATTTTTCCTCTGCCCCATCTCAAAACCTTTCACAAACCAGACATTTCAGATTGGGTCAAGTGAAACGTGGCGTCTGACTGGCTCTGCTCCTGTGAGTCCCCTTCCAGTCCCGCTCTAATCCACTCTCTGGCTGCAGGGCCATCGCGGCTCTTTGTGTCGGCCTGTATCCAGCGGCTGCTGCAGCTCCCGCAAGGAGCAGTCCACCCTCATGCCATGCCCTATTCTCCTTCCTAGGCTCCCTCCTGCTTCAGGATCCCCCAAAACCAAGCAACTCCTTTCCCAGGACAGACCCTTTCAAAGGGTTTCCCCCTTTCCCCATCACCCAGCTGGCCAAGAGAGGAGCCGGAGTCTGATTTCCCCACTCCTGCTGACCTATCACCCTCTGGAAGTGGAAGCCAAATAGTGAATCTGCCGCACAATGGATTCATCCCACCTGCCCACCCATTGAGAAGCTCGGCACCAAGGACCAAAACTTGCTTGCTTTGCTCCTGCGACAGCTCAGCTCAGACCCAGTGGTTGTCAGCTGCTCTGTTTGGCACGGGACACTTCTGGCTTTGTGTTTGGGTCCTAGCATCCCAGCACGGTTGGACACAGCACACAGAGGCACTCCTGTTCTGTAAGCTTATGACGACAGCAGAGGTTGATGTCAGAGGATTTCAAATGCCGAGTGGCCCTACTTCTCTATTGCCCTGCACCTTGTTTAGCCATTTGTGCTGTGCAAAGTCGGTGTAAAATGCTGTTAAATCAGACGGGCATTGTTTTACTCGCCCTCAGCACTCACCTCGCCCCGTTGTAAATAATTCCACAAGGTGCAAATCAAGAGCGAATAAGACTCATTGTGTTCCAGTAGTCCCGGGAACCTGCCCCTGCCCTATTTTAAGGTGGGAGGGAAAGCCCCCCTGCCCTGATCATTATGGAAAATGATGTCAAAAGTAAGTACAATATTAAATTATTTTGTATTTAAAATGTTTCACTTCAAGTGCATTACAGATTTTATGGTTAGCGTTTGGTTCGATTAATTTTCTGAGGAAGTGCCTGGGCCACCATTCCCTTCCATCTGAGTCCAGACCAGAGATGGGCAAACTACAGCCCATGGGCCGGACCGTCCTGCCCGGCCCCTGAGCTCCTGGCCCGGGAGGCTCGCCCCAGCCCCTCCCCCACAGCCTCAGCTTGCTCGCTCTGCCGCCGGCGCAGTGCTCTGGGCGGCCGGGCTGTGAGCTCCTGGGGCAGCGCAGCTGCAGAGCCCGGCCTGACCCTGTCTCTGTGCTGCGTGGTGGCAGCGGTGGTGGCGTGACCCGGCTCCAGACGGGCAGCACGGCTGGAGCACCTCCAGCCACCTGTGCTCCAGGCAGTGCGGTAAGGGGGCAGGGAGCTGGGGGCGGGGTTGGATAGAGGGCAGGGGAGTTCGGGGTGGTGGTCAGGGGGCGGGGGTTTGGATGGTGGTTGGGAGGGGGAACAGGGGGTTGAATGGGGGCAGTCGGGGGGGGTTAGATGGGGCGGCAGGGGGCAGTCAGGGGACAGGGAGAAGGGGTGGTTGGATGGGGCAGGGGTCCAGGGGGTTGTCAGGAATGAGAGGAGGGGTTGGATGGGGCGGCAGGGGTCCGGAGGTGGTCAGGGCACAGGGAGCGGGGGTGTGTGGATGGGGCAGGGGTCCCAGAGGGGCCATCAGGGAACAGGGGGGGTTGGATGGGGCAGGAGACCCAGGGGGGTACAGATAGGAGGTGGGGGCTGGGCCACGACCCCCTCCCCTAACCGGCCCTCCATACAATTTACGAAACCCGATGTGGCCCTCAGGCCAAAAAGTTTGCCTGCCCTTGGCCTAGACCTTATTTTTATGATGTGGTCAGCTCCTAAGTGTCCTTACATTCCAACATTTTCTAGAAGAACCATCAATTCCAGTTAGATTACCCTGTATTAGGATGTAAAAGTCCCCAATCTTGTCGTTTTGTGATTTGGTGCAGTGATGAAAACAGAGGGGGTGACATTAAAGAAAAATGACTTTGAGCTATCCTAATCTATAGCGTAATGATCACATTACCACTAATAAGATTAATGCTCACTTTTAGATCTATATCCCCATAAACAGGTCCTTAAATTGTTCCAGCCACACACAAAGAATCCTCCAAGGCTAGGAGAAAGGTGGAATGCATCCTACAGAAATCCTATTGCGGTCTCCTATACCTTTTAGTGTTTCTTTTTAAAAATGCTTTCACCTCCCCCCTGCAGAGTTTGCCAAAATAGCTGTGTAAATAGCATGCACCTCTAAAATTAGCTTCCGCCTCCATGATTTATTCAGCGATAATGTAAGCCAGACACTGTCACAACTTGATCACCTCAGAGGTACTAAATCATGGCACTAGTGAAAAGTCTGGGCTGGGGCTGAAGGAAGGGACTAACTATAGGGAAAGTTAATAGTGAGGAAGGATGGTCCAGTGGTTCGGCCACTAACCTAGGACTTGGGAGATCCAGCTTCAGCGTGCTTAACGTTGGCCAAGTCAATTAGGACCAAATTTTTAAAGCTAAATAGGTTCCTAAAGAAGCAGTCAGGCACTTAGTGGTATTTTCAAAAGCACCAGTTGCTGGCTGGGACCAGAAGGGAGACAGGTGCTGACTCCGTGGGCGCTCTGGGGCTGGAAAACCCACGGAAAAAAAATAGTGGGTGCTCAGCATCTACCGGTGGGCCCTGCTGATCAGCTCCTCCTCCGCCTCCTCCTCATCCCTCCCCGGGAAATCAAGAAGTTGGCACCTATGAGAGGAAGGACTAAAAGGCTGTGAAACTCCACATGTAAAGAGTCTGGGGAGAAACCCTGAAGAAACAGAGATAGGATGGAGACGTTCTAGAGGCCTGGAGGGAGAGCCCTGACTAAAAGGGGGCCGAGACTGTTACAAGCTCTCCAGGCAACGAGACCTGAAGGAACCAGGACAGAGACTGAGAAACTCTCCAGGCAAGGAGGCCTGGGAGAGACCCTGCTCTACCAGGGAACAGACAGAGAAACCAGGAAGGTGATGGGACAGAGTTGGAAGCAGCTCTGGGAAGGCGGCAGCAGCAGCTATTAAGGAAAGCAGCACAGGGCTGCTATCTGTAGGGTCCCTGGGTGGGGATCCGGAGTAGTGGGCGGGCCACTGGGGAAGAGGACTAAGCCCCAAGAAGGGGATAAGAGTCCGCACTAAGAGAAAGGGGCTAGAATTGAAATAGGCGCAGAGACGGGGCTGAAGACTCGGGCGAGGGCTGACCATTTGTTGGACTTTGTTAGCCTGAAATGGATTCATCCATTTTAGATTTTGTCTGACTCAGCCGGTGGGCTGAGCCACTGAAGACCCGCCTGATGAGGGCAACAGCCGACAGGGGGCACCGCAGAGAGAGAGAAAGTGTACAGGTTTGCACCCACCCAACAGGAGGCGCTCATGAGAGGTGAGTGCACACCATCACACTGCATCTTTAGGTGCCTCAATATCTTTTAAAACCTGGCTCTTAGCCTCTCTGGGCCTCAGTTTTCCATCTGTACAATGGGGAAAATAGCACTGCCCTGCCTCAGAGGAGTGTTGTGAGGATAAATACAATAAAGCCTGTGAGGTGTGCAGATCCTACAGCACTGGGGGCCATCCAAGTAGGTTAGATCACTGTCCTGCATAGACCATTCGTGAGAAGAGCAAACTGGTCACCCTGAGTTGTGAAAAGCTGGGGTGTTCTTCAGAGATAGGTACGAAGGTCCCACGAGGCCTTGTCTGGTGCAACCAAGCTTTTCATTTACCTTGGCTTTTCAGAGGAGGGAGCAGGCCCATGGCTGCAGGGAGGCGTGTGGTGATGCCATCGGCTTCCTGCCTCCCTTGTTTAGCAGTGCCGCTCTGAGACTGAAAGGCTGCAGTCAAGTGGCCATTTTCCTGAATTTCTCCAAGCGAAGATGTACATGGCCTTGGCAAATCAGGGAAATGTTGGGTTGTTTGCACGGCCATTTAACCTGTGTGTACAGACCTTAGCTTTATTCCCAGCTCTACCACTGTGGAGTGACCACAGGCAAGTCACTTCCCCTCTGTGTGCCTCTCTCCACTAGCTGTTGGGCTACAGGGGTGAAGTTTTATGGCTTGTGCTCTATAGGAGGCTAGGCCAGATGATCAAAATGGCCTCTTCTGCCCTGCAATGGGGTGTACAAACACTTCACTGGAAAAGAAGGGGTTAAAGAGCTAGATTGGGCTCACCTACAAAGCATGTAGGGCTGGAGGAGGAGCGTAAAAGAACAGAACAGAACAGCTCAGCCGGAGGTGGAGATAAATATCCTCGCTCCTTAGAAGGAAGCACTGCTAGGGGTCCAGTTGCCCGGGACCTCTGGCTATTGGGACTCTACCAGACCTGTTGAAGGAAAAATGGATGCTTGACACTCTGAATGTATGAGATTAACCTTGGCCTCATTTTGTTTAATGTCTTCCCTTTGCCCTTTGGGAGCAGGGGGGCTGGTAGGAAGTAACCCAGGGAAGCAGCACCTTTGGGGAACAGACCTTTGTTGTCTCTCCCATGGCCCTTGATTGGAACCTGGTGGAGAGGACAAGCTGGGTTCCCTGACACACAACGAGGGCTGTGAGCCTACCTTGTACAAGAGAATCTGAATGGGGAAAATCTCCCCAAAACCAAGGAAGCAGGAACCTTGAGACATAGACTCAGAGGAGGCTCAGAGACCCCTTGACTGATTCAGGCTATTCACTGCAGCAATCTTTGCATATCCCAAGAGAGGTAAGGCGCTACATGACTCGCTTGTCAAGCCTCTGGAGCTAGCATCCTCCATGTGAGGCCCAAACCTGACAGAAGGCGACCAACTCAGGGCAGACTCATCACAATGCTGCATCCAGACTTCAGGAGGGGTGTCGCACTGGTTGTGATTGGCCTCCTACATGCCCTTAAAATCTAGGATTAAATATTCACAGTGAACCCCCAGACGCAACATCGCAGCTGGTGTTCTTGGCGGGATTCTCTGCTGGGAGCTCAGGAGATGAGTGGATATGCGGAGTGAAAGGCCTTCTTCCTTCCAGGGTAGAATTGAGAGATACTTCACTCCTTCTTCCCATATTGCACTGATTCTGTGGATTACTTGAAGACTTCTTTCTCCAAATACTACCCATGGTGGAGGTATGTTGCTAACTATTAAATTTTGAATCATTTAAAATATACATTGCTTACTGGGTCTGTTCAGTCCTCAGTCTGTGGTTGGTGTCTCTTCACCACTTTATCTAAGAGATGTTTTCAAATGTTCTAGCATGGAATTTATTTTTTTTTGGCACTAATATTTAATTTTTGTCTGGCTTTGAGCCACAGACAGAAAGATATCCCTGCAGCTAAAAGTGTTCTATTTTTTTGTGGTGTCAGTTTTCTATAGATAGTACTTGAGTAACTTTTGGAGACTGCAATTTATATCTGCGTGTGTGTGTGTGTGTGCGCGCATCACACATAATCTGCTAATGAGGTCTCAATATGGATTGTGCACTTAAATAGCTGGAAGGTGTACACATTTTCAAATGTGGTTGGTCTAAAAATTGGGCATGCAATGTGGTGCCTTTGCTCTGACATAAATCGGGTGTTAGCATTTCCACACACATACTCAACTATTGATTTTCCATGTGTGCATTTGCACGGCAGCAAATAGAAGTTACCTTGCATATCTCAGAATTGCTTTTTTGCATTCGCAGCAGAGCACACTCGGTTGAGACTGTTCCGTGGTAGCGGTTACTTCACCAGAGTCCGTATTGTACTGGATTTAAGGGCATGATATGAGGCATGTTTATTTGTTGCTACAGAAGGAAAAGATGTGGAGTGTCTCTTTCATTGACTTTTTTGAGTCTATGCCACAGTGAGTCTCTGCCCAATGGGTAGCTCTACTGTGTGTAGATTGGCTTCGTTTTTTAAATCGTTTTGAAGTGCAAAGACAGTTCTGGAAGAAGCAGAGAAGTGAACATTAGGGATGGGCCAACATAAGAGACATGAGCGGATCTGCAGGGAGAGGTGAGATCTGTGAAGGTGAGATCTGGAACGATGAGCAATGAAGACTCCTTTAATTTTGGGAGCCCACACACCCTTTACACCCTGACACAGATAGCTGTCAGAACAGATTCCAAAGGCTAGGCTGGCTAAGGATTGCCTGGGAGTGCCACCAACGGTGTCACGCTACATTTTATAGTGCCAGAGCCCTTCAGACATGCATCCACCACGCATGCGCTCTTCCTCCCTCGCCATTCTCTTCACCCACACGTGCCGCACATACGCCCTCCCTTCCATCCTGCAGGGCAGAGGCGAGGCTGTTCTTGCTGGTGCTGCCTGTTGGGGCGCGATGCGTCACAACGCTCTATCCTTCCAATCGGATGCACTGCTTCAGGGCTGGGAAGTGGAAGTGGCTGTTGCAAATTGCTCCGTGAGCTGCAGGGAGTAGCATGGACCTAACGTTGAGTCTACTCCACTGCTGGCCCGGTGCCTGGCTACTGCGCCCCACCACCGGCCAAGGCTACGGCAGCGAGATGGGAGGCAGTGGGGAAAGCAGGAGTGGCGGCGCGACTGGGGAGGGGAGCAACAAGCGATGGACTGGGGGAGCAGGAGAAGGATGATGGTATGGGGGGGCGGGCTCATGCTAGCACACTAAAAATAGCAGCGTGGATGTCATAGCACGGACTAGCCAGCCGAGTCAAACCCGTCCAATCCCCTGGGCTGGCTTGGGCCACTGCCCATGGCACAGCGTCCACAGTACTAGTTTTCGCACACACACTGGAGCTGAAGTAGGGCGAGGCTGGCGACTGGCACTGGGGATCACACCTTCCCGCTGCACGGTGTAGACAGACCCTGAGGTTCAGCAAACGACAAGGCATAGCTTTCTGAAGGGCTGGAGCGTAGCTCCGTCCTGGGAGTGACTCCAATGAAGCCACGCTGTTAGGGAGCCAGAGTGGGCCCAGAACCAAGGCAGAGGGAAAAGGCCTTTGATATTGCGAGAGAAGCAAGTTGTAGTTAATACAGCTCCTTGGAATTCAATGGGAGCTGGGTGCCCAACTCCCTTAGGTGCCTTGAAAAAGCCCACAGAGCTTTCTCAGTACCTAACGCCGAAAGCAGTGCTGCACAGGTCACTTGCTGAGCGGCGAGGTGTGTCAGGAACGTACCTTGCGATGTAAAGTGTATCGTTTTGTTTAAGAGTTGGATTCATTCGGCAGTTCTGGTTTTGGAAGCAGCAGCATGGGCTTTGCCCAGGTCATTGGCATTGAGCTTGGTCAATAATTTGGTAGATTATGTCTGTATACAGGGACACCTGCAACTACTAATGGATCAGGAACTTTAGGGGCATTTACAGCATGACTGCAGAGCCATAAAGATTGACAGGGAAGTGACAGTCAATCCACAGCCGATATATATATTTGCACATATGGGGGCCTAATGGGGGACACTTCTCCATTGCACCCCACCTCTGCAGTCCTGCTACAGAGCACAGGCACAGCTCCCCTCTCACGCTCCAGTGGCCACTAGTCACCTGAGGGGGGGCCAGCTACACCAAGGCACCTTCTGCACCCAGGCAAAGGACGGCAGAGCTGTCACAAGAGCATGCCCGCCCTGCTGCCCCCAAAACATGCCGAGGGAGATTTTTTTCAAAAACACCTAAGAGATTTAGGTGCATAAATCCCATTGTAAGTCAGTGGGACTTGTGCTCCTAAATCCTATAGATGCTTTTAAAAATCTGGCAAATATGAAACACCAGAAATGCACAAAGGATTCAGACTGTCACGAGGGTGCATGGAGACTGACCAAGAAAGGCAGTCGACTGTCGCCATTGTTCCATACACGTGTAGAGCACTGATGGCCCCAATGCAACATCCACTGAAATCAAGGGAAAGATTCCCTTTGACTTGAATGGACGTGGATCAGGCCCTAAACGTGTAATAAAATGCTGCAGATGGATGTCACTGCGGGACCAGCGGGGGGTAGAATTTCGAAGACAGCTAATAAAAAGCTCACTAACATGCTCAGTAGGGCACCAGAAGGAGCCATCCCTGTGTCTGTGCCTTTAATTTCCCTCTGAGGACTCTCTGCTCAGCACATCACCCACTAGCCTGATCTCTAATGTACTACTCTCTCTCTTCCAGCACAGGAATAAACAGGACTTCCCAGAAACAGACCCCTGCTTTCGTTCCTTTCTCTCATGTACAAAATTTAGGCTGAGCAAATTCAATTTTTTTCTTCCTGGGCTGTCTCTCTTTTGAAAACATTCTGGGCTTTCTATGGAAAGTAAGTTTCATCCTTCTGCTAAACCAATTGAAACACTAGTATTCCACCGAGAAGCCTCCTCCCAGATAAATACTGCTCCAAACAATGATTTGTATTGGTTAGTAAGAGTATTATAGAGGCACCTAAAGCCCAGGGCCAAGATCAGGGCCCCAATTTTCCTGGCCACTGTCCATACATACAGTACGAGAAAATTTTGCCGTGAAGAGCTTGCAATCTAAATAGACAATGGGTATGAAAAAAGGGGAGTATTGTTGTCCCCATTTTTCAGATGGGAAACTGAGGCACAAAGAAACTAAGGCCCAGGTCCTCCAGTGGGCATTAGGCACCTGTGGGGATTCTGGGTCTAAGTGACTTGCCTCAGGTCAGACAGGAAGTCTGTGGCAGAGCCAGGAAATCAATCAGATCTCAGAGTATCTGTCCCGTGCCTTGATCCATTCTTTCTCTCTGCCAAGTACTGAGTGGGTGCTGGGCACTAGTCAAAAAAGAAGACAGAGCCTGCACCAAAGAGTTCAGGATGAGGTTTTAAAAGAGACTATTGCAATGGGCTCTACATGGGGCTCCACCAAAGAACCATTGACAGGCTGAAGCTGGTGCAGAGTGCTGCAGCTTGCGAATGGAGCCTGTATGACACACAATACGGCATCCAGTTCTGCTGCTCCCATTTTTAAAAGGATGTCGGAGAACTGGAGGGTGCAGGAAAGAGTCACAGGTGATTTGACGGCTGGAGAAAATGCCTTACAGGGAGAGCCTTGAAGAGCTCAATCTGTTTAGCTCATCAAAAAACGATTGAGAGATGACTTGATTCCAGTGTACAAGAACTGTCATGGGGAGAAAGTAGCAGGGGACTAAAGGTCTCTTTAATCTAGCAGGGAAAGACATAACAAGCCCCTGTGGCTGGATGCTGAAGCCAGACAAATTTAAATAAGAAATAAGGCAAGTGTTTTTAACAGCAAAGGCGCTTAACCGTTGGTACAAACTACCAAGGAAAGTGATAGATTCTCCATCTCTTCAGATCTTCAAATCAAGGCTGATTAAAGACTATCTTCCAGAAAGGCACCCAAATACAAGTTATTGGGCTGTAGCCGGGTTGGTCCTAGCATATTAGAGAGAGAAGGTGGGTGAGGTAAAGCTTTTATTGGACCAAGTTCTGCTGGTGAGAGAGACAAGCTTTCGGGCTTACACAGAGCTCTCCTTCAGGAGTGGGAAGGTCACTCAGAGTGTCACAAGGTGGAACAGATTATTTAGCATAAGTAGTTAACATGTATTGTAAGAGACCATTCAAGGTGAAGTGGCTTGCGACATACAAGAGGTCAGACTAGATAATGTAATGATGCCTTCTGGCCTTAAAAATCTAGGGATCAATGGGCATCCTAAGTCTCCTTAAGGTGTCGATTATGATCTATGATCTTCTCCTTGGGCTGCCACCTTGACATGATGGTAGAACTTGTGTATACTTAAGATCCTAAGAACGATGCCGTCAGGAATCTGGCACTCCCGGTTAGGGTCACCCATAGCGGTAAGGTCGAAGGCGAAGTACCAGACAAAGCGCAGCCCAACGCAACCTCAACAGCAGAGCAAGCGGATGAAGCAGGATCACCTCTCAATGACTGTGAAGGCGGACGAAGGCTGCCACGGAGGAGAAACCTCCGGTTGTCTCGGACCTCCTTGCCATTGGACACCAAGATTTGCATGGCTGCTGGTGCGCAACGGCTCCCCCACATGCAGGCTTCTCTCACAGGAAGAACTTTTTACCCACCCCTACCCATAAAAGTCCTGCAGCGATGGGCGAGTGGCGAAGGGAATAGGTGAAGTGATCACCAGGAGTCCCTAGTCACCGACCCACACGCAGGCGGTGACCGCAAGATGGTCGTCATGTGCCCCTAGACTGGGATAGGGGGGCATTTTTGGCAGAAGTGGTCACTTCTGAGCAGGTCTTTTTAGGCCCCCCTCTGCTCACTGCAGATGAGGAAGGGGCTAGAAAAGGTGTCCCAAAATTCAGACTATCCCACCGTACCTGATTGGATAACCACATCTAGAGGGATCACTCCCAATGCAGTCAAAAACCAAAACTGTCTCTTGCAACTTGGCATGTCCGTACCCTATTAGACGACTCAAAAAGTAAAAGACCCAAAGGCAGAACAGCAATTGTCGCCCAGGAACTCTCAAGGTACAACATCGACATCGCTGCTCTCAGCGAGACAAGACGTGCCGATGAAGGCCACTTGCGGGAAGAGGGCGGCAGTTACACTTTCCTCTATCGTGGCCGAACTCTGACTTCTAACATCGCCTGCAACGTCTGCCAACGACCCTGTGGCTCAAGGATCAGACTCTTCAGTCACCAAAGGACCCATAAAAAATAAAACCCATGAAAGAGATCGTCCTCGGTCTGGAGGGATCGCCGATGGTGATCCATGAATCCCTGAGGTTGGCCTATCCGAGGGACCACCTCGCTCCCTGTGCCATATTGCCCCATGCTGGACCCCACTCAGTATTATACAAGAGGGTGTGGAAGCCAGCTGGTCGGGTGTTCTCGGTTAGGCTCAGACTCTGGCACTTGCTCCACCACCCCTTGGACCAAAATAGCCTGAATACAGTGATCCTCCGAGCACACTGCAATAACGTCTGTTCTGTAGAGAGGGCCGAGGGTACGCGAACCACAACAATGACAGGGCTGAAAGGAGTCTCTGGAGGTGGCTGGCTGGCTGCGTTCCTACTGAAATGATTACTTCAGTGCTGCTGGGATTATACTGCATTCATCATTTAGGGGCACCTAGCGCTGGGATAGGTGTGTCTTTAAATCATTCTAAATCTAAATGTATAAGTCAACTTGGCTGACCAAATTTTGGTGCCTAGCTCAATTTCGGCTCTTTTGCAAATCCCAAGCACTATTGACTTCCACGAAAGCTGCCGCTGGGCACACAATGGCTACATTTAGCTTACAACTAGGATTCCAGCATTGGATGGCCACTCTTCCCACTCCAGCTGAATCATAGCTATATTGACACCTCTGCATGCTTTAGTCATGCTGATTTTTTTTCTTTAAACTGATGTGAATAGAAAGAGATTAACTGCCCTGGAGCACAATTAATCTTGGCAGCCAGACATCTTGTCTTTCTTTTTTAAACTTCAGTTTATAAAGGCTTAAAATTGTGATGAATGGCTTCCAAACAATAACGCTAATTCATAGGCTTGTCTGCATCTCTGCTTCTATTATACCACATAATGAGGACATCTTATTAAAGTGATTTCAGTAACATACCCAAATGCAATGTGGTGGTATGTAAGTGCCTTACTCGTTACCATATATTTCTCTGGCTCACCACTCAACCTGATAGGGTGTCAGTTAAAAAAAAACACACAGGGTTTGCAGTGGTTTTTCATCTCTAATGTTTATACACTGCACATAGACAAACGGCACAATTCCACTAAAGATGGTCTTTAAGTGATTCTAGTGGAAATCATTGAGTGAAAGCCTTGTAAACAATTTAACTTCATCACGTTAACCTTTTGGAGTAGCAGGAAATCATCTGCATGTGCTTACAGTTAAGCATGTATTTAAGTGCTTTGCTGGATAAGGACAGACTGCTGAATCAAGGCTATAATGAATCTGTCTCTTTAAGGCGGCTACATTCCAGCTGTTCCAGCATTCCATTACCATATGGGCACTAGCTGCTGAGTTCAAGTACTAGATCTCTCTCTCCTGTAGTGTGTCTCTGTCTCCTCAGTGGAATATGGGAATCTTCAGCACTATCAGACAGACCTTCAGAGATATTTAGGTGCCTAGAGATGCAGATCAGTGCCTAGGCCCAGATCCTCAAAGGGAGTTAGGAACCTAAATAGCTTTGAGGATCTTGGCCTTCATGGAATTTTAACCTGATTGGGTGCCTAACTCCCATTGAAACTCATTGCCTAACTCTTTGTAACTCCCACCAGGCACCTATCTGTGTCTTTAAGTGCCTAAATACTTTTGAAAATCTGGCTCTAGATCTCTGTCTTACTGGGTATCCATGAAGCTTTCAAATAGCAAACAGTAAGGGATAAATATTCAGCACATGCTACTCCCATTAATGATGATGATCTATACAGATGAAATGCCTGGCTGTGAATTAAGTACATCAGCTGAGGTTGTAAAACAGGCATTCCACCGTGTAAACCCATTTGAATAAAGCTAAACTTTCCTCTTTGATGTCTGCAAAAGTAAGAACAGCAATTGTGTGGTGCGGTTTCCCCCCCCCTAAAAGGCCTAACTACAAACAGAGAATCCCCAAGCAATAAGCACAATTGCATGGGACCTCATAAATTCACAAACAGTGCCAATGGGAGACAATGTGGTCTATTGGTTTAAGCACTGCCTTATTAGCCAACTGTCGTGGGTTTAAATCCTGACTCAGCCATACACAGCCTAGTAGAAAGGGTGCTGAAGCTGGAACTGTAAGACATAGAATCATAGAATATCAGGGTTGGAAGGGACCTCAGGAGGTCATCTAGTCCAACCCCCTGCTCAAAGCAGGACCAATTCCCAACTAAATCATCCCAGCCAGGGCTTTGCCAAGCCGGGCCTTAAAAACCTCCAAGGAAGGAGATTCCACCACCTCCCTAGGTAACCCATACCAGTGCTCTAGCTCTGCCATTATCCTGCTGCAAGACCTTGGGCAACTATCTTCACCTCCCACCCTTTGTCTGTCCAGTCTATTGAGACTGTAAGCTCTATGTGGGCAGAGACTGTCTTACTATGTGGATGTACGGCACCATGGGGTGCTGATCTTGGCTGGGGTTTACAGGTGCTTCTGTAATAGCCTGGAATATGCGTGATCCAAGCCCCTCTGGACTTCAATAAGTGTCTTTCCATTTCCTACCATGGCTATGCATGAGGCCTTTAAGTGCTATGAAATAGGTGAGGGACATTCCAGGATCACTTCACCTAGCAGGAGGGCGAAACATGACTGGTAGTAATTAGAGCTGTGCAAATAATTCACAACTGAGAATTTATTTGATCAATTTACTCTCTTTTCCCCCTAGTTGTGAAGTGTCTGGAGAAAGAGTGATTTTTCTCATTTATCCATTCAGCACGACTCACTGATTAACCTCTGCAAATAATTCTTGGGCTGTAGTTTGGTTTTGATCAACATCTGCTGGCAGTGCTGTATTCGATATTAAAAATGCAAGCAGTGCAATTGATTGCCAAAGTCATGGGGTACATCTTTGTTCCCTGTTTGGATTAGTGTCATTCTTGCAAACAGATTGATAGTGGGAACGCTCAGAGTAAGCAAATTTAACATGAAATTTCCCCGTATATTCTCCAATGCAACACCCTATTTCTGTGACTGTTCCTCGGTTAATTTATCCTCTAAAGTTTTGTGGAATGTGAATATGAAGGGGGTGTGACACAATCCAAGCTAAACTGGAACAGATATTTGAAAGGCATTTTTTGAACTACATATTACAGAAGTCACAGCCAAGATCAGGGACCTATAGTACTAACCATTGTAAAGCACATAGTAAGAGACAGTGCTGGGCCCAGATAGCTTACAATATGAAAAATGGAGAAAATAAATATGAATCCCATTTTACAGAAGGGAAACGGAGGCACACAGAGTAAGAGGTTTGCCCAATGAACTGAATCCAGATTTTCTGAGTCTGAGCCCAAGCCCAGGGTCTTAACTTTAATGATTAATTAACTAGTAGCTGAAAGCCCATGCTGTCAGGGAGGTGTGGCAGTTGGACCAAAGAATCCACCAGCTTTGCAGTCTTCATACATCCAATTAAATTGGTGCATATAAATCAGCTGTCGAGCAAGGGTTGTGACTGGTTGAGTTAACTGACATCACAATAGCCTAGGACTCTAGGCATGCAATAGTAGATACATCCTTACATAGCTGTTCACCACACAGGTGTAATTTGTGAAGTCAAAATGGCTGAAAACTTAAAAATTGGATGGTAACAGACCACGAAACCTAGTAATGATTTAACCTGATGATATTCTAAACAAAGAGAGCTCTCAACCATTCTTGTAGTTGTTTCCATCACTTCACATGGACTCAGACATTTTAGGCTACAGTGTGACAATCCTGGTATCTTATTATGTAGATTTGTTTGCAGTATTTGCCAAGATCTACCAGTAAAATCATAGTCCACATTCTCCTACTCTAGAACGTCCTAGCTCGTAAAGAATTGTGCTGCACTCTCAGTAGGTTGCTATCAGTGGCATTTGAATTATTTAAACATGCTGATTACTTTCTTCATTCCTCATGTCTTTCAGCTTCAGAGAGGTGAAAGGCATTGCTTCCTGTTTGTAAACTGGTGCCCAGAAACCACTGCAAAATATTTCTTTCCATTTGGTGAGCCATCTCGTGGGACTAATCTAAATGTTATGACACTTTAGTTATCATAGAGATCGATGTTTTATTGAGAAACCAGTGAGGGATGGGAATAACCCTTCTGATACAGCGAAGTGGGGACCTTCCTGGTTAAGAAGACCTCCCGTTATCTAAGCTTCCAAGAAGTGTATCTTTGGATCTTATCTGAAGTCATGAGCCAGTTGGTGTAAAAGGCATGACTCCAGATCAAGCCCATGCACTGGACTAACTCTGGGACTAAGAGCTTTTCATATTCTTATAGAAGAGACACATTTGCCAGCAGAGACAGAAAGACATTGTACTGTGTTAATGGTCAGCTTGGCTCTTTTTGGTGAGAACATAAACCATTCATCGTAGAAAGGAAGAAAGGAAGGTCAGACTAGATGATTATAATGGTCTCTTCTGGCCTTAAAATCTATTTTAAAAAAATTCAAAACATATGATTCCACTTATTTAAAGTTTTGCAAAAATATATAGAGGGTGGCTAGTTCTTGTTGTGGGCATGAGCCAGGTCTCCTTTTCAGAAGGAAAGGGATATTCAGGATATTATGTTTGGCTGTAATTTGCTAACCAAAAACTTGATACATATTTTTTCACTTATTCCATTAATAACAGAAGCACTAAAAAGTGGTCTGAAGAACCCTGCTAAAACAGCAATAATTGAGCTATTATTTTGAAAATAGCTACACTTTCCAACTCTGCTTGGACTTTTGACTTAAAAAAACAACAACCAGTAAGTCAGTTTCCGATAAGCCCAAGGAAACCATGAGACCCAGTTGTTGTGCTCTGTTAATATCATGTTGCTGCTAACCAGCTGTCAGCTTTCAGTATTTTGGCTGTTTTATGAGTGTCATTCACAATGTATTTCAACAAATGCCATACATGCTAAGTTGGGGAAAGTAAATGATATAGTGAAATATAAAGCAGGATAGTCTCGACTTTAAACTTTTCCTCTTGGTATCTGGCATGCACTATGGCCCAGTGGTTAGGACAATAGCCTGGAATTCAGACCCAGTGTCAAGTCCCTGATTTGTCAGACTCCTTGTGTTAACTTAGGCGTCACTTAGGCTCAGATCCACCAAGGGCTGTAGCGTTGTGTCACGGTGCCTGCAAAAATCACAGGAACAGCGAGATCCAAGAAGCCTGAGTTAGGTGCCTCGGCTCTTGTACAATGCACGCAGAAAGATGGGCACCTTGCAATGGGATCCACAAAAGCCAGCATGTTTTTCACGTTATTGGGCCAGAGAGAGAGTGGGAATAACCCTGTGGCCTGGTGGTTAGAGCACCCACCGGGGAGATGCAGGGTCCAGTGCGTCTGCACCAGTGACCTTATTTCTACAGAGCAGAAGAGCTTCAATAGGAGAGAGCGAGGGAGCTGTGCCTCATGATGTCATGGGGCTCTCTTCTGAGAGGATTTGAACGGGCGTCTCCCTCTTTTTCCCCCTCAGGCTAAACCCTACGTCTCCCACTCCAAGGTAAGTGAGGCGCTCCATTACTGTGCTGACGGGGGTTGGAAGAATTTTGTATCGAGCTAGATACGAAGGGGAAGGTGACGCTGTGCTCAGGTTTCTTGGAGTTCTGCTACTTGAGATGCGGAGAAAGGGTAGAGATGACATTAACACTAAATTTCCAGTAACCATGAAGCACCAAGCCCCCTTCTTTGTGCAAGAGATATTGGGTGGGGATGAATGGAGGGGAAAGGCAAATGAGAAAAAGTCTCATAAGCGAACGGGAATAATGCAGAAGTTACTGGGTGAGGTTCTATCGCTTGTGTTTTGCAGGAGGTCAGATCGGATTAGATCCCACCTCTTGGGGTCTCAGAACCCAGGCTCCAGCCCGAGCCCAAACGTCTACACTGCAATTTTATAGGCCCACAGTCCAAGCCCCACGAGCCCAAATCAGCCCACTCGGGCCAGCTACGGGTCTTTTAACGGTCTAGATGTGCCCATAGTGGTCCCTTCTGGCCTTAAAGCTATAAATAATGGATACATTAATATAAGGAAAAGCTGTGCTGATAATATTCGGTTTGGGGTCACATGCTATCACCTTAATTTGCACCACGCTGCACGAGAAGTCAGAGCAAGACACTACTCAAGATGAGTGAGTGTATGAGTGTCTGGCCATGGAATAAAGAATTTGTTCTCCCTTACTGAGGGAGGGGAGTGGTCTATCCTACTTATTGCCTGTACCAGAAATCTGTAAAAACTGTTCATAGTATCAAATAAAAAGGAAAGCAGTGGGAGAGATACTCATGAAACAGATGAAGACTATTCATTTGTTTAGAAAAAACGATCTGTCTGCTGTTCAGATGCTATACTATGGACCAATTTCTGGCCTTTTGCAACGAAGGCAACCATTGAGGTCTAAACTCAATGGACTTCCATGTCTTAAAATGAAGAGAACATTTAGATTAACCCTGTGTGTGTAGATAAAATGAACCGGATTCTACACTCATTGAACGCACAGGCCAAGATTTTTTTTTAAAATGGGTGTCTAAAGTCAGCCTGTTAAGACTATGCCGAGACACCTGAATAAGTGACCTGACTTTCAAAAGTGTTAACTCTCACTGACTTGGGTAGGAGCTGCTGGGTTCTCAGAACTTTTGAAAATCAGCCACTTAGTTTAGGCACCTGACTATTAGACTTAGGCAGGAAAAAAAAATTCTGCAAAACAATCCAATGAGAACACTTCCATAGGAATTTTTCAGATTTTTAGACACTTATTTTTAAAATATTGGCCATATTAAATAGCCAGTCACATCCACAGAATTTACAGGTGGGATTTTCAAAAGCAGGCAGCATTGGCCAAATTCTGCTCCTATTGAAATCAACAAGAGCTTTACCATTGACTTCATTGGGAGCTGATTTAGCTGAATGCTTTTAAAATTCCCACCCCCATTAGGTATATAATTATGAGCAGACTAGCCAAGGTTGCAGTCGACATTTTTTTTAAAAGCAAGACAAAGGATAAACAGCAATATTTCTGCCATACAACATTAACGCCAATGATTCATTCCAGCCTCAGATTTCATAACAGACCTATTAAATAGGAATGTGAACTGCTGTGTGAGCCGCTGCAGGATCTCATGAAATGTGTGAAGTGATCCCTTGCCTCCAGTGAACCACAGACCAACAGCAAGGAAAACCAGGGAGAAGGAATACACAATAGCTGGTTTGAGGCCCTTTCCAAAGATCCCTGATTGCCCGCTCTTTAGGTTTATTATGAAAGTATGTTCCTTTGTGAAAATGCACTATTATTGCTTGCCTATGCCAGCAACATACTGTCACTCTGACATTAGCTATGACATGATCTCCATTCCTCCTGTATAGCTATAGCATTTTGCATTGAAAAAATGTTTGTCCGAGCAACTGAAGAGGCATTGTCTGAGACATGAAAATCGCTGGCCCAGTCAAAAGACCTGGTGCAGTAAAACTAACATAACCTGATCTTCCTTGGCATTAAAAAAACAACAACTAATTTGTACCAACCAGTGGCTTGGTTTCCCTCTGCTACTCGTGAGCAATGCATTTGGGAAGTGATAAATGTCACATTGTCCATGGGTTTAATTTTGCATGCAAGATCATGTTCTGTTCTCTGTTTATAGAGTGCTAGCCATTCCGAAGTAAAGTGCTCCAGCAGAAAGCAGCATTTTTATCCCTATAGAGGGATTTACACTACCTCCGTGGGTGTTTAGAAGAAGTTGTGTGTGGGATTAAGCCATTACAGAGCAAGAATGTTAATTAGTTACAAAGAAATAAAAGGAGATGCTGAGATAGAGTATTTAATTAATTATTAATTAATTAATGGAGATATCCCATCTCCTAGAACTGGAAGGGACCTTGAAAGGTCATGAAGTCCAGCCCCCTGCCTTCACTAGCAGGACCAAGTACTGATTTTGCCCCAGATCCCCAAGTGGCCCCCTCAAGGATTGAACTCACAACCCTGGGTTTAGCAGGCCAATGCTCAAACCACTGAGCTATCCCTCCCCCACATAAGTATAAGTCTATTATACATGCCCTGTCTCTGGGAGGGCTGGCCAGAAAACAAGAAATTGTCATGAAATGGAACTGAACTGAGGTATCAGAATTTGTTTTTGTTCTGATGCAGAATGAAACCGACTTGCTGTAAAAACAGCTGAGAGACAGCCTGACCACCCCAGAATAGCAGTGGCCTTAGAAACCCATGTTCAAGCCCCTGCTCTAAATCAGACCCTGTGTCTCCCATGTTCCTGGCCAGCCCCCTAACCATTGGGCTACAGTGTCAGTCTTTATTTAATGATTTAGACAAAGTGGAACGGCATCAGCAGGAGAAGGTGACTAGGGCTCTGGCTTGGCATGTGAGAGATGTACTGTCACGTTCCTAATCTGGAGCAGGGACTCGAACCTGCGTTGCCATTGTCCTAACCACTGTCTTATTGGCTATTCTGGGCTGAGTATCTTTGAAACTAGTACACTTCCAGGAAATAAATGTATGGAAATAAATGTATGGAGATATACCTATCTCATAGAACTGGAAGGGACTCTGAAAGGTCATTGAGTCCAGCCCCCTGCCTTCACTAGCAGGACCAAGTACTGATTTTTACCCCAGATCCCTAAGTGGCCCCCCTCAAGGATTGAACTCACAATGCTGAGTTTACCAGGCCAATGCTCAAACCACTGAGCTATCCCTCCGCCCCCAAGGAAACAGCTTTGTCTACAAGTTTTTGATGTGCTCTAATCTGTGTGACCGATCATGGCAGTTAGGCAGAGCCGTGCCTGACGGGAGCTGTACTGCAGAAGAAGTAGAGCTGGTTGACATATTTTCATCACTTATTTTTTAATAGAGATTTTTCACCAAAAGAACTTTTTCTCCCCAAAACATTAATTTTAGTCAACATTTTCCAGTTTATGTCCCCTCCCCGCCCCCCCCCCCATGCAGTTTTTCAGGGAAAAACATTTTTTCCCAGCAAATATTTTCAGTTAAAATTCAGGTTTTTGTTTTCTAAAGTGATTTGTTAGTAAAAGTTCTTGAATTTTTACTGAAACATTTCCCAAAAAGGAACTTTTTAGCAAAAGCCAACTTTTTAACACTGAAAACAGGTTTTGAAAACCAAACACTCTGGGGGTTTTGTCAAAAAACAACAACAACCCTTGCACTTTTCATCTGAAGTTTTAAAAAAACCTAAGTTTTCAAAATTCCCCATGTAAAATACGTGCCACTTTTTGACCAGCTCTTAGCAAGAGGCATTCTGCCTCGGACACAAAATGCCTCCCCCGGCTCGCCAGTCTGCAGGAGTCATCTCAGCGATATACCCCTTTAAACAGTGCAGCACTCCGCCCTTTTAAGTCTACCAATCCAATTGGTGGATGCATGGGGGGGTGGAGCTATAGCTTCACCTATTCGCTTTCCTTCTCAGCCCCACCCAGGCCACTTTGGAGTGTCAATGGGGAAACCTTTTTGTGTTCCTTTACTTTGTTTTGCCATAAAGATTTTCTACATAAAAAAAACATTCAATGAGTTTCCACCTAGCTTTTACAGGTTCTGATTGCATCAAAACCATCCTGAAAATGCAGTGTCGTCAATTCTTGCCATTTTATCGCAAGTCTTGAAATATTTCTTGGATTTTTGTGTGTGTTAGTCTCAGATTCTGGCATCTAGTTATTAGCTGACACTCTCAGCTTTCAGTTAAAGCAACGTTTCTAGCCCTCATTGTTGCAGAGAAAGTTTCAAAAGTGGCCCTTAAACACTGCAACACCAGGAGGCAACGGCAAAGAACTGTATGTGTATTACTTTTATAAACCTCACGGATTTTAACCCAGTCTCCTGCTTTTCATGGCATCTCAGAGCCCAGGCTCTGGCCTGATCCCAAATGTCTATGCTGCAATTGTATAGCCCCATAGGCCAAACCCTGTGAACACAGGTGCTGGTACTAGGGGTGTAGGGGGTGCTACCATATCCCCCCGCCTTGAATTGGTTTCCATTATACACAGGATTTACAGTTTGGTTCCATGACTCTTAGCACCCCCACTCCACAAATTGTTCCAGCACCCCTGCCTGTGAGCCCAAATCAGCTGACCTGTGCCAGCTGTGGGTCTTTTATCACAGTGTAGACTCACCGGTGTGGCTGAAATCAGTCACCTAGTTGCTTGTTCTGATTCCAGTCCAGCACAGCACTTAAGGCCTTTACTTAAGAGAAAGCACATGGGTAGCCTCCTTTCAGCCAATGGGAGCACTCACATGCTTATGCGATGGCCGCCATCTTGGCCAACACCCAGGAATGAATTGGGGTTCTCCAGAGCGAAAAGCCCGAGCTAAAGAGCAAGGAAAGATGTAGCCCATTCATGTCCTCTGTGGAGTGGGCACAGAGGGTGGCACCTTGCACACACTGACCACTGGGTTACGCTTACAGTTAAGAAAGTGCTTTGCGGGATATGGTGGGGGCTCTGGTCCACAAACACAAGGCAAACATTTCTACTGACAAGGGAAAGGAAATAGTCAAACTTGGTCCAGGGCTTAAGCATTTTTTGAACCTGTGTGTGAGGTGACTCACAGCGTGCTTTGCAAAAGAGCATCTAGCCCCACTCCCATACAAAAGGTCATGAAAGGTGGGCTCAGTTCTGTTCTGAGAGGTACCGGCAAAGGGGTGGTAGTGGTGGGGATTTTCCAAAGCACTCAGAGTTGGCCCAACATGGCTCCCGCTGAAATCAATGGTAAAGCTCCCACTGACTGCAATGAGAGCAGAGTTAGACCAATGCTGAGTGGTGTTGCAAATTCCCATTACATGTCCAAACCTCCCTGTGGCACTTCAGAAGACTCACTGCTTCTGGCCCTGTTCCCAGCTACTGGATGCCCAACGCATGCTATTGAAGCTCTGGTAGAAAGGAATTCCACACATAAAAGTAGCGCAGAGGCAGAAGGTTGGGTTTCCGAGGGATCACAAGGTATCCCCAGGGCAGCCCCTATCCTTCCCCACCCAAGGGTGATCTTCCTGTAATCTGGCCACCCCTAGAGAACAGAGTAAAGGTCCACCCTTGAAATGCTAAAGGTGATTTGATGAAGCAAAGCCATGCTTGCTGTCTGTCCCACTGATTTGTATTCTGTAGGCAGCAGGAGTTTTTCCCTTCAACCTTTCTAAAATAGCGAGTTATCTGACAAGATCTTTTATTTCAGCTGTTGAATAGGAGTTCTAAATACCAGACTGAATTACAAACACAAACATTGCCCCTGAAGGAATAGTTGGCGTAGTTGTAGTTCTTCATGATATACCTTCTGCACACATCTCTACCCTGTCTTATCTCCGGCCCTCATCTGCTTCTCACTTCATTCTCCCGCCCTCTGCTTCTCTCAGTGTCTCCTGGGGGGGGGGGAGGGGGGGAATCAATAGAGAGGTCATCACTGGAACAAAGCTTCACACGCCAATGCATGCAGACTGGGGCTTTTAGGCACCAATTCAGTGTCTGAGACTTCCAAGCTTCCTTTTGAATACACTTGATTGTCACCTGTCACTATATCCACAGAGACGTTATTGCTGCGTGTAGGTGCGACAGCTATATTGGGAAACGGCTTGCTGAGAGTTAGCAAGCAATCAGTTTCCGCTCACTTGCCTTGGAGAATGCCCCAATCTCCAAACTATACCAGAGAAGTGAAAGGCTGACCTTACTGTTTGCAGGCCCCAAGGCAAGACGTGAGACACTGAAGAGACCTTTAAAATAATGGCAGACCCAACCAGCCATTTGTCTGGTTTGTGTTGCACACCTTCCCCTCTGATCACCCTGCCTGTGGCGTATGGAAACCTGTTAAAACTACAAGCTATGGCTTTAATCTATACAGGGTTTCCTGGTCCTGCTTGCAGGCAGTGGGCTCTGTAGGGGAACGTGCAGTGAAAGTCAGGCTGCAGAGAGCCAGTCTACAGGAAGATGGGTTGAGTTCTGCCAGATCTTAGGGAGCAGCCTGCTTTGTCTCTCTCTGGTTTGGGTTTTATGTGTGTTATCAGTTCATAGAATCATAGACTTTAAGGTCAGAAGGGACCATTATGATCATCTAGTCTGACCTCCTGCACAATGCAGGCCACAGAATCTCACCCACCCACTCCTGTTTCAAACCTGTGTCTGAGCCATTGAAGTCCTCAAATCGTGGTTTAAAGACTTCAAGGTGCAGAGAATCTTCCAGCAAGTGACCTGTGCCCATGCTGCAGAGGAAGGCGAAAACCCCCCAGGGCTTCTGCCAATCTGCCCTGGAGGAAAATTCCTTCCCGACTCCAAATATGGCGATCAGCTAAACCCTGAGCATGTGGGCAAGACTCACCAGCCAGACACCCAGGAAAGAATTCTCTGTAGTAACTCAGATCCCACCCCATCTAACATCCCATCACAAGCCATTGGGCATATTTACCGCTAAGCAATAACGTCATGTTATGTTGCAATCTTTCAGCAAGAATATTTTAGGTTTTATCAACTTCTTTGTGTATGCCATGGGCATAACCCAGTCCCCTACCCTGGCAGTGTTGTGAGTTGCTGTGGATAATCAGCTCCCAACCTAGTGCCCCAAGTAATTGCTTGTCTTCCTTGTGCTCCCAGAGGAGTTCAAGTTGAGTTGTCAGTGAACTCTGAAGGCCTTATTTTGACAGGCTGCTAGGCAAACTCCAAGGGAAAGCACACCAGGACCCTCCCTTCTTCCCCCATGGTGAACTATGCAAGGTCCTTTACCGTTGCACTCCCTGTCCATCGGTGTTCCTGAAGAGTGCCAGTTACCTCCGGGGGTAGGGAGGATGAAACGCCTTGGCTGCACTGGGTGAGCAAGCTAAACTTCTTGCTGGCTTCAACTAGCACAAATGGTGGATTCTCTGTAACGTGAAGTCTTTAAATTATGATCTGAGAACTTCAGTAACTTGGCCAGAGGCTAGGGGACTATTACAGGAAGGGATGGGTGAAGTTCTGTGGCCTGCAGCGTGCAGAAGGTCAGACTAGATGATCACGATGGTCCTTTCTGGCCTTAAAGTCTGAGTCTGTGTCTATCTTCATGGACAGTAGAGCCAGCACCCTCCCTTTGCACATGGGGCCACTTGGAGAAGGATTGTTCTTTTTGCAGGCACAGTCCCCTCCCAAGTTCCTCAGAGGGGGATGTGGCTCTCAGTCACCCCTTCCTCAGGCCACAGATTGGCCCTGCATTTTCTTGCTACTGCTGTAATTCTGCCAACCTTGGGCAATTGCTTTAAATTATTCCCTGATGGTTCCCAGTGCAATTTGGTTCATGCTGTCTTTAAAGACTGACCACTCACAACCTTTGCTGGTGCTTGGTCACTTAGGACAAGGTTCACTGTCTTGTCCAGGATGGATAAGCATAATCGGTCCTCATGTAAAGCGATCCACTGTTTGTTGGGTTGATGGATATATTTCAGCCCAGCAGTGTTATACGGCACACTTTCATTTCCCATGCCCTTCACTGCTAAATACTAAATGCTGTTCGCACTCAAATGTGTGTGTATTGACCAAGGTGAATCAAGGTGAGGAGAACCCCATTGAGAGTCCCAATTCATAGATTTAAGGCCCATTATGATCATCTAGTCTGACCTCCTGTAGAATTCACAGCCATGAAAAACGCATCACAGACTGTGAAATCTGGTCTTTTGTGTGCTTTTACCCTATACCATACAGATTTCACGGGGGAAACCAGCGTTTCTCAAATTGGGGGTCCTGACCCAAAAAGGAGTTGGGAGGTCACAACGTTATTTTAGGAGGGGCTGTGGTATTGCCACCCTTACTTCTGTGCCAGCAGCAGCGCAGAAGTAAGTGTGGCAATACCATACCAGGCCATCCTTACTTCTGCGCTGCTGCTGGCGGCAGCTCTGCCTTCAGAGCTGGGCTCCCGGCCAGCAGCCGCCACTCTCCAGCTGCCCAGCTCTGAAGGCAGCGCCACCACCACCAGCAGCGCAGAAGTAAGGGTAGCAGTACTGCAGCCCCCCCTACAATAACCATGCGAGCCCCCCACAACTCCTTTTTGGGTCAGGACCCCTACAATTACACCACCATGAAATTTCAGATTTAAATAGCTGAAATCATGAATTTTTTAAAATCCTATGACTGTGCAATTGACCAAAATGGGCCGTGAATTTGGTAGGGCCCTATGTATAACACAGGTCAGAGAATGTCGCCCACTGATTCCAGCAACAAGCCCACAACATTGCAGGGAGCTAGAGCATCTCTGCTAGAAAAAATATCTGGTCCAGTTCCACAGACTACCAGTGATGGAGACACCATCACATTCCTAGCTAAGTTGCCCCAAGGGTGAAGGACCCTCACAGTTAGTGACTTTTTTTGTCCATCTTCAGCTTCCAACCCCAGGATCTCATTACAAAATCATAGAAATGTATGGCTGGAAGGCACCCCAAGAGCTCTTTGATGGTACCAAGTCCCCCTACACCATCCCTGTCAGGTTTTTGTCTAACCTGTTCTTAAAAACCTCTGATGATGGGGATTCCATAATCTCCCTTGGAAGCCTGTTCCAGTATTTAACTATCCTTATAGTTAGTAATATCTAACTTAAATTTCCCTTACTGCTGATTGAGCCCATTACTGCTTGTCTTACCTTCAGTAGACATAGACAACAATTGATCCCTGTCCTCTTTATAACAGCCCTTAACATATTTGCAGATTGAAATCAGCTTGCCGCTTGGTCTTCTTTTCTCAAGACCAATTATGCTTCTTTCTGCTAATTAAAAAGCCTTCTACTACCGGAAATCTCTCTCTTATGTAGGTAGCTGTAGATCATGATCAGGTCAACCTTCAACCTTTTCTTGAATAAACTGAACAGACTGAGCTTCCTAAATCTCTCATTATAAGGCACATTTTCCAGGCCTGGATTCATTGGTGTAGTTCTTTTCTGCACTGTTTTCAATTTTTCAACATCCTTGCTTATGAAGAAAGTTAATATTTCAGTTACGGGGGCCGGGGAGGGGGCGGGCGTGTTGCGAAAAGAGGACATATTTGGCCTTCAATACAGCTTCAAAGCGGCAGAAAGGGAGGGCTGGTGGATCCTCTTTTGATCTCTGCACTCTTGGGTTGCTGGCCCGGGATGGGAGCTCTTCAGAGCAGCCAGCACCATTAGCCTTAAACTTGTGCTTTGGGAATGACTTCTAAGGGCCCATTCCAAAGTTCACTGAAAGAGTCCCATTGACTTCAATGGTATCTGGATCAGGCCCTCTGCCCGTGGGACCCTGAAAACATGGAGCCCTGTGGAGTAGAAAATTCCACACATGCCTTGGTCCAGCCCTGCTTCTTAGATATTATAGCATTCTTGCCCCAGCACTAGCATTCATGTCTGAGCAGTTCCCATTCTTACTTAGCCCTTTCATTGCTTGTCCGTGGTGTGCTCAGTAATGACATGACCTATTTCCTACCCTCTGCAAAGTTACAATCGAAAAGCAGGTAGTCAAGGGCTATACTTAAGTGTGATTGTCCACAGCTCTTCTGGTGTTGAACTCATGATGTTTATAAATTAAATCCATTTAGTGCTGGGGGAAAGGCCTATTTATCTTCAGGCAGGGGAAAGCAGGCAAGACCCCTGAAAGAGACCCCATCCAAAACTAACTGGAGCCATCCCTCAATTAAAGGACCAAAATGAGTCCGACGGAACAAGTGGGGAGGCAAAAGAACGAAAGGGGTGACCGTGCAAAGTTAGGGGTGTGTCTGCCTGAAAACCTTGGAGACTAAGGAGTCTTCCAGCTGAGCACAGCAAAGGAAGCAATGATGCAAACCCTGCCAACTTGCCTTGGACTCGACCTTCAGAGGCCACTCCATTCCCATGCTGGTAGAGTCTTTGGCTTCCCTGCTGGCAGTGCCAACATGGGCAGTTCAGGTAGAGGAGAACCCCTGGTCACCAGGAACTGACATGAGTTTACTGACTCAGGGCACGTATCCAGACCACCAGTGAGGCTTGTGGTTACTACCTGGCTTGATGTGTGTGAAGCCTATTACCAGTCCTCTGAGCCATCCCGTCCCTCTGAAGAAGCATTTGAGGGCCCTTATGGAACCACTTTCATCTAAGCAATGTATAAGACCCATAAACTTGCCTAGTATCAGAGGGGTAGCCGTGTTAGTCTGAATCTGTAAAAAGCAACAGAGGGTCCTGTGGCTTCAGATGCAAGTGAAGAAGTGAGGTTCTTACCCACGAAAGCTTATGCTCCCAATACTTCTGTTCGTCTTAAAGGTGCCACAGGACCCTCTGTTGCCATAAACTTGCCTAGCTCCTCTGGAGCCACATTTCACAGCAGCTCTTCTCCAGTGTTTTATTTCTGTATCCCAGCTAAACATGGGATGTTTCCTTGGATGAGAAGAAATAATACATTGTCCTAAGAGTAAACATGAGTTGGTTACTTAAGGAGTAAATAGACCACAGGGAGGGAACAAGACAGATTGGCTCTGTCTCAGCAAGCCCATGACTTCAGTGGAGCGATGCAGATCTACAGCAGCCAAAGACACATGCTTGGAGCTATTGAGAGTCTCTTTTGATTAGCTACTTATGTTTTGAATTAATCCCTGTACATTGTAACTGTTACACTCAGCCCAAAGCCTGTGATAGAGAAGGGGGACAGGAGGTATGCAAGGAAGGGAGTGTTGTAGTGGAGAAGAAGGGATCAGGGATGCAACAGGGAGCAGATTAAAAAGAAAGAAAGGAAGGAAGAAAAAAAAAGCCCTGTAACTAACAACACTTGAGTCAAATTTCACTTCAGTCACTTTATTTGTATTCGGTGTACTTTTCCCCTGTCTGCTGTCTGGCTTGGTGTACTTAGACAGAAAGCTCTTTGGATCAAAGACCACCCTTGTAAAATTGTAGCATACTGCGATTACTCAGGAGGTTTTTGGCCACTTGACAAATAACAAATATGCATCATAACGATCGCATCCATCTATCACTCTAGTGTCTTAAAAGTAGAGCTGGGCAGGAAATAGTTTTCCCATCCGAGAAAAACTGGAGACTTAAAAAAATGTTCCCATCCCCCAAACCAGGACAAAATGTCACTCAATTTTTTTGCAAACCAAGAAAACCCTTCAATTCATATACATTGAATCATTTCGTTTTGATGATTTCAAAGCCTTTTGATTTTGACCTCTACATTTCTACCATAATTTAAATTACATTTTGAAACAAAACTGTGTCAAACAACAAACAACAACAAGCAGTTTTTCATTTCAAGGATGTCAAAACAGGACATTTCAACAATTTCAAAAGTTTTCGAAACAGGAAATTCATCAAAACGGATCCTTTTCTGCAAAAAATGTTGGACCCAACAAATCAATCCCTTGACAAACATTTTCTCAAAATTCCCAACAACCTGCCCTTAAGATATCCTAACACCGTAACTACAGGTTAAGGATTGCAAAAATAGAAGGCTATAATTAGGCTTCTAAAGCCTTATTTAGGTATGTGAATTCAAGGCCTGATTTGAGGTCAATTGGCGCTGCTGAATGATAAGTATGTTCGAAAATCAGGCCTGTTTAAGTATAGAGCTAGATGAATTTTTTTTGGCACAAAATGCAGGTTCATTGACACAAACATTTCATAATTAATGTAGATTTCACTGCATTGTTTTGATTGGGTGCAGGGCAGTGCTGAGAAGGAGCCAGTGGTCATGATAGATGTAGGTACCAGTGACATAGGGAACGGTAAAAGAAAAGTCCTGGAGACCAAATTTAGACTGCAAGGTAAAAGATTAGAATCCAAGACCTCCATGGGAGCAGTCTCTGAAAAGCTTTCAGTTCCACGTGCAGGGCCAGTTAGACAAGCAGAACTGCAGGGTCTCAATGCGTGGATGAGATGATGGTGTTTGGAAGAAGGTTTTAGGTTTTTTTTAGGAACTGGGGAACCTTTTGGGAAAGGAGGAGACTCTACGGGAAGGATGGGCTCCACCTAAACCAAAACAGAACCAGTTTGCTGACATGTAAAATTAAAAGGGTCATAAAGGAGTTTTTAGACTAAGAACTCGGGGAAAGCTGACGGATGCAGAGGAGCATACAGTTTGGACAGAGACATCCCTTAGGAGAGGATCTGTTAATGGGGATTCTCTATAGCCTAGTAAAGAGGAGAAGATATAAGTTGAGAAAGTACCGGGAGGAGCTGAAGAGAAACAGTCAAATGGAAAAATCCCATTCAATCCCATTACCTGAAGGCAGACAAATAATATTGACCAATTTTATAACAGCTTGTATACAAATGCTAGGAGTCTAAATCCAAAGATGAGTGAACCTGAATGCCTGATGTTATACGACAATATTGATACAATAGGCATCACAGAAACTTGGTAGAACAATGAAAATCAGTGAGACATGGTAATACCAGAGCATAATATATATACGAATGATTGTAGATTGCGCTGGTGTGGGAGTGGAACAGTATGTGAAAGAAAGCACAAAGTCAAATATAGTAACAATCTTAAATGAATCCCACAGAAATTCTATGGATAGAAATCCCATGCTTGAAAAATAACAGTATAGCAGTAGGGATATACTGCCAACCACCTGACCAGGATGGTCACTGCCTTTGTGAAATGCTTAGGGAGATCAGAGAGCCTACAAAAACAGAAAACACAATAATAATGGTGGATTTCAACTACTGTATACCCATATTGACTGAAAACATTTCACCTCAGGAACAGGATGCAGAGATTAATGGTGTCCAGAAATTTTATGACTGTGTCTTGGAGCAGTTAGTCCTGGAACCCTCAAGGGGAAAAGCAATTCTTGATTTAGTCCTGAGTGGCGCACAGGATCTGGTCCAAGAGATGAATATAGCTGAACCTCTTGGCAATGGCGACCATGATGTAATTAAATTCAACATCCTTGTGGGAGGAAGGGGGAACACCAAAGAAGCCCATCACAGTAAAATTTAACTTCAAAAAGGGGAACTACACACAAAAAATGAGGAAGCTACTTATACTGAAATTAAAAGGAACAGTGACATGCCTATCAGCTGCATGGAAACTCTCTTTGAAGATACAATAATAGAGGCTCAAATTAAATGTATACCCCAAATTAAAAAAAAAAAAAAAAGTAAGAGGACCAATAAAATGCCACCATGGCTAAAGGCATCCTTTACAAATTGGAAGTCAAATCCTATTGAGGAAACTATAAAATATAAACTCTGGAAAGTTTAGAAGTATAATTAGGCAGGCCAAAAAAGAATTTGAATAGCAAAAATACCCCAAAATCTAACAGTAAAACAGTTTAAGTACATCAGAAACAAGAAGCCTGCCAAACAATCAGTGTGGCCACTGGGTGATTGAGGTCCTAAAGGAGCACTCAAGGAAGACAAGGCTGTTGCAGAGAAGCTAAATTGATTCTTTGCATCAGTCTTCACTGCAAAGGATGCGAGGGAGATCCCCACACCTGAGCCATTTTGGGGGTGACAAATCTGAGGAACTATCCCAGATTGAGGTGGCGATAGAGATGGTTTTAGAACAAAACAATAAATTAAATAGTAATAAGTCACCAGGACCAGATGGTATCACCCAAGAGATCTGAAGGAACTCAAATATGAAATTGAACTACCACCAACTGTGGTATGTAACCTATCACTTAAATCAGCCTCTGTACCCAATGACTGGCAGATAGCTAATGCAATGCCAATTTTAAAAAAAAGCTCCAGAGGTGATCCTGGCAATTACAGGCCAGGAAGCCTGACGTCAGTACCAGGCAAATCGGTTGAAACTATAGTAAAGAACAGAATTATCAGAAAAATAGATGAATACGATATGTTGGGGAAGAGTCAACAAGGCTTTTGTAAAGGGAAATCACACCTCTGGAATCTATTAGAATTTTTTTAGGGGATCAACAAACATATGGACATGGGTAACCCAATGGATATAGCGTACTTGGACTTTCAAAAAGCCTTTGACAAGGTTCCTCATCAAAGGCTCTTAAGCAAAGTAAGCAATCATGGGATAAGAGGGAAGGTGCTCGCAGTGATCCGTAACTGATTAAAAGCCAGGAAACAAAGGGCAGAAATCAATGGTCAGTTTTCACAGTGGAGAAAGGTTAACAGCAGGGTCCCCCAAGGATTTGTACTGTGGCCAGTGCTGCTCAACATATTGGAAAATGGGATAAACAGTGAGGTGGCAACGTTTGCAGAGGATACTAAAATACTCAAGGATAGCCAAATACAAAGCAGACTGCAAAGAGTTACAAAAGGATCTCACAGAACTGGGTGACTGGGTGACAAAATGGCAGATGAAACTCAAAGTTGACACATGCAAAGTACTGCACATTGGAAAACATAATTCCAACTATACATACAAAATGATGGGGTCTAAATTAGCTATTACCACCCTCCAAAAAAAGAGATTTTGGCGTCACTGTGGATAGTTCTCTGAAAACATCTGCTCAATGTGCAGCAGCAGTCAAAAACAAAAAACAAAAAAACTAACATTAGGAACCATTAGGAAAGGAATAGATAATAAGACAGAAAATATCATAATGTCACTATCTAAATCCCGGGTGTACCCACCCCTGGAATACTGCCTTCATTTCTGGTCACCCCAGCTCAAAAAAGAGTTATTACAATTAGATACACAGAAAAGGCAACAAAAATGATTAGGAGTATTGAACAGCTTTCATATGAGGAGAGATTAAAAAAAACAGGACTTTTCAGCTTGGAAAAGAGACTACTAAGGGGAGATATGATAGAGGTCTGTAAAACCATGAATGATGTGGAGAAAGTGAATAAGGAAATGTTATTTTCTTCTTCACATAACACAAGAACCATGGGTCTCCCAATGAAATTAACAGACAGCAGGTTTAAAACAAACAAAAGAAAGTATTTCTTCACACAATGCACAGTCAACCTACGGAACTCATTGCCAGGGGATGCTGTGAAGGACAAAAGTACAATTGGGTTCAGAAAATAATGAGGTTCCTGGAGGACAGGTTCATTAATGGCTATTAGCCAAGATGGTCAGAGATGCAACTCCATGCTCCGGTTGTCCCTAAGCCCCTGATTGCCAGAAGCTGGGATGGTTGGTAGGGGATGGATCACTCAATGATTGCCTTTTTTGTTCATTCCCTCTGAAGCATCTGGCACTGGCCACTATTGGAAGACAGGAATCTGGGCTAGGGGGGTCATTGGTCTGACCCAATATGGCCCTTCCTATGTTCTTAAAACAAAATTCAGAAGAAAAAAAAACCTTAAATGGTTTGGTTTGATACTTTCTAAACATGGTATTTCAATTTCTTCAGTTTAAAATGAAATTTCATTTCCAATTTTCATCTTAATAATAACATTGTTCAAATTGAAAATGTTTTAATTGAGCAAAAAAAGTTTTTTTCCCCTTTTGATTTTTCAGAATTGCCAGTGAAGTGAAAATCAGTTATTCACACAGCTCTATTTAGGAGCCTAAAGAAGGATTTAGGGCCCCAACTTTAGACTCCTATTATTGATAATCTTGGCCTCAAAGGTCCCTTTGCAGGAATCCATACCTTCAGCTCCATTATTCTCAAAGCTCTTGCCTGATTAAAGGTCCTAGGAGACTTGCTACCATCTGAGGCCATACCTCTACAGATTCTTTTGAAGGGGGAAAAATTAAATTCCCCCAATTTTTCTTCAGCCCCTCCTTCCACATCATATTTCAAGTCAATCTCCATTATCACCTTTATTCGGCTGCCAATCCAACTTTGTTTCTATATTCCAGGGGGAAATGAGGTGGAATTTTGACATGTTCTCAACTCACTGTCTTGTAAGGATCTCAATGTTCAAGGACAGCTCGATTTAAAAAAGAAAAGTGATGCAACTCTCACACATCCTCATTCCTACTTCCAGTCTACACAGTGGACAGGTGCCTGCTACCACAGTTGAACATGAAAACCAAAAAAAGGAGCTGAAGAAAAACAAACAAAGTAAAGCCCACCTTAAAGAATTCATTGGCCAAATTTCTAGCCTACGACTGTCATCTTCCCATCCCTTACAAACTCATCCTGGCTTGAAATCAAGTTAACTGGTCTGCAAATCTAATTTGAACTCAAACACAACTCTAATTTATCATATTCCTTACTAAGGTCAGATCTCTTCTGCATTTTCCCCCCAAAAGTTTTCCAGCACAGTAAGTACTGTAGCTGCATGAAAAAAGGAGATTCATTTTTTTAGTTTATGGAAAACATCGTCATAAAGGCAAAATAACTGTGGGTGTGGGTATTATGAAGTTGAGTCTTTGTAGTGGCCATTGGTATTCTCATCTGTTCTCACAAAAGCTGGCAAAAAATTGTATTCCCAGTAAGTCAGACGTTGCTTGCATGATCTTGTTTTTAATGTTCTGAAATGACGAAACTGTGCAGTAGATGACAAGTTGCAGCAAGCAAGAGAACTATAATTTAATATATTAACACTTTGCTAAAGCTTGAAGATACTTGGAACATTGGTTGGTGTATTTGGTGGGACCAGTGTGTTGATCAATGCACTATTTCTGCAGTATTCTGAATGACTTTTGTCTCATTGTGACTGACAGCCAAAAAGCAAAGCAGGAGAGGACCCAGGAAATATGCCTCAGATGCTGCAATGTGTGAAATAAATGTTAATGCATCATAAATAGCCCTATGGCTCTTAGTGTGCAGATGTTTTAGGTCACAGGGCTCTGTCTCAGCCAATGGTTAGCTGCTCAGTACATTGTCTTAATGTTTTCAAAAGGCCTTAGAGGCTCATGGGATCCAGAATGTCTTTGGGGTACTTGTGCATTTGGATAGACGTAGGGAATACGTGATGGAGTGGTGTGTTATAAAGATTTTGTGTGGGATTTTCAAAAGTCTGAGTGAGTTGGGTGCCCTATTCCCATTGGATTTCAATGGGATTTTGGTGCCTAACTCCACTAATCCCTTTGGAAATCCCAGCCTGTATTAACACTGGGCAGTGCTGCGAGTTGCCTGAGGTGAGGTTCTGGTACCTGGTACTCGCTTTTGAGTCACTTAATCCACTCATTGCACTGGTCTGGTACATTAGCAAAAGTGCCATCTTCTTTGCTATTTGCCAGTATGCATAGTCATTCCTGGTACTCTTACTGAAGTCTCACTTTTGCTGGCCTTGCAGCAGAGATTTACCAAAAATCAGGCTGTGCTCCTATGACTATGAAGCAGCATGCTTTGCAAAAGGATTGTTCTGTTCAGTCTCCATTGCAAACACAGAAGGCTCCCTGATGGTGTGTGTTGCAACTCAGTGGTCAGAAGACAACAGAAGGGCTAATGCTGCCTCACTGAGCTGCTGCAGTACACCAAGAGTGGGTGCTTATGTTTTCAACAGAGTAGATTTTAAACTCTTGGGACAGAGAGGACAAAAGTGTGACACCCTGTAGCCATGTTCACCCCTTTATATGGTTTTGATATATTTCGTACAAAGTATGCCGTGAGATATCATTCGAAAACTCATAATCTGCTGAACATCATTGGCATGCTTAGATGTGTATAATGACACTGGGTAAAGCTATGAGATTTTACTGTACGATTGTTACTGAAATGTTGTAAGTCTGGGTGACACCCATAAACCACATTTCAGAGACAAAGAACACTGGAAAGCCCAGAGAGGTATCAACAAAAAGTTATGGGGGGTATCACTTACTTAATCAGACATTTTCCAACTGGGAGGATGGTTATTAACAAGAAACTGACAATGGAACTTCCTGCCTCCATCACACAGCAAGGATTTTTCCTAGCACAAAGTAGGAGTATAAGAAAGGGGGAGGGGCAAATGTCTCTAGACACGTCTCTCTCTCCTCATGACAAGAAGGACTCTAAAAGAACTAAACAAAGGAGGGAGTGGTCCCAGGATGGAAATGTATTGCAGCTCTTGGTGAGACAAGCCTTTTGCTTTTAAGCCTATTATCTTGGTCAGGTTAGGAATTAGCTTGCATTTTTACCTTTATTTCTTTTGTAACCAATTCTGACTTTTATGCCCTACCACTTATAAACACTTAAAATCGTTCTCTCTCTAGTTAAAGATGTTTTATTGTTTTATCTAAACCAGGGTGTTTTGCTGTATTTGGGAAACCCCTACTTGGCTCAACAAGCCTGGTGCATAATCATTACTCATTGTTGGAATGACAAACTATATATGAGCTTGTATCATCCAGTGGATTACTGAGCAGTACAAGAAGCACATTTCTGGGGAGCCAGGCTGGGGCTGAGGGATAGGCAGGTACCACCCTGTATCTATTCATGGATGGCTGGGCACAGCATTCATGTATTCCGGCAGGAGTGACTTTGCATGCTGGTGGCTGTGAGTGAGCGGAGCCTGGAGGGGCTGTTGTTTATCGGTCAAGCACTGTAAAAAGCATCCCCGGCTGGAGAACTAAGGGGACACAGCAGTCCTGCTTGCACCCTGGAGTATGTCACAAAAGGAAATTAGCCCATGGAATTGTGGGATATTTTTTGAAAGACTCCCAGAACCTGAGTCAAGCAGGGCTGTGTCTACATTGTAGAGCAATAGGGCTCAACCCCTGAGTTAAGGTTGACCTGGGCTCAGAACCTGCAGCCCCACAGGGTCCTGGCACCCTGGGGCACCCTGATTTGTGTGTGGAAAGGGAGTTAGGTTTGAGCCTGAGCCCAGGCTTACATTGCAGGGTAGGCATACCTAGAGAGGCTAAACAAATTGCTCAAGATCATACAGGAAGTTTGTAGCAGAGCAGGGAGTTGAACCTGGGTCTTGAGTCCTAGGCTAGTACCCTAACCATTGAACAATCCTGCCTCACTAATATTGACTACTGAAATAACTATAACCTCAGATCATTGTAAGGATGACAGCATTTTTACATCAAAAGATGGTGTCAGCAAAAATAGACAAATCATTCGTCCTTCAATAGCTAAATTATGAATCACTGATTGTTTCAGTGTCTAATTTTTTTTAGTCAAAGCATTTCCCTTTGCCCAATCTTTAAAATTTGGAAGAATTGAGATTTCAGAAGGTGAACAAATATGGAGAAATTGCATCTTGCAGGCCTATAACTAGACATTCCAAACTAGAGAAATGCAACCTAGATGGAGCTACTATAAGGTGGGTGCATAACTGGTTGGGAAATCGTTCCCAGAGAGTAGTTATCAGTGGTTCACAGTCATGCTGGAAGGGCATGATGAGTGGGGTCCCGCAGGGATGAGTTCTAGGTCTGGTTCTGTTCAATATCTTCATCAATGATTTAGATAATGGCATAGAGAGTACACTTATAAAGTTTGTGGACGATACTAAGCTGGGAGGGGTTGCAAGTGCTTTGGAGGATAGGATTAAAATTCAAAATGATCTGGACAAACTGGAGAAATGGTCTGAAGTAAATAGCATGAAATTCAATAAGGACGTATGGAAAGTACTCCACTTAGGAAGGAACAATCAGTTGCACACATACAAAATGGGAAATGACTGCCTAGGAAAGAGTACTGAAGAAAGGGATCTGGGAGTCAGAGTGGACCATAAGCTAAATATGAGTCAATGGTGTAATACTGTTGCAAAAAAAGCAAACATCATTCTGGGATGTATTAGCAGGAGTGTTGTAAGCAAGACACGAGAAATAATTCTTCCGCTCTACTCCGTGCTGATTAGACCTCAACTGGAGTATTGTGTCCAGTTCTGGGTGCCACATTTCAGGAAAGATGTGGACAAATTGGAGAAAGTCCAGAGAAGAGCAACAAAAATGATTAATGGTCTAGAAAACATGACCTATGAGGGAAGATTGAAAAAATTGCGTTTGTTTAGCCTGGAGAAGACAAGACACACAGGGGACATGATAACAGTTTTCAAGTACTTAAAAGGTTGTTACAAGGAGGAGGGAGAAAAAATGTTGTTCTTAACTTCTGAGGATAGGACAAGAAGCAATGGGCTTAAATTGCAGCAAGGGCGGTTTAGGTTGGATAGTAGGAAAAACTTCCTAACTGTCAGGGTGGTTAAGCCCTGCAATAAATTGCCTAGGGAGGTTGTGGAATCTCCATCACTGGAGATTTTTAAGAGCAGGTTGGACAAACACCTGTCAGAGATGGTCTAGGTAATACTCGCTCCTGACATGAGTGTAGGGGACTGGACTAGATGACCTCTTGAGGTCCCTTCCAGTCCTATTTTTCTATAATCAATTGCATTTCAGAGGGACAATAAGTAAGAAAGATAGGATGAGAGGTTGTTCTCCAGATTTGTTGGTCAGTATGTTTTAGCTACTTATTGTATAGTTAAGATAATACTGTATTTTAAATATTTTCAGAATGAATAAAATTCCAAGCAAATTGTACTGCAGAAGTAAATGATCCTGCAAAGTTTAGGGAGAGAGCTGATGCTTAAATAGGAAATGTATTCCTCCCACTCAGTCCAGGCAGGGACCTCTTCCTCCAAAAGAAACGAGAGATTGCTCAGGGGACCACTCCGGGGTATCAGAATAAGTGATGTGAAACTGTAAATAATCGATTCTCCCAAGCAGCGTGCAGTTCCAGCCCAAGCCTCTCTTAGTAAAGCCCAGGGCTGCTATCTCTAGTGCACCCGAGGGAGGAGTAACACTTGTAGATGGCAGGGTGGAGAACTGGAAGAGTAAAGGCACCTCCTCGTAGCACATCACAAAGCCTTGCTCCCACGCCGGCTGAGTCCCGGTATCCCTGCTTGCCGGCTCCCCTGTCTGCCCTCAGGGAGAGGTAGCGTGCGGCTGCCCCGGGAGCAGAGAAGTGAATGAAATGTGGCTCGGTGTCCCCAGTTGCTCCTTTGCTTCCTCCTTGCTGGAGGGGGAGGGGAGAAGGGAAGTCAGTTACTTCTCGAAGCAACTGGCCCCTTATTACATGCCCAAAACAGCTACGCTGGTGGATGTGCGGTGTGGAGGCAGAAATGAAGCTCCTGCCACCCCCTATGTGCCTACTGGCTCCCAGCAAGGAGAATCAGATGGGTACCCCTTGATCTTCACCTTACTGAGCAGAGGAGTGAGCTTTAAGACCCAGATTCAAAAGGGTAGTTAGGCTCCTACAGTCCACTAATTTCAATGGAAGTTAGAAGTCTAAAAACCTTTGTGAATCTGGACCCAACTGACTTTAGGGGGAGCAGCTGCCAGAGCGTTAAAAACAAAACCAGACTAGATATTTAGGTGTCTAACTTAAGGTTTCTGCTTTTGGAAATGTTGGCCTAAATGTGTTGCAGTAAACTCTTTCCCCTCGAGGTGGGGGCCTGGGCAGGACTGATTGAAAACGCCAAGCCAACATTAGTAATCAATAAGCCACTTTTATAAGAATTCCTTCTGGAAAGTTATTAAAGCCAGATGCCTAAAATTTCCTGAAAGACATTCTGCTCAACATAAAACAAAACCTTAGCGGGTATAAATCAGTATAGCTTGGTGAACTTCAGAGGAGTGACCCAATATAGAGTAGCTGAAGATCTGGTCCCATATAACGAAGTTATATCCCAATAATATGAACATTAATCCTACCTATGTCACTTATGTGGCCCGCCTTCCTGTAGTGTCTGAGCACCTAACACTTAATGAGCTAGGGGGGTGCTGTTATCCCCATTTTAAAGATGGGGAGCTGAGGCACAGAGACTCAGGCTAGGTCTACACTGGGGGGGAGGGTCGACCTAAGATATGCAACTTCAGCTACGCGAATAGCGTAGCTGAAGTTGGCGTATCTTAGGTCGATTTACCTGGCCGTGAGGACGGCGGCGAGTTGACCGCTGCTGCTCCCCCGTCGACTCCGCTTCTGCCTCTCGCCGCGGTGGGGTTCCAGAGTCAATGGCAGAGTGATCGGGGATCGATTTTATCGCTTCTACACTAGACGCGATAAATCAATCCCTGATAGATCGATCACTACCCACCCATCCGATGGGTAGTGTAGACATACCCTAAATGACTTGCCCACGGTCACACAGGGTGTCTGGCGAAGCAGGAACTTGAATGCAGGTCTGAGTCCTAGACTAGTGCCCTAACCAGGGGGCAATCTTCACTGCATAAGAAAAGCAGTTATTTTAGTTAGCCTGTCTGAGGAGGAGTGTAGGCTTAGCTCCCTTTGGGAGCTGGGGGGACATGCCCTAAGAAAGGCGACTAGACCCCTATGGAACTTTACACACAAGCCTTTTTTAAAAGCCATGTTTCGTATAATTTTGGAACACAGTTAAAAGGTCGACAAAAGACTGACAGATCATGTTGCATGCTTGTTCGGCAGCAATGATCTGCATGCAGATCATGGGTTTTGACTGCAGATGTGAGAGTGCCCCATTCCTAACAGATGTATAATCTGATTAAATATGCAAGGCAATGATATTGTCAAAACCCATTAATCACTCTTTCAGGATACATTAGTGTAGGCTTTACTGACAGCTGTGCTGATTATATTGGCCATGCAGGTACTGTTGCTCTTCAAAGTTACCAACAGGGTCTCAAAGAGAAAGATCTACAGTATGGAAAATGTACTTAAAACGCAGGGTGCAGATATTTGTCAGAGCGCCTATATATGACGTACTTCAGCAGCCTCCACTGGGCTATCGGTCTGACTTTATTTTAACCCTCTACTTCATAGTTCTTTGTGCAGTCAAAGTGTATGGGTTTGGAGATGATCCAAAACCACAGATGCATAATGCATTAGAATACAGTTCATGAGCGACAACTTTAGGAACTCCCAAAAGAGTCTGCGCACCTCCCATCTATTGAATTCAAGGGAACTGAGGGCTCTCAGCACCTCACAGCACTAGGTCTTAAAACACACGGGCCAAGAGTTTAAAAAAATACCTAAAAGGTTGGGCTCCTACAGCCATATTTAGATACCTAAATAAGTGTTGAGACCTTTCGACAGTGTTGAGAATCCATTGGCATTTATGGAAGCTGCTGGGTGCTCAGGATCTCTTGGGGGGTGGAGGAGGGGGTGTCAGACCACTTAGATCTGACTGACTGCCAGAAGGGGAAGATGGAGCGGATCTCTCCAAAGCTACCTTGTTCTGTACACTCCCTCGGAAGCTCTGGTACTGGCCACTGCTGGAGACAGGATACTGGGCTAAGTGGATCATTGGGGGAGGGATAGCTCAGTGGTTTGAGCATTGGCCTGCTAAACCCAGGGTTATGAGCTCAATCCTTGAGAGGCCACTTAGGGATTTGGGGCAAAATCAGTACTTGGTCCTGCTAGTGAAGGCAGGGGGCTGGACTCACTGACCTTTTAGGGTCCCTTCCAGTTCTATGAGATAGGTATATCTCCATATATTATTGGTCTGATGCAGATAGCAGTTCTTCTTATCTAGGTGCCTAAATCTGGACTCTGGAAGAGCCTAGTTATAGGTACCTATTTTAAAAACTCTTTGGCCATATTATAATTGAGGCAGGGATTTTCAAAAAAGTGTCTAAATGACTTAGGCGCACAAGTCCCACTGAAAGTCAGTGTTCTAGAAACGAAATTCTCACCCAACTCAGAGTTGGCGCTCTGGAGGGATCATTGAGAGCTTGCAAAGATCTGCAGAACAACACAACACTGTCAATAGTTGCTGATGTAGAAACAACTGTAAAGAGACATTGACGACAACAACAATAAATTATTTCTTCTAGACATTGTTATCTCCTATAGTTATAAGAAAGACCTATGAGACTAATACATATTTTTCCATTTTTCCCCAATTTTGTCCATTTGTTGGCACTATGAATATTGTTACTTCCTATTTCTTCTCAGTGACTATTTAGTGCTGATAAATCAGTTTCTCCTCTGATGAAAAGACTTCTAAATTAGAGCTGGGCAAAGTTTTTCACCTGTAACTTTTTTCAGCAAACCATGTTTCTTCTGAGACACCAAAATGTTTTGTAAATTCAAATATTTCACTCAACGGTTGATTTTGAAAACAAAACACGAGTCTGAAGCTGCTAATTTTATTCTGACATTTTCTTAAGTGAAATATTTTGATTTGTTTGATGTGACTTTTCAGTTTGAAAGTTCCTTCAATTTATTAAAAACCAGAAGTGTTCCATGCTCAGTTAAAATGAATAATTCCAGATGGCATGAAACACTTCATTTGACCTGAAATATTTTTTCATCTTTTCAATTCACTGAAAATGTTAAAGAAATTATTTTCAGAAAACCCAAAACAGATTTCTGAAAATATGGGAATCACCAGTGAGCCGAAAAAAAAATCCACTATTTGCTCATCTCTGTTCTACTTATTAGATGATTAGAAAACCTTAATACCTAAGGGCATATCTATGCATACAGCGCTGCAACGGCACACCTGCAGTGCATCTGGTGAAGATGCTGTGTGCCACCGGGAGAGAGCTCTCCCACCAATATAGCGCTCTCCCCCCTGGTGCTTATCTCGGTGTAAATTATGCTGCTCGGGGGGTGGCTTATTCACACCCCTGAGCAACATAGCTTAAGGTTATGGCAGCAGAACCAAGTAAAACACACATTTTGTATCCTGGAACAAACATTTGGGAAGGTCCACACTTATTTTTACAAGTGTATTTACTACCTGCAGTTAACAGGCAATCCGTTCATTCAAGGTAAGAGGGTGGGGATAGGTATTTGTACCTGGTGGTATAGGGGCCCCGTTCAAGGGTCTTAGACACCATTTGACCCATTCTCTCTCCATGGTATAATAAAAAAGCTAATTAGGACTCAATTGAGAGTCTTGTTACATGTGACAGAGCTGAAATCACTGATACCCAGGTCTAAGTATTAGACCTACTTTGGAACAGTGTCTCTATTGCAAGAGACTGCCCAGTGTGCACTGGGAGTAAGGCTTCCCCCCAGAAGCTGAAATCACTGAGAGCCATGTTCAGTGTGTGGGTGTGTGGGGGGGGGAGCCCTGACGACATCTTGGTGAGTGGGCAGCTGGTGGAGAGGCATGGCAAGTGGCCAGCAGGGCAGCTGGTGGAGAGACGTGGCAAGCGGCCAGCAGGGCAGCTGGTGGAGAGACGTGGCAAGCGGCCAGCAGAGAAGCTGGGTCAGTTATTTGGGGGGGAAGGGAAGGATAGCTCAGTGGTTTGCACATTGGCCTGCTAAACCCAGGGTTGTGAGTTCAATCCTTGAGGGGGCCATTTAGGGATCTGGGGCAAAAATCTGTCTGGGGATTGGTCCTGCTTTGAGCAGGGGGTTGGACTAGATGACCTCCTGAGGTCCCTTCCAACCCTGATATTCTAAGGTAAAGTCTAGTGCAGACAAATCCTTACTATAGTACAGTGTAACTCCAAGGGTGAGGTGCCACCCTAGAAGGCCTTGACTGCTAGATTGGTTTGCAGACAGACCAATTGCTCTATCAGAATCTGAACTTTCATTAAAGTCTCTAGGTCAGTGGTTTTCAACCTGTGGTCCACTGACCTCTGGGGGTCCACAGACTATGTCTAGGATTTCCAAGGGGGTCCACAACTCCATTTGACTTATTTTTTTAGGGATCCACAGGTGAAAAAGGGTTGAAAACCACTGCTCTAGGTGCTAGGACTGCAAAGAAACATTCAGGTCACGTTTTGAAGGTTAACTGATGCAGCGATGTCTGTTTGCAGAAAGCCTGAAACACAGGGTATGTCTACACTACGAGGGTAGTTCGATTTCTCTTAAATCGAAAATGTAGAATCGATATTGCAAAGTCGAACGTGTGTGTCCACACTAAGGACAGTAATTCGACTTTGTGAGTCCACACTAACGGGGAAAGCGTCGACATTGGAAGCGGTGCACTGTGGGCAGCTATCCCACAGTTCCCGCAGTCCCCGCTGCCCATTGGAATTCTGGGTCGAGCCGCCAATGCCTTCTGGGTAAAAAAAAAGGGTCGAGGGTGCTTTTGGGTACTTGTCGTCATCCGTCCGTCACTACCGCCCTCCCTCCCTCCCTGAAAGCGCCGGCGGGAAATCAGTTCGCGCAATTTTCCGGTCAGTGCCAGCGCGGACGCCACAGCACTGCGAGCATGGATCCCGCTGCGACCATCGCTGCAGTTGTGGCCGTTGTCAATGCCTCGCAGGTTATCATCCACCCTTCCCAGAGGCAGATGCAGATAAACCAGGCGAGGAGGCTACGGCACCGCGGTGAGGGCCTGAAGTCTGAGAGTAGCACAGGCCTGTCAGAAAGCACGGGACCCAGCGCCGAGGACATCACGGCGACAATGGGTCATGTGGATGTTGTGGAACGGCGATTCTGGGCACGGGAAACAAGCACGGACTGGTGGGACCGCATAGTGCTGTAGGTCTGGGACGAATCCCAGTGGCTGCGAAACTTTCGCATGCGGAAGGGGACTTTCCTTGAACTTTGTGAGTTGCTGTCCCCTGCCCTGAAGCGCAATGACACCCGGATGCGAGCAGCCCTGAGTGTCCAGAAGCGAGTGGCCATAGCCCTCTGGAAGCTTGCAACGCCGGACAGCTACCGGTCTGTCGCGAACCACTTTGGCGTGGGCAAATCTACCGTGGGGGTTGTTGTGATGCAAGTAGCCAACGCAATCGTTAAGGTACTGCTCTCAAAGGTAGTGACCCTGGGAAACGTGGAGGTCATCATAGATGGCTTCGCCGTGATGGGATTCCCAAACTGCGGTGGGGCTATAGATGGAACTCACATCCCTATCCTGGGACCGGAGCACCAGGCCAGCCAGTACATTAACAGAAAGGGCTACTTTTCAATGGTGCTGCAAGCACTGGTAGACCATCGGGGACGTTTTACAAACATCAACGTCGGATGGCCGGGCAAGGTTCATGACGCTCGCGTCTTCAGGAACTCTGGTCTGTTTAGACGGCTGCAGGAAGGTATTTACTTCCCGGACCACAAAATAAGTCTTGGGGATGTGGAGATGCCTACAGTGATCCTTGGGGACCCAGCCTACCCGCTAATGCCCTGGCTCATGAAGCCCTATACTGGCGCCCTGGACACTGAAAAAGAACTGTTCAACTACCGGCTGAGCAAGTGCAGAATGGTGGTGGAGTGTGCTTTTGGCCGTCTCAAGGGGAGATGGAGAAGCTTACTGACTCGCTGTGATCTCAGCGAAACCAATATCCCCATTGTGATAGCTGCTTGCTGTGTGCTCCACAATCTGTGTGAGAGCAAGGGGGAGACCTTTATGGCGGGGTGGGAGGTTGAGGCAAATAGCCTGGCATCTGATTACGCCCAGCCAGACAGCCGGGCGATTAGAAGAGCCCAGCGGGACGCGCTGTGCATCCGGGAGGCTTTGAAAGCTAGGTTCCACAGTGAGCAGGGTAACCAGTGACTTTTAAGTTTCTGTACAGAGAAGCTGAACCTGCCCCCGTTTCTTTACCCAGTTACTGTTGACTATCCTCTCCAGTTACAGACCCCCTCCACCCCCTTCCAAAAAAATAAAATCAGTTTTATTTTGTTAATGAACACCGTTGTCTTTATTACTGTTTTCGCGGGAATGTTTTAAACCTGGGACGCAGACTGTGGTGGGGAGCGGGTGTAGTGTACTGATGCAAATGATCCTTCTAAACTCCAGGAATGACAGGATTTGCAGTGGCGGACTGGTTGTTTCAACGGAGCCTGCCAGCCCTCCTGAGCGGGACTGCGTGTATGTGGGGGCTATGTGACTTTATGGCAGGGGGAGGAGGGTTACAGATCCCCTGCTGCGTGGCTCTGTGATCCAGGACAAGGACCGCTGCATAAGATCTGTAACTGCCCTCCCCCGCCACAAAGTCACAGAGCAACCCCCCCCCCCACGCACAGAACATGAAAACCACCTCCCAGACTGACCAGGGTAACTAGTCACTGCACTGTGTGTGTGCCCTGCTGCTGGACCTGCCCCCGCCTGTGTACCCTGCTAAAGGTGACTGTCCTGTCCAATTACCAAGCCCCTTCCCCCCCTTCAGACAGACTGTCCCACAAAAGAACATGATTGAAACACTAATGAACAGAAACGTGTTTTTTATTAACAACCACACATGAAACTGGGGGGTGAAACTTGGACGGGGGCTTGGGTGAGGCGGGCAGGAAAGGACTTTTCAAATTTTGGGGAATGACAGCCTTCTGGTGCTTGAGCAGTCTGCAGGGGTCGAGTGAGAGTTTTCACGGACTCTGCCGCCCCTCCTTCTTTGGACTTTGGGCGAGGGGGGTATGGGACTTGGTGGCGGGGGAGTGCGGTTGCTGATAGACTGCAGCGGGGCTCTGTCCTCCTGCCTCCGTTCCTGCAGAACATCAACAAGGCGCCGGAGCGTGTCCGTTTGCTCCCTCAGAAGTCCAAGCAGCGTTTGAGTCGCCTGCTGGTCTTCCTGCCGCCACCTCTCCTCACGGTCCATGTGTGTCCGGTGCATTTGGGACAAATTCTCCCTCCAATGGTTCTGCTGTGCTGCCTGGGCTCGGGAGCAGCCCATTAGTTCTGAGAACATGTCCTCTCTCGTCTTCTTCTTCCTCCGCCTAATGTGCGTTAGCCTCTGGGAGTGTGATGCCAGGCTGGGTTGGGAGACAGTCGCAGATGTGGCTGTGGGAATGAGAAAAAGGTAGTGAATTCCTCCGAAACATAAATGTAGTTGTGAACAAAGAACATAGTCTTTCTCTGTGAACAAGACCATGCACCGCACCTCTCACATGCGCACTCAGGACAAGGTCGAATTTTCGGACCTCGCCGTCAGTGCCTGGGGTCTTGCACTGCCGATCTGGGAAGTGGGGCAGGACACCGGAATTTCTGTAGCAGGCAGACATGGTAAGCCGTAGACTTGTGGCTGCTTAAAACTTTAGTAGTACCACTGGCCTCCATTCACATTGAAAGCAATGCCAGTCTCTGCTGCCAGCAATTGGCCAAGCATGAACTCTGGCCCTGCCCCACCCCCTCGCGGATGTCCCAGGGAAAGATCCCTGTATGCTGAGACTTGTGGCTGCTTAAAACTTTAGTAGTACCACTGGCCTCCATTCACATTGAAAGCAATGCCAGTCTCTGCTGCCAGCAATCGGCCAAGCATGAACTGTGGCCCTCTCCCACCCCCTCGCGGATGTCCCAGGGAAAGATCCCTGTATGCTGCCCCTCTCCCGCCTCCACCGCGTGGCTGTAAACCAGCGGTTACAGTTCTATAAAGGAACTTGCAAGCAGTCCCAATACTAACAGTCCCCTACCTAATTCAAAGCAGGTCATCATGAGCGACATAACAATAATGAGGATCTCGGACAGCGAGAAGGAAAGGATGCTTCGGGAAAGCCAGCAAAGACCAGGGCCCTATGCCGCCATGCTGTGCAAGGCAATGATCCCGGAGTACTTGAGGATCTCCTGGCGCGGGAACGTCTCCTACTTCGGAGGACCCACTAAGGCCGCTCTCCCCAGGAACCTGATGAACAGGCTTTCCCATTACCTCCAGGAGAGCTTCGTCGAGATGTCCCTGGAGGATTACAGCTCCATCCCCGGTCATATAGACCGCATTTTAATATAGCTGCAGTGGCAGGGACTAAAGAGTGGAGCAGCTTGGGCAGCACAATCATGCACAACCGGACACTGTTAGATTTTTTTTAAATAGTTGGAACTGAATACTTAAGCGCCCAGGGTAAAGAAATCATGAAGAACACATTGTTCTTATTCTTAATATTCCAGTTTTGTTAAAAATAAATGTTTACATGTTTAAAACACTTACTGCTTGATCCTTCCCCTGAATCTGTGTCCGGGTTACATGCTGGGGAGGGTTGGTAGGGGATCTCTGTAAGGGTGATGAAGAGCTCCTGGCTGTTGGGGAAATCAGCTTGGTAAGCGCTGTCGACTGCCTCGTCCTCCTCATCTCCTTCCTCATCTTCCCCGTCCGCTACCATGTCCGAGGAACCGGCCGTGGACAATATCCCATCCTCAGAGTCCACGGTCAGTGGTGGGGTAGTGGTGGCGGCCGCACCTAGGATGGAATGCAGTGCCTCGTAGAAACGGGATGTGTGGGGCTGGGATCCGGATCGTCCATTTGCCTCTTTGGTCTTCTGGTAGCCTTGTCTCAGCTCCTTGATTTTCACGTGGCACTGCGTTGCATCCCGGCTGTATCCTCTCTCTGCCATGGCTTTAGAGATCTTCTCATAGATCTTTGCATTCCGTCTTTTGGAGCGCAGCTCGGAAAGCACGGACTCATCGCCCCACACAGCGATCAGATCCAAGACTTCCCGATCAGTCCATGCTGGGGCCCTCTTTCTATTCTGGGATTGCACGGCCATCTCTGCTGGAGAGCTCTGCATCGTTGCCAGTGCTGCTGAGCTCGCCACGCTGTCCAAACAGGAAATGAGATTCAAACTGCCCAGACAGGAAAAGGAATTCAAATTTTCCCAGGGCTTTTCCTGTGTGGCTGGTCAGAGCATCCGAGCTCGGACTGCTGTCCAGAGCGTCAACAGAGTGGTGCACTGTGGGATAGCTCCCGGAGCTATTACCGTCGATTTCCATCCACACCAAGCCTAATTCGATATGGCCATGTCGAATTTAGCGCTACTCCCCTCGTTGGGGAGGAGTACAGAAGTCGAATTTAAGAGACCTCTATGTCGAACTAAATAGCTTCGTGGTGTGGACGGGTGCAGGGTTAATTCAATGTAACGGCGCTAAATTCGACATAACAGCCTAGTGTAGACCAGGCCACAGAGGTGTGAACTGCCCCACTTATGCAATGGGTGCTAACTCAGTTGCCAATGGTACTTTCAATGTCAACGTGGTTCTCTATTTCACTGCTCACCAACATGTGGACGGAAGAGGAAGAATCCTATTATGAAGCTCTACAGCAGCTTTTCCCAAAGGGGAGAAATAAAAGACTAAGGCCCAAGTGGGGAGGCATAGGAGATGGAACAGTGGAGATGTGCAGGCCTTTAATGCCACATGGCAGGAATGCAGTTTCATTTTGATGGAGGGGCCTCACCTTTCAGGAGCGTGAGAAACCCTGCTGTGAATATCAGAGCATCCCTTCAGAGCGCTCAACCCTGCTGTTTCCACAACATCGAGGGTAAAATCCTCACCCCACTGAAGTCAGTGGGAGCTTTGCCATTGTCAAGGGGGCCAGGATGTCACCCAACTGTATTACTCTGGCATCCTCTCCCAACAGCTAACGTAATGCCCACCCGTCACTCCCCGGGAGGGCAGCAATAGCTGTGAGATTGATAGGAGAATATGTGTCAACCTAGACTGATCTAGACTCCTTTTGAGTCCCACTAGCTGGACAGTAACTTATGATCCTTGTGCACCATCCCCTCTGATTCTGTCCCACTCAGTCTAATCTACTGCTGTTCGTGCATCAAGTCCAGAAGAGAAGAGGATAGCAGGAAAAGGAATTAACAGGAGAAGGTATGAATGTGTAAATTAAAATGCCCCTGCCTAGCTGATCATACGCCCTCTCGCCACTCTTTGGCATATAAATGACACCAACATAGGTGCCCTTACACCGTGTACATACATCTAAGAGTATGTCTACATTGCGATCAAAAAGGTGCGACTTGCAGCTCATGTAGACATACCTGAACTGGCTTTAGTCCAGCTACCTTGGATCCTGGAGCAATGAAGCTGCATGTGATGGGGTAGACAAACCCCACACTGGATAACACAGGGTTAATGAGCTAATGTAGGCCCAGGGAGCCCTGCCCCATCACACCTGTGAGATGGCAGAATTGGAGGGAGGAGCTTAAAAGGGAGAAACTGGCTCAGTTGATGGCAGACCTTCAGTCATCTGCTCCTGGAGAGAGGACCTGCTGAAGGGAGGACCTGCTCGGACAACTCCTGCCCCTACCCGGAGGAAGGGAGGGCCAGTGCTGTCTCGCCTTGAGAGGAGACTGTTCTTCCGGATTTGTGAGCTCCGTTTAGGGCCATAGCCCGATGCATGCCCCCTGAAGGAGGAGAGCCTTAACCCAGCATGGGGATGATTAAATTCTGTTCAACCACCCTGTCAGGACAGCTGTCTGGGGCCCAGCCAGAGGGCTGAGTCTCTTAGGACTGAACTGGAGTGGGAAAGCCACCCTGACATTGCAGAGCACCCACCTGGGAGAGTGCTAGGGCTCGCTCCAGAGCCGAGGGGGTGCCCTGGGGAAGTAACTCCGGTGACATGTGGCACCACAGACTAGCTGCACGAGTAGTTACCCAGAGTTTGTACAACCTCTGTAGAAGCCACAAGTTGACTGCTTCACTCCCCAAGCTAGCTCCATTAAAACGAGGGTGGAGCTGGCTATGCAAGCTGCAAATCACACTGCATGATTGTAGTGGAGACATCCGGTGTGAATGATTAACATACACCAGCTACAAATCCCGATTTGGGCCCCTGTGCCACTAATTCACTTAGTATTCTTAGCTAACTGCTGCCAAAGATCTCTCCCCTATGATGCATTATTTACCAGGGTGTACTTCTCAATCTGCCCATAATTTTCTTGAGAGAATTTAGTTGCTTTCAACCATGTTATACAGCTTCCTGGCCCCTTAATTCACCTTGGCTCGAATATAAGATGAATAGCTGCTCTCAGGTCCAGCAGCCATTAGGAATATCAGCAGGAGGCATCCATGGGTAATGCTTCCACCAGAGAGAGAGGGAAAGCTCCCATTGATGGGAGTGCCTGAAACTGTCAGCACATGCTTCAAAGGTGTGGAGAGTTTGAGGGTGGTTAGGTGCAAGAGAGACAACAACAAGAAAGCAAACATCCTTTCCTGCTAAGAGAGTGGAAGGTAGGTGTGTGGTGGGGGTGGGGGAGATATAGTTGCTGGTTAGCACAAGGAATATATATCTGATCTTTGAGGATACTGGCATTGTATAGGGAAGGTATGCTGTAATGAATGGCAAGCAGATAACCACAGCAATAGAGTCTGGTAAGTGTTCATGGGGAAACTAAAGTGCACTAGGAGAAGGATAAGAGTGCGTAGTATTTCTCCCACCCTTTGTCTTGGCTGGTTGGGGGCCCTCTAGCTGCTACAATTCAAATAATAAATAACCAGAAGGGGAAAAAAAAGTGTTCAAATAGTTGAGGAGAAGTTTATTTAAAAAAAAAAAAAAGGCCGAGGTATATGCATGTGCTAAAACAAGTGTGAAAAATCCTAGAATGGCTTTTGGGTGAAGGGAAGGAGGTAATAAGATGTTCAAGTGTATTCTAGAAAGTGTGCTGGAGATTTGGCTTTTATTATTGACACAGGTATGAGAATTGTACCAAAAAAGCAGCATCTGTGTCTGTTTATAGTTTGTATATACAAAGTCACTATGTAGAGGCATAAGAATGATTTGTAGGCTGAATAAAGGTATTCTGCAGGGCAAGTGGCTTCCTGGCTAAAGCTCTTAACATGAGGGGCTGAGAACGAAAGGGACACTCCATCGTATAATAGGTGGTGGTGGAATGGCTATATGGAGATGATCTCGAGTAGCACAGAGGAGAGGTTGTTCAGCGTGGAAAGCACCGATGGGTTGTCACTTCCATTTAAAGCCCTGTCCAGGGATGGCGATTTCTATGGGAATCTCAAAACTAGGAAGATTGGAGTCTGGGGCAATACACCTGCCTTTCGGAAAGAGTGAGCTAAACTGTGCTTTGTTCACACAATTGTTGATCTTTGCAGAGATCAGGTTTTTGTTCTGTGTTTGGGGGAAGGGTTGTGGCTGAAAATCTGCCAGGTAAAATGACACCGCCACATAATGGGTGACCCCTTCCACATGCAAACCTATGCAATTACTGCACCACAAGTCCCAAACCATGGGAGGGTCCAATGGGGATGCTGCTAACAAACCTCCAATGGGATAAACCTTAACATCCGTTTTGTGCTAAACTCTTTTGATTTTTAAGTTCCTGTTTCCCAAGTTGTTAGGAATATTTTCTGGACTGCAGTTGAAAAAAAAAATCACCATAGAAACTGCTCCACAACATACTGTAGCCTGAGGAATTTATGAAGTGCCCTTCCTAGTAAACTCTGCAAAGATGCTTTATAAAAACAAACTGAAATACAGCTACAGCAAGCAGCAGCTGTAAAAAAAATCATTGAACAATAGGGCAGGCTGGAGAAATTGGAACAAAACATTTTCCTTTGGAAAAAGAGGCTTTGTTGAACTTTTGGGGGGGAAAGATCAGTTTGGGTGAATTTTACATAATTTCATTTTGGCTTGGGCTATTAATCTGTCTGCATGAGCTGCTGCAGTGCCTCATAGGAGTTGTAGTTTGGGTCCTTGTACTGCCGTCCTCCCACTGGACTACATCTCCCATGATGCACAATCACAACCCTGTATATGGGGGGGCGGGAGATATGCTTCTGTATGCTACTAACAATTTAGATGAATAAATCTGGGGCCCAACTTCTGCTCCTAATAGTACTGATTTAAATAAATACTGAAGAGGATGATGCATCTATGATCAAGAGGGAGAGTTCTCCAGAGACCTGGGCCTCATTAAATTCCAGTTCAATAAAACATGTCAAACCTGAATTCCATGAGAGGGATGCTGTTCACCAACAAAGTATTTTTTTAAAAAAACCCTACTTTTGATTGATTGAATACCTGTTTTTAGAACTTCCAAAAAATCAGTACAAATGCATCCCAAAAGCAAATGTTACTCAGTCCTGGAGTAATGTAAGTGGGGCATTTATAATGGGTATTAATAAAGTCAGGTAGCTGCATTTTGAATTAACTGGAGACTTTAAACAGAGGTCTGCAAAAGACGTATTCACAAGGAATGGTAGTAACTTAGCCTGGAGCTGAGAATATAAGGTAGGTGCAGGTGTCAAAACATCTTATGGCAAAATAACAATCCAGCAATATTTCATATAGTAAAAATCTGTGCATTGATAGAAATCTGGAACTTCTGTGACAGCTAGGAATTCAGATCAACACTGGCGGTGTAAAGCAGGATGGGGAGTGGTGCTATGAACTTGTGTCAAGAGATTCAGATCAGTGAATTTGACAAGGTTGCTTTTACAGCTAGTAGGTGCTTTCACCTCGGCACATGGGATGGAAGCCAGATCACTATCATTGTGTGTAGACAAAGAACAAACAGGCAGAAGGGGATGATACGATGCTGCTGCTGACTCGGACAAAACAAAATATGAGGCCAGATTTTCAAGGGTGCGCAGGACCCATGACTAGGGACAGATTGCCAGTTCTCATGTAAAAAGAACGAGGAGTATTTGTGGCACCTTAGAGACTAACAAATTTATTTGGGCATAAGCTTTCGTGGGCTAAAGCATCTGATGAAGTGGGCTGTACTCCTGTTTTTGCCCCTTATATTTAGTCAATGCCCAGGAGAGGTTCTACTTCATGTGAAACGTAGGTGATGGTCTTCATTTCTTGTTGGTATCTAGATTCTGTTGTCATACTACTGCTCTACTATTTGGACTGACTGAGAACGGGTGCTTAGGAAAAGTTTCTCCCAAGCTTAATAAAGCCGTTTAAGAAGTTTTCCACTGAACTTTGATTGAAAAAAAAGTGGCTTGGGGACCAAATGGAAGTTTTCCCAAGGAAGTTTATTTTTGTAGATTTTTGGCGGGTAGGGGAAGGGAGATGTTATAGAGCAAAAAAACTTGACAAATTCAGCGAAAATTTGACCAAACAAACAAGTGTTTCCTTTGTTCTTCATGGGAAAAAATATTTCTCAACCAGCTCACATGACAGAAACAGAAAGTAAAATTTCCCCTTGTGTGTTGGGCAGAACATGTTTGACTCGTGTTTTGAATGCATATGGAAACACTTAGGTAATCATATGCAGTGTTGTAGCCATGTTGGTCCCTAGCTATTAGCCAGATAAGGTGCGTGAGGGAACATCTTTTATTGGACCAACTTCTGTTGGAAAGAGAAGCTTTTGCACTTACACAGAGCTTGTGCAGAGGTGAGAGGCAGTGGGGAATCAGTAGTATAGCCTAGTGGATAGGGCACTGCACTAGGACTCAGGAAACCTGCATTCTAGTCCCAGCATTGCTGCTGGGTGACCTTGGGCCAATCATTTGCTTCTGTGCCTCTGTTTCCCATCTGTAGAACAGGGATAGTAATATTGACCTCATTTTGCAAAGCACTTTGAGAGCTAAAGATAAGACCTAGGACTTACTACAAGTTCCAATACCTGCTTTGTCTCTCCATACTAAGGGTTTACAGTGGGGCAGCTAAAGGATGGCTAACCCGGGGCACATCCCCAATGTAGACAAGGCGAACAGCTTAAAGCAAACAGAACCCAGAGAAGATTGAGAAACGAGAGAAAATGTGGGCACCAAGTCACCAGAAAGTTTCCCCTCTAAGCACAACTGTCTTCCCCATTTATCAGCAGCTATTCAGAGTATTGGTCTTAAACCGGTTACATGAGAAGTTTCCTGAATGAGTGGATTTCCCAATGTAGAGTATCACAATTAAGTAAGATTTGCTGAATTTTTTTACCACAATACCAAAAAACCAAAGCAGTTTCCATGATGGGATATGCCAATGCAATCAATACATGGAAAACATGAGATTGGGGCAGGCTTTATCGAAAGCCCATTGAAGTCAATGAAAAGATCCCCGTTGACTTCAATAGGATCAGAGGGAAGAGGAAGAATCTTTACACCAAGTTTGCCTTCACAGCAGAGTAAAAAAATACTGAATTCTCAATGTAATTTGTACAGTCTATACAGATAAGTCTAAGACTAGATTCGGGAGAGTAATGGGAAATTTATGCCATTCTCCAGGAAATAAACCACTTTACCTTTTTGTTATAATTCAAAGGAGATTTTATGTAACATGCTTGGTTCTTACTGTATCGAAGCAGAGATGTTCTAGTCCTTTTAGACAGAAGCTGAAGCAAAGAGCGGGTCAGCTCTGAGAACACAAGTCATGCATTAAGTGATCCAAAACAGATGAAGTGTTAAAGTTATGGAAAGTTCTTCAATCCAAACAGGCATTTCATTGTAATACATGAGAGAGAGAGAGAACAAACACACACACCCCTACCTACCTATGCTACTTCAAAAATTGTGGAATATTTAAATGTATGAACCAAAAGCAATGGGATACTGATAGCATGTTGTAATTGGCAATTAGCAGCACTGTCTGACACCAGAGGGAGATTTGATCTCCTTATGCACATCTATTGAATGGTACATTTGTTCACCTTTTTTAGGGCTTTCAGGCAAAAAAAAAAAAAAAAAAAAAAAGTCTAATGCGTGACATCCTAGAGTCCCAGCAGCAAACCAGTTACTGTTACCGCTAGCGGCCAGCCATTAACATTACTAGGCAGGTGATACTGAAAGGGGGTGGGAAGTGAGAATTTTAGATCAGCTATACCTAAAGTTGTAACTTTTCCTCCAGCAGCATTTGGAGGGATGGAAGGAGATCGTCAAGTAGACCCAAACATCCAGAAGAGGGTAACATTTCTCGATTAGCGTTTCCAGCTTTATTGTACGGCAGCGAGTCGTGGGCCCTGGGGAAGGCCGAAGAGTGATTATTGACATTTGATTCTCAATGCAGAGCAGCTGGAGAAAAAGACTAAGTGGCAAAACAAGATGAGATTGAGAAAAATTGTAGTTGAACCTACCAATTGCCTTCCTCACCAGTGGTTTGGTTATGGACGCTTTCTTAGTATGGACATGAGGATGTAAGACCAATGAATGACAAAGCATGTTTCTCAAGGAAGGAATGCCGAGGTGATCACCTGCTCACCAAAAGCGTCAGTGTCATAATAAGGTCCAAGGATCTAGCAAGAGAGCAATCCGGGTGGTGCTCAATACTCGACAAGGTTACATCCCTTGGGATTTGCCTTGATGAGGAGTGTTTTCAGCTGTTGGACAACAAATCGAGGCCCTATCTACATTAAGGAAATTCACAGTAGTGTGATTAATATTAAAGTCAGTGGGACAACTCACATGCTAGCACTTTGCTGGACCAGAGCTATGGTGCTCAGCACCTACATGGGGAAAAAAAGGGTTTACAGAATTGGATCCTTATTTATTGCAGGTAATCACTTGGGCCTAGATCCTACAAAGCTAAGAACATGCCTACTTTACACATATACTTAGTTCCATTTTCTTCAATGGGATACTCACATGTGCATAGTTAAGCACATGCATAAGTCTTTGCAGGATCAAAGTTGCATTTATGTTCATAAAACAAGGCAGCATTTTCCATTGAAAGAGTTGTGTTGGATTATTCTTCCCATTTATTCTAATATCCCATTTCTGATTTTCATGATCAATATCCTGAATAGTCAATTCAAGATATAAAGCTCTACAAACACTGCCAAATAGAACAACACATTTTTCATGCTTCTCAGTAAGATTTCTGTACATTTTTTTTTTGACGTCCAAGATTGAATATCACCAAATAATGAAATGGTTTGTTTAAGTAGCCTCATTTCATTCATCTCTAAGGGCAAGAGACCAAAAAAAATACCACAAGTAGCTACAGCTGAAAGTCAGTCTAAAGTACTGAGGTACCTAAATATACTCATCAAGAAAGTTGGCTTTACTTTTAATTTTAATACTATATGGCATAAGAGATTTGCATTGGGGAAAAAAAGTCAATTGCCTGCTTTCAGTCAAAAAGTTTGGTAACAAGGAGTTCGAAAAGTATTGGTCTGCATTCAAAGCCCTCTGACATGAATGGAAGCTATTTATTTAAATGGATCTCTGAAAGTTTCTCATTCCTCTGAGAGTATAGGAATATTCTATTCATATGTCAATTTCCCTTCTATCTGCAACTCTGTGGAAGACACTTACTGTATAGAAATCCAGGAAAACAAAACCACTCTGGAGAGCCAATGTTTCCTTCAGGCCTATGTAAGATCAAGAAAGAACCGGTTCTCTCCCTCCCCATCCCAAACATATTTCTTTATCTTTCCACAGTCTAATGATGCTGAGACTATTATAGTAGAAGAATGGAGGAGACATGACAGACTGAACTGAGGTAATGAGCCCTTTTCTTAGGAATCCTAAAGCGTTCAATATGTGAGGGGGAAGATGACTCTAAAGAGGATATAAAGGAAACTTTTATCCTTATTTCCCTTCTCCTCCAGATCTCCTTGGAAAGCCCCACATCCTAGCAGCAGCTTTTGACTAGTTTGTCAAAAAAAAATTTTTTTTTCTATGTAGAAGCGTGTTGTCCTGTAACAGGGATCTCAAACTCAAAACACCACGAGGGCCACATGAGGACTAGTACATTGGCCGAGGGCCACTCACTGACACCTTTTCATATAAAGGTACAAAAGCCCCCCTCCCGCTCCCGGCCCCACCCTCACTCCACCCCTTCCATGAGGCCCCACCTCTTCCCACCCCTTCCTTGCCCCCATTCCAACCCCTTCCCCAAAGTCCCCACCTCAGCTCCGCCCCCTCCCTGCCCCAAATCCCTGCCCCTGCCCCGCCTCTTCTCCGCCTCCTCCCCTGAGCGCGCGGCTCCCCGCTCCTTCCCCCTCCCTCCTGGAAAGCGTGAAGCGCCTAGAGGTGGGCAAAGAAGTGGGGAGTGGCACACTGGGGGGAGAGGGAGTGGGGGGAGGGGAGTTTGGCAGCCCTCAGGAAATAACTCTGGGGGCCCTGTGTGTGAGACCCCTGTCCTACAAGGCTTAATCTGGTTTGAGCCAGCATACTCTCCTCCATTCCCCAATCTCAGCCGGACCATGGGAAAAGGCAACATCTGAATCAGAAGAGACCGGAGGATCAAGGTGTGAATCATCTGCTTAGGGAAGACACCACAAGCCATGCTTCCCCAGTGCCCCACCCCAGCCAAGAGGGAGGATGGGATGGAACTCCACAGCGGAGCACCATGGGGGAGTGGAGTCATTTCCCAACACTGCTGTCAGGAAACTCTCAGATAGTAACAAAGCCACCTGACAGCAGCCCCATCCCATCCCACAAGGTCTAAGCCCCACAGCATTTAAGACAGCCAATAGTTTAACAATACCAATACAGATGCTCTGATCTGTCTCTTGGAGGAGATCAACCAGTGCAACTACAGTACCCAGGCTGACAAGGGAAAAGGGAATCCAAGTCATATAGCTATAGTACTGTATCTTAAATTATTAAAACACCAAATACCAGGCTGCAAGGGGGTTTTCACTCCCTGTGCCCCATGAAGTATTGCCTCCAGGCACTCTGTCCCCTGGAAACACTCTGTCCCCTTAAGAAAGCCACATATTTGGGTCTGAGACACTCATGCTTATTAATTGAAAACATTATTGGAACCAAAAGCATGCATTGCCATTACAGCTATTAAAGAAGGAAACAGATGTACAGAAAAAGAAAGTGACCAGTTACTGTTCATAGGTGGATCATGTTAGATTTCTCCTGTGAAGCTCTATCCCCTCACATTAAGACATATATACACATCCAAATTACTAGTAGTCTTCCAATCACCATTAAGTTTCCTGAATATTATGCATCTTGTGCAATTCCTATAAAAGGCATGTGTGGGCTTCGGTTTACATAATATGAAAATAACTTGGACAGCAAAAATTCTCTCTTTTCTAATTGGTTTATTACCGACAACACACTGATCGTGCATTCTTGACCAGATCACTTTTACTCTTTACCACATATTAGAGAAAAAAGAAAGTCCCTACTTTCCCCTTAGCAACACATTGTGTATATGTTGTCCTCCAACTTAAGCTCATCCTGTGGTCAAAACCTACCCATTGTCTTATACAGCGTCAGCAACAAGCAAGCTTATTTAATGCAACACTACACATGTCAAAGCTGAAGCCAACCAGGTCAATGTCATCTTAATCTGTCCAAACATTTGTTCAGAATGACCCATACTGACAATTCCCAATAGTGGAAGGGACGTCAAGAAGTCATCCAACCCAGCCCCCTGTACTGATGCAGAACTAAGTAAACCTGGACCATCCCTGAGAGGTATTTGTCCAACCTGTTCTTAACCTTACACAACCTCCCTTGAAAGTCAGTTCCAGAGCTTAACTACACTTGTAGCTAGAAAGTTCCACCCCCTAGCCAGTTACTCCCCATTTTGTAGTTGTGCACTTGATTTTTCCTTCTCAAGTGAAGTACTTTGCACTTCTCCATCTTGAATTTCATCCTGATGAATTCAGACCAATTCTCTAATTTGTCAAGGAAGTTTTGAATTCTAATCCTGTCCTCCAAAGTGCTTACAACCCCTCCTGGTTTGGCATCATCACCCACAAAAGTTTTATAAGCAGACTTTCTACTCCATTACCCAAAGTTATTAGTAAAGTATTGACTAGTACTGGACCAGGACTGACCCCTGTGAGGCCCTACTGGATACACACTGCCAAACTGGGAGGGAACGATTGGTAACTACTCTGAGTATGGTCTTGCAGCCAGGTGTGCACTCACCTTATAGTAGTTTCATCTAGACTGCATTTCCCTAGTTTGTTTGTGACAATGTCATATGGGCCTGTCAAAAACCTTACTTAAAAAGATGTCTATTGTTTTCCCCTATCCATTAAGCCAGTAACCCTGCCAGAGAGAAATTAGAATGGTTCCACATGATTTGGCCTTGACAAATCTATGCTGGCTATTGGTTATAATCCTATTATCCTCTAGGCGCTTACAAAATTGATTTTTGATACCTAGAAAGATACTAGAACAAGTTATTAAACTTAGGCTGATTGGTCTATATTTCCCCAGGTCCTCTTGCAACTTGTCTTTTAAAATGGGGAAACAATGTTTCCCCTTCTCTGATCCTCACCAGTCCTCATGAATTCTCAAAGTAATTGCTTCGGCAAAGTACCTTATGATGAATTTCCTCAGGTCCTGATGACTTGGATATATCTAGCCCTATTTCAATATTCTTTAACCTGTTTTCCCTATTTTGGAATGTGTTCTTTCCCGCTTGTAATTATGTTGCGTTGCTTGTCACCATTAACCTTTTCAGTGAAGACCGAAGCAAAATAAGCATTAAAACCCCTCTGTCTTCTTGATGTCATCACTTATTAGCTCTCCTTCCCTGCTAAGTAGACAACCTACACTTTTTCTTGATCCGAAGAAAGATGGATCTGGGAAACAGTCAGTGGATCGGCTACTGCAGACCAGTGGCAAAAGTTCTCCCTCGAGTCTGGTGGTGGCTGCATCTCCCAGGGAGCTCAGGACAGCTGTACTGCTAGTCTGCAGGCGGAGGTGGGAATTCTGACCCTTCTCCCCACCCAGTCCCTGAATGGAGCTCCACAGCCGCTCCCATGCAGAGTTGCAGGATTTTAAGCCAGCTATTATACTGCTGTAGTTTATTGGCTGACTTGAAATGTTCATTTTAATGTAGCATTTAGGGGATTGTGAGAACCATAATGACAAGGCATTCAGGAGAAAATATTCCTCAATTACCTCCTCCCTGTCAACATGAATTATAAACCTCACTTTATTAGTCTATAATTCAAACTTCAGAGCTTCGCCTGAACCAAATATTCCATGCGCCGTAATCGTGTCCCTTGTGAGATAGTTAAAAATTACATAAAAGCGGTGCAAGAGTTGGAAGAAAATGCATGTCAAGCATTGGCATTGGTGGGATACGGTTTCCTGGAATAGCATGGCATAAGTAGTATTACTCACAAAGGATAACATAGTTTAAATTGTCACTAAGCTGAAAGCCACTGAATTGCACAGCTTGGAGACAAGAAATCAGGCCCTTTGTGTGTGACTTTCAACAGCATCTGCTCCACACCTCCATAGAAGGAGCGTCATTTATAATTAGAAGCCGACTATCAAGCATGCCGACACAGAATCTTAGCACTTTGGCAGCACTTAATCAAAGATTGGAAAAAATGATCAGGTGATCCAGAGTGCATGCACCATGCTAGTGTCAAGAGGCTAATTGTGTGCCTCAAGCACATGCCTATCTTCGAACAGGAACACCTTAATCTGCACTTGCAGATGCTGTCAGCAATGGCACTTCAAGTATTTTGTATTGCCTTATTTGCTACATAGCCACCTGATTTCCCGGTTTCATGCCACTGCCCCCATCTCATCACCACATGAATTAGCTAGAGGACCTCTCTTAGCCCGCTTGAAATGAAAATTGTCATTTGAAGGAGAAAATAGCTGCTCTGAATATCGGCAAGGAGTGGAGGGGCTGATAGAGCCTATATGTTTTCCTCCAGCATAAAGATTCATATATCAGAAGTTAGCTTTGTCTTATATTCATCATGGTCCACAGACGAGTGGTCCCATGAAAAGAGGGCATTAATATCCTGTGACAGACCCAGACGAGTGGGGTACAGGAGTCTGGTAGAGGGTAAATATACTGGTCACTGGATGAGTAGTTTTCTGTTCCCTGAGTGACCAGAGCAGGGGCTGCACTAGAGTAATCAGGAACCTGCTAGAACCAGTGAAGGCAGGCAGGCTAATTAGGACACCTGGAGCCAATTAAGAAGCAGCTGCTAGAATCAATTAAGGCAGGCTAATCAGGGCACCTGGGTTTTAAAAAGGAGCTCACTTCAGTTTGTGGGGGGAGTGTGAGGAGCTGGGAGCAAGAGGCGCAAGGAGCTGAGAGGGAGAGGGTGTGCTGCTGGAGGACTGAGGAGCACAAGCGTTATCAGACACCAGGAGGAAGGTCCTGTGGTGAGAATAAGGAAGGTGTTAGGAGGAGGCCATGGGGAAGTAGCCCAGGGAGTTGTAGCTGTCATGCAGCTGTTACAGGAGGCACTATAGACAGCTGCAGTCCACAGGGCCCTGGGCTGGAACCCGGAGTAGAGGGCGGGCCCGGGTTCCCCCCAAACCTCCCAATTGACTTGGACTGTGGGTTCTTCCAGAGGGGAAGGCCTCTGGGCTGTTCCCCAACCCACATGGTGAATCTCTGAGGCAAGAAAATCCGCCAATAAGCGCAGGACCCACCAAGATAGAGGAGGAACTTTGTCACAATCCCTAGGTTTTTTTATGCTTGCATTTAATTGTTTATGAACATAATACAGAAACAAACTCTGGATATTATTCAGGAAAAAGATATTGCTGAAACAGAGCTGAAATCAACATTTGTTACAGAATCTGTGCCCCTAGATCAGTGCGATAGGGTGTGTTTAGATAAAAATGTAGTTTAGATGTGTAGTGGCTGGATCAATGCTTCTTTGCTCCTACTAGCAATTATTCTAAGAATGCATTAAGCCCAAGGCAGAATGCACAGCACACACTGGGAGTGGTAAATTCAATCCAAACTTGGAACAAGGGAGCTACTGAAAGAAGGAATATTATTGAAATGAAGACACGGCAGGTGAAAGAGTTAGGAGTTTAATAGACTAGTCGGTAGGTCACAAATACAGAAGAAGAGCAGTTCTCTCACTCCTGATAGATGTGAGCCCCCTGAAAAGGTTAGTTTAGGAAAGACAGCTTCCAGTCACTACTAGAAAGAGTGCTATGCCCTCATGAAAGCAATATATCGGTCAAAATGAAGCCTTTATTCTGAAATAAAGTTTCATGGATTGCTATTTTCTGACCACCAAATGTGTTTGTTCTGAGGCAGTAGTGCTTCTGTGGGTAACTTGGGTGTTCATTATATGGGGGCCCTGTTAATACTGAGGGTGGATCACAGCTTAATGGAGAGACTGTCCTGTGGATGCTTCCCATCCCATTTATTATTACCCTGGCCACTTCCCTTGGCATCCAGTCACACAACTCTCCTGTGAGAACTATTTTTCCATTTATGCAATTGCTGTACCATAAAGGTCTGAATTTGTGCATGAGAGAGGGGGTAACAGGGCTGTGATGTGTCAGGCATGTCCCTGCTTATCATTGGATGACCAATATGTCCATCAACCCAACTGTTACTCCTTTGAATGTTAATATTGCATAATCCCACCCTAACCTGAAAAGGAAGCTGATTAGAAGAGAGAAGAAAGTTAACATTTCAGCCAACAGAATTCTGAAGAGGAAAAAAGAGGACCCAGAGAGGGAATTATAGGTGTTGGGACATTATCTGAGCTAAGCTCCTTGGAGGGCCAGTGAGGAGAAAAGCAGAAGGTTAGGAGAATCTAGGCTAGAAAGTCTGTCAGCTAAGGGCCAACTTCATTTGCACTTCATTTGCATCAACTGATGGGAGCAGCTCAAGTATTTGACCCTAATAATAATAAAGATGAAAAAGCTTAAAGGCAAAAAATGAGTCTAAACTGTATCTGTAACAAAGCCTGAGGTGCCAACTGGAGGATTAACCCCCCCCCCTCGATTTCAAATCTAGTGTAAGACTCAAAGGGCACTCTCCTCTTCTGGAAGAGTGGCATTGCCGGAGCTACTGTCTGGGTGACTCACTCTCAAGCCTGCTCACCTTACAGACAAGATTCTGAGAGATTATTCGCATGACAGTAACACCTAAAAAGCCCTACCTGAGATCAGGGCCCCATTGTGCTTGTGCCGAACAAAGGCAGGAGAGATCCCTGCGCTGAGGAGCTAAACAGACAAGGCAGACAGAGTGTGGGAGGGGAAAACAGACGTGAAGTGACTTGCCACAGGCTGAACTGGGAATAAAACATCTCTCTCCAGAACCCTAGTACAGTGGCCGCTCCACTGGAGCGCATTGCCTCTTAAGCTACAGCCAAGCTCAATTCTTTTCTTCGTGCCCCATCACCAGTAATGAAGTTTCAGGTATGCCGATTTAAGCCCTCAGTCACACACCCGAGCAATGCTATTGTCCTCATGGGGTTGCCCAGGGTAGCTCATTGGATGCTAGTAGCCCATCTCATTGATGAAGCATGTGACCACATCACTTCTAGGCTCACGAACAAGCACTGCTTGCACTCCAGTAGTGGGGCAAGCCAACAGAGGATTATCCCTGGAAGTCGGCCTCCTTCAGGGGAGGCTATGGCCTGTGTGGCAGTCCCATTCAGACCAGAAGCAGGTTCCGTGTAGAAGACTAGAGAGAACAGCCCCATACCAGGCCCACCTTCACTCAGGGGGATTTGGGGCTTTAGCTCTCTGGTGGGAGCCGGGTCCCAGCCAGCCCATCCTTCGGGAAGCTCGCGCTCTCCCTCCCAACTGAGCTAACTCTTTCAACTACCCCCTCCAAGCCTGACAACTCTGGCAAGTGTAGCAGGTGGGGCTGATTGTGTTCAGAGCAGCTTATTAGCCCTTCCTAGACCAGTGGGAGGTTTCTACACCCCACCCCCCCTCACAAAGCACAAGAATAGGACTTTGGCTTATTCCCATCATTGCAGAGCAAACTCAGCTAGTGGGAGTCAAGGGCAGCAAGTCGTGTTTTTGGCACTCAAGTGAGCAGCTAGAGGGGATTAGCTCCGTTGGGTAAGAAGCAGCCATTTGTGCAAAGGCATTTGTCAGAGTAGAACCACGCTTCACAGTTAATTGAAACAAGGGGGCCTGATTTTCAATTGCCTTGTGCAGTCACCGACACCTGTGGGGACACACCCTCCAGGGCTTGCAATGACCTCAAACTCATTTCACGTACGCCTCCGAGAAGCCATCAGAAAGCAATGACTTTCCTCGCTGCTGATGTGACCCGGATTTGAACCAACCGCCTTGATGCTCTTTACAGATTCCCAGGCACCAGAACAGATTCATACTTGGAGCAAGCAGAACAGCAGGTTCTGCAAAGCACCGGGAAACAGGAGGAGGAAAGAGTGAGGTCACTAAGTATATTGCATTAGAGTAGACAATTCAGTTTTGGTGGCTGAATCTTTCCAGGTGGTCGGCAGCGTGCAGAGCCACAGAGGGGAGAGGTTAGCGAGCAAAGAGAATGAATTGGAGAATCAGAGAAGCTCTGAGAAGTGTTTGGAAAATTCACAGATTGCAAAAAATCCTTTTCTTCATCCAGCTTCTGCCCCGTTCTGATTAGGAAGGTTATTTCTATTTGCTGGAGGAGAGGGGAACCATACAGCAGACTGCCAGACATGGGGTTTTCCCCTCGAGTCCCCATCACCAATTGGAGGAGCTCACCAGCCAAGCCCAGACAAGGGGGTGGATCACCCAGCACACCCAATCTGGGGACAGAGGGTGTTCAAGCCTCTCACATGCCAGACAAATTCGAGATACTGATCCCATAGCTAAGGCTAAGATTTTGTCACGGATATTTTTAGTAAAAGTCACAGACAGGTCACGGGCCAAGAAAGAAAAATTAATGGAAGCTATGACCTGTCCGTGACCTTTACTAAAAATATCTGGAACAAAATGAGTATCGGCAGGTCCTCACACCGCCTGAAGCGGGGCAGCCGCGCAAGGGCTAGGAGCTGCCTGCAGCAACTGGGAGCTGTTGGATACCGCTGCCACCTGCAGTTCTGGGGGTCCCCTGCTGCCTGTGGCAGCCGGGAGCTTGGGGGTTCCCCTGCCACTGGCAGCTCCAGGGTCCCCCACCAGCCGTGGCGGATGGGAGCTCGGGGGTTCCCCCACTGCCCATGGTGGACAGGAGCTGCGGGGGCCACCAGAGGTGGCGTGGGTACCCCGCAGCTCCCTGGCCCTGTGGGTGGAGGGGACCACGCAGCTCCTGACCACCACAAGCTGAAGTCACAGAGGTCGCTGGAAGTCACAGATTCTGTGACTTCTGTAACTTCCGCGCCCTCCATGACTAAGTCATAGCCTTGCCCATAGCCCATTCTTCTCCCCACTGGGGAAAGTATGCAGCAGCGCAACATGAAGCCGTGACAATGAAAGTGGAACGCATCCTTCTGTTAAAGCAGAGGCTGGAGAGGCAACCTCTAAAATGCTATTATCCAGAGCAACTCTGTGGGAAAGCATGCAAAAAAATAAATCCACAGGACAGATTTCAGGACAGGAGCGTCTTTTTGTTGTGTTTCTACAGCACTAGTCCCATTGTGCTAGATGCATCTAGGTCCTACTCCAATGTCAATCCTAGATATCGCCACACTGTGTCAAAATATTTAAAAGCTCTTACACTTGGGGCGATAGAACCACAAGAACTTAAAATGCTTCTCCAGGAAGGTATGTTTATCATCGAAAGCTCTGATTCAGGAAAGCACTTCAGCATGTGTTTAGGTCTGTCCATGTTCAGAAAAGCCCTGAGGCCCAGATACTCAAAAAGGTGTTTTTGGCTCCTAGCTTGCATGGATTTCAATGCAAATTAGGAGCCGAATACCTTTGAGGATCTGGGCCTAAGCATGTGCTTAAAGTCAAGTACATGTTTAAACTCTTTCCCAAGTAGGAATGGCTACTTGGACTGCAGCCTGAGAAAAAGAAAGAAAGAAAGAAAGAAAGAAAGAAAGAAGATAAAGTAACTAGTTGTAGTGTTAGTCCTGCACTAACCCCTTACATGACTCCCATCTCCATCAATATTTTTATGGTGGGGCCCATGGGCCAATGGGGCTTGTGCTCCTAAATTCCTTGGGCACTTCTAAAAACCTCCCCCTGAAAGCAATGAGGTCATTTTGCACATAGTTCAGACTAGGGAAACCATCTCCTGGAGGAATCTGGAAGGAGCCCTGGGACAGGGCAAGTGAATCCTGCTGGTCTGTGACAAAACAGCCAGATATCAGAAAAGTTTGTTTCACCTGCTGGAACAACCAGGTCAACTCAGTCCTGAGGCAGTAGACTAAATAGAGGGGTAAACAGTTTTTCCCCCTATGATGGTGCAGGGGCTTTCCTCTAGAGTTCAAACCATTGGCAAACAGCTCACAGCAGGCCTCCAAAGAGGAAAGATGCGTGAGCTGAAGCAGAATTGCTAATCTCTTAGGAGATATCACCGAGGATGGAAAAAGATATTACTACAATTTTTTTCTTAGCTGTTATCCCATTTGGGGGATATTGCTTGAATGCCTGTAATCCCTCTGCATTTGCCATTTCTGTTTATTAGCTCCCCATGTGTATTCACAGATGTCAATGTAGAAGCTCAGCTGTCCAGGTTTCAAACCGAATAGGGGAATCCAACTGACCAAATATCCTGTAGCTCTTTTAGTTTAATAACCCCACATGGTCAGATTATGCCCTTATCACCCCTTCAGAAACTGATCTTTCATTATGCAGATGGTAACATTTCTCTTTAGGGGGCCAAGACTGAAGCTAATGCAAGTGACCATGTAACTTGAAGAAAATGGCTATTACTATGTACACCTCTACCCTGATATAACACGACCCGATATAACACGAATTTGGATAGAACGCGGTAATGCAGCACTCCGGGGGGGGGGGGGAGGGGGGCTGCTCACTCCGGTGGATCAAAGCAAGTTCGATGTAACGCGGTTTCACCTATAACGCAGTAAGATTTTTTGGCTCCCGAGGACAGCGTTATATCAAGGTAGAGGTGCATCTGGAAGAGATCTATAATATTTAAAAAAACACAAACAAACAAAAAAAAAAACCTGCAGTTTGGTTTCTCAAATACAGCCCCGAGCAACCCAAATAGTAATAAACTAGGAAATCCATAATAAAATGGTGTTAAATGCCCTATACAGCAATCAACCACTTTATAAACAAGCTACATCCTGTCCCATGCCATCTGACATACTCATATGCCAACACCCCCCAAAAATCCTCAACTCTACCCCCTTAGTAACACCAGCCTCTGACCTTCATTTATTTGTTCCATCCTTCATTAGATCCTTGCTTTAAAAAGACATTGTTTGCACAATTAAGGAATTACATGATTCTTGCCCTGCCTTTAAAAATTAGAGGTTTTTTGGATCTAGTAATTTTTCCTGAAGTGCGGAAGACTAAGGCACTTGTGGTACTAGTAGAGAGAATATACCACTGCCATACTTCTATCTTCCTTCAGGGCTATGCTAAATTCCATTGGGGCCATAGCTAGCCAGAGGGCCGCTATACTACACAGAGATTGCTGGAGCACAGGGACATTCCAGCTATCCCATGACCATGGGCCCAGTGCCAAAAGCTAGAAGAGGAGAGGGGCCCAGTATGACAGACTTATACTGTGCAAGGTGGCGAGATGTAATTTAGATAAGAACAGTTCATGGTCCAAAGATGAATGTATTCTCCCACTAAATGTTATAAGCTATATATATATGGAGATATACCTATCTCATAGAACTGGAAGGGACCCTGAAGGGTCATCGAGTCCAGCCCCCTGCCTTCACTAGCAGGACCAAGTACTGATTTTGCCCCAGATCCCTTAGTGGCCCCCTCAAGGATTGAACTCACAACCCTGGGTTTAGCAGGGTTTAGCTAATGCTAGTTATTCCTTTTCATACAGTAGAAGTTATTACTTTATATAACTGGTGCAGTTATTCTCACTGGAAAGGTTTTTTTCAATCAGAGTTCCTGATTTAGTCCTGGTATTTAAACACTCCCCAGCTCTAATGACAGTGCATTGTTAAATACAGAAATAAACTTAAGCATGAGGCTGAATCCGTAAGACACTAGACTCATCCGACTGAGGGGAGCAAATGTGTTAAGGGCATATGGAATTTAAAAAAAAAGAAATTACTGGCTTAAAATATCTTCATCTCAATAAAATGCAATTCTGTCATTTAGACCCCTTCCCACCGAATTTACACGTACAAAATGTACAAAAATAAGGAAATTCCACTTTTTGGTATTAAACCAAAGCTCCTTCCCTTTCCTGTTCACGTGGTTCGCACTTCATTTTACCTAGGGGCATGTGCATGCTTAACAAGTGTAGCCAGCTAAAAAGGTATACCCTGCTCATGCAAGCAAACTAGAACTACCAAAGAGAAAGCCATCGGGCATTAGTCATTAAAAATTGAATTAACAAGGCATTCTGCAATCCTGCTGTCAAATTATTATTTTTTAAACAAAGGATTTAAAGGAAGCATAATGTTCCAAATCCAGTAAGAGGGAAGCTGCAGTGGTAAGCCTTCTAGAAGCACGTCATGCCACAATAGGCAAACAGCAGACACCACCATTCGGTCAACTTCACGTACCTTCTTTATACACATGCACTTCATATATAAACTTGAAAGTGTCTGTCTACTTTAAGATGACGGTGTCACATCATAGCTCAAGTGGTGTTACCACCATAGAAATGGGCACAAACAATGACACTATCAACATTTTAAAATGACCCCTTTGAAATATTAAGGTTGGTTGACTTAATGACTAATTGAGACAAAATTAGATTTGTGACCTCAAAGCGTCACAATCATCTAAAGGGTAAAACAAAATTAATAAATTGGTACAGGTTTCATTGAAAGGTAACAGGACTAGTGACGTTTCTAGTCAACGTAGTCCTCTTGTTCACAGTATTGGTCTGAGAGCAGGTGGGTGACTACAATCTTCAGTGTGTACACAGTTCTGATGACAGACAGTTATTTGGGCAGCAACCCCTACTGGTACAGGCACAGATAAGGTCTTGTAGAAGCTCAGATGCCATTGAAGAATCCAGGAAACAGTTCATCCACAATCCCGATCCATGCTGCAATGGTGACCCAATATCTGGTTTACCAATGTGCGAAGACATCCATATCTTTGTTTGTAAAGATTCTCTTTTGACTTGCTTTTCGTAAGTGTCCTCACATGGGGGAGTTTGGCTGGTGACTTGTCCTTTTTGATGGCTAGGTTGAGATGCAAGCACTTCAGATCTCTGCTGGTCTCCCTTCCTCACGTGCTCTGGTCAGATTGCACTGCTACCAGCTTCTTTGCTGCAGAAATTGCAGCCTGCCTTTTTTGGGCAGGATCACAAGCAGCAAGATCCCTTTGTTTTGACAGTCTCATCCTGTTACTGTGTGTCCTGCAGGAAGTATGTTGCAGAAGTCAGGAATGAGTGCATCACCAGTTGCATGCACATGTATGAAGCAACACTTGTCAATTGTGCGGGTAAGGTGCCTGTTTCAGTCCATGTTATCTGTGTTCCATTTTTTGAAATTATGAAACCACAAGGACCAAAACAGCTGCATCAGGTGACCTTTGACACTGAGGCCCAAAAGCTATATTGGCACATAGAGCATGCAGAAACATCCTCGTGCCAGCTTCCTCTTTAGTGCATTTGAATCGTATATTCACAGGGGACTTTTACAAGTAAGTGCATTTTGGATGCCATGTTTAGAAATTTTTTCCATGGTGGTATCCAATCACCTGGTATTTCTTGCATCTAACTTCAGAGTCTGTCCAGAGCTGTATTTCTGCAGTTTTCCCAATTACTGTTGTCATATCTGTCAAAGAGACTGATCACAGAATTAGCTTTGTCGAATCCTTTTAGGATTCCTCAAGTACTCAGCAACCAAATTGAATGGGTCAAATTGATCATACAGATGATGGCTGAAGACAGCCATGGCATCTCTGATGTGCACTGTGGTTTCTTTGTTGGGTGCTCTTAGCTCATGGATTCATTCAGCTTGAGCTTCCAGCTGATGCCCTTGTTGGTTCTTTCTCATTCCATCAGCGTGGAAAAGGGACATAGGCACAGGCTCCATTGGGTGACTGAGATCAGTTGCCACTAAAACATCTCTCTCATTAAGGACAGGGGTCTGAGGAACACAGTTTCCGGACTGATTGCTGTTGTGATTGTCCCACCCTTGCCAGACTTAATTTTGATCTTCCTGGCCATCTTAGCAAGTGTTTTGATCCCAGAAGAAGCGACTTGCCCCCCTCCCTACCATCAGAATCAAGTGCATCTCGCAAATCTCCCCATTTGTTCTTCACTAACATCTATTTTCAGACAAGACTCTTGTATATCTGATGTTACATGCAGTCCAGTAGATTGTTGTAAGCACCTCCCAACGTGATTCAGAATCAAATGGGTTCCTCATATGGTTGAGGACGTGGTTGGTAAGAGCTGTAACATGCTCTTCATCCCTCTACAGTGCAGAGGCAAGGACTTGTTTGTGGAGTTCATCTTCACTACTTTTTGTCAACCACTTCTCTCTCTCTCTCTCTCTCTCGTAGCTTTTGCAAATTCATAGTATGAAGCTGTCTACTGTCATCTAACACTAATGCTGACCTCTGCATAAGTGTCACTGAATCTGAAAGCTAGTTTTAGAATATTTCAAGGGCTAGTACTGCATGCATAGAGAATAAAAATTAAAACCTTCTACCGGCAGACTGGATGCTACACTTGTATAAGTATAAATACAGAAATATTGCATAGCCAGAAGATATAAATGTACATGAATTCTGAATGTAGTACAATGTATAGACGTGCAATCTAATGCTACTGGTGCACAACCTTCACTGGGAGACTGTCCTGGTCAGCAAATTTAAATTGAAAAATATAGGAAACTATTACTTGATACATTGCATATTCTTAATTGTCGAGGTGAAAAGAATTCATGTTAGGATATTGCAAAGTGTTCATATCTGCCATTTTTGCCACATGCTAAACAGCTTCATCACTTCTAAAAAAAATACTTGACCATGCAAAAAAATTAAAATAAAAAAGAGGCAATAGAAATCTTTTAGCTTTGACCAATGAACACCACACTGAGGTGTTGAAATTAACTTAAACAGTAAGAACTGTGGTCAGTGATGTTGCAGTGTTTCTGGAACTGTGCAAAAAAAAAAAAAAAAAAAAGACTCATTTTGGGTACCATTGATTCACCTCTCCTACAGCACCACTTGACAGATCCACATCAGCCCTCGTCTAAACATACATAAAATAAGGCTTCAAATGCGGTCTGATGTGTGTGTGTGTGGGGGGGGGGTGTAGTGTGGCTACATTAAACTGCAAAGATATGGCCTTTTTTGGAGAATTGCCACACACCTATAAGTGTTAGAGTAGCAACATGATGCAAGCATCATTGAAGCAAACATGATCCTGCAGGGCTATTGGGGAAAGGGCAGAACTTTCATTATGCCTTTAGAATTCTCCATGCAATTTGGATATTAATTTGATCACTGACATATATTGAGTCTCCATTTTTGAGCAGACAAAGTGGCATTATACAGGAGGGAATTGCTTTCAGACACACTGCTAGCACCACGGGTGTACTCTGGTTCCCACACGATATGCATTAAAGGTGGAATCACTATTCAGTTTGGAAAAATGCTAGCTAGCAGATCTGTGGATGATCTGAAACACTTTTTCCATGGGATGGAATACTTGAAACAGTACTGCTAAGACCTTGGGGTGATAGAGGCCAGCAAGTTAGACATGAGTTTGTAGGGTGACATGACTACTTTAAAAATGTAGCCCAAAACTCAACTGAGAAGCATGAAAAACAGGGCATGAAAGAAATACCGGTCATCAATTTCTCTTCCCCACTAAAGCAACCTACTATACTCTGAATTTTTGGCTAACTGTTTGGGTTAAGAATGGGTTCATAATAGGCCTCCATGTCTTCAAAATTAAACTGACTCTTTATTAAGAGCTATTTACAGAGACACTGCCATGCAGCTAGCATTCAGTCTGTGTACACATGGCATGCCTTCCTGGTACCGCCTCCAACCTCTTCCCTCCTGCAACCTGCACTCCTCCCTCCAGGTTCTGTGAGGCTTGCTACAATGGCCATCACCAATGAGTTACAGGAAAGGTATTGACAAACTTGAGGGAGTTCAGAGAAGACTGTTTGTATTACAGTAACACCTAGAGGCCCCAGCTGAGATCAGATACCCCGTGTGTCCTGCAGACATATAAAGGAGACAGTCCCTACCCTCAAATGCAGACAGTCTAAATAGACAAGACCACCAGAGTGGGGGAGCCAGAGGCCACTTAAGAATCTGCCACTAGGCAAAGCTTCAGTGTACTACTCCTCTCCTATGCCGTAAAACAGAGGTTCTCAGCTGGGGCATGCTGCACTTTGAGGGGGCACAGTGAGCCTGCTGATGGTTCAGTGGGTAAGGCAGAAGGGACCCCACACACCAGGTTGCAGCACCACTCACTCAGGTTTGGTCCAGTCACCTTTCCATCATGACAGAGTGAGGGGCTGGTCAGGCCAAATGTGAGTGAGTAGCATTGTGATCTGGGGGGGCACAGCACCACTCAGATTTGGCCTGGCCACCCCTGCGGCCCTCGGCAGAACCCGCTGCCCCATTTAGCTATTACCAGAGTGGTCCCTGGGAGAAGTGACTCCCCCATGGCCACATAGCAGGTCAGTAGCAGAACTGGGAGTAGAACCCACATGACCGGACATGACATAGGAATCGGAATTGCCTCCAGGCATCTCCCCACTACCACCCCCAACCCATCCAGCTGCACTGGCCTCTACCAGGTAAGAGCAAGGAAAAGCAGCCCCCTCTTGCTTTGCAGGTCTTTCTTTGCATGTGAAGAAAGCCTGCTCCCCACACTCCATACTCTCTTTAAATCAGGAGGACCACCTAATGCAGGATTTAATTGAACAGCAGTTAGTAGTATTAGGAACCGGACAGTTGTCTTTTTATCGAACTGTGCTGCAGTACAATAGTCAGACAATGCCCCAGTTAAGATGCACGGGAAGTGACCTTATCTGGGTTCTGGATCTGCGTGTGCATACGCTGAACTGTGCTGCTTTGAACAGCATGTGTAGAAAAAGCCTGTTTAGTTTACCCTGTCCGGTGTGGATCTCCCTTCCCATGAGCAGTCTAAACAGACAATGCACTCCATAGCTCGTTCGAAAGGTGCAAAGAGTAGCATGCACACAGGCCAAGAGAGCTCTGAGCAAGTGACCCCAGGCATTCCTTTGCAGAGAACGCTGAACGGGAGGCTGCATCCTTCCTCTTTTGCCCTGCCTTCAATGGTATTTTAGCTTGATATTGTAGAAATCCGGGGAGGCATTGAATGAATGAGGCAAGGTGACACTACCACACTAGCCAGCAGATTTAATACAGCCTGAGCCCTCCCACAGCAGCGCCTGCCTCCCAGAGAGCTGGTTACTGCAGTCCCACCCCTTAAAAGGACACGGTTTCAATTCTCATTCCCCAGCTAGCTTCTCTCAACACCACCCATCTTCAACCACAGCTAGTGCAGGAGGGGAAGCCCACTAACGTACGACTGAAATGAATGATGCACATTTTAGAGAGGTTGTTATGGGGCCCTCAGTATCTACAGTCCAGATACTCAAAGGTATTTAGGTACTTAACTCCCGCTGAAATCAGCGTGAGTTAGGCACGAGATTTCTTTGTGCCTACCCACCTTGCAGTTAAGCACCTTGACTAATATTAGTCATGTGTGGTTCACTCTCCCCCCGATTCTCTCCCCAGGGGGAGAGTTGTGTGTGAGGTAGTGTTTGGCTGTGGTTGGCGTTTTGTTTGTATTTGAGAAGGCAGCCTTGCCCTTGCACAGTGGGTAGAAGCTAGGGAGGATTGTGATGGTCCTTAATTCCCCCGTCTTCCATGAAGTCATTTAAGGAGACCTATTTTCTTCCAATGGCTAGTGCGGATTTAAAAAAATAAAAAAAAAATACAGCCACTAACCAAACCTCTGTTAGAATGCATGAATGGCCATACTACTCCTTAGCCACACCTACCCCTTGCCTTTCGTTTTTATGCCAGGGCTCAAAAACCGAGTCTTGGAAAATCACCAGCCCAATATTCATTATGGGCTAGATTTCCAAAAGGGCTCCGCACCCATCAGCTCCCACTGCCCAATGCATGGCTGTAGAGTGCTGAGGCCCTTGGAAAGTCTGACCCAGAGTCAACAGGTTAATTAAACTTCTTTGCAAAAGAAGGGGGTGGGGTGTGTCTGAGAGGCACAGAGAGATGTGATCTGAACAGCAGCTATAGCTTTAAGTAAGGAGTAAATTGCACATTCCGTATATCAAGTCATATAAAGCCAGAGAACATGGTTACGATTGCCAGCAATAGGGTAAAAGATTGTTTGGCTGGAGGGAGTTCACTTCCAAAAGGAATTCCAACAACTCCTCATGTACTCAAGGAAATGGGGGTGGCAATACTGCAATCTCAGTTCAAAATCATGAACTAGGCCCCCAAAGTTGAGGGTTTTTTAAAAACCCTCAAGACTTAAGGCAATGGAAGTTTTAGTTCTTTTTCTTTGCTTTCTTGTTTGAGCCATTAGGGTGCACCAGCTTCACATTTTTCTCCACAAACATGAGGGTTGGAAAGATACTTCTTTTAAAAGGAAAGCAGAGAGTCTCATGTCATCACATGACCCCAGTAGCTGGGGCTTTAAGAAAAACATCCCCATATTAAGAGCAGAGCCGCTCAGAAAAATTCCAGTGAAACATTTCTCCCTCTTCCCAGCAATATCTGCCATTTTGATGAAAACCAACTTTCCTTGAAAATGGTTCAATTTTGATGAAGTTCCAGTAGGACCAAGGCAAAGGTCTAAGAAACTCTGCCTGTTTTCCTGCCAGCTCGCCTGGCTGGCTCCTCAAAACCCCAGCTGTTGGACTGCCTCAGGGTCCAGGTTTCATGGGGCCATGGCTCTGGAGTAGCCTGCTATGTGGACAGCCTTCGAGGTCAGGGAGACCAGGGTCCATAACTCCAAGACAGCCTGCCAGGTGGCCTGCCCCAGTACCCAGGCTCTCTTCCCTTTCACAAGGAATTTTGATGTTTTGGGGGTTTTGTTGCAAATCTGACCCAAGGCTGCCCAGAGGATTCAGGGGGCCTGGGGCAAAGCAATTTCGGGGGCCCCTTCCATAAAAAAAAAGTTGCAATACTATAGTAACATGTATTTGGAAATGTAAAAATTAACCAGTGAAATACATTCAAAAATTAATTTTTAATAATTTGAAAATACATAAAATACATTATTTAAAAACATTAAATGCTTTAATGGTATGTATACATTTGCAATTACATAATGGGCTGTCGCTGGGTGATGGTGATGGTTGGTGCCAATGGGCTGTCGCTGCCTGGGGGTGGCGCTACTGTTGCCCAGGGCTGGGTGGGGAGCTGGGCTCTGGGTCGGGGGGTGCCCGGCTCAGAGGGACTGGGCTTGGAGCTGGGGGTCAGGGCTGTGGGGGGGATGGGGTCAGGGGGGTGTCCGGTTCAGAGGGGCTGGGCTCAGACCTGGGGGAAGGGCGGTGGGGGATGGGGTCAGTGGGGTGTCCGGTTCAGAGGGGCTGGGCTCAGAGCTGGGGGTCAGGGCTGTGGGGGGTGCCCAGCTTAGAGGGGCTTACCATACTGCTTACTCCCTCTCCCAGAGCCTCAGTGAGCCGCGTCCAGGAGCTCCTGCTGCTCAGCCCGCCGGAGTTCGCAGCCATGCCCCCTTACCACGTGGCTCCGAGCGGGAGGATCTCAGGCCCCGGCCGAGCCACGCCGCTGCAGCGCTGTCCAGGGCCGGTCCTGGACGCAGCGCGCTGAGGCACCGGGAGATGGGGGAAGGTGAAGGCGAAGGCGGAGGCGGAGGCAGCGGGGAGCCTCTGACATTCTCGTGGGGGCCCCTGCAGGGCCCGAGGCCTGGGGCAAATTGCCCCCCCTCTATCCCCCCGGGCACCCCTGATCTGAACAGAACCAAATTTTTTCTCTTCTCCGTTATAATGAAGATACTCAAAATTGTGAGAGTTGGCAATACAGATTGTGTTACCAGATGAGCAAAAATTACTTTTCTACCATCAGAAGAGAGACAGTCAATTGTAAATGAATAGAACATCTCAAAAGCACAAGAGGCATAAAAATACTGTCTTCTGGACAGTACCTTTGATCTCAGAGAAATCTGTGTCATGCGTTCTTGGAAAACATTTAATTGCTACATGTCGCTTGCTTCAGCAGAATATAGGGACGGATCCAAAGCCCATTGAAATCAATGGAAGTTGACTTCAGTGGAATTTGGACCAGCCCCAGGTCGTTTTTCAGTTGAGCTAGTCCGGTGCCTTTTCTCCTTTTTGTTCACTGCCACCTGGGAACTGCCAAAGGAGGGGTGCTGGGAGTCAGAACGCTCCTTCTGGCTGGAAGACAGCTCGACGTAGATGCTATACAGAGTCAACTGTCTTCCACCCGTGTATCACTGAAGGACATACAAGCCCCATCACCAGTGAGCACTGTCCCCCTTTCAGTGGTGGATGCCTAACTTACTCCATTACTGAAAGTCAATGGGACCTGGATCCTGCATCATTTAGGATCCTTAAAGGTATTTAGACACCTATGTGGGAGTTGGGCACCTAAATACCTTTCCGGGGGGCCACGGAGCCCTGTGGCTGAAACCCGGTGCCCCGAGCCCCAGTGCTGAAGCTGGGAGCAGCGCGGGGCTGAAGCCGGCACCCCCCCTCCTCCCCCAGCTGGTAGCGGCACGGGGCTGAAGCCAGCTGCCCCCTGCCCCAAAGCCGGGAGCGGTGTGGGGCTGAAGCCGACAAACCTCCCCCCCAAAAAAGAGCCAAGAGCCCCAGCACACACACCCCAGCTGGGACCCACACTGGGAGCCCCCCCCTCCCTCACCCATACACAATCTTTAGATACCCCCTGCCTGCACCCTGAGCTACCCCCCTCACTTCACGCAGCCCCAGCTACCCCCTCTCTGCACCCTGAGCTACCCCCCGTCCACACACAGCCCATAGCTACCCCTTCCCTGCACCCTGAGCTACCCCCTGCCCATACACAGCCCCTAGCTACCCCTTCCCTGCACTCTGAGCTACCCCCTGCCTGCACACATCCCCAGCTACTCCCCTCTCTGCATCCTGAGCTACCCCCATCCACACACAGCCCCAGCTACCCCCTCCCTGCACCCTGAGCTACCCCCTCACTTCACACAGCCCCTAGCTACCCCTTCCCTGCACTCTGAGCTACCCGCTCCCTGCACCCAGCCCCAGCTACTCCCCTCCCTGCACCCTGAGCTACCCCCTCACTTCACACAGCCCCTAGCTACCCCCTCCCTGCACCCTGAGCTACCTCCCTGCCTACACACAGCCCCTAGCTCTCCCCTCCCTGCACCCTGAGCTATGCCCCACCCACACACAGCCTGTAGCTACCCCTTCCCTGCACCCTGAGCTACCCCCCTGCCCACACACAGCCCCTAGCTACCCCCTGAACTATCCCCCTCACTTCACACAGCCCCTAGCTACCCCCTGCCTGCATCCTGAGCTACCCCCTCACTTCACACAGCCCTAGCTACCCCCTCTCTGCACCCTGAGCTACCTCCCTGCCCATACACAGCCCCTAGCTACCCCCTGAACTATCCCCCTCACTTCACACAGCCCCTAGTACCCCCTGCCTGCACCGTGAGCTACCCCCCGTCCACACACAGCCCATAGCTCACCCCTCCCTGCACCCTGAGCTACCCCCCTGCCTGCACACAGCCCCTAGCTACCCCCTGCCTGTATCCTGAGCTACCCCCTCATGTCACACAGCCCTAGCTACCCCCTCTCTGCACCCTGAGCTATCCCCTGCCTGCACACAGCCCCAGCTACCCCCTGCCTGCACCCTGAGCTACCCTCTGCCCGCACACAGCCCCTCGCTACCCCCTCCCTGCACCCTGAGCTACCCCCTCACTTCACACAGCCCCTAGCTACCCCCTCCCTACACCCTGAGCTACCTCCCTGCCTACACACAGCCCCTAGCTACCCCCTCCCTACACCCTGAGCTACCTCCCTGCCTACACACAGCCCCTAGATACCCCCTGCCCGCACACAGCCCCAGCTACCCCCCTCTCTGCACCGTGAGCTACCCCCCGCCCACACACAGCTCCTAGCTACTCCCCTCCCTGCACCCTGAGCTACCCCCCTACCTGCTCACAGCCCTGAGCTACCCCCTCTCTGCACCCTGAGCGGTTTTCAAACTGTTTGAACTGAGTTATATTTTTTGGTTGCATCCCGCACAGCCGAGACAGCTGGGTGGCCTCCTGAGTGAGTCAGGGGGTGGAGGGGGTGCTCCCTCCCTGAACCCTGCTGTTCAGAGCTGGCTCAAGCCCCACCAGCTCTTGCCCCCCCCCTTGCCACTTGCGGCCGATTTGATTTAACTAGGTGGTGGAAATAAAAGAGTTCTGTAGAAGTGGAAGGACAAGTCGTCTTACAACAACTGCCTGGAGAAACGTGTGTTATGGTTGGTTTGACTGTTGGAAAATTCTCTCGAGAACATTGACTCAAAACTAGCGCCAAGATTTCAAAGAAGACAACTCAACAATTCATCAGCTAACCGTGACGTGGCTGAATCTGATGAACCTCTCCGATCTCTTGGTGAGGAGTAGGTGGTAGTATTTGGGTATTATGCCCTCCTCTCTCCCCCACACACTTTCAATAACCCATGAAGAGCATGTTACGCAGGGATTTTCCATATGATGTTGAGCACTTGTTGTTCCCATAATAGAATTATTCTGTAGGGATCTCAAGGCATGATCGGTGATCAGAATTCTTCATACAGGGCCACTGCATGCTTTTTTATGAGTAACTCCCCCTTGCAGTGCTTAAAAACATGTCCCAGCCTAGCCCTTGATTTGAGGCTTTATTTTATGCACTATGTATTGTATTTTGGGTATCAATCACAGCATTGATGCTGGGGAAGTTAATTAAATTAAAAGGAAAGAAGAAGACAGCAAAGATTGCTCACTTAATCAAAAGACTGGGGAGAGTGCAGAAAACATTGTTAGAATATGAGCTGTTGAGTGCAGATAACTTCATAAAAGGTCTTTGGGAGAGGCAGGGAAAATTGTTATAGGGGACTTTTTACATCATTTATGACTTGGTGGAAGCACCAAAAATGCAGAATCAGGATCATGTATCATTTTGATGCTCTAGCCCAATTGGGCCAAGTGACATCAGAAGTGAGCGAGTATGAAATGTAGGCAGTGGTGGAGAAGGGAGGGATTTTCCAGAGAACCTAAGGTCTTTAGGAGCACCAGTCCCATTGATAGTCAGAGGGACTGGTGCTCCTGAACCCCCTGGGCATTATTGGAAGTCTCCCCTTTTGTGTGAAAATATTAGGCCTTCAATGGAGCTATGCCAGTTTACACCAGCTAGGGATCTGGCCCATTGGATCTTGAGCTTGAAATATGATGGCCCTGAGTGTCAGACTCAGTCATTTCTACCGGCATTCTCCATTACGCATTCTGGGATTTAGATTTAACCTGGGTGCAGCTAGGGTTCCCACACTTCTAACGGGCTCGGTTACGTGATTTGTTTTGCCTTTAGTTACAGTAATGAGATTGTTCCATTGACTTTAGCAATGATTAAGTCATTAATGATCGGTTTTTAGCATTTTATCAGCTATGTACTATTGGTGGGATGGGTTGTGGCTTGGCTGAGTTTTAACAGAAAATTGAATAAATGATTAGTGGGGAAGTAGATTACATGGATCATGAATAACCCTTCATCAGCGGGGCAGCAGGCCCGAGCAATGGCAACTGAAAGACAAAGTCAACCTACCTTTGGTGTTCCTCTAGCACTATAGGATCTAGCGGTTGAAAATGCAGTTTTGAAAGGAAGACTAGGGGGAGATGGGGAGCCAAGAGGGTGAAATGCAGGATTTGGTAAGCGAGGAGACAGGGACTGAGACAAGTAGGATGAAATAGGACTGGGCTGGGGACAGGACAGAAGGGGTGAGGCGTAGGGAAGAACAGGAGCAAAAGGGTTTGTGCCCACTGAAATATACTCCCCTCCAGTGCCTGGAAGGGAACTCAAGATTCCTATGTGACCCTTCATCCATCAGGAAATGTCTGTGAAACACGGGCAAAGCATGCGTCTCATCCCTCTCCAGTGGCTGGTGCACATAGAGGATGACAGCCCATTATTGTTGTCAGTGACTCCATTAACTCAAGTAGATCAGGCTGCCGTGGTCGCTGCCAAAGAAAATGGCGCCCCCCAAATCCTACAATTCCAACTCTTCTGGTGAGCCACACACTGGGATACGTTTTTTCAGGTTGCTTGTTTTAAAAGCTAGCAAATTATACAGGGAACTACGTTAAAAGAACATTAAGGTGGCAAAGCCAAGCACTCAAGTTAAGGAGTGCCAGAATTAAGGCCACCCATGCAATCTTAGTTCCTCTCCCTTATGGGTCTCCATTACGATACGGTCTTTATTTGCATGATTACATGTACAATTCCCCTTGCCTCCAGTTACAGCAATGAGTGCCCAGCATTTCTGCAAATCAGGCCCAATTTTACACCCCCATCCCCAAATCTTTTACACTACTACAAATGTCATTTCTATTCTTCAGGGACGACACATATGCAAGAAAATATTATGCTTTACTACACTTTTGAGAAAGTGTTATATTTACCTTTATCTGTAAAATTGCTAGTGGCCTGGGGGCTGCCAATTTACCAGCATAACAGTAATTTATCTGTGTCACAACCACATTTGCTCCTTCTTGCATGTTACATATTTGCCATGCAGATTGGAGCCCACAATCAAGCCCTTGAAATTTAGCTCTCTCCTTTTAATCCTGAGATCTGTAGGAATTGCATGCACTATACTCTGCCTACAGTAATTATTCCTAATTAGATGCAAAATCCACTGCTAAAGGAACAAATGCCTGCAAGGATATATAGTAAGATGCACTACAGTTAGGGTGCACCCTATCTGGTCCCAGCCTTGCCCCCTCAATGGGAGCCGAGTCAGAAACCAAGTGCCTGTCTCCTTACCTCTGGCAGTGTGATTGTGTGATGTATCTATGAATTAAACAGGCACTGTTATATCTATGCTCTAGTTTATGTAAGGACCATTTGTGTTTCCAAGTGGGCAAAGCTTCTTGTTTTTCAAGCCAACAAGCGCCTTCAGAGTGCACTCATTGCCCACTGCATTGCCGGTCAATAACCCACAGTTTACACCATTATGTAATATCCAGAGACCATGGATTCTGCTGTTATGTCAATAATTCACAGATTAAACATCCTACTCCAAATACACATCTTGACATGATCGTTTGAAGGAACCATTAGAGTTTATTGTGTCAATGTTATGAGATAAGAGGTTGATTGGAGGTTTAACTCGGACATGTATTCCATGATATTGTGCTTTGTATGGAAGAACAGCAAAAATGCCATCAGCATTCTACCTTGCTGTCAGCAGTGGGGTTTTGATACGACTTTCATACACGCTTTCCTTTTTGCGTAATAGACAAAAATTAATGTAAGGGTCAGATGTTGACTGAAGCTCAAGTCTCTGCTACCTAAACGGGAAAGGAAGGATAGTTCAGTGATTAGGTACTAGACATGATGCTAGAAGCGCCCACAGTCAGTTGCTCCTCCTGAGAACATTGGCATTAGGACACAGCTCCCTGGGGGATGGTACAGTGCTGGCAGCTGCCCTCTGAGCATGACAGAGCCCACGCGGCTAACATGCAGTAAAAATCAAACATACAACTGAGCAGGAAGGAGCTATTTTTATAGCGTCATTTTTCCACTGCAGAGACAGTGAGGAGTGGCTACATCCTCCCTCTGTCTGAAGAGACCATGGGTGAAATCTTGGTCCCATCAGAGTCAGTGACAAAACTCCCATTGACTTCTAGGGGGCCAAGACTTCACTCCATAGGAGTCAGTATTGTTGGACAGTCCTGGTTTTCCATATGATGAAGTGGGATCCCAGGTACTTTGAAGACCTCTTGATGTTCTGGTTTTTAACTGAATCAATTCAAATAACTCAATTTTATAACTACCGTCTGTTTGTTCTGTATATAACTGCAAGATGCAATGCTATATCCAGTAGAATCTGCTGTGTGTTTATTGGCAACAAACTGTCCAGGGGCACAAGCATTCAGTGTGATAAACAGTGTTTTGAGTAAGCCATTGGAGGGAAGGTTAAGATTCTCAGGCAGTGTTTCGTGATCACCTCATTCAGAACATAGACCCAACTGGCACAGAGCTCTGGGCAAGCAGAGCCAGAGGGTTGGTGTGGGCCCAGAGAACTTCCCCCTTCCATGGAGCTCATTGCAAGATCAGTACTTGAGTTACAGGAACTCCCTCCCTCCTCCCCCATTCTATGGGAACAATGTATGGACCTGTCACTACTGCCAGCTTCTGACTCAGCAGGAACCCCACCACACATTAAAAATAGGGTGTAGTTGTGTCAGGTTTCTGATTTTCAACGCTCAAGTGTTGCCACAAATGTCTCCTGATTTTTTAATTTTGAAAATATCACCCTGCTTGGTATTTTCAAAACCAAATGCAGGAGTTAAGCTCCAATTCAATGGGCGCTGGATCCTACATTTTCATAAATGCCTTGGGACAGATTTGTAAAGGTCTTTATGTACCTAATGATGCAGATGAGGGCTTCTAAAAATTCTGCTATATGCCTAGGTGCCTAAATACCCTTAAAAATCTGTCCTAGTGATTTTGGGTGTCCATCTTGAGACTCTGGGGGGGAAAAAAACACAGGCCCTCTTTAGGTGGCTAAAGTGGGCATCCCAATTCAATGCTAAGCACTTACAGAGGCTGGAATTCAAAAGGAGTGAGGTGCTAACTCCCCAGGACAACTCCCAGCCCTTGTCTCTGCCAGGGACATGGGTCGGAAAGCGAAAACACACAGCCAAAGCAGCAGCAATGCTGTAGCCCGCTCCTGGGCTGCTCAGCCAGTCTTTTCATGCCAAGAGCAAGGCCAGTTCCTCGCACAGCACTGCAAGGACTACTGGGGAGCCACCGCACTAGTTCTGCAGCTCCTTGCCCTCCCACCAATGCTGGAGGACACTAGCTTTAGGATACAGGTGCACTTTCTATGCCTGAATTTGAGAGCCCCTTAATATCTGCCTTTTCTAAGAGAGGTGCATGGTGCTCCCCAGAGGGTTGGAGAGGGAATTAACAAGGAGACTGCTAACAGTGGGTGACATTTGCAGAACACCTGATCTCTGGGCCAGTGGGAATTCCCTACAGACCCCTCCGAGTTGCCAGTGTTTCTGAGCCTACCCCTCTTTCTGGGAGTGTTGGGCTAGTACCACTGCAGGGCCAATGCATGGCCCTGTTTTCATATGCGCCCACCACCTCAAAGGGGGAGGTCATGGCACTTGGGCCACTGCCCCGCTGAGCTATGGGTAGGCAGAAGGTATTTGCCTTCAGTGGTTTCTCCAGGCCTCTGTGGCCTCAGCAACACAAGCCAACAATGGCCTATCTGCAGGGCTGGTGGAAGGATGTTTCGCGCCCTAGGCGAAACTTCCACCTTGCGCCCCGTCCCCGAGCCCCCGCCCTGAGGCGCCCCTCCCCGCGGCAGCTCCCCCCCTCTGCCCTGAGGCACCCCACCCTGAGGCACCCCCCCGCCCCAGCTCACCCCTGCCCCGCCTCCTCCCCAGCACGCCATCGCTGCTTCACTTCTCCCGCCTCCCAGGCTTGCGGCGCCAATCAGCTTAGGTGCCGCAAGCCTGGGAGGCGGGAGAAGTGAAGCAGCCACGGCGTGCTCGGGGAGGAGGCGGGGCAGGGGTGAGCTGGGGCAGGGATTTCCCCTGTGTGCCGCCCCCCCCCCCTTGCTGCAGGCGGCCCTCCCCGCGCTCCACTGCCCCAGCTCCCTCCGCCTAAATGCCAGCGGGGCCCGGGGCAGCCGAAGATCAGGCTGCCGTGGTCGCTGCCAAAGAAAATGGCGCCCCCCAAATCCTAGCACCCTAGGCGACCGCCTATGTCGCCTAAATGGTTGCACCAGCCCTGCCTGTTTGCTTCTGATGTCACTGCTCCTCTTGTTCAGCCTGTTCCAGGCCGGAGTAGTGTGAAGCGTGGGGGGACCGCACCACCATGAGCTGAGGGACCCAGTGTCGGTCCAGTTGGGATAAAGAAGCCCTAGACATCTCAGCACCCAGAATGAATTCACCACCCCCATTACGTCACCTCCAGGCTGCCCCAGGCTCCCTGAGTGAGCGTGGAGGCAAGTACAGTAGAGAGGAGTTGAGGGCTGGAACCAGAGGACTACCAAGGGCAAGGACACAGTTGTGAAGAGCAAAACTACAATCCCCCCCCACAAACCCAGAAGCAGCAGCAAGCCATGCAGCCCTTTAATAAAAAAGGGCTCCAACAACTGTCACCTGAGCCCCTCGGAACTTGGCAGCTGTGGAAATAGCAAATAATGCGTCGACGACAAAGGCTGGGCGTAAGGAAGGAGTGCTTCATCCACCCTCTCTCACCATGTCTCTGCAGCATGCACCGCAGTCTTGGTTGTGGCCAAGGGCCGCAACTGTAACAGCTAATAAATGGAAGCCCACGGGAGTTTGGTCTGAGTAAGAATACAGGATCTGGTCCTTAATAAGCAATTAATTGAATGAAAGGTCTTGTGTTTAAATTTTCTATGCTGAGATGAAACACGATTGTACTATTCGATCAAATACTACTAGTGGAGGAAATCAATCGCTCCCAGAACAGACACAAGATGAGCGATGCTGTAGGATTCCAGCCTGCCTACTACAGCTGTAGATCTAAAGCAAAGTGAGTATCTTGATTATTTTTCATTAGTGTAGCCAGCTGTAGGCTGCTGTTTGAAATAAGCCTGTTGCTGGGATGATTATGGAAGGTAATTGCAATCACACAGGCAAAGCATAACGGGCCAAACTTTTCAGAAGTGATTTTGGTTATTTGGATTCCTAAACTGAGACCTTTTCAAGAGGCCTGACTCTGAGGGTGGATGTTCAACACTTCTTGGGGGTGGGGGAGGGGGGGGGGAAATCAGGCCCTTTATCTAATATGGACCCAGTTACAGTTACGTTTGAGTGCCTCACAACATCTGTGAGGTGGGATCATGCTATTATCCCAGTTTTAGAGATGGGAAACTGAGGCACAGAGAGGCTAAATGACTTGTCCAAAGTCACACAGGAACTCTGTTGCAGAGCAAGGACATGAGCCCAGGCCACTAGAATCAGTGAAGTGTTCTAGTCCTTGGACAATCTTTCCTCGTTATCTGAAAACTAGAGATTTTGGGTGTCAGTCTCAAGAATCTCAGCCAGAGCTTGTGTATTTCTCTTTCCAAATCCTTTATCAGGATCACAACCATAGGTGCTGAAGCACCCATGGGGAAAAAAAATGGTGGGTGCTGAGCACCCACTGGCAGCTCCCCTATCAATTCCCCCCACCCCACCCCCAGTGCCTCCTACCCACCGGTGGGCCTCACTGATCAGCACCTCCTCCTCTCTCCCCGTGCCTCCTGCCTGCTGCAATCAGCTGTTTAGTGGCAGGCAGGAGGCTCAGGGGTGGGGGCAGAACGGGGCAGGAAGAGGTGGGGTGGGGGCAAGGCCTTAGGGAGAAGGGGGGATTGGAGCAGGGCCTGGGGTCGAGCACCCCCCGACACTTTGAAAAAAGTCTGCGTCTTTGATCACAACCACGTTCAGGATATCCTGCGTACCTCGGTCCGCTGCAAGGCTCAGAGTGCAAGTGGATTGTTATGTACTGGTTTGCCCTTATGGGGTTTTACCTCGCAATCCTGGACTTCCAGTTCAGCACATTACTCACATGTTTAGCCACTCTCAAAGAAACGCCCCCAGGGTCCTGCTCACTGGGTTGCACTTTGTGCCTAACTCTACATGGTCACTGCACTAAGCAGTCAAAGGTTATAGTCTCCATAGGCGCCAACTTTTCCCGGCGCCAGTGGGTGCCCGACCCCCCCCCCCGCCCTGACTCCACCCCTGCCCCACCCCCTCCTGCCCCGCCCCCATTCCAACCCCTTCCCCAAAGTCCCCGCCCCAACTCCATCCCCTCCCTGCTCCTATTGGACTCCTTCCCCAAATCCCCGCCTCTTCCCCGAGCGCGCCCCCTTCCCCCTCATCCGCCCTCCCTCCCAGCGCTTGGAGGGAAGTGCTGGGAGCTAGAGGGAGAAGCGGGGATGTGGCAGGCTCGGGGAGGAGGCAGAGCAGAGGCGGAGGTGAGCAGGGAGCTGTCGGTGGGTGCAGAGCACCCACGGAGTCGGCGCCTATGATATTCTCACCCCCATTGCCGCGGTTTTATGCGGAGTAAAAAGGGCTGGAATGGAATAGGGAGAGTCTGAAAGCCCTGGACGGGGCCAGGAGAGGATGCACCCAGCTCAGGGACTGTGGAAGGACCCCACAGGACCCCAGGCCTAGAGGGCATGCTAGAGGTGGGTCTGCAGCATACAGTGCTAGGCGTATTCCAGGCAGCAGTGTTGCTCAGCAGCATCTAGGCACAGGCTGATGCAACTGAAGCCCCCAAGGACTGCACCTAAAGAGATATCCGGACCTGCTTGCCCCAGCTGCCTTTTGTACAGGGCTTGATCCCGGGCCTCTAAGCACAGCCATGGATTGGGCCCTGCTGGGGAGATTGGTGGGATTCTCCAACTAGCATTCGTCCCACCAGGGCTGGGGCTTGAGCTCAAGCGCCAAGCAGCTCGTTAGCGGTGAGGCATCACCAAGACTTAAACAGCTCTGTATGTGCCCACTGGTGGAAACTCCAGCACCTGTGGGGAATTAGGCACTTAAAGGGACTTAGGAGCTGTCCAAACATTATGTGATCCTTTTCGGGTGATTTTCAAGACCCACCAACCTCTTAACACGGACACACAATTAAGGACCTGCCCACCCCCTCATACATTACGTAATTTACGGGCAGCCCTTTAGGTGCGGACGTCTGCTATTTGTGACTCTAGCTCTGTGTCCCTGCATGGTGCACCCTGCAGGACCAGTGCCATGGAGAGATCAGTTTGCTGTACCCGTACTCAGACCACACACTTGCTAACTACACAGAACAAGGAGTAATGGTCTCAAGTTGCAGCAGGGGAGATTTAGGTTGGATATTAGGAAAAACTTTTTCACTAGGAGGGTGGTGAAGCACTGGAATGGGTTACCTAGGGAGGTGGTGGAATCTCCTTCCTTAGAGGTTTATAAGGTCAGGCTTGACAAAGCCCTGGCTGGGATGATGTAGTTGGGGATTGGTCCTGCTTTGAGCAGGGGGTTGGACTAGATGACCTCCTGAGGTCCCTTCCGACCCTGATATTCTATGATTCGGTTACCCTGTGTCTGATTCTTCAGTGTCTCACAAGTACATGGGTAAAATCCCAGCCAAATTGAAGTCAATAGCAAAACTCCCATTGACTTCAATAGGGGCAATATTTTACCCCTTTATTTCCTCCCAGGTTAGTGTGATTTAAAGAGGATTGGCAGGTCAGAGGTTTGTAGCACTCTCCTCGCTCCAGAGGAATGGGCAAGTAGCATGGATTTGGTTCTATGCCAAGCATTTCTGGTCACCCTTAATATTAAGGTTCCATTCATATGGAGCCTATAAAGGGTTAATAAGTCAATAGATGTTAATAGTTATTAAGGTCAACAGGTTGCTTTTAAATTATGGTTTATAGCCATCTATATCACCTTCTACTGCTCTGCTTATCACAGCTACTACTCATGTCCAACAGGCTTATACCATCTATTGATCGTTTATTAACCCTTTATAAATGATTAATATAAAGGTTTCATTTATAAAAGTGTGATTGTTTCCCCTGAAGGAACCCACATTGAATGCTTTAGGAGTGCCCTTGGCACGTCATTAGAAATGTAGAAGTTAAATCAATAGTATTGTGCCTAGATTTCATGTAGTCCATGGGAAAATAGAAGAGACTGAGAATAATGTTCAGTGACTAACACTAACTCCAAAATTCAGAACGAGATGGAAGCTATTAACAGTTTCCATCACAGGAGAAAGTCTCTATGATCTTTGAAAACTGGTTTTAGTTGGAACTATAGAAGGGAACTGATCTTTCTCTAGTCTCATACCCATATTTAAGAGGGGATTGAAATTGAGAGAGATACTAGTCTGAAAGATGACAGGGTTTTCCAGTTCCTTCCAGGTTAGTGCTAATGATAATTCACTGTGTATTAGCTGGCTTTAGTTTTTTACATTAGAAAGAGTTTGGTAAGAAGGTTTATACATCCTCTTTTTAGTCTAGGGAAAGAAACAGCTATTTTATCCTAAAGAAAAATTCTCAACATAGCCGATACCAAGGCTGGATGTAAAATGTGTTTTTTTGGTGTATTTTTTTTTTTTTAACTACCAGCATCTGGGTGCTACCGTAATGCTGAATGAAGTTCCAGTCAAGATTGCAGTCCCATGGTGATAGGCCTGGCGCAACACACATAATAAGAGATGGTCCCTGATTCAAAGAAAGGATGGGAATGGAAATAGGCGTGGGGAAGTGGCTTGTCCCAGGTCACCCAGCGAAGTCTGTGGCAGAGCGAGGCATAGATCCTCAGACAGCTTGGGGTAAGTTGACTCCCGTGAAGTTATGACTATTTACACCAGCTGAGGACCAGGACTCAAGTTCTGAGTATCCTATGTACTGAACCCACTGCCTCTCAGTTATGTCTACCACTAAGGTGTCCAGCTTGAGGAGACCTACCCGCCCTAGCTTTGATTGAGCTAACACACACAAAACAGAGCGTGGCCACAAGGGCATGATTGACATACCAGGGCAGCTATCCCCTCCCACAGCTCATGTTGCCATGGTTATATTCTAATTTTTAGCATGATGCTTTGACTAGAGTTAGCATGGGTATGTCTCCTTGAGCTAGGAATTCCTACCCATGCAAGGTGTAGGCACAACCATAGCTGGTTAACAGCTTCCTGCTCAGTAATTACTATTAGAACTGTTGTTAGGGTAGACCAGTTGGATAGAAAAATAGGTTGATCAGCTGTCAAGAGATGTAGTTTGACTTTCACAGCTCCCACCTCATCCTCAGTGAGTCTGCTAATTTTATCTAGCTCTCTACCTTTCTGGCACTGAATATAGTAACATCTTCTAGAAAGAGCAATGAAAGTATTGAGACCATAAAGAGGTTGTTACCTGGCACCTGAGTCTCTACCTCTTAGTGTAAAGTGAACACATCACATCACATCTATTGGTCTCAGACTCCGGATCTTGATTCCATACACAAACACAATTCACATATCTTGCGTAACGGCGCAGTGTGTTTTCCAGCTTGCCAACAGCCCAGCACATTTGGAGTTGGGGTAAATAGTAATGCCTGCATTTTTGTTGGCTAATTGTTACAGAGTGGCATCTGCCATCACCTTCAGATATACTCACCACTGCTACAGCATCTGTTCCATCATTGTTCGTGAGTCTGTGTCTCACACACGGAACTGGAGAGGAACAGATCTGTTCTATTTTAAAATAAAGATCTCAGTGTTTCAAAATGAGAGCTGTGTAATTAAGAGGCTCACAGCTTTTATTTTTAGGCCAGGTCTTTAGAACGGGGCTATTTTAGAGAAGTCCAAGCAGATAGATTTTTAGTGCCAGAAGGGACTACTCTAGCCAACAAGTTCTGTGTTCTGTATGAGGTCAGAGCTCACCCAATAACATCAAGCCCATTGTGATGGGTCGGACCCCCAGGGGTGTCACCGGGTGGGCTGGGACGCCACTGAGGCAGACTATTCTGCAAGTATGGGTCCCCTTTTTCCTGGCCTTGGTGGGCTAGGCTCCCCCCCCCCTTTTCCAGCCAAGCACACAGGCAGGACCACACCCAGCTGCACAGAGAGACAGGTAGCAGACAGAACAAGGCAGATTACTAAGAAAATGAAACCGAGCTGGCAAACTAAGCTTAATACACGAAAGAAACTGGTTACATGCAAGTTCTCACCCTATATGTGGTTCTAATAATCTTCACAGGCCAGACGCCCTTCCGGCCTGGGTCCAGTTCTTTCCCCCAGTTCAGTCTTAGTTGTTTCCACCAGTCATCTTGGGTGCGGTAGCCGGGGAGAACTGATGACATGGGTTACTTCACTCCCCACCCTTAAATAAGATTTGCATAAGGCGGGAGTCCTTTGTTTCCTAGTTTGACCCCCCCTTCCCTTACAGGGGAAAATTACAAGTCGTCCCACGTAATGTTTTAGTATCAAGTGACAAGACCACCTGACTCTGTAGGATCACAGCGTGCAGGAGTCAGGGGCAGTATGGAGCGTCCACGGGAAAGCCAAGCTTTTCCCAGTCTATTGTCCTCACTGATGGGCCATCCGCCCTGTCTGGCTTGTCCATTGTTGTGCCTGAAGTGTTAGCAGTGGTGTAGTTGAAATACAGATACATAGTCCATGTTTCTAACTTCAGATACAGAAATGATACATGTGTACAAATAGGATAATCACATTCAGTAAATCGTAACCTTTCCAGTGATATCTCACATGAGCCATCTTGCATAAAGTATCTCAGTTATGTCATTCATATCATAAGCATATTTTCATAAATATGGAATGACATCTCACCCATCCTTATGGAAATCCAAGGATGTCATGTTTCGTAATGCATTTTTTAGACTGCATTCAGAGCAGAGCATCAAGTTTTAGTCATCCTATTTGAGGCGAGGCATTAAGATAAAGGAACAGTGTAAGGAAATGGAAATGATAAACAGAATGGAGGGGCTTATGATACATCAATGGGAAACAAGTTTGTTTTGTTACCAGAGGAGACAATTAAGAGGCAACAAGACTGAAGTATGAGCTCAAAGTTATTGCAAAAATGAAGACTGACCTAGTGGAGTGGTGCATTTGTGTTGTGTCAGAGGGACCGGACACGTACAATAGAGGCCTCAGTGAAGAACAGGGTCCCAGTGTGCTATGTGCTAAGACCATCCATGCCCTGAAGACTCAATAGACAAGACAAAGTATTATCCCTAGTTTACAGATGGAGAACCGAGTCCCAAGAGATTGAGAAACCTACTCAAGATCACAGAGGGCACGCCTGTGGAAGAGAAAGGAACTGAATGCAGGTCACCCAATCACAGGCCAATGGAAGAGCAGAATTGGATAATTACATGGAATTTGCAACATTAAGGGCCACATTTTCCTCCGAGTCTCCCAGCAGCTCCCATTGTTCTCAATGGAAGCCTGGCTGCTTTGTTTAGGAGCCTAATCTACTCTATAGGTTTTTACCACACTCATCCGAGCACCTGCAGCAATGTGGTAAGCAATGTGACTATCATCTGTCCCATTTGTTCTCTCATCCTTTCCCTGGGGGAGCAGTGTGCAGTGGAGTGTTTTGGAATATTTTTACAATACATACGTGTTGTTACCTTTTCACGTAGGAGACGCAGGGCCAAAGAACTGCACCTTGCCCTTACAGCGGAAAGTGGGGAGGTTTGTGATCATTCTTAATTCCTGTCATGGCCCAGCTCCCAAAGAGGACTTTGCCCTGCCTAGATGCGAGTAGAGCTCTTTTTAAGAGCCAAACTCAGAGGTAATGGGCAGCTTTCTGTGGGAGTAAGTAGCAGTTCTATGGTGGCCCAAAGGGATATTTTGTTGCCTGTGGATTTCCCCCTCAAAATTAGCAATGGTTGGGGGTTTGGGGGGGAGGGAAGGGCAGGGGCGGAGGCACTAGAGTATGTTTGCCAGCTTCTTGCAAACAAATGGCCTTTTACATTTTTTCTATTATATAGGTCTTGAAAGAGGTTCAGAAGCTTGAAGAGTTAATAATGGTTTTAAACGTTAGATAGGCTAGAGATGTCATTTCCTGGAATCATTTGACAAGACAGCCTACTTCTGGTCACCACCACTGTGGCTGAATGCAGGCCTGATAACAAAACTGCAGCAATGTCACTACCCTGATTGGATAGGCAAGTCCCACTGTGGATGCGGAAGTGTTGATCCTGAAGCCTAGTGGTGGTAGTTTGTCACTGTTAACTATTTCACTGCTGGTTATTTCAGCAGAAACCACCAACAGACCCAAACCAATTCCTACATCTTTCCAGGTACCAAAAGCCCCAAGCATCTACACATCTACCCCTTCCAGTTCTGCCCAGTAAGTTCTGCAATGCAGCTACGTAGAATCATTAAGACCTGTGACACATGAAAGTTAAAAGTTTAAGGACAGCAGAAAATTGAGTTTCCTGTCTAAACACAAGGACTGTAGAACAGATTGTGTTATTCTTCTGCATAGTTTAATAACAGTGTTTCAGTTAAACACCACAGAATTTAGGTCAAGCTTGCTGTAGGCTATAGGGTCTTTTCTAGTAATGATGTGAAAAATATACAGTGTTTCTTTTCCCAGGAAAGGAATGGGTGGTTCACTTACTGCATCCCCATGGAAGTCTCACATCTTTGCCCTTTCCCTTCCAAGTTACACCTGGGTTTCACCCACCACCTTTTAGCTTCTTCTACACTTTATGCCCCCCTTCATGAGCACATCAAGCCTGTACTCCAGTTCCTGCCTGGTTCCGCACTCAACTGCTGCCCATTTAAGACCATGACCCATGAATTGCTTTGACAGTTGGATCCAAGTCCTAGCTACATTAAAAGCCAGCATCCTTTCAGTCCATGAACCACTCGGACAGTTGTGCTCTATCTTTGTTAATGCAGATCACAAAGCTCAGGGCAGTGTGCGTGAAATCCTTTTCAGTCAAAAGGATCTGGCTATAGAATGAGCTTTCAGAGGTTAGACTATTCCAGAGTCTGACCATCTTCAGGAAACACCAAAACGCTTTGGTAAAGCTTTTCCTGCATACAGGGCCGGCTCCAGGCACCAGACGAGAAAGCATGTGCCTGGGGCGGCACAATGTAAGGGGCGGCATTCTGGCCAATTTTGGGGTGGCCAACCCAGCCCTGCAGGGGCACGAACTAGCGATCCCCGCCGCTCACCGTGCCGCCGGGCTCCCCGGGACGCGCCACTCCCCACCGCCTGCACCGGCCTCAGCCTCCCGCGCCGCTCTGAGCCCGGCCCGGGCGAGCCGCCTTTAAAGGAGAGGCTGAGCCAGCACCTCCTGCAGCCCCCGGGGGCTCTGCCTGCCCGGCCGGGAGAGGCACCCAAGGCCGGAGGGCTGCCTACGGGCGGAGGGAGTGGGCAGGTGCCACCCTTCACCCCCCTGCAAGCCGCCTTGACCGCCCTCCACACGCTCCCTGCGGCTGCCCCTTTTTTTGCTTCGGCAGTCCGGCTGCCATTTTTATTTATTTTTTTTGCCTGGGGCAAAAAAATGACAGTCATTTTCATACTCAAAATTCATTCTGCATAGTCAAAATGACACCTGCAAAAATACCCCACCTACTCCTGCACTTCAAAAAACAAATAGAAAAAACCCACAGAAAAAACCCACCCCCAAGCAAGGTTTCTATATAATTTCAGTTTATTATTTACCAAGGAATGCCACTACATGGCAGCAATCACATGGTCACCAAAAGCTTCTGTGGCACCACAGGATTACCACTGAAGGACAAACAGAATATTCCACCATGTCATCTTAAGCAGCTAGCTAGAGATGGATCTGGCTGGTGTCCAATCTGCAAGAAGGCTATCACCCTTTGGGATTTGCCATGATGTCACATAAGAGGCCACTTACTCTGTGTGTCCACACACTGAGTTATAGCAGTATAACTCTAGTGGTATAATTATGCTGGTTATTTCCCCATGTAGACAAGATCAAAGGCCCAGATTTTTAAAGGTAGTTAGGTATTGCTCTGCCTAACCCTAGCTTATTGCACAATAGCTTCCCATGAAGCCCTAAAGTGTTTAAATAGAGACTCAGGTTTGAGAATTTGGGCTATTAGCTGGATGCCTCTGCTAAGATGATCTGCAATGAATGGCAAACAATGGCACAAACTGTCATTAGATTTCAGAATCACCACCCCCACCTTGAAATTGAATGGCGGGATTATACCTCCTAGGCAGCTATTGTCTGAAGCTGTTTGCACATTCAAGATAACACTATGGCATTGGTTTACATCTGGCACGTTATCAGGACTAAATATTTAGGATGAAATCCTGGACCCATTAAAGTCAATAGCAATAGTCCCATTGCATCAGGTTTCACCCTTTGTTTTAAATACTAAGCTTAGCTATTGCAGCAATATAGCAAAGGGTGAACTCTGCAGCCAATTTTCTAGAGGAGTGAATCCCATTCCATTTTCAGTGTCATGCACAAACAGCTTGTGAATCCTTCATTTTGAATCTTTCACACATGTCCCAGATTTAAGTCCTTGGCAGGTTGCGTTAGGTACCTGTGCCACTGAGAGCTAAATTTAAAAAGTCTTTTCTTTAGTTTTGTTCATTAGATACAAGTGATCTGTATAGTCTATAATAGGGGTTCTCAAACTGGGGGTTGGGACCCCTCAGGGGGTCGCGAGGTTATTACATGGGGGGTCGGGAGCTGTCAACTTCCACCCCAAACCCCGCTTTGCCTCCAGCATTTATAATAATGTTAAATATATAAAAAGTGTTTTTAATTTGTAAGGGGGGGTCGCACTCAGGGGCTTGCTATGTGAAAGGGGTCACCAGTAAAAAAGTTTGAGAGCCACTGGTCTATAAGGTGCCACAAGACTCTGTCACTTTTTACAGATCCAGACTAACACGGCTACCCCTCTGATGAGTGATCTGTATAGCACATCATGTATTTCTAATAATGGCGAACCTTTTTGAACAGTTAAAAAACAACTTTAAAAAGGTTATTCCATCAGGTTTTGGAATTGGCTAGATTAGAATGATGTTGAGAAAAATACCGAGGGCATCTATTCAATATGTAAATGGGCTAATTGTATTGTTTGAAAAGATGAGTGGTTATTTTAAACAAGTTTCACAGCAGAAAGGATCTGTACAAGTCAGTGGACCCAAAATGGATTTAACTGTTTTAAATAAATGCTGAACAAGATAAAAGAACATTTTAAATGTTATTGCATCACTACCTCACTCTGGGCAGAAGGTCTATGATGTGACCTAGACCAGAGACCCATTACAGATATAGCCTAGAGCAGGAGATTTTGTAATCTGGTTGCCACTTCTTCCTTTATTGTGCTTGTGCCCCCATCTCTTTCACCTCTTGACTGAGTGAAATTGTAATCACCCACTCTTCTGTTTAGCTGGGGGCAGAATTTTGAAAGGCAGGAAACAGGATCAGCCTGAGCTGAAAGGTGTCTGCGTTTGTATGGGAAGGAGAGATGTAAAAGGAGGAGGAGCTGAAGGAGGCTGAACCTGAGAGATCTCAGCAGACAAAGTGATGTTTGGATGGCAAAGAAAAGCCAAAAAGAAACTACAGGAGGGGAGTTCAACCATTTAGATTTTCATCATCCAGATCATGTGCTTTACATGTCACTGATCTAGTGTATGTCACGGCTGTCAAATGGCCAGTGTTATTTCTCTAGTACCTGGGAAGGCCTATGCAGAGTCTGTATCAGAAGGGCAGGGGAGTGGGTGCTTTTTAATAACTTTGGCTATATCTACACTACAGGCACAGTTGTACCGCTCTCCCACTGGCATAATTAAACCACCCCCAACGAGTGTCTCACCAATATAGGGCTGTCCACACCAGTGCTTCTGTCGGTGAAACTAATGTCAGTCAGGGGTAGGGGGTTCCCCCCCCACACACACCCCCTGACTGGCAAAAGTTTTACCGACAAGAGTGCTAGTGTAGACATAGCCTTTGTTTCCCTTCCAAACTTTGTCTCCGTCTTTGGAACCCCAGGCAGTTAATACCACTCAAGGAAAACAAACAGACTGACACCACAAGGTTCTCACTTAACCATGGAATGCTTCTGTACCAAGATTTACCCCTGGGCAGTTTGTCCCAGGACACTTGGCCCAGATGTTAGCTTGTTAAATAACTTTAAACAACAGAGGGTGACAATGCATAGAAAAAACCTAAATACTTCATTCCCAAAGCACTTTCTACATGAGTAGACACTGGAGTCACACAAGTTAAGCACTTCCTTAAGTGTTCGGAAGACTGGGCCTAGCTAATGGTGTAATTTGAGCACTGCAGAGGAAGGAGAAAAGTTAAACATGCAACTGTCTTCAAAATGCAGGAGCAATCAACTCGATGGAAGTGACTCAAGGGCTATTGCAGCAACCCAGATGTCACTTCACAAGAGCAAAGAAGAATGTGCGTTAGCAAATGCATGGCAATTTCAGCGGCAAGTATTTGAGATATGAAATGACTGACAATTACGTGATTCAGTTAAGAAAGCACAGTAGGCTGAATGACAGGCGAGCATCGGACATGCCCCCCTGAATGTGCTGGGAGAAACCACACTGGAGTGCTGTCCACCACACACGAGGCATAGAAACTGGTGGGCCCAGAGTAGCAGCTGGTGGTTCCCATTAATAAAATGGAGCTATCCAGACAGACTGCTCTTAACCTTATTGACCTCAGTAAGAGAGGTTCAAAAGGGACCATATCTCTGGATACTGACAGCAGAGATGTCATTGTGAAGTTATGATTGCATCGGCATCTTAAGAGTCAAGGCCCAGAACGGACTGCCTACTCACACCAGCAGCTGAAACTTAAGCACACTAAAAGCTTGAGCTAAAGTGTGGAAAGAGTTACTGGAAAGAACAGAAAAACAGAGAATGTCCAGGGGTTATGGCACTAGCCAACCGCTTGGGAGACCTGGCTCAATTTTCAGCTCTGCCACTGATTCCATGTACAACTCTGGGAAAGTCACTTAGTCTCCGCACCTGACTGCTCCGTCTGTAAAATGGGGGATAATCACACGTCCCTGCCTCACAGGGTTGTGAGGATAAAACACTGAAAATCATGAGGTGTTCAGACACTAGTGACTGGGCCCGATAACTACTTTAAAATGAGAAATCCAGATTAGCCACATTACTACACATGATCATACACATTTAGCCTTCACACTGTCTCCCATGCTGCTCCTTTTGCATGAGGAGCTCCCCAAATTCACTTCATAGTCTTACTTAAAACTCCCCTCTGCTAGGATGCCTACAAAAATCTCACCTTAATCAGGCAGCTGGTGTTCGGAGAGTGCTGCTTATCATACTGACAAGTGATGTCTCATTGTTGCTTTGTGCTCCCTACATACGTTTGCTGTATCCACCTGTTGTCATCTACTCTCATACTTGGATTGAGAGACTAATCTAGATTTTTTTTTTTTAAATGGAAGCTACGATATGCCGAGCTCTTTGGGGCAGGGACTGTTTTATATTTCTACAATGCCTAGCACTGCAAGGCTCTGGACTTGAAGTGCTACCATAATACAAACAGCAATAGAATATTTGCAAATGTGAAAATGCTGCCATCACCAAATTGCCTTAGGGAATAAACTATCACCAGGACCAAGTGAGGATGACAAGCTGGTCCCCAGCAAGATATGCCAGGCTGAAGTGTCACCCTACCTTCAAAGCATTCTCATTAAAACAGTCGTTTTCTACACAGTGGGCCAAAATTTCAAGAGCGCTTGGGCTCTCAGTGAAGATCCTAAAGTAAGTGGTCAAGTTTTCAAAGTGTTTCAGCACCCACCAACTCCCATTGCAAATTCGAGCAGCTCATGTTCTCATGGGAACGCAACTATTTCCACTAGGTACCCTTGTTTCTGTTCCCAAGTATTGTTTACTTGTATCCTCTTTGCAGTCTTTGCCAAATATGCTGCACTCAGCAATGATTGACAGGGGTAATCGTTGCTATGCCTTGTCAGGCCAGAAGGGGGCACAACTGCACTTGACAATTCCTTCCTCCTCAATACCTAGTTATACTGGTGAAGATTTTCTCTAGCAGTTTGGGAGGAGGAAGGGTTTAAGATCATTTCAGTTTTCATTGACCTAACTGGATTTCCATTCTTTCTGAATCCAACTACCCACCAGATATTTGTGTTAACACTAGAGGTTGCATTTTTGGAAGCTGACTGGAAAGAGACATTACAAGAACAAATACAATCATGCCTTCAAATTATGGATGTGTACCGTGCAAATGTGGTCAAATACATCAGACCTCCTATACAAACATCAGATGCAAGCAGGAATCAGACAAGGGTCTTCATTCAATTTTAATATGCACTTGGCTCCTGCCAAGTAATGACTTTTTTGAGGTGTTTGGGGCCTTAAGAAGGAACAAGAAAGTAGGGTAATTAATAAGCTAGATAAGGCAGTTTCTTGGGGTTCTCTAGTTAGTGTAATATTGTGACTGTTTAAGAAAAAGTTACAGATGGCAGGTTTGGAACTACTTATGTGATTAGTTTATGGCATGCTTACCTATTATACTGGATCAGGGCCTCTGTGGAGTGGAAGATGGCAGCCTTCACAGAGCCCACTCTGTTAAGTGAGAATTCACAACGAAGGCCATCAACTCGGCGACCGAACATCGCTCAGCAATCTCCCGGTCATCAGAGCACTCAACAAATCCTAAAGTTCCTCTTCTGGGCCATACAACGGGACTCCCGATGTAGCCATTTGGCTCGATCAACTTCAGGTGACATTATAGTTGCTGCTCCCTCTATACCAGCCATACGAAAGAAGGGCCTCTGTCCCATAGATGCAATGAAAACAGGGCATAATGGGGAGAGGGATAGCTCAGTGGTTTGAGCATTGGCCTGCTGAACCCAGGGTTGTGAGTTCAATCCTTGAGGGGGCCATCTGGGCAGGGCTGGCTTTAGGCCAATTCAGCCGATTCGGCTGAATTGGGCCCCGTGCTAAGAGGGCCCCGCCCCCAGCTCACTTTCCCCTCCCCTGAACGCTCCGCCCCCTGCTCCTCCCCCTCCCCTGCTTCCCGCGAACCTCTGATTCGTGGGAAGTCTGAAAAGAAGCAGGGGTGGGCAGGCAGCACCAGGTAAGCTGGGGTGGCAGGGGGCGCGAGAAGGGCTCCGGGGAGGCGTGGCCCAGTCCGGCCCCGGTTCCGGCCGAGCGCGCCGGCCCGCGCGGCTGCGGCTCCGGCCCGGCCCCCGCGGCTCCGGGCCGGACCCAAGCCCGGCGACCCTGGCCGGAGCGTGGTTCGATTCCTGCATGGCTTGCCGCAAGCCCCGCCCCCAGGAATCGGGCCCCGCTCTTGCTAAAGCCGGCCCTGCATCTGGGGCAAAAATCTGTCTGGGGATTGGTCCTGCTTTGAGCAGGGGGTTGGACTAGATGACCTCCTGAGGTCCCTTCCAACCCTGATATTCTATAATCATCTGGCTAAATTTAAGTATGTGCTTAATTATTTTGCTGATTGGGACCTTAGTGGGTGGAGGGGGGAGAAGGAGATGCCACATCATTTAGATTTTAGTAAGGAATAATGATAAAGGACAATGTATCTAGTTGCAGAAGGCAGGTTACTAAAGGAATCTGCAAGGGTTAATCTTATTTAACATCCTAATCTATCATCATCTGGATGGTGGAATAAACTCACTAATGAAATTAACAGATAATACTGAAGAGTTAGGAGGAGTTGCTACCACCACCCAGGACAGAGAAATAAGACAGGAAACTAGAGAAAAGATGGCATGTGCAGAGAAATAAAGTGTAATTCATCTTGGAAACACCCCCCCCCCACACACACACACACGCTAACATAGCTAAGAAAAATGAACTGAAACATCAACTCAATCAGAAGGAAACACTTGGTAAGTAGCAATACTGAAAGATCTATCTAACATGCTGTCTGTCACCTCATAGGAGTTGGCAGTGGCCCATGGTGCAAAAAAGGCCAGTCCAATTTCAGGCCTCAGACAAAGGTATCGTGACAGAGCTGGGATGGGTTTGAGGTGACAGTAGGTGGAAATTCCTGCTCCATTCTGGCCAATTATTACCAGAAAGATATTGGCAAGCTGGAGGGAGCTTAGAGAACAGCAATAAATATAATCCAAGTCTGGAGGATTGACTTGTGAGAAAAGAGCTAAATATACTTAAATTGGCTAAGCAGTGACTAAGTGAGGATGTGATACTCTGCAAATTTGAGGGGCGTAAACACCAAGGAAGGAGATGAATTTGTGTGTGTGTGTGACTGTGCAGGACATAGCTGGGGTAATGGGAAGAAATTGAGAAAATAAAACATAGGTGGAATATCAGGAGATGTGCCTTGACCGTGAGATGAATTAGATGCGTCAGTAGCATCAAGGGGAATTTTATAGCTGGTCCGGACAATACATTACAAAATATACTCCCTGGTTTGACAGGGAGATAGGAGTCCCTCACCCTACTCCCTATCTGATCATCTGATTTCTCTGGCTTCTGTGATTCAGAGTCTGTTGAATTCTTCTCTGCTTCTCAGCCGTGCTGTATGTTTTCTTTGAGAGCAGTGTTCATTCCTCATGTCAGGCTAGGGATGCTGCTATACCTCAAGCAAGGGCAGCACTAAGTTATAGTAGGCACCTTTTGTTGCGGTCTCTATTAAGTAGCATCTAGAAGACAACCAGGACCAGAGACCCATTGCGCTAAACATCGCCCAAGCACATAGTGAGAGACCGTCCCTGCCCCAAAGAACTTACCGTCTAAGGGCTGGTCACTCTAGAGAGATCAACCTAGCTACATTCCTCTGGGGTGTGAAAATCCACCCCCCTGAGCAGCATAGCTCAGCAGACTTAAGTCTGCACATAGACAGTGCTACGTCAACGAAAGACTTCTTCTGTCAACCTAGCTACTACCTCTCAGGCAACTGGATTACCTGCACCAGTGGGAGAACCTGACCAATCGGATTGCCTTCTATGATGAGATACTGGCTCTGTGGATATGGGGAAAGCAGTGGCCGTGATATATCTTGACTTTAGCAAAGCTTTTGATATGGTCTCCCACAATATTCTTGCCAGCAAGTTAAAAAAGTATGGATTGGATGAATGGACTATAATGTGGATAGAAAGCTGGCTAGATGGTCAGGCTCAACAGCTCGTGATCAACGGCTCAATGTCAGCCGGTATCAAGCGGAGTGCCCCAGCGGTTGGTCCTGGGGCCGCTTTTGTTCAACATCTTTATTAATGATCTGGATGATGGGATGGATTGCACCCTCAGCAAGTTCGCAGATGACATTAAGCTGGGGGGAGAGGTAGATACACTGGAGGGTAGGGATAGAGTCCAGAGTGACCTAGACAAATTAAAGGATTGGGCCAAAAGAAACCTGATGAGGTTCAACAAGGACAAGTGCAGAGTCCTGCACTTAGGACGAAAGAGTCACATGCACCGCTACAGGCTGGGGACCGACTGGCTAAGCAGTAGTTCTGCAGAAAAGGACCTGGGGATTACAGTGGATGAGAAGCTGGATATGAGTCAGCAGTGTGCACTTGTTGCCAAGAAGGCCAACGGCATATTGGGCTGCATTAGTACGAGCATTGCCAGCAGATCGAGGGAAGTGATTATTCCCCTCTATTCAGCACTGGTGAGGCCACATCTGGAGTATTGCATCCAGTTTTGGGCCCCCCACTACAGAAAGGATGTGGACAAATTGGAGAGAGTCCAGTGGAGGACAACGAAAATGATTAGGGGGCTGGGGCACATGACTTACGAGGAGAGGCTGAGGGAACTGGGCTTGTTTAGTCTGCAGAAGAGAAGAGCGAGGGGGGATTTAATAGCAGCCTTCAACCACAGGTGCCAACTTTCATTGGCACCGGTGGGTGCTCGTGTCCCCCGCCCCCTGGCCCCACCCTGACTCAGGCTCCCGGGTCTCAGGTTAAGGGGCTGTTTAATTGCAGCATAGATGTTTGGGCTGACGTGGGAGCCCAGGCTCTAGAGCTCTGTGAGGTGGGAAGAATCCCAAAGCTCAGGCTGCAGCCTGAGCCCAACCATCTGCACTGCAATTAAACAGCTGGCACGGGCCAGCCACCGTTTTTTAATTGCCGTGTAGACAGACCACAGTGAAAGAGCTGGTTTGGCTGTAGCTTGGCTAAGCCGGTTTATACTGTTCACTCACTTTCAAGTGCCATTTGGGATAAATATCTAGATAGAGCCAAGTTACACTTATTTAATAGGTATCTCTCTGAACACATCTCTCAACTCCTATGTCTGGTGGCACAGATACTCTTTAAGAAAAAGGCTCCTATAGGGTTTCTTATTAAATACAGCAGCCAGTACCTAGGTCACAAGCAGGCCAAATGAGAATGTTGATGAAGTGACAAATATACACGGTGATAGAATCTGGACCATTGTTGCTATTCTTAATTAGCTCATGACACCAACCAACCAAAAACAAGAAACCCTCATTTGTTTCTCTTAGAAAATTAAGGTGTCCCTAGTAGACCAGCTGTGGTTTCTCCAATTTACAAATAAGCCAGCCCACATAGACATCCATTTACCAAACATTAGATGAAAACAGAAAACATTTTGTCCCCCCAATTTCTATGAAGGAGACTCACCCACCCAACCACCCCAGTTCCTGTCTCTCGGTAGATGGACGCCTCAGAGCAGCTGGGCCGTTTTTCCTCATAAGCTAGCCTCTGTATCATGATGACATGGTAGCAAGGTGCTACTGGACCAGGTTTTCTTGCTTGCTTCTCACACCTTTCTGGAGCTCTCTAAGGGATGACTCACTAGTGCCTCTTTAGAGACAGAGCCATCATGAAAGTGAATAACCCTAAACAGCTGCTGACCTACCTTTCTAGTCTAGGAAGCACTAACACCATTCCCAAAGTCTGGTCAAGCCCTTCCGTGAGGGAACAGTTCATTCTTCAAATCCTTGACTCACAAAGTAACACCAAAATAAAGCTACTTACCTGATCAAAGCAGAAACCCAGGAGCAAGTTCTAGCCTATTGCAGAACAAGCCACAAAACCCTTCCTATTACTTTTCTTCCAAGCTGTGCTCTCTCCTCCCTTTATAGAATCCCCAGACCCCCTTCCCAGCTGGGTCAGACAATCCCCTCCCCTAGGCCAAACCACCTGTTCGAAAAAAGGCTCTGTCTCCAAACAGGGCTGGCTGGCCCTTAAAGGGACAGACCAGCGCACACTGTTACAACCCCTCATTGTACTGTCCTCAGTCTAAATCTATGTGATCCAGAGACTGGGGGGGGGGGGGGAAGACTTGTAATGTAAATATGTGGGTGAAATCCTGGCCCACAGAGAAGTCAGTGACAAAACTCCCATTAACTTCACTAGGGCCAGGGTTTCACCCATTGAAATCAATGGGTTTTGCATCATTGATTTAACTGGGAGTCGAGTTAGGCCCGTGCTGAGAGCATGTGAAAATCCCACCCACAGTATACACAGGGTGTGTGACATACAGGCAGAATCATGTTAATCAAAGAACCATCTTTTTGACGTTGTTTAGCTTCAGGCTAGTGTACCTACAAGGCTTATGGGGCTTTATTTTGTTATTTTATTTACTCTTTTTTTTTTTTTTTGGTCTCCTAATTGGGATATAAAGTCAAACCTTAGATCTCTTTATGGGCTTTTTACCAAAGCAAAGAACTGCCATAGGTGAGTAAACCTGGGGGAGCTATTGCTGATGGTCTGTTGCAGAAATGTAAAATGTTCCACGTGGGCTGGGGCTGGGGCTAGGTCATTCAGAGAAGTAAAAAGTGGGAAATAAACGTTGGAATGAAACAAACAGTAGGAGCTGAATTCAAAGCTGTGCTCCTGGTGCCAATATCTTGGGAAGATTAAAAAATATAATCTGGGCATGCATCTTCAGTATCTTTGTCAAATTAGCAGCCACACCTCTTTTTCCCTATTAACCATTAAAATGGAAGGAAAAAGTAAATATACTGCAGGAGGTCAGATGAGCTGATCACCATGGTCCCTTCTGGACTTACAATTCACAAAGCTTTATTCAATGCATCAGAATTAGACACAGTATCCGATGTTTATCATCATGACTGGGATGATTTTGGATATGACCAATGGGTAACAAATGGACCTTTGAAAATCAAACCCAGCTCCTTGGTGTAGTTATTTTGTATTTCAGGCTGTCAGAGGGTGGCCTGCCCCTTTAAGGGCCAGTCAGCCTACCTGTGCCATAATTAGCTGCATCTTAATCAGAGGAGGCAGGGGACAGCTGGTGAAACACCTGGCTGCGTGAAAGGGCTGAGAAGAGTAAGTTTCAGGGGGGAGTGCTAGGGTGTTGGTAGGGCTTGAGGGGATTATAGGAGATTATTCTAGAGCTACTGAGTGATTAAAATGAAGGCAAGAAGGGGTGAGGAATTGAGCCTGGAGAATTGGTTGAAAAGCCTAAACAGGATGGGAGAATCTCTTGTTTGTGTGAATTTTTGTTACCCTAGAAGGGACTCTAGACTAGATGTGACTTCACAGTTAAGTCCTCAAGTTGACAGAAAGAGCTACTGTAGGGCCAAAGATGCTCAACAAGGGGTGCTAGTGGCAAAGACCTGCAATGCCATGGCTTGAGGACAGAGTGGGGAGTGGAACTGCTTCTACAGGAGCTCCTAAGCTTTTTGTCATAGCAACACTGACCATGTTTTAATAACAGTGTCTCATGGGCCTACCTTCCCATCCCTTCGCAATTGCATGCGTCCCCTTCCTTCTCAGTTGTGTTCATAGAACACCTCTGTAGCAACTGCACCAATTACTGACATGCAAAAGGGAAGTATTTCATGCATTCTCTGTTGTCTTTAATGCAATTTGTCAGCTAATAACGGGGCCTGTAAGTTAACAACTCTCCTGTTTTTACTGCAAGTCTTGTGATATTTGATGTTTCACTTACAGCCCCAGGTCGTGCAGACAAGTGATTGTGTGAGACTCTCAGCTATTTTTTATTAGCCTTTTAATAGTTGCAGATTTCTAGTCCTCACTGTTGTGGAGAAAAGCTTGAAAATGTGACCTGAGTGTACCTGAAAGGCTCAAAGGAAAAGAACCCCAAATGTATCATTTAAAAAGCATCAGCTTAGGCCAATCTTTTGACTGGGGGAGGGGGCAGGGCACGAGACTTGGGACTCCTGCGCATCCTTGTCATATTGGGTTGGTAAAACTGCTTTCTAGCTTTCTACAGCCCACCATCAAGTGCTTTGTAGACCGTGAGTGTGTGCCATAGGCAATGTTTTGAGAACCACTGATGTATTTGACTTCAGTGATACCCTTTTATTTTAAATCCCTCACTGTTGCAGCCACCTCTGGTTCCAGTCACCACCAATGCCAGTGTGAGGTGGGAGATGATGCTTCATGACATAATGGAGGTGGGGGAAGGAAGGAGAAGAAATGTCAGAGGAGAGAACATGAGTCAGAGGGGCCAGGAAGCCCTGATGGCATTCTTTGTTACAGGAATTTCCAGCGGGGGAAGAGAGTGTGATATAAGTGGTTGGTCTGGTGCCAAAAGGACCTGGCCAAATTGGCCACTGAGTCAAGGCTTTCTGGACTCCAGCAGAGCTCTTGTGAAATGCTGCAAGAAGTTAAAGCATGAACCTCCCTTTTGAAAATCCATGGAGGGCAGTGACAAACATCCTGCTGTGTGTGAAGCTGAATCTCCCTGCAGTGCAAGGAGCTCTGCTAGCAAAACGAGGCACGGGTTACACACGGCTCCTTGCACTGGGTTTGCTGAACTTGTCTCAATGTTTTTAATTCATTTTTATTACAAGTGTGCCCAGAGACTCCAGCTGAGAGGAGGCCCCCATTAGGTGCTGTACGTACATGGTCCCTACCTAGAAGTCTAAGCCAGAGAGGATGTGAGAAATAATGTTTATTATCCCCATTTTACAGGGGAGAACTGAGGCACAGAACGTTTATGTTCCTTAATCTCCGCGGTCACAGAGGAAGTCTGTGGAAAAGCCAGGGAGGGAACCCAGATCTCCTGAGTCCTAAGCCTTAACTTCAACACCATCCTCCCTCTTCACCTGTAGGCATGTGATGACTCCCATGTTATTACCCTTTGGCTAAGAATTTGGAGGCTGATCCTGCAAATCCTTACTCAGCTGAGTCACCTATACTCGAAGACAGTGCCATTGCTGGCATGAGGAGGGAGCAGCCACTTGTGTAAAGGTTAATGTGAACACCTAGGGTGAAACCCTGCTTCCACTGGAGTCAGGGACTTCCCTTCCATAGGATCAGGCTTTTCGCCCATACCGCACACTTACTTCATGTAGGCCAGTTAGCCAACCATCTCCAGTCCTTTTGTGAAGGTGATTACTCCTGGCTTACCTTAGCATGACACAAAATAAACTGAATACCAAATACAGTGAGGCGAACAAGCAATCAATAAAAGGTACTTTAAATACCAAATAGATCCAGGCGAGCAAAAAGCCTACCCACGACTCCCCACTTAGAAATCCAGGCATGGGAGGGGTCTAAACAATCCCAGGGAAGGGAAAGGTGCAGGGTGAGGTGAGGGTACCAGGCACTGCCTCCTTTCTGCGGTGTGTGCGCGTAAGGGAGCTGCTTGGGAGGATGGGCTGTGGGCATCGGGCATCCTTCCAGCTCCAATGCACAGAGGCACAGAGCGGAGACACGCGCTGGGTGGTGTCTTAGCTGGCCCCTCATTCTCCTCCCTGTGTCTCCCTGGCGCTCCGGGGGAGGGCCGAGCCCCAGTTCGCGGCTGGCGCTGCTAGGTGGCTGGCGGCTCCCAGCAGCCGGGCAGGGAAGCTCTGTGGCTCGTCTCATCCCCGCTCGCACGTAGAGCGGAGCGGGTCGGGCGAGGACGGGGGCGGATTCACACACACACACACGCAGCAGCCGCAGCCGGTGCAGTTTCAGGCGCTCTGTCCATCTAGGGCGCACATCTCCATCTCCCTCCTCCTCCAGGGCTGCTCTGGCGGTGCCTCCCCCTCGCCAAGCCTCCATCTACGGCTGGGGCTGCCCCCCTCCTCCCCAGCGCGCGTTGCTGGGCTCGGGAGCGCAGCCCGGGTCAGGCAGAGCGCTGCTGCCCCAGCTCCGGAGCGGGGAGCGCGGAGAGCCCTGGCCCGCCAGCGCGCACCCATGCGCTAAGGGAGCGGAGCGCACAGCAGCCGCAGCGGGGAGGCAGGCGACGGCACCGGCCGCGGAGGAGGATGCGGGGTTCGGGCGCCCGGGCAGGGGCAGCGGGGCTCGGCTGCAGCGGCGGCGGCTCCCCTGTTCCCCTCTGGACGTGCCTCCTGCTGTGCGGGGCGCTGCGAAGCCTGCTGGCCAGCCCCAGCAACGAAGGTGAGAGGCGCGGGGGGGAACCCTGCCCCGGGGCTGCGGGAGCCGGGGAATGACTCGGGCTCTCTCGCGCTGGGTTGGGGGGAAGGGAGCATCCCCCCCCCGGGTGCCCGTGTTTGGGGGAGCACCTGGTCCGCTCCCGGGGGGCGGGCGGCTGCGCCCCCTTCGCGCTCTCCAGCCCCCCTGGTCCCGCTGTCCAGCCACCGCGCTCCCCACAGCTCCCTACCCTGCCCACAGCAGCTTCCTACCCTGCCCCTCGCCGTCTCCAGGTCCCCTCCGCCCGGTGCCCACAACCTGCCCTGCCCCTCCACTCCCCGGGTCCCCCCATAGCTCCCAGCCCCCCCAGACACACACAGCGCCCTGCCCCGTGCCCACAACCCGCCCTGCCCCTCCACTCCCGGGTCCCCCCATAGCTCCCAGCCCCCCCAGACACACACAGCGCCCTGCCCCGTGCCCACAACCCGCCCTGCCCCTCCACTCCCCGGGTCCCCCCATAGCTCCCAGCCCCCCCAGACACACACAGCGCCCTGCCCCGTGCCCACAACCCGCCCTGCCCCTCCACTCCCCGGGTCCCCCCATAGCTCCCTTCCCCCGCCCCCCCCCCCACACACAGCGCCCTGCCCCGTGCCCACAACTCGCCCTGCCCCTCCACTCCCCGGGTCCCCCCATAGCTCCCAGCCCCCCCAGGCACACAGAGCGCCCTGCCCCGTGCCCACAACTCGCCCTGCCCCTCCACTCCCGGGTCCCCACATAGCTCCCTTCCCCCCCCCCCCCCGACACACAGAGCGCCCTGCCCCGTGCCCACAACCCGCCCCGTGTCCTACCCCTCTGGCCCGTCCCCCCGGCCCGCAGCTCTCCGAGGCTCGCTCCTCTCTTCCCGGCAGCAGGTTCCCGGGGCGGGCAGCCCCCTTCCCCGCTGAGCGGCTGCGGCCGGGAGTCGCGGGGCGCCCCGCGGCGTGCAGGGCTCCGGGCGGCTCGGGCAGGCGCGTGTGGTGGGGCAGGGGTGCAAGACCGGGGTTGTGTGTCTGTGTCCTGCTGTGGTGGCCTGTGTGTTTGGATTACACGGAGTGTGTGTGTGCGGTTGTGTGTGTGTTTTGTCTTTTGTGTGACGCTGTATGGGTATTTAGTGTGCGATTGTGTGTATGTGTGTCGGGCTATATGGTGTGTATTGGGGTTATGTGTGTGCTTTGTGTTGTGCTGTGCCTGTATTTGGATTGGGTTGTGCTGTGTGTGTGTTTGTTGTGCTGTGTGTGTGGGTTTGTGTGGTTGTACTGTGTGCTTGTGTTGTGTGGTTGGACTGGATTGTGTACTTCCAGCCAGACGCTTAAAATCTCTCTTTAGTGTCGCATCTAAATTGCTCCCGAATAAGGCTCTGAGACTCCAGCGCCTAAACAGGGCTATCAGGAGCAGGACAACACAAATCCAAACCCAAATGAAAGCTAAACCTGCCCGAGAGGAGAGAGGATGGGGATAGGAAATACCTCCCCCCAAACCATAGTTATTTATTTCTGGCGCATTTCAAATGCTGTCCAAAGTTTATTTACTTTTTTTTTTAAAAAGGTGCTTTGTGCAAGAAGGAAAAAAGAAACCTCGGAGAAATGAGTACATAAGAATTGTTACCCCATAATACTGCGACAAGCAGAGTGGGTACTTGTACTGATTATTGCTGACAATTTAAAAGTTTGTCTGTTTAAAGTCAATATGTAAAGACATATGACAAAGTTTCCCGATTGGCTGGGATGCTTCCCAGTTTTTCTGAAGCCTGTTCTTTTTTTTCCCTTTCTTTTTTACTCGACAAGGTAGATAATATTGAGGTTTTTTGTTGGTTTTTTGGACCCACATGCAAGTTGTAATACACAAACTTTCAGACCAAGAAGCCTGCTTATACGCCAAGTTTATTACACACAGTGATTTATTAAAGGGGGGAGGAGGGGACAAGGCACAGGGAGGTTTCAAAGCTGTGGCCTGGGGTAAATAGCTTGTCATCATATATTTTAGAAAATGAGACTAATGCAAATCACAGAAAAAATATCTAGAGAAAGGGACAAATGCATTCCCGTGGCTCTGAAGTTACTGAGTGCTCAGGGCTAGAGAATGCATAGATTAGGGGAGGGTGAATGTTTCCTTAGATTTCTCTTCTACAAATCGATCATTATGGATCCAGTCTGCAAACACATCCATGCTTGTGAATAACTTCATTGGGGCTACTCACGCCAGTAAAGTCAGTTGGATTGCTCTCGGGAGTGAGCTACTCACTGGCTGTTTATATGAGCAGTTTCTAAGTTGGGAGCATGTTGTTTTGTTCTGGTTTATCATGATTTGCACTGATCTATTAATAAACAGAGACAGACATTTTGCACCTGCAATCTCTTACTCACACATGGTCCTTACTCATGTGAGTATGTCCCACTTGTGCACAAAAACTTGCAGGATCGGGCCTCTATTGTATGATAGAATACTGGAGTTTTTTAAACAAAATAGCCTTGTTAAATGGTTTAGTGAGATCTTTAGAGAAAGAAGAGATGGGGGAATATTACAATAACTATTGACAGCACATGGGTTGGCTTTCTACTCTCTCACTCTCTTCCCCCTTTTATTCCCAATCTTCAACTTTTATCCTTTTCATACACCCAGGGCAGGAAGTGAAGTCTAGAGGTGGACCTGAACTTATTCAGTAACAGCCACTCTTTACCATTTGTAGATTTATTTGTAAACAAGCATTATCTGACAAGTGCTTTTCACAGCATGGCTTCTTGGCCAATTACTGCTGAACAGTTCTACTTTGAAAATGATTCACCCTGCAGTGAATCAAGGCTAATTCATTAGAGCCTCAGTTGCTAGAGTCCCTGTGCCATATGCTGTTGACACTTGTCAACAGTTTGGTTTTGAAAAGTTCAGTTTTGCTTCTCTCAGCATTCAAGGTGCATTCTGGAGGAGAGAGCCTCAGCTGGTGTGAATTGCCATCCCTAGCTCAGTTGACTTCAATAGAGATGTGAAAATTTACACTAGCTGAGAGATCATAGGTTTATTTGTAGCCAACTGGGGGGAGGAGGGGTTGGACTTCTTGAAGATGGGAGAATAAAAAAGTTAGTCAAGTTTTCCTTGTTTTTTTATTGTTGTTCCCATTTTAATTTTGTTTCTGCTGTGCTTAAAAATAACTTGGTCAGCAAAGAACTTTTACCACTTGGCTGTGTTAGCTTAATAGCTTTTCTTTTCCAGTAACAATTGCGAGAATTTTATTTCCACTTATATTATGAATCAAATGTTAGTACCGAGTGAATCTTAAACTGAACTTTTGTTTTAACTGCAGTGGTATTCCTAGGTAGGAGATGTGAAATCCATATCATGCACTGTGGATCATGTTAGGCATAGCTATAGAGGTGGAAGGCTTTGTGAACATTTTGTTTGAAATATAGGCCAATTTAAAAAAAAAAATTGAAGCCTAAAATTAGGCTCCTAAATCCATATTTGGGCACCTCGCTCTATGGCTAGATTGTCAAAACAGCTGATCAGCCAACAACTTCCATTGTTTTCAACAGGAGCTGTTTGGGTGCTAAACACACTTTCTAATATGCCTAAATATGGGTTTAGGAGGATAAAAGTAGACACCTGGTTTAAAAATATTGGCCACAGTTTCTGTTATAAGGAGAAAACCATTTTCGTAGCAGTCATACTATATCTTAATCTATAACGTGCAGTAAAGGAAGAGGGCTCAGTACAATGGCATCTGTGAGTCATCGTTCAATAGTAATAGTTAAACTCCTTTGCAAATTTCACTCGTTAGAATCCTATTATTTGTATTTTTTCCCTCCTAACAATACACAATCAGAAATTCAACTCTATTGAGAATCTTCAAAGGCCAGTATTTCAAAAGCAGTCCTTTGCATTAAACGCATTACCCATGACATATCCTTAGAGAAATGACTTCCCCTGAGTTACAGTCACGCATGTTTTATTTTTATTGACGGAATGAACATACTGGGCTGGAGTTCTTTTGCACAGCAAAGAATATTGATAGCAATTAATCAGAAATATGTTGCTTGAGGCTGTAAGACAACAACGTTAACACAGTAATTGCCTGAGTTACGTTTTTCTGGAAGCTGCTTGATGCCAAAGTTGCTACATGATTGAGATAGCATGTTGAGAGGCACAGTATATGAACCAAAATAGATTATGTTCCTGTGTGGGCTGTATCTCCTCTTTTTTCCCCTTGGCAGTAACTTCTGAACCCTTACTTGACATTAGGGACTGCATTGTATTAGACTTTATTTCTTGCACATCCTTAATGTTAAAAGTGCACACAATTTAAATTCTGTCATAAGCTTTAAGGTTCTTGGAAGTGACTTCTAAAATTTATTTATGTAAAGCTTACAATGTAAGAAGGCTTTTTTTTTTTAAGGGATGATTTGGTTCACATTTTCTGAAAATTTGGATTGATTTGCAGATCTCATTTGGAAATAACACAGATGACATTAAAGTGTCTTATGGGCAAATTTTCAAAAGACTTGTGTATATTTTCTGATTGTTTTTAATAATATATCACAGCTACCTTATTTGCATAATTACCACTAAAAATAAAGAATAAATTAGAACTACTCAGCAGAAATAAGTGCTGATCAGACAGTACTGTAACGACTGCTAAGTAGATTGTTAAACAAATGAAAAGAAAAAAAACGAAACCACTTCTTTGAAATAATGACAATGTGGCTTAAACAGACAAAAGTAGAAAATTCAAAATTAAGGTCGACTCTTCATCCTTAACTCATCTCTGTCTGTTATTTCAGTAATTTAAGAACAGAGTAATAGGGTTAATTTAGAATTTCCAGGGATGTGTCCATTTTAACTAAGTGTAGTTTGGAGGATTTATCTGGCTGGATTTATTTAATTGGTTTATTTATAGTTTAATTTTATTTATTTATTTATAGGGACAGCGGGAACAGGCACCTTAGATGAGGGTTATAAAATGCAGGTTGCTTACTTCAGAGACTGGAATGGTTCTAGCTGTTCTAATGTCTTAATGGAGTATGTATTTATCTGATAGTGGCAGAACTCCCACTGACCTGGCCTATTGGGTAAATACATATTTGGATATGTTATCAAAACATATATATTTAACCAGTTAGAACTGTCTTTTAATGAGCTTAAAAAAGCAACCTAAATCTGTATTATATACTTCCATTTGAAGCTATTCCAATCTATTGGGTAAAAAAAAAAGTATGTAACCAGGTTTCTTAAAAAGGTATTACTTACATCGCCAGTACAGTCTCAGCTTCATAAATCACATATTCAGACAGCTCTTACATTATTTTAACAATGCTATAGATTGGGAAACTATGCAAGCTGGCGATATTTTAATGTGTGTTGTGTAAAAATAGATATCTAACTTTGGAGCCGTTCCAGTCTATTAATAAAGTACATATTACAAGCTTTTAAAAAGTTATATACTCTTCAGTGGATGGCATTGGAACAGTTCTTTTTTTATTTCTTTCCACAATAACAATTTTGGGCCCAATCCTGCGCATTGATTTACAAGAATAATCTTTGCTCATGCAAGTAATCCTGTTGACTTTAAATTGAGTTCAATGGGACTGCTGATATGAGTCAGAGGAAATAGGATTTTCAGAATCAGGTCTTTAAACATCTTTGTCAGTTTTAGTTTTTTCTTTTCAAACTATTCAAAGCAATTATACCTTGTTCAGTGAGAATCAAATACCAGTTTCAGTTTTAAATCAAATCTTTTTTTTTTTTTTGCTTTAGATATACAAAAAGCAATTGAAACCTAGCTTTTAAATATGACTTTAAAATGAGGCAACTTATGAATGATGTATTATGTATTTTTAAAAATACATAACAATTGACCCCAAGACTGCATCTAAGCCAAGTTACATCTTAAAGCACATTATCACAATGATTATAAATATATGTAAATAGGCAAAGCATCTTATAATAGAAACATTGACAGACTTTCCTCCTATAGTATCATAAACGTTGACACCATAATTTGATGTATAAAGCAGCTATTTGCAAATCAAGTTACAGTTGGATAAACTGACAGATATTCCCAGTGGGAAACTGCAGAGTTAGTACGGTCCTCATCCCCTTTTCTGTAACATTTAAAACCATAATATACTATTCATCTGCATGCCTTCAATTTCCTTTGTGTGGTGCAAATAATACAATTAAATTTTAGGTCAGCCCAGGAAGTGTTTCTGTAATTATATTTTGCACTGACTGCAAAATGCTTTTAAAAATATTTTAATTCTCTGAAAAAAAAGAACTTTCAACAAGTGTTCAAGAAGATGCAAAAAACCCGATCAGTTTATTTTATGCCATGAGCCATGTCATGTTAATTTTTAAAGTGCAGCCGAATAAACTTGTGTAAGTTAAGTAAAAAGCCAGTGCCCAATGTTTGATATGATTCGTGCATATGATGTGTTTCTGTGATATTAGTTAATGAATTAAATCTTAAGGCCTCATTCTCCTCTTGTAGCAGTTTTCCACCAGTGTAACTCCAATGGCTTTAGACTGAAGTGACTCCACTGCAGCCCTAATCCTGCAATGCAGTTTGCTAGCACAGAGTCCTGAACCGGAGTCGTTGGGAATCTACAAAGGCACAGAAAGGGGTCTATGCTAGTGTACCACACTGCAGGATTGGGACAGAAGTGACCGGAGAATCAGGTCCATCAAAGTCAATATATGTGGTTTTTGAATTGAAGTTTGAAGAGGTTTACTTCTTTTCTCAAAGTTCAAGACATTTGAGGCCTGATTCCCTTCTTTACACCAGTGTAAATCTGCGAGGATTTACTCCTGAATTAGACCTTGTCTACATACAGACTTGCACCAATTCAGTTAAACTGTAAACCCCTGTGTGGACACACTTTCTTAGGCTACATCTACACTACGGGGGGGGGTCGATTTAAGATATGCAAATTCAGCTAAGCGAATAGCGTAGCTGAATTCGACGTATCAGATCCGACTTACCCTGTTGTGAGGACGGCGGCAAAATCGACTGCCGCGGCTCCCAGTCGACGGCGCTTACTCCCACCTCCGCTGGTGGAGTAAGCGCGTCGATTAGGGGATCGATTGTCGCGTCCTGACGAGACGCGATAAGTCGATCCCCAAGAGATCGATTTCTACCCGCCGATTCAGGCGGGTAGTGTAGACCTAGCCTTAGATTTAAGAGTGGCTTAGTTCGGTTTAGCTTAAACTTGCTCCTGATTGACTTAAGCTAAACCAAGCTAAGCCACTCTTAAACCTAAATAAGAGTGTCCACACGGGTTTACAGAATCAGTTTACATTCCCACATCTAGTTCAATTGGTGCAACTCTCACTATATGATGCCCTGAGTCAGCAGTTCATCCCTGTACAGCAAAGCACTTAAGCACATGTTTAATGTTCAAGTTTGTACCTGCTTGAGTGCGTCACTGAATAGGGAGGGACTTAAACATGTGCTTAGGTGCTTTATTGAAATAGAGCCTCACGCTGCCATGAGAGGAAAATCAGCCCATCTTGCAATTGGGTTTCTTTTGTCCCCCGTTTACAAAACCTAAAATCAGATTTCCCCTGCATAAGGCAAAGGAAAAACCGACTGTACAAACCCTGGGTAAAGGTTTCCTTAGAGTGTTGAGTCCTGAACATTTTCTTAACTATACTATAGGGCTATGTCTCAGGGCCAGAGTGCTGTTTAGAGTTCCTCTTCAATCAGTGCTTCACCTTTGTAACCCTTATCAGTAGGCTTGGAAGGATTCGATTTTTATTGGTAAGTGTCGATAAATGTTGATTTCACCGCACACACACAAACTGATGAAAAAGTATTTCCATCTATGACTGAAATTTACAGCCAGGCAAAGTAAGAAATATGCTACTTGAGAATTTAGAGTAGGATGTATGGATATTTACTTTGTATATTATGGGTATTTACTCTGTATATTTTGATATGTTATGTTGACAATTTGTGTTTCAGTGGTTATAAAGCTTTAACATTTTGAATCTCAGCATCTACTATCATTAAATAATTGTCTGACCCCACAGATAATTTCTTGCAATGCAATTGTAAAAATTTACATTGATATAAATAGAGAAAAATGCTTAAAATAAATTATAAAATTAAATAAAATGTTATCCAGTGAAATTATATATACAAATAAAATTCTGCCAGGCCTACTTATTGGGTAAACAAGGAATTCACAAACCTGATAATTTCCTGTACTTACCCCAAATTTGTTTTTTTAAATCATTTTTTAATCTGAGTGTGGCTATCTCATTAGCAATGTGTGCCTGATCCTTGTTTAGCGAGAGCCGGAGTTGACTCATACATAGGAGAACTTGACCAGCAAGCCATTGTCTGGACTCAAATTGTTACTTTTTTTTTTCTCCTCAAAAATGAACTGGGAGAAGTGGAGGTGTTCTTCATTGGTTCGTACCACTCTTGTCCCCATCCTGCCCTCCTGTTTGTGTGCCCAGCTGAACAATTGGATGGCAAGCTTTGCAGAAGAGAAAGCGTTTGGCTTTTCAGCAGCTTCCGCAAGCAGTTGTATTGGCAGACTTAAGGGTTGGCCTTCAGTGTCTTAGGCTAGGTCTACACTACCCGCCTGAATCGGCGGGTAGAAATCGATCTCTCGGGGATCGAATTATCGCGTCTCGTCGGGACGCGACAATCGATCCCCGAATCGACGCTCTTACTCCACCAGCGGAGGTGAGAGTAAGCGCCGTCGACTGGGAGCCGCGGAGGTCAATTTTGCCACCGTCCCTACAGCGGGGTAAGTCGGCTCCGATATGTCGAATTCAGCTACCCTATTCGCGTAGCTGAATTTGCGTATCTTAAATCGACCCCCCCCTGTAGTGAAGACCTGCCCTGAGATCTTTAGTTCTACTGGTTGTTGGCTTTCTTTGACTAACTTTTGACGTAGCTATTTATTTTCTGGGCATACAGGGCGAGTGTTTAGTGAAATAGTTGTGGAATGTAAGCCAGAAATTAGCAGCCCTATTTGTTTCCTAAGCAAATCGCAGCTGAGGGCAGTCACTGATCTGAAGTAATTATGTGACCCCCTTACTGCAGAATCTGAGCACCTTACAATCTTTCAGAATATTTACCCTCACAACACCCCTGTGGGGTAGGGCAGTGCTGTTTTCCCCATTGTACAGATGGAGAACTGAGGCGGAGAGAGAATAAGTGACTTGCCCCAGGTCACACATGGAGCCTGCAGCAGAGCAGGGAATTGAATCCAGGTCTCTTGAGTTGCAGGCTAGTCCCCTAAACACTAGACTTTCCTTCCTCTCTGTAAGTCTCACCATTTACATTCTCAAGGGACTAGAGACCTTCACAAGCCACCCACCCTTAAGGCATGTCTGGTGATCTCACTGGGTTTGGTGTTCTGTGCTAATCTTTCAGGAGTTACGCAGTAAGTCCAGAAACACAGCCAAGCTATGACTGCTTTGCACCTCTTGCTGACCCAAAGTGACGATACATTTGGTGGATCGGGGCAGTGGAGAATGTCCCTCTGTGTAGGGAATGCTCTAGTGGCCTTGGGCTGCTGTAGCCACTACTTCTCCTGGCAGCTGGCATGGGGCTGTGGCCAGGCAAGAAGGGGCATGGCTGAGACACTGCTGCATCTGTCTGATCCAGGGCTGCCAGACCATCCTCTTGGTGCCCTCAGGCTGCTCTAACTTACACCAGGGACAGGATCGGGTCCCTTGTAGTCCCAGGATTGTGTGTGTGTGTGTAGGGGGAAAGGGGTGGGACACCAAAGGGTCTGAGGGCCACCTTTCCCACCTTCTCACTGGGCCTGCGCTAGCTCCAATAACCTGGCCCTTGCATTTTGTTTTTCCTTCGAAGAATTGAGTTGTTTCCTTGTGTTGATTGTGTTGATGCTCTCAGTTGTTGTTCCCACATCCAGTAGGCATCCACTTCATTATACCAATCTGCATCAAGGCCCTCTGCAGCCATGCCGAGTCCCATAGAGCAGTCTAGGCTGCGCTCTCAGGTGTGCCTGCATTGCAGTAAAAGCCCTGGGACTGATTCAGCCTAGGGCTGTGGGGCTATAAAACTGCAGCATAGACGTTCGGGCTCATGCTATTCCCCCGAGAAAAATTGTCCGAATGATATAATGTCCGCTGGGATCCATTTTCTTCTATGTTGCACATGCAAAATGGGTAAAATTACTTGCCGCTATCTTCTACGTTGCTTGTCTTTCCATGCCATCAGTTTTACATATGCACAATCAAGCGGCTTATGCTTCTATTATCATTACTGGCTTTTCCCGCGTTATTTGTATGTGTTTCCCCACTAAAAGTGTATTTTCAGAAGGCAATGGGAGAAAAATATTTTTGTTTTTCCACCAACCACACACACAAAGGTATAAGCTGTCAAACATTAGAAAAGCCAATAAATCATCCTAACCGTTCTTTGCTCCCAAGAGCCATCCAAACATAATGTCAGTTACGCTTTTCTACTTGAATGAATTCAAAGGCAGCAACATGGTCATTATTGTGGATCGGAAGGCTCTGTTGGTGGTGGATAGGCTGGACAGCTGAAATCTTGTGAGGCTACTGAAAATGAGATCTGTCAGGGTAACTTGACAACTATAGTTATGTCTGTGCTGTGTCTCTTTATTTCTGTCCAGTTTAATAGTATGTGTAACATAATTTGATATTCACATTCTAGGGGGAAAAAATGCCTGTAAAGGATATCTGATGAGTGGACCTTTTAGGAGAAATCTCCCCCCCCATCCCCCTTTTGGATTATAAGTATTTTAAAAGCAGAAGTGGGATTTCGTTTTAGTCACTAAGGCCCCGATTCAGGAAAGCACCCAAGTACGTGCTGAACTTTAATCATGCGGTTAAATTCCATCGGCTCTGAACAAGGATGATCAGTTGATTCAGGGCCTTAACTTTATCTACAGCTCTCAGTCTGCCGTGGAACTACCAATGCTGCAAGTGGATAGAGAGCAGTCTGTGGCATTGTCCACACTAGAGTCTTGGAGGACATCTCCCACCGTTGGTGAGAGCACTAACATACACAGGGCTCAGTGCAGTTGCTGGCATTTTTACCCCTGTGTCATCCAGGCCAGCGCGGAGCAGGGATAGCTGACACAGCGGGAAAAATGCTGGTGCCCTGTTATGTTCCCATCATTGTTACCAGCGATGGGACTGCACCACTGGCAGGAGACTTCCCCTAAAGCTTAGTGCCAAATGCAACTTCGGGGGTCTACTGTCATGTCAGTACAGTGTGGAGTTCCCATTTTGAGCCTCATAGGTAGAGCTGGTCTTTTGAACCTCCTTTTTTAAATGAAAAATGGCTTTTTTTTAGATTAAATGGAAATCATAGTGGGAAAATGTCTGTTGTCAAAAGTTTTGGGGGTTTTCATAGAAAAAACAAAATGTTTTGGTTTCAAACTCTTCCATTTTCATTTTGTCAATGAAAACCCAGAACATCCCAAAGAAAACGGTACGTGAACATTTTAGTTTTTGTCAAATTTTTTCATGGTCAAAAGAACAAAAAAATTCCTGACTAGTTCTTCTTATAGGAATGATACAAATGTATCCTGGGACGAACTGATTACTCAGTCCCTGGTCTTGAAACTGGATCCATGCGGGCAGATAAAGCACCTTATTTGTGTCAGTGGGGTTACTACACACTGTGGCGTGGATCCGGTGACATAACCTTTTTATCTGACTCACTGATCAGTGCTGTACGTAAACAAACAAACCCACACCCCACCTGGAGAAAGGTTAACAGAGTGGGCAGCATCCCACCCATCCTACGCAATATGCTCAAACAGAAGTTACAGGCTTAATGCAGAAATTATTGGGTGAAATTCTATTATTTGTGTTCTGGTCATAATCATAGAAATGTCAGGCTGGACAGGACCTTGAGAAGTTATCAAGTACTGCCCTCTGTACTGAGGCAGGACCAAGTAAACATAGACTACCTCTGACAGGCATTTGTCCAACCTGTTCTTAAAAACCTCCAATGACGGGGAGTCCACAACCTCCCTTGGATGCCTGTTCTGGAATGTAAGGCTAGGTCTACACTAAGGGGTGGGGGGGGGTGTCGACCTAAGATACGCAACTTCAGCTACGTAAATAGCATATCTTAGGTCTATTTACCTGGCCGTGAGGACGGTGGCGAGTCGACCGCTGCCGCTCCCCGGTCGACTCCGCTTCCGCCTCTCTGCGGTGGAGTTCCGGAGTCGACGGTAGAGCGATCGGGGATCGATTTTATCGTGCCTACTCTAGACACGATACTTTGATCCCCGATAGATCGATCACTTCCCGCCGATCCGGCGGGTAGTGTAGACGTACTCTCACTATCCTTACTGCTAGAAAGATTTTCCTAATATTTAACCTACATCTCCCTTGCTGCAGATTAAGCTCCTTTCTTCTTGTCCTACCTTCAGTGGACATGGAGAACAACTGATCACCATCCTCTTTTCTAACAGCCCTTAATATATTTAGAGACTATTTTCAAGTCCCCCCTCAGTCTTCTTTTATCAAAACTAACCTTTCCCCATAGGTCAGGTTTTCTAAACCTTTTGTCACTTTTGTTGCTCTCCTCTGGACACTCTCCAATTTGTCCACAACTTTCCTAAAGTGCGGTGCCCAGAACTGGACACAGTACTGCAGCTGAGGCCTCACGAGTGCCAAGTAGAGCAGGACAGTTACCTCCAGTCCTTTACATAGGACAGTCCTGTTAATGCACCCCAGAATATTCGTTTGGGTTTTTTTGCAATATCACATTGTTTATTTATATTCAATTTGTGATCCACTATAAACCTCAGATCCTTTTCAGCAATACTACCACCTAGCCAGTTATTCCCCATTTTTCTAGTTATGTATTTGATTTTTCCTTTCTCAGTGATGTCATTTGCATTTATCTGTATTGAATTTCATTTTGTTGAATTCAGATCAATTCTCCAATTTCTCAAGGTTGTTTTGAATTCGAATCCTGTTTCCCAAGTTGCTTGCAATCCCTCCCAGTTTGGTGTCATCTGCAGATTTTGTAAGCGTCCTGTTCACTCCATTATCCAAGTCATTCATAAAAATATTGACTAGTTTTGCAGCAGCCCATTAGATACGCTCTCCCAGTATGACTACGAACCACTGATAACTACGCTTTGCATCTGGTCTTTCCACCAGTTCTGCACCCACCTAATAGTAATTTCATCTAGACCAAGTTTCCCTAGTTTGCTTATGAAAAAGGCACATGGGACTATGTCAGAAGCTTTACTAATATCAAGCTATAGCACGTCTACTGCTTCCCCACAATCCACTAGGCCAGTAACCCTGTCAAAGAAGGACATTAGGTTGATTTGCTATGATTTCTTCTTGACAAATCCATGCTGGCTGTTCCTTACAACCCTATTATCTTCTAGGTGCTCACAAACTGATTGTTTAATCATTTGTTTCAGTATCTTTCCAGATATCGAAGTTAGATTGACTGGTCTATAATTCCTTGGGTCCTTTTTGTTCCCCTTTTTAAAACCAGTTACTGTGTTTGCTGTTCTCCAGTTCTCTGGCACCTCGCACGTCCTCCAGGATTTCTCAGAGATAATTGTTAATGGTCCTGAGATTGCTTCAGCCAGTTCCTTAAGTATCCTAGGGTGAATTTCATCAGGCCCTGCTGACTTGAATACATCCAACTTATCTAAATATTCTTTATGGTCCCTTCTGGCCTTAAAATCTATGATGCAGACTCTAGCATCTTGGCACTTACTATAAAGGAGATTATAGAAAACCTACAGCAGAAGTGAGTCATCATAATAAAATACCAATATGTAGCTAATATCATTTTGTAGGTTCATTAAATTGTGTGTATTTTCTTCCTCTGTTGGCCTATAAATAATAGGTGCTCTCCATAACTTATGTTTCTCTGGAGTTGGTCTCCACTAGCATATAAATAGATATTTCCCAATTTTTGCATGGTATTTTGTTGGTCTTAACTCAAGGCAAATAATAAAAAACATCTGCTCCATAATGGCTTTGATTTCTTTTGGGGGTTTAGTCTTTCATTTGTTTTTGATTTCCTGGATTATTTTTGACTGTCACTTACTTTTAGGAGCACTTTTGGATTTACAACTTTGTAGAAATATTTAGCACAACAGGGAAAACAGCAGGAAAATGAATAGCAGCAGTGGTGCAATAAAACTGATAGAGATTGGTGAGGAAGAAAAAGTTTGACTGTGCTGATGGAGGGGCCTTGCTGTTCAGAATGTCTTGGTAGTGCTGTGAACTCCCATAAGAGGGAGGTGGGACTGTGGTGTAGCTCTGGTTTCTTGCTATGCAGTATATTATTTATCATATGCTTTGCCAATATCTTCCCCACCTTGAGCACAGGGAGACTGGAGGAGAGAATGGAATACTTCTTACTGGCTGATTCACAGAGCGGTGTTGTCCCCATTGTTGCTGGAAGCTTCGGTGGCTGGAGGAACTGCACCTCTCTCAGAGCTATTGGGGGATAAAATGTTGGTTCCTGTAAAGTAAATTTGGGGATCTTGACAACTATGTCTATCATATCAAACTTGGGCTTGCACATCACCTTTTCAGTTGCTTGGAAACTTGAAGAATGATGGAAGTGTATAATCCCATTCAAACGAACTGCCCGGGAAAGTATTGTAATGTAACTCAGTACCTTCCTTTTTATTTTTTCCTCCATGTCCTCAGTCAGGGCTCGATCCTGCAAAGTGCTGAGCACTCTGGCCCCAGTCCAACAAAGCACTTAACCACGTGCTTCGTTTCACGCATGTGAAGATTCCTATTGCCTTCTGTGAGATTTCTCACGTGCTTCAATGTCAGCATTTGCTTATGTGTTCTGCTGGATTTGAGTTGGAGTGCTTGGCACCATGCAAGACCCAGCCAGTCCTGGAGGAGGGGAAGCTAGATCAGAGGGAGGTTGAGAATCCTGGTGGGTGGAGCTCTCAAAATGTGGGGAGACTTAATCCTGTACAGGGAAAACAGAGAGGAAGCAGAATGGAAGAAAATAACTTCCTGAGGAGCGTCACACTGTTAAAGTTAGAACCTTACTGTACTGAGTGTGCTTGGCATGCTAGAGGAAATCAAAAAAGGGGTGAGCTGACTGGAAGATTTCTTGACAAATTGTGGATTGATGGGTCTCGTATCTTAGCCAGGAGGTCAGTTAGAGAGGGGCTTGTATATTTCACCCACAAGCGCCTCCATCTCCCTAGCGAGTGCCCATCACCGTGGTATCAGTGCTTGGTCTCACTTTGTCCGCAATGCATGTATTGATGTGAGCTGGTATGCTGCCCCACATCCCGTTTATCCAAAAATGCCTCTTCAAAATCCACTTTCTCTGACTGTCTCTACAATGCTGGCCCATGCTCCTCCATCAAAGTAATTAGACCATTAAAATATTAATTATACATTAAAAAGCAGAGCTTACACGATGGGTGGGTAACCACTGACTTCAATGAGAGCAGAGTTAAGTCAATGCTGAGCACTCTTAAAAATCCAGCCATATAAAACCATGTAATCTCATGACAGTATTTGGCATAATCCTCATCATCTTTCCCTAACCCAGCCTTCTTGTCTCCTGTCCTAGCTCTCTGTATTGTTGCAAACTCTTCAGGGTAGTGACTGTCTTGCTTTTTTGCCTGTAATTTGCCAATCACGCTTTATGCCCCCTCATGAACAATAATTATTATGTTAGAATATCCATAACGGGGAGTGGCAGCAGGATCTGTGAGTGGTGTTTTCAAAAGTGGCAGCATGGGGTAGAGGGTAGAGCATTGGACTGGGACACAGGAGACTGGGATTCTCTTCCCAGGTCTATCGCTGGCCTGCTGGGTGTCCTTGGGCCCATCATTTCGTCTCAATTTCCCATTTGTGAAAAATGGGAATAATGATGGGTCTAAATGAGCTGTTACCACTCAAGAAAGATCTTGCAGTCTTCGTGAAGAGTTCTCTGAAAACATCCGCTCAGTGTGCAGCAGCAGTCAACAAAGCTAACAGAATGTGCAGAACCATTAGGAAAGGGATAGATAAGAAGACAGTAAATATCATAGTGCCACTACGTAAATCCATGGTACGCCCACCCAGTGAATACTGTGTGCTGTTCTGGTTTCCCCGTCTCAAAAAAAAAGAGAAAGAGATATTAGAATTGGAAAAAGTACAGAGAAGGGCAATAAAAATAAATAGAGGTATGGAACCACTTCCATATGAGGAGAGATTAAAAAGACTGAGACTGTTCAGCTTAGAAAAGAGATGAGTCAGGGGAGATATGATAGAGGTCAATAAAATCATGACTGGTGTGGAAAAAGTAAATAGGGAAGTGTTATTTACCCCTTCACATAACACAAGAACCAGGTGTCACCCAATTAAATTAATAGGCAACAGGTTTAAAACAAACAAAAGGTAGTACTTCACACAACGCACAGTCAACCTGAGGAATTTATTGCCAGCGGATCTTGCGAAGGCCAAAAGTATAAGTGGGTTAAAAAAAGAACTAGATAATTCCTTGAGGACAGGTCCATCAATAGCTATTAGCCAAGATGGTCACAGGCACAACCCCATGCTCAGTGTGTCCCTAAACCTTGGTTTGCCAGAAGCTGGGAATGAGCGACGGGATGGATCACTTGATGATTACCTGTTCTGTTCATTCCCTCTGGGGCACCTGGCATTGACCACTGTTGGAAGACAGGATACTGGGCTAGATGGACCATTGGTCTGACTCTGTATGTCTGTTCTTATGATACTGACCTCCTTTGCATAGAGCTTTGAGATGTATTGATGAAATGAAAAGAACTGTTTAAGAGCTGGGTATTATTAAATGCTCAGGTTTGGTCCAGTTCTGTTCCCCTGAAGTCAATGGTTAAACTCCCATTGCTGTCGATAGCCCGTTGAAAAATCCCATCTTGTGTCTCTCGTATCTGTGCTTACTTCCAGCAATGGTCTCTACACTGCCATATTGAAGGGATTGGGAGAGGCCAGTCTATGTGGGGGTTGAAGACTTGGAGTAGAGGACCTGGTCCAATCTCCATCGATGGGATACAGTTTGTGTTCCGGGCAAAGATTCGTATCACTTCTCGTTTGGTCCAAACCGATCACTAATCACTAGTAAATAGAGCCCATCTGAGAATGTGCAGTTTGATCAAACCTCCCCCTGTGTGTTGTCCTAAAAAAATAACAGGCTCTGGTGTGAGTTTAGACTTAATCATCATTTATCCTACCCGGAAGGCATGAAAGCTAATGAGTATATAGATCCTGTGCAGTTTGGTATGTTTCTTTCGATCGAGCATTAGAGATAAGGGGGGCGGGATAGCTCAGTGGTTTGAGCATTGGCCTGCTAAACCCAGGGTTGTGAGTTCAATCTTTGAGGGGGCCACTTGGGGATCTGGGGCAAAATCAGTACTTGGTCCTGCTAGTGAAGGCAGGGGGCTGGACTTGATGACCTTTCAAGGTCCCTTCCAGTTCTAGGAGATGGGATATCTCCATTATAATAATTAGGGCTTGTGGGAGGGGTGTGCTTATGGTGAAGATGAAAAGTTTTGCACTTATTTGCTCTTTCATGTTCTCTGTTTTTAAGTTTGTTGGCAAAAATGTCTGAGAGTAAGTGTGTGTGCCTATGGGCTGTGTGGGTTCTTGCTGCGTCTTTGAGACACTCAGCACATTCTTCTAGCTGATGCTGAGTAGTAGTGGTATGAATAAATCACTCCTATTTAAATGCTGTTAGACTTATGGAGGACCAGTACCTCTACATATCAGGCATTAGTGATGGTCGCTAATGATTTTGGGAGTTCTATCAGTGGAAGAACTCCTCAAGTTGCACAAAAACTACAGGGCACAAACATGGGCATCAGATTTCTGAGCACTGAATTAGAGCCTAGGACTCTAATTCAGGAAATCTTCCCTGCTAAGGGCAGTACTTATGCACATGCTTAACTTTAAGCACATGATTAAACATGGACTGAAATCCTGTTGACTTCAGTGGGAAAGTTAAGCACATGATCAAGTGCTGTCCTGAACAGGGATGAATTTAAGCACATTTTAGGATGGGGGCCTAATTTGGGATCATTCCTCCCATGCCAGCTCCTAAGTTTGATTTGAATTGGTTCTGATGGAAGCCTGGCTAACTGAGCATTGCTGGTTATTATGAATAACGTGGGATGTTGCCAAATTGAGGCCTGGAGTGGTGTGTGTGTAATGTGTTGGTTAAAAGGTGTGTTGCACTGATGATTGTGGGATGGAATGTCATACCTGCTCAGGTGTGTGTCATGAGACAAGCCCAAGGACTGCTGTATCTAAAGGAGAGTTGCCTTTAGTTAAAGCCGCAGGAGCATCTGGTTTTTCGGAGCAAAAGGATGACCGCTCTGTCCTGGCTTTTGACTAGGAAACAGGGTAGTAAGAAGGTCTGATGCTTATACAGGTAGAAGGGAACAAGCAAAACCAATTGAAAATGGGCACAAGGCGAAAAGAAGTGCATTTATTTCACATCTGCGTGGAGTGGTTATAATCAGTGCTTACATAAGCCATTTTGTTTGCAGTATTTTTGCCTTTTCAGGCAATGTAGACTGATTATTGATTAAAAATACACTGATCTACTTCAAAGAATATCACAGCATTTTGGAAGATAATACAGGGAAAGTGTAGGAATCATTATTAGATAAGCAGCCCTCTTCATGCAGGTTTTGTCTGCCACACATTTTTTCTGCTAGTTTATACAAAACTCGTGCGGAAATCCTTACCCCCAGGCCGACCCTTTTATGCTGGGTAAAAGAGCCATAGCACCATAAAGGAGCCCTAAAATCCTGGGTGTGGCCATGGGATGTTCCCCCACAGTGCTGACACTGCAGAAGACTGCCATAAAGCTGTGAGGACCCCATCATAAGCCTTGGTGTAGATAGTGTGCTGGAGGCCACAGTGCGCACAGCTGCAGAGATCTGGGGCAGTTCCTGAAAGCACAGCCAGGAGAGTCTGGGATAATTTAGATAGCACCTCAGAGCTGTCTAAATGAGGCCGGGCGCCTATCCATCCCCTGAAGCAGCCCAGAATCAGGAGGGCACAAAAAGATAGCTTAAAGCCACCATACCCCCCGGTTGTGCATTTTGCACTGTGCCATAATTTCAGTGGAATCATGGGCCAAATTCTGGAGATTTTGCTCATTTTTTTACTTCCGTGGGAGTTGTATCTGTGGAAGGACTGAGTAGGGTTTTAAGATTTGGTTCCATTCATTTACCTCTCTAGTAGAAAGATTCGCATTGACTTCAGTGGGAGTTGGGTGAGCTCTTGTCATTCTGTATGGAAACTTATTTTTTTATTGTGGTTGATAACTGCCTCGAAAGTTATTACACCTAACTGCAGTATCACATTCCTCTTAGAAATTGATGTTGGATTAAAAACACCTTTTCGTACCCTTTTTGTGGATATTTAATTAATGTCTTACAAAGCAACTGTGTGGTATCAAACATTCCATCTAATTACACTCATTAGTGGCTTCTCCAGGACAAGTAAGTTTTAATTAAGTTGTACAATGTAAATTAATAGTCATTGTGCCCCCATTGCACTTTACAACAAGAATATACTGTTCTGAGCAATTTAATTACAACAATTGTAGTAGTGGGATTTATTGGTGACTCCGCCATTTTGTTTCAACAATCCTCTTTGACAAGTTGCAACCATACAATTGGGAGAGTTACTTAAAATGTTCATATTTATGTATATTCTTTGTGTAAGCTTGCTGTGTATTATGAGCGCAGAAGCTGCACCACTGTATAACAGTACCTGGGTACTGGATTTCCTGTTCCAGGTATATCCTGCTTCCACTGAAGTCAACAGGAGGATTTTTCCCATTGAATTCAGTGGCAGCAGAATCTGACTCTTATACAATAACATCCAGAGCAGTGGAGAATAATTGGGTTAAATCATTTGGTTGGTTAAACAGGCAGCCGAGGGGGGGCTGGATCCTGACTATATCCCAGCATCCTCCAGGAAGTCATTCCTGGTCTTATGGCGCTCCAGACTGGCAGCATAGCAAAGTCCCAATTTTGCCTTTGTTTAACCGGAAGGAATAAACTTGGAAGCAGCTACCCAGCAGCTGAGCTGCTGAAAGGGGCTAGAGAATTCTTGCTACACTCTCATGGAAATGTATTAGCTTAGACACAATCTAGGTGCCTGCTCTTGTGAGAAGGCACCCAGGTACCATGGTGATGAACACTGTATGAATCGCTAGCTAAGTGGCTAGTTTATAGGTACTGACTGTGGCTCCAGAGTTAAGGTTGGGGTCATTTTTTTCACTTCAAGTAGGGCAATTTAAGCTCCTTGTTTTAAAAAAGCCATAGCGGGCCTCCCCCCAATCTATGAGCAAAGACTGAATTTGCTGAGGATTTGTTTCAGTTAAATCTGTATTTCAGTAATTTAAAACAGTCTCCTCTGAGATTTTTTTTTAAAAATTGCTTTTTATTTTAATCTAATTTTTTTCCGCATCCTTCTAGTTAACAAATGGCTTGTTACTAAACCTTCAAGCTTCCCATAAATGTAAATCTCATTGACTGATCTGTGAATAATGGGCATATTTGAAAAACTAGGTTCTAATGAAAACAAATTATTAATGATCGGATGTAAACAATTGTAATTACTGACCAGCCAAGTACAGCTGATCAGGTCATTTGCAAGTAGTGGCATTGTGACGTCAAAGGTACTCAACCAATCCTCAGTATTCCGCTTGCATTAATTTGCATACTGCAGTCCAATTGGCTGAATTGAGTGTGTGTATGTGGGGGGGCTATACACATGTCAAGAGTTTTCATTGGTCCACTTGATTATCTGTGTGCAGACAGAAAGCACAATGGATTGATGGGAGAGCTATGGAGATAATGTAGCATATTATGACATGCTTAATGTTACATACACATCGTGTTAGTTCCCCTTCGGAGTGAATGTTTAGACTCCAAATGAGTGGCGTAATTTTCAAAGGGTGCTGAGAGCACAGCTGTTCCCATTGTCTACAAGAGGTTTATTTGAGTGCTTAGTACCTTTTGAAAATCAGCCTTGTTTACTTAAATGCCTAACCAATGACTTAGGATCCTAATTTTAGGTACCCAGTTTTGAAAATTGCGGTCTGAGTTTATTTTTATAATCAGTGTGGTGGTCAGAAATGAAAGGCTGACGGAAAGAAGTGGCTTTGAGGAGGGATTTGAATGAGGAAAGTGAGGTTGTGTGGCATAAATATAAAATCTATTGTGAAAAGGACATCTGTTCATGGAAGAGAAGTTTCCTCTTTGTCTGCAACTTTGTATGACAAGTTTCAGTCCCGAGACCATTTGTATCCGACAGTTTTACAGCTCTAAAAACGGAGCTAATAATGCAAAGCACAACAGACTCTTAACTACAGAGACAGCACCAAGAGCTGCTGCAATTTTTCTTAGCTTGGCTAAGTGTGTGTAGATTTATTTTTTAATTACACTCACTATTTGGACTACAGATTTTAGGGAATCCATGAAAAAATGTTATAAGCTTGGGAATAGTTTATTGCTGTTTAATGTAAATTGTTTTTTTAATTGCTTGTGTGGCTTGCCAGGGCAAAATTCAGTGAATTTAGCCACAGTCAAGCAGCCTGCAATTTACTCCAGAGATGTACAGTCTTTAGTGAAGAAATAGGCTGGAACTTTTTCCGACAGCGTTGTGTAAGGACTGCTTCCTGCCCACCACCATTTTTACAAAATAATAAAAGGGGCCCGCTCATTAATTTTTAAAGTGAGCTGCAACTTTATATTAACAGAATAATTTGCACTCTTTGTTCCATTTATAAATTACTGGTTGTTTATTCTTTATACTGCCGTAATCCCATTTGGGCATCAAGGGATGCTAGGGATTGTACGCATGTCATAAAAAAGACTGACTCGTGCCCCAAAGAACTTCGTCTGAAGCCCCAATCTTGCAGAGAGTTACACGGACATGTCTGGGTTTGTACAGCGCCTAGCACCACAGGATCCTGGCGCACAGCTGGCACTCCCAAGTGCTATGGTAATACAAGTAATTGAACTGCTTACCTGAGTAACATTAGGCATCTGCTTAAATGCCTGCAGGATTCTATTCTAAACATTGTAATAACTTGTCTTGATTGTATCTTATTTTAACAGCAATCGGATTCCCTTTCTGTTAATTGCCAAGTGCCCTTACCAGGGCCAGCAAAGTCTCATGTGTTTACTGACGCTTGTATCCATGCAGCCTCATTAAGGCTTTCTTCTTCTCGTTTCTGTTTAGTGACTTTACTGGACTCACGCACAGTCATGGGGGATCTGGGATGGATAGCCTACCCGAAAAATGGGGTAAGTCTCAGACGTTTGCTTTCTCAAGCCAAGAGCAGCACTAATAGTTTCCATTTTGAATGTAGATTTCTGTGTTGAAAATTCCCCTGAGGGAATTGTTGGCAATAGGAGGGGAAAAAAACAAAACAAAACAACAAGCTGTGACTGGAAAAAATGGAGCTGCATGGTCAGGGATTGATTTATTTCTGCAGCATTGCCAGCCCCACGGGTTCAAACATCATGAGTCAGACCGTCCCGCCCCAAATCACGACATTTTTTAAAAGTGATAAACTCTGAGTTCTTTTTCCTTCTCTTTTTAGAGCCATTGGGATGCACTTGGGTCATGTTTACATGCTTTTCTCTGCAATTGTGGTGGGCTAGAAATTTACTCTTTGTTTTAAATGAAAGCTGAGGGTCTCACATGACTCCAGGAGCTGGCACTTAAAAAAACAAACAAACTCCAAACAGTCATGTGATAAAATTCCAAGTGTTGGCAACACTGTAATATCTTTATTTATATTTGGCCTTATTTGCATCTTGTGAGTAGCCATAGTGAAAACAATGGGCTCACCCATGAGAGTGAGGAATGCAGGTAAGGGCTTTTTTGTGATTCTAAGAGACCCATCATCCCCGGGGGTTGTTCTTTGTTGTGGTTTTGCCTTGTATGGATGGGGTTGATACTGCGATTGCACAGAGAATTTTGATGAACAATGTCCTGCAAGGGGCTGAGCATTCCTGTGAGTTGCTGGGAATCCCCAGCTCCCGCACGCTCTGCTGAGTGGGACTGATAGGAGTCTTTAATCAGGAGAGGGTTCTGAAATACCATCCCTGGAGTTGTAGACAGTCAGTAGCTGTAAATGACTGCAATGTCATCTTGGAATCGAATTTTGATTGGCTACTGATTGTCATGCAAATGACAATAATTTATATATATATGGAAACAGAGGCCTAATTTGGATTGGTTGTACGCCAGCAGTCACTGATCGCCAAAAGCTGACTGTAGTTGTCTTTGACTTCAGACATGTAAGCGATTGTAGAGAACGGAGAGTTTCTCCTGAACTGCACTAGGGGCCTGATCCAGTTCTTTCCATTGATGTTAATGGAAATTGGATCAGGCTCTAAAGGCAGAGTTGCCCTTTGAGATGTGCATGGAGGATTTTGACTGTCGTAATGTGCTCTCCCTACGTGGGGATAATGATACTGACCTCCTTTGTGGATCGCTTGGAGATAGACAGATGAAAAGTGCTATATAAGAGCTAGGTATTATTATTACATGTGTGGGCATCTTAATGATCACATGCCAGCAGAACAACATATGGAGTTAAGATCAGCTGTGAAGATCTGAGTGGAGAATGTCCTGCTAACTAGAAGATTTTTTAGGTAGTGGATGAAATATTATTTTCTATGGTGCCAACCCTTTCTAGTATTTTTTTCCCCCCAGCATAAGAAAGCAGTATTGTATTTTCAGCAATACTAAAACACTATTACAGACATGAGTGCAGAAATCATAACAGCCCGAATGTCCCATAGATTTGTATGTGCATGTGCAATCCGGAGCAGGGAAGACGCTAACTGCTCTAAGCATAGGCCTAAGCTTTCTTTTTCCATTACCCAGAGAAGCTTTATATATTTACAGATTTACTTTCCAACTACCTCCCTTGCTTTAAAATCATAAGCTAGACCCATGAATACCAAATCAACTTGTAATTGAGTCAATAGAGAAGGATTTGTTTCTTAAATTAGCTTGCCCAAATCAATAAAAAGTGAATCAGGCAGTCAGAATTGGTTTTTGAATTGCCAGAAGTCCCTAAATTTCCTTCGTTTTCATGGGGCTTCATAAAAATTCATGAGGTCCAATTAGCCCAATTGTCTGTTTGGCCTAATATATTGGCAGTATTTTTCAAGTGGCGAGAAGTATCTTTCTGATCTACCTCCCCAACCCATTTATCACCTCTACAATCAGCAAAGCTCCAATCCACTCGTTTATGTAGTATTTCTTTTAAAGATCAGCCTGGTGTAAATATTTAAAATAACTCTCAGCTTGGCATACAGATTTGGAAGTGGGGAGCTTTAATTTTAAAATAAGATCCGAGGAAGGTGGGCTATTCCTTGGGAAGCCAGGTTTCTCAAGACAAATTTGTTGTTCTCAGGACATCCTTTGAGGGGAAGGTTCAGGGAATGGACACATACACATCTTTGCAGGAAGCAAAGGAGAAACCTTTCTGCATGCAACACTTCCTGTCAGTGAGAACTGTGTCTGGATATAGTATATATACTGGAATAACCCCTTTGCATCATATTTATCCCCCTATCTAATACCATCCTTCAGCTTCTATTCACGTCAAGAATTTTATGGCTACATTTATTATATCACTGTTGCAGGGATACTACAGTTACTATTATGATAATATATCCTCCTGAAACTCCTCCTTTCAGTAACTCATGCAGTTTTGCCAGTTCTCATGATTTTGAAATTTAGTATTTTGTTAAAGCTACAGCTATTAGAATCAAGAGATTGCATGAGAATCTCATCTTTCCTACAAAAATAAGCTTCTAGTCCTCATGGTTGCATAGGAAAGCTTGGGAATGTTAAGTGAATGGTTAACCCTAAAAGCCAGCTCAGATACCAGAAGGCAAATAAAAATAGGACCTAAATTTATTAGTTTAAAAAAAGCAAAAACAAAAAAACCCCAACTCACCCCCCCCCCCCCATGATATTTAAGCTGATTTCATGATTTTTGGACTGGACACATGATTTTTATGAACACTTATGATTTTCAGGACAGAATTAGACTCAGATTGAAATTCTCAACACTTGTCTTCAGTACAAAGATGAATAATTTTAGGGTGGTTTAGCAAAATATTAAGTTATCCTGAGAATGACACATGGTAATTTTCATGTTTTGAAATCAATTGGGTTCCATGGGGTGGTCAGTATGGGCAATAATTTTGTCTACATCCTGTTACTGCAAACGATGATAACTTATTATTTATATTGTGGAAGCAGCCTCAGTTTTGCTAAGCTGTTTCCAAATATACAGGAAGAAAATTCCTGCTTGGCCTTAATTCAGTCTGCCCCTGATCTCCCTGTCACCAGTGAAATGCAGAGTAGCGCCGTTGGTGAAAACCACTCCACCTGCATGCAGCTTGAGAAATGAAATCTATGAAGGTGGATTTAATCCAATCCAACCTGGAGCCAGGGCTCAGAGCTGTGCATGCCCTTCCCACAGCTATGTCTCCAGATACAAATAAGCCATTTTTTGCCGTTTCTTAATTAATTACAGTGGGTCAGACCCACAGCTGGTGTCAATCAGTGGAACTTCATTAAAGCTATGCCAATTTACATCAGCTCAGGTTCTGGCCCATTGACTTTGTGGTTCTTGGGGAAAGCACTGTAGGTTAGAGCTGTCTGTCCAGTGGCCCAGTCTATTTAGGTACTTACCTATGGTACCCAGACACAGAAGCCAAAAACTGGACTGTCTTGGTAAAATCTGGATGGGTAGCAACCCTACCTGGGTCATATCACTGGCCACCTGGCAGTCATAGATGGATTTTATTCTCTGAACACCCTGGAAGGTAAGGAAGTTTTATCTCCATTTTACAGGTGGGAAATGAGGCCCAGAGTAGATTGCGACTTACGCAAAGCTACGTAGGCAGTGTGTGGCAGAGCTGGGAATTGGACCCACGTTTCCAGACTCATAATCCAATGCCCTATCCCCTGGACTATCCTTCCTGCTATGTATGGTGATATATTCTCCCGCTGGTTTCCCTGCTCTGCTCCTGGTTCCTGGTAGCATGGCTCTTCCACTGTCCACTATCCCTGGAGCCCCCTCCTCAACAGAGCACAGGGCCTGTGCAGAGCATTTCCCATGCCTGTATCTGTTAAAATCCTCCCAAAGGTTGTGGAGGGGTAAAGCACAGGAAGTACCCACCCACGACCTGCCATCTGCTGAACTCTGGATCAGGATCCCAGGGGGCCATCTGCAGAGTATGAGTTAAAGAATCATAGAATATCAGGGTTGGAAGGGACCTCAGGAGGTCATCTAGTCCAACCCCCTGCTCAAAGCAGGACCAATCCCCAACTAAATCATCCCAGCCAGGGCTTTGTCAAGCCTAACCTTAAAAACCTCTAAGGAAGGAGATTCCACCACCTCCCTAGGTAACCCATTCCAGTGCTTCACCACCCTCCTAGTGAAAAAGTTTTTCCTAATATCCAACCTAAACCTCCCCCACTGCAACTTGAGACCATTACTCCTTGTTCTGTCATCTGCTACCACTGAGAACAGTCTAGATCCATCCTCTTTGGAACCCCCTTTCAGGTAGTTGAAAGCAGCTATCAAATCCCCCCTCATTCTTCTCTTCTGCAGACTAAATAATCCCAGTTCCCTCAGCCTCTCCTCATAAATCATGTGCCCCAGCCCCCTAATTATTTTTGTTGCCCTCTGCTGGACTCTTTCCAATTTTTCCACATCCCTCTTTTAGTGTGGGGCCCAAAACTGGACACAGTACTCCAGATGAGGCCTCACCAATGTTGAATAGAGGGGAATGATCATGTTCCTCGATCTGCTGGCAATGCCCCTACTTATACAGCCCAGAATGCCGTTAGCCTTCTTGGCAACAAGGGCACACTGTCGACTCATATCCAGCTTCTCGTCCACTGTGACCCCTAGGTCCTTTTCTGTAGAACTGCTGCCTAGCCATTCGGTCCCTAGTCTGTAACAGTGACTGGGATTCTTCTGTCCTAAGTGGTCCTAAAGCGTTGATGATGCCTGAGGTGCCCCTTTATGCAGCACCTGGGCAAGGTTTTGATCCTGTCGTCACTACTGGCAGAGGGGAGAATTTTGCCTTCAGCTCTCAGTTGCTGTAAATCTGGTTTCACTTCACTGAATTACCCTAGATTCACCTGAGAGCAGAATTATGCACGTAGTTGTGATCACGAACTAAAAGATGTCCAGATAAACAAAAAACCCCAACATACGTGGCTGGGCTTTCTTTATTAAAAATGGGGCACGTCTAGCATGCTTGCACTTTATACCCCTCCTGGCGCATTTCCTAGGGTACTTCGTAGATTTCAATAAAGCGGGCCACATTAGAAATTTATGTAGATGTGGCTGTGACAATGATTAAGCCTGACATGCAGCAACTGCACTTGCTTTTACTAAACATCCCCTTTTATCACATATCAAAGTCACAGACATCGAAACAATGGGAAATGGTGTAAGAGAAATATTTATGCCAGATCCAGACAGGATTTCTATACTAAGCAGCCTTATTTCTTCTTTTCTTTTTATTTCCTAGAGAGGGGCAGAATCAGGGTAGGACACCCTGCAAGGCTCTTAGGTCTGGGTACACCCCACCCAGAACTCCCTGCAGACACATACTTTACATCTTGTTTGATTTGGCCGTACAGAAATGCACGTGCTTGTAATTACATCCGGCTAATTGCAACAATTGCCTTTTAAAGTAAACACTCAGGTTTAGTTGGCTCTGTTTGTTCAGCAATTATGTGTGATATTTTTGTTTCGGTAGTTACAATCAGTTGGGTTAGTGTTTTTAGAACTTTCCCTCTTGTGGGTTTTTTTTAAACTTCCTTGCAAACACCTCTTAGGACCTTTATTTTTATTTTTTTTCCAAATTAGAGCATGACACACCTGCTGTACTTTTGTATAACCCGTCTTTTTTGTTCCCTGTTGATTTCTCTGAACTTCCTGCAGCATACAGCAGGAAACCCTCGATGGTCCTTTGAGACTTGGCTGTTTGCTGGGGCTCACTGCACAGCTACATGTTCTGGGTTTTTTTAAGCCGAGAGAGGAAAACAAACATGCACTAAGGAACCTTGTCTTGTGGAGATGTTGAGGATACTGGGTTTGCTCATAATTGTTTATTCATTGCAGCAGATACTAAAGAGTTGACTAATTAATTACATTTGTTCTGAAAGGGAGAAAACAGTTGCCCCGCCGATGAAAGCAAACCAGGGCAAAAAGCATATGTCAATGGGGAAATTCAGCAGAGCTGACCTTACAGATGTCTGTTGTTTGGGTGTGGGGGGGGGGAGGGCTTGGTTTTTGTTGAGCGGTGTTTCTGGTTCGTTCTTCTGAGAGAGCTTCCCTTATGTGTGTGTCTTTTGAAGTTAAAAATAACTAAGGGTTAGATTAGTCAGCATGGTTCATGAATATATTAGAGTTGCTCTCTCTCGTTCTGACTGAGCCTGAGATTTTGCATTGAAATCCCTGCACTGTTGACTGATTTTGGGGTAGAAATAATAATAATTTTAAAAAAAAGAAGGGATGGAAGAACAAGGAGGATTTTGGCACCATTGAGCCATGTCATGTAGCTTTGATTGTAACTGGCATATTTAGGCCACCACAGTTGGAAACCTGTGTTGTTTCCAGTGAATGCGGCTGTTAAGTTGTGAACAATGGTGAAGGCAGAACAGAGAGAGACACTAAAAGGATGAGGCTAGAATTCATACTAGCAGTGGGGAGTCTAATAAAGATGAAAATAATACTGAAGTAGGTTAAAAATATACATTAGCACTTCTCCGCCCTTAATTTGGCTAGGAATGCAAAAAGAATTATGCTACAAGGGGAACAAATATGATAAGTTGCACACATCTTTGGACGAAAATTGAGGCAATCTGAAGCAACATTTTAATAATTTAAAAGGAATATTTTAAGGGACGATGTCAAGTTTAATAGGGACAAAATATGACCTACCATTTTCACAAGATTACATGTTGTATCCTTTGGGAACTATAGCCCTGATCTTTTACATACTTACTCGCTTAACTTTACACACATGATTGGTTCCATTGACGTCAGCTGGGCTACACATATGTGGTAAGTTAGACTTGTATATAAGTGTTTCCAGCATTGGGTCCTGGTGCCTTACTTAGAGATGGAAGAGATCATATAGCCAACTTCTGTCACCCCATTCTCTTGCCTAATGGCCATGGTCCCATGGTAGCATCATTTTCTTTTTGGCATCACCTTTTTTAAGGGACCAATGTGCTTGGTCTACGTAGGTCCAGTGCTATCTTTTTGCAACAAAGTTTGCAATCTTGTATTGCATGGTAATGATGACAAACATTAATCACATGTTCGTTATGCAACACCATTGTGATCATTTAAATAAACTGCTGGGCCCATTGTGTGTGTGTGTGTGTGTGTGTGTGTGTGTGTGTGTGTGTGGTTCTCTCTGTGTGTGGTGTGTGTGTGATATAAACAAATGATAGTACACATAGTATATAAAGCTACTATCTTACACACTGATTCTGATCTCACTTACATCTCTCTAATTGTAGACTTGAGTGGAGTTACTCTGACATGCAGTGGTATACCTGAGGGTCACATGTAGCCACTGGTGTCTAAGCTGAAGCAACGTCATTGACTTTAACAGAGTTGTGCCCCCTTACACTAGGACTGAATTTGGACAAATAACAAATTATATACATAAATAAACCATCATTTCCTGTTTGTTAAAATTCAGCCCTAACGTAAGTGGGCACAACTCTGTTGAAGTCAATGACGTTGCTTCAGCTTATATACCTGCGTTTGTCCCACAGGCCTTCCTGTCAAACCAACCTGATAGCGTTCTTTGGCAAGGTAACAAGCCTTGGGGATGGGGGGAAGTGGTAGATGTGGTATATCTTGACCATGTTGACCGTTAGTAAACTTATTAATGTTTAGTAAGACTTTTGATACTGTCTCACGTGACCATCTCATAAACAAACTAGGGAAATACAACCTAGATGGAGCTACTATAAGATGGGTGCATGATTGGCTGGAAACCTGTTCCCAGAGAGTAGTTATCAGTGGTTTGCGGTCAAGCTGGAAGGGCGTATTGATTGGGGTCCTGCAGGGATCAGTTCTGGGTCTGGTTCTGTTCAATATCTGCATGAATGATTTAGATAATGGCATAGAGTACACTTATAAAGTTTGCTGATGATACCGAGCAGAGAAGGATTGCAAGTGCTTTGGAGAATAGGATTAAAATTCAAAATGATCTGGACAAACTGGAGAAATGGTCTGAAGTAAATAGGATGAAATTTAATAAGGACAAATGCAAGTACTCCACTTAGGAAGGAACAACTACACCGCTACCTCAATATAACGTGACCCGATATAACACAAATTTGGATATAATGCGGTAAAGCAGTGCTCCGGGCGGGCGGGGCTGTGCACTCCAGTGGATCAAAGCAAGTTCAATATAACGGGGTTTCACCCATAACGCGGTAAGATTTTTTGGCTCCCAAGGACAGCGTTATATCGAGGTAGAGGTGTAGTTGCACACATACAAAATGAGAAATGGCTGCCTAGAAAGGAGTACTGTGGAAAGGGGTCTTGTAACACTGTTGCAAAAAAGCAAACATCATTCTTGGATGTATTAGGAGTGTTGTAAGCAAGACACGAGAAGTAATTCTTCTGTTCTACTCTGCATTGATATGGCCTTAGCTGGAGTATTGTGTCCAGTTCTGGCCACCACATTTAAGGAAAGATGTGAACAAACTGGAGAAAGTCCAGAGAAGAGCAACAAATATGATTAAAGGTTTAGAAAACATGACCTATGAGGGAAGATTGAAAAAATTAGGTTTGTTTCGTCTGGAGAAGAGAAGACTGAGAGGGGGCATGTATTCAAATACACCTCTACCCCGATATAACACGGTCCTTGGGAACCAAAAACTCTTACCGCGTTATAGATGAAACCGCGTTATATCGGGTAGGGAAGGCTCCTGGTCCCCTGACCGCCCCCCGAACCCCCCCCCCCAGAGCAGCGTGTCAGAGCCGTCCCTAGAGGGGTGCAGGGCCCAGGACAAATCAGCCTCCCCGCTAGTCTCCTCACCGTCCGCCCAGCGCTCCCGCCCGCCCACCCGTCGCTCGCCTCCTGACCCCACCTACCCGCCCGCCTGCCCGCCGCCTGCCTCCCCGCTAGTCTCCTCACCATCCGCCCAGCTCTGCTGCCTGCCCAGCCGCCGCTCGCCTCCTCACCCCACCTACCCACCCACCTGCCCACCGCCCGCCTCCCTGCTAGTCTCCTCACCGTCCGCCCAGCGCTCCTGCCCGCCCACCTGCTGCTCGCCTCCTCACCCCACCTACCTGCCTGCCTGCCCGCCGCCCGCCTCCCCACTAGTCTCCTCACCGTCCGCCCAGCGCTCCCGCCCGCCTGCCCGCCTCCCCGCTAGTCTCCTCACCGTCCGCCCAGCTCTGCTGCCTGCCCGGCCGCCGCTCGTCTCCTCACCCCACCTACCCACCCACCTGCCCACTGCCCGTCTCCCCGCTAGTCTCCTCACCATCTGCCCAGCTCTGCTGCCTGCCTGGCCGCCGCTCGCCTCCTCACCCCACCTACCCGCCCGCCTGCCCGCCGCCCGCCTCCCCGCTAGTCTCCTCACCGTCCACCCAGCGCTCCCACCCGCCCACCTGCCGCTCGCCTCCTCACCCCACCTACCCGCCCGCCTGCCCGCCACCCCGCTAGTCTCCTCACCGTCTGTCCGGCGTGCCTCTCCACGTCCTCCCGACCGCCGCTCTCCTGCTTGCCATCTTCCCGCCCGCCTGCCTCCTCAACCCCTCCTGACTGCCGCTCACCTCCCCATTCGCTTCCTCACCCCGCTGGCCCCCCAGCCTCCCGCCTGCCTCCCACCCTTAACACGCCGCTCAGAGCAGCGTGTTGGAGCCAGACACGCTGACGCGCTGATCCGCCGGAGCACGCAGCCCCACCCCCCAGAGCGCTGCTTTACTGCTTTATATCTGAATGTGTGTTATATCGGGTCACGTTGTATCGAGGTAGAGGTGTACATAAAAGGTTGTTACAAGGAGGAGGGAGAAACATTGTTCCCTTTAACCTCCGAGGATAGGAGAAGAAGCAATGTGCTTAAATTGCAGCAAGGGTGGTTTAAGTTGGACATTAGGAAAAACTTCCTAACTGTCAGGATAGTTAAGCACTGGACTAAATTGGCTAGGGAGGCGGTGGAATCTCCATCACTGGAGATTTTTAAGAGCAGGTTAGACAAACACCTGTCAGGGATGTTCTAGATACTACTTAGTCCTGCCATGAGTGCAGGGGACTGGACTAGACGACCTCTCGACGTCCCTTCCAGTCCTACGATTCTATTATATACCAGTGCATGTCAGAGTAACTGTGTGAAGTCTACAGCTGCAGAGTTGTACGTGAGGTCAGAATCAGTGTGTGGTTATACCCCCAGGCTGAATCTTTGCCCCACCTAAATATACCTGCCTTGTGTGAGATGTCCCCCTGCCAAGCTTATTTATTCTGAGCTTGTTCAAAAAGCCACTTTCTCCTCATTAAAAATCCCTCCTCAAGACCCATTTCTTCTGTGATGCCTACAAGAAATTAGCTACCTTAGAAATTAAATAAATGTCTATTTGCCATTATTTAAAAATAATCGTTTCTACATCATGCTACAGAGCACTCCTCACTATGTAGCCTTATAATGTTATTGATGACCTTCCTCTCTAACCCCTTCTTTCCATCTGGTTATCGCAGCTAATTGCATGCGGCCTGAAATTAGGCCCCGATCCTTCCCCATGCTCGTGGACCTCTGAAGCTGTGCGGCATCATTGAAATCAATGGGCTGTCACCCAAGCAGAACAGCTTGTAGGGTAATGCCTTAGGCCTTGATCTTGCCGAGACTTATGGACGTGCACTGTGGGCCTGATCCAACGCCCGTTGAAGGAACTGGAAAGGTTTCCATGTTTTTAGTGGACATTGGATCACGTCTGTGAATAGCTGAGTTCAATGGGACTGTTCACAGTGTGTAAGTTAAGCAGATGTGTGAGTCCTTGTAGATTCAGGCCTTAGTCTGTTGGCAGCTTGGGGAAAGGATCGTAACTTGTTAACTGTGTGTGAAGTGCCGAGCATACTCTGAGGTGCTATAAAATAAATTACTATTAATAGTAATGTGAAAACAAATCTTTTTCTTTACTAGCCCTATATATTAATTTCTTGAGCCGATATCCTAGAAGAACTTGATGCATCTCAGTAAGTGTAGTTGTCAGAATTAGGTTCCTCTGTACGGGCACATTGAATAAACAATCTCATATCATGCTGAAACACATTCGTTTTTCTCCAGCATCCAGGAATTAAAATTCAGGAATCAAAGAGCTTCGAATGACTTTATCTTTGAAGAGTGTTGTGTTCTCTTTGTCTCATGCACAACTTCAGGCATTTTTGAATCTAATGTTTTTTAGTAATGACATTCTAAAAATATATATAGTTTGTGCGATCCTGAATAATATTAAATCTTGCTGGATTAAACACCACAGTTACAGTACTCACATGAGAAAATGCAGGTCTTTAAAACCTGATTTAGAGTTTATAGTTTGTGTTGCCCAATTTAAAGCATGTACCCATCTCTTCACATACCAGTCATTCCACCTAACGTGTATATCACTTAACCACATAAGCCATTTATAGGGCTAAGAAACACATAGTCCTGGTCTTGTTCCATTAGCTTGCATGTGTTTTTACTCTGGATACCTGCATGGTGGCTAACAACTAATTCAAGATTGCAGTAACTTTTCGTTTTTTATAATGGAGGCAATTGGTGGATGTTTTTTTTTTTTTTTGCTGACTAGCTCTGAAAAGCTCTGATCCAAAGCCCACTGAAGTCAATCGGAGTCCTTCCACTGACTTCACCAAGCTTTGGATTAAGACCAAAAAACAACTGGACTGGTTTTTTTTGCTCAGATTTAAAACCCTGACAACTGCAGACAGGGACAAACCCTGTAAAGTTCAGTCTGGAAGGTGAAAGTTCTGGAATATTATAAACTTTTGAAAAAAGGTGCGAGGATAGAAACCGTGAGAGGCGGGATTTTCTGGAGCTCTGATCATTAGCCTAACCCTGCTCCCCTTCCAGTCAGTGGGAGCGGAGTTAGCTCAATGCTGAGTGTTTCTGAACTCCTCCCCCCACGTGTAAGAGGAGTGAGCCCTTGGAGAGAGAGAGATGTTTTCAGTGACTGTCTTTGAATAACTGCAAACTCCAGCAATGTGACTGATCAAGAGGGGGATATCCCTGTCATTAAGTGCCTCTAATAAACTTTCTGCTTCAGCTTCATATTGCAGAACTGGTCACAGGGCGGATTGATTTAAATCAGCGATTTAAGTAATGATTTTAATCCCCAAGTGGAAAGTCTTGATTCGAATCATTTATTTTAATCAACTTTTCTATTTGTACTTCAGTTATTTCCTAAAGAAAGATGGATTCTCATTGGTTGATATAACCATTAAAACATGTTGATTTGCAACTAAATAGAACCTTTAGACTAGATTTGGTACATATTTCTGCTACCTAGGAGTGTATACTATAACTATATACATTTATTTAAGCAATTCTATAGCTTAAGTTTCATTTTCTTATTGATTGTACATTTTATTATGTTAGAAAGTAGTCAAAATATTTACTAGATAACTTTTTGCTCATTTGCATCAAGATGCATTGGATGATAACTGGAATTTAATTAAAACAACCATAAACGTTTTGGATACATAAACTTCTCTTATCAAAACATGTTTCACATTTACAACTAAATTATCATAAGTTTAGGCCTTGCCATATTTTGTAATAAATTCAGATTTCATTTTAAACAGGTTTATTTTTAAAAAGAAAAACTTATTATAAACTTCTTATAATTTCAAATAATGAAATCAAAACAACTCCAATTCAAATAAAAAAAAATGTATTTTTTATCCCCCACAAATACTTTTTTCTTACTCACCCTGACTAGCCCGGAAACCCCCACTCTCCCTGTGAAAAATGGGTGGGCTTTTACCCCCAGAAAACTGAAGGTTTTTGTTTCAAATGCTGAAATCCAAAAATCTGTTGGTTTTGGGGTTTCTTTCAATGAAAACTCAAATAGCTTAGTTGAAAACACTTTTTTCCCTCCAAAATTTTTTTTTGCAACAAAACCTCATTTTTGATTGGAAAAAAACGATGGCCCAGCTCTATTATCTAGAGTATGGTCTCCATCTTCTACTGCGACAAAAAGTTATAATGGTACAACATTATTGTTGCTTATTACCATTCACGGTATAGAAACAGTCTGACATTAAGTACAAGTAACACAAGGGATAACAAATATCCACTTTTGGGGGTCCGATGTGTTTGTTTATTTCAAAGCACCCACCAGGGCTATAGGCTCCCATCACTTCCAATGCCACAAGGAAAATTGTTAGGGTTACTGACTAGTATATAAATGGATCCAAATTTACATAGAGAGGTATCGCTGTAGCTACATGAGTGACACCACTGCTGTCAATCATCTCTGCTTGTACTGCTGTGACATCACATGCTGAGATGCCCCTGTGATTTATTGTGAGCCTCCCATGAGCTGTATGGGGAGTATAAAAGAATTAAAGAGCACCATGGGGCTCAGGTTGCTGCTGCAGCTTGCTTTGCCCTGTCAGGTAACAGTGTGCTTTTAAAAAAAAAAAAAAAACTACTGCTGCAGACCTGGAAGAGTTATTAGCATTTGTTGGAAGAGAAACTACAGACTTTCCTACGTATAATTAAGCTTGAAATTACTCTTCTATTTTTATTTAAAATACAAATACATTTAAGTGAACGTGGCTGAGCCCTGTGGCTGAGCTCAAGGTTAGAGTCAGAAGTGAATGAGAGCTAGAGAGATGAGAGCACGTTCTTTTTTCAATCTGGGTGAAGTTCATAGCTGCCTTTTTTTGCCAGTGTTCCCATATCTCCTACGTAACTGGGGTAAATTTTGCAGTAGGATGATGCTGAATTTTGTGGGTACATGTACTGGCAGGTATTGGAAAAATGGAGTAAGCAAGCTGTGTCCCCTTTGTGTCTTTCCGTGCCTATGGTGGAGCCAGGCAAACCCGTGTAGGTACCGCTTTCGGACATGTGCTTACTCTAAATATCTGCGTTCCTGCAGTCTCAAAGATGAGGCTTTAACAACAGAAATACTTTGGGACATGTTTATTGTATTTTTTTTTAAAAAGCTTGTGTAAGAGCCTGGGGTAAATGGCAAGACTCCCATTTGCCTTGAATGAGAGCAGGGTTGAGCCATTGGCTTGTAACAGAGGTCCTGATCCGAAGTCCATCGGTACTGATAGTCTGTCTTCTGTTGCCATTAGTGGGCCCTGGGTGAGCCCCTCAATGCATTGCCATGTGGGACACCTGGCAAGAGCTGGGGACGATGAGTGATGCCCATTGCACAGGACAGGATCTCTGTTGGTACGATTTGTCATAGGTGGCTTGCTGGTCTGTATTGATACATTAATTAGTATACTTGTGGCAGCCACTCCTGCCATCCAGAGAGGGCACCTGTTACCTAAGGGCTCAAGCCCGCTCTCATTGCATGAATGAACGGCCGTTCTGCCTCGGCCTTTGGATCAAGCCCTAAAAGTGAGGTAGAACGGTAGCCCAGAATGTGGGAGTGGGGGGAAAATACCATCACGTCACCTGACTTGCCATAATATAATGTATCACTCTTTAAGGGTCCAATCCTTTAAATGCTTGAGCATGTCGGTAGCATTACTCAGGTGAGTAGCCCAAATGAACTCAAAGGGACTGCTCACCTGGATACAGTTACTTGTGTGTGCCTCTGCAGGATCGGGCCATAAAGATAGTGAAATCCCTAAGCCTTACCCCTGTTGACTGACTGTTAAGTGGGGTGAGAGAGGGGTCTGGAGCTTTTGTTCTCCTGCAGATGGAACTGAGTTCCTTTGTTTAGTCTGTGTCTCATCCTCAGGCTGTCAGCCAACGCTGCATTCTGTGATGGCAACTTCCTCCCATGATGGGCCCGGTTCTCTCTCCGTTTCTGAGGCCCTTTGTGGCGTGTGCCTGCAGACAGCAGTTTGGGGTGCTAATTACATGACACTAACATGTCTACACTGCTGCTGCAGGTATAATTTCCAGCTCGAGGAGACAGACCTGCAAGAGCTCTGATCAAGCTAGCATGGTAAAAATAGCAGCGTTAGCCACTGCGTTGTGAGACCAGAGGTACGTGCTTGGGGTAGTTAGCTGTTTGCGACCTGCTATTTTTGCCACGCTTTCTCAATCAGAGCTAGCCCGGGTATGTCTTCTCGAACTCGAAATTATATTTCCAGCTCCAGTGGAGATGTGCCCTGACTCTGTTACATCCGGGAGTCTCCTGGCTTCTACTAGCCTGACGTGTGAACATCTCAAGATCATTCCGGAAGCGGGGCCATCAGTTTAGTAACTTGCTACCTTGCCAGAGGGCTAGCAGACCCAGCACTTGGTCTGTTTGCTCCCATATGGGATTATTAGTCCTCACTTAATCACAGCAAAAGTTCAGTCCTGGATGTTTTGTTCAATATACACACTGTTGTTCAGTTTTATTTCATTAGCTTTATTTTCTCGAGGAGCTGAAACGATGCACACTTCAGATTTTTCAGGTTTCAAACCTCCAAGCTGTTTATGGTGGGCCAGCTGTCAAAGCTCATTGCAAGATGTATAATTTTAAGTGTTGTTATGAATTGTAGGGCGTGCACTGCCTATTCTAGCTGATTATAACATGCAAATGTATAATAAGCCAGTAAATCATAGCCAGTGCTATGATTACAAATCATTACAATAATGCAAGATTAGTCAGTTTATGTCACAAATCCTTCTAGATTGTACAATTAAAGCCATAGCCACAAGAATAATCCTGTGAGATAAAGTCACTTCATTACCAAACCGTCTCCTGGTTTACTGTTTGTTTTATTCTGATGCCAGAGTGAATAACTGAATGGGCTTGTGCAATTAACCTTAATGGTGGCATATCTGCTTTTTGTCTCTCCACTAATTCTGGAGTTTATTTTACATCTTTAAAAATATGGATTATGGTTAAGATAATAATCAGGCAAAGCCCTGATGATTTCAATCCCGGCAGCAGGAAAATCAATACAAATGATTTTTAAGGAAAGTATAAGGGAGCATAATTAGTCACTGGTGCCCATCAAAATAAATGTATTGTCAGGTGATTTTAAAAAAAAGACTTGCAATTTTTTCCATACATAATACTAATGTGGTAGGATACGTGACTATGGACAGATCAATGCTTTCATGAGAGGGGGTGGGGGCGGGGAGAGGATGTATAATTAGGGATAGGCAAACCACTCCAGATAAATCAAGACCAACCCTCTTCACTCCAGACTCCACGTGATCCCAAACTAAACCTTTTCAGGCTTGGAAATACTGGAGTAATCCCCATGCCCATGGCCTCCTTGTATTTTTCACTGTTGCATAACTCTGGACTTCCTAGTTCCACATGAGAACAGACGCTGGAGAGCCAAAGCAGTGTGAGAAGAGTTATTCCCCTGTATGGTCTAGCCCAGGTTGGGTGATTATAGGGGTTTGAGTGCTTCTCATAAACATCCAGAATGGGATGATCAAAGTTGCCGAGGGGATATGGATAAGACAAGGTGGGTGAGGGAATATCTGTTGGTCAGAGGGACAGAGCTCTTCTTCAGGTCTGGGAAACGTACTCAGAGAATCACAGCTAAATACATATCCTGAGACCGACACAGTTACAACAACACTGCATACAACAGGGGATTTGGATGTCTAATTCCTGTTAACTTTAATGGGATTTGAGCAACCAAATCCATTCGGTAGGATGGAAAGCTCACAGCTCCTAGCTTACAAGGCCATGTGACAGTCCGCCAATAACAGCTCCTGGTGTTTCAGCCACCTTGGGACAAATATAAATCAAAGTTTCCACCTGCCATACATATACATTTATTTAAGCATGTTTTGTTTACTCAGAACACAGAGAATAATGTCTTATTCTCCTGGGAATGCTCGTATTTACTTGTGTTGATGTGACATTTTCAGTTATTTGTAGCGAATGCTAGGACCCCAGCTAAGTGTATGTTTTAACCCAGAGAAGGTATGCTGCTCTTAAAGAATTTGTTTATGATGCTGAATATATAAAGGCTGCAAAAGGCCAGCACTGTCCAGAGTCCTGAAGAGAGACCAGGTTCTCCAGCGTCTGACAAGTATAAATGGCCCCAGCTGATGTTCAATTGACAGAACAAAATACTCTTTGCACAACCTCAGCATTCACCCTGTTTTACTGTCGGCTAGACCAATTCCAACAGCTGACTGGAACTCTGTACCCCAGCAGGAAACAATAACTGGTTCCAGAAAATCTGGAACACGCATGTTACAGAAAAACGGACTTTTCTTAAGAGAAGAAACCTGCAGTGTTACCATGAGAATTGGCAACACTTTTTGGACTCTACTGAAAATGTCTAGCTTCAAAAATAAAAAATCTAATTTGCTGGCCTTGGTTTTGCCAGTGTAGAACTCTTTCTGTATCGTATACTATATTTTCTTTATATAGAGAGCAGTGAGAATGATAGCCCTATGCCACACCCTTCTTTTGTCTTAAAGAGTAGACCAAGAATAAATTATAAAACACTTTCTGTTTACATATTGTTATAAAATTGCACTGCTACCACACCCTTACACCAGGCTGCTATTGGCGGGTGAGCTGTTGTTTTTATTTACTGGAGTACCTATGAGAGTTGAATAGTGATCGGTATCCCAGCGTTTCAGGCGCAGTACAGACAGAATATCAGACAGCCCGTGCCCCAACAAGCGAACAATGTAAATAGACAAGGCAGGAAAAGGAAGCGAGTGTGATTACACCTATTTTGTAGATGGGGAACTAAGACACGGCCAGGGGAAGTGACTTACCAAGATCACATAGGGAATCTGTGGCAAAGCCAGGAATTAAACCTTAATCTTCTGAGACCTGGGTTTCAGTCCCATAAACACAAGATTGTCCTCCCTACAAGCTTTTCGGTGAGTTCTATTTTTAGTCTTTTGAAATTACTTTCTTGTGCTTTGCTGTATCTGTTCTTCAAAACCAAAATCAACATTCCTACTAATAGAGAAAGGCGTCTGAGTCAGTCACTGCTGACACATTTCCTTTCACTGTAGCAAGTCCTTCCCTGCCAGGCATACATCTTTACATTTCTATGCACCTAACTATTTTGTTGCTCTAATTGTGTTTTTTTCCCCTTCATTACGAACGAAATCAAGAAAAGTGTAATCAAAATAATAATAATAAAAAAGAAACTCAGCAACCCCACACTGTTTAAAATTGTCAATTAAAAATCATTGTTAATTAAAAATCAACGTTCTTGACATGCTGTTTCTTTCTGAATTATAATTCCATGTTCCTACTTGGGTAAATCAGTAAAATAAAATAAAAATAATAGTTTGTTAAGCAACAGCATGTGTCTGGTTTTTATTTCCATTTCAAAGTAAGGGCTGGGTTGAAGGTTGCTGCTTTCATAGATTTGTAGGTTTTAAGGCCGGAAGGCACTATTATAATTATTTGATCTATCCTCCCGCATAACACACTGAGTGGCTCTAGGATAAAACCAGTCACTTCAGTTTGAGCTATAGCTCATCATTTCGATATAATAGTAACACTTAGGTAGTGCTTTTCATCAGTAGATCTCAAAGTGCTTTACAGAGAAAGTTAGTATCATTACCATTGGCAAGACATCCCATTTTCGTTTAAAGATTTCAGATAATGGGGAATCCCTCACATTCCTAGGGATTCCAGTGTTTAATGACCCTCCACTGGAAGAAGTTTGCACCTTACTTCTAGTCTGAATATGTCTAGCTTCAGCTTCCAGCCACTGGTTCTTATTATGCCTTTTTCCTGCTACATGAAAGAGCCCGCCACTGTCAACATTCTCCTCCACACCAAGGCTGGTGCAACCCATTAGGTGACCTAGGCGGTCGCCTAGGGCGCTAACATTTGGGGGGCGGCATTTCGGGTTCTTTGGCGGTGACCGCGGCGGCCGGATCTTCGGCCGCCCCGGTCTTCGTCGGCATTTAGGCGGAGGGAGCTGGGGCAGGGGGGCACGGGGAGGGCCGCCTGCAGCAAGTAAGGGGGGGGCGGCACGCAGGGGAACTCCCCACCCCAGCTCATCTCTGCTCCGCCTCCTCCCCTGAGCACGCCGTCCTGCTCTGCTTCTCTCCCTCCCAGGCTTGCGGTGCCAAACAGCTGATTGGCTCCGCAAGCCTGGGAGGCAGGAGAAGTGGAGCTGCGACGGCGTGCTCGGGGAGGAGGCAGAGCAGAGGTGAGCTGGGGTGGGGAGCTGACGCATGGCTCCCCGGGCCGGGAGGCGCTGCTGTGGGGGGGGCGCCTCAGGGCGGAAGCTGCTGCGGGGGGGGGCAGGGAGCTGCCGCGGGGGGGGGGGGGGGCGCCTTAGGGCGGAGGGTGGGGCGGAGAGCTGCCACAGGGCTCGGGGTGGGGGGTGGGGCACAAGGTGGAAGTTTCGCCTAGGGCGCGAAACATCCTTGCACCCACCCTGCTCCCCACATAGGTACTTATAGACTGTGTGAGGCTACCTCTGAACCCTCTCTTCTTTAGTCTCACGGCTGGTCAGATTTTCCAAGTCTTGAATCATTGCAGCTCTTTTCTGAACCCTTTTCAATGTTCAATATCCTATTTGAAATATGGACACCTCAACTGGACACACTGTTCCAGCGACCTTTGCAAAGGATTGCATTTGCTCTTAGCTGCCTAATCATTCTACAGGCTCATGTTGATTTGGTTCTTTAAATAATGTTAGAGACACCAAAGGGGAGCTGAGGACAAGAAAAAGGGAGCAGTGGAAACCAGCTAGAAGGCTTAGGGTACTTTATTACCTTGTTGCCTCAACATGACTGCATTGGCAAGAAAGGTGTGCATATTGCTGTTTTGTAAGAGGATAGGGAGCCAGTCGCTGCTTGGGCATGTAAGGGAAGAGAAACAACATCACGGGCCTATTGGTGAGTGTGGAGGAGAGAAGAGAACTGAGGGTATGTCTACGTTGTTTAAAAAAAAAAACATGGCGGTGAGTCTCAGAGCCTGGATCAACTGACTTGAGTTCCTGGGACTCATGCTATGGGGCTAAAATTAGCAGTGTACAAGTTCCTCCTCCTCAGGCTGGAGCCTGGGCTCTGGATCCCAGCCAGGGGGGTGGTCTCAGAGTCTGGGTTCCAGCCTGCGTGGGAACGTCTAACACTGCTACACCACAGTGTGAGCCCGAGTCAGGTGACCTGGGCTCTGTCACTTGCTGCCATGTTGTTGTTTTTTTTTTTTTTTGCAGTGTTGACGGCCTGACATTGCTCATGGGGAGAAGGGTGAAGGAGAAGAGTAGCTAGGAGGGGAGACTATTCATGGTTCGGAAAAGCTGATCCACCCTATGTAGAGAACGGTCAAACACAGAGGCACAGATGTCCCAAGTGGTGCAGCAAGGACTGGAATCCTGTCCTGTGGGGAGCACCTCACCCCGCTCTCTCAGCCCAGGAACAGTGCTGTACACTCCAGAGACAACCATTGGCCTCCTTAGCTGGGAGAATGGAGCACTCTGATGGGGCGAGAGGGGCAAATTATAATGGAGGGAAATGGATAGGTATCCTGGAGGGCCATTCCTTGATGCTCACATCTGCCGAAAGCCAGGAATGGCAACGTTCAATCCTGGGCCAGCAACTGCTTTAATAGATATAAAAGCATCATGTCTGTAAAGTCATTATAGACATGATGCTTTTTGCTCCTGGGGGAATTCTGCACTACCACGGTGGCACAGAATTCATGCCTTCTGCAGATTTCTTGGCTCCCCCGCAGAAAAATGGGGGAGCCAAGAAATCTGTGGGAAACACACGCCCCTTCCCTAGCAGCCACCAGCAGAGAGCAGATCACTGCTGGGGGGAGGAGGGAGGCTGGACGTGCCTGCATCCATGGAGAGACATTAAGGGAGTGGGGCTGGGCGTGTGCCTGTGTATGAAGGAGTGAGAGAGATAGGGTGACCAGACAGCAAGTGTGAAAAATCGGGACAGGGGGTGGGGGGTAATAGGAGCCTATATAAGAAAAAGACCCAAAAATCGGGACTGTCCCTATAAAATCGGGACATCTGGTCACCCTAGAGAGAGACTCACTCTGTCCCTCTCCTCGCTGTTGCTGCATCCCAGGCTTGGAGGCATAGGGCTGTGTAAAGCAGGCTCTGTCCCTAAGGCAGAGCAGAAATGTAACAGCTAAGCAGGCAGGCTGCTAATGTTCCCATTGTTAGTTAATTGTTCCCATTCTTAGTCAATTCAGGCTCCTTTACCTTGCCAGAGTGGTGTGAAGGAGCCTTATTGTAAATGATGGTAAGGGAATCCTCAGCTAGGAAGGTCTGTGGGATTTCTCGCTTTTTTTCCTGCGCCATGGAGGCACAATGGGGTTATATGACAGCTTAGGGTCTATTTTACTTATCCATTAAAAAAAAATGCAGGACAATGATTAGCAAAATTGTATGACTTTCATGTGTGAAAATCTGAGCAATTTAAAGAGAAATTCTACCTTATAGAACACCAAACACTAAAATAAAAGTAATGTAATTTATAATCCTGGATTTTCATTTAACTGGAATGCAGAGTATTGGTTACTAAGTATTTGTAACTTAACTTTCATGTGTTTAGGGCCTGGTCTACACTAGGAGTTTATGTCGAATTTAGCACCATTACATCGAATTAACTATGCACCCGTCCACACCACGAGGCTATTTAGTTCGACATAGAGGTCTCTTAAATTCGACTTCTGTACTCCTCCCCAACGAGGGGAGTAGCGCTAAATTCGACATGGCCATGTCGAATTAGGCTAGGTGTGGATGGAAATCGACGGTAATAGCTCCGGGAGCTATCCCACAGTGCACCACTCTGTTGACGCTCTGGACAGCAGTCCGAGCTCGGATGCTCTGACCAGCCACACAGGAAAAGCCCCGGGAAAATTTGAATTCCTTTTCCTGTCTGGGCAGTTTGAATCTCATTTCCTGTTTGGACATCGTGGCGAGCTCAGCAGCACTGGCAACGATGCAGAGCTCTCCAGCAGAGATGGCCATGCAATCTCTGAATAGAAAGAGGGCCCCAGCATGGACTGATCGGGAAGTCTTGGATCTGATCGCTGTGTGGGGCGATGAGTCCGTGCTTTCGGAGCTGCGATCGAAAAGACGGAATGCAAAGATCTACGAGAAGATCTCTAAAGCCATGGCAGAGAGAGGATACAGCCGGGATGCAACGCAGTGCCGCGTGAAAATCAAGGAGCTGAGACAAGGCTACCAGAAGACCAAAGAGGCAAACGGATGCTCCGGATCCCAGCCCCAGACATGCCGTTTCTACGAGGCACTGCATTCCATCCTAGGTGCGGCCGCCACCACTACCCCACCACTGACCGTGGACTCTGAGGATGGGATATTGTCGACGGCCGCTTCCTCGGACATGTTAGCGGACGGGGAAGATGAGGAAGGAGATGAAGAGGACGAGGCAGTCGACAGCGCTTACAATGCTGATTTCCCCGACAGCCAGGATCTCTTCATCACCCTTACAGAGATCCCCTACCAACCGTCCCCAGGCGTTAACCCGGACACAGAATCAGGGGAAGGATCAGTCAGTAAGTGTTTTAAACATCTAAACATTTATTTTTAACAGAACAGGAATATTAACAATATTAACAATGGGTTTTGCATGATTACTTTGCCCTAGGTGCTTAACGTTTCAGTCCTTGGCAGTGCAACTACTGAAAAAAAATCTAACAATGTCCGGTTTAGCATGATTGTTCTGCCCTAGCCGCTCTACTGTTTAGTCCCTGCCAGTGCAGCTACAGTAAAATCCGGTCTATATGTCCGGGGATAGAGCTGAAATCCTCCAGGGACATCTCCACAAAGCTCTCCTGGAGGTAATTGGAAAGCCTTTGCATCAGGTTCCTGGGGAGAGCGGCCTTATTGGGTCCTCCGTAGTAGGAAACGTTTCCGTGCCAGGAGACAAGCAAGTACTCCGGGATCATTGCCTTGCAGAGCATGGCGGCATACGGCCCTGGTCTTTGCAGGCTTTCCCGAAGCATCCTTTCTTGCTCCGTCTCTGAAATCCTCATCAGAGTGATGTCGCTCATGGTGACCTGCTTTGAATTAGGTAGGAGAATGTTAGTATTGGGACTGCTTGCCTGTTCCTTTACAGAACTGTAACCGGCGGTTTACAGCCACGCGGTGGAGGCGGGAGAGGGGCAGCATACAGGGATCTTTCCCTGGGACAGCTGCGAGGGGGTGGGACAGGGGCAGAGTTCATGCTTGCCGGATTGCTGGCAGCAGGGACTGGCATTGCTTTCAATGTGAAAGGAGGCCAGTGCTTTTATTAAAGTTTTAAGCAGCCACAAGTCTACGGCTTACCATGTCGGCCTGCTACACAAATTCCGGTGTCCTGCCCCGCTTCTCTGATCTGCACTGCAAGACCCCAGGCACTGAATGCGAAGGCCGAAAATTCGACCTTGTCCTGAGTGCGCATGTGATAGGTGCTGTGCATGGTCTTGTTCACAGAGAAAGACTATGTTCTTTGTTCACAACTAAATTTATCTTTCTGAGGAATTCACTCCCTTTTTCCCATCCCACAGCTGCGACTGTCTCCTGACCTAGCCTGGCATCACACTCCCAGAGGCTAGCGCAGATTAGGCGTAGGAAGAAGAGGACACGGGAGGACATGTTCTCGGAACTTATGGGCTGTTCCCGAGCCCAGGCAGCCCAGCAGACCCAGTGGAGGGAGAACTTGTCCCAAATGCACCGATCACACATGGAACGGGAGGAGAGGTGGCGGCAGGAAGACCAGCAGGCGACTCAAACGCTGCTTGGACTAATGAGGGAGCAAACGGACACGCTCCGGTGCCTTGTGGATGTTCTGCAGGACCGGAGGCAGGAGGACAGAGCCCCGCTGCAGTCTATCTGTAACCGCCCTCCCCCGCCACCAGGTCCCATACCCCCCTCACCCAAAGTCCAAAGAAGGAGGGGCGGCAGAGTCCGTGAAAACTCTCACTCCACCCCTGCAGACTGCTCAAGTACCAGAAGGCTCTCATTCCCCAAAATTTGACAAGTCCTTTCCTTCCCGCCTCACCCAAGCCCCCGTCCAAGTTTCATCCCCCAGTTTCATGTGTAGTTGCTAATAAAAAATACGTTTCTGTTAATTACTGTTTCCATCATGTTCTTTTAGAGGAGAGTCTGTCTGAAGGAGGAGAAGGGGGTTGGTAATTGGACAGGACAGTCACCTTTACCAGGGCACAGAGGCGGGGGCAGGTTCAGCAGCAGGGCACACACACATTGCAGTCACTAGTTACCCTGGTCAGTCTGGGAGGTGGTTTTCATGTTCTGTGTGTGTGTGGGTGGGAGGGCTCTGTGACTTTGTGGCGGGGGAGGGCAGTTAGAGATCTTATGCAGCGGTCCTTATCCTGGATCACAGAGCCACGCAGCAGGGGATCTGTAACCGTCCTCCCCCTGCCACAAAGTCACATAGCCCCCACACACAGAGTCCCGAACAGGAGGGGTGGCAGGCTCCGTTGAAACAACCAGTCCACCAGTGCGGAGCCTGTCATTCCTGGAGTTTAGAAGCGTCCTTTGCATCACTACACTACACCCGCTCCCCACCACAGTCTGCGTCCCAGGTTCAACACATTACCGAGAAAACAGTAATAAAGAAAACGGTGTTCATTAACAAAATTCAAGTGATTTTATTTTTAAACGTGTGTTGGAAGGGGGGGAACGGGGTATGAAACTGGAGAGGATAGTGAACATTTACTGGGTAAAGAAACGGGGGCAGGTTCAGCTTCTCTGTAAACAAACTTAATAGTCACAGGTTACCCTGCTCACTCAGGAACCTAGCTTTCAAAGCCTCCCGGATGCACAGCGCGTCCCGCTGGGCTCTTCTAATCGCCCGGCTGTCTGGCTGGGCGTAATCAGAAGCCAGGCTATTTGCCTCAACCTCCCACCCCGCCATAAAGGTCTCCCCCTTGCTCTCACAGAGATTGTGGAGCACGCAGCAAGCTGCAATAACAATGGGGATATTGGTTTCGCTGAGATCACAGCGAGTCAGTAAGGTTCTCCATCTCCCCTTGAGACGGCCAAAAGCACACTCCACCACCATTCTGCACTTGCTCAGCCGGTAGTTGAAGAGTTCTTTTTCAGTGTCCAGGGCGCCAGTATAGGGCTTCATGAGCCAGGGCATTAGCGGGTAGGCTGGGTCCCCGAGGATGACTATAGGCATCTCCACATCCCCAAGAGTTATTTTGTGGTCCGGGAAGTAAATACCTTCCTGCAGCCGTCTAAACAGACCAGAGTTCCTGAAAACACGAGCGTCATGAACCTTGCCCGGCCATCTGACGTTGATGTTGGTAAAACGTCCCCTATGGTCCACCAGTGCTTGCAGCACCATTGAAAAGTAGCCCTTTCTGTTAATGTACTGGCTGGCCTGGTGGTCCGGTCCCAGGATAGGGATGTGAGTTCCATCTATAGCCCCACCGCAGTTTGGGAATCCCATCGCGGCGAAGCCATCTATGATGACCTCCACGTTTCCCAGGGTCACTACCTTTGAGAGCAGTAGCTCAACGATTGCGTTGGCTACTTGCATGACAACAACCCCCACGGTAGATTTGCCCACGCCAAAGTGGTTCGCGACTGACCGGTAGCTGTCTGGCGTTGCAAGCTTCCAGAGGGCTATGGCCACTTGCTTCTGGACACTCAGGGCTGCTCGCATCTGGGTGTCATTGCGCTTCAGGGCAGGGGACAGCAACTCACAAAGTTCCATGAAAGTCCCCTTCCGCATGCGAAAGTTTCGCAGCCACTGTGATTCATCCCAGACCTGCAGCACTATGCGGTCCCACCAGTCCGTGCTTGTTTCCCGGGCCCAGAATCGCCGTTCCACAACATCAACATGACCCATTGCCACCATGATGTCCTCGGCGCGGGGTCCCATGCTTTGTGACAGGTCTGTGCCACTCTCAGACTTCAGGTCCTCACCGCGCTGCCGTAGCCTCCTCGCCCGATTTCTCAGCATCTGCCTCTGGGAAAGGTGGATGATAAGGTGCGAGGTGTTGACAACGGCCATAACTGCAGCGATGGTCGCAGCGGGCTCCATGCTCGCAGTGCTGTGGCGTCCGCGCTGTCACTGACCAGAAAAGTGCGCGAACTGATTTCCTGCCGGCGCTTTCAGGGAGGGAGGGCGGGAGTGACGGTCGGATGATGACAGTTACCCAAAAGCACCCTCGACACATTTTTTTACCCAGAAGGCATTGGCGGCTCGACCCAGAATTCCAATGGGCAGCGGGGACTGCGGGAACTGTGGGATAGCTGCCCACAGTGCACCGCTTCCAATGTCGACGCTTGCCCCGTTAGTGTGGACTCACAAAGTCGAATTACTGTCCTTAGTGTGGACACACACGTTCGACTTTGTAATATCGATTCCACATATTCGATTTAAGTAAAATCGAACTACTCTCATAGTGTAGACATACCCTAGGAAATGCTGAACAGTTATTGTGATTTTTTTCCCTGTATGGTAGTTTAAATAAATTACCAAAATAAGTGAAACTTGAGTGATTATATTGCATTATTTTGAAAAATAAAATATGGAGAATTGGGGAATTTTTTTGGCTCAGAATTTGGTATTTCTTGTCACAGAATTCCCCCAGGAGTAGCTTCTATATCTCATGACACGTTCAGGGTTAGAAATGGGATCTTCATACCACTGAGAAGGGGAGACTCCAAGTTTCCCAAAGGGACCCACCGCTCACTTCCTGCCTAGGAGGATCCATAAATGTATCACTTATCTCTCCACATTATCACACAGATATAAGAAAATCACCTTTGAGTATGTCTGCATACACAGAATAGAAATAAGGCAAAAGACTATAGCATAGCCTTCCTGGAAAGTTGTGTGATTATAATATAGAGCATAAGAGTCCAATCACACAACCCCTTCTCCAAAAAGTAATCATTGCCCAGATACGTAGTACCCTTGACTTATGGGACTGTTTAGGGCCTGATCCTACAAAGGATTTGTATGGGCAAACAGTTATGCCCTCATGGAGTCCCATCTTTGTCTGTGGAACTGTAGCGGGGTGATCACCCGCTCCTGCCTGGGAAGGGTTAAAGCCAGCCCTGCAGAGGGCGCTCCGGGCTGGAAATTGAGCTAATTCCTTGAGAGACCAGCAGGAGGCGCCGCAGGGGTGAGTCTGACCCTTACAGGAACTCTGTGCAGGTGTCCGTGTCCGTCCATGCAGGTTCCTTTGCAGGGTTGAGACCTAAGAGCCTGGTCCAAAACTCATTGAAGTCAGTGGAAAGACTCCCATTGACTTCAGTGGGCTTTGGATCAGGCCCTAAGCGAGCAAGCCGCTGAGGAAGGGTTTGAAGATTTGGACTCCAGGGTTTGTGTACAGCTGAATAAAACCAACATGAGTGGACAACGCAGGTGGCTCAAATGAGTGCAAATGTCAAATTGTGACGTTGGTGCGACTATGTTCAATGTACCATCTGTATCATATCATCCACCTAGGCAATGTAGATAGACAGCTTGGGAATAGATCTGGGAACATAATTACTGTAGAAATGAATTAGCAATGAGATAACTACTGTTGGAATAAATCAATAGATTAATTACTGTCTACTTAAAATGGTGCAAAAGGTACCTATAGATGTATATACGTTCACACAGACACATGCTGCACAAGGTCAAGTGACAGCTTTAAAATGTATGATATGATAAACAGGCAATTTGAGGGGGAAAAACTAGACAGATGCAACAACAGGGTTTTCTTTGTGTGGCTTTCTCCTGAGCAGTTTATTGTTTTATTTAGTATGAAATTTCTTCCACAGCTTAGCACTTTAAGTTCCCTTTGTGTTCAATAATTTATGGATGAGAGCCCACATTATTAGAAAGCTTTATGTATTATACACTATGGAGGCAACTTTTCAACATCTGAATACCATTTCTTTAGTTCTCTAATCTAAATTTTCACTGGATATGTATTTTAGTAAGAAGAATGTCAATTAAACAACATACCGTAATCGGTATTGCCGGTATTGCCTATGTTAATTAGTTCTTTCTACCAGAATGGTATTTTTTTATATTTAAATTTTCCCCAGTATGTTTATACACCTCCTTTGATAACAAAGTAAACATTTCAGCATTTTATTGTGATCATTTTGGTGAAAAGATCTGAAGTTTGAACAGACATCAAAGATTGATTTCCTAGGGGTAAATATGCTGCTTAATAATAATAAACCCAACTTCCGACTTCATGTATATTCAGCAAATTGGCAATCCATCTGTTCATTTCTGGAGTGAATCAGAAAAGAATTTGGTCTGGTAAATAAATTTCATTTTTAGGTGGTAGTGCCTTTCCTACAACAGACTCCTGCAGATTTTAAAATCTTAATCTGAGATACAGCCTAAAGATAGGGATCGCCTTACCCACCAGTGAAACGCTGCCACATTGATGTTGAGATGATGCAACTGTTTGACAGCACAGAGCTACACAAGATGGCTTAGGTTTTGCATTGGGACCCCTTCTCCACGTAGAATTACAAAATTGCATTGGGATTCTCTGTGTGTGTGTCGGGGGGGGGGGGGCAGTGCTGGTGGATCCCAACACAATGTCAAGCCCAGTATAGGAGAGGAAATGAAGAGCCCAAATGGAACTCCAGCTGGAAGTGAAGTAGGTGGCGTGATTAACTGAGCTGGAGCTCCGCCAGAGGTTAACACCCCTTCTTTTCTGAGACTTGTGGCCAGTACTAGGGAATTCTCAATGACCACATGTGGTCAGGAGCAAGGTATCACGTCTTCTCTGGAAGACGGCACATCCTGCAGCATGGTGCTTGTTGCCATGCTGGGGAATTGGTTTAATATTGGTTCACGAGGACAAATTCTTTCTAGTGAATCATCAGCACTATTCGCCTGCCAAACCTATGTGCTTCTTGGATCCAACCACGGATCCAGGCTAGCTTGTTGAGATCTCCTGGGATCGCAACACAAAGTGGCAGGGCTCTTAACCTCCAAAGTTTCAGATAGGCACTGAGAAGTCTCCCTTCACTGCTCAATCCAACCAGATTCTTCTTTTTCCCCCTAGACCCACCATCCCTTTTTTCTGCTGTCTGAACTCCTCCGCACTCCCAAAGAAGCACCGACACTGAGCTCCCGCAGTTCTTTCTCTTAAACACACATCTCCAAGCTGCTGCCCTAGTCACCGGCCCAGCGTCGGTCCAAGTGGAATGGAATCTTTGACCTATTTCATCCCTGGAGTTACCACACCCCCCTGATATTTCTCATCCAGTATGTTAGCCGCTTGAGCATGGTAGAGGCACCTACTGATGGCTCATTATTAGAGAGGAGAATATAGGTTTCTGTTCTATCTTAGACAACATTGACACTATGGGTGCTACAGCGGCACAGATACAGTGCGGTTCTACTATAGAGTAGACACTTCCTATGGTGATGAAAGGGGCTTTTCTGTCACTGCAGTTAATCCACCTCTCCAAGCAGAAGCATTCTTCTGTTGACCTTTCCGCATCTACACCAGGGGTTAGAGTGACTTAACTACCATGCCTTGGCGGTGTGAATTGTCCACACTGCTGAGTGACATCACTAGGTCAATCCAAATTTTAGGTGTAAACTAGGCCTAAGGTTCTTCCCCATCATTATTTTGTTAGCCCAGCAGGAGAGTGGCCAGGTAGAGAGAATTGTCAGTGTGACTCAAATACCACTGAAAATAGGAGTGTATTGTAATGAAAACGCGAGTCTTTAATAAACGACTTTGGACACCACTCTGACAAGATCGGGGAGAGGAAGATGAGAGGGGTGGTAAAAGAAATTGAAATACAAAAACGAATGAAGTTAAAACTCTCAGAAATTGGCAGCAGCAGGCATGTATTGATTTAAAGGTAACAAACACATACGAGCATGATCATCCCTCCCTCTGATAATCATACCAGCTGGAGGGGTAGGAAAAGGTTAGTATGTCAGGGCTTTCCCTAATTGTTTTGTAGGTGGGTGGGGTATTTCCACTTCTCCTGTACACAACAAACAGGGAGCAGCCCATTTCTATGCAAAAATTCACAGGCCCTTGGCGGGGAGCATGCATACACACACACACACACACAACTGTAAAAGGTTAAGAGAGCAGTGCTATACGAGTGGAAGTGACTCATGTAATGTAAGCCCCCTATGCATATGTTCCCACCTCCAAGAAACAAATGTGTAGGACTTTACATAGCCATTTTAGATCAAATAAATAAAAGGCCATCAGATTAATAGATTTATGGCTTTTAAGGCCAGAAGAGGGACCATTATATTGTCTGGTCTGACCTCCTGTATACCAGGGGCCAGAGCATTTCATCCAGTGATTTCTGCATGAAGTTCAGTATCTTGCAATTGGTTAGAGCATCTCTGTTAGAGATATCCAATCTTCATGTAAAGATTTCAAGTGATAGAGAATGCATCACATGCCTAGGGAAATTGTTCCAATGGTTAATTACCCTGTCTAAAAATCCGCACCTTATTTCCTGTTTGAATTTGTCTTGCTTCAGCGTCCTGCCACTGGATCTTGTTATGTCTTTGTCTTCTAGATTAAAGAGCCATCTATTATCAATAAGGTTATGATTCTGTCCCAGGTGCTTTTAGTAAAAGTCCAGGACAGGTCACGAGCAGTAAACAAAAATTCATGGAAGCCCACAACCTGTCCCTGATATTTACTAAAAATACCCTGTGGGGAGGGGACGACAGTCAGAGCACTGCTGGTGGCTTGCAGCTGTTCCTGAAGCAGGGGCTGACCCAACCCTGGCCGCTGTGCCAGTGGCCTGGGGACCACTGTTCTGGTGGCCCTGGCACCGGCCACTGCTCTGGTGACTCTTCTGGGCCCTCTGCTCCTGCTCCAGCGGCACCAGGGCTGACTGCCAACAGCTGCTCCAGTCCTGCCGTTGCTCCTGCAGGAAGGGCTGACCACTGCTCCTCCAGCCCAAGGGATGCTGACCCGCCCCCAGCTGGTACTCCAGTGGCCCTGGGGCTACTGCCCCAGAAGAAGTCCTGGAGGTCCCGGAAAGTCACGGAATCCATGACCTCTGTGACAGAATCATATCCTTAATTATCCGAGATCTTCTCCCCATGTAGGTACTTATAGACCGTGATCAAGTCACCCCTTAACCTACTCTTTGCTTAACTAAATAGATTGAGATTCTTTAGTATCTCCCTGTAAGGCAGGTTTCCCAGATCTTGAATCACTGTAGATCTTTTCTGAACCCTTTCCAATGTTCACTGTCCTTTTTAAAATGTGGCCACCTGACCTGGACTTAGCGTTCCAGTAACAATGTTAGCAAAGGTTTGCATTTGTTCTTTTAGCCACTGCATCACACAGAAAGCTCACGTTCAGTTGGTTCTTTAAATAACATTTTAGATGAAAGGGGGGCAGAGGAAATTGTATTCAATTGCAGGTCAGGAAAAATAACTGTTATGATATAAAACATCTCAGAAATACATGCTTACTCTGATGGGTTAGTGGATAAAGTATCCATCATCAAATAAAATATCCCAGTGTTTCTTCACATCCAGATTTAGAAAGACATTTAAGGCCAGATTCACAACTGCATTACTTCTTTTACACTAGTGTAACGCCATTGATTTCTGGTGCAGTGCAATGGTGAATTAGGCTTCAAATAATAAAAACGTAACTAGATTGTGGAATAACAGTAATACATACTCATATATAATTTATCACCTATATTGGATAAGTACTTAACAGCAGTCATAACAAACTCATTCATTTTCAGATATTATTCAGTACAGTGAATCAACTCTACTGAAAGAGAATATACAGCCACTGTGAGGCCTTTTATATCAGTTAAATAATATAAGACTACTGAGGATCTTTTAATTAAATAATTGCTCTTTGTTCTATCAAGATGGATTGCTTCATTATTGGGATCACAGGAAAGACCATGCAAAACCCATCCTGAACTATTCATGCTTTAGCTACATACAACCTTTGGTAAGTGCTAATCTCCTGTGTCGCACCTATGAAGTGAGGGCAATCCAGAAAGGAAGTGCAGAGTTAGCCATTAAAAATATAATACCCTGTACTAAGCTGATCAAAGAAAGCCACGTGGGACCAGATTCAAAGGTGGTGTGAACAAATTACAGCTGCCTGACGGGTTTTGAGGCCAGCTTTTCCAAAGAGCTACGCACCCAACAGTTGCCATTGTTCTCAATAGCAGCTGCTGGATGTTGAGCCCTTTTGAAAACATGCCCTCCTCATTTAGCTGCCTAAATGGGAGCTGAGCGCTTTAGAAAATCCAGCCCTTGCTTTTCTTCTGACATCCTCTGGTGATAAAGATGTCGCACTCAGGACTGCTAGGAAGAGACTGAACTTCGTGTCAGTGTCTGTACAGCACCTAGCACCTGATCCATGAGCAGGGCCCCTCGGCGCACTGTGGTAATACTAATACTAATGACTAACATTTCTGTTCCTGCCCACGGTTGCGTGACATTGGCAGGTTACTAAAGGTCAAGATCCCTGTACCATTGCAAGGGTCATTCCCTACTGTCTGAGTAATTTTACATCTGCACCCCTAAAGGGAGACAGAGGGATATGCGAGAGCCCCTTGCCCCCTTCCAATACACCGATCGCCCTGGCAAGGGGAGTAGGAACAGGCATACATTTCAGTACCTGCTGGAGGTGGGCATGGTTCTGCCCTGCTCCCAACCCAGGGCTGTGTCAATGGGTATGTCTATGCTGCAGTCACGGGGGTAATTGCAGCTCGAACTGACATACCCGAGCTAGCTTTAAGGTCGCTAGCTTGGTGAGCTAGCAGTGTGAGCTTCAGCTGCCGAGGAGCCTGGGTAGCTAGTTGTGGGGCTGGCCTGCACTGACAGTCACACTGCCACAACTTTACTTTTCCAGGCCCCACCCGAGCTGCAATCACACCCCATGATTGCAGTATAGAGACACCCCTACCAAGCAGCTACGCCAGTGCAAACCCCTAGGATCCATGCACTACACTCATGTAAAATGCAGTGTGCACTAGTGTGAATTACTGCCAGTAAATCAGTGGATTAAACCGCAGAGCCCATTTTTGCACTTGTGACTACATTGCGGGGGGCGGGGAGTGAATCATGTACTGAGACTCCATTGCAAGTTTCCCTTATCTATGCAGGCCCTTATTGGCACAATATAGCCCTGAATGTTTGCCACCATGTGCATGCACAACACACAGGCACCGACCTACACAAGTGTGCATGTGCCCACGCACACATACGCAGCCGCCTACTTTCCTCTTCCTGCTGTCTGGGAATATCAGAAAAGTCACACAGTGGCTTGCTGTGCCAGCACCGGGTATTGGCTGCACACAATGCTGACTTTCCAAGGCCTCTGCTTCTGCCGAATGTCGTTAATGCAGCTCACGGCAAGCGGACTGAGAGGACTTCTCCGTTTATTAGGGGAATATAATCATTTAAGCCTGAATAAGCTTCAAGGCCTAATGTGGCTGTTTGGCCAACAGAAATGAGATGTAAATTTGTGCTGAATAGCTACTGATTACAGGAAGATGATTAATGCAAGATTTGAAATTGATTTATGGGTGCAGTTGTTAAGGCCTAAGCCATGAATGTAATATTGTGTATGTGAAAAGCTTTGGGTAGATTAGAGAGCAGGGGTAAAATAGTACATTCTCTGCAGGGTCTGATACATTGTATAGGCTTGCTATAATCTGGCACTGCACTTTGTATGCTGGGACATTTGTTTGGCCAGTGTGTGTATAATTGTATCTGCAACATAAGGAGGACTAAAAGTTAATCTGTTTTATTTTCATTAAATGCACTCTTCGGTCAAATAATTTTTCTTACTGGAAACTTTTAAACTCTTTTTTTTTATTTCACTCAGAGAATATGAGGTAGCTGATGATAATTATTTAGAACTTGAGTTGAGCTAATTAATGATTTCACCACTTTGCAAGAGCTAAAGTTTGGAGAAATAAGCCTTGTTCTGGGGGAGAAGTATCTTTCTCAACATAAGCTTTACAAAGGCCCCAAAGAGTTAATAGTAAAAAGATTCAAATACAGATTTATTTACTCAAATGTCAGAATATATGTTGGACAAATAGATTTATTTGCTAAATTTCAATTTTTAGGCATTATGGTCCAGATTTTCAAAAGTACTCAACACCCACCAATCAGGAGGCAGATTTTTAAGAGCACAGCTCCTATTTAGGTGCGTAAGTAAAATGGCTGATTTTCAAAATGCCCGGTATTCAGCAGCTTCCCTTATTTCCAGTAGGAGCTGATGGGTGCTGAGCACTTTTGAAAATCTGGCCATTTTAGATTTTCAAAGCCTAAGGGAGTTAGATGCTTAAATCCCATTGAATTTTGATGAGCTTTTCAAAGACACAGCCGGGAGTTAGGTACCTATCCTGCTGAAATATTTTTAAAAGTCCCACTAGGCACCTATTTGCATCTTTAGGTATATTTGAAAATCTGGCCTGAGACTTATTGAAAATCCAGGCACTTGTTTAGATACCTAAAATAGGCATTGCTGTGTGGCTGAGCTCTTGAAAATCTGGTCCTATGAGTCTTTGTGTATTAATCTGTCAGGTGTATGCAACACATTCACTATGTCATGTATTTAATTGTTCTGCAAAGATCTTTATAATAAGCAATGAAAAGTAATGTGCTTGTGCTGTCTTTCCGACTGTCTCTCATGCTGATCACCATGGTATTTGAGCCCTGATGCTGAATTGTTGTTAGGATCGTACCTTTAATCCAAAGAAGGTGCACACAGGTTTTCAAACCTTTTCTCTTTTTTTTAAAGCTTGGGTTGACAATAATGTACTCAGCGTGCTTTGTTCTTGGTCTAGGTCAGAGCCTTCTCTGATTAGAGATCTGGCACTTCTTTTGTTTTGATTACAGTCACCTCCAACCGGGTTCACCTCCCATTTGGATGATGGTTCTGACAACGTTGATTGCACATATAAGTAAGCAAAGTGTGAGCAAAGCTTTCGGTCTCAGGACTAAAGCACCAGAAGAAACCGTCTGGGAAAAAATGCATTGTTAACACCTGGGTGTAATGTTACTGAGCATGTATCTCCCAGATGTTATAGTTTAGGGTGAAGGTGCCTTAAAAAAACATTGAGGCTGTACACCTATCCTTTCTTATTGTGGGATTTTTGTGTGTGGCAAATTATTATTGTTTGTTATCTACATTGACATCTAGAATCTGCAAGTATTTGTATTGGTTGTTAACCACGGCTCGTGAGCCACATTCGACTCTTTTACAGTTAAGCACAGCTCACAGAGCCCCCCACGCCTCCACTCCGCCCCGTTCTCCACCTACCAGACTGCAGCAGGGGGAGCTCAGGGCTTCTCCCCTGAAGCAGTGTGGTGGGGTAGGGGCTTCTGCTCTGCCTGGAGGGGGGTCTTGGGGCTTCAGCCCCGTGGGAGCTGCCTGCTGGGACTCGGGGCTTCAGCAGGAACAAGGCTGAAGCCCCGAGCTCTGGCAGGCATGCTCGACTCTCGAACTTCTGAAGATCATCGTATGTGGCGCGGAGGGGCAGTAAGTTTGGCCACCCCTGATCTATTCAATGGCACTAATTAGATTCAGTAGCTGTCCAAATTTCTGTTCCATTCTACATGTCTTACTTTCACCCTCAGTAGTACTCACATGAGAAGAACCTCTGACCCCAATGGAAATACTTGCATGAGCAAGTGCTACTCAGTGTGAATAGGTGTTGCAAGATCATCCATAACATGAGTTGGTAATCTCTGTGTGCCAGTTTTACAGACACATTAGTCTAATAATATTTTTGCTGGTCTTGAGTTACTCAGTTGGCATTGCTACAGATACATATGATTTGCTGTAACATTTTCCCTTGGTTCATGTGTTTGATCAGATTTTGTGACAGAAAGGTTGTAAGACAGTCTTCCAGATGGGAAACTTGGGAGCTACGGAGAGGAACAAAAGAATCAGAACTGCTGGCTCCTTGCTCATCTCTGCCAGCAACCAACAAGGCCAAGGATGAAGAGAGAAAGGAAACATCTCTTGGAGAAGCCAGGAAGAGGGCGAGGAAGGAGAAGGAAAAGAAATCTCTCCTGCTCCCTTCCAGCAGTCAGAATGAAGGGAAGAACAAAGATTTTGGCCTGGATTCTTCACTGTTCCCTTCCAGGGTGTATTTGAGGAACGGAGGGCAGTGGGCACAAGGAAATAAATGTCTATAATTGCATTTAAAAAAACCAACCACCACAACCCAGTGTATTAGAAGAATATTTAGTTTATAAAATCAAGCACTCAGATTTACAGTTGCCTGTGTAACCTTAATGCTTCCATTCTGTGGACTGAGTAACGTAGAGGCAGTGTTGCCAATTCTTGCAATTTTTTTTGTGAATTTTGTGATATTTTGTATTTTTTAAACCCCCAGCTCCTGGTGTCATGTGATTGTGAGAAATTCCCATCTTACATTACAAAGAAGTAAGTGTCTAGTCCTCATGGTTGTGGAGAAAAGCTTTAATAATGTGACCCAAGTGCATCATAAAGACTCAAAAACCAGAAGGCAAAGAAAAAGAACCTCACATTTCAGGGTGTGTGTGTGTTAATCTCATGATTTTAAAGCTAAGGGCATGATTTTTGGAGGAACCTGATTCACAGTACTTGAACATTTGGGGATGGTGATATTGTAAAGGTCTTGTGGAAAAAATAGCAAGTGGTCATGTAATTAAAGACTGTGTAATGCACATGTCCAGAGAGGGGCGAGTGGGTTGGGTGCCATCCAACTCACATACAACATGGTTCCATTTTGTTGTGGAAATGGGACATGAACCATTCCCCCAGCCTGTGCTAAATCTTTGGTTTGTCCAAAGGTTCAGCAACATGTAGGGACATAAAAGAAGGTCTCTGGTTAAAACCTGCCTTGAGAAATCTCAGCGTGGAGTTGGGTAGCCTTTAACGTGGATTAAATCTTGTTTTCTCGGTCAGCTACTTTGCCACCCTTCCGTTGCAGATGTTTTTTCAGATGCACTTATGCACAGGTAGAGCCCCTGAAAGCAGCCTCAGTGAGAATTTACTCAGGAACTTGAAATATATTCCTCTCTTTATTTATTTAAGTCTGCTCTCCGCCAGGGAAGCCTTTTCCCTTTGAAACCTAGCACACAAAAGATGGCAGGGAATGTGTGAGCATTCGTTAGTTAATATAGATATCAGCTCTGAGGCTGACAAACTGAATCTGAGGGAATGGTGAAACCCAAGGCACTGTCATCAGGCAGTAGCGTTGGCTTTCTTTGTAGCTGCAACTTTGTTTTTCCTGCCTGCAGGATCCCGTGCCCAGCCTTTAAATCATGTTGTGTGCATCTCCTCGTCGGAACGTGCAAAAGAAATAGTGTGGTTGTGTTAGCCAGGACCTTTTTATCCACACTGGTCTATAAGAAGCAGCTAGGGAGCAAAGGACAAGGGTACCACCAAGGCGGCTGCCGAAATGGCAGGCATGTCTGAAGGTGCCAGTCTTCTGGGAGTATTGGTAATTGCTGAAGTGATTACACAAAAATAGGAATCTCCTGCTGAAAGAGCAGTGCTACTGAGAAGTGTGGGGGCTGGCAGGGGAAGGGTAATGAGAATCCGAAGCTGCAGGCTGTTTTCAGCATCCTTCTGAGTCCTGACTGAAATGCTAAACTCCTTCCCTGGATGATTTTTGATATGCCACTGGCGTGCCATGAAATTATAAATGGAACACAAGTTTTATCAAGCACTTAGGATCGGTTCTGACTTACCCGATTTAAAAAACAAAAACAAAAAAAATCCTTTTTGGGGAAGATTAATCCAAATTACAAAAAAAAATATGGCCTGGGCTTCTGTAATTCTTTTATTTGTTTTAAATTGTATATATTCCAACTGTTTAATATTTTATAGAGTTGTTTGTTATGACTCTCAGTGTGCTGGATGTGAAAATATTACGTGACCCAAATCGAGTGGATTTCAAGCTAGGCGTTTTGGATTCCCAATTCATAATGCGCCTCCCCACCCTTTCAATTTAAAGATTTTGTGTCCGATTTATTTCGTTAGGAAAAATAATCTTTTGAGGCCTGATCCAAGCCACGGTGAAGTTAATGGAAAGTGTCCCATTGACTTCTGTGGGCTATGGATTAGGTCCTACCTTGTTTTGAGTACAGTATGTACTACACAGGCTTTGTTTCTTTGACTATAAACAGAATGGCTCTAATGAAAGCCAGCAGAAAAGGGTTAAGAAAATAGTTTAATTTTTGATATTCTCTTCTTTTAAACTAGAGAAATTGAGGAGAATGTGCTAAACCACCATAAAATATTCTGCTGCTATTTGTCTTCACACACCTTTTTTTAATAAGGCCAAATTCTTACCTGAGTGAAAAAAAATGATTAGATCCTTTCTTTACTGTGAGGTTCTTACCCACGAAAGCTTATGCTCCCAATACTTCTGTTAGTCTTAAAGGTGCCACAGGACCCTCTGTTGCTTTTTACAGATTCAGACTAACACGGCTACCCCTCTGATACTTGACTGTATGCCTTTTGTGCATTATGTCCCGTTGCCTTAACTAAGTGTTGTCAGCAAGAAGAGATAAGAAAGTTAATTCCTGAGTTCTAAAGTTTTTCCTCAATATCAGACCTTGGAAAAAATGTTTGGAAGCTGTGTGACTTCAGGGTTGAAAGGATTAGATTTTTATCAATAAATGTTGATTTCACTTTGCACACACAAACCGATAAAAATATTTCCCAAGATGATGATCGAAATTTACACATAGGCAGCGCCAGAAACTCTTTATATATTTCATATACACTCTGTAGATCTGTTTACATGTGGTTTTGACAACTGGTGTTTTACTGGTTATAAAGCATTAACTTTGTGGATCTCCATATCTACTGTCATTACATAATTATTGTCTGACTCCACCATTCTCATAATTATTGTCTGACCCCACTCATTTTTTTCAATCTTCCTCAGAGGTCATGTTTTCTAGACCTTTCATCATTTTTGTTGCTCTTCTCTGGACTTTTTCCAGTTTGTCAACATCCTTCCTGAAAAGTGGTGCTGGACACAATATACTCCCAGTGCAAAGTTGTGCAGGCTCGACCTCAGGCTGCTGTCACGCTATATCTTTAAGGAAGCCACTAGTTCCCATGGCTAGTCCTGTTTAGCAGAACCCTTCCACAGAAGTTTAACTTTAAGCATGAGCAGTCCCATCGACATAAATGGGACTAATGTGTTTAAAGTTAAGAACATGCCTAAGTTGTTCTGAACTGGAGCCTGTGACCAGTGAGCGAGTGGTAGCTCAGAAATGGAAGGGAGAGGTGGCCACCATGTTTTCACCTTGCCTGGGGATCTACATAGAATGGCACTGTTTATCCTGCAGATCTTTAAGCCAACTGCATCTGTGCTCCTTGCGATCCTGTGATTGGCCACCACATTTCCATCCATCACCTCTGCAGTGCCTAGAAACCACACATGGGACATTACTGCTATCCAGAGCGTTTGCCAGCTTAGGCAGCACTCTTCCTTGGAGAGGGGAAATGGCTCCCAACCCCAACATTCGAAAATGATGAGTCAGGACCCCCAAATCACGAGATGTATACATAGGATAAGTGTCAGGTTCTTTTTATTTGCCGCCTAGTTTTTGAGCCTATTTTGAAGTTTTTCTCCAAAACCAGGAGGGATAGAATCTCTCTTTAAAAAAAATAAAAAAAGTTGAGATTCTCACATAATCACATGACCTAAGAACTGGGACTTTAAGAATAGCATTAACTCTCCTTAACCTCATGATAAAATGGCAAAACGCGGCAGCACTGCACATTGGCGTCTGACTGAATAGCAGAGTGGCAAAGCAACCTCCATGCGTCTATGCCTGTGCATTGCTGCAGCCAATGAGAGCACACAGAAACAATTGTGTTATCACTTCCACAGGCTTGTGCTGTGCAGGAGGCTATGTATTATTCTTTCCCCTCATCTAACCCCAGTGAGGTTGCACAGGGTATACACCGGAGGAGAATCTGCTTGGACAGATTTCCTGTTTTTTGAACTTTCTAATACAGTAGCTGGAGGCAAGTTTGCAGATGGCTGAAAAGGTACGTTTTTGCTTTTGATTCTGGAAGACATGGTCAGTGAAAGTGACATTAGAGCTTTGTTGCTGGTAGCAGGAATAGGTGGTACACCTGGTAGGGTAACCAAGGTCCAGGCCATTTTCAAATGAGTCTCAAGAGATAGAGGAATGTCAGACTAAGTTGCCTTACAGTGAAGTCACTGAGAACTAATGAAAGAATGATTCGGGGATACCTACACCTTATTTGGAAGACACCGCTTGCCATTTAGCAATAATTGCGACACGTGGGATTGTCACGTGCCTTCCCTAGCGTGATGTTCTGGAAGGGATGTACACTGTCCTCATAACAGTGTTCACAATGTCCCAAACCGGAGTTAATGCACAGAATGACAATCCCGATCCCAAAGGGGAAAGGAGCAGTTTGCCTGAGAAAAGTTCTGCACTAGGAAGTAGTGCTTGCGTCTTGCCAGTGTTGAGCTGGAAGCTATTGATCGGTAGCCAGCTCCTAAGGAAATGACAGAGATTGCCCTACGTTATGTGCCTGAAAGCGCAGAAGTGTGGGGAGGGAATGGGTTTTCTGTTTGTTTTGAGTGCAGGAATTCACATGTACCCAAATTCTGCTCTCATTTGCATCAGTGCAAGCTCTCTGGAGTCACTGTGGCTGCATTGCTATAACTCAGGGCAGAATTTGCCTCACTCTAGGGTGGGTATGAACATGTGGGTTATCTCTGCAGCTTTCAAATGTTCAAAGCAAGGGATGTGAGATAGATTGGATCCTCCTTTGCAATGGAGAGAACCTCAGGAATGGCTGGGGGTGCAAGAGTTCCCATGGAGCTTCTTTTGCCAGCCGCTGTTCCATCTTAGGCAGGAGAAGATGGAGTTGAGCGGGAGAGGTTAGATCCCAGGGATCTGTAGGAAAGGAGAGCCCCAAGCTGGCATGTGCAGAACTGGCCTCTCATTGTCATCCCTATGCTCCTTATTCCTCGTGGCCCCTTTATGAGCTTGATGGATGCAGTGACGTGTCAGCCGCAGAGAGTGGAACCATTCCCAACTCAATCATGACTCGGATATCCTCAGAGTCAGCAACGGACAATGGGGAGAGGAATGTCTGGTGCCCTGCTCCAACCCACCCTGCACCCTACATCCCATGGGGCTCCAACCCCACAGATCTCTGGTGGAGGCGAGGGCCCTCACTTACCATGGACGACCAAGAACTGCTGCAGGATTGCTGCTGGCACAGTTGACTGAGTATACACAGTGCAGAGGGAGGCGAGTGGGAGCCTAGGAACATAGTAATTGCTTTACCAGGTCAGAGCAGTGGTCCATGTAGGCCAATATCTGAGACTGATGGAAGTGATCCAGCTGCACCTGCTTGGTTGTAAATTAACAGGGCACTCTCTATTTGTTAGCCTTCCAAGCAGGTTGCAAGGCCCAGAAGGAGTTAGAGGTTGGTTTTAGGTAGGAATCTGATGGGTTATGTGGAATGCCTTTGGTTTCTATGGGGGAGTATATGATCAGGAAAATATATAACTGGATGGCTGAGAATATTGTCCTGATAAATGTGAGGTTTTCTCATGGTGTGTGTTACAGTTTGGGAGGAAACTGTAGCTCTGGGTATGTACCAAACATATGGGGAAAAAATAATTTATTAGCCCTTTCGTATTTAAGGCAGGCTGCACTCAGGGCCTGTAACTGAGAGCCAGCAGTATGGGGTGGGAGTGGAAGCAGACCCATCCATGGAAATGGAATGCCCAGGGTGGGAGGGGACCATGCATCAGGGAAGGATGCGGGCGAGGGGAAAAGGACCAAGTGACAAAGTAATGTGTGCAAAGGGGCAGGGTGAGAGAGAGATGGATAGACTAGATGGGAGAGGGAGAGAAAATGAAGTGGGAATAGAGACAATGTGATGAATTATTTTTCCAAATGGACTAAACCCTGATCCCATAAGACTCAGTTTAAAATACATCAGTACTTCCCTAATGTTATGTTTCCATGTAAGCAAGTCACTGGGCGGCCACATGAATGTGGCATAATCACCATATGGGAACTTAGGCGGTCCACGAGGCAGCCAATGGGATGGGAGGTAATCAATGAGACATCCAGTTCAAGTGGGGAAGATTTGTTCAGTCACCAGTGGAAGGGGAGGTGGTCCATAAGAGCCCATAGGAGGAGAGGTGTCTACGGGGATGTGCTCCACACTCTGAAAAAGTTTGAGATCCCCTGTCCCATCTTATTGTCCTTGATGCTTGTATGGCAGCCCTCCCCCAACAGTGGTAACATGTTTCAGGTTCTTATTTTAGCTTCTCACTTATCACCATCAAGCAATATGGGGTCGTACCATGTGCCCCTTGATAGTTTTAAATGAAGAACCCGAGGGACCAGTGTCTAAGTTTCTCATGATACTTTTCTTGTTGTGAGTGAAATTTTGAACCTTTTTCTCACTCTGTAATTTTTTTTTTAAAAAGTAACAACCCATAGCAGTGCATCATCAAGCGGTGACTCCTGAAATGGCACAGATTGAAAGAGGTATTGCCTGTTTGTGTATGTACTTTAAAATTAGCACTTGAACATGAGGCTGAACTGTCCTGAGCTCTTCAGCTTATATTTTGACTTGGATCCATGGTATCTTTTGGCCTTTTCCTTGGCAGTCTGTGTGAACTGAATGTCCCCATATTGTTGGAGGAAAGGGCAACTCTAGCTCCTGTTAACTCACTAGCTGAAGCCTACTGAACATTTCTCATTCAGAAACAGGTCTTCTAGAAATCATTTAACATGAGGCCATTGAAGTGTGTTTGTGTTTTCCTTCTTAAGGCTATTAAAGACTTAGAAGAAACATTTAGCACCAAATTAATGTTGCATTTTTGTTTTAATCCTGCAGATAGCATTGATTGATATCTCAAAAATGTGTACTGCAGAGAGGAATTAAAATGTGTCATGCAATTTTTCAGTTCTGCTGTACTTAATTTTTTCATGCAAATACGTTCAGCTAGATGTTGTCGTATTAATGTGGCAAGTTTTCTTTTTCATGAACCATTACGGAACGTATTTCATCAGCTGGGGCTTCTAGTTTGTTTTTATTCCTTTGCTGTTTGAAGTGCTTTGTATAATGTCTAAAATATTAATCAAGAAAGTCAAGACCAGGCTGAAAAGATGGTGATTAGCCCCTTACGCTTTTTCAGGGATGGATGTAAGAACCAGAACAGTAACAGAATGATTACAGTCTTCAGAGTAACAAACAAAAAAAAGTGGTTCACCTAATCAGAGGAGAAATAAAGGGTGCTTTCCTACATGAAGACAGGAATGAAGAAGATCAGATTAAATGGCAGGACAGAGCGGAGTGTGAAAGGTGGGAGGCCTTGATAAGATCTGGATGCTTTTCCCTTGTGGATGTACAGAGATAAGCAGCCTTAACTCATTAGCACTTCCTTTTCCTTTCCATCTCTGATGACAGCTCTATTTTTGATGGCAGGTGGGACCGATGCCACAGATTCTGATCTCAGCTGCAGTGCTGTAAATTGGCATATCCTGACCGCCGTCAATGGAGTTATGCCCCATTTACTTTGCTGCAACTGAGATCAGAATCTGGCTCAATTAATCTATTTCTGCTTGTATCTGCTCGCTTATGTTGTGTTAGCACTTGGAGGAAACAGGAAATATTGCTGGATTTAATTTTTATAGCTAAACAAATGAGCCTTCTATTTCTGTATATTCCCACAACCACAAATCCTAGATTTGTGTTATGAAAATCAGCTTAATTTCACAACAGCGGAGAGCCTGAGATGTGGGTGTTCTGAACACCAGTCTTGTGCAGATAGACAATAAGCAACATCATTCTGCAAATTTTCAACACTCCTTTAAGAAGAGCAATTGTTAGAAATTGTCAGATGGTGTAATGGTCAACTGTAGCAAAGTGTAATTACTTGGGAATGGAGCAAATTATACGGAGGGTCAGATGCTCTCTAAATATCATATTCGGGCCTCTACCATGCATCCACTGAAGTAAAATGCCTTGTTCTTCTATACCACTTTTCATCAGTAGTTCTCAAAGTTCACGCTTCACAAAGGAGGTCAGAATTAGTGCGCCTCCAGGAAATGGGCATCTTGAGGCACAAAGACAGGTTTCAGAGGGGCAGCCGTGTTAGTCTGTATCAGCAAAAAGAACGAGGAGTACTTGTGGCAATTTAGAGACTAACAAATTTATTTGAGCAACCACATACCACACAACAAAAAACACTAACCCGGGAACCTATCCTTGCAACAAAGCCCGTTGCCAACTCTGTCCACATATCTATTCAGGGGACACCATCATAGGACCTAATCACATCAGCCACACCATCCGGGGTTTGTTCACCTGCAGATCTACCAATGTGATATATGCCATCATGTGCCAGCAATGCCCCTCTGCCATGTATTGGCCAAACCGAACAGTCTCTATGCAAAAGAATAAATGGACACAAATCAGACATCAAGAATTATAACATTCAAAAACCAGTCAGAGAACACTTCAACCTCCCTGGTCACTCGATTACAGACCTCAAAGTCGCAATACTCCAACAGAAAAACTTCAAAAACAGACTCCAACGAGAAACTGCAGAATTTGATTTGCAAACTGGACACCATTAAATTAGGCTTGAATAAAGACTGGGAGTGGATGGGTCATTACACAAAGTAAAACCTATTTCCCCATGCTAATTTTTCCCCCTACTGTTACTCACACCTTCTTGTCAACTGTTGGAAATGGGCCATCCTGATTATCACTACAAAAGTTTTTTTTCTCCTGCTGATAATAGCCGACCTTAACTGATTACTCTTGTTATAGTTAGTATGGCAACACCCGTTTTTTCATGTCCTCTGTGTATATATATATTCCTACTGTATTTTCCACTCCATGCATCCGATGAAGTGGGTTCTAGCCCACGAAAGCTTATGCTCAAAAAAATGTGTTAGTCTCTAAGGTGCCACAAGTACTCCGGTTCTTTTTGAGGCACAAAGAGGCTTATCCAAGGTCACTGGCAGAGCTGCGAATAGAACTTAGGTCTTCTAAGTCCCACTCTAGTGCACTAACCCCTAGGCCTCACTGCCTCCCCAGCTTCAATGAGCATTGTCTTCACAAAAGTTTAAGGTCAGCCCTTTACAGCTCCTGCTCCCGGTCAAGGGAACAGTAAAACGTCCACTGATTTCCTTGGTGCAGGAGCTGACCCATAGAGCACCGTGCATACTCAGACATTCTCGCATGGGCATGCACACATATAGTAACCGTTCGTTGTCAGTAACAGTCTTTTCTAACTATGTATAAACTCGAAACCAGATTCAATGAATGGGACATCATCAACTCGAAAATCGCACTTTTATCAGCCGGCTGCAGTGCCAAGTCACACCTGATTTACTAGTGCCGAGAGAAGGGGGTGAAAAATCTCACTTTAATCATATGTCATGCACGTGTAAGGCTTTGTCAGATAGGGGTCTTATTTAGGGGGGCTGCTTCCAGAGTGAGGTGCCACGCACTGAGAGAAAAGGGGCTGACGCTGGCCCTGTAAGAGTAGATTTGATTGTGTCATGACAGCCACACCCTCACCAGGACAGGGGGCCCCAGTTTGCAGCTCCATGTACCCAGGAGGGTGAAGCAAGCCCTTCGTTCACGTTGCCAGCGTTCCAACCTTTCCTCCCAGATTGGTTCTGACACACAGTGTAACCTGACATAAATCCCCCGGATTCTGGGGGAGACTGTCGGCCTGTAGGGAGGGGAGCGGGGCCAGGAGGTGAGGGGAAGGCTAGAGAGAACCGAACAAGAAGAGAAAGTGCAGCGAGAGTGGGTATGTCTACACGGCAGTTGGGAGGTGTGACTCCAGCATGGGCAGAGGCCGCTCAGGTATGCACCCAGGGCCCCAGGTGGGCTTCGCAGCTATTCCCCAACCTAACTTTCATCCAGCTGGATTAAAGCCAGCTTGGGTCTATCCACACCTGCTGTACTCGCCCACTGGGCTGCCGCATAGACATAGCCGGGGAGGGAGTGGTGGACGGAGGGGACAAAAGGCTCTGCCTACTGTGGTTTTACAGCTTCTCCTTTCAGCAGTCCGGCAGCCCGTTGTGTTTTCCTCTCATGTATTTCCTTCTCTTTCATTGAAAATGCATGTCAAAAATTTCATGAAAAAAATCAGCCTGGTGATACTATCTTGGGGGTGGTTTCTGTCACCTCTGCCCTGAAATAATACCCTGGTGCTGAAGGCTTCAGACAATATGTGCTATAAACAGACCTTTAGCCTTAGAGTGTATTCAGCCCATGATGTGGCTATCACTTGTTACCAGGGTCTGCCTCATGTTCACATTATACTCTATGTACTTTGATTCCTTGCAATGAGGCATTGGCCAATATAATCAGACGCAAACATCAAAACTGAACAACCCCGAGAGTCAGCACCGGCTCTAGGTTTTTTGCTGCCCCAAGCAAAAAAAATTTTGGCCGCCCCCCCCCCCCCCTTTTTTGTCTTTTACACATTTGCTCTTTGCAATTTTTTTTGGTTTGTTCCTATTATTTAGGAAACTGGAGAGAAGATGCAGGGTTGCATGGAAAGACACTGGGCAGTAGAAGAGTAATGTAGGATTTTAATGTTGTCAGTGAGCTTATCACAGAGTGAGACTTTATGTGTTTAAACATACGTGTATTATTGTGAGGTGCCTCTGACGTTGCAAGATGAAAAAGCAGCAGAGATTGATCCTGGGTTACTGGAGCACACCAAAGCACCTTGGGTGCTAGAAAGGGGAAAGCGTAGGGAGAAAAACTTAAGGCTCTTTGGATCCGCTTCTCATCCTGAGTCAACTCCTTCCGGTGACAGTTTTCTCAGCCCCAGACCCCCCTGAGCCAGGCTTGCGGCTCAGATCACAGCCTGGAGAACAAAAGCCACAATCAGGGACGGGGCTAAAGAGCAGATGTATGCACAGTGCGGGGGAGGAGGGGAGGAGCGGGTGAAGTTCTGTCCAGCTGCGCGAACCGCCTGGATGTAGAAATACCTGACGGGCAACATGAGCTCCGCTTCCGGACCGGGACTCCAAACCAGGCTCTTCTCTGCACTGACAGGGGCTGGAGGAGCCTCCGCCACTTGCAAGAGCAGCAGGAGGAGAAGCTGCAGCGGCAGAGCCTCTCCCAGCAGCAGCTGCTGCCATGATGGGAGCACAGAGGCACAGCTGCACCCCATCCTCCTGCCCGGCACAGAGGTGCTGGGGGTTTATCCCCCTCCGCGCTCGCCCCACCAGCCAGTTCCTCGCTGAGTCCCATGGCGCCCTACTTTGATGGTCGTGTGGCAAAAAGTGCACCTAGTTGCAAAAGGGGAGGGTTGCTATTCCTGTCCTCACACGGACTCCCAGCAAAAAAAATTTAAAAAAGCAGGGGGGCAGAGTGCCGCCCCTTCGAAAGTGCTGCCCCAAGCACATGCTTGGAGTGCTGGTACCTCGGCCCTGCCGAGAGTAAATGAAAGAGATCTTAGGAATTAGATCCTTCCAGGTGAACAGATCAAAAGTAGGAGAAATGAGCAACACTGAACACATCGTTAGCTCTTCCAAGGCTCCCGTCTGCAGCACCGTATCACTTAGTGGATTGATCGGGTCTTTAAATGTGACACTTCAGTTGTGAAAAGCAGAGAGAACTTGGATGCTAGCGGAAAGCAGACTTCAGCGGTGTAGAGTGTTATTCTAGGTGCTATCTCTGTGCCGCTTGCAGCTGTGCAGTTGGCTAACATTCCTTCAAAGTGGTACATTTAAAAATAATTTGAAATGAGAAACGTTGCTAGACAATCCTCAATAATGGCTTGATTGTGACTATACCTGGTGCCCTGCATAAGAAGCAATGAGTAGTGGACAATCCCTGGAGTAGTCCAGCGGTCACAATTCATCCCGTTTTGCTCTAGGGGAAGTAATCTGCTATGGATTTATATTGATAGCAGATTACTTCTCTCTTTGCTCTGACTTGCCATATTCCATGCCCCTCTCTGCCCATTCCCTGCCCACCTGTATGGAAGGGAAGAGTGGACCTGAGGAATCTGCTATTCTTCCTATGCACTGGTCAGTGATGCTGTGGGAATAAATGGGGGACCCTTATACACCTTCACTCCACTGCCTGGCTGCATAGAGCAAGCCATAGTCTTGCCTTAAATACTGCAACTCTTTCAATGCGGTTGCTTAACAAACCAATACTTAACAAAAGCAACAATAAAAAAGAATTTTTGACCAGTTCTCACTTGTTTCCAAACAGAAGGCCTTACTCAGGGCTTGGCTACACTTGCGAGTTAGAGCGCATTAAAGCAGCCCCAGGTGCCCTAGCTCACGACCCATCCACACTGGCAAGGCACGTAGAGCGCTCTGACTCCAGGGCTAGAGTGCTCCTGGTACTCCACCTCGGCGAGAAGCATCACGCTTGGTGCGCCTCGGGTGAAACGCCTGGGTGACAGTGTGAATGAGGTGTTGCATTACTGCGCTCTGATCGGTCTCTGGAAACGTCCTATAATCCCCTGAAATCAAGTGGCCACTCTTGTCATTGTTTTGGAATCGCTGCAGGAATGGGGATATCAAAGCAAACCATTACTGTGGAATGCTGTGTGTGAGAGAGAGAGGCGAGGGGGGGGGGGGGGGAGAAGGGGATCTGCTGCTGTCTGAATTTACAAGACAGCATGCTGACATGCTCTGAGCCCCCCCAAAACCCACTCTCTCTCCCCCCACATACACACAACACACTCCCTGTCACACTCCACCCCACTCCACCCCCATTTGAAAAGCACGCTGCAGCCACTTGCATGCTGGGATAGCTACCACAATGCACTGCTCTCTCTGGCCGCTGTAAGTGCTGCAAATGTGGCCACGCCAGTGCGCTTGTAGCTGTCAGTGTGGACAGACTGCAGCGCTTTCCCTACTGCGCTCTACGAGGGCCGGTTTAACTCACAGCGCTCTACAGCTGCAAGCGTAGCCCTGCCCTCAGTGGCCTTTATGTTCAGTAGAAATCTGTCCTCTGACTTTGTGGGGCATTGGGTCAGGCCTAGGGTATGGAAATCATTTTAACATTCTCATTTCTTCCAGCAGTGCAGCTCTCTTGCAAGAAAGTTAAGATTTTTAGGGATTTGTGGCTTGCTTGCTTTTTTTGTTTTTTTTTTTTTAAGTAATCCTCTCTCTTTTTGCACAGTGGGAAGAAATTGGTGAGGTGGATGAAAATTATGCTCCAATACACACATATCAAGTGTGCAAAGTAATGGAACAGAATCAGAACAACTGGCTGCTGACTAGCTGGATCTCCAATGAAGGAGCCTCCCGGATCTTCATTGAACTCAAGTTCACTCTGAGGGACTGTAACAGTCTTCCAGGAGGACTCGGGACTTGCAAAGAGACTTTCAATGTGTATTACTTTGAATCGGACGACGCAGATGGAAGGAACGTCAAAGAAAACCAGTACATCAAGATCGACACCATTGCCGCGGATGAGAGCTTCACAGAGCTCGACCTTGGAGACCGAGTCATGAAACTGAACACCGAGGTCAGAGATGTTGGGCCTCTGACCAAAAAGGGATTTTACTTGGCTTTCCAGGATGTAGGTGCCTGCATCGCCCTGGTGTCCGTGCGAGTGTATTACAAAAAGTGCCCTGCCGTTATACGTAACCTGGCCCTCTTTCCCGACACCATCACTGGGGCAGATTCCTCCCAGCTGCTGGAAGTGTCGGGCTCCTGTGTGAACCACTCTGTGACCGATGAGCCTCCAAAGATGCACTGCAGTGCAGAAGGGGAATGGCTGGTGCCCATTGGAAAATGCATGTGTAAGGCAGGGTACGAGGAGAAGAACAGGACCTGTCAAGGTAAGAATTTGCAAGGGAAACTGGTGCTCTGGTTTTGCACGACACACATCTTGGGCCATATTCGGGTACGCTCCTTCACGCTGCAGAGTACCATATGTCATAGATCATCTCACTGAAGTCAGCGGACCTGGTTCTCATTCACCAGAGCCATGGAAAGAGGCTGTAATTTACTCCTCGTTAAAGGCTCTTTCCACTGCCAGAGTGCTGTGAGTGTGGAGAATCTGCCCAGTAGTGGTACTTGTGGCGTAACGTGCTATTCGGTGTGAATGAGGGGATCAGAATCTGGCCCATTATAATGGTTATATATATATATGTATTTAACTTTGGCATTTTCGGATGATAAAATGTTTAAAGGTTTGTTTTCTCCCTTCTGGACTACTGCTTGGAAGCGTTACAGTTTGTTTTCAAAATCAAGACATAATTTATTATATGTAAATTAATATAAATGTCTCTCTCTCCTTTTAGTTCTCAGTAAAAAGCAAGAAAAGGGAAGTTTCATATAATGGGAATTGTCTACTTTGTCTTGCAGTTGCTTTGTGGTGCTCAGCTGTTCAAAGTTAAAATATGATCTTAGACTCGGATCCGGAAAAAGCTCCCACATGTGCAGAACTTTGCTTACTTCAACCATAAATACATCTCAGGGTCAGGGCCTTAGCTAAGACATGTATTTAATGGCAACTAAGTATCTTAAAATAGGACTTTTAAATAAATCCAATATAAAACAATGTAGAATTTGCTGGAACATTGTTGTATTATAACACGCTTGTTTTGTTTTTTTTAAATTACACTTCAATTTTAAGTGTATAATAGGTGGTTTATTAGAAAACTATTTGGTGATAACGCAGACAGAAGGCCATTTCAATGCAATTTGTTGTTTACTAGTGGCTTTTTTGCATTATTATTTGTAAATTGTAATTTGAATGCGCATACTGCCTTGTAACTTGAAGATATTTTCTCATTCTGGCTGCTGGCCTGCATGTTGTTAATGGTCTGTTGGTGTGTAGGGTAGCCTCCCTTTGAGTTTACAGACCATGTTGAGTTCGCTTTCCTCCTGCCTGAAATAAGTGTGAGTTTGTGGTGAGTAAGGAGAGTAGGACATGTGCCCATGGTGGGTTCTCGTTGGATATGTATCAAACAAGGGTCCTGATCATGCAGTTGTTGATCACACAAAACTCCACTGAAGTCTTTGGGAGAAACCCAGAGATAGCTGTGGTCCCTTTTACAAGTCTCCTAGAAGGGAGGGAGTAGAGAAGTTTACTTTTGGGGGAAAGGTCTTTCGTTATAAGGAAACCCTGCTTTTACTAGTGTAGCTTTAGCGCCCTCGTGGCCAAGATGGAGGCTGCTCTGCGGGCAGCTCTGGCCAAGAGAAGGCGTGCACAGGAAAAATTCCTTTCACCCTGGGGCACCTGTTCCAAAAGGGGCCATGTTTTCTAAACCCCAGAGGGGTTACACTAGGATGTTCCTCTCTCTGAACACCCCGCAGATACTTTGTTCCTCCCTTGCCCTGATAATGAATTCCCCACCTGTGGGGGAGGTGCGTCTGGCTTAGCATTTGGCACAAGAGGAACCAAGCAGCACCAGCCAAAATGGAGGAAATCTTGATTGCTGCAGGCAAGGGAATGTAGCCAGACATACTGGCAAGAACCTGCCTGCCTGCTAAACATATTGCCCCAAGATAGCAAGCATTGATTGGGCGCCATGTGATGGGCACTTCCGCTGGTTACTGAGCCACTGATTCCCCTCCCCTCCTGCACTCACTGCTCCGTTGGCTACCAGAGCTGCTGCTCTGTTCTGCTTTGGCTTTATTGGATCTTCCCGGGCTGCTGCCGTCAGCAGCAGCCATGAAAATTATCCAGACTAACAGCTACCGACTTTAAATAAACCAAAACCTTGTCACTGGCCTTGAAAAGCTGGCCAGGGCCACAGAGAAGCTGTAGACCAGGGCAACCTCTCGTGTGGGTGCAGTAGAACGGTATTAGTATCATAGTGCCCCTTCCTGTAGGAGAATAGCTATGCCAGTATGAACACTTTTATGCCAGTGTAACTGCGTCACAGTAAGGAGGTGGCACTGCTTTAACTATACTGGTATAATTAAGCAGTAGCGCTCAGTCCTTAATTCCCTTGCAAGTCAGAGGCATTTAGGATCCTGGGGCCCAGACCCTCACTGGTATGTAGGTGCCAAACTCCTGCTGAAACCATGGGGCGTTGGATGCCTACATATCTCAGAGGATCTGGGCCTGAGCTTTAATGTAGGTTTGAACTACATAATACAGATTATTTTGCAGCTAAACTCTGCACTGGAACAATACCCTGGTGTGTTTCTACCACAGAAGAACCCGAATGTGTTTATTGGCATTTCCCCTCCAAAGATAACGTTCACTGAGTCATAACATCTTGTCTGGCCAATAGCAGACTACATTCTTTTGTTAGAGATGATGCAAATGTCACTCACCCTCACAAACGTGAGGGAACAATTGAAATCCCTTCTGTCTAAAAATCATTAATTGGCAATGATATCTTCAATTCATCATCTTGTCATCAGGATGCTTTACGAAGGAGGCACCAACAGCAGCAGCCGAGCAATTTGTATCACTTGGGACATTCAGGCGACACATATGACATGGCTTAATCTCATTATATAATTCAGTTATTATTTCAAATAACATGGGCAGTCAAACGGTATTTATCTAACAAACAAAACTTCTTGTATTTTACACCTCATTCTGCAACTCGGCCAATTTATCATCAGCTGTCATGAGATAACCAGTGATAAATTGTGACCATGTGGGAAAATGCTAGTGAAAAGCCCTGTGCACAAGGGTCATTATTCACATGAATAAATTGCTGCACGTGCGAATAATAAAAATGAAAGGTAGCACTCCCCCTGTGGGTACATTGCTTTCCACAGTATTGATTGGGCACAGTATCCTATTTTTTTTGGCTCGGTTATGTTAGCCCTGGTTCAATGGGTTCTTAAAAGCATCTCTGACAATATTCACTTGTCTGTCGTACCAAGTTTCAGTTTTGGTTGGTGATATTTAGCCATTCTTGTGCAGGCCTCATCAGGGAGTGCATTTCAGTTGGCAAAGGGCCAGATCCTAAGCTGGTGTAAATTGATGGTAGCTCCACTGAAATCAATGGAGCTTTGCTGATTTACACCATCTTAGGATCTGGCCCAAATGACACTTTCTAATCTTTTTTTTTTCTTATCTGCTTCCTGCATCTGAATATCTGTATATTTTACTGTGACTGCAATTTTGATATTTTTACTGCATGCATCTGGACTCCCTATTGCGGAGTTACATAAGGAGCTGATATTCCTTGAAAAGTGATTATGTAAAAAGGGCACCTTCTGGTTCAGCAGATCTGTTCCCTGCATGTATTCAGCTTTATCGTCCCATTTTAGTAACAAGCAATATGGTTTTGTTACTTTTTACTGCTTTAAACACTGCAGAACCAACACAGCTTAAAGGGAGGGCATTTCTTTCCTGTCTTCCTTGTGTGCTGTCAGTAGAATTGTCTACCAAGTTCCAGTTATGCAGCCTGCCAGTTAAACCTGTGTTATCCTACTGGCAACAATGGGGTTACACAACTGTAATTGAGGACATGGGCCCAAATCCTCAAAGGTATTTAGGTGATCTACCACTGGGGGTTGAACACCTAAATACCTTAGAAAATCTAGGCTTTAATCTGGGCTACAGAACCTTTTTTTCTGGTACACATGACGGGGAGAAAACCCAGCTTGACTTTCAGATCCCAGGTTAAATTTGCAAGGCTGCTAGGTAGAAAAGACATATTTTTTACCAGTAAACCCTGAGTAACCAGAATGGAAATGATTGGAATGCAGTGAACACAAGCCCTGCAATGCCATTTTCTTACAATCAGTTTTCAGAGTAGAGTCACAAATATTTGAGAATTAAAGAAACTGAACTACACCAAGGAACAATGATGAATTCAAAGGAACACAATGACCTCTTTTCCAGTTTCCAGTGTGTACTGCAGCTCTAAGTGGCATGAGACAGTGGTAAAAGTAGGAAGCCAATTTTAGCCAACTTGAAACAGGAATGCACTGTAATTATACAGTATCTTGCAAAATAATGGGAAAAAAATTAAGCAAAATCTTATTTTAATGCCAGTCTTTACAAGGGAAGAACTTCTTTGGAAATGACTGGGGGACAATGTGTGTGCTTTCGAAAGGAATTGCCAACTGAAGAAATATTTTGTAGTTTAATTTTTTTACAACTAGGAATGTTTAAACAGCTTTATTTTCTTGAAATATGATCTAACCCAATTATTATTTCATTGTTTCTAAGTCAACTTGCTGAAGCAATATTTTTCATCCAAACTTTTTTCTTTGCTTACTGTTCATTATTTCTGTTCAAATTCATGCTAGTTATTGCCAAGAAAGAAGTGGATTCTTAGTCAGAAACAAAGTCCTCAGCAAAAAAAATCCATGTTGACAAATTTCTCCTTTGGATTTAATTAAAAGTCATTGACAAAGGTATCCAAGTTCCCATAGTTCAAAAGTTTACCTGCTGAATCAACTCCCAGGTGATTTTGTTGCTGGCTTACTCAGAGGCAAAGCAAAGTTACTAATCTTCAGCAGACAGTGCTGCAATCGAGGAGCTGTTTGAAATGACTTCTCCGTGCCTTGCTTGCTTATCGAGTAGTGGAAAGAGATTTAGCCAGAGACTGCGGCCTTTGCAGCTGTGTTGGAAGGGAACTGGTGCAAAGCGGCGTGGCTGCAGCAGTGGTATCAGAGGGCGCAGTGCCTGTGGAGGGCTGAGGCAGACAGCAGACGTGTGTGTGTTTAGTGTACGCACTTCCCATTAGGGTTGAAGCTGGATTGCTAATGAGCATGACCCTCTACAGCTAGGTTGTCTTTGGGTGTAGGCCACTCATGTTGAGCTCAGTGAGTGGAAACAGGATATTCTGGGTAAAATCCAGGCCCCATTAAAACCAGTGGGAATTTTGCCCCAGATCAGATTGGCAGAGACCCTGGGAGGGTTTGCCTTCCTTTGCAGCATGGAGCAGGGTCACCTGCTGGTTTAAACTAGTGTAAATGGTGGATTCTCTGTAACTTGAAGTCTTTAAATCATGTTTTGAGGACTTCAGTAACTCAGGCAGAGGTTAGGGGTCTGTTACAGGAGTGGGTAGGTGAAGGTCTGTGGCCTGCGATGTGCAGGAGGTCTCACCACCTCCAGTGCAGGAGTGGGTATGGAAGGGGGGGAGAGGGATAGCTCAGTGGCTTTGAGCATTGACATGCTAAACCCAGGGTTGTGAGTTCAATCCTTGAGGGGGCCATTTAGGTATCTGGGGCAAAAATCTGTCTGGGGATTGGTCTTGCTTTGAGCAGGGGGTTGGACTAGATGACCTCCTGATATTCTAAGGGGAAAGCATTTTCCCTGTCCCCTCTCTTGCACCACCCATATAAGAGCTTCTACATTCTGGCTTTAAAGTTTAAACTGTGGATCATTGTCAAAGCGAAAAACACTGAAGAATATGGGAGTATTCCCATTTGGGACAACTCACGTGAGAAAGGCAAGCAAGATTTCCCCTAGAGGGATAATGGATAGCAAGCAAAGTCCAGTGGATTAAAAAAACAAACCATGGTTTAATTGTTCTACTGGGAGGTGATTGCATAGCAAGGAAAAACAGTGATGGAAATACACGGTACATGGAAAATACTGAATTCGGAAATAGTGCCAAGACTACAGGGAGTTCGGTGCTTATCATTCATACTTCTGGTGCATTTTTGTGATTAAAACAAAATTGGCCGGGAGTGCAGCATATTAGGTGTTCATATAATTATGAGCTGAAGAGCCTAGTTAATTTTAATTAGGCACACTACCAACCAGCATCAAAGTAGCTGAGCTTTTGGCTGTGTTGTGTGTTTTAGTTTTTTTAAACATGAAGAAAATGACATGACTGTCGCTTTTCAGCAAAGTGGCGGTTATCGCTGAAGTGGGAATGGTTTGTTCTGTAGAGTTGTGTGCGTTCTGGGGTTGATATATTCAATAAAAGCAGTTGAGTGTTTTCCTGAAATCAAACTCGTATCACAGCAGGATTGATTAAATATTGCTTTATTCTTTGTTTTATTTTGCACATGAATAGGGCTTAGTTATAGGAAACGTGATTGGAGTATACACACTATGCCACAAATGTAGTTAGTATGGTAATGACTCCTAATGACTTTGAAGATCTCTTTCTCATTCTGTAGCAGCACACCCTAGCAGAGGAGATTTGGAACCATTACTTTGTCTAATTTAACCTTATTGTTCCATGCAATCTGATTTACTATGCAACCACCTCCCGGTACAACAATTAGCCCCCTGCCCCCACCTTGTTGTTATCCCTTGGATTATAGATTAAACAATACGATTACAATAGGTGAAATGAAGGATCAAAATTTGCTCGGCAAGTTTGAAGTGCAAATGTCATATTTACTTATAAACCAAAAGACAATTTACAATCCTCAAATTGGGCAGATTCCAGGTTATGTGTATATGTTTGTTCCCAGATAAACTGCTTAGTTTTAGCTGAATACAGATCTCCGAGAAGACTTGAATGAAGGCCTCCTTGTAGCAAAGCAAAATTCTTTAGAGAGTATTATGGCATAGGGAGAGGTGATGTGGAAGACAATACATGTCAGTCATGGTGCCTCCCAGTTCATATGGCTGTGGTCTTCCTTGACCTTTCAGCTGCTTTTTCAGGTACAATTTTCAAGAACAATCTGACTCCACAAACTTTACATCAGGTATTAAAATCAGTGGTACTATTGTATGTTGTGATCCTCATGAAGTAGGTTTTCAGTTTTGTGCGTCTTATTATAGTAGCGCTTAGCAGTAGTTAATGACGTGATGACATTTCAACTATAAAACTTCCTCTTTGCAGGGCTTTATATCTTGGCCATTTTAACGTGCATTGGGCCCACATTGGTGCTGGAATTCTGGCTCTGTTGATGTCAATCAGAGTTTTGCCATCTGTGACAAAGTGGGAATGTTCATAATGTTTTCTCTGAATACTGTGTGGGCGCCTCAGTTTCCCCTATGCAATTCTTAAGTATCTAGGTGGTGGGAGAAGGGGATGTGATTGTTGCAGAGCCCTAGAGGGCAGATGTGATGCTGGGTGGACAGAAAATGGCTGACACTCTGTCTCCTGGCAACTAATGGCCTGGGCCCCTCCTCTGCAAAGGTGCCAGCTGAAGGTGTTGGAGAACAAAGAGATCAGGTGACCTCCTGGCCCAGGAAAGGGACAAAGCCCAGAGGAGGAGGGGCTGGAGAGTTTTTCAGTTTGGGGCTGGCTGGGGACATGGAGTGAGTGCAGACATGGGTGTCTGGCTCACTGCCTCCCAAAATGGACGTGGCTGAGGGGTCCTGTTCTCTGTACCTACGAGCTCTGTTTTAGACCATGTTCCTGTCATCTAATAAACCTCTGTTTTACTGGCTGGCTGAGAGTCATGTCTGACTGCGAAGTTGGGGTGCGTGCAGGACCCTCTGGCTTCCCCAGGACCCCGCCTGGGCGGACTCGCTGTGGGAAGCGCACGGAGGGGCATATGCTGAATGCTCCGAGGTCAGACCCAGGAAGGTGAAGCCGTGTGAGCTTCTTGCCCTGAAGACAGTCTGCTCACAGAGATGAGACTCCCCCAGAGTCCTGACTGGCTTCGTGGGGAGCAGTTCCCGAGCATCGCTCGGGGACTCCATGACACCATCGACTTCATTGGAGGCAGGATTTTGCCCTAAGTGTAGAATTTTGCAGCTCGCATTTTATTTTGTTTCATTGCACAATATTGCCTTAAACAAGTTACACTGTTTTATAGGATGAACATGTAATATAGATACTCTCAGCACATAATGGGGCAAATTGTCTTCTGATTTAAACAGGCATAATTCCAGGGACTTCACTAGAGTTTTGGCCTTTTTGATCATGAGATAAGTTATCCTTACATAAACATGGAGGCAATGATAGACCGCTCAGAGCTAAGGTGTCATTGAGAGTGGCACTTATTTCACATGTTGACGACTGAATTTAGTCTTTGACTTTATCACAATAGCTCTTCAGAGGACAATTGAATGTTCTGTGAAAGTTTTTAGAAATATCTTTACTGACTTGGGCATTGGAAATTTTTTAACACAATTCCCTTATAAACTTGGGCCCAGACCACATTTCTTTGGCTCCCTGTAATTAACAAAAATAGTTGCCACAAATTCTAAACATCATACCTCAAGACATGCTGACCATTTCAAATGTTAAAATTAAACACAAGAAATGGCATTCCCCTTATTTATTATTATTTTGTTACTTGTATTGCAGTAACGCCTCTGAGCCCCAGTCCTGGGCCAGGACCTCATGGTTGTAGGTGCTATGCAAACACAAAACATATACCTAAAATGGACCTAAACTGACACAACTGCCCAGATCCACGAGCTACCTCCCTTTTCCAATCCCCCCACCCCGAGCCTGCCTCTATAGACATTTATTCAGGAAAAAAAGACGTTTGAGGGGTTAGGATGTAAGGAGGCCACATCTAGCAGGAAGAAAATACGGTAGTCAAGATGGGAAGACAATAGAGGGACAAGGTGGGTGAAGTAGTAACTTTTATTAGACCAAATAATTGTATAAATAGAGAAGCAGGTACAATAGAATTACAGGTCATATATCAGAGCTGTTAGCAGGCAGATTTCTAGACCAGGGTGATATGGGAGAAAATAAAGGGCTGGTAAAGTCAAAGCAAAGATGAGATGTATGTTGAATCGGTGCTAACTGTGGGCCTTAGTTGAGAATGATCTTTGAGCTGTTTAATAGCATGTTGGCATTTTAGATGAGTGACATTTCAATGTAACTTGAGAAACAGTTAATACAGACTGTTAACAAAACTTGCTAGTTAACATAAATCAAGTCACATGTACTCTGTATACCACGTGTGACTGCAATAGGGGGCATTTTCATAATAAGTGCCTAAGAAAGTAAAATGCCTTCAGTGCTGAAACTTGGACTGCAGTTAACCATATCGGAGAATTCTCTAGCTTTTGGAAGTTTGACTGTTACAGTAGTTTAATAGGTTTTTTTTTTTTAAACTGCATAATATGTGCTTAAGGGTATAGTCAAGCAAAGTGTGACTGAAACAGAAGATTTTCTAAAAATAGAAGCCTAAAGCTGGGTTCTTAAATCTTTACATAGGGCTTGTCTACACTGCCACTTACAGCGCTGAAACTTTCCTCGCTCAGGGGTGTGAACCCCCCCCCCCCCCCCGAGTGATGTACATTTCAGCTCTGTAAAGTGACAGAGTAGACAGTGCACCAGCTCCTCCCCTCACGGCAGCGCTTTAACGTCGGCTATGTAGACGTATCCTTAGGTCGAAACGTGATCTTCTACTAGGATGTGCCAAACACCTAGTAACTCCGCCTGAAGTCAATGGGAGCTGCTGGGAGCTCGGCACGTCTGAAAATCAAGCCATTTACGTGCCTAAATCAGGCTCCGGTTTTTGAAAATCTTACCCTAGATGTGCATATTCTGAGACTGAGTCTCATTTACACGAAAGCCCGTTTATAGCTCTCTGGCAGTATAAAGGCGTCTGCACTGCCAGAGCGGTAGAAAGAGGCCTGAGGGTAACAGAGAGTCAGGTGGTTAGTGTATATATGCAAATATAGATCCTAAATGAATCATAGAATCATAGAATATCAGGGTTGGAAGGGACCTCAGGAGGTCATCTAGTCCAACCCCCTGCTCAAAGCAGGACCAATCCCCAACTAAATCATCCCAGCCAGGGCTTTGTCAAGCCAGGCCTTAAAAACCTCTAAGGAAGGAGATTCCACCACCTCCCTTGCGTTCTACTATATAGGTTATATCTGTGCACAGGTAGTAAATGACTGATACAGACTGCATGAAATGGGTGTCCATAGGAAGGCAACGATGAGCTTATTGTTCTTGTGAGTCAAGGTTACCGTTCACTGAGTGAAGAGCATGCCTGCCATGTGGTCCTAGGGCCCCTTTGCTATAATGAATGATATATTTGATGTATTACATGGGGTTGGAATGGTCTGTCATCCAGTCGCAAGCAATAATGGAGATCGCTATCATCATGTTCCAAAGCCGTCTGGAAGGGAAGTGTTTTAATTACTGCAGAGTGAATGGAAAAGCTGCTCCCTAGGACAGAGAGGGGGATGTGACGATTTGGCATTCGGTGAAAGTACCCTGCGGGTTGCAGCTTCCCAGTGAGTGAGTGGCTTTGCAGATAGCCGATTGCCCAGATCGCATTAGAGGCATGACTATGGACTTCCGGATAACAGGAGCCAAATCAATGATCTGTGTTTGTTAAAGGGATGCCAAGGAGCCTAGAGCATGGGGCACAAGCCTTTGTTACATTAGTGGAAATCAGAATCAATCCATCACATTAATTACTGCGAGAAATCCATCCCGTGGGGTGGGGCGGGGGGAATTCAAGGTGATGCATGCAACTGAAGGATGGGTGGGACTGTGATTATTAATTGTGAGGTCCTTGAACACTGTGATACTGTATCTCTGCATATGTTTGCACATTGCAGAGCATGCTGTCCACACTGGATCGATAACAAATAAACGCAACCATTCTGAGCAGCAAGCGTGTCTAAAAGTTACCAGGAAACTCATCAGTGACCTTGACAAAAATGAAATCACGTTAATTTCCAGTGTACCCTGCTGTATATTCCAGGTCTCATGGTTGTACAAAGGTATATGAAAGTCTGGTAAATGGGTTTTTAATGCAGCACGAGGAGATTTTTGGACGTCTCCTTGAATTCTGTGAAAACTGTTAACATTTTTCCTTTCCCCCCACAGACCATTCTATTTTATTTTGGTCTGAGCATCCGTGCCATCTCTCTGCTGGCCTTTATTATTTATTTATTTATTGTAAGACTTTTTAGAAGAGTTTTTACATTCTTTTGTGCCCTCACAGTTCAAGCATGATTTAATAGGTCATAACTAGTTTGCTTAACTGGGCTTGATTGTTTTACACACTTCCACCAAAGCAGGGCGGTCGGCTTTCCAGGCATACTCTGCTGCCCAGACAAATGACGTGTCTCAGCTGCTAGGGCTTGCGCTTGTATTGTGACAGCAGTAGCTTCCCCTGACAAAGCTGGCAGCAGGGAATTTAGACAGTGGTAATACCAACGGACAGATCTCAGGTCAGTGCAGCGTGGCCCCCCCTGCCCACCATCAATCACCACCAGGCGCACAGGCGAGCTTATGCTTGAGAGATTTAATCGGTCATTCATGTGAAAAAGGAATTTAGGCCAGGAAGGAGAAAAAAGAGACTTGCCCATTGGTGGTTGCCCACATATAGCCCCGCAGGATTAACGCCAGGAGTGTGTACCTCAGATGCTTGCAGCGATAGGCACACCCCAACCCCTGACCTCTCCAAAGTCCCCCTGGAGCATCCTGCCCTTGGACTCTCACAGTATTCACAGATTGGGTGCTTCCAAGGAAGTGATATACCCAGTTTAGCAGGAGCACCTCCGCTTAACGCCCAGCACCGAGATCTGTTTATGGTGAAAACCAGTATAACAAAGTAGAGGGACACTCTGGTAAAGGCAAGTGAAAATATTGGAAACAAATGGCTGCACATAAATAAATTCTAGAGCCTAGACTTAATTGACAAGATACTCTCATGTCGGGTAGAGCAATGCTCACCCAAAGTCCTTGTAGTGCTTTACAGACAGGCTGGCTTGGACCCCTTCATTCATGAGACAAACACATTGTCTGCTTGGCACTTCGGTGAATGATCCCAGATCATGTAGTCTGTTTGCATCCCTAGATAGATCAGATCAATCCATTGTCCTTTTTCATGGACAAGGCACCTCCCTGCTGGTTGTTTTTCCCCTGTATATCCTTCTCTTGTAGATTTTGCACTTTCTTGATTAACACTTGGCTCAGTATGCAAATAGCACATATTGCATTGTGAGGCACACAGTACACCATATCCATAATGCGAGACAGAGAGATTGGCGTCTGTTACCTCAGCAATGTTCCTTGGAGGCAGGGGGTATGCCATCTCCTGGTGTCCTGTCTTGGTTTCAAGACCTTAAGAATGTAATTTTCAGTATAGACATATAAGTCCTTCAATATTATCCATACACACATTTCACAATGATGGTGATGACCAGTGGACTACTGGTTCTAGATAGAGATCTCACCTGCCCCCTTTGGTGAACTATAATTCATACATCTGACCCAGGGGATCCTTGTAAAACCCTATGCACTCCCTGTGCCCTCTGCCAGTTGTCACCAAGAGATCCCTGGATCACACTCTCCTATATATGCAGGCTAAATCTCATGTAGGCCACATGTAGTTCTTCATTCTGCTCCACAGATGTGGTATGAGAGGTATTCCTTCAGACTGCTCTTAAGACTAAATACTAAGGGGCAAATCCTGGACCCTGTGCATAACCAGAGTAAGTGGACTAGACGTAGAAGTGCTCTGTAGGGGTGTGAGTCCTTCCCTAGGCTGTGGAGCAGCGGTCTACTCTCTTTCCCCCTCCCCCTTGGCATATGCTTTTCTCTTGCACACACACACACATGTTTGTTGGAAGCGATTGGCATAGCTGCAGATCTATTGACCTCATCCCCCAGAATCCACCTCCATATTGGTAAGGACAGAACACCTGCGTAACATAGCTCCACGACATGGATCTCTTGCACGGGGGCTTCCGACCTGCCCCTCCACTATGTAGTAGAACCACAAAACTGGCCATGCTTCTTGTTGGTCTTTCTATTTCTGTGAAGGTGGGCACTGGGCAAAGGGATGAGTTTTGTTCCAAGGGCTGAGTTTTTAAAGCAGCCTCCTAAATTTGGACCATCAATATTATCCCATGTGTGTTTGCTCAGAATCCCATATTTTTTGTGCCTAAATGCATTTTTACATGTATAAATAGGCACTTATGCTTGTAATTAGCCATTATGCATAACTAGACATATATCTGCAGGAGGAAGAAAGTAGAAAGGAGCACAAGTCAAGTGTAAAGTATAATTAGGCAGGCCAAAAAAGAATTTGAAGAGCAACTAGCAAAAAACACAAAACCTGAAAGCAATATTTTAAGTAGGTCAGAAGCTGCAAGCCTGCCAAACAATCAGTGGGGCCACTGGATGGTCAAGATGTAAAAGAAACATTCAAGGAAGATGAGGCCATTGCAGAGAACCTAAATAAATTCTTTGCATCGGTCTTCACTGCAGAGGATGTGTGGGAGATTCCCACACCTGAACCCCATTCTTTTTAGGTGACAAATCTGAGGAACTGTCCCAGATTGAGGTGCCAGTAGAGGAGGTTTTGGCACAAAGTCTTAAATTAAACAGTAATAAGTCACCAGGGCCAGATGGCATTCACCCAAGAGTTATGAAGGAACTCAAATATGAAATTGCAGAACTGCTAACTGTGGTGTGTATCCTATCACTTAAATCAGCCTCCATACCAGACGACTGCTGATTTTTTCAAAAAAGGGTCCAGGGGCAATCCTGGCAATTACACGCTGGTAAGTCTAACTGGCAAATTGGTTGGAACTATAGTAAAGGACAGAATTATTAGAGACACAGGTGAATACAGTATGTTGGGGAAGATTCAACACAGCTTTTGTAAGGTGAAATCACGCTTCACCAATCTATTAGAATGCTTTGAGGGGGTCAACAAGCATGTGGAGAAGGGTGATCCAATGGATATAGTGTATTTGGACTTTCAGAAAGCCTTTCAGAGAGCCTCACAAAGGCTCTTATGCAAATTAAGCAGTCATGGGATAAGAGGGAGGGTCCTCTCAGGGTCCAGTAACTGGTTAAAATACAGGAAACAAAGGGTCGGAAAAAATAGACAGTTTTCACAGTGAGAGAGGTAAATAGCAGAGTCCCCCAAGGATCTGCACTGCGAAGAGTGCTGTTCAAGGTATTCATAAATGATCTGAGAGATTAAAAAGACTGGGACATTCAGTTTAGAAAAGAGATGATTAAGGGAGGATATGATAGAGGTCTATAAATTCATGAGTGTTGTGGAGAAAGTGAATAAGTAAGTGTTAACACAAGAACCAGGAGTCAACCAATGAAATTAATAGACAACAAACATAAGAAAGTACTTCTTCATACGATGCACAGTCAACCTGCACAACAGGGTTCAAAAAAGAACTAGATACATTCCTGGAGAATAAGTCCATCAATGGCTATTAGCCAGGATGGTCAGGGATGCAACCCCATGCTCTGTGTTGCCCTAAACCTCTGACTGCCAGTTTCTCGGACTGGATGGCAGGTGATGGATCACTGGATAATTGCCTGTTCTGTTCATTCCCTCTGACGTATCTGTCAGTGGCCACTGTTGAAAGGAGGATACTGGGGTAGATGGACCATTGGTTTGATGCAGCATTTCCATTCTCATGTTCTTAGAAGATATGGTCTTTGGGTGTGCAAGTCAGGTGGGAGGCTGTCTTGAAAATTTGGTAGTCAATCCATTTGTATTGGATTTATGTTTTTAAAATGGTTTTTATTTTGCTTTTTAGTTTGGTTCTAGTGGTTTTTTTTAATGAGTTTATCCATGTAAATTTGTTAGATTAGTCGTGAGATAAATGTTGTACAAAACCCAGAAAGAACTGAGAATACTACAGTGGGAAGTTGGGCACTTATGTTTACATATTTTGTCCCAGGGTTTCATACAGTTGTTTTGATCAGGCAGTTGCAAACATTCTGCCAGTCAGTTCAGTGTAAAAGGAAAATGATGTCAGCGGAGGCAGGAGAAAGGCTCCCAGACAGTCTCTTTGTCACCGTTGAAAGATGTTGTTTTTTAAACTAAAGGACAAATTCTGCTCCCAGACATGTATGTGTGCCTCCCATTGAAGCTGCGTGGCTCCTAGACAGGCCATCTCTGAGGGCAGAATCTGGCTCTGTAGCATTCATCTGATCTGAATTCCACAAACAGTTGAAAATAAAGCAACAGCAAGACAATACTTTGAGGATACTTTGTAAAATACTGATGGCTGCGGTAGGCTCGGTGGTGCATTTAAAGGATGATCCTGAGAGCAGCTTATGCTTCATCTAGTGGCCACTGCACTATAGCATGTTGAGCCAAGTCCTGGAAGCCGGCCCATAGCCCCAGAGACTGAGAGAGATGCTGTGTGGAAGGGGCCTTCACTCCCATAGGACACAGAGCCAGTGGAATCACTCCATAGCTACACCCAGCACAGCCAGGGCTTGCCCTCAGCTGAGGGCAGTAGCCAGTGGGTCCATGTAATTTCTCCCGTTCCTCCAGTGGCTCACCTTAGCTGTCATGAGTGGACACAGACCCTTGGCGTGTGGTCCCTAAAATGTACCATCCCCAAGATCTACGTTGGATCCACTTGTACAGCATAATGGCCTGGATTTAGTCTGTAGACACACAGTAAAGATGCTTAGGCATGGACAGACCAGATCAAAGCAGAGGTCCACCTCACCCAGTATCCTCTTTGACAGTGGCCAGATGCTTCAGAGGAAGGTGCAAGAAGGTTTCCTGCAAAGGTTCCCCTTTTGAAAGCTGCAGTCTGACCCCTGAGCAAATATTGGCATGCTTCTCGTTTGCTTCACTCTAAACTTGATTGACTCCAGACACATACACCGGACTGTAGAAATGTGGCTGGATTGAGTCAAATGTGCATCTTCTCTGCCTCTGTCGCTGGGTGTGCACATGAGGGCATGTGAAAAGCAGGTCTGACAGTTTTGTTTGTGTAGTAGCTTATGAGTTTTCTATCCTGTATATACATACAGCAAACAATTTGTACAGAACATGTGAGAAATATACAAAAAAGTATGAGTTACTGAGCAAATCTTCCTTGTTTAATAGACTCAGTTTTTCCATATTCCACAGTGTGATTGCCAGATGCCACTGGGAAAAGTGTCGGGACACTTTCAAATTGGCCTTATTGTTCCATAATTTCTTACTGGAGTACAAGGTTAATTAGTACCATAGGCAATATGCATTATTCATCACAGTAATCAAGCTTTTATTCTGCTGGGCCTTTATCTGCAGCAAATGGTTTCACTTCCAATAACAAAACCTTGATATACGTTTGTCATATTTAATCCTGCTGAATTATATTTATGATATACAGCTTACATCGTGTGCTTCACGTAGTCTGAAAACAGTGTTTCAGATATCAAAAAGGGGCTGTGGTTTCAGATTAGAATACTGATTGATTTATTTTTTTGGTTGGGGCAAATGCCTCCTAGAGAGTGTAAACTACAAGATTACTTATTTAAATCAGTACTGCTCCACAGAAGTCAGTGGGGCAATGTCTATTTACACCAGTGGTGGATCTAGTGCTGTGTTTTCAGGAGCATCTTACTGCAGGTGTAAGCTGCGAAATTCATGCTGTTACTGGTGCATTTTGGCTGCATATGGCATCCCAGCCTGATTTAAAGCTTGCTTTTCTCTCCGTGTGTGTGTGGGGGGGGAGGGGGGGGAGTGAGGGCGATCACACTCACTTTCTCTCTCTTTAGGTAACATAAACACATTCTTAGTTCAGAGGTCTGGTAATTAGCATTCCCTGACACCAGAATAGCATTATGAGTCATCCAGCAGCAGGAGTTTTACTATATTGTGATTCATCTGACCCTTCCTTCCTCCAGAGAAAAAGCACTTTACCTCTGTAGTATTCTGCGACCTTCACTGAACCGGTGTCCAAGAATCGGAATCATTTCCTGCACCCTTAGGGTTCCGTGCTGCAAGATTTGGCGTGCCTGGGACTCCTGTTTGAGTCTGTGGCGTCTGAGAGTGCTCCTTGTCCTGAAGAATCAGGCCCTGGGTTTCTAAGCTGCAGCCTGAAGCTCTCTCTGTCCCATGAGGCTGGCCTGAAATCGGTTTTTTGTTTGGTTTGGTTTTGTAAGGAAAACACTTGGAAAGTCTTTTGGGAGATGTTTATTTTTTGAGTTACATTTCTGACATTTCACTTTAAGTTGCTTTTCTGACTGAAACCTGCACATGGTAAACTGTAGTCAATGTAGTTTATACACTCCTGGCATTTCCATGTGCAAGCAAGTGGCAGGAGGTTACTTCTTATGGGAACTATTATTATTATTGTTATTTGTATTGTGGTAGCACCTAGAGGCTCCAACTGAGATCAGGGCCTCATTGTGCTAGGTGCGGTACATCCAGATAGAGAGTGACCCTCCTTGTCCCAAAGAACTTACAGTCTAAACAGATAAAGTTTGTAGGGGTAACTGTGGCACAGAGAGGGGATGTGAGGTGGCCCACATCACACAACAGGTCAGTGGAGGAACTGAGAATAGAATCCAGGTCTCTTACGCATATGATCTTCACTCCAAACAGAAACAAGTGCTTCACTAGACTTCTTTTCCGTTTTCAACATGAATTTGGTTCTGCAGTCTTTTTGTATCACTCTGAATGCAAAACAGGCATATGCAGCAGACACCATTGCAAAGCATTGCTCTGCCATCAGGGATTTGGGAAGACGTTTGCACTGACGTCTCTGGAAGTTTGGGAAAAGTAAGGACCACAGAATTTGACCGTATGTAGCCTATATTAACTAGCCCTCTTCTGCAAGTCTCTCTGAAATTATTATGTGGAATTTTCAAGATTTCTGCATATTCAAAGCTGCAAGTAAATATTTTCCAGAAATCTTGACTCATTTCCTTACTGCCTGTCTTGTTTTGCATGTGTATTGTTTCCATTTGCTGAGTTTCCTTCTGATGGAAATTAAGCTCTCCTATGAAATGAACCTACTGGCTTGGGACTGGGACTGGGAGGCTGCAGGTTTGGTGTGTGTGTGTGGGGGAGGGCGGAATTTCAAACACACAACTTAATCTAACACACAGTGTAACTTGGGTTTTCCATGTTAGACGATAATAAAAACGTACTCTGATGAAAGCTAGTATCAGGACATGTCTGGGGGTCATTAGAGGATTTGGGGATGTATTCTCAGTGAGTGCCTGGATCAAGCAGAAAGAAAGGGTATACTCATTATTTATTGAAGGGGATAGCTAGAATCGTAACAACAACAGCAGCGATATATGTAGTCCCAGAAGTATACATGGTGCGTTGCAGACTGAGCAAAGACATGGGGCCAGATTCTGCCTGTAAATACCCAGGGAAGAATGCCTGTGGTGGAAGGGAACTCCCTGCTGGTATAAAGCCAACAAAGCCAGCGCACATGCCATCTAACTCCTTGTAATGGGTGGGCCAGGAGAGGGAGAGGGCTGCCAGAGATGGGGAAAGGAGCATGATAGAGCTCTCTGTTACTCCACTGCTGCTTCCTGTGACCTTGCACCAAGTGATGTAAATGAGAGCAGCCCCTATGCTGCTGTAACTCATGCCAAGGCAATGTAGAATCAGAGATTTGTATTTAGCTCCCTGATGGCCCATCCCCCATCTGATGTGGAGTCTGCCTTGTGACTTTTTACACAATGCTGTGGAACTGGGGCTGGGGCTCCTTTATGTGCTCTGCGTTGTGGGTCAGTGTCAGTGTGTGTTCACCTCAGACCAGACCCACTCAGACAAATCACCAGGAACAAGCATGTAAAATGTAAAATGACTAGCATGACAGGGCTGGGAACCTCCAGGGGCTACCACAGAACAAACAATAAATAACAGTAGTGAAAAGCTAGGGGGTTAGTTCCAACAGTGATTCATAACCTTTAAAGTGAGAGCCATACAAAGACCCAACCCTTTAAAGATAATTTTCCAGGCAAACACACAGGTGTGTTGTGTGTACAGCGCTCCCCGCTCCTGCTGCCCTAGGCAAAAACATAGCAGCGTAGATGTATAATAGACTCTTCACTTGCAATTGCAAATTATAGCCCTTTGGGTTTTTAAGGGCGCCAAGATTTTAGGAAAAGAAATGAAGACGATGTTTTACATTTGCTATTACGCACTCAGTTTAAAGAGGTAGTTTAGCTGCCTTTCAGCGGGCCCTGGTACTCCAGTCATACATTAAATTGTGTTATGTAAGTAATTTAATCTGCTCCAATTAAAGAATAATGGTATACATTCGGTGTTTGCTTCAAAGTTGTTTAAAGGCAGTGGAATAATAAGTAAATTGTACCTAAATTATAACTGTGTAAATGATCAGAAGTGGAATGGGTTTGTCTTCTATGTCTCTAAGCATCTCATCAGTTACTTATGACCCTCAGTAAATGTGCGCTAACCTATTTCATACGCTACTTTGTCTTAAAGCAAGTGTTCTGTTAGCTTTCTACATAGAGAGCGTGCCGTTCAAACTGATGGGCATAAGTAGCAAACTAAAGGTGTCATGTGTTTGCATCAGTCATTGGGTTGCAATATGAATTCTCAGTTCTCTCTCTGCATTGGAGTTTATGTACATGTGACCAAGGGGATGTGCTCTTGCTTATTCTTCTCTGAAATGGATTCACTTTTAGCAATAAAACTAATGGATCTGTGGCAGGTTGATCCCAGGGGGGAAAGTCTCCCTTCCCAGTCTCCAATGCCATAAAAAATAATGATAATTTACTATGTTATAGTACTCAAAAGTGGACTCATAAACATGTAAGCAGGCAGATCCTTGTCTCAAAGAGCTTACAGCCTGAATAAACAGAGATGGGTTAGAGCGCACACCAGCCAAAAGATTGATGTGATGTTTGGCAGGCATGTGGACTCCACACTTTTTGTAGCTTTATTCTTTAAGCCTATTGCATAGATTGAGCCAAAAATGAAGGTTGATTATTAATGGTGGGATTTCCAAAAACACCAGGAGCACAACTCCCATTGACTTGCATTGAACCACCTATGGAATTTTGAAAATCCCCATCCTTACAAATATCAAATTTTTAAACTTCTAAAATCCATATTTGGGCATTGAAATACAAGCTTTTATCAGTTTATAAGTTTAGCTTTGGACACCTAAACTGGAAAATGTTAGTCTGTAATAATAATGTCAGAGCAGTGCCACAATGTATTTAAGAGAGGGATGATTTTACTGTTCCAAAGACCCAGCCCTGCTCCTCCTGAAGTTCATGGGAATTTTACTATTGACGTTGAGGGTAGTAGGATCAAGCCCTTAACCCTTATCTTGTCATACAGTTGTTATTATTTTTGATTGCTTTGGAGACTGGGAAGGGAGACTTTCCCCTCTTGGATAGATCAACTTGCCAGAAGATCCATCATTTTGATTGCTAAAAGAGAATCCACTTCAGAGAAGAATAAGCAACAGTATATCCCCTTGTCACGCAGTTCCCTTTTTAGGATTGATTAATTAGACTTGTTCTTATATGATTAGGTAGCTCTTTTCATCAGTTGATCTCCATTACTGTACAAAGGAGGTCAGTATCATAGAATCATAGAGATGTCGAGCTGGTAGGGACCTCGAGAGGCCCTGAAGACCAGCCTGCTGGGCTGAGGCAGAGCAAAGTCAACCTAGACCATCCCTGACAGGTGTTTGTCCAACCTGTTCTTCAAAACCTCCCATGATGGGGATTCCACAATCTGGGAAACTTTCCCAGACCTGAAGGAGAGCTCTGTGTAAACTTGAAAGCTTGGCTCTCTCACCAACAGAAGTTAGTCCAATAAAAGCTATTACCTCCCCCACCTTGTTTCTCTAATATCCTGGGACCAACACAGCTACAACACCACTGCATATATCAGGTGTCCCCTCAGTTATCTTTTCTCAAGGCTGAATATGCCCTGCTCCCTCAACCTTTCCTCATAGGGTAGGTTTCTCCTTATCTTTTATTATTTTTGTTGCTGAGGCTTCAGCAGTGCTGAGCAAAATGGGACAGTCACCTCCCATGCCCTACATACAGGGCTTCTGTTAATACACCCCGGAATGTTTTTAGCCTTTTTCACCACTGCATTACACCATTGATTCATATTCAATCTGTGGTCCTTTTCAGCAGTATGTTAACCTGATTGTACACATGGGGACATTGAGGCACAGAGAGGGGAAGTGACTCGCCCACGGTCACTTTGCAGGTCAATTGGAGAACCAGGAATACGCTGGTCTCTCAAGTCCCAGTTTGGTGCTGTATCCACTGGGCCATAACTGCCTCATATATAACATATGTATACTGGCTATTGTTCTAGCCTCCATGTTAGGGAGTCTACTGGGGTGGATCTGTGTATTTGCTCTTCTTAAGTGATTCATTATCCTAAAGCAGGGGTTCTCAGACTTTTGTACTGGTGACCCCTTTCACACAGCAAGCCACTGATTGCGACCCCCCTTATACATTAAAAACACTTTTTTATATATTTGACATCATTATAAATGCTGGAGGTGAAGCGGGGTTTGGGGTGGAGGCTGACAGCTCGCGACCCCCCATGTAATAACCTCATGACCCCCTGAGGGGTCCCAACCCCCAGTTTGAGAACCCCTGTCCTAAGGTGCAGTTGGTTACAATAAGAATAGAAATAATGTAAATTGTGATTTATAGGCGCCTCTCAGCAAATACATATTTTTTATACATAATTTTTGTGTGAATTTAAGGAGGTGGATTTTCAAAGGTACAAATAGTAGTTGGACACCTACCAGTCTTTTGTGCCATTAAAAATCCCTCACTTAATGCTCACGAATTATCAGCCGTGGGGACCAAAGTCCTTTGTTTATCCACAGAACAGGCAGCGGAGCAGTTTCCTTGCCCTGTCCTATCACAGCACCTCCCTCCTGACCGCCTCTGGGGATGAGACAGCAGTTCAGTGTCTGTGCCCATTAAATCCTCATTCTCTGAGCTGAATCTTTATGCAAATGGAGGGGGGGGGGGTTGGCCAGATGGGCGCCTGTCTACTGGAAGTTGGACTGGGGTCATGTTGTGACAATAAGCAGAGGCGCACAACGTGTGGATTGGCAACGCCTGCATTTTCTAAAATTGTGTTTGTAACTGTTCAAGGGAAAAGACTCGCTGGCCAGGATGTCTGATACCTTACAAATCTGAGTACACAGTTCTTCCCTCTGGTCACACAGTGAACGTCTGTGTGACATTTCTTCTCTACTCCCTACATAGGCAGAACTCTCGTTAGTGCCAGTGGGGGTTCTGCACTCATTGGGAAGATAGAATAGCCTTGAAAATATCACCTGGATACACACAGGGACTTAAGTGTTGCAATGCTCAGCATGATGCAACCCTCAAACCAACACCCCCTGCCCTCTCCCCCCGCCCAACCCTCTCTGGGCTGCTTGGTGTGGAGTTAGGCATGCTCAGAGCAAACCTACTGAATCAGATGACATAGGTGGTGCGATATTTATCTCCACCTGGGTTGTGGGTTGCAGACTGGAGCTTAGGCGTGAGATGGCCGTCCGGGCGCCTGCCTGAAGCACTGGTGCCCATGCTCGGAGGCAGAAATGTAGGCGTCTAGTGAACATCTACAGCAGAAATGTAGGCCCTGGGTGAGTTTAGCTTACTGTGTGAGTTGGGCACCTACGGGGTTAGATGGCAACTGAGTGGGGATCTGGAACTTAGTGACCTAAGTCCCTTTGTGGATCTGGTCTTTGCCCTTATCTGTCTTTCCGTTGGTTTTTGAAATCAGTCATTTTACTCACTGAAAATATTGATGTAATAAAATGTGCTCTTTCTCTATGCCCCTTCCCTTCTGCTTGATCATGTACAAGGGTAAATAACCTTGCTATGTGCGCTGTATGATCCAGCCAAGAGGACATAAGCAGGGACAAGCACAGTGCCTTCTGCTGTTAAATATTTTACATAATTAGTGACACAGTATGAGCACTGTCAATACAGAGACAAACAGGAAGTTGTTTGGTTTCAAATTGACCTGCTTTGTGTTTGTCTTCTAGACCTTTCCAAGTAGTGGTATTCTTCATTTGTTCCCTTGTGATAAAATAAGATTAATCTGCCTTCTTAGGACTGACACAGCTAATAGTAGTGTTGGGCACCTGTCCAACAAGCTTCTTAAACACATGGGTCGCCCTGTGCCTATGGTTCACTTTAGACATGTGCTTAAATATTTTGCTTTTGGGAACTGGGAGAAGTCTTGAGCTGAAGGTTGTGAGGCAGAACAGAAGAAATTATTGTGACAATGACAAAGAAAGAAATGAGTGAAATTCTGTAGCGTGGACCAGAGCGCGTAGAGTGAAATCCTGGAGTTCTGCCATTGACTTCAATATGGCCGGGATTTCCTGGGTAGTTCCGTGGAAGGTTTCATTGAATTTTGTATGGCGTGAGACTGCAGTCCAGGGGACATTTTCTACTGTGTTAGCAAAGCAGGAGGCAGAAGAATAACGTAGATTTATTACATAGGTATCTCATTTGTAATGTCCTGAGATGTTTGAGAAATGGAGTGTATTCAATGTCCTATGTACATTCCACTGCAAAGGGAGTACACAATGGTACCAAGCTACAGACTGCATCCTCCACCTTTGAGAAAGGATTGTTAGGCGTTCTCTTCTGTGCTGAGTTCTTAAAAACTAGACAGGATTATTTGAAACCTGTTTTTCTGTTTTGTTGAACCACCAGTGCTCCGTGCTCCAATGTTTGGTTTAGAATAATGTGTTATTGTGGATAAATATGCTATTTAATTCCATCTCATTAAAGAAAAAGAAAGAAAGTGGATCAGTCCTTTACAAAGCAATAGGCCTCAATCTTTATATCCTGCAGTAAAATGACTAGACCTTCCCTTTAAGGTTAGGGGGGCGGGGAAGTACTTAGTACCTTCATGCAAAATGGACAATGTACTGTTTAAACAAAACCTCTCAGACTTAGCGCTTATACAGTCAAAAGATGAAAGAGCTAAGACATAGCATGACTGTAGCCTGGGTAAAAGCAGTGCATGTCATGAGCTTCAGTTCAAGCCCCTTAGATTTAACTGTTTTGTAGTGTTCTGTTACCCAGGAACTTCATTTTGGGAGACAAGAGAATACTAATCACTTGATGTAGGCAAACATTCATGTCTGCTGGTGGGTTTCTTTAATTTATCAGGCTTCCTGGTGCCAAAACTATCAACAAAATAATCTTCAGTGGTTTAATTATGCTCTGACAGAGTTGTGCTTTTTTTAAAACTACAGATTGAATTTGTTAGCCATAACTGTTGTTAATTTGTTGAAATAAAAATATTGTCACCTTCAATTTTTTTAAAATACCTTGGAATAGATTTAGCACTGAAGACAGGTGATGCAAATCCGCTGTACTGTTCTGGAACTATAACTCTGAAGTGTACCTTGTTTCAAGGACCATCACTTACTTTAGTCCCAGAGTTACTTTAAATCCCATACAGATTTGGTGTTCCCTCACTGGTATTGCTCAAAATTATTTACATCAGAAATAAAGAACCAGGAAACTGAGGTGACCTTTACATTATTATTGTTTGTTACATGTATTGAGGTAGCTTCTGTGAGCCCCAGTCATGGACCAGAATCCTGTGGTGCTAGGTGCTGTATGAACAGAGAGCAAAGAGTCAGTCCCCAACGCAAAGAACTTACAACGTTGAACCATGAATCCTTCATGAAGAATTCCTTTGTGCCTCACATTTCAGGTCTTTGTCACATGTTGTGTCCCATCTTTGAGCCTTGACAGGTTGATAGATCTATTTGTAACATTCCATGCTATTGTGGATGCATTTTCAGGTTGTTTCCTCACTCTTGCAGATTTGTTCTCTTGGGCCTTTCACACAGATTTCTAACCGTGCTGAAATGTGTGATGGTTTTCAAGAGTATGGTTTATTCCTAAATAGCCTTCAGCTTCTGTTGTGGTACATCATCTCTTTCCTCTTTATAGCCAATCTACGCTAACTAGTGTGTTTTAGATAAACAGGCAAAGAGCTTACAACAGTTATATGTATCTGTTTCAAGATGCAAGCATTGGATTGGTATTACTATTAGGACAATGCTTATATGGAGTCATTTTTGGCTTTTTGATTAAACTTATGTTAAATACAGGGGCAAATTTTCCATTTCTCTGCACTTTGTATTGGAAAAGTGAGAACAATTTATTACCATTCTGCAGAAGTGATTTTCTGCATTGTGTAAGGTGCATGGCAATTGAAAAATCTGCCCCATAGTTTCCAAATGGGTCTACATTAATAGTGATTATTGTGTTTATCTATATTAATAGTAAATATTACATGGAGATGTCATTGTATCCAGTGGGGGAACTGAAACACTGGAATCACTTTAGAATCATAGAATATCAGGGTTGGAAGGGACCTCAGGAGGTCATCTAGTCCAACTCCCTGCTCAAAGCAGGACCAATCCCCAACTAAATCATCCCAGCCAGGGCTTTGTTAGGCCTGACCTTAAAAACCTCTAAGGAAGGAGATTCCACCACCTCCCTAGGTAACCCATTCCAGTGCTTCACCACCCTCCTAGTGAAATAGTTTTTCCTAATAGCCAACCTAAATCTCCCCCACTGCAACTTGAGACCATTACTCCTTGTTCTGTCATCTGGTACCACTCAGAACAATCTAGATCCATCCTCTTTGGAACCCCCCCTTCAGGTAGTTGAAAGAAGCTATCAAATCCCCCCTCCTTCTTCTCTTCTGCAGACCAAACAATCCCAGTTCCCTCAGCCTCTCCTCATAAGTCATGTGCTCCAGCGCCCTAATCATTTTTGTTGCCCTCCGCTGGACTCTTTCCAATTTTTCCACGTCCTTCTTGTAGTGTGGGGCCCAAAACTGGACACAGTACTGCAGATGAGGCCTCACCAATGTCGAATAGAGGGAAATGATCACATCCCTCAATCTGCTGGCAATGCCCCTATTTATACAGCCCAAAATGCCATTAGCCTTGTTGGCAACAAGGGCACACTATTGATTCATATCCAGCTTCTCGTCCACTGTAACCCGTAGGTCCTTTTCTGCAGAACTGCTGCCTAGCCACTCGGTTCTCAGCCTCTAGCAGTGCATGGAATTCTTCCATCCTAAGTGCAGGACTCTGCACTTGTCTTTGTTGAACAAGAAAAAGAGGGAACAGTATCAATTTATAATTGAATAGGTTCTGTAGTAGTTTAAAATCTTTCATAGTTTCCAACTTCAACTTTGGAGTCAGGATTTTTTTTTTCTTTGAGATTTTTTTGAAGTCTGTTAATTTAAAAAAACAAAAAAATCGACTGTCCCTTCTTGTGTTGGAGACTGATGCAAATCCTGACTATGTTGTTCATCTCTATATCAGATGTTACCCAGGAGTCAAACACTGGCCTAAAGGTAGCCATGACTTCTAAGCATAAAACTAAGATCTAGAGAAACCTTAGTTCTAAGTGCTGACACCCACTCCTTTCCCTGGCCAACCCACTGATAAGCTTTCTAGCCCCAGTTTAGCAATCTATAAAGTGGAGGTAATAATATTGTACCTCACAAGAGAGTTGTGAGACAAACAGTTTGGGACTTGCTGTCTCACCCTGTGTCTCCAAGGAAGGAATTTGACTCTGAGATTGTAAAATGGGCCAGAAGGATGATTGGTCTGACCGGTATGGTTGTTCTTATGTTCACGATATGTTTTAGATACAGATTACAACAACAGTGAGTTGGGACAATGTATATGCCAGGGCAGATGAGAGTTATGATATGGTATGCCGGTTGGCATTGAGGGGTTTTCTGGGTCACAGGAGCTCTATTTTCTTTGAATGCTGCCCTTTTTTTGCCATTTCATATGCTAAGACATTCTGTAGGAGATATTTCAAATCCACCTATAATTATCAAGTACCCATCTGCTCTCATTCCCTCCTACTCACCCTCTGTCTCCTAGTCTGTGCCCCAACATCTCCACCAAACCACTTCATTTGTTTCTTTCTATCCTTTTCTCCTTCTGTTCCTCTTTCATACGACCCCCCTTGCTTTGGAATACTCTCCTTCTTCTCCATCAAACAACCACCTCCTTTCCATTCAAATCCCACCTCAAAGTGTCCTCTTTCTGCTAAAACTCTCTGTGATATTACTCCTGGGGGAATTCTGCATCATTACATGCATGCAGAATTCATGTCCCCCACAGATTTCTTTGATTTCCTGCAGAAAAATGATTTTCTGATGGGGAAGCAAAGGGAAGTTGCAAGAACAGTCACATGCCCCTCCCTAGCAGCACGGGTACGTCCTTTTGGGTGCCCAAGGGTCAGGGGAAGCGGCTGGGGATGACCTGGCTGGTGCTGGGTCAGACCCACCCCTGTCCACCTAACCCCCGTGAATCCCAGAACCCCCCACTGATAACTGGCCAGCTTGCCAAACTAGACTTTCTAGAAATGACGGTTCATATACTTTGTGGCTGGCACCTTTATAAAAACAAAACAAAAGCACAAACAATCAAAACACTGTGCACTGATGTATTAAATCAGTTCTTTTGTCTCATTGGCAGAAGAGAGTCACTCTAGAACAAATATGCAAAACTCCTTTTCTATCCTGATTGTAATAAAATTTGTATAAGAGCTATGGACTATAAACTGTTTTCTTAATCTCTTGGCAAGTTTGTGGAAAGCGAAAGAGAGATTATTTGGTTTGTTAACAGGGCTAAAGAAAACCTACTTGGGAGATTATGTTATCCATCATGGCTGAATTTCTGCTTAGAAATAAAAGTCTAGCAGAAATAACCAAATGTGCTTGGTAGACCAAAAACAAGAGTCATGATACTGGTTTGAATAATACAGTACTGTGAGATTTTGTTGGAGGTGACATACAATATAGCATGGACAAATCAAGATTGATTTATGAATGCTGAAAACAAGAAGGGAGGCAGGGTAAGATGTATAATTGCATAAGAATATTTTTAGTTCATTTGATCAGAAGGCTTCCCTAGATCAGAATCTCGCCGGATCCATTTCTAAAAGCAGTGCTTGTCTTTCTCTTTGTTTTCATGGGAAGTAATGAACTGAACACAAGCTGATTTGTTTCAAGAAAGCTTCTATGCAGTTAACTAGGGACATAAAGAATTTATGCTGAAAATATGTTATGAGCCAGAATTGTGTACAACTCACACTTTTCCTATTAACCCATCCCTCAACTTCAGCTTTTCTCCGGTGCAGCGCATGGGGGAGGGAGGCGAAAGAAGTTTACATCTGTAAAAGGTATATTAGGTGTTCGTAGGAGGAAAATAATAGTCTGTTTGAAAAGCTATTTATTAAAAAGAATGTTAGTACGTGTTGAGTCAGTAAGACAGTAGTTCATTACCCATCTGGGCATAAGGGATATAAAAGTGGTGAAATACTGAGAGGATCTATGTGGGTTGAATAGTAGTAAGGAGGAAGAGGTTTAATTTCTTTGTTAATACAGACAAACCCCAGGACGGGGATGAGATTTTGACTTTATTCATTGGCTGGACTTTGTTTCAGAGCAGGTTGGGAAAGGCACCTGAACACAGTGATGTAAGCCCTTCTCCCCTATCCTTTGAGTATGGCTTGTGTTCTAGAAAATAAACTCTAAGCCTGAGTGGTTCAGGTGATTGGTGATGTGAAACTGAGATTTTTCCATTCTGGACTGATGAGTTCAATTTATCTCAAGCCAGCAGTGACCAGAAGTTGTTACCATTTGGTGGACTATGTGGAATTATTTTTGTGTGTGAATGGGGTTGGCGGTTTCTTAGTTCTTTTCCTAGTTGACAAATGTGCACAGATCATGAGTCAGGCCCTCCAAAATCATGAGACTGGGTTAAAAGTCTCAAACTTTTAAAATCTAGTAAATGTTAGATTCTTTCTATTTGCCTTCTGGTTTGGGGGCCTTTAAGGCATCACATTTTCAAGCTTTTCTCTGAAACCAGGACGGCTAGAAACTTATTTTTCTTTTTAAATGAAAGCTGAGAGTCTCTATAATCACATAGTTCCTGGAGCTTGTTCATTAGGAAAAACACCAGATAAGGCAAGACTTGAGAGAATGGGCAACAGTGATAAGATTTACCATCACAGCACTAATTGTGTAACCACAAGTTATGGGGCTTGATGTGAGAATTATTGGTATAAATTATCTGGCCTGTTATGCAGGAGGTCAGACTAGATAACCATAATAGTCCCTTCTGGCCTTAAAATCTATAAATAATTGGTATCCTTGATGTCGCTCAGAAGACAGGCTAAGGCATTGAATGATCCTGAAGACTAAACTAACTTCCCACTTCTAGAAGTAGTCCCCGGAAGAGTGTTTAGATAGGAGGGCAGGGTTTAGAAATCTGCACTGCCATTACCTATGCTATATATATTCTCCTTGGACAGTGGACTTCAGCCTCCAGGGCTGCCAATCTGCTTTTTTTTTTTTTTTTTTTTTGCCAGCACTAAATAAATAAGTAAAAATAAGATCTTACCCAGGCTCTGGTAAATTATTTAAGAGCAATACACTGTGCATATTCTTGTTTTGTTAGAGATGCTTAAGATGAAACATTGTACGATATTACACACAAACTACTCATTAAGCCGTGCTTCGCAGATGACATACCTCCTAACACATTAGTGGGTGTTTGTGTGTAAACAAATCCATAAAGTTGCCAAGACTCAGTGATTATTTTGTCAGGGAAGGGTGACTTATTAAAATAGGAGACCTTCTTTCACAAAGCCAGTCCACAAGACCTGAAGGAGAAACCAAAGAAAAGGGGACACCATGGCACAGAAGTGAGTTGTACTGCAAATGCAGAATTACAAAGGAATAGGGAATTGGGTTACTGTTGGCAAGTGTGTATGGATCTCATAGCACTTTAGGTCCAGGCTATGTTTGTGGATTTCACAGATAGCATTAAGTGTCCAGATCACTTAGGCACATGCTTAACGCCGGTATGTGAGCAGTCCCATTGACTTTAGTGGAATTATACATGCTTAATGTTAAACATATGCTTAAGTGCTTTGCTGAATCAGAGCCTATGTGTGGATGTTAGCTCCTTCACTGTGATTCTCAGGAAGATCCTCATTGGAAAAGTTTTTGCAGCACTTCCCAGTAGCTATTGCTATCCCCGATTGGGGATTTCAGGGATATTTGTATTGTCACAAGGAAATTCTTGCCCTGAGATGAAGCAGAATTGTCACCTCCTACATGGTTTAGAATTAATCCAGTGTGTATTAGTCCACTGCATATGTGGTACTTTGGATTTGCCCGTGTGATCCTAGCTCCTTTTGGAGGCTGACTTCAGTGAGGATAAGTGCCTGCTATTTCCTGACAGCGGTAGAGTGTCTCCTTGAACTTAGGTGGTAATGGCTGGGACTTCTGCAGCTCAAGGTCCCAGGTCAGATCTCAGCCTAAAACTATGGTATGGGCCTGTACATACCCACAATTCATTTTACAAGCACAGCCGAGAATAGCTTTCTGAATGTCTGAATGGGATCGTCTACTCAGTCCAATTTGAGTGCTGCTGATGCAGGGGTGGGCAAACTTTTTGGGCCGAGGGCCACATCTGGGTGGGGAAATTGTATGCAGGGCCGGGGCAGGGGGTTGGGGTGCAGGAGGGAGTGTGGGGTGAGGGAGGGGGTGCAGGGTGCAGGAAGGGGCTCAGGGTAAGGGATTGCAGGGTAGAGGAAGGGTGCGAGGTGTATGAGGGAGCTCAGGGAAGGAGGTTGGGGTACAGGAGGGGTGCAGACTGCAGGAGGGGGCTTAGGGCAGGGGGTTGGGGTGCACAGGGATGCGGGGTGTACAAGGGGGCTCAGGGAAGGGGGTTGGGGTGCAGGAGGGGTGCTGAGTGCAGGAGGGGGCTCAGGGCAGGGGGTTGGGGTGCAGGAGGGGTGCAGGGTGCAGGCAGGGGGCTCAGGGCAGGGAGTTGGGGTGCAGGAGGGGTGCGAGGTGGAGGCAGGGAGCTTAGGGCAAGGAGTTGGGGGGCAGGGTGCAGGAGGGGTTCAGGCTCCGGCCTGGCGCCACTTACCTAAAGTGGTTCTGGGGTGACAGCAGCGCGCACCGGGGCCAGGGCAGGCTCCCTGCCTGCCTGCCCTGTCCGCGGCCCCACGCCGCGCTGCTCCAGGAAGCGCTGCGGCCCCTGGAGGGGGGGGGGGCGGAGGGCTCCACGTGCGCTGCCCTTGCCGCGCCTCCAGGTACCTCCCCCGAAGCTCCCATTGGCCAGGGTTCCCCGTTCCCGGCCAATGGGAGCTGCGGGGGGCAGTGCCTGGAGGCAACGCACGGAGCTCTCTGCCCCCCCGCCCGGGGGCCGCAGGGACGTGGTGCCAGCCACTTCTGAGAGCAGTGCAGGGCCCACGGTGCCATGGGGGGCAATCCCGCGTGCAGGATCCAAAGCCCTGCGGGGCTGGATCTGGCCCGCGGGCCGTAGTTTGCCCACCCCTGTGCTGATGAAATGGCGAAGGTTGTCCCCGGGACCACGGCGCCTGGCGTATTCAATGTGTATGGGAGGGTGGGGTCGGGATGCATGTGTATCAAACACAAATTCTTCAGCTGGTACTCCCTGTTGTTGAAAGAAACAAAGCTACAGCTTACATGTAGTAGGTGGCTGAATGTTTCATTACTAGGGGGAATGATGAGGGCATGTCAATTATAATAATCCGTTGTGGCCATTATAATACACTCTTACAAAAGGACCTTTGTGTATTCTTTGCAGTAAAATGTTTAGAGGAAGGGTTATGGAAGAAAAATATCCTACTGATCTTACTAGTGTTGTCAGCTCTTGCAGTGTTATTGCAAATCTTGTGATATTTTGTGTGGGGATTTTTTAGCCCCAGTTCCTGGAGTCGAGCTATTATGTAAGAGTTTCAGTTTTGCTTAAAAAAAGTTGATTCTTCTTTGAGTGACTGTCCACACAGATTCCATTCTTGGTGCACATATGCCCCATGCGCATGAGATTGGATTCTTTTGAATAGCAGTGTCCGTTGGGGCCTCACCTGCCCCCTGGTGCTCTCCACCATGCAGGAATCCGTATGTTTGTGGGATTAGTGTATCTGTTATCAGGTCACACTGGTGGCTTTTCAGCTTCCTGGCCTGCAGAATACCCTGACAGACATATTCAAGGTAGTTATGTCCAAAGCTGACTGCGAAGAGTTACAAGGGATCTCACGAAACTGGGTAACTGGCAACAAAATGGCAGGTGAAATTCAATGTTGGTAAATGCAAAGTAATGCACATTGGAAAACATAATCGCAACTAGATATACAAAACAATGGGGTCTAAATTAGCTGTTACCACTCAAGAAAGAGATCTTGGCGTCATTGTGGATAGTTCTAACAATGTTAGGAACGAGTTAGAAAAGGGATAGATGATCGATAAATGTCATAATGCTGCTATATAAATCTATGGTACGCCCACCCCTTGGATACTGCGTGCGGTTCTGGTAGACACATCTCAAAAAGATACATTAGATTTGGAAAACGTATAGAGAAGGGCAACAAAAATGATTAGGGGTATGAAACCGCTTTCCTGTGGGGAGGGATTAAAAAGACTAGCACTGTTCAGTTTAGAAAAGAGATAACTAGCTGGGGGCATATGATAGAGGTCTATAAAATCATGACTGGTGTGGAGAAAGTGAATCAGAAAATATTATTTACTCCTTCACATAACACAAGAACTAGGGGCCACCCAATGAAATTAATAGGCAACAGGTTTAAAGCAAACAAAAAGAAGTATTTCTTCACACAGCACACAGCAAATGTTGTGAAAGCTAAAAGTATAACTGTTCAAAAAAGAATTAGATAAGTTCATGGAGGATAGGTCCATCAATGGCTATTAGCCGAGATGCTCAGAGAGGCAACCCCATGCTCTGGGTGTCCCTAAACCTCTGATTGCCAGAAGTTGGGACTGGAAAACGGGATGGATCACTTGATCAGTTGCCCTGTTCTGTTCATCCCCTTTGAAGTATCTGGTGCTGGCCATCAGAAGACAGGATATTGGACTAGATGGACCAACAGTCTGACCCCTTATGTCTATTTTTATGTTCTTTCATCTTCAGCAGAGATTTATCCAAAATCATGACTTGCCCCATCCAGACCCCAGTTTTCCACATCATCTTTTGCAGATGGGGGTTCCCACGAGTAACACTTGTTTCTGACATGTCACAACAACAAATGTTCCAGAGGAGGCATGAGCGCAGGAGTCTTCTCAGATGCACCTGGACAAGCATCCTTGCACCTGACAGCCTGGATGATGGATACAGAGAGAAGCAGTTCTGTAGCAGATCAGGACATCCTGATACAGAACAGAAAACGGGTGACTAGGCTGATCTACTAGGCCAAATGGAAGAGGTTTTCTGTCTGGGCAGTTCAGTGACCTCTCTCACCTTGACACCTCTAATTTCCACAATACTGGCCTATACTTCCCCTGAAACAAAAGGGATTGTTCCTCAGCTCCATACAAGTGCACCTGAGGTGGTCTCTACTAATCATCCTCCCATCTAAGGCCGTACTATCTCCTTGCATGTGACAGTGGTGGAGTTTCTAAAAAAGCTCACCCATGTTTTCTCACTGGTCAGGGAACCCCCTCCTTCATGGGATCCTCACCAGGGTTTGCCTGAACTCATGGATTCCCCATTCGAGTCAGTGGCTACCTGCATTCTTTACCAGCTGCCTATGGAAATAGCCTTTCTGGTACTGATCACATCAGGAAGGAGAATGGGGAGATCCAGGGCCCTCATAATGGGCTTCTCTGCATGGTGTTTCATGAAAACAAAGTCACCCTTAGCGCTCACCTGAAGTTTCTGCCCTAGGTAACCACTGACTGCCACATCCATTGGTCTGTTCACCTCCTGGTTATCTTCCCTAAGCCACACTCTACCCCGAATGAAGTGAAACTCCACAGGCTGGATGTTAGAGAGCCTTGTCTTTTTATTTATAGCTAGGACCACGCCTTTCAGGTGCACGCCTAGACTCTGTGCTATTTGCTAAGAGAGTTAAGGAACAATCCGTATTATCTCAGAGGCTGTACAAATGGGCCTCAGGCTGTATTAAAGCTTGTTATGATTTAGCTAAGAAAGATCTGTCCCAGGACTGATTAGGGTCATTCCACTAGGGCTCAAACTGCCTGTCTTTGTAGCATCCCCATATCAGAGAGATGTAGGGCAGCAACCTGGAGCTCTCGCCATACATTTACCACTCACTGTTTCTTGGTTCAAGCATCCAGGCCAGATGCTAGCTTTGCTAGGGTGGTCCTGCAATCTCTATTCAAGTTAGATTCCTTTTGCCTCCCTCTAGGTGAATGGGCCATTGCTTGTGAATTGCCAAAAGTGGAATCTGTGGGGGCAATCACTCGAAGACTAGAGAATGGTTACTTGCCCTACAAAAATTGTCGTTCTTTGAGTTGTCCACACATTCCACAACCCGCTCTCCATTCCCTCTAGTCAAAGTCCTGTTCTTGTGGGATACTTATTGACAAAGGAACTGAGTGCAGGTTGAAGCCACCCCACCTATGGCTACAGGAAGTGAGCGGGTGGCCATGGTGCAGTTCCCACTGCTATTCATAAGAATCTGATCTTGCATACTTTGGGGTGCATGAGCACCACGAGCAGAATCCATGTGGACATCACATCTCAAAGGACCACAGTTACTATAGAGTAAGTAACCTTTCTTTCTTAGTTCTCATAGTTGTGGAGGAAAGCTTGAAAATGTGACGTCTAATTGCTCAAATATTTGAAGGCTAATAAAAAAGACCTCCCCAAATCTATTGTTTATTAAAACTCATGATTTTTAAGCCAATATCATGAATTTTTGGGACCTGACTCATGATTTTCCAATGATTATGGATGGCAATGCTGTCTAACTCCGATTCTTAAGAGAGCAGCTGCACTTGGTTAACTCCGTGCAAGCATATGAAAAACTACATAGAGAGAACAGTTATTTTCCATTTTCTAAGGGCTTGTCTACATGGGGACACTCACAAAATTTCCTATGAATTAACTTTCACAATTGATTAGTTAAACCCCATTAAACCCCTGTGTGGAAACTCTAATTCAGAATTAAAGCAGCCGTATTTTGGTTTAATTTAATTATGTTTAAATAATCTAAACTAAAAATGAATAAGGAAGTGCTATTTAACCCTTCACATAACACAAAAATCAGAAGTCACCCAATGAAATAAATGGGCAGATGGTTTAAAACAAACATTAGAAAGTACTTCTTCACACAACACAGTCAACCCGTAGAACTGGTTACCAGAGGATGTTGTGAAGGCTAAAAGTATAACAGGGTTCAAAAAAGAATTAGATAAATTCATGGAGGAAAGGTCCATCAATGGCTATTAGCCAAGCTGGTCAGGGATGCAACCCCATGCTCCGGATGTCCCTAAACCTCTGACAGAAGATGGGACTGGAACAGGGGATGGATTGCTTGATAATTGCCTTGTTCTGTTCATTCCCTGTGAAGCAGCTCACATTGGCTACTGTTGGAAGACAGGATACTGAGCTACATCGACCATTGGTCTCACCCAGTATGGTCATTCGTATGTTCTAAGGCCACTTTAATTCTGAATAAGAGCATCCACAAGGGTTTAATGCAATTTATCAAATCCACTTTATCTTCACTCTTTTAGTTAATTTGGATTAACTTTCCTGAGTGTCTCCATGTAGACAAACCTTAAGAGCGTACTGCAAGCAGTGGAGAATGGAAACTATTAAAAAGCACGTTAATATGTCGAATGAGCCAATTTATTATCTGGGTTAGTCTTTGTGAGTAGAATGATTCACCGTAATTAGTCCTGCTGTCAATTGCAATGGAGTTTGTTCAAGCTAAGCGGTAGTAAACAATGCTTCTGCAACTGACGAGCCTGGACATTGCTAACTGGCAGATGTTCCTAGCCACTTCAGGGGCACAGGGCTCCCTGCACCACCCTTCACTGCTGTGAATTAAATTGGAGTAACACTGCACAATCTATCAAGGTTTCGGTCAAAAAATAGGAGCTGATAATTGTATTAAATTGATTCTCCAAACATTAAGAAATTCACCAACGTCATTTTCCACATTCTTCGCTCCACATTTTTCCTGTGGCTGATGCTTCTATAACACAGCCTTCTGGACAACTGGAATTCCTGCTAGAAGATGTACCGAAATCCTATGGGATGCCACCCGATGCATTGTAGCTGGAGATGCGTCACTTTTTGCGGAACCCTATGCTACATCTAAGTAAATCTGCCTGAGAGTATTATGTGTTTAACAGTTGCATACACACTGCAATCTAATGCATTTCGACGGTTGGTATATTGTGACATGTCTGCTCTTTGCCTGCTTGGCATGCATAGAATGGCCAGACAGATTGTTTTGGATGCTGTGCTGTCATGAGAAAGAGTTGCAGGGCTTGAATGGCTACATTTAGATCTTTTAATAGGTGTTGAAGAGGTCACACGGGTCTTTCTATAATGGAAGCGAACCCTTTGGAGCATTTTTTTTCAGGATAAAGCTAGAAAGGTTTTTAATGAAGCTTGAGGTAAATACAAAAAGTACGGTAAAAGTCAGTGCGTTAGACTCCAATTTCAGTTTAACCAGTGGAAATCAGCAGTAACCTCATTAAAGCCAGTGGAGTCACTCTAAATCAGTGGTTCCCAAACTGGGGTTTGTGAAATGTCACAGGGGGTTCTCGGGGGAAAAAATCCCTAATGGTGGACAGAGCTGTCCCTACGGACCCCGGGCAATATGGGGCCAGCAGCCCCTGAACTTCCAACGGCTAAGCAGATCAGAGCAAGCAGATCTATCACAGTGAGGAGATTTTGAACGTCAAGACTCCTTATAAGAAATGGAAAGGGAGGTGGATATTTTTTGCTGTTTTTAAAATTAAAGAGGCAGCTAGTATTGTTTTTAAAATTATTATGAAGAACAAGTTTAAGCTTTGTTGTAACGTGCCTTGTTTGCCTGGACTGCTCAAGACCTGAATGCTTGTGTAGGAGGAACTCTTTGAGTTGGCTTCTTAAATACCTTCATGCTGTTTCACATCTGATACGCCTTGATGAAACATAGGAGCCTTGTCTTATAACAGGCTTATTCAAAGTGATACAAGCTACGAAAGTGAGATCTTGGAAGAGTGTTGCCGTTTTCATAATGTAATAAAAATACTGTAATGATAACTAATAATAATAAATAGTGTGTAATAAGCATGTCCTAAAAACAAATCTTATATTTCCAAGGTCATGGCTTTTATAATTTATACTCAGATAAAGGAGAATATCCCTGGAAATATTCATTTTTAGGAGGGGGTTGGCGAGACTTGACATTTTAGTGAAAGGGGTTCACGGGTTGCTAAAGTTTGGGAACCACTGCTCTAAATTTACCATGGTGTAACCGAATTAAACAACTAATCTTGAGAACTTTTTGATTTGGTTTGGGAGAGGGAGGGAGTAGGAGAGGAAGGAAATATTCCAACTGAAATTGTAAAACTCTAGAAAAATAACACAATTCTCAAAATAAAACCACCAGCAGCTTTGTTTCTCCCTTTATAAAAAGGATCACGTGTAATCAATGTGTTCTTCACTTCAAATGTCATCCTCTCACCCTCTGGAACTATAGTATAATAATGCTAAAGTGTACATATGAATAATAATGAAGGTGCCAAATTGTGCCCCAAGATCCCGTCACAGAGAGTGCACTATATATAGATCTCCCCCTCCCACACCACTTTGGCAGTGTTTCCCTTTCCAGCAGACCCCCTCCCGGGTTTTATTTTGGCACTGATGTTTGGGCCCATTTAATCTAGAAAGGCTTGTCTTCACTGAGGACAGCACAACATTATTATTATTAATGTCAGTGTTATAATTAGTATTTAACAATAAACATTTATATGGAGACATAAATTCACATAAGGATTTACAGAGATTTAAAAAAAAAAAAAGTTCCCTGCCAAAAAAGTCTTCAACTCTAATAGGAAACATAGGAAATGGAGGTAGCCTAGCAAGGGAGGGGACCAGGGAGGAGATGAAATGTAAAGGTAATGCAAGTCATTGTGAATGGAGTGTATACATTCTGGTATTTTGGGGCCTGAGGCAGGAATCACAGGGTGAAACTCTGTGGCCTGTGTGGAGCAGGAGGTCAGAGTTAGATGGGTGTAGTTGACCTCTCTGGTCTTAAAATCTATGAATCCGTGAACTTTTTTAAACAGAGACAGAAGTAGGATGGAAGGGGCAGGGCAACCAGAGCAGGGATGGGAATGTGAGGCGGAAAGCCAGGGAGAGAAGTGGGTTTTGAGGAGGGAGTTAGAAGAGTGGGGATCGTCTCAGAGGACTTGATCCAAAGCCCGGTAAGTCAGCCAAAACACTTCCATGGCATCAGTGATGTTTGGAGCTGGCCTTGGGTAAGAATAGAGGACATCATGAAAAAAACGTGAAGGTAACCGTGTGAGGAGGCTGAGGTAAAAGTCTCCTGGCATTGTGTTACAGGCCTTATGGGTTTCAGAGTAGCAGCCGTGTTAGTCTGTATCCGCAAAAATAACAGGAGTACTTGTGGCACCTTAGAGACTAACAAATTTATTAGAGCATAAGCTTTCGTGGGCTTCTTGCATCCGAAGAAGTGGGTTGTAGCCCACGAAAGCTTATGCTCTAATAAATTTGTTAGTCTCTAAGGTGCCACAAGTACTCCTGTTATTTTTGCAGGCCTTATGGGGTGTGTGTGGATGTGCCTGGCCCCAGTGGGAGCACCAGGAAGCCCAGACTGGGTTCATTGTGTGCTTCTTGAAGGGTATGTCTACATTACAGGAGTTTTTTCTGTGGGCCTAGGAATAACAGCTCTCCAAGCGACGGTAGCTACATCGATGGACACATTCTTCCATCGCATTGCTGGGTCTACAATGGGGGTGAGGCTGACATAGCTATATAAGTCAGGAGTATGTGGGTCTTTTCACACCCTGACCAATGGAACTATGCCAATAAAACTTTTCAGTGGAGACCATGCCTCAATGGTCTGTCATCTCCATAGGCCAGTGCAAAGTCCTGTCTCCTCCTGGCCCCTCTCAGCACGCCTAGCACTGTCAATGACCATTGCACAACTGTGGCCAGCTCCTGCAGTTGGTGCTAAGTAGAGGAGGGCGTGGTCTAGCCCAGAGCGTGAGCACAGTAGGGCAAGCAGGGACTCTATTAACAAAAATCCTGATGCCTCTAGGTTGCAATAATATTGCTGGGCTCTGTGCATCCGTGCAGGTATCTGTCCAGAATGTATCCTTTGACTAAAGAGCACTTTATGAAGAGGATTTCTGAAAACAAAGAGAACCCACCTTTTATGAATAAAGCAAGAGGACTCTACCTTGCCCATTAAAACATTCATTGCATTATCTCCTGTTACCTGCATCTCTGGCTTCTCTTTACTGCATTGGCACATTTTAAATTAAAATACAAGAACAACCATTAATGCAGCTCTGCAAAATTGTCATGACAGTTTACCAGCAAAATCTACTTGTGTATTCTTATAAGTATAGTGCTGATCATAATGACAAAAACTAATGTTGTTTTAGGCTTTGTAAAATAATATGCTTGCCCTAAATGAGAGGGAAAGTAATATTTTACAAGGCTACATCAGTGCAGTGTTAGGTTTTTGAATGTCAAGTCTGAGAAGTCAGAAAATGAAAAAGTGGAGGTTGAACAAATAACCTTAACTCTGCCCGATTTTGCGTAGGTATTACAATACAGTCTTTAATTACATGATCATACACTAAATTTTTACATAGTACAGCGTAGTGTCTTACTGTTTTTTTCCACATCCTTACACAGGGAAGGTCATAGTTAAGGTTCCAGAATCAACCTTAACTTTGATCCTGTCTCCATGTTCACCATGTGCTCATCTTGTGGTGCAATATCTGAGTCATATCACAAGACTAAAACTTGATATTCTAACCAATTTATACTTTAGAAAGTGGCTGAAGTCTGTGCTTTTTGGCTCATAGTGGAATGGGGGCTGTGAGACAGTCAGCCAGATCACTGTGACTGCTTTGTGATGCTGTCTGCATAAAGCATCTACAAAGTCAACTTAGGCAATTCTCCATAGATCCCCATCCCAAAGGGAATCCCTGGATAGCTAGGAGCTGCTTTTGCTTCTTTCCCTGACCATGCCTTCGTAGATTCACGGATTCTGAGGCCAGAAGGAGCTAGTGGGATCATCTAGTCTGATCTCCTGTATAGTTCAGGCCAGAGAATTGCCCCAAAATAATTCCTAGAGAAGATCTTTCAAAAAAGTGCCCAATCTTGATTTAAAAATTGCCAGTGATGGAGACACCACCTGGGTAAATTTTTCAAATGGTTAATTATTTTCACTGTTAAAAATGTACATTTTATTTCCACTTTCAATTTGTGCAGCTTCAATGTCCAGCCATTTGATCACGTTGTTATACCTTTCTCTGCTAAATTAGAGAGACCATTATTAAATATTTGTTCCCTGTGTAGACACTTATAGACGGTAATCAAGTCACCTCTTAACCGTCTCTTTGTTAAAATAAATAGATTGAGCACCTTGAACCTATCGCTATCAGGCAGGTTTTCTAATCTTTGAATCATTCTCATGGCACTTCTCTAACCCACTCCAATTTGACAACACTTCTCGAATTGTGGGCACCAGAACTGGATGCAATGTTCCAGCAGTGGTCCCACCTGTACCAACGACAGAAGTAAAATAACCTCTCTACTCCTACTCGAGATTCCCCTGTTGATACATTCCAGGATCTCATTAGCACTTTTCGCTGCAGCATTACACTGGGAGCTCATGTTCTCCTGATTATCCACCACCAGCTCCAAGTCTTTTCCAGATCCCTGCTTCCCAGGATAACATCCCCCATCCTGTAAATATGGCCTGCATTCTTTGTTCCTTCTTCAGACCCTGCACCTAGTGGAGTTCAGGATCCATCCTAGTGCTTCAGAAGGGTTTTGTATGGCAAGATAACGGAGATGACATTGGTGTTTCCTGAATTCAGTGGGTGGTTGATCTAGAAGAGAGCAGTGTGTGATGGGAGGCGCTGGTGTGGAGTTATGTAACTACATCATGATGATTGATGGTGTTTTTAGTATGGACTTGACCCAAAATCAAATAACTCTAGTACTAAAATAATCCCCCTGGCTACATTTAATATGCTTACAGTATGGTAATTGAGCGGGTTTTGCTCCATATTGGAAATTGGTGGAGGGAAGGAAATGGGTCCCTAACTTGAGAACGCTTAAAAGAAGCCTGATTTTCAGAAAGCGCGGAGCAGCCATCCTCTTAAAATCAGGCCTCTTTCAAGCTGGGCACCTGAAAATGCAGCCAATCACTAGTTACCTCTGAAAATCTTGCCCTTCATTTTCTGAAAGTTCCTTATCATAAAAGGCTTTATAAACCTCCACATTTTCCCTGTATTCCCCTCTGGCTACAGCCAACCCGTGCAGAATTTCAGGCAGAAAGATTTCTTTTTCTCTCTGCCCTCTCGGGTGGAAGTTGGCAGAGGAGCGGGTGTCCAAATGAGGGGTCAGATTTTCTAAAGTGCTCAGTGCCCAGTATCTCTGCCCACTGAGAATGAGATTTCATTTTGAGGCCTGAGAGCTGGGGACTTTTGAAGATCCAGCCACTTATTTAAGTGCCTAAGTAGAAGCTTTTGAGTGCTGAGTGGTTCTGATCACCTGAATCTAGGTGTATACTGTAACTGTAGGGTAAGTACTGTATTTCCATACCAAGGCCCTCTGACTTGTGTGTTTCTCCATTGATCTCCGTAGCAGTTGTACGTATGGCTCAAAGGCAAAAGATATTCGTTTTTAAGGCCTAAGCATGCCCTCAGATGTGTAGAGGACACCTAGTGAATTCAATACAAGTGTGCCTGCTCATCCTATTTATAAAGGGGTATTTAAAGTCGCTTGTTTCCTGTCAAGGTGCAGCAAATGAAGTCAGGTTAGAAAAGTGAGGACGACGGGGAGTGAAAAGAAAATGCTTTCTATTCCGGCCATTAAATATGCAGTGTTTCCACACACTGAGATTGAAATGGTATTTAAAGAACTAAAAGCTAATTATAGCAGGTGCAAACATTCTCCTCTCTTCCTTACCGCTATTATGAGCTATTGATGAAATTGCCAAAATAGTCAGAACAGATCTTGGTGTAAAGATCAAGGCCAAGAGTTTCAAATCCATACTGAGGGTCCCCAATAAATGGCCCTCTCCTGGGGAAGTCAGCAGAGGCCGCAGGGCTCTGGGCACTTCTGAAAGTCAGGTTACTTACCTGGGTGCTCACATGAGAGTGTAGCAGATTAACTTTAGGCACCTACGGTGGGGTTTTAAAAAGAGTTTAAGGGAGTTAGGTCCCAGTTCCCATTGAAAAACCCAGCCCTAGTTTTTAAATTCCCAAATTTTAAGCCCAAATTCCCTAATTGAAAGTAAGGGGTAGTTTTAGGAAGACAGAAAACATTTCATTACAGAGGCTGTGAGGTAGAAAATGTTCAGTATTTATCAACAGCTGGCCTTCCCTCCCAATATAGTTAAGAGTTCAAATGAAATTCAGAATGAACATTTTTAGGTCTGGAAGTATATTTTGGGTATAAAACAAGACATTATTTGACTCCTGAAGGAGGAGGCATTGCAACAAACCATGAAGGTATATATGTAAACCTACAGGATAGTTTAGCATGGAGGCCATGTGGCCAAGTGGATAAGACCCTGGGCTGGGATGCAGGAGATTAATTCATAGCTCTGCCACTGACTTACTATATGACATTGGTCAAGTCACTTCCTCTGTGCCTTTGTTTCCCTTCCCACCCTTTGTTCATCAGGTGTATGAAGAATGTAAGCTCTTGGGGCAGGAGCTTGTGTATGCACAGTCATAGTGGAGTGCAGGGCCGGCTCCAGGCACCAGCCTTCTAAGCAGGTGCTTGGGGCGGCAGTCTGCAAGGGGCAGCAGTCCATGTGTTTTTGCCCCCAAGCAGCGCACTGAATTGCCGCCGTGGACAGCGGGGGCAGTCCATGCACCGTTAGGGTGGCACGCGCGTTTCCACGGCGGCAGCAATTCGGCGGCAGCTTCTATGTTCAGCTGCCCGCGGCGGCAATTTGGCGGCAGCTTCTGTCTTCCGGCTGAAGCTGCCGCCAAATTGCCGCCGCGGCGGAAACGCGCGTGCCGCCCTAACGGCGCACGGACTGCCCCCGCTGTCCGCGGCGGCAATTCGGCGCACTGCTTGGGGCGGCAAAAACAGTAGAGCCGGCCCTGGTGGAGTGAGTTCTCAACCTCAGTTGTGGCCTATAAGCATTCCCGTAATGCACAGAACACTGATAATGGGCATTTGCTTGTCTCCCTTGTGCCCAGGTTTCCTGATCAATGTTGATCATTAATGTAGAGGCCAAGTGTGCTTTTGCTGCCATCTGGGCATTCACATCTGTAAAGAGATCAGCAGTACAAAAGAAACCTGTCAGCGGTTAGGAAATTGGTTTGTAATTAGTATTTCGTAGCTGTCAGGTATGAATCAATTGAGTCTGGAATTTGCTGAAGCTGCTGGGAGAGACGCACATGCATACATGGACGCACGCAGACTGGGGATGCTGCACAGACGGCTCAGATGGTTGCTATTTATTGAAAACGAACAGCCTGTGAAATCACTATGAAAACAATGCATTGTTGCGGGAGCCCAGAAGGACCTCGGGGCTGCTGTAAGGACGAGACATTGTGGATGCTCCTTTTGAAAGAAATGATTGGCTGCCGAAGAGCAGCAGGCTCATTTGTGGCGTGTGCCCTCCAAGCTACCCAAACAGAAAATCCATTGTGGGCTCTGCCTGCGTTACAGCTGACAAGTTAAGTGTTTCCCTCCGAGTTTTTACAAAAGGACTTTCAAATGCTTCCAGACAATGTAGAGCCGGTGAGTTGATGATAATAATTTCCATAATCACCGCATTATGTAACGGCACATTGTCACCGTTGTATACCTGCTCGGCTCTGATCCTACATCTTGCTGTATTTCTGGACCGGAGGCGGGGAGGGGTTGACCTTTTCTAGATGGATTGGCTGATTCTAGAGCAATAGTGAGAATTTTGCATTGTGGGGGTATATGACAGCATCAATAGAAACACTGTTTTTCGTGTTTTTATAGCTGCTTCTTCCTTGTGTTAATCCCATCAAATGGGGTCCACTGTATAAGTCCTCTCTCTCCAGTGAGTGGGGAGGGTTCCAGGGCCCGGGTCCCAGCCTGAACCTGAACGCTCACACTGCTATTTTTAGCCCCGCAGCGTAAGCCCTGCAAGACCTAGTCAGTTGACCCGGGCTCTGAGTCTCGTTGCTGCAGGGTTGTTGTGTTTTTTGCTGTGTAGACGTACCCTATCCCCCCTCATGCTAACCTCTTCCTTTATGACCTCCCACCACTTCATCTTGTGTTGGCCTCTCTGTCTTTTCCCTTCAGCTATGAGCCACTGGACTCATAGTTGTCAGGATTGTGCTTTACATGACCAAATCTCTGAGCCTGCATGCCCTCATTTTATTGTTCGTGGGTTTTACTTTGAGCGTGTCTCTAACATACACTCTTTTGCTGACACCACTCATCCGTCTCAGCATTCGCACCTCTGTGGAGCAGATCATTGATTTCCGGGGGTGGGGGGGTTGGCACCTTTGAGGATCTGAGCACCGAGTTCCTAAGTCACTTTCCTAATGGGATCCTGAGTCACCCAGGCATTACTGAAAATTATATCCCAAGCATTTAATTGGCCATTATGGTCTGACTGCTTGCACTGCTCCAGTGTAGCACAAGCAGACAGCCTCTACTGGTGAATCTGGCCCCAAAAGTTTCTTACCCACCGTTACTGGTTTTTACTCTGAACCTTAACTTAAAAATAGTGGGGTGGGGGACAAGGGAAGGATCCTGTATCTGTAACAAATGGTGGTGACATATATATAGACACCATGGTCATTAGTGGGGATGTATCTCAGAACCTTGAGCCCCAGGACTTTGCCACATGGACTGAGTAGCTATAAGGATGCCACAAACTTTTATAGTCAGTAGGGCCAGCCAGCCATTATCCTGTGCACTTAGGCCTGGTCTACACTGGCAGGGGGATCGACCTAAGATACGCAACTTCAGCTACGAGAATAACGTAGCTGAAGTCGATGTATCTTAGGTCGACTTACCTCGCGTCCTCATGGGTTGACTGCCGCCGCTCCACGGTCGACTCCGCTTCCGCCTCTCGCCTCGGTGGAGTACAGGAGTTGACGGCAGAGCGTTCGGGGATCGATTTATCGTGTCTACACTAGATGTGATAAATCGATCCCCGATAGATTGATCACTACCTGCCGATCCGGCGGGTAGTGTAGACATACTCTAAGCAAGAGTACATTAAGAACATAACATCAGAACACAGCCCTCAAGGTTTAGGCTAACAAACCAACCAACAACAGCAAAATATCCCAACAACAACCCATCACTACCAATGACACCACCATGCTCGAGCCTGTGCCAATGCTCTAGTGAAGGATTAACAATGTATTTGTCTAGGGGGAGATTTTTCTAAAGCATCTCCAGGATTTAGGAGCACAAGTGCCATTGAGATGACACAGATACTTTCAAAAATCTCCCCCTTAACTTTATAAGGTCCCCGGGACAGAGATTACTTTGCTTCTCCCTTCTGTGTTGTGTACAGTTGTGATCACATCAGTACCTAACAATTATTATTATCTTCAATTCAGGGAGACCTCAGAAATCAGCTTCTCTATTTTTGTGTGGGGTTCGACATGGTGTGAGCAGAATGAATAGAACCTTTAGTGTAAGACAGGCTTTGATGTATCTGCCTACCTCTTTATATGGCCTCTCTCACTGCAGCGTCTGAGCATCTTATGTACAAGACTTTTCACTTGCCTGTTTTCTCCTACCAATCCTGCGTATCACACCAAGTGATTAAAAAGATTCTGTATTATAAAGCTCTAAGACTTGTATATTAATATCCTGTTGAATGAAAATGCAGCCCTATGGATCTTTCTCATTTCCTTCCAGCTGTAATGCCTAAGATATACTTTATACAATTTCATTTTATTTTATTTTATTACCTTACTCTTTTTTATTATTTTTGTTCATAATGAAAATATAGCATACACAGAGCAGATCATGATCAAATATAAGTCTTACGATAGAGAACTTTTTAACATGAAAAAAGAAATTTCAAGCTATTAATATTAAATTACATGGTGGGGAAGAGAGATTTTTTTTAATCATTCTTAATATAAATGTAGGAAATGGACAAGGCTGGGGAAGCTTTCTGATTGGCTGATGGAGGTTTCAGCTCATATGGTTCTGCCACAACATCTGCACAGCTAGGAATTAGCTTTACCCACATTTATCACCACTGTAAAAGTAAATTATCCTGTTTTGTAAGTGGAGTAACACATGGCAGGTCTTGTGATTGTTGAGTCAAGTGCTTGAGGAATTTGGCCTTTGACCTCCTATCTCACCACAAATCCAGGGAATGAGGTTATCTCTCAACAACTGCACAAACTGCTGTATCTCATCCCTTACTCATCAGTAATCTCCTAACTGGGATATGGGCTCCACAGAGTTGCATGAACACAGCATCCATTGTTGTTTGGTCTTTAAAGGCGTGCAGGCATAGCGTGATCTAATAGTGGAAAGCCATGTTTTGTCACAGTTTGAGATACACATTGCATTATTTTATTTTGTTTTGTTTTTCTAATCTGAGCACAACATGCCCATTTCCTGAAGAGCAAAGTTAAAATTTTATTTTTGCAACCGTATTGCTGCTGTCTCCTGGCCAGATTGTGTCCAATTTTAGGTGGGTGTGTAGAGGGTCACAGGGAATCTCCCTTCCCTCTTCCCTCAAGGTAGAATCTAGGCACATTCCCATTGGGAAGTGGTAGGCACTGTGTCCAGTGAATGCCATTGCTCGTGTTAGCCACCCAAAAGGGGATGGAGAGGGGCTATGGCTTTTGTCCCTTAGCACTGGGCAAAAGAGCTAGCTAAACACAGGGAAAGCACATGCTGCACCCGTTGCAAAGATAGCAGAGCTGCCACTGTGTGTGTCCCTCAGCATCCTGTCCAATGCACCGCTGGCTGCAAGAGCCAGAACCCATCCCTTAGGATATAGCAATTCACAATCAGGCCAGAAGAGAGAGCAGGGGGACGTCTTTTAGTTCTTTGTTTACACAGCATATAGCCCCGGAGTAGGGCGCTATGTGCTCCAGTGACACTGATGAAAAAAACAATGAAATGTCAAAGAGGAGATCTTCACAAACACCCAATGAATCAACCCTCTGCTGTGAAGAGATGGATTTCCAGAGCGTTGTTGGGACATTTGTATTTTGTGTTAACTGGAAGCCAACTCTCTGCGCCATGAGTCTGAAATACTAGGAGCATTCATTGTTTCCATGAAACTTGTCTTAATCAAGAAACAATGCAGAAAAATAAAGAAGGATCTGAATATTAAGGTGGGGTATTTTGTCCTGAAAATCGGGAGTGGTTTTGTAGGGGTGGAGGGGCAGGTGACCATCTGAGGCTGTGAATGGGGATACAGTGACTCTACTTACTTTGCATCTTGTTGTAGAAAACATGGTGAAGCTGCAGGCACAGTTTACTTTCAAGTTGCTCAGCATGGGAAGGGAATGGATAGCCTTTCCGCCACTCTATAGCAAAGGCTGCTGGGTAGAAGAGCAAGGAATTCCCTTTTTCTCTTTACTGCACTTGATCTAAATCCCAATGACTGGCATTGTTAATAATCTTTAGAGCTGCGCACAGCTGAGCCATCTGTCAACATCAATCTGGGAATCGGTGTTTTTGCAGTAATCTTTTGTCTCGGTTTGCATAATGTACTTTTCATTTGGATGGACTGCGGGACTCGGAATGAATTCCTTGGCTCGCATCACGTGGTGGTGCAGGCAGGAGCAAGGAACGTACAGAGGTGGCTCTGGTGGTTTCAAGAAGGAAAGGTGCTCGTTAATAATCCCATAGGGCAGTGATACAGCGGAGTCAGCACTAACTTGTTCACTTCTGATCAGCACCATTAAGTAGCCATGTCGCCTGACCCTGTGGGTGGGAGGAGGGATGGCAGGGGGTGTGGGCAGGGAGCAGCTGCCCTTTTCCTTGCCAAGCTCCTTTGGGGATGTCAAAGTGGGGGGATAATCCTTCCTCGAGGACTCAGATTAACACCTGACCCTGCGCCCCACTGTGGAGAGGAAGGCTTTGCAGGTGTGGGCAAAGGAGCCAGTTAAATCATATGTCCTTATGGTTCTGGTGCTTGGGTGTGGGGATTGCAGAACAGTGTAAAAGGGGCACATGAGACCTCTGCGAACCAAGAGGTTAGGAGCAGCATTCTCAGTATATCCACTGGATCAACCTCTTCAGAGGTCCACACCCCTCTCTGGCCTCCCCAGTGCCTGAGGGAAGATGCTGTAGACTAAGCTCTGGTCTCCCCTCCATGGCTGTATGTCAGCAGTGACTCACAGAAGTCAGTGGAGTTAGAGCAGAGTCGTACCTGGATAAGTGGGAAGGCCTTGTGTGAGGTGAACTTCATGGAATTTCCTGGTCACTCCACGCCCATCCAGGGGTTTTGTCATGAGGAGATATGATACACCTCTTTGAGGAGAATCTCTGGCTACTCTAGACACAATAATTGTCTATGGAAGATGGTGACTTTATCAGATGACAGTAATACACACCATTCACGAGTTCTTAGGGTGTGATCCAAAGCCCATTGAAGTCAACAGGAGCCTTTCCACTGATGTTCAGCTGATGCTGGATCAGATCCTTAAAGCTCTTGATTTTGCACTTCTGTTGAGCTCAGAATTAAACAACTTGCATGTTTATTCTTCGTCTTCTTACTTGAATGTGACAAGGTATTATGATTAAACTCCTGCAGGATTTCAGCTTTTAAAATTATTCTGTCTCTTAGGCGCAACTGTTCAATGTAATGCTTTTTTGACTGCTGACACCTTAAAATTGGCTAAATTACATTAAGGTATTGTTGCAGAAGGGGGGAAATCAGCTCTGGGCCAACAGCTTGTATGTCAAGTCTTGAGTGAAAACAGTTCTGGGAAATATGGCTAATTATGGGAATGTCTGTTGACCCTGCCCGTTAGCAGGTTGCTAATGGGCACAGAGCCAGTAGGAAGTTTCTTTGTCGGGCAGCAAGCTCTCTAAAATCTCTGCGGTATGTTGTATTCTGTGTTGCTCGTGCTCTTCTTTTTACCAGTGTGTTTTTCTCTCCTGAACTTGCTTGGTTTAATTTAAACAGCTCTAATGTACACACTTTACTGAAGCTCTTGAAGCCATTAAGTTGAGTGATCTATGCAAAGTGTAGTAGCAGTGGAGGATCTGACTGACATCCAGAGGGGTGTTTTTCACAGGCTCCTGTCTCCGCACTGTTTGACATGCTGTAATCCATTTTAGTACTTTACTAGTTTATTTCATTAGCTTGGCACTCCGAGTTGAAATATTAAAGTGCATGCTAAAAAATCGATTACTGTCAATTGCCAGTGTGCTCCAATTACACTACCTCTTACATGCTTGGGGATAATTGCCAGTCACTGAAAAGTTAGTAGGATGCCTTGGGCAATCAGATACACTTCACATCTTGACTCCTTTCCCCATTTATATGGGGTCAGAGGTGCCCATGGTTCTTTGCCAGTCCATAGCACAGATTCATAGGTCTTGGAGTTTGTCCTTTTCTCTTCAAACTTTTCCTGACAGAGTCTTCCCATCATATCCTCGGTCTTCCACATCCTTTCTGGCTGTCCTCTTCCTCCCATGCTTTCTTTGCTGGTCATTCTCCCATTCTTATCCCATGTCCAGCCCACCTCAAACATGTGCTCTCCAGGCTATCTGACACTGAGAGTGCCAAGTTCACATTCCCTTTAATAATGTCTTAATTTCTACCTTCCGCTTGCCTGCCGGTCTCAGTATATTATTTTCCACTACCAGTATCTTCTTTTCTTCCTTTTCCATATGACCCACCATTTCCAAACCACAGAGCAGGCAGGGGCAAACACATACAGATAGTCAAAGTGAAGATCTGTGGCTCCTGTGGTGGTGGTGCCAGTGGACAATTTTGGTGGGGTGCCGGAGTGGTGCGTTACAGAAGGGCTTTGGCATGCAGCTGGATAGAGTGAGAGAAGAGTGCCCTTTGCATACCCTTCCATCCTCAGCAAAGCACTCCCTCTTCCCTCTCTTCTCCCATCATCCTGTCCCTCTTTCAGAATAAAAACAAGGACACACCATTCTCTCTGATTCCACCTGTATGAATCCAGTTCTTAAATAGTTGCCAAAGCAACCTCTTGGGCTTTGTTTGGGGAGCTGACCCAGGACACAATTGCATAAGTGATGCCATAACATTTTCTTCAAAAATATGTGCGTTCGAGAAGGACAGTGTATGGATATTTCCAGCTGGAGATCCTGCCTTCCCCATCCTTCACTTACTACCTATATGCATGGGCTGTTTTCAACCTTCGCTCATATTCATCTATTTCTAGGTAAGTCCTTCACCCTGATATTACACAATGAACAGTCATTTACAGTAAACCTTGCCTGGGGCACTGTAGTGAGGCAGTGTGGCTCCCCGCCGCCCTGGAGAGGGAAGAGCCCATCCGGAGGCCGGAGTGGGCGGAGCTAGGGAGCTCTGAGCCCGCCCCTCAGAGGATCAGGCAGTGACCCAGAAGTATAAAGGCTCGCCCTCAGAGCTCAGTCAGGCCCCAGCCGCCGGAGAGGCCAGATGCCTCCAGCCACGACTGGGAATACCCCGCGGCCCAAGGTGCAGGCCAGGACTGGCCTGACTTGCCCTGCACTCGCTACCCGGAGGAGTTGCCGGACCTGCCCTGCGCTCGCTACCCGGAGGAGTTGCCGGACCTGCCCAGCGCTCGCTACCCGGAGGAGTTGCCGGACCTGCCCTGCGCTCGCTACCCGGAGGAGTTGCCGGACCTGCCCAGCGCTCGCTACCCGGAGGAGTTGCCGGACCTGCCGCTCGCCCACTGCCCCGAAGAACCCATGATGCTGGACCCCCCAGAGGACAACCCCCTGACCCAGGTACTACCTGAGGGGGAGTTTGGAAGTAGCCTGGGGGCAGCCGACCCTAGTCTGGCTGCAGCACTGCCAGAGCCCATGTAGCGTGTTGCAGCCAGGATCCCACTGACACAGCAGCGAGTCTTCTGCCGCTGCTAGGGCCCCCGGCTGGGATGCAGTGGAGTGGGAGGGCCTGCGTCCCCCCTGCCACCCAACTCGTGGGTGGCCGTCTCCCCCTCTCCCAGGCCTTTGGAGGCTTGGGTATACGGTCACTGCTCAGCCCTGCCTGAGGGCCTGAGCTCCTGACTCAGCATCATTGCCCCGCCCTGACCTAGGGCCTGGGCTTGATACTACTTGTACTGTTGTTGCTCAGCCCCTGCCTGAGGGCCTGAGCACTGGACTCATTGTTGCCCCACCCTGACCCAGGGCTAGGATCTAAGGTGCGTGTTCCAGTCACCGCAAGGGCTGCTGAGGGAGACCCCCGTGGCCAGACTAATTCCCCCCGAACCTCAACTGTGTGTAGTGAGCTGGTGTGGCTCCCCGGCAACCCGGAGACGGTCGAGCCCCAGCAAACCCTTGTACAGGCACAATGAAGGTCTAATATATGAACAGTTCCCCCAAGAGGTACCAATAAAACAGGGCACCTGTGTTGCAGAGAGTGGATGTACTTTCGTCTTAACTGGGGCCTTCGCATCCAGAGATTTGGCTCTAGGCACATGGGTGGGGAGAAGAATTAAAGCTCTGTAGCTTTCTTTTGGCCTCTGTTGGCCTAATTTGGCCTCCCGGTTTACAATATTTTCAAATAGTTGAGATTGTCTCGTTTTGTTTTGGTGCAGTCAGCATTAGATATAACAATCACCACAAGCATTATTTCAAAAATCTTAGTGTTGGACACTGCTGATTACCTGCTGTTTTGATGTCTATGTAATTCCTGAGCAAATGCTACCAGCATAATAACCAACACAGATCTCATGAAATCAATGGTCCAGGTTCTGTAGTAACGTGAATCAGTGTAGTTCAGTCAATGGGCTGATATCCTCAGCAGAGGTAATTCATTGTAGCTGAGTCAATTGTTGCTTTATGCCAACTGAGAATCTGGCCTATTATTATGATTGCAGAATATCAATGTTCATAACTTTCAAAAACAGATTGGACAAACACCTGTCAGGGCTGGCCTAGGTTTACTAAGTTTTATCTCAGTGCAGAGGGCTGGACTAGATGGCCTCTTGAGATCTCTTCCAACTTTACTTTTCTATGATTTGATCATTAATAACTTTATACAGTAGTCTGGATAGACATTGGAAATTCATTCTTTTGAGGTTTGCCCATTGGGTGTTATAAATAATATACAGTTTGGAATCTTTTCTGGTTTTTAACAAGTGATTTCAGCAGTGCATACTGCACTGACATTCTTGGAACATAATGAACTGTATAAAGATTATCACAAGTGAAACGGTCATTTAAACAAGCATAAAAATAATTGCCCTTGAAAGTATTACTTAGATGTCTCTTTTCTGGGCTTAGTTAAAAATGCAAAAAGCCACTGCAGTACTTTTATCTTCTGCTAAGTACAATAGAAAATAGCCAACAATATACAGGGAGAAAAGCGCTTCCATTTTAGCATTGTTTTAAAGAAACAAAATGAAATCCTGAGCTGACACTGAGAGACACACTAACCATTTACATGTATTTTTGCCTCTCCGTGCAAATTAATTACTAATTGCCCTTTACGTGATGTGTTGAAATTAGTTCTTTCTTGCTCGTCATTGCCTTAGACGTCTTGCCTCCCACTTCTTAAGGAGGTCAGGGCTTCGGCCGCCACTTGAATCCAAATGAGGTTTGTCAGTCAAGCGTAGCAAAATCTAATCTCAGCCAGAGAAAAAGAAGAAAACAGACCAGAAAATGATCTGATTTTCCAATTTCATGGCCAAGGTTACCCTGGGAAGTGCCGAAAGTGGCATTTAGAGCCCGTAACTAAGGTGGCATGCCAAACTAAGCACTAATAACGGTGCAACCATGTGGAAAGATACCGCTTTAACCATTTTACAGTTGCTAAGTGTGAAAATTGTAGTGTGGGCAAGCTGCTGAAATCGGCGGCATTTGGTTCAAAGAGCTGGAACTGATGCTCAACGAGAAAACATTCTCGGCCTGTGTAACTCTTAACCACTGATGAAGCCGGCGTCTGCTTTCGCTGTTCAAACATAAGGCTGAACAGCTTCATTAAAGATAGAGCTTTTTTTGGTGGGAATAAAAAACAAGCCACTTCTGCACTGCAAAAGTGTTGTCCTGGTGGATGGGTGTTGTTGATGTGATGCTGGCTTGTCGTACGGCTCTAAAGGAGGGGGAGAAATAAGTGACTGACTGTGGTTTAGTAATGATACAGTTCCCTTCATAATGAGGAAAAACTAGGAAAATACTTGAGAGAACTCTACCAGATGAAGAGATACTGTGGTGATTAAAATTGTTTATATAGATCAGTGTAAGGGGCCACAGGTTCCCAAGCAGCCACCACAATCACTGGGCAGCTCTCCCAGAACTCCTAGAAGAGAGGGGGTAGCAGAACCCTGACCCCTACCAGAGGTACCATCCACAAGGATCCTGACTGGAAGGATGATGACCAGCCCCAGTGAGTGGCCACAGCAGACTGTTTAAGCCAGAAGGAGGCACAGGAAGTTGTCTGAGCAACTTGGAGACTTCCTGACTGTCTGTTGTAGAGGACCTGACTCTTGTTGATTCCTGGTTTCCGATTCTGGCTCTTACTGAGGCTTGGTTCCTGGACTCTGATTCTGGCACTCACCTCTGGCTTGGACTCTGGCTCTGACTGCAAGGGCTGAGCGCCCCTGCACCAACCACTAGGTCAGACTGTCCATGTCCCGGTCCTGGCAATTAGTGATTTTCCAGCCTTGTCATGTGGTGGGCTACTCCTTAAGGGAGAGGATTTCTCTCAAAAGCTACTTTCCCCTTCCAGTCAACATCCCTGCACCAGGCCCTGATCTCGCAAAGGCTTACGCCTGTGTTTAACATTACACATGGCAAATAGTCCAACTGAAGTGCATATAGTTAAGCGCATGCATAAGGCTTTGCAGGAGCGGGGGCTTAAAGCACTTGATCACATGACAAAAGCAGTATTAAGGACAGTATTGAAAAACAAGCCGGAGATGAGCGTGTTTGAACGCAGTGGGTGTCATTTCTCTAGGCTGCTTTGCACTAGAGCTGGTGAAAGATTTTTATTTTTTAAATCTGTTTCATTTATTCAATGAATATTATTGTCTTTTGTCAAATAAATTGATGTCTCGTATCCGACCACGTATGGAGCCAGTCGAACCCCACCACAAAGATTAATCAAATAAATTGTTCAATACCCTCCCCATCCCAAATGGCCAGGTCATCTCCTCCTGTGTTAAAGCCCAGCGCAGGGGCTTTTGGTAGGAGGAAATCTCCTTACACAAATCCCCTTCCTCCCACATTGTTTCATCAGTGGGCTGGAGTTTGCTCCCAGGGCCGGCTTTAGCAAGAGCGGGGCCTGATTCCTGGGGGCGGGGCTTGCCGCAAGCCCCGCCCCCAGGAATCGGGCCGCGCTCCGGCCGGGGTCGCGGGGCTTGGGTCCAGCCTGGAGCTGAGCCGCGGGGGCCGGAGCCGAGCCGAGCCGTGGGGGCCGGGCCGGAGCCGAGCCGAGCCGGGCCGGGCCGGAGCCGAGCTGAGCCGAGCTGCGGGGGCCGGACCCGAGATGGACCCGAGCCGAGGGGGCTGGGCCAGGCCGGAGCTGAGCCGAGCCGGAGCCACTGGGGCCAAGGGTGCTCGGCCGGGGCCGGGCCGGCGCACTCGGCCGGAACCGGGGCCGGAGTGAGCTGCTCGGCCGGGGCTGGACTGGGCCGTGCCGCGCCTCCCCGGAGCCCTTCTCACGCCCCCCGCCACCCCAGCTTACCTGGTGCTGCCTGCCTGCCTGCCCGCCCCTGCTTCTTTTCAGACTTCCCGCAAACCTCTGATTCGCGGGAAGCAGGGGAGGGGGAGGAGCAGGGGGCAGAGCGTTCAGGGGAGGGGAGGAGGGGGAAGTGAGCTGGGGGCGGGGTGGAGAGCTGCGGCGTGGGGCCCTCTTAGCGCGGGGCCCGATTCAGCCTAAAGCCGGCCCTGTTTGCTCCATCCCACAATAAATACACCGGATCCATCTCGAAGCCACGCAGTTGCCACATGATGCCAGGGTCATCTGCTCAGAGGCCCTGTGCCTGCAGAACACCTCAGGTGCCCAGTCATCCCCTGTCCCTGCACGGCCCCATTGAAGACTGGCATACGGGCCTCCATCATGACTGAAGCAGCATTACAGAACTCCTGCAAGTTCTGGAGACACAGGTTTGCGTGCTGCTGCCTCAAACTGCGATGGACATAGTTTGACTTCAGCTGACACGTCCCTGTGCATCTCAGCTGCTGCCCCAGGGGAACGCATTTCATTTCATGCTGCTGCTGTTGTTGTTGGTTAATGGGCCAGAGGCAGGGCTCACTGGATGAAATTCTGTGGCCTGCATCGTGTTGGAGTTCAGACTAGAGGATCATGAGAGCCCCTGCTGGCCTTAGGAGGGAGAAGAGCTATTGAAACTAAAGAACGATGCTGGCAAAAGAACAAATGGGGATAAACTGGCCATGAATAAATTTAGGCTGGCAATTAGAAGGAGGAGGGAGGATCTGGAACAACCTCCCAATAGGAGTATTGGGGCCAAACAACCTCACTAGCTTTCAAATGGATTTTGTTTCTGTGTGGGATTATATGATGGGGCTGCCTGTGATAGCAGGGGACTGGAGTCCATGAACCAGGAGGTCCAACCTAGTGCTATATTCCTTACAGCCTATGCACATATGAAACCTTTGGGCATAAGGCACCATAGGTCTGATCCAAGACCCACTGAAGTCAAGGGTAGTGGCTGCATGCTCAGCCGTTTTTGAAAATCAGATCATTTAAGTGCCTAAGTATGGACTTAAGAGCCTAACTTCACGTACCTATTTTTGAAAATCTTGCCCTTGTATTGCTGTGTATCTTGGTAAATTAGTACTGCAGATCACGAGCGGTGTGGTGTTGGAGGCGACGAGCCCTAACTGTATTTGAAAATTTGTTTCTAACCTCTGGTTTAAAGGAGAGTACTATGGACCAAGCACACCTAGGGAACTCTCAAGAGTTAGGATAATTTTTTTGTTGACATTTCTATTTATGGATTTTTAATGCATTTCTGCCATCACATTTTTTGTCCCAACGGCTCAGAGTCTTGCCTTTTAAATGTGAAGATCCGAATGTAATAACTTTAGAGAGACAAAATGCTGAGTTGCCAGCAAAGCAATAAATCACATTTGCACAAATTCCTTGCATAGAAATAATCACATGCAGTGTCAATGTGTCGTGTTTGCAGAAAGAGAAATGTACTGTGTCACCTTCCTTAATGCTGATTTTAACAGAAGAATGAAAATTGGCGTACTCCCACACCGTGACATGCTCCCCTGTCTCAAGAGATCTCCCAACATATAGCAACAGATGCCAGAGCATCCACCATAAAGCCCGAGCAGAGTCTGCAGCAGCAGCGCAGGTGATGTCCATGGTCATAGTAGCTGCATCTTTCTGTTCCAGTTGTGAATGGGACTCATACAATCGTGAAGGAGATCTGTGTAAACGCCCTGATTTGTCCCCCTCAATGTTTCCATTGTGGCCTTCCACAGGGGCTGAAGCAGATACCTGTGCTGGGGGGGCTACCCGACTACATACTCTACAGAACGCCAAAAGAAGTTTGCAGTGTAGACATAGCCGAAGAGGTATGTCTACACTGCAAATTAAGGTGTGATTGTAGCACAGTTAGGCATTCGCATGCTAGTGCAAGTAACAGTAGCAGTGAAGACATATTCATGGTGCTAGCCCATCTGAAGCACATGGTGCTGTGTCTTCACTGCTATTGTTACCAGTGCTAGCCAGCAAAATTAACCTCGCAGGGGTATGCCTACTCATGCAGTGTAGATCTACCCTTAGAGCTTGACCCTATCTCTCCTAAATATGCAGAGCGCCCAGTGAAATGTACAGGAGTTGTGTGTGTGTAGAAGTTGCAGAATCGGCTCCTGCTTTAGGTGACTGTACCACAAAACAATCTCATCCCTTTCCATTTTTGAAAAATGATGGACCATATTCTGCTGCTACCTGTGTGCCAAAAATTGCAGAAACTTGCTGGGAGACCTGCCTCTAAATTCCATACACATGTTAAAGCCTCTTCCAGGGTATTCTGTGCAACCAGCTTAAAATCGGAAAACAACTGTCCCACAGAGAAGATGTGCCACCCATTCCCCCAAAAGAGGTCCAAGGTCTGCGGAAATCTGAGAGGAGTCAAGTCAAAGCCAAAGTACTATGCATTCTGCCCTGGAGGAGCAACATTGGCCACGTCTGAAGACCTCTAGAAAGCATTTTTTTTTTTGCCTTCCTTTGCAGTATGGGGCATGGATCACTTGCAAGTTTAAATAGTGTAAATGGTGGAATCTCTGTAACTTGAAGTCTTTAAATCATGATGTGAGGATGTCAGTAACTCAGCCACAGATTAGGTGTCTATTACAGGAGTGGGTGGCTGAGATTCTGTGGCCTGCAATGTGCAGGAGGTCAGACTAGATGATCATGATGGTCCCTTCTGGCCTTAAAGTCTATGGCAATCTCAGGATTTCAGAATCTGTCTGCAAAGGCCTGTGGGCTGCTTTTGGATTTTGTCTTCCATCACAAGGGGTTTGGAAAGGTTTGCTGCATGTCTCCATTCACCATGAGCTTTGGTATTTGTAATGAAGCCCCTGCATCTTGCCCAACAAGAAGTTTCTAAGACCTAGTCCAAAGTCTGCTGTTGTCAACCGAAAAACTATCACTAGTTCAGTGGGCTTAGTATCAGAGTCATAAGATTTAGCATGGGTGTTTCTAGCCATGTCCATCGTCAGCTACTGCAAACATTTTTCTCATGTCTAGATAGTGTGATATGTATTAGCTGGCACAGCTCTGTTTTTCTGACCAGCTTCTTCAAGCTACCTGATTTACTTAGTTGATGTCGTCATGCATTAAATGGGCCATGAGATTCAATCAGGACGTGATTTTGACATCCCGACCAATGGACTGTCGTAATTGTATCTGTTCTTGGCATGGATTCAATGCCCCACCATGGAAGCAGCCGTGTAACTGTTTAAATGACACCCCAGCTCAGGGGTCTCATAGTGCTCGTTCTCCCAGGGTGGAACGTGCTGTGCATACTTGTGAATGTGTTGAGTTTAGCTGTTTGTCCATATTTTATAATGCTTTGGTGGTCAAAGCATCTTGTTTTGAAATTCCCAGATTCCTTGAAATCATGAGTCCCAGCCCTAGCAGGGCTAATTCAGCCCTTCATTATTTGGACATAAGTTGATTGGGCTCCATGCAGTTTATCCTGTGTGTGGAGCCTTCCAATGGCAGCTTTACAGAATGGACCCCTTCCTGTTTGTTCTGGGTAGATGAGAAGGAGGAGATTTTCCCAAAAGCTCTCAGCACTGCCCTTGCGCTGCCCCCATTGAAGTCCATGTTCCACTTGTGTCATTGCAGAGCAGCACATCCAAGATCCAGTGGAGCTTTTTAGGAAAGCACTGACTTGCTTTGTGCACTGGGGAAAAAATCCCCTGCCCTCTGCTATTGTGTATTCACTGTGCTGGCCCTGCTTTGGCTGCTACCTGCCTTCTTCCCTGGCAAGGGCTGCATGTCAGTAGTGCGAACAGTGTATGCTCTGCAAAATGCTCTGTGATGCTTGGGGATGACAAGTATTCTACGCAAGTAAAATGTCACCAGTTCCACGCTCTAAAAATAGTACCCTAGAGCTTTAGATTGTGAAACCTTTTCTTGAGCAGCCACCCCAGAAAAGAGCAAAAATAAATAAGGTGGGATGAAATTGTACGAATCACTGGAGGTACTTTACTTGGCCATATGTTTACAATGTGGGGAAAGTTGCCAAGGACCATTCTTAGTGCAGGTTTTTCTGTGTTATTTGTCTGCAATATTATAATTAATATCATTTAATTTGTATGACCTTAGTGCCTATGAGCACCACTCATGGGCCAGGGGCCCATTGTGCTAGGGACTGTACAAACGCAGAACAAAGAGACAGTCCCTGCCCCAAATAGCTTACAATCTAAATAAGCTTGTTTGTTTAAAAAAATCCTTCTGACACCACAGCCTGCTGAGATTGTCAAAGTAAAATATAACTAAGCGTTGACGAGGTGTTACATTTTCAAAAGTTCCTAAGTGGTTTCATAGAATATCAGAGTTGGAAGGGACCTCAGGAGGTCATCTAGTCCAACCCCCTGCTCAAAGCAAGACCAATCCCCAGACAGATTTTTATCCCAGTTCCCTAAATGGCCCCCTCAAGGATTGAACTCACAACCCTGGGTTTAGCAGGCCAATGCGCAAACCACTGAGCTATCCTTCCTCCCTAAATCTGAAGGAATTAGGGATTTAAGCTCCTAAGTGAGTTAGGTGCTTTTGAAAATTTTGCCCTAAATTGGTACAATATTAGAGTAGCTCTCTATAGGGTCAAAAAAAGGCAGTGAAAATGTGTTAATAGTACTGATTTTCCAGGGACACATTCACGATTAAAACCCCTCACCCTGCAAAATTAATATTTGCAGATAAATTAAGGAAAAGCTTCTAAAGCCCAGAGGAGAGACCCACCTATCTCGCAGCACTGATGTGGTCCTAGCATGATTCTGATGGACAGAAATGCAGACTTCAGGAAAGGAGGCGTTTGTCGTCGTCTCTTTGTCTGGGTTGATTTTGTGAGACTGTGATCATACAATGAGCACGAGACACATGAGTAACAACAAATCTTTAAAAAATATTCTCAAATAATGAGGCGTTAGTTCCTAAACCACCTAGAGAAGCAGCATCTGTCCATTAAGCCTCATGCACTTGAATTCAGTACAACAGCATAAAAAGACAGGGCAAGCACTAATTAAGAAGCCCGTTAATAATAAAATTTGACTCCTCTATAGAAATGAAATTGATCCATACTGCAAATAAAGTCTATTTATTTTAAGAACAAATTGTATTCCTCTGAACTTTGAGTTCTCCAGCAAAGAGTGCCTGTTAAAAGGTCAGCTTGTAATGTATTTGTTATAAAAAAAAAAAGTCTATTGGTTTCTTTGAACAGGTGCTGTATTGACACATTCACTTAATTTCAGACATGCTCAGTAAGGTATTGTATGTACCTTCCTGAAGATTTTATCCAGTCAGAAATTAATCTTGTGTTCTGAACAGGGCCGGATTTACACCTTACGCACCCCTAGGCACAGCATCTTCAGCAGCGCCCCTGCTGATAGCTGACCTTCATGTTGCACACAGTTTTAGCGAGGTAAGATGCTCCTAGAATGCAGGTGCCCCTGGGCACGTGCCTACTGTGCCTATCTGGAAATCTGGCCCTGGTTCTGAACCCACTTTGTGAGAATTCTTTCCCTGGGTAAGAGAATTCCTGGTTACCAGGAACATTGGACATTTGATTTTGTATTTCTGGACATTTTTCAAACTGATGGAGCACCTCTGGCAGGGAATAAAAAAAATGTTTGATCAGTCTGGGGAAAATATATAAAAATGAAGCTAGCTGATATTTAATACATGACACACTTGAATAACCTCTCACTGCTAGGGGATGAGATGTGGGTCAGAATATATGTATGTGGATGATATAAATAAATGCACATCTCACAGAAATGACAGAGCAACACCATCTGGTTAATACTCTGTGTTAGGAAAGGACGGATTTCAGTACTGCAGCATTTTGCCCTATTTATTTTACATTTTTCCTTGACAGTGATTGTTAAGTTTCAAACTTCAAGCATTCCATTGCTCCTTGACATTGTTTCTAAGGGTTTTTAAGGGTTTCTCCTGGTATCTTTGTTGTTAAACTCTGCATGATCGTGGTGGCTTGTGAGTGCCTATACTGGCTACCTTCTGCCCCTTTGCACATTTCTTCATAACCATTTGGCTAGAATCACCCAAGGAATAAGCAAGCACAATTCACGGAATGGCTTGCTTTCACTAATGACAGGGGTGAATTTAGTCCATTGACTTCAGTGTGGTTGTACAAGAGTAACTCTTGGCTCAATGTATTTCAGTCTGGTGTTCAGACATTCTAGGATCATTTGTATAACTTCATAATTGCTTGTTAAAGAAAGGTTAACAAAACTTTCATTTCTGGCACTATCTGAATTTAGTATGTCATTATATTGCTGTACAGTTATGGTTTGACTTTGTTCTGTGTCCTGTGCCCTTTCAGACTTCTGACCAAGAGCCAAAGAAGAAGCTGCCCTCAGTTAATCTCAACTAGGTTTTGCACTAAGGTCACTGCATGATAGGACAGGATTTCTGGAGGTTAATGTTTTGAGGATATGAAAAAAGTTCATGCATCATCAATAACACTCATAGCATGTATGTTGTTACTACAGCAAGTCAGAGAATGAATGAAAGAAACACAGACTTATTACATTTTTTTTGGTAAAAATTTCCCCAAAACCCGTGTATTTTGATAAATGTTTTTGGTGTTTTGACAAATTGGAAATTTTCAATCAAAATTAACGTTTAGGGCAAAAATGTTCATTTAGGGGGGGGGAAAAAAAAAAAAAGGAAAGTTTTCAGCCAACTGTAGTTATTGTTGAGTCTTGGTGCTTTGATAGAAGGAGATCCAAGTAGCCCCGACCCAAAAGAGACAACAGTTCCATCATCATCTGCTGATAGGTTCCTCCTCCTTGTTCCTCACCTGACATGTAGCATTTCCAGTACTTGACTTTTGGGAGCACTTTCCTCTTGCAGTGAGGGTATCTCTCTGCTGAGCGGATCCTTATTTCCATTTGACTTTTCATTACAAGTTGTTTTCCTGAGTTGCCTCTCCTAGTTTCACCAAGGATAAGATGACAAGGTGAAAGATGTAGACTCCTACTGCAACCAGCTGTAGTGCAGCCAACGTCATCTTGACAAGAAAGGAATTACAGAGCTGGGTATTTTACTGTTACAGAGAGCAAAGCCAAAGGAGAAATGTACATTGGAGATGTTGTGGGTAATGGTTTCCTTGCCTTTCTCGCTTCTAAAGACCATGAACTAAAATGTAGAGATGACTCTTTCTAATGACGATGTAACTGTCATGAGGCATAGATGTGAGAGAAATGTTCTCCCTATCCAGAGACAGTTCAGTTCCTATGGCGACAGGTGAAATCTCATCTAATTGCTCACCCAGTACACCAGCACTGAAGGAAGCAGAGAGAAAATTCAAATTCTCTTTCTGTATGCCTCATGCAAATATGCAGTTTCCTCCTATCAGCACAAAGCCACATTACACAGATTGCAGGAGATCAGGACTTTTCAGCCCTCACTGCAACAGAATTGCTGATTAGTTCCTTTTCTGTAAGCTCAGATGCAAGGTTTCCATCCCTGACAATGCCCACCAGTTGCATCATCTATCCAGAGACAATCTGTTGATGTGACCTGATCAATTCACATCAGGGTGGCTTGTCCCTAAAATCCCCCCATGTCACTATGGTCAATAGATTACTGGGAGCCCCAGGCTGAAATAGAGATGGAAAATGTGCAGGTTCAAATTTGTTTTCGGATATAGGCATGTCTGCTTGTTCTTGAGTGCTAGACGTGTCTGTCTCCCAGTTACAGCATGCCCAGAAGAGCAGTCCAAAACTGAGGTCTCAACATGTTTTGCTGTCTGTGCATCTCACCCAAAGCTCACTCCCCCTCCCCCAACCACTCGTGTTTTACTTTGACAAGAGCAGTCACTCCAGTTCCCAGCCCCAAGAGGATCCAAGGTAACTGTTCTTTTTAGGTGAACAGGAGACTCTCCCATGGCTACATGAAAGAGCTGTAACACTGTGAAGACAAAAGACATTCCAAACTGGATTCTAACTGGCCTTTTGTTTTGGCCAGTAGCCAGTGGGAGTCCCTGGCGTCTCTAGACCTGCAGGGCATGTCTCTTGTGGGATATGCACTGACCACAAAATGAATTCTGGTTGCTGCTGTAATCTCTGCTTCTTTCTTAATCTTTTACTCCCAAATGTGGCCATCTCCATTCTTCTCCTTGTGTCATGCACTCAACACCTGCAAAATGAATGGAGTAAAAGGTTTTCTCATCTCCTTTGTAACAGCAGGCTCACCTCTGGCTCAGTATATGGTAATTTGCTGGTACTGCATCAAAGATATGCTCATGGCACATACAGAAACGGCTACAACGGCTATTTACTGCACTGCGTATCCCAATCCTAGAGGCTTGCACATTGGATTTTAGTAAGTTTATTTGCTTCAAGAACATCAGGCAAATTTAACTATCGGAGTGATTTTAAAAATCTGCAAGCAAACTACCAAATGAAGGGACCTTTATCTGCACGGGGGTCCTCTTGCTTAAGTCTCCCAGCTGCAGGGGTCACAGTTGTTATAGGAGGTCAGGGACATGTTTGGCGTTTGCCACCCATGCACACAAAACTTCCACTGAGGGAGGGATTCCGTATGGTTTTTTTTCTCTTTTGAATACCTTGTTAGAGACCGTGATTGCCTTGCCACCCAGTAACAGGCCAATAACGAGAGGCTTTTGATGGCTGTCATTCTGCAAGAGAAGTGAATGAAGTTAGACGACAGTGATAAATTGCTTGCCATGTTAGCTGTGGAAAGGGTTAGGACAGGGCAATTGTCTGCCTGAAGCAATGTGGAGCAGGTGCACATCCACCTTCACGCAGTAATAGGAAGTGTATTATATTGCTCTTAATCCGTGCGTCTGGGTGTGAGCGCGAGCGAGCTGCCAAGTATTGCTGGCTGATTCGCATGTAATGGAAATCCTTGGAAGGTGCCGTGTTTGGAACATGCAGCAATATGTTAATTTCTCCAGAAAACAGTGTAGGGCCAGACTCCCAGATGATGGAAGTCAGTATCAAGGCAATAGAATTGTGTTTTATTTGCCACAGCTGAGTGCCTGGCTCTATATTTCTTCTCCCCCCCTCTCCCCCGTCTCCCCTCAATTCCTTCCCCTAGTTCTTGCACACACGCGCGCGCGCACACACACACACTCTCTCTCTCCTCCTCTAATTCTTGCTCTAGCGTTTCCTCATAGTTCTCATTCTCTTTCTATTCCCTACTCCCGCTCTAGTCCTGTCTTTTGTATGTTGATAATTTATTATTTTTTTCAACTACAACAAATATAGCCCAATACAAGATTCATCGTAATACAGAAATTAAGTAAAGATGGTTAGACTAAAGGAAGGGGGAGGGGAAGCGACATATCTCTCCTCTGTATCTGTATTACTCATGGGCCTCTAAAAAGTCAGCCCTAATTGCTTTGAAGTTTTTGATTAGTCCCTTTCTGAGAAATGCCAATCATTCTTAGCTGTGAGGTCAGCCATCCCACTGAGCCAGGCATCAGTATTTGGTAAGGATAGACTTTTCCATTTTTGCAGGATTAATTTTTTAGCGACCAATGCTGCGCATTGGAACCAAGCTGCCTTGCTACTAGGTAACCTCCAGGTGTCAGGAATGTGTCCAAGAACAAAACTTAAGAGGGAGGGCTCCACCTTAGCATCCAGTATCAGATTGGTCCTTTGACCCATCTCATTCCAGAAATTCTCAATACAGGGGCACTCCCAAAATAGCTAATGTAGCGTCAAGGGAGCGATGTTTCCAACAGCGGTCAGCATTTATGAGGCCCATTAGCATTAGCCTATGTGGGGACCAATATATTTGAAAAAGTGCTTTTTGGTGAATAAGTCATAGTCTCAGATCTATAGTTGCTTTTTAAATATTAGATTAAATTGTAATTCCATTGGGTCAGAGATAGTTGTGTATCCAAATCTGTATTCCAAGCGACTCTCAAATTATCCATCTTTGGCAGAGTTAGGCGGGCCAGAAAATGGTAAAAGGATACTGCTGGCCAAGTAAATCCAGGAAGTTCCCCCCAAAATAATAGAAGTTCTGGAGGTTCTGGAATGCCCAGTGCCTCTGGTCCAAATCCATTTTTATGTAAATGTTTTAATTGGAGATATTTCTATGCTCCAGAGCAGGGCAAACAAAATTCTTTCTGAAGATCTACAAATGGTTTATTATGGTGTTGCAGCTAATTGACAATCAAAATTCCCCTCTCCATCCAATCCCTCCAAGTCAAGGTTTTGCCACCAAATTTAAGGAAAGGATTGCTCCATTGAACCACCTCTACGTGGGAGAATGGATGGAAGCAGAACTTTCTAGATAAGTTTGACCAAGCTTGCCTCACAGTTGTTATTGTGGGAACTCTGGAGTCATTATAACTATAATAATTTAATAAATGGAGATATACCTATCTCATAGAACTGGAAGGGACCGTGAAAGGTCATCAAGTCCAGTCCCCTGCCTTCACTAGCAGGACTAAGTACTGATTTTGCCCCAGATCCCTAAGTGGCCTCCTCAAGGATTGAGCTCACAATGGTGAGTTTAGCAGGCCAATGCTCAAACCACTGAGCTATCCCTCCCCCCTCATTTGATCCTACAATGCCTAAAAGCAGGAGAGGGTTTACCAGTTCTCATTCAATCTGAACCCAGGTGGGGTCTGCGTGGTCATATCTAACAGTCACAAAGATGCTTGGCTTAACAAAAAGGAGATATGATAACTTTTCAAGTTGGAAAATGAAATCCCTCTAGAGCTAGGGGGAGCTGCAATTTGTTCAGAGCCAGCCTAGGTTTCTTGCCTGCGCCCCAAAGGGACATTCTAAAAATATTTAATTTCTTAAAATAATTTTGAGGAATATAAATAGGGGGACACCTCAGGACATACAGTAGAACCTCAGAGTTATGAACACCAGTGTTACGAACTGACCAGTCAACCACACACCTCATTTGGAACCAGAAGTACACAATCAGGCAGCAGCAGACACACACGCACACAAAGCAAATACAGTATAGTACTGTGTTAGTGGTTAGATGATCTGTAGTAGATCCCTACCATGACATCACCCTTGTTTTTCACCCTTTATCCTTACCCAGAGACTTGCAACAGGTCTGTCTCCTATTATCATCTCAACCTCAGTGCAAGTGTATACACCTCTGATTTACAAGACAACACCATCTCCCTTTTTCCCCTGCCTGTCCTTCCTGACCAAGCTGTACCCTTCTATACCAATATTCCAGTCATGTGTATTACCCCACCAAATCTCTGTGATGCCAACTATGTCATTGGAATAACTACATAGTTCTATTTCTTCCTGCTTATTCCCCATACTTCTTGCATTGGTATACAGACATCTAAGATACTGATTTAATTCCCCCTATGTTCCCTCTTGTCTCTCCTCTGTCCCTGTTATAATTCTTCCCCCAGATTCCAACCTTTCACCCAAAGGTCAGAGATCTGTGGCAGAGACAATCCACTAAAAAAGTTACCTGGGTCATCTTTATGGATTACCTCTCTAGTTAAATATAGTTTTGAATAAAAATGCTGAAATTGTTTATTAATATCTGACAGTGCTGCGTATAATTTATCGCTACTATCATGAATAGCAGCAATCTTATTTCTGTTAGCATTTGGCTTAAGCCTGTATGCCAACAGCTTGGCTCTCTCGCCAGATTCCCAGTAGTTTTGCTTCAAACAGAATAAAGCAAACTCAGCCTTTTGGGAAAGAAGCTTGTTGATTTAATAACTTAGACTGATGAGGGTTATGAGTTTCTCTGGGGAGGGGGTAGAAGCATAGTCTACGTCAAAGGTCTTACTTTCCTTCACAAGGATATCAATTCTCTGTTCTCTCCATTTCTTTTTTAAAGATGGAATAAGAGATAATATGGCCTATGATTAAGGCTTTAAAAGCTTCCCAAAGTGTGGCAGCTGATGAAAGCAGTGGAGCATTTGTTTCGGTTTTTTTAAATCTAACTCCTGCAGGATAGAGTTAACAAATGATGTATCAAACTGCAGAGAGGTATTTAATCTCTACATTTTAGTTGGGGGTGCATACCCTGGGGACCTAAATGCCATATGTAGGAGTCTGGTCAGATGTAGCAATAGTATTTATTGTATTTATTGTATCCATCTCTATTCCAGTGACAAGCTTCAGGTTCTGTCAGATGTATCTCCTGTAGTACGGTGATGTCCACATTCTCTCTTTTAAGCACTGGGTACATATTTTTTTCCTTTTAATAGCTTTATTAATACCCTTTATATTCCAGGAAACACACTGAATTACCTGAGCCATCATTTTTAAAAATATACACGCTAAAATAGAAGGTCGCTTTGTCAATAAATGAGAAATGGCAAATTTTCCTTAGCGGCATATAGTCTTTGCATATCTAAGCAGCACAAGTTATATAATCCAGGGTAGGGTGTTGCTTGCTGGTACATATTCTACCCAGTGGGAAGGAAATTCCCAGCACAGGAAGGCAATGGGAGGGGGGCAGAAAGTGAAAAAAACAAAAGTGAAAAGATAGTGGAGAGAGCAATACACATTAGTACCATACAACCAGAAAGAAGAATCTGTTTAAATAGTCCACCCCCACCCCCACATTTGACACATGAAGGGGGGGGAAGAAATCAGGTGAAACTTGGAGATCCTTATAGTCCCTGGGGCCCCAAACATTTCAACTATAGTTAATCATCTAATACCAATAGATCTTGATACATTAGTCCATAAGGACACACCATCTAATAAGGCAAGGACTGAAAACATAATTACTAATCAAATGATTGATTTTACATTTGTGGTCCTTTGCCATGAGTTAAGGCAATAGGAAGTAATTGATAACCCTTTAACCCTTCGATGCCAATGGTGTGGGGGAAGAAAAGGAACGAACACATCATTGTGAACTAGTGCCCATCAACTTGTTTTGAGGAGTCATATCAGCTCTCCAAAAGCAGTACATAAATTCCATATGGGTGGATCCTTCCATAGATGTCTCCTCTTGCGAAGGAGGAGTTTGCAGATTTTTGAAGTATATTTCTGCCTCCTGAAGGGAACTGAATGAATGAAACTCTCTTCTCACCATTCTTAATAGGGAGTGTTTCCACGTATTTAATAAAATACTTCAAGTCCATCTTCCTGGCCAATTGTTTTGCTTGATTAAATGTTGCCCTCATTGCAACCACATCATTGGCATGAGCTTGAAAGAGCAGAGTTTTAATTGCTAGCTATCCGCATAACACCTCCTTTTATTTCCTCTGGATTTCTGAAGTATAAGTTCCTTGAGGGTAAACTTCAGGATCTTCACAAGCAACGCTCTAGGATGACCTCCTGGAGTTGGCTTGGGGCAAGGACCAATATGCCCACTCTGTATCAAAACAGAAATCTACTAGCAGATCCAACAACTTACTTAGCAGTTTGGGGACAAATTCAGACTGTTTACTTTTCTCTGTTCCCACAGGGACACCACAATCCTAATGTTACATCATTGTGAGCAGCTTTCTAAATCATTTAGTTTGATCTTAATAGTCATGGTATCATTACAGTTCTTCATAACTTGTAATTTGTTCTCTCTGAGATCATCTTCCACTTCAGAAAGTATGTGTTCTGCTTCACACACCCGTCTGGATAGAGCTTGTAGGGCATTCTGAATCTCAGTCATGGTGGTTTGTAAGGTGGAAACTGTAGATATAATTTCAACAATATCTGCAGCCACCTGCTGTATTTCAGCCATCAGTTGCATTCCACCAGACCCAAGCACCATTTTGTTTGTAGAAGAGGAGAAGCAGATCTCCTCTGGTTTTGTGGTGATTTCAGATTTAGAGAGGAAGATGCAGAGCTAGAGGGCATCTTGGGGGGCTCAGTAGTCAGGCACGATATTTCTCGAGGTTGGATGGTGGGATGATGTTTGGGGATTGCCCATGGGCTGCTTCAGAGCTTAAGTAACCTCCATCCATCTTGGTGGCAGTGCCCTCTGGTGTCATCCTGTTCTCATCCTTCTGCTCTCTCTACTTGCCTTGCCTCTACAGCTTTAGGAGGTGCAATATTCTGTGGAGTATGGTACTCTTTGGTATGGGCGGGGCATATCCCATGCATTGGAATTATAGGACTTGACCCATGAAAATAACCTGACATTCCCATAGCGATCGCTCTTTGTGTTAGAAGGACGGGCTGAATGCACATTGCGTATCATCACAAAATCATGCAAGATATGCAAAACCAAACTTCTTTAACGGACTCTGTTTCTTGTAACCTCACAGCATTTACATTTGTCTCTTTCCCTGCTTTCTTCACTACCCGATGCGCCGTCACTCCCTTTGATCTTGTAATTGTAACATGTAACCAAGTGACGGGGTTTTGAGCTGCATCCATCTACCAACAAAAGACGACGGAGTTAAACATTTCCCCAGTTCCAATCCGCATTTGAAATTTGGAGAATGCGAATGTTTCTTTATTTTCTGTTCGGTTTTCAACAGAAAGTTAGTGGTTGGTCAAGTGCAGTTCTAATACGAGTGTTAGAAAATAGACACCATGTTGAAGCTAACCTGACTAGTTAGGAGTGCGTTTTAAGTATAATGCCTCACTGTTTAGCTACTTGATCCATTGGTTAGGGCACTGGCTTAAGATATAGCAAACCAAAGTTCAAGTCCCTGCTCTTTCATAGACTTCTTATGTGTCCTTGGGCAAGTTGCTTAAGGTATGTCTACACGGCAAAGAAAAACCCATGGTACCAAGTCTCAGAGCCTGGCTCAGCTGACTTGGTCTGCAGAGCTAATATTAGCCGTGTAGATGTTCCCACTTGGCCTGGAGCCTGGGCTCTGAGACCCTCACCAGGTTTCTGAGCTTGGCTGCAGGCCAAGCTGGAACATCTCCATTGCTATTTTTAGTCCCACGGGCCCAAGTTCATTGAGCCAGGTGCTGCGATTTGGTGCTGCGGCTTTGTCTTTGCAGTGTACACATACTTGATCTCTCTGTGCCTCAGTTCCCCATCTGTAAAATAGGGATGATAATGCATCCCTACCTCACGGGCATTGTGAAGATACATACATTAAAAGATAGTGAAGTGCCTTGTGATCTACTGATAAAAAGTGCCTGTGGCGGGGCAAAGACTCACTGTTGCGGCGCCTCGACTCACTGGTGCGGCGCCTCCTGCTGGTCGTTCTGGGAATTAGCTCTTTCAGCCCAGAGCGCCCTCTGCAGGCCGGTGTCTCGCCTGCCGCTGGCCCGTGTCCCTCACAGACCCTGGTGCCCTTTACATCAGGGTTCTGCCCCCCAGCAGAAACCCACACTCTGGGTCTCCCCTCCCAGGGGAACCCCCAACCCTCTATCCCCACCTTGCCTCAGTGGCTACTGCCAGTCTCCAATTAGCCCCCACTCACTGGGGCAGACAGCAGTCTGTAAACCACTCATCATCTGCCCTTCCCCAGCACTGCTCCACCCTAGGTACCCTCCTCAGCTTCCCAGGCAGCCAGGTCCTTCTCTCTCATGCAGCTAGAGAGAGAGTCTCTGTCTCTGGCCCTCAGCCCTCTTATAGGGCTAGCCGTTGCCTGATTGGGGCATGGCCTCACCTGTGGCTGCTTCCCCAATCAGCCTTTCTTTCTCCGCCGCTACAGCCCTCTCCCAGGGCTGTTTTAAGCCCTTCAGGGCAGGAGTGGGGTGACCACCCCGCTACAGTGCCATATAAGAAATAGTCATTTCAGTGATTATTAACTAACGTTGGTTACAAAGCTAAGGCCCCACAAGCTGGGCTAAACATTTAAGCCAAGATTTTCAAAGCCAGGAGCCTAAAGTTAGGATCCTAAATCCACCCTATGGCACCTAAATGAGAACCTGGGGTAAAATCCTGGTCCCACTGAAGTCAATGGCCCTCTGAAGCTGCCCCAGAGAAGCACATGTCTGCAAGCTTATTCCCACAGTATAGGTAGCAGGAAAGAGTCGAGTCCTCAAGGAGCAGTCAGCTCTTAAAAGCCCTGCCCTGTGGGAGCCAACTCTGGCTGCTTCCTCATGCAGTTGATGATCACTATTGTCACTCTTAACCCCAAGACACAACATAATAATCACTGAACCAGTCTGTGGGGGAATAAATAGATCACTATTGTTAATTATTTGTGTGAGGGTGGCACCTAGATGTCACAACTGAGAGAGGGCCCCATTGTACCAGGCACTGTGAGGACACATAGTGAGGGCCTGTCCCAGCACTGAAGAGCTTAGAAGTGTCAGACGAAGGGCGGGAGGGAGGGAAAGTGACTTGCCCAGAGTCACACAGCAGGTCAGCAGCAGATGCAGGAATAGAACCCATGTGTCCTTCTCAAGTGACCATGCTGCCTGGCTTGGCCACCTCGCTTCACCCCAGTACTGGAGGAACGTCAGGAACATTGCAGCGCAATCACAGTTACAATCAAAGCCTAGGCCAGATTTTCAAAAGAGTTCATCAACCCACAGCTCCTATTTCAATTTTACCACCTCAGTAAGGAGCCGCGTCAATGGGCGCTTGTAGAGCACTGAAGCCTTTTGAAAATCTGGCCGGTTCATTTTGGTATCTAAATGGGAGCTGAGCTGTTTTGAACATCTGGCCCCAACTTTGTGTGTGGAATTCTCTGGACAATCTGGTCCCTAAATAATATCATGTGCGGCTCGAGGTGCAGTGGCGAGATCCTGAATCTGAGGTGATGTCTACTTTGATTCGCACATCCCAGTGGTGGGTAATCTGGGAGCCTGGACTTGCCTCAGACCTCTCGTGAGCATCGCGCGGACGCCATCTTTCCCTTGATTTAAAAAACATCAAATTGAGGATTTGATAGGGGAGGGAAGGCAGTGGATGGAAACAGGCAAATATTTAGGAGCTCAAATATTAAACCAGTGGTTGCATGAGAGACTAATAAAGTATAATGTTGATAATTGAAGGTGATCCATAAAGTCTGTAATATAAACAGTTTTTGCATAAAACATGGAATATGCTATCTAAGGACTTGATCCCACAGACAGCTGGAGATGACTTTACTCACATGATTACTCTTGCATTTGTGTTTGTAGCATAGGGTCCTGTAAGACCTGAATGTTTCCTTTGGATTTTACTGTATCTTTTTGTGACCATACCTTAAAAACATGCTACCGCTATAGTAACATTTTAAACAGTCAATACATTTTAATAAATGCTTTGGCGTCTGAATTATTGCCTCGTATTAAAATTAGCATTGCTTAGGACAACTGTTATCAAGAACTACAGTTAGAATACAGGGATGGTAATGTAAAATCTCTCAACACACACAGACCAATAGCACTTTCTGTGCAGGCACACGCAAAATTAAACAATCATTTTCCCCAATAGGCCTTTCTGGTGTCTAGCTTGTTACCTCAAGTGTTTAACAGAATAATAAAGAAAACAATACAATTTTCCTCCACGGTCTCATTGACTATCTCTTAGAGTTCAAACTTTGTATTAATAAGTAAACAATGTTTTCATCCTCTAGATTGCCTTATGCTACACAGACAAAATAAAATGACCAGGGAGAGCAGTTCTAATAAATGACTTACTGTTTAAAAATAAACCCCAAACAAATACTTCCAACTAAACGAAGAGGGGTAGAAGGCAGTTATTGGATATATATTTATAGTGTTTTGAGGAGTACATTATTGCTGATTCAATGAAATAAGAAAATTGTTTAGGCCTGCCTGAATGAACATTACTTTATCTAATCAACCTTTTCTAAATTGGTCTTAATGTACTTCTATAAATACATGATTTCCAAACTCCAGGTTGCGTGGGCAATGTCACTATTACTCTTTCTGTCTTGGTGCCAAAAAGGTGCCCTTCTAGTTTATCAGGCTTGCAAAAGGGTTTATGTTCTTTAAAGAAATTAATATATTCATCCCTCTCAATATGAAGGTGGAATTTATTACTCATGATCAACAACATAGTTTGGTGTTCTAACTGGGGTGCTGAAGTACTTACTGCCCGAGGAAGTCAGTTTAGAGTTGCCCCATTGACCCAATGAAGTCCTTATGTCTTTTTCAGGGGCTAAGCTAATCAGCTGGCTCCCTCTCACATCCCTACTGTGGTCCTTTAGTCCCCATTCTGGAACACTAAGGATCACAACATCCTGTGCGAAGGTCCTGCTGGTCTGGGTTTTAAGTACTAAGAGAACTCTAGCATTACAGGGCTCTTCAGAATCCTTGCGCTCTTGCAAAGGGAAGACCCGAAGATGGAAGGAGCAGCAGGTTTCAGGGCCTTCCTCTCAAAAAGACCTCATTTTCAAACAAAAAGTGTAAGGATTAAGGGGAGGAAGAGAGGGTTTTTTGGTGGGGTGGGAGGGGCTGGGGAGGAAGGATCATGTGATTTGGGGGAGGGATCACACAAAAGGTTAGGATAGCTTAGATCAGGGGTTGTATAGGGCCAGCTCATTGTGACATGGAGAGAGAGGTGTTTGCAGGATTCCATTTTGTGCTCCAAAATCTGAGTTTCCATTTATATGAGTATCTAGCCCTTAGAGATGCAACAATAACCTCCAAAACATGAACAAAGGGTAAACCAAGGTGCTGGACGGAGAAAGGAAAGAGGCACAGTCATAATGAGAAGATCTAAAAAGTCTGCTCTGAGTTGAGCCTAGTGTGACAAGCCTCCAGGGAGAGGAGCCTGGGTTGATGGCTGGATAGTCCCTCTCCCTGGTTGGTAGTTTAAATAATTTTTGGATAAGCATGTGCATGTTGGAGGTTTATCTGAACTAAACCTAAGCGCCAGCTCTTTTGAGCCTTGTCAGTGACTAGCATGAGACCAGGAAAACCCTCCAAAGAGTCTGTATTATGGATTAAGCCATTAATAAACCCAGGATTTATTCCCCACAGACTGGTTCAGTGATTATTATGTTGTGTCTTGGGGTTAAGAGCTGAAGGTGTTTGTACATGGACAATGAAAAATCAAAGTAACATTACAGGGTTATGATGCAACATACAGTGGTTTCATGTGAAAAAAACAAGAAGACAAAAAAAAAATCCAACTTGTCAGTTTTGCCTTTGATAACTATTTAGTTGTACCTCAGAATTGGCAGGAGCCTCTGTACTTGGCATAGGAAATTCCTATGGTATACTGGAAACATCAAAGTAATGCTATTTAGTTTTCTCAGGCAACTGACAAGTTTTTAAGCATGACTACTGCATGGGAATCTAAATTCCAGAAGAGATTAAATCCAGATATTGTATAACAGCATGGGCTGATGTGTGGATGTATTACAGAACAGCAAAACAAATGAACAGCAGAATTATTTTAGTTTCTGTTTAGTTAAAAAAGAGGTACTCATGTAGTTTACAGATTTTAATTTTTCAGACTTATTCCAGTTAATCAAATACACTGTTGACACAGAAACACAGTATTTTACATAACTCTGAGTCTCTGAAATTGTTTTTAAATCTCTGTTTGCAAGATAGGGTTCTTTTAGCTGATAGATATGTCCATTTTTTCCTGGAATCATATTTCTTTGTAAAATGTGCCATTGCTACAATGCTGCGTTTTTAGGATACCTTTGTTGATTTACTATCCTACAAACAGGTTCAAACAGAAGACATGCTATTTAGAGTACTGTCAGTGGGTTGAGATTATCTCTTTAAAAATATAGTTTTAAAAAGGGACTTTTTTCATAAAACACATTACTGAAATTTTCCACTAACATTTTTTATAACATTTGCAATTAAAAAATAAATCACATTTTTTAAAAGGGTCTATTTCACACCCTGTGAAAGGGAAATAACCAATTCACGCCTCCCACCAAGCTCTATTTGGGGGCCATGTTTTTAAGAGTTTTTTCATAACCACAAAGGCTAGAAACTTTTTTTTAACATAAAAGAATGCAAGCTGAGCATCTCATGTAATCACGTGACTCCAGGAGTTGGGGCTTTAAGAAAAACACTGAATGACCACAACACTGATGATAAGATTGCCAGAGTCAGCAACGGTCACATCATTCCTATTATATGACAAGGGAAACAAAACCCAATGAGAGGATAAAAGAAGGCAAAAGTATAGTTTTCTTCCCTGGTAAAGGTTTGAACGTTCTTGGTGGCTTCCATCTATGACATTCTGATGATATCGATATGGAGACTTGGCTAAGATGAGTTCTGTTTTATAGAAATTAAATTATTGTGTGAGAATATGTCCTGTGAGGAAAAGGACATGGGGGCTAGATACCAAATCTGTTGTGCTTCATTCACACAGTTGACAATGTTTTGCATATGAACATATATTTTTCAGAGGGGCAGGAATGGAATTAGGTTCACAGCTAACACTCAGACAGGGTGCTAATCTTCACAGCCAGATCAGGACCTCCCAGAGGAATCTCATCTTGTATTCCTTGTTCTCGCCAAACTCTAAGGATGCATAAAGAAATGTGTGCAGTGGGCAAAGATAAAAATCCAGGTAAAAAGAACAAAACAGTCACAACCTATTTGTATGCACAATTTCCATTCCACTCAGGCAATTTTAGACAAGTGAAGCGCAAAACTAAGCAAAATTAAATCTATTATAATGTTATAAATTACAGCTGGTAGGCCTGCGACTATCCATTTTAGCTGTTAAAACGCCCGTGGGGTGGGGGATTAGTAGCAGGAGAGATATTTATGAGGATCAAGAGGCAAGAGCTCATGGGCGCATTCTGACATGTAGGGAAATAGTCACTATAACATTTTGGGGTTTGGAGAAGCGCCAGCTGGAGATAATCTGACAACAAACAGACCATATTGGATTCCTGTACGAAGATTTGCGAAGTGAACTGCATAGTATCCCGTAAAGGCTAAAACATCGTAATTTATAACCTTTTAAGCAACAACCTCATTGAACAGAACTGATAGATAGCAATCTAGTGATTGACTGATTTGACATGTTTAAAAATTGAGAAGTAGCCTCTCTGTATTTGCTGTCCTTAAAACGACATAACAATACGGGTTTCAGAGACCATGATGCCATATTTTGGTTTTAAGAGCTGTCAGTAGATAATTTGCTCAGCTTGAAAATGACAAACCTACAGGCATGGGAAAGCCATTCCTTTTTCTACAATTGAAATGGAAAGAATGGAGGATATGTCATGATTAGAATTCATGAGCAACATTCCCATAATCAATCATTTAGAATAAATTGCTTGAATGCAGGATTTGCATTTATTTGTTTGTTATTTTTTTTTTAAAAAGCAAGGTGAAACAGGTGTTTGAAATATATGTAGATACTCATGCGTGATAATACACAATATTATGTATATATGTTAGTTGTTTTTATGAATATAGGTTAATTGTAATTGTGTTTAGGGTGATTTAGCTAGTAAAATAATTCAGTACCCTCTGGGAACATGTATTACAACACACTGTGGAAGAGGAACCTAGAGATTTCTTACAGGCCATAAGGATTATGGACCGGATCACGACCTGGCGTAAACCAGTGTTGCTCTATTGATGTCAATGGGCTGGATCCCCAGATGGTGTAAATCGGCATAGCTGGAGCTATGCCAGTTTACACCAGCTGAGGATGTGGCTCCAGGTGTCTGTGGGCTCAGTCCTGTATGATATTTTGGGCTCACAGCACAGCACTGATCTGCTCCCTGCAGGATCAAGAGAGGACAGGTAAATAAAACTTCCCACTACAAACCTTTGGGGATGGAGGGAAGGGATAGCTCAGTGGTTTGACCTGCTAAACCCAGGGTTGTAAGTTCAATCCTTGAGGGGGCCATTTAGGGATTTGGGAATTTAGCTTTGAGCAGGGGGTTGGACTAGATGACCTCCCGAGGTCCCTTCCAACCATGATATTCTATGATTCTATGACATGGGTGTCTAGGAAGTGCCTGGCTTGCTTATAATTGGTGACTGGAATTTGCAATGAAGTACACCTCTACCCCGATATAACACTGTCCTTGGGAGCCAAAAAATCTTACCACGTTACAGGTGAAACCGCATTATATCAAACTTGCTTTGATCCACTGGAGTGTGCAGCCTCCCCCCCCCCCCCCCGAGCACTGCTTTACTGCATTATATCCAAATTTGTGTTATATCGGGGTAGAGGTGTATATTCAGCTCTTCCAATACCTAGCTAAATTTTTTGAAAACAGTGCAGTCGTTTCAGGCATGCGACTAATACACCAGCATTTTGAATAGTTACTTAGGGCAGCATGGATTCAGTAACTGTCCATTTGTTGAGGGCGTAATGTTTTGTGGTTTTTTAGGCTGTTGTTTCTTGACATTCTTGTCTTGTCAGAGAAAGCCAGTACCCAGAGGCAGCATTGCTCAAAGGGAAAGCCCCAACAGTTCAGTGATGCTTCCATCATCTTCCTTTGATTAAATGTTTGGGGCTAGCTTGTGCCTCTACGCACAGCCCTGAAGGAGGAGTGGTCGCCGCAGGGGATGCTGCAACTCAGAGATGCTCCTTTGGGCCACAGTCCGTCTGCTGCTTCCTCCTTGGTGCGACAGCTCCTGCAATAGCTCCGTCGCGCTGACCAGTGGGCAGGTCGCTGGAACAAAGTCTCCGCCTACTGCCTCACCCACCCGCTCTGGGGAGTGAAAGAGCTGGCGAATAGCCCCGCTTAGTCCTTTTGTATCCAGACCCGAGCTCTGAGTGAGTGTCAGTGTGTGTGTGTGTGTGGGCGGGGGGGGAGGGGGGGGGCTTACTCCTTTTTATCACCCCCAGCAAGCCCTTGGAGACCGGAGTGTAATCTTCATTATTATGAATTTGTATTATCGTAGCACCTAGAGTCCCAGTGGAGGGTCAGCGCCCCGTTGTCTTAGGGGCAGTACAAACAGAGAACAAAGAGATGGTCCCTGCCTTTGTGTAAATCATGATTTCACGCACTGCATGGAAATCATGAAATTAGTCCAATACTGTGATTTCTCACCCCACCCCCCGAGCCGCCAGTGGGGAGGCAGGAGCAAGAATTGGGCTAATTCAGCTGCTAAATCACAGTATTGGGCTAATTGGCTGCTCACAGTGGGTGGTGTCGGCCATCTGGTCCAGCCCCGTCCGGGGAGCAGAGATTGGGACCTGGCTCGCTCCCCTGCTACGTTCTGGGGGGTGGCACGGACAAAGTGTCGTGATTTGGAGCTGAGACCCTGCCCCGGCAGGGAGATCGGGGTGTGTGGGGGGAGGAATAGATCCTGGGCTCAACCGGATGCAGGGCAGGGCCCCCACCTACGCCTGCTTGTGCTCCAAGCGGCGCATCCCGGTCTCAGCTCCTCGCCAGCCACCGCTGCTCTGTGTCTCTCAGCTCTGCCAGGGGCTGCTATGGGACAGGCTGGGCTGGGCCTGGGTTTCTAATTGCCACACGCCCCCATCTCCTCACCAGCCTCCCTGCTATTGGAAAAATCGCAGCAGCTCAGGTGAAGGGAGGGGACTTGTCGGCCATGAATATCCCGTGAAATTAAAACACTTAACTGGGACTCTGCTGGAATTGTTTTGTGGAAAAAAAACCCCACGATTTACACAGGGCCTTAAGCATAAGACAAGAGACAACAGGTGGATATGGACCGAAGAGCACCAAGAAAACAAGGAGATGATATTGGTCACTGACCCAGTATATACATATCAACAAAGACTCCATAATATTTTGTGTAATATGAACGTTTTAGCCTGTTCTTTATCATGGGTAAATTAAAAGGGATCTGGCCTGGCTTGCTGAGACATATGGCCGTTTGGAACATTAGGCCTTTTTTGATTACAGCACTCTAGCAGTATGAGACTTTGCAAGGCAACTCACAGAATATTTCAAGTCCTGTGCATACATCTTGCTGCTAGGAAGCTGACAGTGTGTAGCAGTGCCTGTGTGCTTATTGGCAGGGATTATTAATTTCTTTTGGATACAAAACTAAAATTAGTGTCCCTTGGCTTTTTCCTAACTGGAAATTGCTTTTTAAATATGTAAGAATCAGAAATCATTTCCCCGATACCTGGGTGCGTTGCTGAGTCTATCATTCAAATGATCGTTTATCATTAGGCACAGTGGGTAGGAGGTTAATTGTAATTGCACGGTCACCTGGACTGTTGTGTGATTGAAGCAGAGTCTCTCTGCTGTGTCAGATCCGACAGTATATTATTTCAAAGCGTTAGTGCCGGGATGCTCTTTAAATCTGCCATGGAACTGAGGAAGAAGTAATTTAAGTGTTTGATTTAGCGCTCCCTTCTTGCCGTCTGCTTCAGGCCACTTTACTAGCAGGAACAGAATGTGAACTGAATTAAAATACAGACGCTTTGGAAAAGAAGTAGAAATCTTAAGCCACAAATGGGAACTTAGAAGCCTTCAGCTTTGTAACTCAATACGATGCATCTTTGTTGGTAAGTCTATCGGTAAATCATTAATTATTCTAAACTGTTCATTTCCCCTCAAGGAAATCCAGAATGTAACATTAAAGGCTAGCTATAATGAATGAAAGCCTTAAACAGATTCCCGACAGGTTTTATTAAGCTGCAGAGAAAAGCCAAGGTTCTTTTGCAGCATGAATAAGGGGGATAGAGAGGGAGAGAGGGGTCAGTGATTTACCTACAGCCCTGGATTTTATCTAGTTTTGAGAGGTAATAGTAAACACTTTAAGCCTTCAGAGCTAATGAGTTTCCTACTTCTGGAAGAACTAGTAAGAGAGAGAAGGCCTGATTCTGAATGACACTACGGCCTCTTTGCACAACTCTGGCAATGTAAAGGTAAATTATAAATGCCAGAGTAGTGTGAAGAGGTCTTAGTGTAAATGTGAATCAGGCCCAATGTCTCTCTCCCTTTCTCTCTGCCTTCTCTTTTCTGAGGTAGTGGCTCATTCTGGAAGCTGCAAGGTTCTTGGAAATGGGTTTTGGATGTTCAGCTGTGGTTCATTCCTCATCTTGGTTTGCCAGAGATTATTCCAAACAAGAAGACTTAAAACTCTAAGCCCAAACAGCTTCATGCCATTCTTTGTCAGGTGAGTCTCTGGTGTCAATTAAACTGAAATCAAGCTTGTTGATGACACCAAAATTGGAGGAGTAACAAACACACAGGAAGACAGAATCTTCCTGATTATATCGGGGGGTTCTGAGACTCATCTTCCGTGGGATGTCCACATTCATGTTGGGATTCTGTTGCTACTACAGTAGAAACCCTATTTTACTAACTAATCGGAAATTGAGGCGTTCATAACATTGAAAACTTCATAAAATTGAACATCTCAAAATTACAGTAGATGAAGTGCGTAAATTGCAGTATGGTGCACTGCGTTGCTTTCTTCTTATCCTTCAAATCTTGGCAAAGCAATTTCCAATGCATGGAAGGTGTCGAAATGTGAAAAGCTGTCAACTTGTTCTTCATCAAAATCACTTTCATTATGTGATTTTTCCCTCCCGCCCAATCAGGAAAAATGGTTCGTACAACTGGTCATTCGTAAGATCGGTATTCATAAAATCAAGGTTCTGCTGTATTTGCTTTATGACCTTTTAGATCAGTACATGTGTTGCTGCACATTGCTCCATCCTTCTGTGATAGGGCCAGAGTCTCCTACCTTTACTCGGGCTGAATACTACCTTTTTATTCCATGGTTGGTGCCATTCATGTCAACATGGAATAAGGTGCTATGCAGTGTGAGAAAGGGGATCAGAATCTAGCTCAGAAGGTCTTCATTTCTGTGTTGGCTGCTACGCATCAGTTATCCCTGCTTAGAGTATCTTCCACCTGGCATGGCTTTATATTTAATCTATGACTGTATTTGCATCTAAAACCACCAGTTTCAGGACAGACTATCCCCTTTCAGAGCCATACTGAGTCAGACCAAAGGTCCATCTAGCCCAGTATTCTGTCTTCCGACAGTGGCCAATGCCAGGTGCCCCAGAGGGAATGAACAGAACAGGTAATCATCAAGTGATCCATCCATCCCATCGCCCATTCCCAGCTTCTGGCAAACCGAGGCTAGGGACACCGTCCCTGACCATCCTGGTTAATGGATTGTGATATGGACTACATGCTCATGCCAAAAGGGAGGAAGACCTCCCCTTATGTTCCTGGGGTGCACAGGAGCGAGCAGGTGGTAGTGTGAATGGGTGAAGAGTAGCCAAATGGGTGTGATGGGGAGAGGAGTATTGTATCGGCAGCTACAATGGTACAGAGTCTTCTGGGGCTAACCTTGGTGTTGTGTAGTTGACTCACTTCCCCTTGATCAGGGCTGTGCCTAAAGTCACAAAATAGCCATGAGAGATGTGTTGTGACCAAGCTTCATGTGGTGCTCAGATTGCAAACGTCTTCATTTGTAGCATGGAGCTATCTAGAGAAGTCACATTTCCATATTGCAACCAGAGAAGATGCTGCTTCTGCCACCCACTGTATCTCAGATGTGTTCAGTGGATCTCCTTGGAAGGGTTTCACCCTTAGGTGTTTGCTCATCAGCACAGGAATGCTTTTGCAAAACTTCATTCGAAGGCATGCCCCTCTTTTACCTGGCTCCTGCCATGATCATTTGGCTTTCACATTACTGTTACTCTCAGTCAACCCCAAAATTCCCAAGAAGCTGTGATGTAAAATTAGTAATGCTGAATTATCCTGGGGGGGGGGGGGGGGTCTTAGTTTTGACTCCTCGGTAAAGCCTGCAGCTGCATTAAAATACCTCTGTTTAACACCTTTGTGAGAGAACTTAGTCTCTAAATTTGACATGAATTATGAGTTTGCGATGCTGGTGCAACTTCAGGACCTTTTCCTTTTGAAAGTATTCTTGCTGAAATTACAGGAGAAGAGAATCCTTCAGACTGTCAAAATCATAGAGATGTAGGGCTGGAAGGGACCTTGAGAGGTCATGAAGTCCAGCCCCCTGTGCTGAGACAGGACCAAGTCAACCTGGACAATTTCTGTCAGGTGTTTGTCCAACCTGTTCTTAAAAACCTCCAAGGACGGGGATTCTACAGCCTTCCTTGGAAGCCTGTTCCCTAAAAAAATGAAGGTAAATCACTAACCTCCCAATATCGTCAGTTACTTAGGGCTAGTCTACACTACCCGCCCGGATCAGTGGGTAGAAATCGATCTCTCGGGGATCGATTTATCGCGTCTCATCTAGACGGATAAATCGATCCCCGAATCGATGCGCGTACTCCCATCTTGTCAGGAGGAGTAAGCGCTGTCGACGGGGGAGCCGCGGCGGTCGATTTGCCGCCATCCTCACAGCGGGGTAAGTCGAATAGGATACGTCGAATTTTGCGTATCTTAAATCGACCCCTCCCAGTGTAGACCTAGCCAAAAACACAAGATTTATTTTCTGTTTCATCCCTTCTGCTGCTGCTGCTCCATCTTCCTGAAGGTGAAGCTCTGCATGGTTTTAAGCCATGGTTTCTACGGAGTGGCTCCATCTGTCATTCCTGCTTCTGCCGGAAAATCCCTCTGCCGTCATTTTAATCATTTTCATAGATCCCTGTAGCCCATCTAGCTGGTTGTGAATTAAATCCAGGTTCTTTGAGAGACAGATTTTTGAAGGGCTCAATACCCAGGTGTAGCGAGGCGGTGGGATACCCCACAGCCCCGCTGAGGGCCGAACCTCCCCTAACACCAACGTGGGCGGAGCAACTGGGTCCGGCGCCCGCCCCTCAGAGGTCACGGCGCCGACCCGGAAGTATAAAAGCTCGCCTGCAGAGCTCAGTGGAGAACAAGCCGCCGGAGAGAGCAGACGTCTGTGGCCGAGCTCCTGCTTGGGAGACAGCAGGAGGCCGCGACCGGCCTGAGGACACACCAGGCCAGCCGAGCCTACCCCTCACCCGTTACCCCGAGGAGGACTGGCCGAGCCTGCCCCTTTCCAGCTACCCCGAGGAGGACTGGCCGAGCCTGCTCCTTTCCAGCTACCCTGAGGAGGACTGGCCGAGCCTGCCCCTTTCCAGCTACCCCGAGGAGGACTGGCCGAGCCTGCTCCTTTCCAGCTACCCTGAGGAGGACTGGCCGAGCCTGCCCCTTTCCAGCTACCCCGAGGAGGACTGGCCGAGCCTGCCCCTTTCCAGCTACCCTGAGGAGGAGCCGAGCCTGCCCCTTTCCAGCTACCCCGAGGAGGAGCCGGACCTACCCTTCGCTACCTACCCGGAGGAACCGATGCTGGTGGAGACCACCGAGGACTCTAGTACGGCCCAGGTACCCTACGAGGGGGAGTGTGGAAGTAGCCCGGGGGCAGCCGACCCCAGTCTGGCTGCAGCATTGCCAGAGCCTATGTTGGTGTGTTGCGGCCAGGATTCTCACTGACAGCAGTTAGTTTCCGCCGCTGCTAGGGCCCCGGGCTGGGTCACAGTGGAGTGAGAGGGCCTGCGTCCCCCCCGCCACCCACTCCTTGGGTGGCAGACTCCCCCTTTCCCTGGCCTAGAGAGGCTGGGACCCCTAACTCATTGACTCAGCCCCTGCTTAAGGGCCTGGGTTCCTGACTATTTGATTGCTGCCCCGCCCTGACCTAGGGCCTGGGCCACTACAAACCCATTGACTCAGCCTCTGCTTAAGGGCCTGAGCTCCAGACTGCGTGGTTGCTGCCCGCCCTGATTGAGGGCCCGGGGCTTTTCCTGAACTATTGGCTCAGCCCCTGCTTAAGGATCTGAGCCCCTAACCGTGTGTTTGCTGTCCCACACTACCGCCGGACCAGGACTGACAGCGGACCAGAGCGAGGCGGTGGGATACCCCACAGCCCCGCTGAGGGCCAAACCTCGGCCGAGACCTCTACACCAGGGCACTTACTTGCATCACTCCTGGTAGAGGAGACTCCGCCACCCTTTCCTTCACTTATCTGAGGCCGTACAGAGTATTCTTTTGAAGGTAAAAACAACAAGGAGTCCTTGTGGCACCTTAGAGACTAACACATTTATTTGGGCATAAGCTTTCTTGGGCGAAAGCCCACTTCGTGCATCTGATGAAGTGGGTTTTAGCCCACGAAAGCTTATACCCAAATCAATTTGTTAGTCTCTAAGGTGCCACAAGGACTACTCCTTCTTTTTGCTGATACAGACTAACATGGCTACCACTCTACTCTCTAACCCATCTTTTGAAGGTAGAATCTTGCCGTTGGGCATCTTACATGTATGGATCCCCGTATCTTATTCTTCAGGAGTGAGAGAGCTTAAAAAAAACAGTCCCCCCCCCCAAAAAAAAAAGTTTAAAAATTCATGCAGGTGAATGTATAGCTAACATTTCTCTGCCTGTTCCACCCACTCTTTATATTGTTCTTCGTCACTTTCCTTTAGGGAGATATTGATTAAAATTTGCAATTCAAGCTGCATTTCAATCTGCTGTCTTTGTAAGTCCTTCAGTATGTGAAGAGCATCCATTTTTGCACTGCACTGCAGCTTTCCCAGATACCTGGTCTTCCTCTCCCCCCCCCCCCCCCCCGTTAAATGGACATCTTGTCAAATAGTGTTTGCACAGGCTGACAGAAATAGAGGTCTTGGAGAGAAAGCCAGATCCCTGCGCATACACTCTAACAAACAGAATCAAAATGTCAGACACAAGTGAAATGTATCGGTGCGCTCTCCTGTCAGACTTTGCTAATATCACCCAGATAAAATGACAATGGAACACCTGCCTGATGTTAACCTATTTTTATCAGAGATTGTTTCACATATTTATAGTTAGTTAGAAGCAATGGGCTATCAGAGAGAAAGCTTTCAATTATTATTTTTTTTATGCTGAAATGAAATGCCCACACTTCATCATAAAGTAAAAAGTCCAGGGCAGGGAAGTCATTTCCAAATAGCAGAGCAATTAATAAAGAAAGAAAAAATAATTTCACAGTCCATTGTTAAATTAGCAATTCTTCAGAGTGTCTATAATTCCTGGCAGAATTAATATGCACTTTGAAGCCTTGGGCAGCAGTACGTGGGCATATTTCATTTACTCTAGCAGCCTTAAGACTGAAATGTAGGGGAAGAAAAAATCTTGAAATAGCAAAGGAAATACACCAGTTCTTCTATATCTGTCATTCAACTGCTACCTAGCTTACAAATTATCAACGAAAACATAAACATTGGCTTTAGATTACAGCTGTGATTCTTTAAAGCTGAAGTAGCAGAGACAGTTGTTGGAAAATGACGAGCATTAAGTAATGCAGGAAAAAATAGGGCAGCCAGCAATGACAACATAAATTTGTGAACAGGGGAGAAAGTGTATGATAAAAGTGCAGTATATTCTCATCGCGCTGAAGGGAAATATTTTACAGAAGCATTTTGTAAATTGAATGCATCTACATAATATAGCAACAAATTTAATTGCCACTGTTTTTGGTTTTCAAGTTGGCTGGATGACAGGAGAATTTGTATTCAAAATAATAAATCCTATGTTTTTTTTACCACTTATCCATATGCTTTTAAAAAAAGTTATGTAGAACTGAGTTAAGTTGCATGGCCTTAGACATTCCTATTCGACATTTCACGCATCTCTCTCTCTCTCTCTTTAAAAACAAAAGCACCTACGTATCTTAGTCATTTGGAGATGTTGAAGAAGCAAATGGATGCGGTCTGTGATTAAAGCCCAGGTCTGGGAATCCAGTGAGCTGGTTCTACTGCAGGCTTGCTATGAGATGAGTGGGACAGAAGGGGGAATAGCAAGGGATCCAGTAAAATGGAAAAGAAGATGAGGAGGGAATGATTCCCAGGAGGAACAGATGCAGGGGAAAGAGACAGGCAAGCATAGGAGCAGGGAGAAAGTTTGGAGCCTTCCTATCTTGTGTCAACGCTTCAGATGCTTGGCACAGTCCCAGTCCTTGGTCTTGCTTGAGCACAAGGACCATGCAGGACTAGAGCTACTAGTATCCAGAGCAGCTGAAATACTGAGGCACAAGGACTGTGTGGGACTAGCCCAACATCACTAGTGAGGAGAATGCAGAGGTGCAAGGATAGTGGCACAAAGCCTGCACCAATGGGCAGAGTGCAGGTGAGTTAGTCAAATATGGATATCAAAATCATGTCTGAGGCACGTGTGTGTCTGGGTGTGCATGCATCTTAAAAACACAACAATAAGGAACCACAGTGCTGCTTCTGCACATTCTGTGGCTTTTTATGACGTACATTCTACAACATCAGAAACAATGACGTACACCAAAGAAACACATTTCATGAGATTTCTAGAAAACAATATTGCCCGTTTCAGTCACTCAAAAATCATGAGGTTGACTCAAAAACCCCCCACAAGATTTTGAAGAAAATAAGCAAAGAACCCAACATGTGACTTGTCTTCTGTTTTTTGAACCTTTAGAACTTGTGTTATCAAGTGCTTCCGTAAAACCAGGGTGGCTAGAAAGTTCCTTTTTTTTAATGAAAGCTGAGATCTTCCTACGACTTAGAAGTTATAGGACTCTAGGGGCTAGAGCTTTAAGAAAAACACGCCGGGGACCCACAGGAGTTGTGATCAGATCATGATAGTTGGCAACACTGGAGAACATTCATCCATGGGACAGAATTCACAATGGCAAGTTTTTATGTGGGGAAGGAGAAATGCTGGTCGCTGTCCTTTCAAGACATTCCCAGAGGTCATCACTTGCCTCTCTCACCTGGAGTAGCATGCCACTCCCTACTATCATTCTGATGATTCTAGTTTGATGCATTTATGGGCATACACTGCCTTCAACTTTGTCACAGACCTCTCATTTACGTTAGTGAGTAGTATTCCACACATGCAACAAAGGAAGAAGATGGTCTTTGATTACCAGTGCCCGACTCGGCACATATATGTTTTGTTTGAAACAGGGAGCCCCTTACCCCATAACATGAAGTAATTAATAAGGGGAAGAGTTTGTAAGTTAATACAAGGAAGAAGAGAGGAGTGGTAATGTTAATAAGATGGTCTATGTTTCCAACACAAATATGTGCTTGTTGACAGTGGTTATTTTTCTGGGTATAGCTGGGGAGCCAATTAAATTGAAGATGAGCAATAGTAATCCCTCCTAATAGTTTGGGAATGAAACCTTCATAAATCAAGCAATGACAGCTCTAAATCTGACGAACTGCCAGAACCAGCGGAACAGCTGCTGCTAAATGCGCTGCAGGCTAGTGCTTGATGATATGTTGAAGTCTGGCAATGGGAACTGGGTTTGTCAGGGAAGGAAGGATAGTCAGGTTATGTGTAGAGGGAAAGAAAAGAAACCTTTGCTTTGCTGCTCTTCTCCTCCTCCAAAGTTTTGGAACAGCTGCACCTGCTAAGAGACCAATTCCAGAGCACAGCTAAGTGTAGAGCAGGTGAATTCTAATCGTCCTTGGACACGGGCAGTAGGAGACCAGTCCCAAAACACGAAAGCATCTTCAGTGTTTCTATTCCAAATAATACCCACCAAAGTGCCAATCAGAATCTAAAGGCAAAATTCTCTACTCTGGACTCGTCCCTCGTGTGCCCTTAGGCCTGAGGTGCTTGTGACTGAGTACTCGGTGTTCCTCACTAACACATAAGCAGGGCTGTCAGCCCCAGGCACTCAGAAGTCATGAGCCAGCCCCCTCCAAAATCCTGAGATTGTCCTGTTCCCTGTCCCCTGACTGCCCTGACCTATCCATACCCCCGCTCTCTGATAGGCCCCCCAGGACTCCCACACCTATCCAACCGCCCATGTTCCCTGTCCCCTGACCACCTCCACAAACCTCTGCCCCATCCAACCCCCCCATTCCCCATCCTCTGACCGCCCCCCAGCAGAACCTCTGCCCCATCCAACTCCCCCTGCTCCTCGTCCCCTGACTGCCCCATCCCGGGACCCCGCGCCCCTAACTACCCCCCAGGACCCCACCCCCCATCCAACCTCCCCGTCCAACCCCTCCTGCTCCCTTCTCCTGACTGCCCCCCTGGGACCCCACCCCCTATCCAACTGCCCCCTGCTCCCTGTCCCCTGACTGCCCCCGGGGGCTCTCTGCCCCTTCTCCAACCCCCCGCTCCCCGCCCCCTTACCATGCCGCTCAGAGCGGCAGGACTGGAAGCCGCGCTCCCCGGCCATGCTGCCTGGCAGGACCTCGCAGCCCCTCCACCCGCAGCGCTGCCCGTGTGGCGGCGTGGCTGTGGGGGGGACAGCAGGGGAGGGGCTGGGGGCTAGCCTCCCCGGCCGGGAGCTCAAACGCCGGGCAGGACGGTCCCGCGGGCTGGATGTGGCCTGCGGGCCGTAGTTTGCCCACCCCTGCATTAGCGTAAGTGAGTCACTCTGGGTTCCCCTGTAAAGTGTCCTGGGGCACTCATGCTTGCCCTCGGGGAGGATCCACCCCCTGTACATTCTTTAATTTGTTCGACCTCTCTGAACTGAGTGCAATTGCATGGGTTGTAAATCAGGGCAGAATCTGGCCCAATGGGAGTTGCATCAATGGAAGTGAGGGCAGAATTGGACCCAGTTCATTGTGATGTCATGCCACAGGATTTTTGGGAAAAGGAGCATATTCAAAAGGGAGAGCCACACAGTAGATTCGAGTGTTGCTTTAGCGTGACAGTCAGTGCCCAGCCTCACTGATGGGAATGTCACTTGCAGCAGAACTACTGGGGAGCTTCATTATCTGGTGGTGTTTCTGGGGTTTAATGAAATAGGGTCCGGACTTGCAAATGCTTTTGCACTTTACTCTCATGAGTAGCCCATCTGACTTCAGGTTTATTCCCTTGTGTGTGTTTGCACTGAGGGCCCAGAGATTGTGGTCTGTACAAGGTGTGTCTGAATCGTCCTCCAAGGAAATTTGAATAGAGGTGTTCTGCTGGATGCATATTAATCCATTCCATTTGATTAAACTGATTTAAAATTAAATTACACGCTACAGAGCAAGTTCTACTGAGACAGATGATTGCAAGTCTAAAAACAAAAAGCAAGCAAGATTTAGGTTGGATATTAGGAAACAAAACTTTCTAACTCTGATATGTAACCTGTTCCAGTGTGCTACCTAGGGAGATTGTGGAGTCCACATCACTGGAGGTTTTGAGACCAGATGAGACAAATGCCTGTCAGAGATGGCCTAGGTTTACTTAATCCTGCATGAGGTGGACTAGATGACCTCTCAAGGTTCCTTCTGGCCCTACATTTGTATTATTCTATGAAAACAAACCTGTGTGTGTGTGTGTGTGTGTGTGTGTGTGTGTGTGTGTGTGTGTGTGTGTGTGTGTGTGTGTGTGTGTGTGTGTGTGTGTGTGTGTGTGTTTAAATCAAGCTTTTAAAAATAATTATTTTTTGATGCCCTAGCCCTTCTGCAGAATGGCTAGTGAAGGTCATTTTGGACCCAGATGCCAAATGATGTCAGTGGAGGAGATGCCGATTGACACTAGCTGAGGATCAGGCCCAAAGGGGTTTAAAATACAATAATCCTGTATTTCTTTATCCCTGAAGGACTCTTGTTGTCACTAGAAGTATTCCAGAACTGGCATGCCCACATCTCCAATAGATGAAGTCGTACAACATAAGATCATCCAGGCTGTTGCATCTCAAGAATATTTAGTTGCTGCTTAAAGGCAACACATGTACAGTGTATTAGTTTAGGCGAAAGCCCTGAAATGCCAGTCGAGCAAACATCCATGACATAAATCATCAACATAAATCCTCCCAAATGTCATATTTCTTAACCACAATTGGCTGCAATTTTCTAAACCACAGCATAATTAGAGAATCTTTCTGTCTTTGCTGGCCAGGATCCAAATCCGTATGGCAGGCTGAATCAGAGAGCTAGATCTTTTTTGCAATATTGTGCCAGCAAACATCTGGCTTTGGGAAAGTTAGTCCATTTTCCAGTGGATTTTACCAATTGATTATTTTTACGTGAATAGAGACACAGATGTCTGTGCTAACATATAGGGAACTTCAGGCATGATTGCTTGATCCTACTCCCATTCAATTCAGTGAGAGTTGGGCCACTGATTTTAATGGGAGTAGAACTGAACCTTTTGGGCTGAATCCTTCTATTCCTACTCAGGCCTTGTCTACACTAGGGGGAGGGGGGATCGATCTAAGTTACGCAACTTCAGCTACGTGAATAATGTAGGTGAAGTTGACGTACTTAGATCTACTCACCGCGGTGTCTTCACTGCGGTGAGTCGACAGCTGACGCTCCCCCTTGCGCCTCTCGCTCCGATGGAGTACCAGAGTCGACGGGAGAGGGCTCGGCAGTCGATTTATCACGTCTAGACTAGACACGATAAATCGACCCCCGCTAGATCGATTGCTGCCTGTTGATCCTGTGGGTAGTGTAGACAAGCCCTAAGTCACTATTCAGGCAAAACTCCCACTGAACTCCTGGGCAGTTCTCCCTGAATAAGGACTGAAGCATCTGGCCTATTGCTATTCCTCTTACTTGGCACATAGATTCATAGATTCCCAGGCCAGAAAGGACCATTGTGATCACAGAATTTCCCCAAAATAATTCACACAGCATATCTTTTAGAAAAAACATGCAGTCTTGGTTTAAAAATTGTCAGTAATGATGCTGACCTGACATTTTAAGTAAAAATTATGTAGTAAAGGGAGAATAAAGTAAAACAATAACACCAGAGTATTTGTAGATGCAAAAAAAAAGATGACTACAATCTTGTGGCTGATATTTTACTCACACAAACATCAGGAAATTTAAAGTTATGCTTATTGGCACATGTTCTCATGTCATATATGAAGCCATGTTCTACTCTTAGAGACACCAGCGTATACCATGTATAACTTGAAATGAATGAAGTTATTCCAGTTCATTCCTATGAAAGTGAGTGCAAAATTTGGCTACTACTCTTTTGTAATAAATTGTTGCAAATTCTCATGAGTCTCATTACATTTCATGTTTGTTTTTTAAAAGTCCAGCTCCTGGAGGCATGTGATTGTATGAAAATCTCAACTTTCTTTTAAAAAATGGTTTTGCACCAAAACTTAAAAATATGACCCAAGTGCATCCTAAAGGCTCAAAAGTCACAAAGCAAATGAAAGAATCCAGCGCTGCTTATTTTTCTTTTTAAAATCTATCTCCCTATACAAAAATCTTACAGATATATAATGCCTTACTATCAGGACTCCATGTATTCTGCAGCTGTGAAATTCACCCCATGCAGCAGAAATGATCTACAGAATCTCAGCTTTCATTAAATAGATCTGTTTCTAGCCTGCCTACCTGAGTCTGCAGAGAGCCTGTAACAATTGTTCTGAGAAGTGTAAACTGTCTTTTTAATCTCGATCAGGACTCCACGTAGTCTGTGGCTGCAGAATTTGGCTTTTTCCCAACATGCCGCAGAATTTAGCACTTTTGCTATGGAATTTGCCCTTTTGCTGCAGCCAAGCACCGGGCATTCTGGGTTCTGTCTCCCTGCCCTGCTGGGACTTGCCTCTTGCTCCCCAGCTTTCCCCACAAGGAGGAGCTGATTGGATCACAGCACATGCTCCCTGCATTGTTCAAGGAAGCCAGGCAGCAGGGGGCTGGGAAGCCAGAGCTGGAGTCCACCTTGCAGTTGGGGAATGGGGAGAGCCAAAAATGTAGGCTGCTGAGTGGGACTGCATGGAAAACGGGGCAGCAGCTGAAGCCTGTAGGAGCTGGGGAGATGAGGCCAGCTAGAGGCGCCCCCTTTCCCTGGAAGTGTCTGAGCTGGCTCAAGGGAACAGTGTAGGAGCTGGGCTGGTAATACAGCAGAGCCAAAAACCCTTCTCAGAAATCCTCAGCTGAAAATAGTCACTGAGAAATCGTACATGAGCGAGTCCCTGCCGCCGTGGTGTGGGGGATGGGATGATGGAAACAAAGCCTGGCTCTCAGCAATGGAATACATGAAAGCCAATGTGGGACTTATACACCCATAGATCCCCAGGCCAGATGAGACCACTGTGAGCATCTCATCTGAGCTCCTGAATAACAGACCAGAGAACTTCCCCGGGATACATCCTGGTTGAGCTAGAGCAGATCTTTTAGGGAAACATCCCTTTTTGATTTAAACATTGCTAGGGATGGAGACTGCACCACAGCCCTTGGTTAGTTGTTCCCATGGTTAAATACCCTCATTGTTAGAAATGCCTTATTTCCAGTCTGAATTTGTCTGGCTCTGGACAGTTTAGAGGCCGACACCCTGGCATTTGGTCTCATGGTGCCGCGGAGAACAGGGGGATCTGCTGACTGTTTGATTGGGGGTGGTTTGCAGAGGGCGGAGGGTACTCATCCCTCAGTGATGAAGCAGGGGAGAGGGGCCGGTTTGGCTGTCAGAGTGCCTGTTTGAATGATCGTTGTAACACAGCTGGGTGGTTTTGGTTGTAATACTAATTACACAGTAGAGCCTTGTATAGGTGTCTTCTGATTGAAATCAAAATAAATAAGTATATGCAATGGGATCAAGCTATAGATGCTGCGGGAGCCATAACGGTAAACACCCTTCTGTCTTTAGTATCTCAGCCCATTCACGGAGATGGCAGCTTTCCCTCTTCAAGAAATAAAAGGAGAAACCCAGTGTGCCACGGATTAAAACAAGCTTTTGCTTTTCCGAGGCTGTGTACTCCCATGTGCACACATGATGAACATTCCCTGGTGGGTACCACCGTGCCCGGATGGGCACCTTCTAATGCTGTCTGAAAGGGAGTGGGCTCCCAGAGGCTAGGGAATTTGAATTCAGTGTGCAACGGGGCTGCCACTTGGCACTCATCCCACCCGGCAACCCTGGCCCACCTGCCCGCAGCCCAGCCTCCATCGCTCACCCTTGGCTGACTGGCAGGCAGAAGCGGTGGTTGCGCCATCTGGAGGCTGTGTTGGCTCCTGCAGGGCAGGCAGCTGGGAAGAGGAAGGGGCAGTGGGGGTGTGGCAGCCAGAGGGAGGGGTCTCAGCAAGGTGAGGGGCCCTGGCTCCTTCCCTTCCCCCCACAGCCAGCTGCACTAGGTTTTCCAAAGGCACCAGAGCCACCCCCAGCACCTAGGCACCCACCAGCCACCCCAACAGTACTCAGCACCAACCCCAGCCCCTACAGTATGCCACCACCACAGAGCCCACATCCTATCATAATTAATAACGGCAATAACCCCTCTTAATTAGTGGGGTTCATCAGCAGATCTCCAAGCACTTTACAAAGGAGGTCAGAATCATTATCCCCATTTTAAAGATGGGGAAACTGAGGCACAGGGAGGGGACGCAACTTGCCCAGCGTCACCCAGCAGGCCAGTGGCAGAGCCAGGAATAAAGCCCAGGCGTCCTGAGTCCCAGTTCAGTGCTGTCTCCACTAGGCCACTCTGCCTTCCTATATGTTGTATCCTAGATCTCTTTATGGATTACAGACCTAGCTGATTTGGGGATCTGGTGACATGTTCAGCACAGTGCCTGTTATGAAATGTTGATGGGGTTTTATTCTGTTTAGAAGACCCTCATTAGTTCATTAATAGTTGTTAATTCTTGGTTTCCCAGATGGTGCACTCCTGTCCTAAATTGCTGTCTGACAGTTTAGTGATTCACATGGTGAAGAAGTGATATTTCAGGGGGAGGAAGTGGAAGCACTAACTTATTTATACTCTAGCTTTCAAGGTTGCTTTCTTATTCAGAAGCTGGAGATGATTTCAATGCACAATGCAGACATGACCCTTAAACCTGGATTGACGTGAGGTTGGGCAGATTAGCATACAAATACATGATATTCCCTAAGAACATGCCCTCCATAAAAGAATGTTCCCATTTTGGATGCGCTTACCCTCAAGGTACGTTTCTGTGCCTTCTTCTTTAAGGTGCAAATTAGTCAGAGGACCCATTTATTGAACAATTGCATGCGACTGCCTAAAAGGCCGGTTCTACAGATCTTGAACTGCAGCAAATGTGCTCGAGCAGCCTTAGGATTCTGGGACGACTCAGGGCATCAGAGAAACTGACAGCTTTGCATTATAGTGTTTTATTAGTGGATATTTATTTAATTCCCTTCAGCTCCCCAAGGTATGCTGAGAGAGAGAATGACACACACACCAACACAGATAGCTGAACCAAAAAGGAGACATTATCAGGGAAGTCTATATGTTTCCTGTGGCAGTATATTCTTGGCAGCAGTTTGAGTTACCCTGCAGTTCAAGGACAGTTGTTAGGAAGTACAGGATTAATTCTTAACAACCTGCTTGGAAAATCCTGCAGGAACAGATTTGATTTTCCTGTGGAGTCCTTTTGCACTATTTAAAAGGGCTTAGAGATCATCTGTTTTATATTTTTGGTTATAAGACAACCATGACAATCTGCTTCATCTGTTTTTTTAAGTAGAAATGTATGTCATTATCACAAATCAAGGTTCAGGGTGCTTAAATTGATTCCATACTTCAAAATTTGTTCAAAAACAAAGGGCCAGGCAGGGCTTTTTTGGAGTTAGTGATATAATGGTTTAAATGCTTGAAGGCTCAGTAGCTCTGGAGACTTCAAATTGGATCTGATTTATTTGTAACTCTTTTTTACCTAATCTCAAAGCATACTCCCTTTGCTAGAGCAACGTGCTAATGAAGGCAGAGTTGATTAGCAGCTGTTTTCTTACTGCTGAATATAGGCAGCTGAATATAGACAACAGACTCTTTACCTGTGCTTGGTCCTAGCTCCTGTTTCTTTGAGGGGCTTAAGGTCATATCCTGTAAGTGGAGGATGTATCAAGTCCAGACAAGCTGGAGTACTTTTGATAAGAATCATAGATATGTAGGACTAAAAAGGGACCTCAAAAGGCCATCAAGTCCAGCCCGCTGTGCTGAGGCAGGACCAAGTAAACCTAGACCATCCCTAACAGGTGTTTGTCCAGCCTGTTCTTAGAAACCTCCAATGATGGGGATACCACAGCCTCCCTAGGTCACCTGTTCCAGTGCTTACCCACCCTGTGAATTAGACAGCTTCTCCTAAATCGAACCTGGCTGCAAACTGTTAATTTGTGCTACTGTATTTTGTTTGACTCAACGCTGACATTTAACAGTGAGCCAAATCGCTGTGGAATGACCAGGGAAGGCTTGTGCTAGTTGCCTTTGCCGTAGGAGAGAGGTGGTGTGGAGTTGCATCAGCCCACGAGAGCATGGGAAGGCGCTGGGCCTCAGAGAAAGGTTGCACCTCTGAGGGCTCTCCGCAGCACAGGGAGAGCGTGCCTTCAGCACCAGCCTCTAGCAGGGGCGCGCTTGCTTTTTTCTTGGGTGCTTGGTGGTGAGGAAGGAAATGTCTTGCCTCTTCTTTTTCCCTTTTGTACACCCAAGGGTGAGCATTGGCTGGGAGCACAGAGACTCCTGTTGTACGCAGGGCACTAGGGAGAGAAGGCTCCGTCTGCCTTCTCTTCTAGGTACCCAGGCACTTTTTTCTTTTTTTGCACTAAGCACTCCCACTTGCTTCATTGGGCCTCAGATCAGGCCCTGTGGTGGTGCAGATCCCTCACAATCAGCCTCAACCCAGCACATGTGTGAGGCTTGTCAAGCCTGGAGAAAAGCAGGTCCTTAAAAGGGGCGCCAGAGAGAGAGAGCCTATAAAATATAGAACGGTTATAGAGGATAAAGGCTCCAAAAACCTCTGCACAGGGAAAATTCCCAGGTTGCCAGATCAGCCAGCTTTATGGCCTTTTTGAGCCAGCGGAGTAGCAGAAAGAGGTTGTGAAAATTGGGCCCAGGTTATTTATGATTCTAGTCATGTAATGTTAAGAAAATCCAAGGATCGTTCGGCCTCAGTTCAGTTGTTACATGAGTTTGGTATTTGTCTGGTTTGCTTTGCTTCTGTCTTTGGTGTTTGCTACTGTGTTTTGCTGCCTCGGGTACTTACATTGCACAGAAAGTTCAGCTGTATCACTGCAAAAGGCCAGGGTGAAACCCTCCCAATGCCTTTCCCCCCCACCCCTGATCTCAGGGACAATTTCCAGCCATGGATCTTGTCTGCCACTTGTAGGGTGACCAGATGTCCTGATTTTATAGGGACAGTCCCGATTTTGGGGTCTTTTTCTTATAAAGGCTCCTATTACTCCCCACCCCTATCCTGATTTTTCACACTTGCTATCTGGTCATCCTAGCCACCTGCAAATCTTCACTTCCTAATCCAGCTGCCAGTTTGAGGAATGAATCCACAAGATTCCAGATCCAATAGGCTCTTCCTGCTGTCCTTCCTCACATTGACCTCCGTTGCTAATCCAGCATTGAATCGCGTACAGAATAAGCTATAGCGAGCTATTATTAATCCATGCAGAAGATTTTCCTTTTTTTGCCTAAAACTAAAAAAGGCCAAACTTTGACTTGCTAATAATGGATGTTCTGCTGACGGAAACAAATCCTTGTTTGTGTCTGACTCCACCATATTGGCCTTGGACTCTGGCATATTTGCTGTGTCTAAAAAGACCTTTTTCTTTAGCAATCATTTGTATTTAAAGAATAGTTTCGCACATCGCTGGCTGGTTAACCAGCGAAGTGGGCAGCAATTCTAATTTTAGGAACAAAGAGGTGGGTGTCATTGACAGCTCCCAAACTTTATTTGAATTCTTTTAGCTGTCTTGTAGCAAATGAGAGGGAATCCTAGAGCTTATCTCTACTGGTTTTTCTCCTCTCTTGAAATGAGAGGGGCTGCCATGAAAACGAATCTGTACGTCAGGCTGGAGATAAGTACCCTTTCAAAAGCTGTTGAATAAGAAATAGAAAGATAAAGCAAAGAGGAATAAGGTTAAGATGTTGTTAGAAATTAAACCCCAGAGACCTGGGTAATTTTAAGTAAAGTCATGTATACTGCATAAAGTGCTCTTCAGAGAACCTGTGAAATAACAGACCAGATCCCATAGGGGAGGTTGTGGTAGAGGCCCCCTCTGTGCCCAATCCCTGGAGAAGATGAGATGTTACAGCTGCAGCTATGGCAGTTTGGCTGTTTAGCTCAGGCAACTCGTGCTTTAGCTCTGGAGGTCCCAGGCTCGGTGCCCAGCTTGTTGGCCGTGACGGCGGCCATCACACTTAATAGACGGTAATTTATGAATGTTGTTGCATTTATTAATTATGGCTGGGATCTACGTGAGTTAGGTGCCCAACGTCCACTGAAATTCAGTGGGCGATAGGTGCCTAACTCCTTTAGGCTTCTTTTAAAATCCTACCTAGTGTCTGGATTAAAGAAAACCTGTTCAGGTTAGTTGCGTGGGTGTCTTGTTGAGGTTCTAGTAGGAACTGGCTTTACTTTGCTCATGTTAGGAAGGGAAAAGCTCACATGGTGAGAAGGGCTGGCCTCTGTGGGCCAGATGCTCCTTTACAGCCACAAGAAGTGCGTGTCATTGGGACAAGAAGTGGACTCCTTCCCTCAAAGTTGAGGCAGAATTTTCCACTGGGGTTCTGGGCCTTGGGTCTGTAGCTGGGGAGGCGTGTAACCGGAGTGGCGCTGAGATCACACACACATGCACACTGCCTGTCCTCTAGCCGCAAGCACTGGTGGCCTCTCTGTAACACAGCACTTTTGCTTTGCAGCATGCATCACAGCACGTGCAGCTTCTTTTAGGATCCCTCAGAAGACAGTAATTCTATCCTGGCCATTTCTGCACTGTTCCATCCTGGCCCGTGAGTCACTGAGTCCTCAGGACAAGCCCACCTTGGTCATTCCCTACAGCTCTCCTTTCCCATCTCTGTGGCGAATTCCCTGCTTGAACTGGAACACATTACACCTCCACTAGGTGGCTCAGACTCTATTCTGTTGTGAGGCTTTACATGGGCTGAGCTTCGCCCTAGGTGTGATGCCCACAATTGCTGCAGTCGTGTATACTCTTCTGAGACTCCCGCGGACCTCTATTCCATGTGAACTCAGCCATCAGAATTGAGGCAGGCAGTTCAGTCGGCACAATGTCTGGGATATGTGCGTTTTAAATGCCATCAATTGTTCCTTTTCCCTAAAGGGTAGAACTTGTGTAAGACTTGTGCGGACTGGGCCATGTTTATCAAGAAAAGGGTTTTAATTAGAACTCCAGTTTCTGAGCTTCCCATTGGCAGTTGCCATCTTGCTGAAAGTGACATACTCAGAATCAAGTGGGAGCTCAGACTGCAGACGAGTGTGCATTTTGTTACTGTACTAATACTGTCCTATGGACTCTTCTGACTTGGGCCCCAATTCAGAAACGTGCTTAAACAAGTGCCTGACTTTAAGCATGTGACTAGTCCCATTGGAGTCCATTGGGTATTTGTAAGCACCACACTGAATCCAGACTTTGGACCAGAAATTAAGTGGATAGAAACTGGCGTATTGTCCTCAATGCTGATTACTGCCGCGGTCACAAACGACATTGCTTGTTAACGAGATGGCTACAAGTAGCAGGTGATTCAGGGATGGCAGTCAGTATTGGCAATCAGATGAGTAAGTGGAGGTAGTGTCTTAGAAGGGCACAGCAAGCTCCCATGTGCTGTGCGATGAATTGAGGGGTACAACAAGAATACCTCCACAACAAACATCGTGCTTTATGGCATGATGTCATTGTTCAGCCCCTGACATGGCGTAACGCACAAATTCCCCAATTCTTCTATGCAGTGATACAGCGGGAACAGTCAAGGGTAAAAATACTTGCATCCTAAAATGCCCCTGGATGAATGGGCACAAAAAAAATACCATGTTAAGGTTGCCAACTGCAGCAGTAACTTACGACAGGCACTTTGCTCCACAGAAGGGTGTCATACTGTCTGAGTGGGCATTCAGATTGCTGTGAAAAAGGATACAGCTTTTATTTTCATTTAATGTCCATTATTAAAATATTATGTGAATATCCTGGGATCAAGCATCAGGGCATATTTGTTAGCATTGTGTTTATTCATGCAAACAAAACATTCTGTTCAAGCCGAGCTATATATCGCACTGTCATCGGCAAATTGTGTCTTGTTGAAAATCTATCAGAGAAAGCTGACTTATCTTGCATGTGCTGTTTTACAGAAAATAGAACCCCAGCAAACTCTTGTGCCATAATGATTTTCTGTCTTTCTTGATGAGACATAATGAGATAAATTCAAGACCTTTTTGAAGGCTAATTACATATTGTACACTCTAGACATCAGTTGTCCCTGTCAGATGATGTGCATTTTTTGCTTTCATTTCATCTTCTCTGTTGTCTGCGTATGCATGTGAATTTGGCTTAGCTTTGAAATACAAATTGGGATTAGGGAGGAACTGGGTGTATTTCCCCCCCCCCCCCCGATCTTTGCAGATATTCTACTGTAACACAATGCATCATTAGAGATCAGGCAAAACTTGGAGGTAGATGTGAAGTAAATAAAAGGCCTGAATTTCAGGCGTGGAGCTGGGGATGGTGCCATAAACCATGCCAGTTCTTGAGTAGTTTATGAACAACCCTCCAGAATAAATTCAAATCTGAGCGTGCTTTAGGGCTCTGTGTTTCTGTAATTTATACGGATGGTTATGGCCAGATTTTCAAAAGTTCTCAGCACCCACCACTGGGAGCAGATTTTAAATACAGTTTAGCCCCAGTTTATTTAGGTGCCTAAGTGGAAATAGCTTGGTGCTGAGCTCTTTTGGATATTGGGCGCTTAAATTTTCATTTTAAATTTAAAGGTGTAGCCAATGATTTTAGTTTCTTGTTCATTTATTGTATGATGTTATAACTAACTAACATGTTATGTCAGATATAATCGTTGTATGCTAAATAGAGTTAAATTATAGGATTATAAAAGTACAAGATTGATCAGTATGTAGAGGGAATAATCATGTATTAGGTATCTAAGTAAATAGGGCTGAAATGCAAGACCTGTAGGCTGAGGACTGCAAGATTTTAGCTTAGCCATATGTAAGCCATAGAGTTAAGGAACGCTGATATAAGTAAGTGACCAAAGAATAACCTGATGCCCTAAGATTATTCGAAAAGATATACCAATGGGTGATATTGCAAAGATACCTGGTAATCACATTTTTCTAACACATGCCCTAACCGCAGAGTGCACTATGTGCAGAAATGCTAATGATGTATAGTGAGAATCACATTATAAAGGAGGGTGCCTAGATTAGGAAAATTGAGCTCCCTATGGGAAACTCCAGCAGGAACCAGCCCCTCTACTGATAATCAATCCGTGAGAGACCCGTCAGACCCTAACACTATTGTTAAAGACGTGAGTAGAACTATATTTGTAACTTGGGCATCGGTCTGCATAGAATTTCTATATGCTTGGGTAATCACAACTTTAATTGTAACGTTAATAAAACTTGTAGAACAGACTAGACCTTGGATTTGTGAATGTCTGTGCGGTCACTACCCTTGGTCTTTATGTGTCCTTAGAGACTCTACATCTAAAGCAAGTAGCAGAGGTGACTTTCACTCTCTTAAGCTTGAAACTGTAGCCACCAAAGTCGAACCCGTGGTGGTGTAATACCACGTTACAAAATTCACATTAAATACAATAAAAGGCTACAAAGGTTACCCCTTAGCCTTTTTGAAAAGCTAAAATTCCTTGTCAATATCATGGACCAAGTATAATGATTGCCCTTAAACACTTCCCCATTATCTTCAATATATAACATTCCCTAAGTGTATGCACCAATCCCTTTTCGAAGCGTAAGGAAGATTAAGAACTACTGCCGCTGCTAAGGTGACCATGTCTAAGGTCGCTGTTTGTTGGTTGGTCTCTCTCTTGTCTTGCCCATCTTGTAATCATTGTATTCACTCTGTCTCCTCCTCTCCAGAAGCAAGACCTGTCAATCACCCATGGTATATAGACCATGGAAATATGGAGGATTTCTGTGTATTCTTACCACGCTGCCATGTTTCTTGTTTGTTTTTGAATTGGAGCCACATTTGCAGGAGCTGCAGTTTTAATCTAGGGTGACTGGTTGATTTCAACAGCACTCTCTTTCCCTATCGAGGGTGTGGGGGGGGAAGGGGGGCGACTGAAATCCGAGTAGCTTTTGCATCACCCTGTTGTCATGATAACTTCTTAAGGTATTGTGCTATCGTGTCCAATCAGAAGAAGCCAATGTACAGGAGGTGTGATAGATGAAGAGTTGTGTGAAATCTTTCATATGTGCAGAGACTAGAAATTGGCTAACTGCATAATTTACCTTGATCCACTAAAAAAGAACAAAAAAAAAAATCCACACTTCATCCAACATGATGGCAACATTTTGATCTCAGATCCATGCAGCAGATCTTAAAAACTGCTACTGTAGTTGTACATCATGTTGTTGTGGTGGTAGTGAGGATTTTAATAGTTGCCAATACACTGGATTTTCTTTGCACAATATTTGCCAGGCAAGAACTTTGAATGACAGATTGAAAGTCTTTTTTAATTTCCATGTACCTTCTGTAAGTATGTCTGAGTGCCTTAGTAACAGGATGGTCATAATTATTTTACAGTGATTCTCAAGGAATCAGAAAAGTAACAGCATTTTTGAGCTGGCAAACTGGATGTGTGTGTCTATTTTAGATTTCAGAAATGGCAGGAAATCAACTTCCCAAAAGGATCTATCTGAACTTTAATTTTCCTTTACTGCTGATTGTAGATCCAGCAATTAAAGAGCTAGTTTGTTTTCTTTTAAAGCCCAGAGACATGTGCAAAACTGTACATACATTTATCATGGTTGAGTGTGAAACTGAGGTGAATGAGTGCCGAAAAATGATCAGATTTTTCTAAAGCGCTCAGCACCAGTAGCTCCAAGTTACACTTAATGTGGACTGGCCAGATTTCTAAAAAGGCGGAGGACCCAGCCTTCCCCATTGAGTTCAATAGGCGCTGCTGTAAACTGAGCTCTTTAGAAAATCTAGCCCTTAATCTCCAAGGGTCTGAGCCTGCGAGGGCATCTTGCAGGAAGAGCAACCAATGAACTTTGAGCCTGTGCTGACAGTTCTTTGAAATCAGACACAACTAATGTATGAACTTCAAATTACCAAAGGGGGAAAAGAATCCCCAACCCAACCTCATGCGGTATATGGGAAAAAAGAGAACAAAAATAATAGCTCTCAGTCTGTAAGGCCCATCATACATATACATTACAGCTAGAGGGAATGTATTATACAGCGGGCATGTCTGGTTCAGGGGGTACCCAGAGATAGCTGTCTTATATGGAGCGGTTCAAAATTCTTCACAGGTTTTCTGGCAGAAACCCTGGGGAAATAGTCTTATTAGAATGTCTTAAAGCTGTCTGTACAGATATCACGTCCTCTCCAGGATGGCATGATTATTTTATTTGCTGAGACATTGATTCTGGGCATGGGACATCTTAAACGAAATCCACAAAACATATTTTACCGCTCTCCTAAGCTGTGTCTAAGAGTGAGGGAAAAAGCAACACTTTGATGTTTTCCAAAGCAGAGAGAGAAGCCAGAAGATCTGTTAGGTCTAATACATTCAGCAAGGAAAATAACTATCTGACCAAGGCAGCTGCTACAGAAATCAATGGCCAAAATGGTCTCATTCTCTTCTGCACAAATATTTTACATATGTACCACATATTAGCATGAAAATCTCCCATCTCCCGCTTGTGTTTTTTAAATAATTCACGAGAAAATAGCTCATGAGTGTTTGTTGTTGTGTCTCACTAAGGCTATATCTACGCTGCAGCGGGGGCAATTTCCAGCTCGAGGAGCCATACGGGCACTAGCTCTGCTCAAGCTGACAGGCTAAAAATAGCAGCGTGGCCAAGGCGGTGTGGGCTGTGGCTCGGGCTCCCTGCCCAAGTTCAGTCCCATCTGAGAATGTCTAGCTGAGCTGGGAATCCCACCTCCCCGCTGCAGTGAAGAGGGCCTCTAAAGATGTGTGTTAAAAAGAAATGGGAAGGGATGAATATTTGCTGGAAGAATTTAGTCTCCGGTTCCTCTCTTACAGTCTGCAGACCTGGATTCTTCAAGGCCTCTCCCCAGAGCCCATCCTGCAGTAAGTGCCCCCCTCACAGCTACACGCACGAGGAAGCGTCCACCTCCTGTCTGTGTGAAGAACACTATTTCAGAAGGGAGTCGGACCCACCTACAATGGCCTGTACAAGTAAGCATGCACTGTGTATCTTTTAATCCGTTTGCGCTGTTATGCACAAGGAATGGGCACAATGACAAGAAAGAAAGTGCTTTTACAGGCTTTGGGCCTGATCCTGACCTGGCTTGTGCTAGTTTTACACTGCTGTAATCCACTGGCTTCATCTAAATTACTCCTGATTTACACCACTGGACTTGAGAGTGGAATCAAGGCTCTTGGCCTCTAAAGTAGGGATTTGATCCAGTAGGTGTTTGTGGAGTTTAGCATGTGGAACTGGACTGCAGCATCTAGAATTGCATGCTGCTGGTGTGCGTGTGGTGTAAAATATCGTTATTTAGCTATAGATCTAGGTAGACACACTATATATGGGTGCCACTTAGTGTCACGAGTTATTCTATTTCCCAATAGTCAGCTTGAGCAACCAGAGAAATAATGAGGTGTCCAGCACTCCTAGCTACTTCGAGATAGTGATATTGGTGGGAGTTACTGACTGTCCAAAGCTACCACAAAGAAAGAAACCATATGTCCACGATGTTCAGTGGATGAGGGAGGCGAATATTGTAGGGGGAGAAATAACAAGCAGGTTGGTATGTTGGGAGGTGGAGACAGAGGAGAGGGAGAGGGCAAATGATAGTTTTCAATCACTCTTTTCCCCACAAAGTATGAAGCTACCCTTTCATCTGCAGCTCGTAGAGCAGTAGCTGCATCTTGTCCACTTCCTCTTCTAAATACTTCAACCCTGGTCCTGCAAAGACTTACACTTACACACATGCATAACCTCACACTGTCCCACTGAAGTCAGCTTACCACAGTGCATAAGGTTAGGAATGTGCACACATTTTTGCAGGATGAGGACCTTCACTGGGGACTGGGTTTTATAGGATTTTATAGTAGAAAGGGAGTTGAAAGGAACTGAAAAAATAACTGAGCTTCTATGGATGGGAACAGGCAGGCAGAAGTGACCCTCAGAGATGGAAGAGAGATAATAAAGAGCCAATATATTCAGAACAGCTGGGACAAGGTGAAGAAGGAGCTTCTGCTCTCCATTTTTCTCCTCTCCTTCTACTAGGGACTGTTTTCAGCAGTAGAAGGTTAGATGCCATGATGGCCCTAGAACAGCCGTGCACCAATCAGCACCCTACTGATATATACTCTGTCACCGTGGTTATTTGACTAGCACCCTCGCTACAGAAAACAGGACAGGGCAGAAGTTCCCAGGGCAGGTTCTAAGCGAAGCTGGACAAATTGACAGAAGCACCTTGGGAGAGAGGTGCTAGGGGCTGCGGGGAGAAGTGGGAATAAGTAAGGGCCCGGGGTGGGGGCACCAAGAGTGACTGCTTCCCGCCCATGTCTCCCAATGAACCCTGCTGCCCTTTCTGGCTGCTTCCAATTTGTCCTCGGTTTTGGCCCCGATCTTGTCAGCTGTTGCACGCCGATGAGCCCCTTTGCCTCCAGGGGGCGCCACACACTGAAAGGGATGGCTCACGCAGAACAGCCGGAGGATGAGGGAGCACTGAATGTCTCTCCGTTTGGTTTTCACAGTAGAAGGTGACTTGAAACGTGCTGCTTTCTTGAAAGGGCTGTGCGACTCCAGGGCGGGAAGGGGGAGCCTCACATCGTTTGTGATAGGCAATGCTGCGTAAAGGTCATAGACAGATAGATGGAAGAAGAGGCCCGCTAGTGAAGTCCTGGTGTTGTCGGGGTGGGGGGGAAGGGGAGAAAATTTATCTTTTAAAATAAAGACATTCCAAACATAGATAAAAAGCTAGTTATACACGTAGGCCGGTTCGCAAAGGGGCTTCAGGAAAGTTAGCTGCCCAGCTTCCATTGCAAGTCAGTGGCCAGTGAGTGGCTAATTCCCTTGGGTTTCTGTGACAATCCCAGCTATATAGTGGAAGAGTACATATGTTAAATAGGTCCTATTTTGCCAGCAGAATAAGGCATGCCAGGATGTTCATTAGTAGGGTTTGGGGGTATTTCTTGGGCAGATGAAAGTTACAACACCCATAATCTGCAATAAACCCCCTACCAACACACACCAATTTGTGGCTCATTGCTGTAGTGTGAGGACACAGATACAAAGAACCAGACCTTAAGCAGCAACTAGAGAACTCTGTCACCAGGAAGTTCCCACCTTTTTATTAAGCTCCCTGCTGCAACACATCCTGGTCCTCTCTGGTGAAACTGTGGAACTCAATGGCCACTCCACAGTTACATACAGGAAAAAAAAATCCTGCATCATGATTGATTGACAAGAGTCATTTGTTAGAGCCATTAAGTTTCTGTTGTTTACTTCTTTAGGATAGCTTAGTGGTTTGAGCATTGGCCTGCTAAACCTAGGGTTGTGAGTTCAATCCTTCAAGGGGCCATTTAGGGATCTGGGGCAACAAAAAAATTGTCAGGGACAGTACTTGGTCCTGCTAGTGAAGGCAGGGGACTGGACACGATGATCTTTTGGGGTCCCTTCCAGTTCTATAAGATAGGTATATCTCCATATATTTTTATCAAAATGTAGGGCTGGAAGAGACCTCCAGAGGTCATGTAGTCCAGCCCTCTGCACTAAGAGATTTCATCTACTTGAAATCTAGTAAAAGGGGTCTTAAAATTAGTTTTACGTATTACATTGCCAAGTCTCCCTGCCAGTATTTATGGTTTTATAATGATGCTTTCCTGACTTTTTTCAAAATGCTTGTCAGTCCCATGTTGCTATGTGAAAGACCCACACAAACAGAGGAAACTGATTAACTCCCATAAAAGTGAAACAGAAACTGATCACATATGAAGGGCTGTCAAATGCTGAAAGGAATAACAAAAAAGGAGTCGAGAAAGATGTTTTGTTCTTTAATTTCTTTAAGTTCTAGTTTCTTAGAACTGGAATTTGTAACAATAAGTAATATATTTTTTTAATGTGATTTTAAAATTGATGATGCCCTGTTAAATTTTGGAAAAATGTTCTCAGTCAAACTCAGTGTCTTTTTCTCAGAGAATGTTGTGAAAATTATTATTCAATTCCCAGAAGATAAATAGCTTTTAAAAATAAAATGATAGCTTTCTTTCCTCTTTGGGACATCAATTTAAAAGGAAAGAAAAATAAAAAAACGGATACACTTTTGAAGTTTATGGCCACAGTGGAGAAGTTTTCAGATGGTATAAAATGTAACATACAACAGAAGTTTCTGATGAGAACATTTCAGGGAATATTTTGCCCTCAGTAAAAAATTCACAATTCCCTTTAATGTGCGTTGTGATTAAGTATCAGAGGGCAGAATTTGTCTCTGAGAATATATTTAAAAAACACACACACATTGATTTACTATTTCAGATTTATTGTCCATGAAAGAAAATATGGACTTTGTCTTCACCCAGTTTCCTTTTGAGTCAGTAAATCATGATCTGGGGTGGGTAAGTCAGTATCTGCTTAATATACAAATTAGCTATCTTTTTAATTATGATTATTTCAGTAAACTAACTTCTTTGTCCTTGACAAAGAGAGGTCATAAATAAAAATGTACCATCTGACCAGATATCAGGTTCCCTGGTCCTCAGAAAATAAAATAGCAGTTTGTTCTCACCACTGTGATTTTTTTCAAAGTTTTAGTGGAGCAGTTTCAAGATTCTTCAAATAGTACTTGTTAGATTTCTCCAAACTACTAAAGACCATTCATAGAGCCCCTTTGAGAGTGCAAATTTTATGGGTTATGGAGTGCCGCTGACTTCAAAGCATTGCTATTGAAATTGATGGTTTTAAGCCTTCAAGAAGAGCAACTGACTCTTCTGTAGAGAGCGAGTAAAAACCTCTGGCAACTTTAGTAAAGTAATAATTTACCTACTGTTAAAGACACATTGTCCAATAAGTGTTTCTTGTGCTTGACTTCCCCCTCCCCCACCCCACATTCCCCCTTAGTTTCCTAGTATACGTAAAGAGTCATCACATAGTGGAAAGAAAAACGGGGCAATTTAACTGGTCAAAAGTACTTGTGTGCAATGCATTTAACTCAGCACAACTCCAGGCCTGAATTTCTGTAGCTTCCGTTGTATCGGTCTGACGGGGCTGCAAGTTGTTTTAACTGTTCATGTGCTGTGCTGCCAATAGTTAAATCGTGCTGGATGCCTGTGGGGTGGTTTGTGAGCGTTAGAGTGGAATCCATAAAGATTCTCAGATACTTTTTGGGGAGCCCTCACTGCCAATTGCCACAGTTTGTGTGAGTTTCCTTCTTTGCATCAGTTTAACTTTTGTTTTCCGGTTTGAATAATATGCAATCGTTATCATTAGAATGACTGTCGTTCATATGCATGAAAAACTCCCTTTGGCTACAGTAGGAGTTGCACATATGCTGCAATTCATTCCTTACGCTTCTGTCCTGCAAAGACTTGAGCATATGCTTTATTTTAAGCATGCCATTGGCTTAAATGGGACCACTCACGTGCTTAAAGCTATGTGTGTGCATAAACATTTGCAGGATTCAGTTCTTACTGGCCTCTTCAACTCCCCCTCTTTGGACTTTGAGAGCAGACACACAAAGACAAATTTTCATCAATGGCTCCTTCAATTGCATGCACAAATAGGTGCTTAGACGCTCAACTGCCTGCCTGTGTGTGCAGTTAAGGCAGTCCGTTTTAAAAACGTGATCCACAGAATTGAATATATAACTCCGAAAAAGCTGAGTTGCACTTTCCTAAGCCATTCTTTTTGTTTTAATTTTACATCAAGGGTTGATTTTTTTTTTTTTTTTTTTGGTGAGGGCAAGTTTCTCTTAGAATTGGCTAAAATGTCAACTCCTAGGACAAGGGTAGGCAACCTTTCAGAAGTGGTGTGCCGAGTCTTCATTTATTCACTTTAATGTAAGGTTTTGCGTGCCGGTAATACATGTTAACGTTTTTTAGAAGGTCTCTCTCTATAGGTCTGGGGGGGGGAGTGGAGGTGCAGGGCAGAAGGCTGGGTGTTGGGGGGACTCGAGGTCAGGGCAGAGGGCTGGGGGTGTGTGGAGGTGCAGGGCAGAAGGCTGGGTGTGTGGGGGGACTCAAGGTCAGGGCAGAGGGCTGGGGTGTGTGTGGAGGTGCTGGGCAGAAGGTTGGGTGTTGGGGGGAGGTCAGGGCAGAGGGCTGGGGAGATGTGGGGGTGCAGGGCAGAAGGCTGGGTGTTGGGGGGAGGTCAGGGCAGAGGTGTGTGTGGAGGTGCAGGGCAGAAGGCTGGGTGTTGGGGGGAGTTCAGGGCAGAGGGCTGGGGAGATGTGGGGGTGCAGGGCAGAAGGCTGGGTGTTGGGGGGAGGTCAGGGCAGAGGTGTGTGTGGAGGTGCAGGGCAGAAGGCTGGGTGTTGGGGGGAGGTCAGGGCAGAGGTGTGTGTGGAGGTGCAGGGCAGAAGGTTGGGTGTTGGGGGGAGGTCAGGGCAGAGGGCTGGGGAGATGTGGGGGTGCAGGGCAGAAGGCTGGGTGTTGGGGGGAGGTCAGGGCAGAGGTGTGTGTGGAGGTGCAGGGCAGAAGGCTGGGTGTTGGGGGGAGTTCAGGGCAGAGGGCTGGGGAGATGTGGGGGTGCAGGGCAGAAGGCTGGGTGTTGGGGGGAGGTCAGGGCAGAGGGGGGTGTGGAGGTGCAGGGCAGAAGGCTGGGTGTTGGGGGGACTCGAGGTCAGGGCAGAGGGCTGGGGTGTGTGTGGAGGTGCAGGGCAGAAGGCTGGGTGTTGGGGGGAGTTCAGGGCAGAGGGCTGGGGGTGTGTGGGGGTGCAGGGCAGAAGGCTGGGGGTTGGGGGGAGGTCAGGGCAGAGGGCTGGGGGTGTGTGGGGGTGCAGGGCAGAAGGCTGGGTGTTGGGGGGAGTTCAGGGCAGAGGGCTGGGGGGGTGTGGGGGTGCAGGGCAGAAGGCTGGGTGTTGGGGGGAGGCAGCCAAGCTTCCCCCCTCCCCCGTTTCTTCCCCCACCATGGCGCTTTCCGGCCCCTCCGCCCCTCCTCTCACCGGGCAGGCAGCGTGCCACTCAAAATTGGCTCGTGTGCCGTGTTTGGCACACGTGCTCTAGGTTGCCGACCCCTGCCCTAGGAGAATCAGAGCAGCTTGAGCTGAAATAGCGCACATGCTGCAAATTGCTACAAGGTTTCACAATGAGTTTTATCAATTTTACAGACATAAAAAAGAAAATAGGAAAAAGTAGCTAGGGGAAAAGTTTATCGTTTACAAAATAATTGCAATTTCACAAAATTACCTATTTTAAATATTTCAGTGTTCTTAATTATAGCCATATGACTAGAATCACACAGAGTCAGGAAATGCAGTTAAATAAATATGCATGCACTTTCTGGGGAGAGGAGGCACGTTGGAGCTGGCTTTCAAGGAGGTATTCACGGATTTTAGCACCTACCGGAATTTTGCACTCAGTTTCCATTCAGACTGAATGGGAGTTAGGTGCCTAACTCCCTTAGGCTTTTGAAAATCCCAGTGACACCATGACTCAAAACCAGCGAAACTCTTTAATAAATGTCCCTTTCTTCCTCCTGCATCACAATGCAGTCAAGGTACAATGTGCAGATCCGTTGTGAAGATCACCAACATGTTGTATGCTACTGCCATCCTTCTGTACAAAATTATCCTTTCACATCACATCAGAGGAGAATTTTGTCCTCAGTCTCCAAGGCAAATTTATACAAAAATATTTCCTAAAACACGGTTTGGCTGGTATTTTTTCCCCTCCAAAATCATTATCTGTTGACAACTCAGAGAGATTAATAGGATTTGAAAAAGAAAATTTGATCTTGCGATTGTTATAACCTGGCCAGAAAAGGGCCATATGTCCTGCGAGTCATGCATTGCCCTGAGCCCATGTGTGACAGTCCCATTGACTTCACTGGGAGTTCCACCAGAGAGTGTAGCCAAGATTTTCATAAGTAACTAGGGATTTGGGATGCCTCAATTTTCAGATGTCCCACTTGATCCCCCTGAAAGGGGTCTGATTTTCAGAGGGCATATGCCCAGCACTTCCTACCAATCAGCATCTCTGAGGGTTTCTCAAGCCGGACACCCAAAAATGGAGGCATCCAGAATCATTCGTCACTTTTGAAAATCTTGGCTTGAATGTCTGATGTGGCCCCTGGCAAAGAAGTACCATTCTTATGGGAGCTGTGAAAAGCTGCTTCAGCACTTTTTAACCCTTGAGCACCCTTCCCCGGGCTGGGCAGACATCCGAAGCATGGACACTCTGCAAAATAAGAAACTGGAGAGTAGCCATTCAAACAACTTAACATGCAACGCTTTGTCGAGGCAGAGGAAAAGCCTGCTGTTTAGTACATGGACGCAGTAGTATCACTTACAATCGGTGTCGGATATTTCTTCGGTACGTGTTATTCTTCAGGATCTGGAGCTAGAGCCACAAAGGGTATGTCTACACTGCAGCTGGATGTGTTCTTCACAGCTCGGCTTGACGTACATGTGCTGGCTTTGATGGAGCTAGCGCACCAAAATCAGCAGCGTGCACATGGAGACGCGGACAGCGCAACGGGCTAGCTGCCCAAGTACAAGCCCGTCCGAGGTCTGCATTCAGGCAGCTAGTCTGAGCCACTTCCCGTGCTATCGCCACCCCACTGCTATATTTAGCATGCTCATCAAGCAGAGCTAGCGGGTCTTCTCTCCCCGAGCTGGGAATTCCAGCTCCCAGCTGCCGTGCAGACGTACCTTTAGGGTGAAACCTTGACCCCACCGAAATCAATGGCAAAACCCTCATTGACTTCAATGGGACCAGGATTGCAGCCTTGATGCCTGCTCCCTTGCCCTCTTGGCTGGCAGGGGCTTGGAGCACATCCAAGGGAACACGCTTGGTAGGATACTCCTCCCTGTGTTCCTGGATCAGATGGGTGGGTGGGTCCCAACACGCACACTTCGAAGCGAGGAGGGACAGCTAAGAGTGACCCCGCATTGCCCTGCCGGTCCTTCAGCTGCTGCTGTGCATTGGCTCTGTGTGCTCCATGGCACGCGAACAGTGCAGCCCCTCCTTTCAGCCTAGAGAGTAGCGCAGAGCAGGATGGACGAGAATGCTATTTTCACCCTGTGTTTTTCTCACTTTACTTTACAAACCAGGACCCCCCTCAGCTCCTCGGAATGCCATCTCAAATGTTAACGAGACTAGTGTCTTCCTGGAATGGATTCCCCCGGCTGACACCGGTGGAAGGAAAGATGTGTCTTATTATATTGCATGCAAGAAGTGCAGCTCCCACTCGGGGCTGTGTGAGGCGTGTGGCAGTCATGTCAGGTACCTCCCCCAGCAAATCGGCCTGAAAAACACCTCTGTCATGATGGTGGACCTGCTTGCTCATACAAACTATACCTTTGAAATTGAGGCAGTGAACGGAGTGTCCGACCAGAGCCCTGCAGCGCGGCAGTATGTGTCTGTAAATGTAACCACAAATCAGGCAGGTAAGTGGAACTTCAAAAGGGGCTAAGATTCTGGGGTGGGGGGCCCTGGCCATTCTGTGGGGTGGAACTCCCATTGAAATAAGTGGAAGTAGCAAGACTGGGCCTTGAATCCTTCCCTATGCAGGCGGTTGTTGTGTCTCTAATGGTTGAATTTCATTAGAACAGCACAGGTACATGTTTGTAGGTTCAGCAGCCACCCGAGAGGCCATTGATGTGTTGTAACTAATCAAGTCCGTGCCCCGGTAATTAATTTGGATTGCTGATGTGTCAGGCAAAGCATGCGAATGTATCTCGAGGAGAGGAAATAAAAGCACTATTGGGTTACTGCTCACTGCTGATTGACATGGCAGGAAGCCTTCAAGGGTAGCACTGGCAGATGTCAGCATGACACCTGCAAAAACACCTGTTTAATTCAAATAAACAAGTGTCATGGCCCTTAATGAAGTTTATCATTGTCCCCATCACAAAGGCTGCTGCCAGCAGGTCTCCTCTTGGATGAAATAGGTTATTGGGTTGACTTTAGCATTTCATAAACAGCAGTGGAGGTTTCCCTGATGCGCTGAGCTAAATGCACATAAAGATCAATAAATGTAGCGGTAGGTGAGAAGATCAGATATGGACGATCACCACTTTCTGTAAAGAAACACTTCCACCTTGTGAGTTATGCCCAAATCTCCCACTAGTTGTATTAGGAGTTATATACATCGCTGACTCTTTGTGCACTGAGATAAGAATGTACCCACTGTACAGTTATTACCAGATCTTTGGTGGGGAAATCGTAGCCTGTTGGTTTGGGATGATAAATGCAGCTCATGTCAAAAAATAATGGAAGTTATAGCCCTGATTCCCCAGTGTGATATTCTGGATTTACGTCAGCATAACTGCATTGCGATCAGTGGAATCACACTGTAGCAGAACTGGAGTAACATAATGGTAAATTGGGCCCTTTGTGTTTATTTCATTGTGCAGTCTTGAAGCGACAGCTTTATGCTTCCTCTGTTTGATTCAGTATGTGACGTTTGCACAGTCCATTACGCATCCACATAGACATCCTACAGCCCTGTCCAAATTAAATAATAGAGCCAGGAGAATGCACTATTTATGGTTCAACCTTCAGTCCTTATTCAGAAGATGAGCAAGGGCTATTTGCATGAGCTAAAAGTTGCTGGATCTATATATCAAACATTCTCCTGAAAGAGCTTGGAAGTTTAGGTTGCTCCCTGCTGCTTTAGATACATTTAGATGTCAAAGGTTAAAGATACTTTGCACTGGGAGATAGAGCTAGAGGGGGAGATTTTTACAAGTGGGAATTACTCACCTTGACTTTCCATGGGAATTGGACATCTGACTGCTTTGTGCCTTTGAAAAACTCCTTCGTGGCTACCAAACGAGATGTGTACACATAGGAGCCTGTAGTCGTCTTCCCCCCCCCCCCCCCCGCCGCCACAACTGCAGTATACCAGCCGCTCACCCCGAGATCGAAAATGTGTGACCCACCCAGAGAGGCTGTAGGCTTTATACACCTCCAGCTCCCAGTGAACTCAGTGAGAGTTCTCTGTGCCTTAAGATGGCATGGTTGGACACAGTCAGAGATCAAGGGCCTCAGTCTCCATTCTATGACACCCATTGCATGCCAGTATGGAACTCTGCTTGCATAAAACTGGTGGAGTGGGTGAGAGAATCAGACTTCTACTGGGTTGGTATAAGGACTGAACTGGAGGAAAAAAGAACCCTTGCTAGAAGAAATACTGGCCCATGGAAATTAAAAATGGCATGTCATGTTGATAGATATTTACTAAGCAGCATCGCAGATGGATTGCCTGGTGTTGTCCTTTCATTTTTGCTTTGTCAATCCCAAGACCTTGCTAATTTCAGAACTTGAAAAAAATGCACAAACAGCAGGATATTGGCCGCACCAGATGTTTTTTATATATGAAACCTTTGGCAACATACAGTGTGTATCTGGTTTTGGGTTCCTGTAGGGATTGTTTCCTGAAAAAATTTGTTTGTTTCTTAAGTCATTTCTCTCTCTCTCTCTTTTTTTTTTTTTAAACTGGCACCAGTAGTCAGTCTAGCATTTTCAGACTGATGTAATTTTTCTTTCTGACTGCAAGACATGTGTGAACCGTCTCGATTCAAAATTAGATTTGATAGTACAACAAGAAAAATAGCTAGTTCTGTGTGCAAGATGAAAAAAATGTTACAGTAAACTAAGAGATGAAACTGATTAGCTAACTCTGGCTGATCAGTGTATGGAATCCAATAATGATTTTCTGCTGAAGAAGTTGAGTGATTAAATGATTAATTTATGACTGTCTATCAGTATGAAAAACATTGTCACAAACACAATACCATTGCAGTCTCTAGGAGGAGGATAATAAAGGATCGCGCTTTCATGAAACTGTTTATAAGAACTGCTGTACTGGGTCAGACCACTGGTCCGTCTCTGACAGTGGCCAGTACCAGAGCTTCAAGGGGAGTGTACAGAGCAGGGCCAGTGGAGTGATCAGAGGTTTAGGGTCACCCGGAGCATGAGGTTGCATCTCTGGCCATCTTGGCTAACAGTAATTGATGGAGATATCCTGCATAAACGTATCTAGTTCTTTTTTGAACCCTGTTATATTTTTGGCCATCATAACATCCAATGGCAATAAATTCCCCAGGTTAATTGCGCGTGGGGTGAAGAAGTACTTCCTCTTGTTTGTATTAAATCTGTTACCTATTAATGGTGGGAAAGGGTAAATAACACTTCTTCATTCACTTTTTCCACACCCTTCATGATTTTATAGACGTCTATCATATCTCCCCCCCACCCCCACTTAGCATCTCTTTTCTAAGCTGAACAGCCCTAATCTTTTTTTAGTCTCTCCTCATACAGAAGCCATTCCATGCCCTTGATCATCTTTGTTGCCTTTCTCTGAACCTTTTCCAGTTCTCTTATATCCTTTTTGAGAGGGGGCAACAAGAACTGGACACAGTATTCAAGGTGTGAGCGTACGATGGATTTATATAGTGGGAGTATGATATTTTCTGATTTATTTTCTATCCCTTTCCTAATAGTCCTTAACATTTGGTTAGCCTTTTTGACTGCTGCTGTACATTCAGCTGAAGTTTTCAGAGAACCACCCATAATGACTCCAAGATCTCTTTCTTGAGGGGTAACGGCTAATTTAAACCCCGCCATTTTATATGTATAGTTGGGATTATGCTTTCCAATGTGCATTACTTTGCATGTATCAACATTGAATGTCACCAGCCATTTTATTACTCAAGCACCCAGTTTTGTGAGATCCTCCTATAACTCCTCACAGTCAGCTTTGGACTTAACTACACCTCTACCTCGATATAACGCTGTCCTCGGGAGCCCAAAAATCTTACCGCATTATAGGTGAAACCGCATTATACTGAACTTGCTTTGATCCACCGGAGTGCGCAGCCCCGCCCCCCCGGAGCACTGCTTTACCGCGTTCTATCCGAATTCGTGTTATATCGGGTCGCGTTATATCGAGGTAGCGGTGTATATTGAATAATTTTGTATCATCTGCACACTTTTCCACCTCACTGTTCACTTCCTTTCCCAGATCACTAATGAGTATGTTGAACAGCACCGGTTCAAGATATTAAAAAATAGGAGCCTAAAATTAGGTTCTTAAATCCCTTTTTAGAGTCCTATAAAAAAGCCTGGTTTTCCAAAGTGCTGAGTACCAGCTGACTCCCTATTCCTGGAGCAGGCAGCAGAGGACATTAACCATTCAAAGGGAATATGCAGGGTCAGAGGGGTAGAATCATAGAATCTCAGGGTTGGAAGGGACCTCAGGAGGTATCTAGTCCAACCCCCTGCTCAAAGCAGGGCCAATCTCCAGACAGATTTTTGCCCCAGATCCCTACATGGCCCCCTTAAGGATTGAACTCATAACTGTGGGTTTAACAGGCCAATGCTCAAACTACTGAGCTATCCCTCCCCCATGAGAGAGAAGGATAATCTTTAAAAAGCAAACTGGGCCCAAAGTTAGTATTGAAGCACCTTAGGCCCAGACTTTTCATTCCCTGCAGTGCCCTGCCTCATCCTGTAGACGCCTTCTTCTAGAGTGGATGAGGTAGGGGTCCTTCAGCAGGGGTTGGCACCACCATGTGGCACGACGGACACTTGATAAAATTACCGTCCTTAGTGACGAACATTGGGGGATGGGGGATGTCATTCAGTCATTCAATTTTTGGAAAAATTACCATGGACCTCAACATTTTTACCACAGACACGTTGCTGGCCCTGTCCTTCAGAGAACAGTCTTGTTCACTGCATAGCTCAGATCCATTCCCTGGGTGAGGCAGGGGTCCGGGGTGGGGGGGAAACTACTTGTGGTCATGTAATTAAAGGTGGTGTCATAACACATTTGCCCAAGCGTCTGAATTAAGGTTGCATGGACAGTTAGTGCATCATGTATCTAGGTCAGGCAGGATTTGTGCAGAGAAGATCTACAATCTACTTTGAGTGTTCAGTGTTTTTAGTGAGAACCAAACTAGTATGGAGCCTGTGTATTTTTACTCCACGTTGTGGGATTTTCTGGTGGGAGGAGTGTATCAGCATGGCTCTCCCGTAGGGGCTAGAGCTAGCTGGCCCTGATTACAGAACGAGCTATATCTGGGAGAGATCAGGGGGATTGTCCCATAAGGAGCAGCAGAAGGCTATGATGGGGGGTGGGGGGTGTTCAAGAAATGGTGGAGAGGCTACAGAGTGTGAAAGGTTCCTGCAGGGAAGACCCTGAGACCAAGGGAGCTGTGACACTGAAGAGCCGCTGTGAGCTGAAGGTTCCTGCTAGAGACCCCGACTGAAAGAAGCATTTGGGCTGGGAAGCCAGAACCAGACTGCTGAGGAAGCTTCAGCCAGGTAGAGCCTGGGAGTCCTGGGCATAGCTCCTGCTGGAGACCCAAGGACTTGGGCCTGGAAACCAGAGGGGCCGAGGAAGGCTGAGCTCCAGCCAGGTAAAGCGGAGAGACTTTGAGCTGGGACCTAGCTCAGGGAAAGGGCTGGGGACTCCTTAGCTGAAGGGGGAGAGTGACTGAGCTGGGGTTGGGGCTGGAGGGTCAGTATGTAAAGACTCAATAAATGGGACCCCAGGAGGGGACTGTGGTAGTTACCTGTGGACTGTGAGGTAATCAGAGGCCCTGGGAGGAAATGGTATCAGGGCACTGCAGAGGCACCTCTGGCCCTGTTACAGAGGGATATTTAAAGTTAGGAGAATTGCAACTAAAAAAAAACTAACCCGACTAGACTGCTGTATGAGAATCCCTTTGCGCCAATTCAGAGAAATCAGAACCTCTTAACTCACTTTGAACTGGACGGTCCTCGCCCGCGCTGATTGTTTGCTATGGCAGTCGGGCAGTTGCTACAACACTTCGGTCCAAGCGCTCTAAGAGGCGGAATGTGCCAGACAAGCACTGCCCTGCAGAGGGACACCACCCCAGTGGGCGTTTGGGGTTTGTTTGTGCCTCAGGGATGATGTATGGTCTTCCCCCAAACTCCCTGTGGCCCAGTCTGCAGGCTGCACTGTGGCCAGCTTGCTCACTGGGCAAGTGGGGAAGGGAGTGGGGCCACAATCTGCTTTTCCTTTCTCCACTGAGGTGTCTGACACTCTGCAGAGAGGAACAGCCCCTGTGTACCCCTGAGCAGTTGTGGCTGCTTGTTACACAAGCTGCACAAGATGAGACGTTTCCTTGTTCTCCCGGCAGGTCTGTGTAAGGGCCAGCCACCATGCAGTGCTAAGGCCCTGAGTAGGGTTACCATATTTGTACACTGAAAAAGGAGGACACTCCATGGGGCCCCTGGCCCCACTCCAACTCCGCCCCTTCCCCGCCCCCATTCCAACACCTTCCCCACCCAAAGTCCCTGTCCCAACTCCGCCCCCTCTCTGCCCTATTGACCCCCTTCCCCTATTGACCCCCTTCCCCAAATCCCAGCCCCGCCTCCTCCCCTGAGCTCGCCACATTTCCCCTCCCTCCCAGCCACCCGAAACAGCTGCTTCCTCCCCGGGCTCCCACCGCTCTCCAGTCCCTGTGCCCCCGGCCGGGCACTTCCCCCGCGCAGCAGCAGCCGGAGCCAGGGAGCGGGAAGTTGCTTCGGGCCCCGGGCCTGCCCCCGAGCTGGGCATCCCAGCCCCAGCGCACTCCCACCTGCGAGGCTGCACCCCAGCCGCAGGCTCCCTCTCTGGCCAGGCTGGAGCAGAGAAGTGCTGCGTGCGTGGCCCGGGCCTTGCCCCTGGGCTCAGGGGAGCCTCCACCCCACTCCCAGCCGGACCCGGCGAGGCTGCAGCAGCTCAGGCCGGGCGGCTGCGGGAGGCGCTGCAACGCGGGCCCTTCCCGGGTGGGGGAGCTCGGGCTCCCGTGAGCCGCCACCGCGTGCCGAGAAACTTTCCCCTGCGCCGGGACCCGGCAGCAGCTCCGCGGGGGGGAGGCAGCCCCGGCTGCACGGACCACTGGCGGGGGGGCTCCTTGCATGGCCGGGACAGAGGGGGGAGACTGAGGCTCTGCCAGAGCCGCGGGGAGTGCTCGGAGGAGGGAGAAGCAGCCGCGGGTCCCCCGCAGCTACCTGCAGAGACGCCACCGTGGGCGCGGGGTTGCAGCAGCACGGGGGGAGGGGGTTTGTAATCCACAGGCTGAGCGAGCTGACACCCCAAGAGGAGAGGGGGCAGTGGGTAGGGTTATCATACCTCCGTATTTTCCGGACGTTTATATATAAAATCCTCCCGGAGGGTGATTAACAACTAAAAAGCAGGACATGTCCGGGAAAATACGGACGTATGGTAACCCTAGCCCTGAGTGTATCCTACACACCCTCAGACGTGCTGGCAGGTATGCTGCTTGGGCCCTTGGGCAGGCTGGGCCAACTCAGATATAATTCCTCTGGATGGCTCTGGGGTGTCGCTTGGCCTAGAGAGGTTGCCCTGCCATCCTTTCCACAGGCTGCTTCTCACTCACGTTCCCATCCCATCCTCCCCGCTTTCAGCCTGGAAGCAGCGACTCCGCTCCCCAGCGAGGCTCTGGTGCATGGGTGCAAGAGCCGGAGGATTGGTTTGGTGCCCTCCCGCCACCAATGCACCAACTCCAGGCTGGCCAAAGTGTCTTCTACAGCGAGTATAGCTGTACCCAGCGCCATCTCCCTGTCCACAGACGCTGTGCAGTGCCCCTCAGTCAGCCAGTGCACTGGAAGGTGTGCTGCACCTGGGTCCAACTTAGGGAATAATTCAGAGCACATCACTCTTTGAGGAATTGAGCCTCTTCCTTATTCACAAATGGTCTGAGGGCAGCTTATGATTGTCTCATGAATATTCATGCTGTGAAACGCTTTGGCAAATTGTCCCCACGGTGCATTCCTGGCCTGTAGATTGACCATGAGCAGTTAGTTGCCAGTTTTCTATATATAAAATTCAGCTGTGCTGGGGCCTAACCCTATAAGCTGTTACTCAACCGAGCAGCCCCCTGAAATCAGTGGAACTAATGGTGGGAGTAAGACTCCGATGACTAAGGTCTGGGAATATTAGGTCCTTGTTGAGTGATGACTGGTCAACGAGGTTATACTGTCTTTGTTCCCTGATGGAACAAATGTAACTCATGGCATCAGGTTTCAGTGTGAATACTCATGTTTGCAAGTTCAAAATTCGCTTTCCAAAAATAGTCTGTGTTGCTCACTGTTTCGGTGCACGTTCCTGGCTTGCGAGAATGTTCACAGAACGCAAACCCGAAAAGGGGTTGTGAGCACTGCTGTCATTAATTCATTTTGCTGCCCAAGCAAATATTGGGTGAAATTATTTTGAGTTCTTCACCAAGCTTTATGATTAAATAGCACAGTAACTATTAATCCTGATATCTGAGTCCCCCGAGGTCTTCTGCCTCTTCTGATCTTTGCACAAACAGAGCTATTGCCCTGAATTTTTATATAGAGACCTATCATTTGTGATATGTAGGATCAGGACTCCAGGCAGCTCAGAGGTTTTGACATGCATACAGGGTGACAGGCACGCCCACTGTACGTATGTTCACACACATATTGACAGGGATCAACTAAAATGGCTTAAAATCATGCTTGCATTTATCACAGGTGGATTGTTACAAACTTCAAAGCTGTTTTTGTTGTCATGAAAACTCCCTGCTTTTCTTTGGGAAGTTTTAATACCAGTACAATCAGTTATCCACTGGTAATGACCACTATTCAAGATGTTACTGACCAAAAAAAAGGAAAAATAAGAAAATTCCTGCTTGTGTTGGTGACCGCTCAGATGGACCTGTGACATCTGATCTTAATTGTTGTTCTGATTGTCCACTGTGTGACAATCCTACTTCAGACTGATTAGTTTGCTTACATAAAGTATAAGGCATATGGGATGGAATGTTTTTTTGGTCAGAACATGGAAAAGGTCAGAATGGTCATGGACAGAGGTGAAAGTAAGCCGGTATGGTCCGGTACGGCGTACTGGCAAGAGCCGGTATGCCGGACCGGACCAGTTTCCCCAGGCCAGCGATTTAAAGGCCCTGGGGCTCCCGGCAGCAGCCGGAGCCCTGGGCCCTTTAAATCGCCGCCCAAGCTCCGGGGCTCCCAGCTGCCTCTGCAGTTGGTAGCTCCGGTGGTGATTTAAAGGGCCCGGGGCTCCCAGCCGCTGCTACCGCAGCAGAGCCCCGGGTCCTTTAAATCACCGACGGAGCCCCGAGGGCTCCCGGCTGCCACCGCTACTCCAGGGCTTGGGGCTCTGGCGGAGATTTAAAGGGCCCAGGGATTTAAAGGACCGTCTCTTCCGGTTGAGGCCACGCCCCTTCTGGTTGAGGCCCTGCTCAGGACTCCGGCGTACCGGTAAGTCCTTTAAGTTACTTTCACCCCTGGTCATGGAAGATTGGAAATCCTATGTGCCCCATGTTTCAGCCTTATTTGGTATTGATTTCCCTTATCTGTAAGAAAGAAATAGAGAGCTTATTTACTCTTCATGCCTAGAAAGCCAGAGGATTTAACACATATTGAAAACTGCTGTTTAGTTACCTATTCAAACAATGAATTGCGTTGGGCGAGTGGGTATGACTCAAATGAAAGGTTCTATCTATCTGGCATCGCATCACAGTTGTTATCACTTCCCAACTAAAGTAAATGAATGGTTCCTGCTTTTTTTTTTTTTAGTATTATCCAAAGTTAAAGCCGATAAGTATCTTTGAAGATGGAGAAATTCTCATTATGATATAAATTAATCCTACAGCTTTCCCCGCCTCTTATCTGTGACACTGGCTGTATGTCTCCATGGTTTTTAACCTTTTGGAGGCTGCATTGCAAATACTGTACGTCTTCTAGCGATACTATGGGAAGGTGCAGGGCATTATAAAGGAGGAATGTCAGTCTGTATAAATATTCTCTATAGCTTCCATCAAACACTGTATCTAAGCACTTTCAGATAAAATAGATTTGCAAGGTGAGATCTCTAGTGGGCTTCATGGAGTCTTCTGCGCTTCTCCTTTCCCTGGCAGAAGAAAATTCTTCTTAGAAATGTGCCAGCTTGTCATGGTCACACTGTAGTGGATCAGGATTTAACCACACCCAGCTGGCTCACCCGCAAGGTCATGGCAGACATTAAGCCATCTGACTTGACTTTTCAACGTCGTGTTGTAACATGACATGGCTTTGCAGTGACAAGAGATACTGAAAGGGTTGCATGTACTTTATTGATATTAATGGCTACATTTCTCCACCATTTTTAATGACAGGCAGTGGGCATGCCGGCTTGAACACTTGCAAAGCACATTCTGGAATTAGGTCAGCTGTTCCAAAGCCCATGCTAGTCTTGAGCGTCAGAGCACCAAGCTGCACTTGAGGTCAGGCTGATAACAGGTTCGGCCTTGTGAGGGGGTGGGGGGGACATATGCATGGTGGATTGGTAGGTCCCCACCAGCCTCCTGCTGCAGAAGTGGATGCCACTCTGAATCCGACTGTTCGGTCTTTATCACTTTGTGTTTTCAAAGCTGTTTTTTCAACAAAAAGATCTGTATGCTTTTTGTACTTAACAAAAGCAGAGTTTCTCTTTTATGTTTCTAGTACCCCATATCAGAGGGGCCCGAGACCATGGGCTTCTTGACACCCCAGTACTGGCTCTGGCTGCTTAAAGGGGGAGAACAGGGCCACCCCAAGATACAGGAGAACCTGATTTTCTGTGATTTGTTTCTGCCCCTTCGAGGCCAGGATAGTGATGAGAACGGTGTCCTAGCTGACGTGGATGAACGCCAAGTAGCCACATTAGCTGAGGGATCCGGCAGCCAGCACAGCCAATTTGGAAACCTGCCCAGGTCACTGTTGAGCACTGTGTCTTTCTCTGTCTGAAAAAGTATGAGATGCAGTATCAACTGGGCTGCTGGCAAGAGTCCTGATCCTCTATCCCAACTCCAACAACATAGACTGGGCAACGTGGCTGGAGAAAGAGGGAGTTTCAGCACATTTATCCTTAGTTGTTAGGCTTTTCTTGGCTCTGAACACCAACCCAGCACAGGTTGGCGAGACACCTACAATGTACATCTTGTTATAATCTTATGTCAAAAACTGTGTGCGCTTGGAGTGGGTAGACACCATGTAGAGGGCTGCAGCCCTGTGAAAATTATACTACATGGGGAAACGTGTTTGTAACGGTGATGAAGGCAGCATCCTCAGCTCTGCGGGTGTGTCTGTGTGCGCACACATGTCCAGTGAGTATATTTTCTGACTTTGCCACTGAAAAACATCTCGGTGAAGTCCAGTAAAGTTCAGGGATGGCTCGCCTTGCATGCCTGAGTGTCTTCACTCAGCCTGGCAGGGAATTTCAAACAGGGAATCTTCTCTAAGTAGAGCGTATAGCATAAGCACTCTACCCAAAGGTCTCAGACAAGAAACGAGACCTGGATTTGCGTCTTGCTATGTCTTTAAATGCAACCACTCTTGCTCATTTCACCCACCACCAGGAAGTGGCAGTTGTTTCACCAGTGCTAGAATTGGTGGGGAAATGTTCTGTCCCCAGTAAAAGGGATGATATTCCCTTCCATTTTCACATCATTTTTGTTTTCATTTCCCCCACTTTTCTTTCATTTTAATAACAAGGCACAGTTGTGTGGCATAAACATCTCTAAGCCAACAGTGCTTTACACTGGTTTTAAAAAAAAGGTGTTGAAGAAGGACTTTTCATCCAAATGAAAGTGTGCATTTATATTTAGGCAGAAACACCTGAGGGTTCCCGTTGGCTCAGTTGCTGGATGTCTATCACTACAAAGAGCTGGGACTGATTCTTATGTACACTAAAGTTCTTTCTCCAGTGCCGGGGTGTAAAAGAGTTTTTCTGGAAAGGAGAAACAGACCCCGCTGTTAAATTCAGCGACAGTGTCCCTTCTAGTTTTGGCTGCACACTGGATGCAAATTGGTCAGAATTTAGGTGTAAGTAACACTTACTTGGTTTGTAACTTTTCATTTTACTAGCTTATTGCTCCCCCTCCTCCCCCCTGTGACTAGGGTGACCAGACAGCAAGTGTGAAAAATTGGGATGGGGGTGGGGGGTAATAGGAGCCTATATAAGAAAAAGACCCAAAAATCGGGACTGTCCCTATAAAACCGGGACATCTGGTCACCCTGTCTGCGACCCTGAAGAATTTCTATTCTTTCTCTTTAATTTTCTTAGCTATATGAACAGAATATTTTTTTTAAAGTAGACTAATGGAGGAAGATGAAATAAATTACACAAAGATCCTTAAGGATGGAGCTCAGTTGTTGTGTTTTTCCAGCAATAATTTTGTTTTTCTTTTCCAATGAGAATGATATGGTCATTTACTCTTCAGATGGGATTTTCAGAAGCGCTCTGCATTGGCTTAATTGTTCCCATGGAGGTCAGTGGGAGTTTTCCCATTAACTTTAGTGAGAACAGTTACAGCAGCATGGAGTGCTTTTGAAAATAGCCTCCTGTCATCTTCACACTTTGCCTGTGGCTAGATCCGAGCCTCACTGAAGATAATGGAAAGATTCTCATTGATGTCAGTGTTCTTAGGATCAAGCCCTTAGTCCTTGTGTTTTTTAAGGGGGGGGGAGGGGAGATATTTTCATTTATAGATTGAATTGTGCATGTTGATGTTTAACCTCAATGAACACAGTTCATAAGCACATAGAATCACATATTCTTAAGCTGCGCACACAAACACATGCACAACAGAAATAGAAACATACATATATGAGGTAAAATCCTGACTCCATTGAAGTCAATGGCAAAACTCCCATTGACTTCAATGGGGCCAGGATTTCACTTGTGATTTTTATGAAGGCTTATCCTATATAATCAGAGGAATAGAGAAATGGAGGTACCGATTGTGTCAAACAAAGCCTAAAATCTAGCGACACACAAACAACTGTTATATGGAATCACTTGCAATGCCTGTATCCATTCTGCACATAAAATCTTCATCACCAGCCATCCTATTCCTAAGTCGCATGTTTATCCCAGCCCAGATGGCTGGATGTCTGCTACCAAATGAATTATGGATCAGTTGAATATTTTATAGTTTTATTTATAACTCCCTTGTGGGTAATTGTTGCTTTCTCTTAGTTTGTTATCAGGCTTTCTATAATACTCAGAATGGTAGAAACATGTAATGCATTTCAACAGTAAAAGAATTCCTCGGAATGGGGGAACTTTCTGATCAGAATATTATCATCAGTTTAGATCATTTTTATTCTTACAGTAGGTGATTCTACGCACTCATTGCTATATGAACACATTAAAGGATAAAATAAAAATGTTGCATATATTTGAAGAAAGACTATTTAATTATGACATGAAATTAAAATGTCTTATTTATAGCTATAAATAAACACAGCATGTAACAAAAAAAAAAGACATCGAAGTTCCCATCCTTACAATTAGACGCTAGTGATTAGATTCAATTTATGACTTAAATCCTGTGTGGTGCGATATTATATGAATTTTATTCCCCCTTTCCTCTCCTGCTAGTTGCTAGTTAAACCCCATGTTCCGCGAAGGAAGGAGCCTGACCTAAAGCCAAGTGAAGTCAATGACTTCCATTGACTTCAATGACTTTTAGGTCAGGCCCTAAATGAAGAGGCCCTAATCCTGCAACTTGTTGCACATGGACGGACTCCTGTGTAGAACATGCTACCCCACTGAAATTAGTCAGGCTCTGCCCAGGCCTTAAAACTTGGTTTGTAACTCTTCTTTTTCCCACCTTATTGCGCCATTCCTCTAACAACCACTCTCTTGCTTTCCCATAGTGCTGTATCGATCTCTGTTGCTGTGTCTTGTTTGAGCCCGGTATCAATCAGGGCACCACAGAAATTAGTAGAGTGATGGGTGGAAGTGGCAGGTACAAGAGCAGATTGCAGTTGACTTAGGAAAAATAGAAATATGCCATGTAGCTTTATGTACCATGTCCATGCAAAGTACATCCAAATCCTGATACGTTTGGTATGGCTGTAGCTTCTGTGATTGCTTGTGGAATAGGAGACTAACCATGGCACCAGTCTTTGTGTGCAGCCTGTGTGAACTCTGTCTCCCTCTGCTGGTGATGCTGCTCACAACTTATCAAACAGAGTATGGTCCTGATTCTGTGTAAGGTACCTAAGCACAAGCGTAACTTTCAGCACATGAGTAGCATTGACTTCAATGGAACTACTGACAGATTTAAAATTATGCATGTGCTTTAGTATCTTGTTGAATCAGGGACGAACTCTCCTGGTCGTTATCTACCATTTACTTTTTTCCACCAAGATACACTTAATTATTAAGAGTATTTTAGAGGGTTAGAAAAATGTTATTGGATGATCATTTATTTTCCTCCCTACTCTGACATTCCCTTTCTTGGGGAGTCACATTTCAGCTCGACTGTAAAGGTTTAAAGATGCCTGTTCCACAGAAGTACATTGATACTACAGTATACTAAAAAAACCCAGCGAAGCAAAAAAGCAAACCTTCTGAAATACTGTTTGTGCCATTGGTATTTATCCGTGAGTTCCAGCAAAGGATCAGTACAATGGATAAGAAGGTGCCAGTTAGTATTTTATTTGAACATGCTGCCCCTCATCCGTTCAACTGGAAGGCCTGAAACAAATCATTTCAAAGTTTGGAAAAATGGGAAAGAGCCAGGAAACAAACAAGTATATTTCATTCACAGCTGCATTTCCACAGAGCAGGATTGAGTACTATGTCTAGATCAGCTACGCCTACATCTGTACAGCTGAGATCAATGGGAATGCTCATGTGCGTAGCTAAGCAAGGGCGTAAGTGCTTCACTGGATCAGGTCAGAGCATGCAGCATCTTGCATGTTTGAGACAAATTTTACAGCTGGCTTTAAACAGGGTACAAGAAGAAGGGTTAAGACAGCCACTGCTTCCCATGTAGATACACTTGTGTCCTTCCAGAGAGACAAGACAGCATGGCTGTGGGAATTACAGAAGGACTCAGCATTAGCCCCGCCCTCGATTCTGTGGAAGCAATGGTAAACTTCCTGTTGACTTCAATGGGAGCAGAAATCCCACACCAGCCACCAGATTTTCAAAGGTGCTTGCCCACAACTGGGGCCAGATTTTCAGAAGAGCTCAGCACCCAAACAGTGTCCCAGTGAGAGCTGCTGGGTGCTGAGAAAGTTTGAAAATCTGGTCCCAGTTTTGATGCTGAACACTTGAAAATGTGGCCCTGAACTGTGTGGTGGAGTGGAGTGGAGGCTGCCTGCTCTCCCAGGCAGTTATACACCACAGAAGTATGTACACATTAGCATGGTTTTGGTTTGCTTTCCTCTGTGCTGCGTAATGCAGAGCCCTGCGTCGTCTTTGGCAGAGAGAACCGAAGCTGCCATTGTGACGCTTCTTGGCGCACCCAGGGCTTTGAGTCACCTCCCTGCAGTGTGACGGAGGCTTGCTCTTGTCAGCTGGGTGTTCGCTCCCTCTCGTCACCAGCCTGTCAGCTGCTCAAGCGCTCTCCTCTGGGCTATACCCGCCCTGCCTCTTGACAATAGATGTGCCCCAGCCCCCAGCTCCTTTCAGAGTGTTCCCCTGGGATACCCACAGAATCCCACATCCTCCGTTCCCAAGGGAGCAACAGCCCCCAGTTTAACCGTAGTCCCCCACTCCTCTGTCACACACAGCACATGAGTTCAAATATAAGAAAACAAAAGGAAATCTGTTGGAGGAAAGAACAGTGATTCAAATAGAAACAAGTGAGTGATGGAAACAATTGGTTACATCCAAAACAAAATCACAAACCACAACCTAGGCCCCACCCTTTCCTAGCTAAGGAAGTAGTTTAATATCCAAGGTTCAGTCTTTTGCCGCGTTTTCTAGCCCCAAGGAGCCAGGGCCCCCGGATCCTCCCTACTCACTAAGGTACCTCCTCAGTAGATGGATGCACAGGGTCTTTTCCCACCCTGTGCCGTACTGAATCAGTTTTTTGTCTTGATGCACTGATGGCAATCCCCTCGCTGCTCTGTCATTCCTCTTCACTTCGAAGGGGTCTCGGTGCTCTTAGTTTTGTGGATAGTTTTCCTCTGACTTCTGTGAGTTGGTGCAAAGGTGGACATGATGTGCTAGCCATGGAGGGGTGACAACTCCCTCACACTTGCGTGGGCCATCGCTGAGTGATATGATTCGCTAGTGACTCACTTTCACCCCAAGAGCAGAAGGGCATAGTTTTCAGTATAGTTACATTATTCCTTCACTATTACCCGCACACACCTCTCACAATGATAACAAGTATTGGAAAGTCGCAGGCTTTCATCAGAGACCTCTCATGCTGCCCTTTCTGAATAGAGACCATGAAAGTGGGGTATTAGGTGTAGTTAGTTTGTTATGTCTGAGCTAGGAGTTGCTGGTTGGCACCAGGCTCTGTGCCACAGCCTCAAAAGGAAAATCGCAAGATTTTGGTGGTGAATACCATGAAGCCGCAATGCAGGGCACCGGCAATGAAGCTGAGTTACTCCTCCTCTATACACACTTGTACCCATTAACAGGAATTTCCTTTCTTGCTGTGCCAGGTTGGTATTGGCATTGCTAAGACAGTCAACTTCGCTGTCACTGCTTTCAAGGGAATTTGCATAGCAATTACTCATCTTGCCAGTTAAATATTTGGAAGAATATTCTTGCAAACACTATTGGAATTACATCTCCACTCAGTCGAGCTCATGACTCATTCCAGCAGGTGAGAGCAGGGCGACTGCTCTAGTCGGTATTCCTGAAAGAGACGAAAGGAGAGAATGTTGACATAACATAAAAGAAAGGATCTGGGCTTCCCCTGCCCCTTTTGGTCTCTGTGGCTTTTCAGGGCGCTACGTGAAACTTGTTAATAGTTCACATCTTTCCAACTGTTTCAAACCACGGATAGAAATGTGTGCTCGGCTGAGTGGATTATTAATTGCACTCACACCACAGTCATTTTTCATACTGTTAGCTCAGGTTGTTACCGTGGCCACGTCTGCGCTTCCAACCTCTCTCTCTGTCATGTCCAGGACTATATATTTTCCAAAAATATGCTCCTGCCTTGCGTATTGCAAACATGCTGCTGTGTGCTTGGTTTAGTTCGAGTGTATTTGGGGATGCTTGCAAGGGGTAGTATTTAAGGGCCAGATTTCTGAAGGTATTTAGGCATTGCTGCCCCAACATTGCAATGCCTGATATAGGAGCCTAAATCTCATTTTCAAATGGGGTTTAGGTGCTTAGGAGCCAAAATCCCATTGACAGTTGATGGGATTTAGGCTCCTAAGTGCATAAATCTTTTTGAAAATGAGATTTGGGCTCCTAAATTAGTGAGGTGTTTCAATGCCGAGCACAGCAATGCCTAAATACCGTCAAAAACCTGGGCCTAAGAGCATAAAACCAGAGAGCAAAACCACGTGTGCAGGCATGGCGTGCCAGCCTTCTAATTAAGCAGTCAGGGGCATTGCCAGCATAGAGACACAAACTCTACTCCGAAACTCCAGTGACAAATGCAGCCTCCTCCAGAGCACCTCTACTTAAAAAAAACCCCACATCAAGTAGCCACTGATGATGTAAATTATAGATCATACAGAATGAGGTGAATCAGGCTGAAAACAGAGCAGACACATTGTTTCCAGGTCTGATCCACTGGCACATGTTATATATTTGAGCTGTGTGGCATTCACCAAACGTAGTAGTGGTCATGAGCCCCAGCACAGCAGGGCTGCCCCAGTTACACTACATGGGGAATGGCAGATTAATCAGATCAGGTGAGTAGGGGCATTTGCACACCCTGCACGCCATGGAGATGGGCTTTGCAGAGCTCAGCATGTAGGAGGCATCTGGGAGAAGGCATGTGGATGGTCACTATCATGGATTCAGGGCCTGGCTTTCCTGGGGAAATTTTCTAATCAGTTTTCAAAGTAGTTCAGCTAAGCTGATTTCAAAGCAGGTTACAGCCACAGCTCAGATCTGGTTTAATGCAGCCGGAGCTGTTTTTACTGAACTGGCTTCAAGGTCACCACAAGGGTAAACATAAAAATGGTATGCTACTAAAAACAGTCTAATGGATCAGGCACTGGACTTGGATTTAGGACATCTGGATTCTGTTCCCAGCTCTGCCCCTGATCTATTGTGTGATCTTAGGCAAGTCACTTCACTTCTCTGTGCCTTGATTTTTCTGTCTGCCTTGTCGGTTCAGACTGTAAGCTCTTCAGCTAGGGCTTTCTCTTACTATAGATTTGAACAGTCCCGTGCACAAAGGGTCCACTCGCTGCTACTATAATACAGTTCATCACAATAGTTTCATTTATAGTATTTGTTGGACTAAAGTAATGTAAATAGATTATGGAAAAATATTTTACAGGGAATGTTTGTACTCTGTTTGCTCTCTGCAACCTTTTTTTTTGGCGATAGTCACAGCTGCCTACCAGCTCTCCTGACCCTTCCTTTTAAGGCATTGGGATGACAAGAAAGTGTTTCTTGTAAGTAAAGTCTCTGCCCTTCATAACCATAGTGGAGTGTACTGAATTCCGTATGTTTGGTCGATGAACTCTGCCTTGTCTGCAAAAAACAGATCCATTACCCGTTAGAACTGTGTCCAGTTCAAGGGCTTGCGAACTCCCGCGCTTTGATGATAAAGTGTAACTCAATCCCAACCATATGATCTCCTACCCAAAGAGAGAGTGTTTTGCTACTGTGTCAGTAAATACATTCCGTTTATTCCGCCTTTGGCAGTAATCGTATTCAGAACATCCTGGCAACCGTTCATCGATGAGGGGCCAAAAACAGCACTTAACAAAATCAAAAGATAAGCAGTAATGAAGTGCTGAAGACTCTGACGCTGTTTACTCTAGAGAGCTGCCCAAAGATTTCAGTTGCTTCTGGTCTTTTTTAACTTTTGAACCCTGACAATGGGCTCCGAAACGGTCGGTACCAGGGGAAAGGAGAGGAAGGCTGGTCCAGGGGTTAGAGTGCTAAGCTGGAACTTGGGAGACGTAGGATAAATTCATGTACTGGTTGTGAGCTGCTCAGATACTCTGGTAATAGGACCTCATACCTTCCATGGGAAGCCTTTTCTACAGGGCACTGATTTCAGTCCAGCACGGCTCCCTTTACCTTTCTTAAAAGGTGAGAGTGACATGACTGGTGACAGTCAGGGCCGGTGCTACCATTAAGGCAAACTAGGCGGTTGCCTAGGGCGCCAAGATTTGGGGGCGCCAAAAAGCAGTGCCCCCATTTTTTTACAGCGTTCCTACGCCCCCTCCCCGAGCGCGCGGTTGCCTCTCCACTTCTTCTGCCTCCCAGGCTTGCGGCACCAAACAGCTGATTGAGCGGGGGCGGCGTGCTCGGGGAGGAGGCGGAGCAGAGGTGAGCTGGGGTGGGGAGCTGCCGCACGGCTCCCCGGGCCGGGGGGAGCTGCCGCGGGGGGGGGCGCCTCAGGGCAGAGGGGGGGAGCTGCCGCAGGGGGGGTGCCTCAGGGTGGAGGGGGGACTGGGGGGGGGCAAGGTGGAAGTTTCGCCTAGGGCGTGAAACTTCCTTGCACCGGCCTTGGTGACAGTGGTATCTTATCACCAGAAATCATCCCGTGCTTCATAGGCCAGAGTGGGGCAGCTAAGGGCCTGGCTCCATTGTAGTCTCTCAGTGTGGCATTAAAGCGTCAGCGTCAGCATTGCTGCCCGCACCATTTATTTTGGACTGGACTGTGACTTGGGCTAAACATCTGTGCAGGGCAGGACGGGAGAGGAAAAAATCCCCTCCTCTCCTTGGGTGGGATGCCCAGAGCTGGCACTGGGCACCGATGGCTGAGAAGGTGCTGTGTTCCCACCCTCCCTCATGCACCAGCCAGCTAGTTCAGCCGAACTGGCACACTGCAGGGTGCCATAACTTGTTGCCGCAGCAGATTACAACCCCAAAGACTCAAAGAGCCAGGCAGGGGGAATGACATCTCTGAAGGGAGTCACCAAGTCACATTAGTCTCCTAGGGTTGCCAACTTTCTAATCGCACAAAACTGAACACCCTAGCCCCTCCCCTTTCCTGAGGCCACACCCCCGTCCCTTCCCCGAGGCCCTGCCCACCACTCACTACATTCCTCCTACCTCGGTGGCTCGCTTTCCCCCACCCTCACTCACTTTCACTAGGCTGGGGCAGAGGGTTGGGGTGTGGGAGGGGGTGAGGGCTCTGGGGTGAGGCCAGGGATGAGGGGTTTGGGGAGCAGGAGGGGGCTCTGGGTTTGAGGGGGGGCTCAGGGCTGGGATAGGGGGTTGGGGCTCAGGGTTGGGGCACGGGCTTATCTTGGGTGGCTCCCAGTCAGTGGTGCAGTGGGGGGGCTAAGGCACACGTTCTGCCTGTCCTGGCTCTGCGCTGTGCCCCAGAAGCGGCCAGCAGGTCCGGCTCCCAGGCGGAGGCCTGGCAGGCAGCTCGGTGCACTGCTCTCACCCTCAGGCACCACCCCCACAGCTCCCATTGGCCGCAGTTCCCGGCCACTGGGAGTGCAGAGCCGGTGCTCGGGGTGTGGGCAGCCCATGGAGCTCCGTGGCTCCTCCCTCCCCCCACCTAGAAGCTGGACCTGCTGACGGCTTCCGGGGCACAGCGTGGTGCCAGGACAGATAGGAACTAGCCTGCCTTAGCCCCACAGCGCTGCCAACTGGACTTTTAATGGCCTGGTCGGCCGTGCTGACCGGAGCCGCCAGGGTGCCTTTTCGACCGAGTGTTCCAGTCGAAAACCGGACCCCTGGTCCCCCTATCCCCCGGGGCTATTCCTGGGATGCTGCAGCTCACACAGGGCTGTGCCTGAGGGTACAATGTAGCCGTTCATATGAAGGGGTTTTATCACTTGTCTTTATGAGAGTGAGAGAGAGAGTTAAGCACCCTAAGGTTCATTCCACACCCTGTGGCGGCTAACGGATTGTGAATCTCAAGATGTGCCTCAGTCGAACTTTTCCATTGCTGCCATTCGGTCTAGTCAGGAGCACTTGCCTCACAAAGAGAAGAAGGAACTTCTCACAGCCCAAAGCCTAGAGGCCAGCTGTTCTGTTTACAGGGCCTCCTTTCAGTCCCTGGACACCCCTCCACACCCTCTAGGGCCCATCACAGGCTTTGAAGTACCATTAGAGGGTCTTCGGTATGGGGTTGAGTTTCATTGTTCAGGTCTCAGTCATTTACACTGAATGGAAAAGAATGTTTCTCACATGCATGAATAAGCTCTCTAGATTGCACCAAATAATCCACCTTAAAGGCAGGTAAAGGTGCTTTTATTTCAATACAAGACGGAAGGCGGAAAGAAGCAAAAACGAAACCTGGCAGCTACAATATTGAACTCTACCCAGAACCGCACTGACTTTATTTGAGTGCTGAGTTTTGTTCAGTGATTAGAAAATGGATAAATCGGCTGAAAGAAACGAGTAGATTGTGGGAAGAAGTGTGTGTGTGGGGGGGGAAGGGGTGACTTTAATTTTGCTGAAGACAGAAAGACAGATTAATTTCTCAATCCCGAACCATGTGCGAATGGATATTTTAGTTCAGATTCCATCAAGGTTTGATGAGATCTGCTTGAAGATTTTAATAGTTAGTTGGGGGGAAAAGGTGCACTTGCTGGCAATATTTATGAGCTCTTTAATTACATTTCACAGGCTGAGTTCCAATTATAAAAAAAATAAAAAAAAGATGTACTGCGTGTGTTAAAAGCATGGTGATAAATCTGGGGCTAAGGAGTATGGTAAACAATCTTGCTGCTCATAATGGCATCATTTGCACACTTCTATTTTTAGGTGTTTATTTCCTTTTACCCTCCCCAAGAGCACGTTGCTCATAAAGGGGTCAGATGCAAGCTTTCTTTATTCATTTTAAAAGAGTCAGGGAAAGATCATTTGCAATCACTGCACTACGGTGCTACTACTTTCTGTGTTGTAAAATAGCAGTCCAGAAAAGGCAGACACAGACATATCACGACATCTGTCTCCCCACTTGCATGGCTGGTGTCAATATATTGTCATTATTGGGGTATTTGTTATTCAGTAGAACAGTTTTAACACTATGGTTTCCCTGTCCTGGACATTGGTTACCTTGTTATAATCTCATGCAGTAGGTTTCTTACCCATATGAGATGAGAGCTTATCATTTCAATGTCAGGAAGTAACTTTGGGATGGGAGTTTAAAAAAGCGTTCAGGGTTTGTGTAACTTTGCTCCCATTGGAATCAAGGGGAGCTTTATTGTTGGCATCAGTGGCAAGCAGCGTTAGAGTAATATCAATTTCTTTTTTGAAAAATCTACCTTTTGCTTCCTTTCCTGTAGAGCTCAGTGACTGACTGAAGTTTCTTTATTGTATTATAACTTTTACACTTAGAGTGGCTGCTGTTAGAATCTCCATAGTTGAGGTGTGTAAGTGATTCACTATGCCTCATTACTTTGGTATTCTGTATATTAGTAATATCCGGCTCATATGTAACATATTTCAATTCTGTAGACCTCACGGTGCTTTCCAAAGGAGGTCACTGACATTACCCCCATTTTACAGATGGGGAAACTGAGGCAAATAGCAGGGATATCACTTGTCCATCATCACTCAATAGACCAGTGGCAGAGCTGGGGATAGAACCTAGGTCTCCAGACTCCCAGTCCACTGTTAGGGAATACCCCAAATACTGCAATATCCTTCATTAGAGTAAAGGTAAACCTGGAAATCATTGAATGACACACACTGAAACACCAGCTGGGGGTAACAGGAATTAGCTACTAAGGTAAAGCAATGTTACTTCTCATTCAGATAACATCACTCAACTGTCTGTAATGGGCCACTCTCTTACCACTTCAAAAGTTATTTTTCCTCCCTCGGTATCCTGCTGTTAATTGATTTATCTCCTTAGACTGACCTCACACTTGGTAAAGCAACTCCCATCCTTTCATGTATTTATACCTGCTCCTGTATTTTCCACTGCATGCATCTGACGAAGTGGGCTCTAGCTCACGAAAGCGTATTCCCAAATCAATGTGTTAGTCTCTAAGGTGCCACAAGGACTCCTCGTTGGTTTTCTGTTCAGTCGTTGGGGATCTGGAGGAGGTGCTATGCTCTAGCATTAATTAAGAGAAAGGGTAGCAGCATAATTTAATAGCAGTTCAACAGTTCGGGTGAAATCCTGGCCCCATTGAAATCAGTGGGAATTTATCTATTAACTTCAGTGGAGCCAGGAACTCACCTCTGAAACTTAAATGAATCTAAGCAGCAACTCCCTTTTCTTTGGTACAGTCAAACCCATCATCTTTGTTTATTGAAAAGAATGTCCGTAGTAAGATAAAATGGAGTATAACTGCCAGGTTCTCATCTGGCAGTTACTATAATGGAATCATCTTAATGCCATTAAAGAAAAAGGCCTAGCTGTGTGCAGGAAGTGTATATTGATCATGGAACCTGGCACTGTAGGCTGTTAAAAACCCTGCATGTTGCCCATAGATTACTCTAGTTCAGTGGTTCCCAAACTGGGGTTCGAGAACCCCTGGGGGTTCATGAAAAGTTACAGGGGTTCTCGGAAAAAAATTCCCTAATGATGGACAGAGCTGTCCCTAGGGACCCAGGGCAGCACAGGTCCAGCAGCCCGGAGCCCCTGGACTTCCAAGAGCTAAGAGGATCAAAGCAAGCGTATCTATCACACTGAGGCAATTAAACTTCAAGACTTCTTATAAGAAATGGAAAGGGAGGTGGATATTTTTTGCTGTTTTTAAAATTAAATAGGCAGCTAGTATTGTTTTTAAAATTATTATGATGAACAAGTTTAAGCTTTGTTGTAACGTGCCTTGTTTGTCTGGACTGCTCAAGACCTGAATGCTTGTGTAGGAGGAACTCTTTGAGTTGGCTTCTTAAATACCTTTCTGCTGTTTCACATCTGATACTCCTTGATGAAACATAGGAGCCTTGTCTTATAACAGGCTTATTCAAAGTGATACAAGCTACGAAAGTGAGATCTTGAAAGAGTGTTGCCATTTTCATAATGTAATAAAAATACTGTAATGATAAATAAGAACATAAGAATGGCCCTACTGGGTCAGACCAAGGGTCCATGTAGCCCAGTATCCTGTCTTCCAACAGTGGCCAGTGCCAGGTACCCTAGAGGGAATGAACAGAACAGGTCATCATCAAGTGATCCATCCCCTGTCGCTCATTCCCAGCTTCTGGCAACAGAGGCCAGGGACACTTAATAATAATTAGTGTGCAATATGCATGTCATAAAAACAAATTTTATATTGCCAAGATCACTGCTTTTATAATTTATACTCAGAGTAGACGAGAAAATCCCTGGTAATATTCATTTTTAGGAGGGGGTTGGCGAGACTTGACATTTTAGTGAAAGGGGTTCACAGGTTGTTAAAGTTTGGGAACCACTGCTCTAGTTTAGAATCTGTATAAGCCTGCCAGAACGGTGTTCCTTTCATCTGGTCAGATGTCTGAACAAGTGATAGGAGAGGGCTCACACAGGCAATAAACATCTATAGCACTGCTGAATTTGAAGGCTGCTGGCTCATAAGCTATGGTGTTTATGCAGTTCGGTGGTTTCCCCTCGTTTTGCTGCAGTATTCGCTACTGTATGTTTTATAAACAGAAAAGAAATCAGTCAGGGTTCGGGTAGGGGGGGAGCCAAGTTCACTTCCATTTGAGCTCAGTTGTGCATGATATTCCCACACACCATAATCAGTGGATAGAAACGTCGACCGCTGGGCATGATTTGTCTGTAAGAAACGCACCTATCAAATAATTCAGATCACACGAGGAAGGCATAAAACACAACACACATGAAAGGAGAGGATTGAAGATAGGGATTGTCTACATTTTATTGTCAGGGCATCGAACCATGAGTGAAAGAAGCTTATTAGAGAAATAGGCAGGACTGAAAACTGTGGGCTAGGAGTAATAGAGAAGCAACTGGACAGTGGCGAGGAATTTCCTATAAAAGAATCGCATCAGTAATTCAGCAGCAGTGAGAGGGTTTTTTTTTTTTAATCTGTTTAATTAATATCTCAGAGGGTTCCGGGTTTAGCTAGAGGATAGAAAGGTGACAACAATTGTAACATCCGATGGTGATAAGGTGATAACCTGTGCCTGCCCATGCATATCTGATTTTTATGGAGCACTTTACATCCATAGATTGTGAAGCGCTTTGCAAGAGAAGCAAGTGCTAGCATCCACATTTTATATATGGGGAAACTGAGGCACAGAGCAGTGAAGTGACTTGCCTAAGGTCATCCAGAAAAGCAGTGGCAGAGCAGGGAAGAGAATCTAGGTCTACGGACTCCCAGTTTAGTGCCCTACCCACAGGAACCAAAATGCCTCTGAAATTAAGTTTCCGCCATATAGTTACCCCAGTTTCTTTGTCTCCCCACATCTTCCATGACCCATCATGTGCCTGCTCTACCTTGGAAATACCTACCCAGCTGCTGGTAGTTTGTTTACATACTTGCACACACGTGCACTCACACAGTCTCCTGAATATTCTGAAAACAGGAGTTTAATGTGGGCATGAAGCAAAGTCTTCCTGCCTCATCAAGGCGAAGAGATGGTATATGCCTTATTCCGATTGTACAAGTCTTTCAGGGTTGAGTTCAGAAAGGGCAAAGAAAACTACTTGTACACTAATTGAGGCCAGGGCAATTGGTTTTGATGGCCTTTTGTGGACATTTTGTTAGTTGTTTAGGCTGATTTACGACCCAGAGGTATATATTACACTACACTTTTTCAAAATGGACGAAATTCTTCTCTCAGTTACATGGTGGCTGCTCCCGCTGAAATGAGTAAGAGTTGGCACCCCTGGAAGAGAGAGGAGGATACGGCCTACTGTCTAAAGTTGATTTAAAACCATTCCTGACATTTTCTCAATGCCTGCACAGCTGTTTGCTCACATTCCAGTGGTCCTGGAATTTTTTCTTCCCTATTCTTCTTTATTGCTTCTCGTGGACTTTCAAAAACTGCCCCGGCCTGGTTTACCAAAGGATGTCGCTTTTGATTTTCACTCCTTTTTTATTTCAATTCCTGTTGTCAGGCTGCTTTTTGCCACCATTTCATGAGAAGCCATTTGCAGCTGTTTTGTTACTTGGACACACAGAGTGTATTGGCACCTCATCTTGCTGCGAGGGAGAGCAGTGAACTCAGGATACTCAGTCACTGAAGTACTTTTAGTCCCTGCAGCTTAATACAGTAACTATCCTTGGTCTAATTAGTGAACAGACTGGTCCAAAGAATTAAAACAGTGAGACAACTATATACCAAGACAGCTATGTACCAGTGAGAGAGTCACATTCCTTGCCAAGAGAAGACAGCAGGAAAGATATAAAGTGCAACCATCATTTTAAATGCTGCCCCCAGACATGAAAAGCCCTGTTCCCAATTCACATGAAAGACACCACCACCTTTTCAGTAGTTCCAGCAGTTTTAAAATGAAAGCAGCACCCAAATGGTACCACTTGGAAACTCTGCTTTATGGTCCAAATTTACATAGGAGCAGCCATTGGTGGAAAACGCAGTGATTGTAATAGCACTTTCCTTGAAATATACGGCAAGATGTGCCATCTAGTTAGGGGGTGGAGATGTTTTGACAGGATAAATCGGTAGGCAACTTGAAGTTCATGACAGATCAATAAACAAGAAGCTTGATAAGCACTAATGGCCTGAGTAATTTTAAATTCTTGCTTGGAGGACAGTAAGTATGGTGCTCCAAATGAAATAATATACAGCTTGGAAAACAATTGTTTGGTAGCTTGTAGGATTGGGTGGAATTTGTTTTATGCATGCCTGAGTAATACACTGAGCTGGACTCTGAGAGAGGAGGAAAAATACCGTATGTATTCAATGGATCTCACTTTTCTTTTACACGTTAATCACAGATAGAAAAGCTCCTTGTGAAGATAATCCACAGAACTGAATTCTAACCATTGTGCTTTTTAAAAAGTATATAGCACTGAATGCATGGGAGATCATATGGACTGAATATGATGGTTTGATACTTGCACATCATTACAGTATTTTTAAACTGTGAATGTGAGCATACATTTATGAGACTGATAAATGTTGCAAAATTCTGTGGCATTTGTCTGACAGTCTTAGAGGGACACTGATCTTAAATGGTGACAGGTTTCAGAGTGGTAGCCGTGTTAGTCTGTATCAGAAAAACAACGAGGCGTCCTTGTGACACCTTAGAGACTAACAAATTTATTTGGGAATAAGCTTTCGTGGTTACCCCACGAAAGCTTATGCCCAAATAAATCTGTTAGTCTCTAAGGTGCCACAAGGACGCCTTGTTGTTTTTACTGATCTTAAAAATCATATTTTAAACATATATTCATACCTGTGTTCCAATACAACCTTTGATTATGAAAATGGAAAATTTCCATTTTGTTTTTCACTTTCAGGTTCTCAATAAAGTCAGATTTGGGTTTCAAATGTTGTGACAGTATGGTCATTTGCATAAAAATAATTTTTAAATTTTAAAGAGACACTAATCAAAGCATTTTTATTGGTGTTAGGTTTTTCAAAAATCTGTTTTGTACAAGAGCTAAGTTTTAGAACATATTTGAGTTGACATTATCTCTTTAAATTACACACAAGAGCTGGGCAAAAAACTGATTTTTCAGTTTGATGGGTGTTCTGGGGAAAAGTAAAAACAAGTTTAGTTTGACCCAAACTGAAAATGAAAACTAAAGAAGTCGACAAATATTGTTTCGGGTCAAACAAGCCATTTCCTTCAATCCCAAAACGAACTATTTCATGGCATTTGAAATGAAGGGCTAAATTCACAAAATGGCAGCATAGGGAGGTTGAAAATGACTTCCTGACCCTTACAGCACTCATCCTACGCCCTGAAGCATGAAAATTACTGTTCCCTTTTTAACTAGGAGTGTTCTGTTCTTTGATGTGCACTTTTCTTATCTGAAACACATGGACAGTACTCGCTCAGCATGGAAAGGAGACATTAACGCATCTATAAAGAGTAAATGGAGAAATGCATTCTTCATATTGTGCTGGACAAATGGAATGTGATGTAGCATCATTGTGAAATAGCTTGAAAAAGGGAGGGTGATAAGCATGTCTGGAAATAGCCGTGTGACGTTTCACTCCATATTCTTTATGAAAATATGCTTATGATATGAATATGACATAACTGAGATATACTTTATGCAAGATGGGTCTTGTAAGGTATCATTGGAAAGGTTATGATTTACTGAATGTGATTATCCAATTTGTATGCATGTATCATTTCTGTATCTAAAGTTAGAAATATGGACTATGTAACAATTACAGCTGGGTGTGTATTGGGAAGACACCCACCAGACGACAGGCCATCAGATTTGATGGGCCATCAGGAAGGAACAAAAAAACCATGAAGATACTAATCTCTCTCCCTCCTGGGAGGCGTCCAGGGACCTAATTGTGACACTACTAGGTCAGGTGGTCTTGTCACCTTAAACTAAACATTACCTGGGACTTCATGTAACTTTCCACTGGAAGGGAAGGGGGGGGAGGGGTCAAGTTTGGGAAACAAAGGATTCACGCCTAATTTAAATCCTATTTAAGGATGGGGAGGAAGGCAAATGGGACTCCGCCTCTCCATGGCCTGTCTGCCCAAAAAGAAAGACTGCTAAAGCCACCTGAAGGGAAGGCAGGGGGGAGTCCAGACTGAGACAGGGGTCCAGTCTGAAAAGAAATATAACTAGAACTCTGAACCACAGAAACTTTGCAACCTGCCTAAAATGATGTTTAGGGTAAGAAATTACATTTTGTAACCTGTTGCTTAAGTATATTGAGCTTAGCTGGCGTACTTTGTTTTATTTAAGAACATAAGAATAGCCCTACTGGGTCAGACCAAAGGTCCATCTAGCCCAGTATCCTGTCCTCTGACAGTGGCCAGTGCCAGGTGCCCCAGAGGGAATGAACAGAACAGGTAATCATCAAGTGATCCATGCCCTGTCACCCATTCCCAGCTTCTGGCAAACAGAGGCTAGGGACACCATTCCTGCCCATCCTAGTTAATAGCCATTGATGGACCTATCCTCCGTGAATTTATCTAGTTCTTTTTTGAACCCTGTTATGGTCTTGGCCTTCACAACATCCTTTAGCAAGGAGTTCCACAGGTAGACTGTGCATTGTGTGAAGAAATACTTCCTTTTATTTGTTTTAAACCTGCTTCCTATTAATTTCATTTGATGACTCCTAGTTCTTGTGTTATGAGAAGTAGTAAACAACACTTCCTTATCTACTTTCTCTACACCAGTCATGATTTTATAGACCTCAATCATATCTCCCCTTAACCGTCTCTTTTCCAAGCTGAAAAGTCCCAGTCTTATTAATCTCTACTCATACGGAAGCCATTCCATACCCCTAATAATTTTTTGTTGCCCTTTTCTGAACCTTTTCCAATTCCAATATATCTTTTTTGAGATGGGGTGACCACATCTGCACACAGTATTCAAGATGTGGGCGTACCATGGATTTATATAGAGGCAACGTGATATTTTCTGTCCTATTTTCTGTCCCTTTCTTAATTATTCCCAGCATTGTGTTCACTTTTTTGACTGCCACTGCACATTAAGTGGATGTTTTCAGAGAACTATCCACAATGACTCCAAGATCTCTTTCTTGAGTGGTAACAGCTAATTTAGACTCCATCATTTTATATGTATAGTTGGGATTATGCTTTCCAATGTGCATTACTTTGCATGTCTCAACATTAAATTTCATCTGCCATTTTGTTGCCCAGTCACCAGTTTCGAGAGATCCTTTTGTAACTCTTTGCAGTCTGCTTGGGTCTTAACTATCTTTAGTAATTTTGTATCATCTGCAAATTTTGCCACCTCACTGTTTACCTCTTATTCCAGATCATTTATGAATATGTTGAATAGGACTTGGCCCAGAACAGACCCCTGGGGGACACCACTATTTACCTCTCTCCATTCTGAAAACTTACCATTTATACCTACCCTTTGTTTCCTATCTTTTAACCAGTTACCAATCTATGAGAAGACCTTCCTTCTTATCCTGTGGCAGCTTACTTTGCATAAGAACCTTTGGTGAGGGACCTTGTCAAAGGCTTTCTGAAAATCTAAGTACACTATATCCACTGGATCTCCTTGGTCCACATTCTAGTAGATTGGTGAGACATGCTTTTCCTTTACTAAAACCACGCTGACTCTTCCTCAACAAATTATGTTCATCTGTGTGCCTGACAATATTGTTCTTTATTATAGTTTCAACCAGTTTGCCCGGTACTGACGTCAGGCTTACAGGCCTGTAATTGCCGGGATCACCTCTGGAGCCCTTTTTAAAAATTGGCATCACATTAGCTATCCTCCAGTCATTTGGTACAGAAGCTGATTTAAATGATAGGTTACAGACGACAGTTAGTAGTTCTGCAATTTCACATTTGAGTTCCTTCAGAACTCTTGGGTGAATACCATCTGGTCCTGGTGACTTATAGCTGTTTAATTTATCAATTTGTTCCAAAACCTCCTCTAATGACACCTCAATCTGGGACAGTTCCTCAGATTTGTCATCTAAAAAGAATGGCTCAGGTTTGGGAATCTCCCTCACATCCTCAGCTGTGAAGACCGATGCAAAGAATTCATTTAGTTTCTCCACAATGGCCTTATCGTCCTTGAGTGCTCCTTTAGCACCTCAATCGTCCTGTGGCCCCACTGGTTGTTTAGCAGACTTCCTGCTTCTGATGTACTTAAAAAAAACCTTGCTATTACTTTTTGAGTCTTTTTGGCCTTCCTAATTGTATTTTTATATTTCATTTGCCAGAGTTTATGGTCTTTTCTATTTTCCACACTAGGATTTAACTTCCACTTTTTGAAGGATGCCTTTTTGCCTCTCACCGCTTCTTTTACTTTTACTTTATTTGCTCAGTAATCTGCTTTGTTCTGTCTGTTATCTCTTATATTCACTTAAAATTCACCCTTTGTAGTTAATAAACTTATTTCTTGTTTATAATATAACCCAGTTTATGTAATTTCTAACTGAGGGTGGGGGGCCAGAAGTCGTACATATCTCCCTCCACATTGAGGGAGGGGGAGAATTTTATGAGCTTGTGCTGTACAAATATTTCTATACAGTGCAAGACAGTAGTATTTTGGCTTTGTCTCCCAAAAGGGTGGGCATGTGAGTGCTAGGGGAGCCCTCTCACACAGAGCTGACTTCAGTCTGTGTCTGCAGCTGGGTGTGGCCCTACCTGGGTGTGTGTTGCAAGAGGCCGGAGAGCCTAATTCAGCAAAGCAGTAAGAGGGAACCCAGGCTGATTGAACAGGGGAGGCTCAGTTAAACCCCAGCACATCAGGTGGCATCCCAGAAAGGGAGTCCAACCCATCACAAGCCGTACTTTTCCATGATGTAAAAGACAGATTTTCAGTTACCATCAGGATTACGCGTTATGAAGTCAGTACTGTAGGGGTTGTGAAAGTCAGCAAGAACTATTGAAGTGTGAGGCCTGGAGGTCTTAAATAAAGACTGGATATTTGAAAAATATGCTCTAGCTCACCAAAAGTTATAGGCTTGTGCAGGAAATACTAGGAGAAATTCTCTGGTCTCTGTTCTGCAGGAGGTTAGACTAGATGATCACAATGGTCCTTTCTGGCTTTAAACTATAGAAACATTGGTTTAAAACTGGTTATATTGGTTTAGCTTGTATCTGTGAATTTGTGGACACAAGCTAAACTGGCATATGCCAGGTTTAGATTGAGTTAAAAGTTTCCAGGCAGGGTTTTACCTAAATTGGTTTGAAAACGGAACACCTTTTTTGTTAAACCAACACAATTTTGTGCCTAGACCTGGCCTAAAGCTCTCACACTTGACTTGTCTTCTTTGGCCACCGCTCAGCCATGTGTTAAGAGGAACCTTTCTGAATAAAAAATATTTTCTCTGTATCGCTGTGTTCACTGCAAGAACCTTGATAATGTGGACACTTAGTTCATGTGGACTACTCCCCATAAAGTCACAGACGATATATTTTTTTTAAATGGCATCAGTTGCATGTACTGTTAGAATGGAGTTTTCAATGCTGCTGAACTAAGAACAGTCAGACCTAGTTAATGTGCTTTACTTTTGTATAAATAGGTTGGGGGGAACTCATCAGTGGGAGCAGAAACCGGATTGCTAAAAGGAGGTAATCTGTGTTTTGTTTTTGGCATAGATTAGGAACCATCAATTGTCACTGTCAGCAGGCAGATACATGAATATATCCCAGTATCTACAGTTACCGTTGTTTAATCACCCTGGCTGATGAATTGTATTCATTCATCACTTTTTTTTTAATGCCAGTTAGTGTCAGCATCTCACATTTATACAGGGCAGATTTGGGGAGAAAAGATCTAATTCTGATAGAGAAAATCCTGTAGATTTTCCTGTAGAACCCCCCCCCGAGCGCCGCGGCCTGTGCCGCCCCCCCGCGGAGCGCCGCGCCGCCGGAACCCCCCCCCCCGAGCGCCGTGCCCCGCGCCGCCCCCCCACCAAGCGCCGCACCGCCAGAGCCCGCCCCCCCTCGCCGAGCGCCGCCGGAACCCCCCCCCCCGAGCGCTGTGCCCCGCGCCACCCCCCGCCGTGCGCCGCGCCGCCGGAGCCCGCCCCCCCCCCGCCAAGCGCCGCGCCGCCGGAGTGCCCCCCCCCCGCGGAATGCCGCGCCGCGCTGCCCCCCCGCTACCCCAAGATTGGCCGCCCCTTACCAGGTGCCGCCCCAAGCATGTGCTTGGTTGCCTGGTGCCTGGAGCCGGCCCTGTTTCCCGGGGTCTGTCTTTTTGGTAGCTCAGATAATGTTAATATTGCAATTGAAATACAAACCCAGCCAGATATCTGTCCCCAGCTCTGCATTCCCTGACAGATCATTAGAAGGACAGTCCGCCCTGGAGGAGCCACCCAGCATCAAACCTCCTCCCTCCCCTTCCCCCTCCCCCCACAACAAAGCTAAGTTACCTTCACCAAGTAGTAATTTGAAGCAGCAGAATTCACTCCAATCTCCACCCAAACTTTATTGCACTCATATTCTCAACCCTCGACAAAGGCATATCCCGTAGGGTGAAATCATAGCCCCGGTGAAGTCAGGGGGGTTTCACCCATGGTCTTTCCAGTGTGTGCATTTGGGCTATGTTTGAACTAGAGAGAGTGCAAGGACCCAGAGCCAAGAGGCCCTTGTGGAGAACATCCTGCCAGCAGCTACCTCTCTTCTACCCTAAAGAAGCTCCTGCATGAGGACCTCAGTTGACCACAGCCACGATAGAATGTTATAGGGGTGTCCCAGGCCTCTGAGAGCTTTGTAGATCAGAACCAACACCTTAAACTCCAACTGGAGACCAGTAAGCCACCAGAACCAATCAGGGAGCAGACCATTGGTTCCCATGAGATACTTTGCTTAGTAAGGCAGCTGTTCAGTTTCCAGGTGGGTTTGAGGCATAGGCCCATGCAGATGCAGCACTGTAGTGCTCTAATAATGAGCTAACAGACCGTGGATGACAGTAGCAAGGCGTGCATGCGAGGGGAAAGATTGCAACCTCATGCCCAGGTGGGGATGGGAACATATAGACCACTTTGGAACGGCAGCATGGTGACCCCAGGTTTTCTGCCGTTGCAACAGAGGGAGCCACCTCCAAGCAGAAAAGATTTAAGAGATTTCTTGTGGTTCTTATTAATTATTGTTTGCAGTGCCTAGAGGTTCCCAAAGCAAAATTGAGGTCCCCTGGTACCAGGCACTGCACAGACTCCTAGTACGAGAGTTGCTGCCCCACATAGCTAACAGTCTAAATAGGCAAGACAGACAAAGGAAGCTTAGCAGAAAGGGGATTAAGTGACTTGCACAAGGTGACACTGGAAGTCTTTGGCAGAGCCAGGAAATGAACTGCCACCTCCGGAGTCTGTGTCTTTTTCCAGTGCTTTAACCTTAATACCATCCCTCTTTGAAGATTCAGGTATGACAGACAAGCTCTTCTTCTTTCACTTGGCTCTAACGTAAAGCCCGGTCAACATGGTGAAATGTACATCTCCCCACCTCCTTGCTTTCAGAAGCCACTTCATTTTTATCCCATCCCTTATTCTGTGCAACCACCATCATAATTACATATGTAGTCTCGTCTGAGGGACGTACAGCCCTCTCCAGGGTCTGGATTGGGCACTCTTCTCTGGAGAAGGAATGTGTAACGTCGGCAGTGTGAGGAAGTGCCACAGTAGCCTAGGGAGCAAGGGATCTTAAGGGAACTCTTAAAACTAGACTCATACAGGGTCTGGTCTTGCATCATTAAAGCCAATGGGAGTTTTACCATTGACGTCAGTGAGACAAGGATTGGGACCATAATGAAAAATACTGCCATTAATCTAGCAGGCCTGCTGCAATGTCTCTCTTAATCCGTACCCCAAATGTTGAAAAGATTAATCTCAACTCCAGATGTATGAAATCAAAGGTGCAGAAACTCGCCCTGGCAAGTCTGATAGTCCATTGTTGCTTGAGCACCTGTATTGTATTTTGACCTGCACTTAATTTGCTAATGAGTTACATTTTAACAGCTGGTATTAAAACGTATGCTTGCAAGGGCCACCAAGTACCATGGGAATTGAAAGCTGTTATCGAAAAGCTAAATAATGAATATCCTGTAGGTGGTCTGTCTTGCTATGGGCTAATGCAATACTGCATTTGTATTCCTATGAGCATTTATGTACTGGGATCAAGGAGAGAGTGATGGTACGAGGGGATGGAACACTATACTTACAAGACATCTCTCTGTTCCATAACTTGCTACAATTCTTGTTAAGTTGAAAAAAATGCTTTAAAATAAATGTGAATATTATCCATCAAATTTATAAAATAATAATAATCAAATTCTGTCATGCCTACGTCCTATGTCAGGGATCGGCAAGCTTTGGCACGCGGCCCACCAGGGTAAGCACCCTGGCAGGCCGGGCTGGTTTGTTTACCTGCCGCGACCGCAAGTTCGGCCGATCGCGGCTCCCACTGGCCGCGGTTCGCTGCTCCAGGCCAATGGGGGCTGCGGGAAGCGGCGCTGGCCGAGGGACGTACGAGGGGAGGCATAACATTCTCAAAGGTGCCTAGGTGACTTAGGAGCTGAAGTCTCACTGAAAATCAAAGCAGCTTTTGGAAATGGGACTTTGGCTCCTAAGTCACTTAGGGTCTTCTGAGAATGTTACCTGACATGCAGAGTTCCCTTTGCATGCTCCTCTTCTGTTCCTGCACAAGCAGTGGTGAGGCTGCAAGACAACCTGGGCAAAGCTCCTCCCATGTCTTCAGGGTGGCAGGAGGGGCTGAACAGAGGGCAGCAGCTGGTGCTGAATTGCTATGGGAGCTGGCCACTGAAGAGGGGCATGGTAGGAGGATGGGCTGGTGAGCCTGGGTAGTGGAAGCCAGGGCCTGAGCAGGCCATGTGGGAAGAGGCTAGCATGGAGTGATGACCTCAGCGGGTGATAGGAGTAGGCAGGAGTTAGGGTGAGGAGCGGAGATTGGTGCCAACCAGTTCAGCGGTCGCCCTGGGTGCTGCTGATGTGGTGGGGAGAGAGTTGGGGGAAAGGGCCACAGGAGGGGGGATGAGAGGTCAGAGGTACAGAGGCCGATGCAGGCAGCTGCTTCAAGTCAGAAATGGTGTTGTGGTAGGAGGCCTGCCATGCCATACCGTGTGGGCCATGGCAGATCCACTTGTGGCTGATTCATCTTAAAGCAGCATCCCCCACAGGAAATCAGTGTATTGCAGTAGCTGGCCCCTGGGAACGGAAAACAGCCCTGCCCACAGCCGTGTCCCAGGACCTCCTCCACATGTGGGGCTTGGGGGCACCATCCAGCTGAATGGTACCGGTAAAATGACTCCGGTGTACAAATGGTCGTAGTATTGGGCCTTAAGATTTCAGAAAAAAATTGTACAAAATTATCTGAGAAATGCTTTGAGAGCATGAAAATAGCATAGCAGGGCTACCCCTGTGTGGGCATTCCTTAATTTGTGGCATTCCTGGCTTTACATGCCCTTAAAATTCTGGTAACTGGGTGCTTTTAATATAATATTGACCATATTTGTTCAGCGTATGTATAATAGCTCCAGGTAAGCCCTAGGAGAGCTGTGTGTGTGGCCAGCATGTAGGGACTGTTTGCATGAATCCTCTGTGGAAATCATCAGTGAAGCCCTCCAGGTAAATGGTAGTAATAATCTATGTGAGCCATTTCTCTTGGCTGCTGGAGTGTCTCATTTCCAAACACATTCGGTAGCATGGGAGTTCTCAGTGTCATTAGGAATCAGCACCTGGCCCAGTTTCTGTCCGGAGTATGCAGTAAGAATAGATTTCAGTGATGTCATTACTAATTAATTAGCCTGTGATATCCAGAGTTAGACACAAAACTCTGAAGCACCTGGCACCGGCCACTGTCGGAAGACAGGATACTGGGCCAGATGGACCATTAGTCTGACCCAGTATGGCCGTTCTTATGTTAACTACTGCTCTCGCTAGTATTGTTATTTATTACTGGGATGGTTGGAGCAGTGTTGCCAATGCTCACGATTTTATCAGGAGTCTCATGATATCCGGTGTTTTTCTTAAAGCCCCAGCACTTGGAGTCATGTGATTGTGAGAACTTCAGCTTTCATTGCTTTTAAAATGTAAATGTCTTGCTGCCGTGGTTGCAGAGTAGAGTTTGAAAACATGAACCCTAAAGGCTCAGTAACCAGAAGTTAATTTACAAGAACCCAGTATGTGTCATGAGTAAGCCAGTGTTAGGATTTTTGAGGGCCTTATTCAGGATTTTTCAATGCCTGGAGCTGTCTCCTAGCAGTAGGGAGTTAAGATTGTTGCCCCAGTGTGCTAGGCACAGTATATATACACACACAAACACACACTCTCTCTCTCCTACCCAAATAAACCTATAATTTAGGGCCCTGACCCTGCAAAGATGTATGCATATACCTAACTTTATGCATTGTGAGCAATCCCATGTTGGGTCATTACGCAGTGCCTAATGCATGTGCCTAAGTCCTTGTAGGATCAGGGCTGAAGTGTATTATTTATAAATACTTTTTAGAAGTAAGTTAAAAAATGGAGCATCGTGTTGTGAATTTGGAAGCAAGTATGCAGCCAGCCAAGCCAACGGGCCAGTGCGGGGGTTGGGGTGAAGCCATTGCCTTGCCTAATGTTCTCCTCTCCCTATCCCATGGGGGAGCTGTGCAGCTCTCGGCAGCGTTTCATGGGCCATGCAACGTGGGGAGCATCTTACTGCTTTCCCAATGCCCATAACCCTCACGTAAGAGTTAGGCAGGACCGAGGCCTTCTCCTGCCAAGCTCACTGCTTTAGGGACTCTAAGTGGTATTGCTTTGCCATTACTCTTTTACCTGGTGCTGCCTTTCTCTGTCGGCTGTATCCGTATCTCTTGCCATGTGTTTACTGTAAAGGCCAGGATCGTCCTTTCATTTTGTGTGTGCACCGCTCCTAGCACAATAGGTACATCTACACAGCCTCCAACAGTGAGCCGCCCAACCCAGGTCGATAGACAAGGGCTCGCTCTGGTGCCCTAAAAATAGCTGCATAGACAGCACGTTGAAGTTGCGGCTGGGGCTGGAGCTCAGGCTCTGACGCCGAGGGAGAGGAGAAGGATGCTTGCTGCTGCGGGCTGTGTAGACATAACCGTGGAGCTACAATCCCTGATGGGGGTCTCTAGGCACTACCGCCACTCAAATAATAATACCATCCTGTGGTCGAACTAGTGCATCAATTTGTGGCCCCATATTTAAAATTCAGCTTAAATGATGATTTGAATGAATAATGTTAGCCAGAGAGAACACATGGAAAAAACAGACAGGCTGCAGCTCTTCCATATACTGCTTCCCTTCACTCTGATTCTTTAAGGAGAAGCTGTGTGAAATCCTGGCTCCTTTGAAGCCAGTAGCAAAACTCCCGTTGACTTCAACGGAGCTGGGATTGCACTGGCTATCATTTAAGATCTAAGTGTCTAGCACTGCTTTAATTCGGATTAGGTCTGTGCTTTGATTAAGAGAAAGACATTGAACTTTAAACATTTCAAAGCTATACTTTTTCTAATATCTTAACAATACATACATCGGTAAGTCATGGGAAAGCTCAATAAAATGAACCTATTTCATGGATGTATTTTTATAACACAAATTAAGGTATTAATGATTTGAGTAGTAATTTTGTAATATGTCTCCCATGCTATTTTGTTTTAGTTGTACAGTGATAACTAAATATTATGCCCAAACTATTTTATTAAATGGGTAGGGCCCTACCAAATTCACAATCTATTTTGGTCAATTTCATGGTCATAGGATTTTTAAAAATCATAAATTTCATGATTTCAGCTATTTGAATCTGAAATGTCATGGTGTTGTAATTGTAGGGCTCCTGCCCCAAAAGGAGTTGTGGGGTTGTCATAAGATTATTGTAGAGGGGGTTGCGGTACAGCTACCCACACTTCTGCTGCTGCTGGCCGGGAGCCCAGCTCTGAAGCCAGAGCTGCCGCCAGCAGCAGTACAGAAGTAAGGATGGTATATATGGAATTGCCACCCTTGCTTCTGCGCTGCTGCTGATGGGGCGTTGCCTTCAGAGCTGGGCACCCGGCCAACAGCTGCCGCTCTCCACCCACCCGGCTCTGAAGGCAGCGCAGAAGTAAGGGTGGCAATACCACGACCCCCTAAAATAACCTTGTGACCCTCCTGTAACTCAAGACCCCCAATTTGAGAAACACTGATCTCTCCCGCGAAATCTGTATAGTACAGGGTAAAAGCACACAAAAGACCAGATTTCACAGTGGGAGACCAGATTTCATGGTCTGTGATGCGTTTTTCATGGCCGTGAATTTGGTAGGGCCCTATAAATGGGTCTGCAGCAAAAAGCAATTAGATCTTCGTAGATGATTTGGTTGTAGTTTGGTAGTAGTCCTACAATAGAAAGTAGTTAGTTTCTATGAAATTCTGTGTAGCAAAATATATATATTTTTTATTTTATTTTAAGCGTAGAGCTAAATTCTTCCCGATGGTCATTCCATGCAATCTCATTGGAGTCAGTGGGTTGCGTGGAGTGAAAGTCAGCACAGAACTAGAGGGTGTCTTTACAATGGAGGCATGGTCTTGTTAGAGCACTAGACTGATGTACATGAGATCTGGTTTCAATTCCTAGCTCAACCACAGGTTTTCTGGGTGGCCTGTGTCACTTACGGCCAGATCTTCAGACGCGCTCAGGGCTGTTGAGAGCATTTGGAGCTGCTGAGAGCTGAGCTTTTTTGGAAACTCTAGCTCTGAATCTCTCTCCTTGGCCTAGTTTCCCATCCGTAAAGGAGGATAATAATACCTCTTTTCTCTGCCATGTCAGTTTAGGCCCTGAGCTTGCAAAGATTTACATATCTGCTTAATTTTGATCAAAGTTTAATTAACTTGAATCCAACCATATGCATCAGTGCATAAAGTTGAACCCATGAGTAAGTCTTTGCAAGACTGGACCCTCTGTGTATGTCTACATCACCAGTGAAGGTGGGACTGCAGTGCGGGTAAGAGTAACCGTGCTAGCTTTCCCTTAGCTGGGGCAGGTAGTAGTGAAGAAACGGTGGAATAGGCTAGCTGCCCCAGTACAATCCTGACAGGTATCAGGCCACTAGCCCATGCCATGGTCCATGCTGCTGCATCTCACTGCCATTATTACAAGTGCTAGCTAGACTAAAACTGGCATACACCTCCATTTGCAATGTAGACGTACCCTTAGACTGCAAACTCTTCAAGCAGGGAATGTCTCTTCCTGTGCATCCGTACAGCACCTAGCACAGTGAGGTCCCAATCTCGACTGGCTCTGAAAGCGCTGCTGTAATATAAAAAAGAAGAAAAATAAGTCCCATGCTGTCAAGTGACTTCATAAACTGTTATTATTGGAATGAGAGAGTGAAGCTTTAATTTTGATTTAAAAAGCTCAAACCTTATCTGCAGGGGATTTGCTGTCACTTAAAAACAAAAGGATGTTGGTGCTCGTAACACAGTCCTGTCTTTCTACTGTAACCCATGTAGCTTTTCCCAGCCATCTCTGGGATAGCATAGGGGAAGTAAAGTGGTGGGGCGTGACCTCATGAAAGACAACAGGGATCTCCAATGGAAGAGAGAAGAACCAAACCCCGTTTCTCTGTCTCCATGTGCAATGTGCTTGGATTGATTCAAAACCCCCATATGGTCCAGAGGTGCAGATTCCTGGTGGGCTCTGCGCCCCGTGATCTGAGCTGGCTCCTGCTTCATCTTGGTGTCTGCTTCATGGAGTGTGACGAGCCGTCCCCAGGCCTGAGCTGGTGAGTGTTCTGAGCCTAATGTGTCATCCCTGCAAGTGTGATGATAGGCCCATGCCAACCAGGGCCCAGCCAATCCACAACCAAGGGCTTGACCAGGTGCCTCCAAGGCAGGTATACATGTTCCTAAGAGAAGCAGCCACTCCAGTCTGCTCAGTGATGCTACCTTGTGGGGAGAATTCCTAGCTGGCTGGTGGTTCTGCCAGACTCCTCTGCCTGTTCCTGCTCCAGCCTCAGCCATCATCCCCGTTCTGGCTAATAGCCTGACATGGAGCTGGTTTTAATTGTTAAAGCTCAGAAGAGTTGGGGTGGCAGCTACCTGAGAGAGACCCCTTCTCCTCAGGAAGGACTACAACAGCTAAGATTAATTGGGCTGCTTTCCTTAGTCATGCCCAGGACTACTGAGATGGGGAGCCCAGCTTCAGCGAGGGTCCCTAGACTCCGGAACTGGCAACTCCCATTGGTTTGAGAGAACCTGAGTCTGTTGAATTTCAGGGCCCGCTGCAAGGGCCCTCTCTGTTTTCTGCGGCTTTCAGAGCAGGGGTGGGGGAGGGAAGCTGGAGGTCATTTATTTATGAACTGTGGCGGGTAGAAGGTCTAAGGAAATGACATCGTTTTATAGAGGATGTGTTCATGTTTTAATGTAAAAAGGTGAAGTTTTGCCCCTGTGTAGATGGCTAGCACAAAGAAGACCTTAGTCATTCAAGGAGCCCCATTGACTTAGGATGACTCAAATGTTACAGGAGTAGGACCCTATTTTGCATAATGTACAGAATTTAATCATGTGTGGTAATAGTCACCCCCTTATAATGGGCCAGGGCGGGATCTCAAAATAGAGTTGCAGTGGCACCGAAGTGGTGTATCGACCATGTGCATTTCACCTCAAGGACTAGATTCTCAAACGTTCTCTCAGGCAACAGCTGATTGAGATGCTGGTGGGTTCTGAGCTCTTTTAAAAGCATGACCCCCGGTGCCTGAGGTAAAAGGATGGGCGTATTATTTAGCAATCCAAAGAGAGAAGACAATAAAGTCACTAACATTTTCCCCACCGTCCTTTTTAACTTCATATTTCTATTTTTCTAAACCATTATAATTAAAAACAAATAAATTCACTGCTGTGGGAAGCTTACTGTAATTTCTCATTACCTGGAAATATATGTTGTTTCATTCAAATTGAGCAACACTCATGTAGCTTCCAAATTCGGCAATAACTAAAGACCTTAAGGAAAAATCCAATAATGCCATTAATTAGAAACAGAATGAAAAATTGCAATAAACTAGGCTTTTGAAGTGTGGCCAGTGTTAACTAGGAAACAAGTAACATGAATTTACCAATAGACTTTGCATTCCTTTTCTCCAGTTACAGCCACTCTCCTGTGCTACCCTGTGTTAATGATACGATGGTTTTTTTGGTTCTGTGATGACAGTGATGGATTTGATCTAATCTTAAGCATGAATCTGACTTTTGTGTCGTTTGGCGTGATTTCCGACTGCAAGGCAACATTGGCACGAGATCGAGGAAAGAATGCCAAGGTGTTTAGGAGGTTGAAATTCTAGACCCTCGCATGTTTACACATACAGAAATGTAATCGGATTCAGTAAATTGCCGGCAGATATAAAACACTACTAAAATAAGTTGAGGTCCTTAGCATAGCTGCACGTACGGTACAGACCACTATGGCTTTCAATACTAAGACAGTAAGAGCAGAATCTTTTTCTTTGTCGATACTTTAATCTTCTTTTAAAAGGAAATTGAAGCCCAAGTTGTTGGAGAGCTGACAGCAAGGAGAAGTGGGGCCAGCTCCTCAGCTGGTGTAAATTGGCATGCCTCTATTGACTTGAGAGGAGCGTGATGATTTACTCCAAGGGACAATCTGGCCCCATGGAGATCGGGGTGGATTGAGGGTCTTGGCTTGGGGAAAATAGCTTGCTTAGTGCAATGAGAGTGAGCCAAACTTGTATTTTTCTCCCAGCCTTCCCTACTGGTTAATCTAAAGCTGTACCAGATGTGGGGTTGGGGGTGAGATGAAGAAACATTAGCTGCTGTCTGTGCCAAAGTGAAATATACAAGGGCAAAATTAATTGGGCCAGGGATAGCATTATCTAGAATATGACTTGTAGAGTCTGGATTAATTATTTTATCTTGATGCAGTGGTCATTTACCTGATAACATTAGTTTGTCTTAAAATACAATTAAGATTTTATTCCCATAAACTTTGTTGTACATTAGATGTTACTAAGGCTCCGTGCAGTACTTCTTGGATACTGTGTTTGGTGCCTCACTGGCTAATTCAGTGTTAATGTCATTATAAAAGGTTGCAGAGGAAAAATGTTTTAAAAGGTCTTTTTCTTATGAAATCCTGTTCTGTAGTTATTCAGATGTGAATAATGATGGGTAATTGGCAGTGACTTTTATTTATTTAGTCTGGCCACTTAAAGCTATTAAGGAAATGTTACAAACAGCATAAAAAGTAAGACCAATTTTCTGAAATGTTATTGGTTTATGATTAATTTTAGTGTCAGGAAAGCAAAATGTACATTAGCAATTTCACACCTTGTTACATTTTCTGTTTGTCTTCATCACGTGCATGATTGTTTTGGTGAACAGCAAACGCAAATGCAAATGATGTAATCTCCCACTTTCATTTTGCGAATTTTGTTTGAAGTTAGCGTGAACGTGCAGCTTCGCTTGTAAACAGCATCAGAAGGATATATTATTTACATCCACTCCTTTGACATCAAGGCACAGATTTAAATAAGAATTTCCTTCCTACCCACTCACCCCTTCGTGCAACATTTATTATAGTTTCTACACATCCTGAATTTTATACTCTAAATGGAACTTTTCAGTGGACGGGCTCCCTTTTATTAAAAGGATAATGCCCTTGTAGAACCAGTGACCTTTAAAAAGCAAGTTTCAATGTAATCCTTTTATTTTCCTGAGATCATATAGCACAGTATCCAGTTGCAGGCTTTTAAGATGGAATGATTGCAGACTTTGTCTGACGGCTCAGATTGAATTACATTTTGTTTGATAAAGAAAACTCTAAAATACTTAATACTTTCAGAACATTGTAACTTCAATGTATTGAGGATGCAGAGTAGCTGCGGCATCATTCCAGCACCACTGGGATTGATTAAATATACTTAATTGGTCTTTATCTCATGATTACACTTTAACACTTCTTAGGAAGAAGATCCAAAATGGATACAGTTACTGCCTCTCTAATTTACTTTGGGAGTTCACTTTCCAACCATTTTCTTATCTTGCTTCTCTTTCCCGGTAGAGTACAGCATTCTGCCTGGCTGCAGCTGAACATGTGGGCTACTTATGCAGCCAGAAATTAAAGTTTGTAAGCTTACAAAGTAAAGACAAATTGCAAAGTCAGAGCTATGTCTTAAGGCCAATATGGCATTAGAAGTGAGACACTCAAAGAAGTCAAAGTCTGCCCTGAGCCAGGTGGTTCAGCAGGCAGTTTCCATAGCCAATGGTACACAAGGAGGTGATGTGGCTAGCATCACATCGGACTCCTTTTGGCTTCCCTAACCCCATAGACTGGACCCTACTTTGAAGCTGGTCTTTCAGTGCAAGTTTGAGCAAGACTCAAACCCATGACCTTTGGGATTGCAGTTGAGCACATTATCCACTTGGCCACTTGAGATGCTTATGAAGTTTAATCCTGGCTCTTCCACTGGATTGCATGGCCTTGGGCAAGATGCTTCAACTCCACTTTTGTTTTCATATTATTAAAATAGAGATAAACATACCCCTCCCTCCCCCTCCCAGTGTCATGGTGAGGATTAGTGTTTGCACAGTAATTTGAACATACTTATTACTATACCCATGCAATGTTTATTTTTCTCTATAATTGGACAGGGCTGGTACATTTTCTGTTACACATGTTCTCAGAAAGGAGATTGGTGTACTGATTTCTGTGCTATAGGAGATGTACTGAACTGCCTTTAAGATCTTAGCGGGAGATTTTCCAAAGTGTTGATGGGATTGAAGAGCACAAGCTGCATTGTTTTAATGGGACCTGCACTCCTATATCTCTTTGACAAATTAGAAAATCTACCACATAGCAAATGAAAGGTCTTTTATCTAGTAAAGCATTCTTGATGCTAAGTCGCTTCTACTGAGGTTTTGTCTTCTGGTGGAAGGCTTGAGATGCATGGACACAGAAAAGAAGAGCTGAAATTCAGCTGAGCTGCAGAACATGCCCTGTAAAGCTTATGGCCTGATGTTTCCCTGATTTGTTAGGGTTAGGGTACAAACTCAAGAAATAATCTCAGATTTCTCTCTCTTTTATTTTTAAACATATGTTCCACAGCCTTCCTTTTTGTGACGGTAACTTTGAAAGTGCAAAGCAGTGTAAAGGGACATAAACACGTCGCAAAGGTTACAGTCTCTTAAAGATCACGTTGGCTACTCCTGATGCCCTTTGAGACTCTGTAGGCACAGCCCTTGATCCCCAGATCTGGGGAGAAGCCGAGAGAAGAAAAGTAAAGAACGAGTTATGTTTTGGCCCAGTTGTTTCCAAACACACCATTTCCCAAAGGGAGGTGTTGATTGTGTGACCAGCTCCTCAATGGCTGAGGAGACAGCTTGGCCTCCTTAAGCTCTCAATTTCATGTGGATCATGAGAGGAGCCTGCTCTGAGCAACTTCTTCCTATTGTGTGAGAATTCACCACTTCCCCCTCTCTATTGGCTAATATTTCCCCTCAACACACACACACACACACACACACACACACACACACACACACACACACACACACGTCTCACATGCACACAACTCACATGTCACATTCACACGTCTGAGTCTGATACGTCACACCCTGTCATTCACATGTCGGGGGAGGAGGGAGATCAGTATCAACGGAGATTCCTGTGTGATGATGTAAATCCATCAAAAGAACAGCACTAGCCATAATGTGGCTGCAGAAGAGTTTATGAGGAAGGATTCTCCCCCCCCCTTCCCCTCCATGCCTTGTGCATCTGTGTTGGGGCTGTCCAGATCAGAGCTGCTGGGGGCTGGGCGGGGGCTGCATGCCAGATGGGCTGTCAAGGAAGCAAGTGGATAGAAAGGAAGGAAGGTGTAGACAAAACCATGGCATCTCCCTCCTCTCTCCCCTTTCCGTGCCTGGCTGGTTGCACAAAGACAGGGAGTAGCCTGCACCCTGAAAACAGCTGTAGTAAATTACTCCCCCATTCCCCATGCAGCCCAGGTCCTCTGGGAGGTATTGTGCTTCTCGGAGTTCCAACTTCTGAGGTGCTTGGATGGATAATACACAAGCTAGCCCTAGGGGTGAGAGCCAGCGTAAGCCCCACTTGCACAAGCAGAAGAGTCCTATTTAACTCAAGAGAGGCACTCTCATGTGTCAGGTGGGGGTCTCATCACTTGAATTCTTTAAATCAAAATGGGATGCTGTAGCTCAACCATCAGATATGGGCTTGATGTAAATGGTGACATTCTATAGCTTGGTTATGCAGGAGGGCAGATTGAATGATGATAGTGGTCCTTTCTGGTCTTAGAATCAATTAAACTGTTTACAGGTTCAAGGCCTTTCACACCTCTCTGGCTTATACCCCCCTCAGCAGTTCAATTCTGGGCACCCTGGAGTGTGTGCTATGACTGTGAAGCTGAGGCCTGCTCTTCAGAAAAGACCATGCGGGAAAGAGTAGTATTCTACAGTGTCCTCAGAAAGCCAAAGGGGTGAGAGATTAGTAAACAGCAGGTGAATATGTTTACCTGGAAGAGGTTCAGATTTAGGGTCCTGATTTTAAAACACAAGCTTGCCAACGGTGTCCAATCCAGGAATAAACATTTGGAAGGTTTCCCATATTCCTTCTGGCTGAAGATCGGAGTTGGCAAAATGAGTTTGTTTGTTGTCTTCGTTATTTAACTGGGATTTTTTTTTTTTTGGTAGCGTGTCAATTAGTTCCTCTTGCCTACAAAAAGTAATATTTTTATGGTTCAGTGAAATTTTGGAAGATAAAATATGTTTGAATTGAGGATTATCATTTGTACAGCAAACGCAAAATGCTATTTGTTTGATGGGCGGCGGGGAGAGATGCAGAGCTGAATGGAGAAGATACGCAATCTCAGCTACAAAAGAAAGGATGGTATGGTGGGTAGGATGCCAGCTTCAGGTGAAGCAGGGCGGAAAGGTTCAATTCACTGCTCTGCCTTGGGCAAGTCACATAGTCTTTGCGTATGTTACGCCCTGATGGGTGAAATGGGGTAAGCGTCGTCCTCCTACTTCACAGGGGTGTTGTGAGGATAAACGCATTGTTGTGTGAGGTTCTCAAATACTGTGGTAATGGAAAAAGAACTGGAGTACTTGTGGCACCTTAGAGACTAACATTTATTTGAGCATAAGCTTTCGTGGGCTACAGCTCACTTTATCGGATGCATAGACTGGAACATACAACAAGAAGCTATTTATACATACAGAGAACATGAAAAGGTGGAAGTAGCCATACCAACTGTAAGAGGCCAATCAATTGAGATGAGCTATGGAGTTCATATAGGTACCTACAAAAACAACGAGGAGTCTTATAGGTACGTAGACAGACGTGTGTTGCCCCGATGCTCTCATATCTCCTCGTTGTCATTTTTAGACCTGTGGGATTTGCCATCGATTTGAAAAACACTGGCATTATTTAGCTTGTGCATCATCGTTCGCTTTCTGGCTCCCTTCCGAATTTCTATCAGTGATCCCTGGAGACCGCTACAGCCCCAGTCAGCTCTGCGCAGACGCACCAGGGACTCAGGAGAGCAATACAAGCACCACGTTTTATTTTCCACAGGACGTTCTGCGAGGGAGCCGGTAGCGGTTGTAAAAAGCGTAACTTTAAAAGTTGTTTAGGTCTCTGAGTTGAAAATGAACCATCAGATATATTTGCAATGCATGTGTGAGCTGGAAAGATAGCAAATTGCCTGGGAAGGCTGAATAGTAAAATTATATAGTTCCTTTAATTCTGCAGGTTCTCAAAGGCCAGCACAAAGTCCAATATACAAACCGTACACTGGGCTTGCTGCCTAGCGGTCACCATTAAAACCGTTACAATTTCCATTTGCAAGGAATTGATGTTACTGTGGCATCCAGGGTATCATCTCAGCAATGTCAATTAGAAAAACAAGGAAATGGTAAAGATTCTAACGCCAGCCATGGTATTCACACTGACGTTTAGCTGCCTCGGGAGCAACAGATGGAGTGATTTTAACCAGTGCGCAGTAGTGCCTATGCTAGCACAGGGCACGGGCTCTTTCTGCCAGGACACTGTCTGCATTGCAATAGAAAAACCTGCAGCAGTGAGTCTCCGAGCCCACGTCAGCTGACTCAGGCTGTGTAGACATTCGGCTCAGGCTGGAGCCGACGCTCTGAAACCCGGGGAGGGTCTCAGCGCTTGGACTGCAGCCTGTGCCCTGTGAGCCCAAGTCAGGTGATCTGGGCTCTGAGATTTGCTGCTGCGGGGTTTTCGATTGCAGTGCATGCAGGCATACCCTAAGTCAGTACTGACTAATGAGCCAAGTGACTTATTGAATGCCAACCCCATTTCCTGCCACCCCTAGGTGACAGCTGCCAGGGCAGCCCAAAGGGGCTGGAGTGGACCCAAGAATCAGCCTCCACGTGCTTAGCTAGACTCCCAGCGCAGCACACTGCCCTGTTGGTGTCTCCGGGTTTATCTTCGCGGCAGTGTTACCTGGAGGCATAACGTACGTGTTGCTGCTAACCTGACTCCTTTCCACACACACCCATCTCTAGCTTGACTGAAGGGAAGCTTTAAACTCAAGTTACCCTGACCCTTTGAGGGGTACAAGTTGCAGCTGGAGCGCTGCTGGTGCAGGGCCGACGACGCTCCTCTGTACTACTAATACAATCACCGTGCTGCCTGTGTGGCTGTCGTCACTCAGGCTAGACTAACAGGGGAGACGCCTTCCTAGCTGGATCTAACAGTGCAGTAAAGACAAGCCCCGAGTGCATTCCTGGAGACATCCCAAACTTGCCCATTGTTTCTGGAGCTCTTCTGGACAGAGAACCTACGATGTCCCCTACAGAGGCAAATTTAGTGAGGATGAAAATATATGAAAAAATAGAACTTAAATGATCAGGCGCCATGTATCCATCCCAACGGCCTGCGAGCAAAGCCGGAGAACACACTGTCTCAGTAACCACACGGCAGTAAAGCAGACTCGGATACAGAGGAGACGGCTGTGTTATAAAGTTTGAGGTTAGCTAGGTACAACAGGTGGATCAGCAGACAGGTCGATAGAGGTGTTCCCTGGCTTGAAATAACACCAATCATTTTGAAAAATAAGGCACCGTCGCCCCGTGCTGACTTTCCTTCCACATGCGGCGTTGACAGCAAATTTAAACTCCAAACAAACGCTGATTTTTAAAGTACTTCAGTGGCCTCCAGGGGTGTGAAATTTCCTTGAATCATTATCTACACTGAACAACACTGCCAACCCCTAGCTGCCCCCAGCACCTGCTGCCCCCAGTCCTGATGCCCGCACTGGTGGGGAGCTCTGGCAGAGGTACTGTGCCCACATTGACTTGCCCTGCTGCAAATTCTCTCTCTCCTCCCCGCGCCCTGCCATCTGCCTGGCCATGCAGCAGTACTCCTCCTCTCTCATAGACTCCTGGGCTCACTTGTGTGTCACTTCTGATGCCTCTAAGCAACCACCTCCACACTCTGGATCTTGCCAGTTGCTAGAGCTGGCTAGATAATGGGATGGATTTTCTTTGTGAGCATTTTGTGAAACGAACGCCCTCCCTTTTTCTTTTCCTTCGGAAACCGTTGAATTTTGACAATCTCTCCTGCTCTGCCTTACCCAGCCTCTTAGCTTGTCAGACCTTCTCACTCTCTTCCTCCTAATGCTTCCAGCTGACTCTCCTTTGCCTTCCCATTTGATCTGCCACAGCCTTCTTCCTACCCTTCCTCTAAAGCAGAGATGGGCAAACTATGGCCCGCGGGCCCGTCCTGCCCGGCCCCCAAACTCCTGGCCGGGGAGGCTAGCCCCGGCCCCTTCCCCCGCTGTTCCCCTTCCCCCGCTGCCGGCGCAATGCTCTGGGCAGTGGGGCTGTGAGCTCCTGGGGCAACACAGCTGAAGAGCCTGGCCTGACCCGGTGCTCTGTGCTGCATGGTGGCGGTGGCGTGGCCCGGCTCCAGCCACCAGTTCTCCAGGCAGCGCGGTAAGGGGGCAGGGAGCAGGGGGTTTGGATAGAGGGGAGGGAATTTTGGTGTTGGTCGGGGGCGGGGGTGTGGATAGGGGTCGGGGGGGGAACAGGGAGTTGAATGGGGGCAGGAGTCCTGAGGGGGCAGTCAGGAAAGAGGGGAGTTGGATGGGGCAGCAGGGGGCAGTCAGGGGACAGGGAGAAGGGGTGGTTGGATGGGGCAGGTGCCGGGGGGGCCGTCAGGAATGAGAGGAGGGGTTGGATGGGGCAGTGGAGGTCCGGGGGCAGTCAGGGGACAGGGAGCGTGGATGTGTGGATGGGGCAGGGTTCCCGGTGGGGGGGAGAGGGAGTGGGGGCCGGGCCACGACCGCCTCCCCTAACCGGCCCTCCATACAATTTACAAAACCCGTTGCGGCCCTCAGGCCAAACAGTTTGCCCACCCCGGCTCTAAAGGCTGTATGGCTGTGCGTCTTGCACTGCTCCTCTCCCTGGCATCACCGACACAGACAAGCATTATAGACTGACACAGAGACGCGTCACAGCCCCACTTCAGGCAACCGAGCAGTCCTGAGATCCTCTTCTGAACATTTCAATACGTTGTAAAGTGAATTCCTTCACGGTGACAGGAAGCTTGCAGTATGTAACCTCGTTGCCACCAGGAGCAGGCTGTGGGTTTGGTGTGGGAACTGCTGCTGTAGCTTATAGCTTAGCATTGTGCTCAACAGTGGTGCTGGAACAATTTGTACAGTGGGGGTGCTGAGATACATTGAACCAAACTGTATATAATGGAAGCCACTTCAAGCCAGGGGGTGCAGCGGCACCCCTATTTCCAGCACGTGTGGGGCTGAATTGGAGTCTTCTTATGTTGGTGGGTTTGGTCCAGATCTTCAGCTGTTGAAAATCAGTGTAACTCCATTCGCTTCAGTGGAGCTATGTCAAATCATGCCAACTGAGGATGTGACTTTTATTTTAAAAGGGTTCCCTGCCCTGGTTTAATTTGAGCTCCTCCTGGGCATTTTATCAGAAAATATTTATTTAAAGCTTTATGTAAATTACCGCATAACAATTCTTTGAAAACAACACTAAGTTTTTGTAACAGCAGCTGGACTGAGACCACAGTTCAGAATTCATCAGAAATCATCAATGGGATCAGTGCCTCACTTAGTGAAAATCACATAGTTCCATTGAGGCCAAAGGCCCAGATCCCAACTGATATAAATCCACATTGAAGTCCGCGTACACTACACTGATTTACATCAGTGGACTATACGTAGTAGCATATGCAATGTTGAATTTAAATTAGGAAACAAGATACTGTCCCACTAACTATCATCTTGTTTGTTTTGTTTTTCTCTTGTCTTGCAGCACCTTCTCCAATCAGTATTGTGAAAAAAGGAAAGATAGCTAAAAATAGCATCTCCCTTTCCTGGCAGGAGCCGGATCGACCCAACGGCATCATCCTGGAGTATGAAATCAAATATTTTGAAAAGGTGTGACTGACTGATTGCAAAGCATCCTAAGTAACTTCTCTTTGCTGTCCTTCTCTTTTAGTTATAATTATCCTATGTGTGGAAGGGAATGAAGCAATTTTATGCATAAATCAATGTCAGATTGATTCTGCAGTAAATGATTAGGAAGACTTCAAATGTGTGTGTTGTTTTCCATTAGTGTGCCACTTCTGTTGAACAAATACATTAAAACTGCATGTCAGTTTCATCTCCAGTCTTATCACATTAAATTAAAGTATACTAATTTGTTATGAATCAAAGGAGCTTGGGAACTAGCATCCGTCTTCTCACTAAGAGCATCGGGCAATCCCCAGTCTTTTAATTTTACACTTCAGCTTTGGTTTTAAGGATCAGCTGGCATTGATTCCAGTGCTCATCGAACCATCTGCCAGGGCATGTTGGTGTTCTGATTGTGTCTCTGCAATAGGTGGTGGTGGTTACGATTTATTTGCATTATGGTAGCACCTAGGAGCTCCAGGACACCAGGACCCAGGACACCATTGTGGTAGGCATGGTACAAAGTCAGAACAAAAAGAGTCCCTACCCCAAGGGACTTCCAGTGTAGGGGGCCACATCCTGAAGCCCTAGGCAATCTTCCTTCAGGCAGAGTTCTTGCTGAAGTCCATAGGAGGCTTGTCAGAGTAAGGACAGAGGATTGACCTTGGGCAAGTTCCTTCCCCTCTCTCTTCCTCTGTTTCCCCTTCCTCACTTCATCTGTCTTGTTCGTTTAGAGCGTGAGCTCTTTGGGGCAGGGACTGTCTCTTGTGGGGTGTGTGTGTGTACATAGGGCCTGGCACAATGGGGCCCTGCTCTGGCTGGGAGCATCTAGGCACTATGGTAATATACAAAACACTTAAAAATGGGGAGTGTCATTGCACCACGTAGGCATGTCCTCATCCTTGGGGCAGAGCGGAGCTGCCATGCTCCAAGGAGAGCACCAGGGAGCTTCCAGTCTCAGAAAGGCAGGATGTCTGCTGATAGAAGCAGCATCCCCACAACCCTCTCTTTCATGGGGTGCAACCTACTACCTTACGCAAGCAGGCCAGCTCAGTTTTCCAGTGCAACAGAGGGAGTGACCCAGAGCACAGGGCCTTCAAATCTGCTTGCACTGGCCTGGGCAGCACAAGGTGGGGAAGGTTCATTTGTGCTCTGCGCCCACATGAAGGCCAGCCAGAATCTGGTCCTGAGTAGGGACATCAGTACCTGGCCCAAGACATTTAGGGACAAGTTGTGCCCCCGGAAGTGCATGCAGCTCCCATTGACTTCAGTTGGAATTGCTTCCCTGGGTCTGAGGGCAGAATTTTAGCCCTGGGTCTTCAAAATAAACAGTGGCTCAAGGTGCTAAGAATCAGGACAACTTTCCATGTCATTCGGGACAGGCACATTCGTTTGGATAAAGTCGGCACCCCCTGAGTGTTTGTCCAAATCTCCAACTGGAACCTTTTTGTGCTTTCCAGAAAGTTTGGGATGTTTGTTTTCTTTTGCATAGTCCTCTTGTTCCAGTGCCTCTGGGCCCCAATAAACCCACTGAGCAAGGCTTTTCTGGTGCTTCTTACCTGGCTGGAATAGGATATATCTCACATCTCCCAAGGATGCTGGGTTTGAGGAAACTCCTAGCCCGGTTTTCTAAACACAAAGAATTTGGATAAACTGCAAATGAGAGTCTGAACTTGTCAGTGTTGAGCTAAATTGGACGTTTGATTCTTTTGCTATTAGCAGTTCACTGCTCACAATACATACACAACACCCTGTGTCCCACCCAGAGTGCCAGTACCAGCCACCCACCTGCCCCCAAATGCCATTTATCCAGGACAGATTGCTTGAGGAAGGATGAAAATATTGTAGGTTCACAGGGCTCAATCCTCAGCTGTGCTAAGTTTACATTCAGTGAAGCTCAGGAGTTCTGGCAGGGAAAGAGGGTGAATCTAAGTTTTGGCTGGAAAAAAAGATTCTGGGGCACTGCCGGTGCTAACAGAAACTTGCTTCCAAGAGGAATACACCACCAATTCAGAGGAAGAGGCTTTTTCACCTTGTGACATGTTAGCCTGGGAGGGAGGGAAGTAGCCAGTATTGTTGACAAGCGAAAAAGGATGGGTTCTGTGGAGCAGAAGGGGAGGGAAATGAGGGGTTCGGAAGGGCAGAACCAAGTCCAGATGTCTGAGATGGAAATCTGTTCATCCATACAGACAGTAGATTTTGGCTCCCAGAAATGTTGACCAGAGAGTAGGGTAACAGTGTGGCCTCATGGACCAAGCACTGGACTGGGACTCAGGAGGTCTGAGTTTTGTTTCTGGCTCTGCCACTGGTCTGCTGGGTGACCTTGGGCAAATCACTTCCCCCTCTTTGTGCTTCAGTTTCCTCATTTGTAAAAAGGGGATCATAATACTACCTTCCTTTGTAAAGCACTTTGAGATCTACTGGTGAAAAGTGCTATATAATAGGTATTAGTACCATATATTTCATCATCCCTCTCACCTGGTTTGACCAATCCAATTGCATTTGGCCATCAAATGAATAAAATGTTTAACAGATTACTAATATTTGTACATATTTGATTAGTTCATAAGTGTCAAACCTCTTTTACACAATGTTATTTATTCTTTACTTTTTAAAAAAATTAAGACATTACAATAAACATTATAACAAATACAATTGTGTGAATGATGTGGGAGAGTTATGCACCCAAGCCAGGATTTTCAAAAGTGACTAGTGATTTTGGATGCACAACCTGGGACACCTTAAAAGGGTCCAGTTTTCAAAAAATGCTGTGCACCCAACCTCTGAAAATCAGGACCTTTAAAAGTGTCTCAAGTTAAGAATCCAAACATGGAAGCACTCAAAATCACTAGTTACTTTTGTAAATCTTGACCATGCTATATAGTAATTTTCAAGGCTGTGTGAGATTTACAATTCCTAGAAACAACAACAGGAGTTAATCATATAAAATATAATCCTATTAATTGCTGAATGTCCTCAATTCCCAATGAAGTCAACAAGTGCTGAGGGTGCCTGGCCTCCGAGCTGGTTGGAAAATTAGGGAGGGGGGTTTCCCATGGAAAATTCCAACTATTTGGTGAAATAATCTAAAAAAAAAAAGTTTTGATTCTGAAATGCCCCTTTTGTGGGAGTTGTAGTTCAGGTTCCTCACTCTCCCATTCTTTTCTATAGGCCAGGCTCCTTGGTCAGAATACATCTCCCATGATGCACCACAGTCTCCCCTCTGATACATCAAGGGAGCCCCAGCCATGGTGAATCATGGGAGATAAAGTCTGGCTGGGGAGCTCAGCCCACAGAGAAGAAGAGGGGACAAGAGGAAACCAAACTACAACTCCCATGAGGCACCATGGTAAATAGCCAAATAAAAATATTTCAGTTTTCATCTGAAAAAAAGATATTTTGGTTTTGGAGCATTTGTTTGTTTGTTTTTTTTTTTAATGAAAAATCAAAACTTTCCGCAGAAAGCACTTTTCACCAAAAAAAATAACTTTAGTTGAAAACCCAGTTTTCTGTTGAAAAAAAAAAATTAACAGAAAAATTGAGACCAGTCCTACTCAGCTCCTTCCAGGATTGGGTCCTTAATCCCTTGGAAAAGACTTAATTCATTTTAGAGCCGTGTATGCGAAATGTATGCCCACTGCTAAATTTGGATGGTTAGTGAAATAGAACGTAAGAATGTATCACACAAGAGAAGCCTTGTAATTGTGGTTATATTTCTCAAATTGCGTAAATTACATTAGATGAATTCAAAAAGCTGTGTTTAGAGAACAGTAAAAACGAGAAGGTTGACCTTTAACCCTTTCACTGATTGTTCTCCAGCAAACCAGCTGTGCTGCCATTGTCCACAGAATCTATGCTGTGTGAGGCCATAGCTGATACAGTCAGCTGCACAACTGTTCCCCCCCCTCGCTCCCTCCCACCCTAGAGATCCCTAGGACATTCAGCAACAATCAGTCAAGTAACAGTGAAATATGCCAAAGTTTCTTAAATACGTAGGCACAACAGGGTGCGGCAATGATGTAGTTAGCGTGCTTAGAACATAGTTTTCACCCAGAAAGCCCTTTGCTGATACTGATGCCTACTGCATCTTTGGAATTCCTTTAACAGAGCTTCAGGTGAATGGATTTTTGCTCCATTTTTTTCAAAAAGATTCAAGTCAGTTGTTCCCATAAAAGGAGAGAACAATGTTTTATTCTGGGCGCTAATACACTGCATTGAAAATAAACCGGTTAGTTCACAACTACAATGTAGTTCATGTGCCAAAATGCACATACACCAAAAGTCATGTTTTCAGTATAAAATAACCCCATTTTTTTATTATCTCCACCCCCTCCCCCAATGAACCTCTCAGGGACAGATTTTCTAAAGTACTCAACATACACAAGTGGGGTCACATTTTCGCTCAGTACCCAGTGGTTTTCAGTGAGAGCTTCAGGGTGCTGAAACCTTTTGAAAAGCTGACTCTCAGTTTAATTTGTCCATATGTGCCAGCCCAGGTTTCTCCCTTTGTCCTGGATTACTTTATAAGGCATGCAATGGGCAGTCGGAACATCGGGCTGGATTGTACTGTTGGGTATAGCTCTTCTCTGGGGCAGAGCGGGGCTGGCACATGCTATGGGAAACTCTGGGGAGGGATTGTGTCTCAGCTTCGCAGGGCTGCCAGGGGGTGTGCAATGCACTTCAGGAGGGGATCCAATACCACTGCTCCAGTGAGTCCAAGTAACACTGACATTGCAGAGAGAGAAGACTTTTGGTTGATCAATTTCTTTTGATTTAGGCATAGTTCCAGGAAAGATTTGCTCTGAAGTATTATTCACCTTCTTTGTCTCCATATTCAGTAGATGAAGTGCTTTAAGATTTGTGTGCACATTTGAAGTGTCCCTATTATTTTTGAAGTGTTGATTGAAATTGAACTTTCCTCGGCATTGGAAATGTAGCTATTTCAAAATGGTGATATTGTGATGAGATATGAAGCGAGGAACTAGAATTTGTCTTTGCTTGAAATAAACAACCATTCATTCTTTTGTTACATTGCTCACAAACGTTACGCTACGGTACATTTTGCACTTGCCTTTGACTAGACTAGGGTAAATGATCTCCAATGTTTTAACCTACTGTCATTACTATGAATGACGAGCCAGTAATTAACAATGAAAAATGCATGATTATTTTTTTCTTTTGTTGTGTTTGCAAATTGTCTTTAAATAGATCACAACAGTTTTATTCAAATTATTCTCAAATGTCTTCATCAAATAGTTCTTAATCTGCAAATCGTTCATAAGTAGCTGTTGCAACCTTTCATAGTTCACACTGTCTTGGTCATTTACATAAGTCATGTGGTATTGTTTCTGTTATCTGACTGGGGCACTGAATCCACAACATACTTAAGCATGTGCTTAGCTTTCCACATGTGTGTAGTCCCATTGACTTCAAAGGGAGTATGGAGAAGCTTAAAGTGAGGTATGTGTCTAAATGCCTTGCTGAATTGGAGGCTAGGTTTTTCATGTAACTAAACAATATAAATGTAAATTATAAAACTGAATATATAGTTTGAAATTTGCTTTTGGCTAATATTGAAGCTTGGTATTTTCAATAATAAAGCTCATGCACTCAAAAGTTTGCAGAAAGCAAACATGAATGAGTTGTGAATGTAATCGGATTGAAATGCAAGTCAGAATTTGAACTAATATTAACATCCCATTTTCCCCACTATTCATTCAGCTAATTGCTATGTCATCCTTAGCACTTCTCGTTTGTCATTAACTTAATTTGCATTCTCTTGCCATACAGCCCTGTACAATAATAAATTAAGAAAGCATGTCCCCATGTTATAAGAATGATTTGTCTTGAGAGTCGGAGAAAATTAAGGCTTGAATCACATTCCTTTAAAAGAAATCATGTCCTAAAAGTAAACAGAACAGCTTTTTCCATTTTTTGTCCAACCCAGACCCATTAGCTGGGCAGGCAGATTTCCCATGGTTTAATTAGAAAATGGAGTACCATAAGTTTGGAGTTTTCTGGTGATCACTCGGGTGCTTGATCCACAGCTCATTAAAGTCAGTGGGGCTGGTGGACTGTCTCCCTCAGCCCAGGAAGGACTAATACCATGTCCAAAGTCTGCCCAGCCTTTCTTTCAAGGCACTGTTGTCTTCTTTGAACATCAGACTCAGAAAGTAACACCAAGCAAAGCTATTCCCTGAACAGGCTGCAGGGACCTAGAAGCCATTCCTTACCCATGCCCTGCTCCCTCTCTTAGGCCCAGCCACAGGAGTGCACCACTTCCTCCCACAACTCCCTCATACTTGCTGGCATTTGCACTCACTTGATCGGTCACAGGTAAGGCTCGGACCAACTCCCCTTAAAGGTCAGCCATCCTGTGACAGACGCCCATTGACTTCAAGTGACTTTGGATCAGCCCTTAAAAGATCTGCCTCGAAATCATGTTTATCATCTTAAAATGCCATTATGGAGATCTGAAGGGAGATAGTGATTAAAAAACAAAACTGTTTTCAACGCTGTTGCCCTTAATTTACATGATCGGATGCTGATTGTTTAGTAAGTAAATATTTCTAGCAGCAATTACCAAACATTTGAGTCTGATGTTAAATCAAAGACGACCACAAACTGCTCATTTACACTAAAAACGTATTTACTTGCAGAATTATTTCAGCAAATTTATTTAAAGGGTCCTCACCACACACAAAAAAGTGTGTGTCTCGTTAGATCTGTATATAATATGTGTGTGTGTGTAGATACCTATATCTGTTTGTGTGTATTTGTTTTTTAGTATTTTTGGTTAGTATTTCTAACCAAGCATAAAATCTAGATAATAGCGCTGATTTTCATTTTCACTAAGGCCACTGGCAAGGTACACTGTGTCATATAAAGGGGCTCACTTTAAGGCATCTTTATATTGCCAGAAAGATGGAAAGTGGCCTTAGTGTGAATCAGGGACTGATTTTTCCATCTCCCTACACGTTGGCCCTGATTTTTAGTTACACTGTTCTGGCAGTGTAGATATAACCTATGCTCACTTTGTGGTCTCTTTGCGCTGCCAGAGCCGTGTAAAGTGGCTTGAGTGGAAATGAGGATCAGGCCCTTCAGGTTGTGCTTGACACTTGTGCAAAGTGGATTTCAAATGTGATGTCCTGAGTCAGTGGTGTTTGACCAGAAAACAAGACTTCTGTTTCATAAACAATTGTGAGGTTTTGATTTTTGTTTAAATTCTGCATCAGAATGAAAATTTGACCTTGGAAATTTTTGTGGGGGAAAAAAAATACTGATGAGAGAGAGAGAGAGAGAGAGTCACCCCATTGGTTAGGGCACTTCCCTGGGACATAGGAGACCCAGGTTCAAGTCCCTGCTGTATATAGAAAGTGTCAGTCTCTTTGTCCCACTTGAGGTCTTCCACTTTTGGACAAATAATTAAATATCCATTCAACTGGTGGAACTTGTTGCCAGGGGATGTTGTAAAGGCCAAAACTATAACAGGATTCAAAAAAGACTAGATAAGTTAATGGAGGATAGGTCCATCAATGGCTATTAGCCAGGATGGGCAGGGATGCAACAACATGCTCGGAATGTCCCTAGCCTCTGAGGGCCAGAAGCTGGGACTGGATGACAGGGGAGGAATCACTTGATAATTCCCCTGTTCTGTTCATTCCCTCTGAAGCACCTGGCATTGGCCACTGTCAAAAGACAGGACACTAGGCTAGATGGACCATTGATCTGACCCAGTAAAGTCATTATTTTGTTCTTATTGGGCCAGAGAGGGTGCCCTAACCACTGGGCTATTGGCTATTCTGGGGGATGGACGTCTCTCATGTTCTCTGGCCAAAATCAGAAATTCCATCCTGGACCAGAGAAGGATTCGGTTTCAACAAATCATCATTATCCAGTTAAAAAAACCCACCATTTTATGGAAAAATTCCTGACCTTTTATATTTTACATCCACTTCACTCTAGAGTAAAATGACTATATAAAGTGACTGGCAATGGAGAATTGGACCCCATGTCTTTGCAGTATGTAGTCTTCATATAGATTTTTGTGGGGTAGAGAGTCTCATTAATACATGTTCAGTCATTCTTTCTAAACATGTTGGTATAGTCATTATTAGTACTATTGCTGCTGTGTTAATTAGCAATTTGTATTTTGCTAGTGTTTTTGTTTACATGCTTGAACTCTGCATTTTTTGTGGGGGGGATAGGATCAAGAGACCAGCTACACCATCATCAAATCGAAAGAGACGAAGATCACGGTGGATGGCTTGAAACCAGCGTCAACATATATCTTCCAAATCCGAGCGCGCACGGCAGCAGGGTATGGTGGCTTCAGTCGAAGATTTGAGTTTGAAACCAGCCCAGTGTGTAAGTCATTTTAATTACTGTCAGCTCATGTCTCCGAAATGATTACCAGAAAAGAGTTAGTGGATCAATATCTTTGCAAGGGACTCTGTCAGTCTCCCTATCATCCTCTTTCTCTCTTTGACCTGATCCATTTAGTGAAGAAGTATCAGTCATGGCATTGCTGCGGGTTGGACAGGTGAACATATATTGGTCCCTGTTTCCTCATTTCATTTAGTCTAGAGGGAGATGAAAAGTCAGGAAGTCTTCAAACTTAGGAAATGTATGAAGCTTGCTGGTCAGAAAATGTCTGTTTACTGCTGTCTCCCTTGCATTGAAATGTTGCCATTTACTCATTACTGTGTCTTTGGGTTTTTACTGCATTCTTCTTCCCATAGTCGGGAATTTCCTGTGGAACCCTTGAAAGTTAGTGCCAGGGCTGAAGGGAGGCTGGCAGGGCCGGTGCTACCATTAAGGAAAACTAGGCGGTTGCCTAAGGCACCAAGATTTGGGGGCACCAAAAAGCGGTGCCCCCAATTTTTCTTACAGCATTCCTACGCCCCCTCCCCGAGCGCGCGGTCGCCGCTCCAATTCTCCCGCCTCCCAGGCTTGCAGCGCCATTCAGCTGTTTGGCGCCGCAAGCCTGGGAGGGGAGGAGAATTAGAGCAAGGGCGGCGTGCTCGGGGAGGAGGCGGAGCAGAGGTGAGCTGGGGTGGGGAGGTGCCGCACGGCTCCCTGGGCTGGGGGGATGGGGAGCTGCTGTGGGGGTGCCTCGGGGGGGGGGGGGGAGCTGCCGCAGGGCTGGGGAGGGGGGCGCAAGGTGGAAGTTTCACCTAGGGCGCGAAACTTCCTTGCACCGGCCCTGGAGGCTGGCATATATTTCACCAGGCTCTTGTACTGTTGTACACCTCTTAATGTGGTATGTGGAGGATTCTGAGACATCTCTTAAATATCTTCTGAGTGTATTGCTAGTAAAAGGTTCTAATAGAAAAACCTCCCAACATCACTTGTGGTGCATCTATAAGAGAAAGAGCTTTGACATCAAAGAGATCATTGAACATTAGAATCCTTCTGCAGCAAGCACTGTAGTTAAGGTTGCAAAAACAGTTTCCAACCCCATCCCAGTGCTCCTAACTTTTCCAAAATGTCACCTTTTGATCTGAAATTTAGGGGAGAGGGAGGGTTGGTTAGGAGAGGAGGAATCCTTTCATGTGCTTTTGAGTTTACTGAAAGTGAAAAGATGCAGTTTACCACTTACAACAACAACGTAATCAAGCAAAACCTTTTTTTTTTTTTTTTGGAAGGGCTATAACAAAAGGTCTGAAATGTGAGCCTTGGCCTGGGGCAGGGAAAAGTTCTCCCTGAAGATTAATTATTTTGTTTGGTTTATAAAAAATGTTTCTGAGTATCTAAAGTTTGAGCATTTGAAGATTATGTCCTGAGCGCGAATGACAGATAATTTCCTTGGGCTATTTTCTGCCCTCTGGTAGAGCCCTATTGACTTAAGCGGTATTTTGTTCTGTGTTTGTACAGCACCTAGCCCAACAGGGCCCTGATCCATGACTGAGGTTCCCAGGTGGTATCAAAATTCTCACAGTAATAATAGTACAGATATAATAGAGGGCAAAATTTGGCCTATTAAGGACTCACTCCTATATACACTTTACACACACACTTAACTTTTAGCATAACTTCAATGGAGCAACACATGTGCTTAAGGGTCACACTTGCATGTTTGCAGGATTGGGACTTAAATCTGTTGGTGCGTATTTAGAGATGCCATTGTGTAAATTCATAGCCAGTTAAATAGACTAATTTAAAGCCATGAAATACCCTTTACCCCCACTCCCCACCCACAAACACCCCCCCTGCTGCCTGGCTTGATGTAATGGTGCAGGAAGCATGCCCTGTAGCCCCGTTAACTCCCCCTTCTAGCTGGAGAGCAAGAGGCAAATGCAGCCAGGTCCAAGGAGGGCAAGGACATAGAAAACAAAGTGCAGGGCATCTGACTGCAGCAAAATGGCAAATTCTCTGAGGAAATGCTTACTTCGGTGGCACAGTGGATAGATGCTAAATTCCATAGGAGCAAAGTCATAGAGCAGCTGATTCAGGCTGCCTGCATGCTCAGGTGGATGACACTGCGTCACTTTGCACCAGTTCACGTTTTCAAGCAACCATAAGGGTTGAAAACATTTTTTTTAAATAGAAGCTCAGATTCCAGAGCGTAATTCTGTGGCAGGAGTGAATTCCATGGAACTGTGGAGTGTGTGGGCCCTGATTATATTTAAAGGATCCGTTTTAAGCTGTTTGCCATGTAGACAAAGTCCTAAGCACTTTAATATAGTGCACAGCTAGCCAGGGGTGTGTTTTTTTACACCCCAGACTGACAAAAATGTTACTGATAAAAGTGCAGTGTAGTCATAGCCTCAATTGTTTTTATAGACTATGATGGAGAAATACTTTTTGTCCCTGGCTTACCTATTCTTTGCAGTGGCGTCGGTGATAATTTTCACTGTCATAAAATATGTCCTCTGTGTACCTATTTCAATTTGTACAAGTGACATTTATTAATCTTGTATGCTATTTGTATGCAAGAGAGGTTTCATCATTGTAATATTCGGTTCATTCCTTTGGTGAATAGCAAGTCATGCTGTATGTTTTCCTTATAAATTTACATTCATCAGCTATTTAATTACTGCTTCCTTGGTTCATTTAAAAGTCATCATCAGGTCTTTAAAAAAGATACAATGTTGTCATGTCAATGAGAGTTACCTTTCACTCCTAGCTCTGGAGTCAGTGGCAAAGCTAACATAGTGCAAATACCATAGTGATGCAAACATTAATGCAATAAGACTTTTCTATTTAATGTATTTCTTATTGCATTAACCACTATAATCATGTCCTATAAGTAGAAACCAAACCATATTATGCTGGAAAATAATTCTGTATTATGATAGGCAAGGTCTGGATGCAGTAGAAAAGTTTCTAATTTAGAGTAGTTCAGTAATCATGTTTCAGAATATTAATAAGTAATATAGTGGCACTTATTGCACATTTGGTCCATTGCCACCATGACCTAATATCACAAGCCAAAATAATGATAGTTTTGAACGACTTATCATGGAAATCTTGGAAATAGTCATTGTAGCTCTCAAAACAATAATAATAATATTTTACAGGGCATAGCATCATAACGTTTCAAAGTACTTTACAACCATTAATTAATTAATTGATTTTTGCAAAACCCCCTGTTTGAATATTCCCATTTTGCCGCTAGAGAAACTGAGGCACAAAGATTAAGGGTCTGATACAAATCTCGCTGAAGTCAATGGAATGGCTCCAATTCAGCATTGCATTCCTATGCAGCAAAGCACTTCAGAATTGACTTACGTGGGACTTAAGCACACGCTTAAAAACTTTGCAGAATAGGGATGGGTTTTAAGCATGTGCTTAAATGTTTTGCTCAACTGCAGCTCCATTGACTTCAGTGGGCTTTGGAAAAAGCCCTATGACACGGGTCCTCAAAGACATTTAGGTGCCTAACTCCCATTGAAACCAGTGGGAGTGTGTGGTAGAGCCAGGAATACAATTCAGACTGGCAGCTCCCAGGCCTGTGTTTTAATCTTGGTCACGCCGTGCAGGAAGCAGAGCTCTAGCTGATGCCGTATACTTTCGATAGACATGTGAAAGGGAAGCCCTGCTCTTGCTCTGACTGGGGCACATGGGGGAAAGTGCATTGGCAGGCCCTATTTTGCACACAATCTTAGCCGCTCTCACACTGAGTGGCTAGTGTACGTCCGTCCATAGCACTCAGGAGCACTGGGAGAGACGAGCTGCTACCAGCCTGCAGTGTGTATCACACGCTAAAGAGGTTTGATTTGTGTGGGAAAGGAGTAGGGCTGGCTGGCTAGAGTGTGCCAACAGAAGCTGCCAGCGCTAGTACTGAGCAGTGTGTTCCAGCTGAATGGAACAGCAATGAATGTCCCACCTGGGCAATGTTAGCCAGCAGTTTGGAATCCTGCCATCTGCCAACAGGGCTCCTTGTAACGCAGAACATCTGGCAGCTTCTCTGCTTCCCCTCCCAATGCAACCCTTAGTTTTTACGGACAGGATTCTGCGATTGCCACGGGTCATACTTCCTGTCACCTGTCACTCCAGTGACTCTGCTATGGGCCAGTCAAAGGTTTGCAGGATTGGGCCCTACAGTGGTCAGTGCAATAAACTCAGCATGGTTATTTGCAGCTTTTAAGCCAAATGTTGTCAACTTGCAGATATTAGCGACAGGGCAAGAGGGCAGTGGGGGCACATCCTGGTCTGAATTAATTTTAAATGAGGGTTTTACGTTCAAATCTACTGGTGCTAACTGTCTTGTCCCTCCAGCAGCCTGGCTCCCTTTCCCCCTCATACACCTAGCTCTCCAGCCCTCCACTGCAGTTACACCCCACCCCTGCCTCTCCCCCACCATGCAGGTCTCCCTCTCTCTGCTATTCATCCCCTTTAGTTGGGGTTGGTCCTGCTTTGAGCAGGGGGTTGGACTAGATGACCTCCTGAGGTCTCTTCCAACCCTAATCTGCTATGATTCCTAACATTTTAGCTCTCCCCTGCTGCCTGGGAGCCCCCAACATCTCCCAGCAAACTTGGCCTTATTTCTCCATCCCCCAGCAAGTAGTAATAAAATTACAAATGGAACTGCTATACATTTGTGATGCTAGTAAAATCTCTAGGTGATGGTGTAGGTTTTGAGTAGTTAGACAATAAAGATTTAATGTTCTGGCCCAATCATTATGAAATCATCGACTGTACTTTAGCTGGGCCCTACTATATGTAATGAATTGCCAATGAGAGAGTTACCATATAAAGTGCTACTTGGAAACCCATTGCAAAATCGATGTTTAATACATTATGGGTTTTTTTAACATTTAATATTGGGCCTTATTCAATTATTTTATAGCTTCCATAAAATTAAGGACTCACTTCCCCTTCCATCTTTTAATTGAAGGCCTGCTTGACTGTGCAGTCAATTTCTGCTGATCCTTTGGGGGGAAGTGCTAATATGTCCCCCATGTCATACCCTACTTGTGGTTGTAATGAAGCCCATCACCCAAAATAACTGAGAGTCTGACCCTGCCTCCCCAGAACAGCCATGTCCCGAGGAGACCTCTACATGCCAATATCCCCTGCCCTTGAAATTAAGGGGCATAGTTACCTCTGCTTCAGCTCCTCCCTTCTTCAAGGCACAGTGGAAAGCACTTTTTCGACCCAGTTTGCAGTACTGCCAACCCCAAGAGTTCCCAAAAATTATGTGATTGTCTTAAAATTAGACTGGGAAGGTTTAGATTCTTATCGGTGAATGTCGGTAAACGTTGATCTCACCGTACACACAAACCGACAGAGCATGTTTCCATCTATGACCAGTGAAATCAGAGTCAGGAAAATGCTGCTGGAGAACTTCTTAGAATTTGATGTAAGGATATTTACTTTGTATATTTTGACATATGCTATTGTTTAACGGTTATCAAGCTTTCATAGAATCATAGAATATCAGGGTTGGAAGGGACCTCAGGAGGTCATCTAGTCCAACCCCCTGCTCAAAGCAGGACCAATTCCCAACTAAATCATCCCAGCCAGGGCTTTGTCAAGCCGGGCCTTAAAAACCTCTAAGGAAGGAGATTCCACCACCTCCCTAGGTAACCCATTCCAGTGCTTCACCACCCTCTTAGTGAAATAGTGTTTCCTAATATCCAACCTAGACTTCCCCCACTGCAACTTGAGACCATTGCTCCTTGTTCTGTCATCTGCCACCACTGAGAACAGCCGAGCTCCATCCTCTTTGGAACCCCCCTTCAGGTAGTTGAAAGCAGCTATCAAATCCCCCCTCATCCTTCTCTTCTGGAGACTAAACAATCCCAGTTCCCTCAGCCTCTCCTCATGAGTCATGTGCTCCACACCCCTAATCATTTTTGTTGTCCTCCACTGGACTCTCTGCAATTTTTCCACATCCTTCTTATAGATTCATAGATTCATAGATTCTAGGACTGGAAGGGACCTCGAGAGGTCATCGAGTCCAGTCCCCTGCCCGCATGGCAGGACCAAATACGGTCTAGACCATCCCTGATAGACATTTATCTAACCTACTCTTAAATATCTCCAGAGATGGAGATTCCACAACCTCCCTAGGCAATTTATTCCAGGGTTTAACCACCCTGACAGTTAGGAACTTTTTCCTAATGTCCAATCTAGACCTCCCTTGCTGCAGTTTAAGCCCATTGCTTCTTGTTCTATCCTCAGAGGCTAAGGTGAACAAGTTTTCTCCCTCCTCCATAGGACACCCTTTTAGATACCTGAAAACTGCTATCATGTCCCCTCTCAGTCTTCTCTTTTCCAAACTAAACAAACCCAATTCTTTCAGCCTTCCTTCATAGGTTATGTTCTCAAGACCTTTAATCATTCTTGTTGCTCTTCTCTGGACCCTCTCCAATTTCTCCACATCTTTCTTGAAATGTGGTGCCCAGAACTGGACACAATACTCCAGTTGAGGCCTAACCAGCGCAGAGTAGAGCGGAAGAATGACTTCTCGTGTCTTGCTCACAACACACCTGTTAATACATCCCAGAATCATGTTTGCTTTTTTTTGCAACAGCATCACACTGTTGACTCATATTTAGCTTGTGGTCCACTATAACCCCTAGATCCCTTTCTGCCGTACTCCTTCCTAGACAGTCTCTTCCCATTCTGTATGTGTGAAACTGATTTTTTCTTCCTAAGTGGAGCACTTTGCATTTGTCTTTGTTAAACTTCATCCTGTTTAACTCAGACCATTTCTCCAATTTGTCCAGATCATTTTGAATTATGACCCTGTCCTCCAAAGCAGTTGCAATCCCTCCCAGTTTGGTATCATCCGCAAACTTAATAAGCGTACTTTCTATGCCAATATCTAAGTCGTTAATGAAGATATTGAACAGAGCCGGTCCCAAAACAGACCCCTGCGGAACCCCACTCGTTATGCCTTTCCAGCAGGATTGGGAACCATTAATAACAACTCTCTGAGTACGGTTATCCAGCCAGTTATGCACCCACCTTATAGTAGCCCCATCTAAATTGTATTTGCCTAGTTTGTCGATAAGAATATCATGCGAGACCGTATCAAATGCCTTACTAAAGTCTAGGTATACCACATCCACAGCTTCTCCCTTATCCACAAGATTCAGAAAACCTTTGTCCAATTCACTTCAAATATTTTAGAAAAATTCTACCTCTGTTCCAGACACAAAATTCAAATTTTGAGACAGATGAGACTTTTCTACGGGTTTGAGGAAAGCGGATACCAAATTGGATTTATAATGGATGCAACCAATTGAACCTCAACTATGGAGCGGCAGCTGCTTCATAATATTTGCTGCAGAAGCAGAATAGTTTCCGAACTTAATCAGGGTGGATTGATTTAAATCACTGATTTCAATCATGATTTAAATCAGCAAGCAGAAAACCTTGATTTAAAGAATTGATTTTAATCATGTTTTGCATTTGTAGTTTTTAATTATTTTCTTAAAGAAGGGTTGAGTTTCATTGGTTGAGCCAATAAAACACTGATTTTGCCACTAAATATAACCTTTGCACTAAATTAGGTGCTTCATTTTGCTAACTAGGAGGATACACTATATCTATACACATTTATTTAAGCAATTATATAGCTCAACATACATTTATTCAGATTTGCAATTTTTACATCTTTATTATGTAACAAAATGATGTATTGGGGGGAGGGATAGCTCAGTGGTTTGAGCATTGGCCTGCTAAACCCAGGGTTGAGAGTTCAATCCTTGAGGGGGCCACTTAGGGATCTGGAGCAAAATCAGTACTTGGTCCTGCTAGTGAAGGCAGGGGGCTAGACTTGATGACCTTTCAAGGTCCCTTCCAGTTCTAGGAGATAAAAATAAATAAATTAATGGAGATATCCTATTTATTTATTTACTAACTAAAGGATTATTAATTTTTTTACTTGTGATTTGTATCAATCTCTGGGTGAATGGAAATTCAAAAACAATTTTTTTATTCAATAAAAACACCCTAAGTGTGCTGGATATATAAGAAAAAAAAATTATCAAAGAGTTTATCAAAATATGTTTTGTATTTACAACTGATTTATTAAACAAAAGTATTAACTACAGTATTATCTGTAGTTAGTAAACAAAACTAAATGTTTTGGTCACTATGTCCAAGATTTTAGAAGTAGTAGACTTCATCCTATCATACCTTGTTTTTAATTCATAAATGGGAAGAGGAAAAGAAACTTTCCTTCTTTTTCAACTCCCAAATGTCTTCTTAACCTTGAACGAACTAGTTGAATGAACCAAAATGAAGAAAATATTCTCTGCACCTGCCGAAGAGACTACTGCTGTCAAAAGGTGGTTTAGCATTTCAACAAACTCTAGTCCCAGGTGGTTTAACTTTCTTTAAAACTTCAGCAGCAAACATGTATTCTTTTAGTAATGTTCTTTGTATTTAATTTAAATGATTTAAAAAGATTATATCATCTTTAGGCCTTAACATAGGTTGTCAATTCAAATTTAATTGGTGAGAAGGGAGTTCATAAGAGCAGCTTCAGGCGTGGTATTCCACCAGTTGTCTCAACCATACTCCCAGTAGTCAGCCCAACTATCTTGCACTAAACACACCAGACAGGGTGGCGCCAACCTGCTTGGAGCAGGTGAAGCCCACCCTAGATTCTTTCGTTTTTCTGCAAGACCCAGGCCTACATCAGATGGAATTAGCAATCCCCCACCCAACCCAACGGCTATGAAAGCCGCTACTGTGTTTGCTTCGGATCAACCTGATTCGGGACCTATAAAAATTAATCTACTGGATGGGGTTTTGTACGTATTGGAACATGGAAAGTGTTAACTCTGAATAAGGAAGACTCCAAGGAGCTGCTGGTCAGAGAAATGTAAAGGTTAAAGATATCCATCGTTAGCCTCACCAAAATACACCTTATAGATAATAGCAAGAAGAGAACATAATTATGTGCTACAGTTGTTGTTTTCGCATGAGCTTGTCATTACAAACATAAGAATGGCCCTACTGAGTCAGACCAAAGGTCCATCTAACCCAGTATCCTGTCTTCTGACAGTGGCCAGTGCCAGGTACCCCAGAGGGAATGAACAGAACAGGTAATCACCAAGTGATCCATCCCGTCGCTCATACCCAGCTTCTGGCAAACAGAGGCTAGGGACACCATTCCTGCCCATCCTGGCTAATAGCCATTGATGGACCCATCCTCCATGAATTTATCTAGATCTTTTTTGAACCCTGTTATGGTCTTGGCCTTCACAACATCCTCTGGCAAGGAGTTCCTCAGGCTAACTGTGCATGGTGTGAAGAAATATTTCCTTTTATTTGTTTTAAACCTGCTGCCTATTAATTTCATTAGGTGACGCCCTAGTTCTTGTGTTATGAGTAGTAAACAACACTTCCTTATCTACTCTCTCTACACTAGTCATGATTTTATAGACCTCAATCATATCTCCCCTTAGCTGTCTCTTTTCCAAGCTGAAAAGTCCCAGTCTTATTAATCTCTCCTCATACGGAAGCTGTTCCATACCCCTAATCATTTTTGTTGCCCTTTTCTGAACCTTTTCCAATTCCAATATATCTTTTTTGAGATGGGGCGACCACATCTTCACGCAGTTTTCAAGATGTGGGTGTACCATGGATTTATATAGAGGCAACATGATATTTTCTGCCCTATTATTTATCCCTTTCTTAATTATTCCCAGCATTCTGTTTGCTTTTTTGACTGCCGCTGCACATTGAGTGGATGTTTTCAGAGAACTATTCACAATGACTCAAAGATCTCTTTCTTGAGTAGTAACAGCTAATTTAGACCCCATCATTTTATATGTATAGTTGGGATTATGCTTTCCAATGTGCATTACTTTGCATTTATCAACATTAAATTTCATCTGCCATTTTGTTGCCCAGTCACCCAGTTTTGAGAGATCCTTTTGTAGCTCTTCACAGTCTGCCTGGGTCTTAACTATCTTTAGAATTTTTGTATCATCTGCAAATTTTGCCACCTCACTTTCCAGATGATTTATGAATATGTTGAATAGGACTGGAACCAGAACAGACTCCTGGGGGACACCACTATTTACCTCTCTCCACTCTGAAAACTGACCATTTATACCTACCCTTTATTTCCTATCTTTTAACCAGTTACCAATCCATGAGAGCACCTTCCCTCTTATCCCGTGGCAGCTTACTTTGCGTAAGAGCCTTTGATGAGGGACCTTGTCAAAGGCTTTCTGAAAATCTAAGTACACTATATCCACAAGATCCTCTTGGTCCACATGCTTGTTGACCCCCTTCAAAAAATTCTAGTAGATTGGTGAGGCATGATTTCCCTTTACTAAAACCATGATGACTCTTCCTCAACAAATTATGTTCACCTATATGTCTGACAATATTGTTCGTTATATAGTTTCAACCAGTTTGCCCGGTAGTGAAGTCAGGCTTACAGGCCTGTAAATTGCCGGGATCACCTCTGGAGCCCTTTTTAAAAATTGGCGTCACATTAGCTATCCTCCAGTCATCTGGTACAGAAGCGGATTTAAATGATAGATTACAGACTACAGTTGTTAGTTCTGGAATTTCACATTTGAGCACCTTCAGAACTCTTGGGTGAATACCATCTGGTCCTGGTGACTTATTGCTGTTTAATTTATCAATTTGTTCCAAAACCTCCCCTACTGATACCTCAATCTGGGACAGTTCCTCAGATCTGTCACCTAAAAAGAATGACTCAGGTTTTGGAATCTCCCTCACATCCTCAGCCGTTAAGACCGATGCAAAGAATTCGTTTATTTTCTCCGCAATGGCCTTATCGTCCTTGAGTGCTCCTTTAGCACCTCACTCGTCCAGTGGCCCCTCTGGTTGTTTAGCAGGCTTCCTGCTTCTGATATACTTAAAAAAAAATTTGCTATTACTTTTGGAGTCTTTGGCTAACTGTTCCTCAAATTCTTTTTTGGCCTTCCTAATTGTATTTTTACACTTCATTTGCCAGTGTTTATGCTCCTTTCTATTTTCCTCACTAGGATTTAACTTCCACTTTTTAAAGGATCCCTTTTTGCCTCTCACTGCTTCTTTTACTTTGTTGTTTAGCCACAATGGCTCTTTTTTCATTCTCTTTCTATGTTTCTTTTAATTTGGGGTATACATTTAAGTTGAGCCTCTATTATGGTGTCTTTAAAAATTATCCACGCAACTTGTAGAGATTTCACTTTTGGCACTGTACCCTTTAATTTCTGTTTAACTAACCTCAGTTTTGTGTAGTTCCCCTTTCTGAAATTAAATGCTACAGTGTTGGACCACTGTGGTGTTTTTCCTGCCACGGGGATATTAAATTTTCTTATAGTGTGGGGCCCAAAACTGGACACAGTACTCCAGATGAGGACTCACCAATGTCAAATAAAGGGGAACGATCACGTTCCTCGATCTGCTGGCAATGCCCCTACTTATACAGCCCAAAATGCCGTTAGCCTTCTTGGCAACAAGAGCACACTGTTTACTCATATCCAGCTTCTCGTCCACTGTGACCCCTAGGTCCTTTTCTGCAGAACTGCTACCTAGCCATTCGGTCCCTAGTCTGTAGTGTGCATGGGATTCTTCCATCCTAAGTGCAGGACTCTGCACTTGTCCTTGTTGAACCTCATCAGGTTTTTTTTGGCCCAATCCTCTAATTTGTCTAGGTCCCTCTGTATCCGATCCCTACCCTCTAGTGTATCTACCACACCTCCCAGTTTAGTGTCATCTGCAAACTTGCTGAGAGTGCAGTCCACACCATCCTCCAAATCATTAATAAAGACATTAAACAAAACCGGCCCCAGGACCGACCCCTGGGGCACTCCGCTCGATTTTAATTATTGTTTGACACCCTACCCCTACTGCTTGACCACCCCCAGGTTTTCCCACAAATGGATAAAAATGTAAAAAAAATTCTTGAACATTTATATTGTCCATCAACATTATGTATAGAAATCAGATTCTGCCAAGCCCAGTTCAAATTCATGCAGTTTTTTAAAACAACAAATTTGGGCTCATTTTTCTTTGCTTTCTGGTATTGCAGCCCTCAGAGTTCACATTTTCAAGCTTTTCTCTGCAACCATGAGGGCTAGAAAGCCAACTTTTGCCACCTGTTACCGCAGAGGTTCTACAGATCTCTCTATCCCCAGGAGATAGAAGCACGGTGGTAATCTCAAAAAACAATGCATGTTAAATGCTGGCAATTTTTGATATTTTTTAAATAGTGACCATTGTCTATAACATATATACTAACCTCTGTCTAGGACAATCTACTGTGGTGAGTGATTCTGATTATCTATTAGAACCATGACATTTTAGTGAAAATGTAAATATGGTTCAGATAACATTTATCCCCAGTTAGGAAGATGATTAATGTTTTCTAAGCAAGCGGTTCACTAGGAAGTTCATATGATTTAAGGCCAAAATGAGACAGCTTGAATTAATTTTAAAATGCTTACATTTAACCTCAAGTATGAGACTAGCTACTGGTTGACCACTGACACTGTTTCTAAAGAGTAGACATTTTTTTGTTATCGATTATAGAAGTGCTGAGAGGCCCCAGCCAAGACCAGGGCCTGATGGTGCTGGGTTCTGTACAAACACATAGTGAGACAGTTCCTGCACCAAAGAGTTTCCAATTTGAACAGACAAGGCAGAGATTAAGTGCTATTATAATCTCCATTTTACGGACGGGGGCTGAGGCACAGACATACTAAGTCTGTTATTGAAGGTCTAACAGGAAGCTGCTGGTAGAGCCAGGTATTGAACCGAGGTCTCCTGAATCCAGTGTCTTAATCATGCAACAATCCTTCCTCTCAAGCAATCTGCAGAGGGGGATTTTCGAAATGACACAATCTGGAAGCAATTCTGCTTTCCTTACAGTAAACAGACATCAACCAAAATATTAGTCTTCAGCACGACTTTATTCCAAAGACACCAGCCGGCCTTACGCTGGAGGTGCTACAAAGAGTTAATGCATGGGCCTCAGAAGACTCCTACGGCTGAGGTAATTTTACTCAATCTTGTCATGGGCATTATATCTGCCTTTTATTTAAGAGATCTTTGGTATGTTGCATCTTCCAGCTAATAGGAATTCAATCTGTGAACTTTGTCTTTAAATAGTCAACAACCACCAAAAAAAAAGGAACTTTCTTTGGTGTCCATCTCTTCCCTGACTGATTTCTAGTGCTGCACAACCAGGAAAACAGATTCCAGTTTACCATTTGGAATGGTAAATTCTGTGACATTTTGATTAGGATGGTAATTAAAGTTTCCAAAAACTGAACCCTGCACTCTCCATTTTTCTTTCCAAAAAAAAAAAAAAAAAAAAAATAGATGAGGAAAAACAAACCAACCAACCTGTGAAAGAATTAATGAATTGGTGAAACTGCAATATCTCTGGCAGCCTTGCAATAAAGTTTCTTGTGAGTGTTGGCTGTAATTTTAACCTTAATCTCCATTTTCTGTTTCTCATCTCAGCAGTAGCTGCATCCAGTGATCAGAGCCAGATTCCTATAATTGCTGTGTCAGTAACAGTGGGAGTTATCCTGTTGGCGGTTGTTATTGGTTTCCTTCTCAGTGGAAGGTAAGAGAAGAAGCTGTGCATTTATACTTATATATATATATATATATATATATATATATATTTATTTTGGTGGAGGCCAGAAAATGAGTGAATGCTGTGTTATATAACACAGTGCAGTATGTGGACATCCTGATTTTATGAATATGTTGACATCAGAAACACACATTTTCTGTTCATATATGTAGTTTACTGCCCAGTGATTTTCATCTCTATATAGATCAGTAGTCCCCAAACTGTGGGACACAGAGAAACATCCGGGGGGGGGGGCATACGGCAGGTCGGGGGGGGGGGAAGGAGCATCACTGAGCCCCACTCCGCCCCCAGTCACAGCTCCACTCTACCCCCTGGTCCGTCCTGCGACCGGCTCCAGCCCCGCTGCAGTTCTGCTCCACCCCCAGTCCAGCTCCGCCCTCATTCCCTCTAGCCCCAGCTCCTCCCCCCTCCCCACTTCAGCTCCCAGCTCTGCCTTCAACCCAAGCTCCGTTGCTGAGTAAGCCTTGTCTGTGAAGTAATGGAGAGGGGGGCGCGGACAGAAAAAGTTTGGGCACTACTGATATACATGGACCCTGTTTCATTATTAGGTTTCTTTTGCACAAGAGTGTTTTCTCATTTGTTTAAAAATAAGCAGAATTTGTGTTGTACAAAAGGTCCCCGGCTGCACTGTGGAATCCAGTACCTTTATACACAGTCACTCTCATTAGACTTGCTAACAAAAGGCCAAATCCAGATGTTCTTCCTCGGCTTAGGCCAATTTGCAAAATATGAGTGTTTCTCAGGAAAACTCCCTGGGTGGTGGTATAAAACACGAATAAAGACAAGAAGTGAAATCTTGGCCCAGTGGCAGATTTGCCACTGACTTCAGTAGGGTCTGGATTTCACCCACGGTGTTCAGGATTTGGGCCATAAAAAATTAAGTATACACCAAATATGAGTAAATTCGGTAGTTAGCTACCCTCTGATGGAGAGTCCCTCCTTAGGGCCTGAGTCACCGAGGTTTTTCAGCATGTGCCTAACTTGAACCAAGGGAGTAGTCAATTCAAGTCATTGAAGTCAATAGGACTTCAGCGGGACTACTCATGTGATTAAATGTAGGCAGATGCTTTAGTACCTGACCGTATTGGAGCCGTGCCGTTCTTGACAACTCCAGCTGAAGACAATAGACGTTTTCAATGCAAAATGAACAGCAGGATTGGAAAAAAAATCTATGATTTCTGTCTATATCCGTTTTTATTGTGCCACTAATTTTTCATAGATGCCAATATACAGGATATGAGACATTTGTTCATATACTACATATTCCCAATAGAGGATGAAATATCTTTTTAATGAACTCCTATCAAAGCACAATGCAATTTATTTTTTTATGGCAGCTGCCAAACAAGCCCAGGGTCCTTCGTTCAAACTAACAGAAAACACCGTGCCAACATCTGTACATTTCACTGTCTCTCCCCATTCCTCCCCACCACACAAAGGGAAGTAGCTGTTTTTCCCCTTGATCACTGTGTATCCTTGTGTACGTGGTATACTGTATATACCGCACAGCTGTATAATGGTGACCGATTGTAGGAAGAATAGCTGTGAGATGGCGACAGAGCAACTGGAAAGTTACTGACTGGATCAGGATATTATTTCACTAAGGAGACAGGCTTCTTTTAACACAAAGCAGTCTAGGCCGAGGCCAGCCAGTCTGAGCAGCATGCTTCCAGGCCTAGGGCAGCTCTAAAGTCATGCTGCTTCGTTTCCTATCCACAGAGGTAAGTGTGGCATGCACGGGCATCTCTCCTCAAGGGCAGACTCATGGGCACCCTCAAAGCGTCCATGTAATTTAGTTCAGGGGACTTGCTGAGCTAACTGCTGCCAATGGATTCTGGGATAGCTGCAAGGAAAGCCAACCCCTCCCTGGGGGGCCTCCTGGCCCTTCCATTGACTCCTTCTAATACACCTTTGCCCACCCACGCTGAATTCTGTGCTGGTGTTTGCTCAGCGTTGTGCTTAGCCCCTAGGGATCCCTAGCATGCCACAGAGAACGCCTCTTCCCCATCTCCCTCCCGTCCCAGCGCTGATGTTCCTACTACCCACACCCGCAGATCCCCAACCGTGTGTGGGTGTGGGGCAGGGGCAGACTGAAGCTCCGACAGGCTCCTGGCAAGGGGCAAGCACATGCTATGGAGCCCATTTTTGCTGCCTGAGTTCTCATTTGGGTGGCCATTCTGCTCCTTCCCTCTATGGCATGGCATCAAAGGCCCAAGAGATCACCGAGTTGCAGAGTTTCGGTGTCTTCTCTGGTTTGAGATCCTAGTTCATTTAATCTCCCTCTCCTTTGTTAACGGGCTTCTGTTAACGTTTCCTCTTGAGCAGTATCCCTTGATATGTTTGTAAAAACTCTTTAACACCCTCTGCTATTTTGCCACCTTTATCCTCCCTAGTGACCAGGGATGTTTCTTTTTGAGGCCCCATGCCCCCATCCCTGTCCACTGATCCAGGCTTAGGGGACACAGAAGGCATTCCCAAGCCCCCTGGAAGTTCCCAGGGTCAGCTTGTGTGTGTAGGAGGGGACAGAGCAATTGGCTAGGCTTCTCTGGATTCTCCCCAACCCCTGCGCTGTCAGGAGGTGGACCAGCCAAAGTACACCTACAGAGAGATTTTCAGAGGTGAGCAGTGGTCTGAGGCACCCACCTTGAGATACCTGCAAGGGACCTGGATTTCAGCAGGCAGGTGCTCCACACTCATGAAAATTAGGCCTCTTTTAGATCCCTCAAGTCAGACACCCCAAAATTGAGGCACTAAATACTAGTCACTTTTGAAAGTCTTGGCTGCAGCCTGGTGGGAGTGGGCCAGATCAGTAGTTAAGGAAGGCAGAACCTCTGGCTTCTTCTGTAGGGTGGTGAACCCTGCCTCTCCCACCTCAACAGAACATTTCTGGGAAATGCCATGAATTAAAACACCCAGGGGCAAATGCTCAACTGGTGTAAATTCTAAACGGCATTCCACATACATCAGTGGGGCTATGGCAGTTTGCACCGCTGAGGAGCTTCCTTTTCCCCACACAGAGAGTTACAACGCGAGGCAGGACTGGTACTCCCCCCACTTTCCCATCAACTCTGGATAAACGCCATTTTCAAAGGTTTCTTGCTCAACTCCAAAAGTCTGGGATGAAATTTGGTTTGCTAGGTAGTAGATGCAGATCCAGCACCCAGATCAAGGGGAGACCAGTCAGTTCCTCAGCTGTGACTGGTGCAGAAGCCTTGAGCAGCTTCGTAACCGTCACGAATTCCCAGCCATCATTAGCAAAATAGCTTCAGAATGGCAGGGCTTTTTTCGAAGTTTCTTTTCCTGGCAAATTGTAAAGCCTGATTGGTATTTTGAGTGTCTCTTGACAACAGAAAAATAAAACAAAAACACAGAAACCCTAAAGCTGGCAGCCAGTTTTGAAATTAAACAAAGTAAATAAAAAAAAAAAAAAGGCACCACTGAAGCAGAAATGCCGCTAAAATATTTCAGTCATGCTGTTCTGTCTCGGAGATGATTTCAAGACAATTCCTGGAGTGACTATCACGCTGTGACAGTAGCAGGATGATAAATGTATGCCAAGTCACGGTGTAATCCCTTTTAGGATCTGGGTCTGGAAGATGCTCTGTCTGTTGAGCATTTACACATTCCAGTGCCTGGCACCAAAGGTCATACATTTCCTTTTCAAATGCTTTCCCGTTCATGATTTCCAGCAAGACAGACAGTTTGAACTCGAGGATCCGATTCAGCTGGACTTATCCACTACACAAGGCTGTGGTTACTCTCTTGCCGCTTCAGGCAAACAGGGGAAAGATCAACCTGCAGCAGAACCAACAATGGAAAAATCCTCGAGGTCGGGGGCTAAAAGCAATAGAGCAGCCGGAGGGTAGGACAGCTCATGCAGCTGAGCTCTTGCCTCAGGCTCTCGGCTATTCCCAATTCAGAGTATCGTCTGTGCTTCCTCTCTGTGGCTGTGCAGCCCATAAGAATTGCAGTAGACCGGGCTCCCCACACAGCTGCCAGAGGGAGAGGGTTTGTGTCTGGCTTTCAATCAGCCAGGTTAAATCATGAATGTAAAAGAGCACGTTGGGATATTTTGGGGGGAGGGAGGGAGGGAGGGAGGAGGTGGAGGACAACACCTCCCTCAATTGCTAGGCTGGGAAAGGAGATCTGACTTGAGCATTTCGGGAGAGGGGTCTCAACAAATATTGAATCCCTCAACTGGTCCTAGGTGGGGAAGGATAGAGGGTCCATAGGAAATCGCTTTCACAGCTGGACCAGCTTCTGGGAATTTTGAAGGGCTGTAGAGTCTCTTTTCTGCTGGGTTCCTTAAGGTAGATGTTTCCACACCTCCCTTTTATTTGCCTTCCCATGTCTCTGCAGTTCCTCTTGTCTTTCCAGTGAATGTAAATAACAGCTTGGCTTTTCCCACTGGCAGCCAGCCCTAAACCAAAGGTCAGCTGAACCGTTAGTCACTGTGGTATTTCCGCACACCAGCATGCATCTGTAGAAACAGTTTGTTCCTGAAGCGGGAGGTTCCTGGGAATTTGAAACGGTGTGTGCTTTACCCGAAACAATTAAGCTGCATTGCAGACCTGTTCTACTTGCTCGAGGAAACTCTTTGCAACTAATCTGTCCTCTGAACAAGGTCATAGAGTTGCTGAGCAAAATGTCTGATAATTATTTTAATGAACTGCTCTTTTATTTTGATAAAGTGACAGAATAATTTATTAGCCATTGCATAACAATCCGACCTGAAAATTAGAAGGGAAGCTCGTTAAATTAAACCTTTGTTGTTAATGAGTTAGAAAGAGTGTTGTCTTAGAAAAACCACTGTGAAGCCAGGCATAAGCATTGACTTACACAATATAGAGTTGCTATCCTTATGGGTTTCTTATGGTTACCTGCTCTCCTCAAAAACCTAAGCTTTTTTACAATTGCCAGACATGCTAAATTTTGCTGTCCTAGCAGTGTTTGTATGGCTACTGCACGCATTCTCATTACTGACTGAAATGTATGAATTACAAAAAAAACCCAATCCCCTGCAAACAATCAACAATCCCTTTTGGAATTTCAGTGTCTTACAATCCTTCCAAGATCCATTCAGAGCGGCTCACCACGTGTCATTTCTAACCAGGGTGAAGAAGTTACTGAAAACACTGTCTCCCCCCTCCATGGTCTCCTGCAGTGCTGTGGTACTAGCCCTTGCCATCAAATAATCCCAGGTAGCGTGGCATGGGCTGGTACTACAGCACAGGTGCACCATAGCTGAGGCCAGCCCTTGAAATGCTGGGCCCTAAGATCGGGTGGGTTCCAATTCATGCCAGCTGACTTCAACACTAGGGCCTCCCAGGGCCCCAGACACCCTGCCTGCCCCTATTCCCAGCCCAGCTCATTCCCATGGGGCCTTCCCTTGCTGGCCACTTATCACCTGCCTGAGCAGGAGGCAAAGATCGGCAGCGGATTGTCCCTGAGCAGACCCACCATGCTGCCCTGCGCTACCCCATTGCTACTCCACTGGTTCATTATGGCTGTTTCCCCACTGGTGCCAAGTGGGAGCAAGGGGGGCAGAAGCCTATCCTTCCGCAGCTCTGGGGCCCTCTGCCCTTTTCTGCCCCTCTCAGCCTCTCTGATCCCGTCCCCTCAGCCACAGCTGCTCCCACCATCTCCTCTCAGTTGCTCCATGTTGGGCTCAAATCCAGCCAGGGAAGCAGTGAAAAAGGAAGAGACAGCTTGATGTCTTGCTATCCCTTTGCCCCAGAGCCCCTGCTGGCCCGGAGGAAGATCTATAAGAGAATCACAGGAGCCTCGCTGCGTGCATGACATGCCCGCCGAGCTGCAGGAACGTGTTATGAGGTAGCCAAATGCAAAAGCATCACGTGAGACAAATGATACTGTAGTGACTCTGTGGTTCTTTACAGAGCCAGGGACACAGAGCATAGGCTCAAAGTAATATAATTTCAAGCCTGCTGTATATCACTGGCCCTTAAGGAATTACAGAGCTGCCAAAATTGGCCTCTCACTTGACATGTATGTGTATATGTGTGTAGAGCTAAATAAGTGTACGTAATAATTTATAGCACATGATACTACAAGTAGTGATTCTTATTTACATTAAGGCTCCTTTGTAACACTTTATGAATCTTAAGGTGGGTGTGAAGAGACTTTTTAAAAAATGGTTTATAGCATTATAGCATGAACACGGGGTGGGATTGTATCGAGTTCAGTGGGCGCAGAGTTAGAACAACACTGAGCGTGTTTGAAAATCGCACTCAAAATAGCTAAAGCCCGGGCTGTGGACGTGTCGTGTATGCACCACTGATTATTGATGACCTTTTCATCTAAAGAGACCTGCCAAAGAATCCAAGAGAGTCTGTTACGGACCTTCGGAAAGATACATTTGAAACAATGAAAACTGCCCCTTGCCCTCAATTATCCATACAGTAACTCCTCGCTTAAAGTCGTCCCGGTTAACGTTGTTGCGTGGTTACGTTGCTGATCAATTAGGGAACAGGCTCATTTAAAGTTGTGCAATGCTCCCTTCTAACGTCGTTTGGCAGCCGCCTGCATTGTGCACTGCTTGCAGGGAGAGCAGCCCGTTGCAGCTAGCTGGTGGGGGCTTGGAACCAGGGTGGACCAGCAGCCCCCCCATCAGCTCCCCGCTCCCCTATGTTCCCTGTGCTGCAGCAGGCTACCACTTGCCGGCAGTTCAGCTGTCCCTCCCCCCACTGCCCTGTGCTGCTCCTGCCCTGTGCCTTGGAGCTGCTCCCAGGAGCCTCCTGCTTGCTGTGCGAGGGGGGAGAAAGAGAAGAGGGAGGCTAATGTCAGGGGTTTCCCCGTCTTCCCCCTACTCCTGCCCCCCGGTTACCTCTTCTCCATATAGAGCAGGGTGGCGACAGGACAGGGCTCAGGACGGAGGGAGCTTGCTAGCCGCAGCTTCTGTCTCAACTTCCTGTTCTTTTTAAAGGCAATGTACTTAGAGTGGGGTGTCTCTGTCTGCCATGCTGTCTCCCCTCCCTCCATTCGTGCTGCCTTGTAGAGTGTGAGGCTACATTAACAACAATGGGTTAACCCTTGAGGGCTCAGCCGAATGCTACTTCATCATTTAGCAGTAAGGCATTCCCGGGGAAATATCCCACCCTCTGACTTCACCACCTCAACCAAGCTTCACAATCATTGCTGTGTACAGAATTAAATAGTTTGTTTAAAACTTTATATATACACACACACACAATATATATAGTTTCTTGTCTGGTGAAAAAAAAATTTCCTGGAACCTAATCCCCCCCCCATTTACATTAATTCTTATGGGGACATTGGATTTGCTTAACATCATTTTGTTTAATGTTGCATTTTTCAGGAACAGAACTGCAACATTAAGCGAGGAGTTATTGTATATAGAATTTCTCCTTTGACGAGGAATCAGCCTTCAAAAGGCAAAGCAAAGGCAATTTTGCCACTTGGCTTCTGCAGCTTATCCAACCTTGACCTCAGTTGATTTAGCCTTTTAAATATTAGCCCCCGCAGCTGCAGAGGGCTAGTTTCTGGACACAAATGTACATCTCTTTAAAAGACGACTTTCGCAGTGCAGAGAGGTTTGGGGTGAGTGAGTTGTGTACAGGAGGTACTGAGCCAAGATTTGCAACTTTCTGTGACGTGGAAGGTCACAACAGATGAGTTTTTCCACTAAGAAAGTTACTGTTACAGTATGTGCCAGAGCTTTAAAATAGTTCACTTTACTTGATATTTCCGTAGGAAACATGGGAGACAGTTTGTAGATAATGCTTTTCAGAAGTAGTGACAGATTTTCATGGCATGAGTCATGACTTGTTGTGGCATTTTAAAGGACATTTATCTGTATATTTCTGACCGCTTTCCTGATGCCGTAGGTGATGCCCTACAGGAAAGCGGGCAGAAATATACAGATAAAGATATATGGCCATTTCCTAGTACAGTGCATACACCTCACCCCCAAGATGCACTTGATAACAAGAAGGATTGGGGGGGGGGGACAGGCCCCCACTTTTGTCAAGAGTCACAGCCAATAACAGGAAGGGCAATCCTGCGTTCATTTAAGTCAATGGAAGCTGATACAAGAGCTACAGCATCCTGCCCTACACCTTTAAAAACCAAGGTCATCACCCCAATGGCCTCTCAGCTCTTTGGCTATGCCCGCTCACTCAGAGTGAATTCAGCTACTATCAGTAGAATGAAACTTGATCAGCCACCCTACTAAAGAAGAGTTCTGGTAACTCTCCCAACTCTTCTGGATGAGATAACGCCTCTCCAAATCCGAGATGCCCAGTCTTGCCAGCCTGCAGGCCACTCTCACTGTCTCGACTGTACCTTCCAACAATTGTCTCTCCCTAGAACTAACCTCCCTGGCACCTTGTTGATCAACTCACCCGGTTCTGCTACCCCAACAACCAAAACAAAAACAACCACCCTGCCTTAGAAATACCTCAGGGCTGTGTACAGATGTGCAAAGCCTCAAAAGACAGGCAGAAGCCACCTGCTTTCAGGGATTAACTGCTACCTTCTGCCTATTTGTCCTTTTACAGGCCGTTGCTCCCAGCTAGGAAAATGGGATATTTAGAGGGTCAGCCAATCCAAGTACTCTTCACTCTGCTCCTGTTGCCTTGCTCAGACAGTGAGCTGAGTGCTCCCCACTTGGGCCAGGGCCATTATTAAACAATAAGACCCAAAGACCGACCCCTAGAGAAAGTAGTGATTTTCAGGATGTCATTTTAGCATCAGGCAGGGAACTGGACAGGTGTGAGGACCTTGAGGAATGGCTAACAGTAGGTAAGCATTTAGCATGTCCAAACCTTGTCGCATATTCAGTCAAAGTTCTTAAGAGGGTGGGAGGGAAGGATATGGAAAACCATGGTTAGAGGTTGTCACCCATCATGAGGTACATCGTGCAGAACTCTTCACTGAAATCAACACAGAAGTTCTGCTTAACAGATGATGTCACCATATAGTCCTGTGTTAGTGAAGGGGATGCAGTGAATACTGGGATATTCATGAAATAAAGATTTAGGGTGGGACTGTAAAAAATGTTTTGCATTAGCCTAACTCTGCTCCCACTGAAGTTAGCAGGAATTCCATTCACCTCAGAGGGAGCAGTGTTCGGCCACTAGTTCACACTGTTGAACATCCCAACCTTAATACTTTGTAGAATTCACAAAGTCTCTTTGTGGCTATAGAATGGATAAAGCATAGGGGACGGAAGAGAACAAGCTCTCAGCTCTTCAAACACTATGTTGTTGGGTGCTCTTTGAGAAGACGGAGGATAAACTGCATTGGACATACACCAGGAGTGTAGAATTTGTCCTATTGTCTAGAAGGGGGAAAAAAAAAAAAAAAATCGGTTAGGGCTGTGTAAAGGAGCGGACTCACCCCTGCAGCACCTCCTGCTGGTCTCTTCTGGGAATTAGCTCTTCCAGTGTCCTGGAGCACCCTCTGCAGGCCAGTGATCCTGTCCTCTGGCCCCCATGTCCCTCCCTGGACCCCGGTGCCCTCTTATCTGGGGCGCTGCCCCCTGGCAGTACACCCCTCAGTACTAGGGTCTCCCCTCCCCGGGGAACCCCCACCCACTATCCCTACCTCACCTCAGACTAAAGCCACTGCCAGTCACCAACTAGCCCCCGCTCCCTGGGGCAGACTGCAGTATAGGCCACTCATCACAGGCAAGGTTGGGTTTGGACCTGCTGCCTTGGCCTACCTCTGGGCTGCCCTCTGCAACCCCCAGTACCTCTTGGCCTTCTACTAGGCCACAGCCTGGGGCTTTCCAGGCTGGAGCTCCCCAGCTCATCCCCAGCCCTGCTCCACCCAGGTACTCTGTCTCTACCTCGCTGCAGCCAGGCCCTTCTTCCTCTGAAGGCAGAGAGAGACTCCTGGCCTCTGGCTCACAGCCTTTTTATATAGGGCCAGCTGAGGCCTGATTGGGAAGCAGCTGCAGCTGGGCCACACCCCAATCAGGCCTCAGCTTTTAGAGCTGCAGCCCTCTGTCAGGGCTGTTTTAAGCCCTTCTAGGCAGGAGCGGGGGACCACCCCGCTACAGGCTTATTTGTATCTCATAGACTTTAAGACCTTAGGAGACCATTGTGATAATATATTCTGACCTCCTGCACATTGCAAGCCATAGTACCTCACCCACCCACTCCTGTAATAGACCCATAACCTAGACATAAGATGATGTTTTCTGTAAGCACATGTTTCCAAGTGGTCTTTTCAAATACAATGCCTTTCCTAGAAAGTTGTTCTCTCTCTCTCTCTCTCTGACTGCATACACATCATCTGCTCAATCTTTTGTTCTTATCAGTTACTGAAAAAAGAAAAAAAAAAACTTGGTGACATGTCTGAACATGTAAACTGGGTAAGCCCTAGCAGGTAGTACTAAAGGGATCACATATATCCATAGTAGGAATGTTAGAAGGATAGCAATAAAATTGAGTATTGAAACAAGACAAGCTGGACATATTTCCCCAACAGCTTGCAATATGTAATGTTGTTCCTCTCATGTTTGAGAGAAGTGTATCATCTCAGTGGGAGCTAGGTTACCATGTTGGCCTTCTGCTATACAGATATATTAAATAATCACCCCTCATCTTAGGGCTGGGTACAATATTAGAAAAAAGGCTTCCATTAACATTAGAATCTTGTCTTCTCCAGTTGTAGGCTTCAGAAGAATAGCTTGTTAAAACTAAGAACAACACTTTTGATTCTCATGATCAATTCCTTAACTTATAACTCCGAGAGACCTGAATTGTGTACAGCAGACACTCATAGCTGCATCTGTGGTCACCACAAATATACAAGGTGCAAAACAAACAGGCTTTGTGTTATCTGTCAGTTTTCAGTTCTCTAGCTGCATTGATTAATACCTATAACACATTGCTTGGGAGCTGCAATATGTGGGCTCATGAATGAAGTAGGCGGACTCACTGGTTTGTAACAAATCAGAGCACATCTGATACAGAAGTATTCCTAGAGCAATTTTCTTCATTTGTTGCCTAGACAATGCAATTTGTTTGTAATATATTGATATGCTGTATGTTGGTAGCACAGCATTCTCTTTTCTGAAACTTGAGGATCATAACTTTTGCCATCTAATGCACGTAAGAACTGCTGCTCAACCTAGCCAAGATGGAAGGGATGCTTATTGCCTGGGGGGAAGCTTCTAGCAACGGTAATAATGGTCTCTGTGTGTGTGTATGTCCTGCTCCCACCAAAAAGATTCACAGGGTCCTCCCTAGTGCATCCATCATTGCTCCTGGGTTCCCAGATAGCATCAGTGGCTTGTATTGCCTTTTACCATCTGCCTCTAGAGAGGAGGTAGTGGTCATTCCTCCAAAGTAGGAGCTTTGGATCATCCACACCTGTGTTACCATCGAGTGTAATAGGACTAACCAGGTGTGGGTTTGGGCCCTACCTCAGCTTCCCCACTTAAGAAAAGGTCACTCTGCACTTGTTGTCTCAATAACTCCCCCACCGTTTGGAGTCCAGCTTATTTATATCACCTTGATCGATCGGTCCATCGGCCCTCACAGAGAGAGCACCAGCCAGAACACGTCGTTCTAGCCAGTCCTTCAGCCACCTGCTGGCCAGGCTGTCAGTGGCACCGGACACCTGATCGGCATAGCGCACCGTAGCCCAGAGCCCCTGAGCGATCCGCCAGCCTCAGCCTCCCAAGTAGCTGGGATTACAGGCGCGCGCCACTGCGCCTGGCCCTTATTAATATCACATTAAAAAAAAAACACCCCAGGAACTTCAAATGGACTTTCGTCGCTGGCTCACCACCCTTGGTGCAGGCTTCTTAGTCCTGTCCTCACCAGGGCTTTCTGGCAGTAAGTGCCCCCGCACTCCAGCCTTGTCGCTGGCTTCCGCTCTCTGCAGATCTGCACTCCCCAGGGCCCCTGCCTCGGAGCAAAGGAGACTCTTGCTGTATGGCGTACCCCACTGTCACCAGGGGGCCACCACTGAACCCCATCTCCAAGTATGTGAGGCCACATCCAGGCCCAGTCAAGGTTTATTCTTTTATACCAGACAAGCAGAAGGCAGTCTTAACTCAATACCTGGCCCCCAGGCTTTGATGGTCCACCCCTCTCAGGGGTCTGTGGTTCTCCACTCCAGGCAGCTTCCTTGACTCCTCCAGCTCTGCTCCCCTCTTGGAGCCACAGGGTTCCTTCCTTGAGCCCCCTTGCTCTAGGGACCCACCACAGGAGTTAGCTCTCCTCCAGTGTGGCCTCCGCCAACCAGGGCTCAGCCTGTCTTATTCCTTTTCCTCAGCTGCCTACTAGCAGCCCTTTATAGGCCCAGGTGTAGCCCCACCCTTTTTAATTAGCTGGATTAGGCTCACCTGCTCCAGTCCAGGGGCACTGGGCTCAGACTGTTCACAGAGAGCAACTACCCTGTGACATCCACTCAACCCTTACCCTCCCAGGCCCTGAGTCTCTCTCTGAACGCTCCTGATGGACCGTGGCTGCCCTTATTTCTCCCAGCAGGCCTGGTCCTTCATTAGATGCTCCCTATGTGACCCTTGTTTCCAATCCCTCCATCTGGAGAGGTTGGCAGAGCCCTGTTAAAGGGCCAGCTCAGCCTGTGACATCAGGCTGTAATAAGCTCTGCTAAGGCAGCCTCTGAAGTCTGTTTGGAAGACAGCTGCTCTGATATCTGGTTTTCAAGTGCCTCACCACCAAGATGATAGGTACTATAGCAAACATTAGCAATCACAAAACCTGCTTTTGTGTTAACTGCCCTAGTGCAAGCATCTGTGCTCTTTGCCATCAAGACATTTTGATTTCTAGCATCCAGGGGTTAATTCTGTTCCCCCATGAATCAATTTAATTTACCTTTAAAACAGATGTGTGTTTTCTGTAAGGTATACGTACCATTCTGAGCCTATTGGAGTCTCTCTTTTTTTTTTTAATCTTGTGCAACACAGATCTAGAAAAATAACTGTTTAACTTGCCTGTAAATTTCAGATTTTAGGTGTATAAAACATTGAGACGCAAGTTCTGCCTTCACTGACACCTGAGCAACTCCACTGAAATGGGGGGCCAATTTTTCCAAAGAACTCAGGGTGAGCTTTACAAGTATTCAGTGTCTGCACTTGGGGCGAGATTTTCAGAAGAGCTCAGCTCCCATTTAGGGCCAGATTTTCATAAAAATCCAGCGCCTTGCACCTTGGTTCTTTTGAGAATCTAGGCAGTTTTTTGGCATCTAAAGGTGTGTGTACACCGCAATGAGACAGCCCCTTGTGCCAGCTGACTTAGGCTAAGGGGCTGTTTAATTTTAGGGTAGATGTTCAGATTCAGGGTGCAGCCCAAGCTCTGGGACCCTTCCATTTTGCAGAGTCCTGTAGCCCAGACTTCAGCACTAGCCCAAATGTCTACACTGCAACTAAACAGCCGTTAGCCCGAGTCCCATGAGTCGGAGTGAGCTGGCCTGGGCCAGCCACAGGTTTTTAATTGCAGTGTAGACGTGTCCCAAGAGGGAACTGAACTGATTTGAAAATCTGATCCTGATTCTGGCTGCTGGACATTTTAGAAAATTCTGGCTAGAGTGTCACTATTTTAGAATGATAGATTTCATTCCTTTGTAGAAGGTGGAATAATTGTGTGTGTTTGTGTGTGAGAGAGAGAGAAAGAGAGAGAGAGAGAGTCAGTCAGTCATTACAGCCTGGAGTGGACTACATAGGTCTCATCTAGCCTTGCTTACTCCAAATGTTCAAAAATTGTGAGTCATGACCTAAAAATCATGTTCTTATTAATTTCTGGTTTTTGAATCCTTAGTGTTTGCATTTTCAATGTTGTGTCAACAGCCATGATGGCTAGACATTTACTATATATGCATTTCTTTTAATGAAAGCTGAGATTCTCACATAATCACCTGACTCCAGGAGCTGGGGATTTAAGAAAAACACCATATATTGTAGGCGTCATAATAAAATTACAAGAGTTGACAACACTGTGTGAAAGTTGTTTTACTGGTAGAACATTTATAAGAAGTTCTATTAGACTTTACTTTAAAAATCTGGAGAGGGAATAATTTTTTTTTTAAATGAAGTGCACATTATGATAACATTGCTAGAAATTTTGGGCGTAGCTCTGCTAAAGAAAATGGAACTATACTGACTTACCCCAGCTGAACCTCTGACACATTATTTATTTCTCCTGCACTGTATTCTTTTCTGGGATACACGACTTCAATATTATGCGAAGTTTGGCAACAAAGGGCATCTTCTGTGCTAGTGGATACAAGCCACTGACAGAATTACATCCTGCTTCACAGAATAGACTGATGCCAGGTGAACTGTTTAGCCTGGAATAATTCCTCACCAATCTTCTTCAAATGAGCTGTGGCTTCACACAGTGCCCTTTGAATACACATTCTGAGCAAGCCACTAAGGAGAAGGGATACCCCAGAATATTCACTCATGCAAATAGGGCCCCAATCCTGCAGACACTTACTGCATGTGCATAGCTTTGCTCACATGAATAGTCCCATGGAGGTCAGTGGGAGTGTGTAAAGTTACACATTTGTGTAAGGGCTTGTCTACCAGCTGGGGTATTAATTCTAGTGTGCACCAGCATGTTGTACACTAACTGGCCCATGTGGACCCTGCTGGCATGCACTAACACTTCCCCAGTGCGTGTTATTGGAGTCCTGTTTTCAAACAGTACTAGAGTACCTCAGTGTGCACCAGGGAATTTTTAGTGTGTGCCACCAGGATCTGCACGGACTGTTAGTGCACTGCATGCTGGGACAGACGAGAAGTCTCACCCCAGCTGGGGTGCACAAATGCTCCCTGTACCCAGTTCCTAAGTGTTTGCAAAATAAGGACCCAAGTTCATACCCCTTTGAACATGATATTAATAGATAACTGCATGATCATACTGACCACGTTCTGTGTGTGATAAAACCACTTAAGCACCTGCATCCCAGGCACCTGTTTAACTTTAAGCACATGGGTAGCCCCACTTACTCCAGTGGGAATATTAACATAAGTAAAATAAAGTCCTTCTTAAATGCTTCAGAGGATCGGGGCCCGTACAATATCTCAAGGAGACTATCCCCATTTCATAGCTTCTGCAATGAAAATCTTGAAGTCCACTTTTTCAGGGTTTAAATGCATACAGTGCATATGCAAATGTTGCAAATATATTTGCACATTACCAGGGCAGTGGGATTTATGCCTTATCCTGGGCCTTTTTGTTTGCTTTTCAGTTGCTGCGATCATGGCTGTGGGTGGGCTTCTTCCCTGCGTGCTGTTGCGTATCCAAGCCTAATATGGTCAGTGTTCCCACCTGCTCTATTTGATGTCCTACCTCAATGTTTTCTGTGGCCTGGCTTTATCTTCCTTTCTTGTATTGGCCTGGATTGGCTTTCTCATCTGAACTCAGCACCCAGTTTGTCTGTCTCAACAACAGGAAATAGCCTCATATATGTCTCCAGAAAGAACGGGGTCCCTGTGGAGAATCTGACCTATTATTCCATGATGGATTGACCCAGACAGCATACCAAAAATGTCATGTGTCATCATTAAAACCAAAGATCATATAACTCATGTGCTGGACACTTCCTGCTTATCATCACTAAGGGGTTATTTTCCAAAAGACAGGGGTAAAGGTTGCGGCGTTTCATGGCGTGTAGCATGCATGACAGTGAAGTGAAGTGTGTGTTGTTTTCTGCGGTGTCATGCCACTACTAGCAATGCTCCTTTGTACTGAGACCTAGTAGCCTGTCCCACAAGCTACCTGATCCCTTTCCAAGTTGCATAAGCAATGTCCATTCCGATGTGGTCTCTCACACTGCTGACTGATAAAATGAGCGGTGCTTCATTTAGATTAGACTTGGATCGTTCGAGAAGCAAAAACTATTTTGTATTTTAGGTTTCTGAATCAGCTGATGGGGGTGCAGGCAGACAGCTCCCAATTGGCTAAGCCTGGACAGCAACTCATAAAATCACATTCAGGAAGTGTCCGTCTGAGTTCATAGGATATAAATAACTGAAACGGAGAGCTAAGACCTCCCACTTTTGCTCATGCCAGGCCTTGCTGTGAAAACACAATGGAAATACACATAGCTGTCCTGGGGAGCATCGAGATTCTGCAGAGCTACAGTTTAGCCATTGTGTAGTCTTCTGAGTGGAACAGAAGAATTGCTAGAGTGGATCAGACACATGGTTCATCTAGCCCAGTGTCCTGTCTCTGACCATGGCCACCCCAGATGCTCCAGGGGAAGATGTAAGAACTCTACAGTAGAATTTATGGACTAACATTCCTCCAAGAAAGTTTCCATCTGATCTCGATTGGCTCATGCCCTGTGACAGGAGGGTTTGCAGCCCTTCCAAAACTCCTGTATTTTGGTGGGTTGTTTTAATATTTTCATGTTCCTTAAACACAAATTATTCCAGTTTGTGGCAATACAAATATTCATATCTGAGGAAAGGATCAGGTCTGTTGAGCTTACACGGGTACAAGAAACAGAAAACGTCTTTTTCTGTTTTGTTTTGTTGCCAATTTTCATGATTTTATTGCCAGTCTATCTCTGTTGGGTGTTTTTCTTAAAGCCCCAGCTCCTGGAGTCATGTGATTATGTGAGACTCTTGGCTTTCCTAGCCCTCTTGGTTGCAGTGCAAAGCTTGAACACATGAATCCGACAGGCTCAAGAACCAGAAGGGAAATAAAAAGAACCCCAATTGTATTATTTTTAACACATCATGATTTTTGATGAAGCCTTATGATTCTTGAATGCTTGGCATTGAAATACTGGACTCGGCAGCTCAGTCTGAAGTGTTTGGCTGCCACATGTTCTGTGGGTATATTTAGTTACTGTTTGAACTAGTCGGTTTTGCCATGATGATATCAAAAGAAAGATTCCAGTAGGTTGATGGCCCATCTGTACCCAGAAATGCAGGTATTATTTCATGCTTTGAGCCTTGATTTCCTCAATGAGGCATAAAATAAAGGGTTGCCAGTGATTGGAAGCTCTGGACATGCCTGTTCAGAAGGGTAGAAGGTGCTCAAGAGCCCAGAAAATCAGAATGATCATGCCCATTTTGTTTACCAGAACATATGGGTGGGAGGAAAAAAAGAAAGAGGTCCAAGAGAAATAGAGGAGAGACTGGCTGAGCTGGAAAGTGCTATCTCTAAATCATCCCTAAGTTTACTACTGCACTGTAGGGAGAATAATGTAGCAGCAAGCTGTTGTTCTGCAAAGGGGATAACGGGAGAAGTGGCTTCCAGGCACAGATACTATCAACTGTGCTATAGGAAGGCAGGGCAGCCTCTTTCAAGAGATCACTTCAGAGTCAGCTTCCTGCAAAGGGGGGGAAACGGTCTCTTGTTTAAATTATTTTTAGTTGTTCTTGCGGAAGGCAAAGAGCCATCCAAAGCAACGAGAGGAAAAGAATAAAAGCTAAAAATACTTCTGCTGCATTTTCAAAACTTCCTTTGTAAGACTTCCCAGTCAATCTGAGGTCAAATACGGTATAGTACGGTACAGAGTGGGCCAATGCGGGTGGGAAAATTGCTGAGAAAGCCAGTGAGTCTGCAGTTAGCAGCAGGACACAGCACAGGCACCATTTCAGCTATTGTCATTGAAGTTTACAAACTGCGCCAGGTTGGTGCAGTGAAAACCTGGAGAAACTTGCCCTATGCTTCGGACAGCCTCCACTTGCAGGGAAAGCCGCGTGTTTGCTCTGTGAATGAGTTGAGCCACAGATCAAACCGGGCCGTTTCTCAGCCCCACAGTCTAGCCACCCTCAAGAACTGAGAAAGAATGAATGTCCTCTTCTGATGCCACTATCCAGGCAGGAGAACTTCTAGAGCAGTATGAAAGGGGGGTTTCAGAGTACATGTAATGGGCCACATTCTCAGCTGGTGTGAACTTCATCACTTTACACCAGCTGGGAATCTGACCCAGTGGAACAAAAATGACTTCTTGTGGGTGCTCCTCCCAAGGGATGGGGTGAATGCAAGATGGAAAGGAGGAAAGTGGGTGGGAAGATGGGGAGCACCTTTCAGTCGGAGGATCCTGCATTTTAGACAAGGATGAATAATAATAACAGGAGGGTCCTCTGTGTTTTTAAGGTAATAACTACATCAGGGGCTTCTAAACGCCAGGGAGTTTTGCCATTGACCTCAGTGGAGCAAAGATTTTCTCTGGCCTTTCAATCTCTGGGTGTGTTTAGCCCAGCATAAAGTTATTGTCACATAAGCAGGGAAACTTTTAAAAGAAAGTGACACCGTGAATGTTCAAATTGGAGCTAATGCTGCTGTGACCAGTATTCAGTGTCACCCCAAATTCCACACACAGATCCCCTGCTTGCTGGGGCATGCCTTAGAGGCATAACACCCACCCTTGTGAACTCTGGGGCCCCCACTTCTTCGTTCTCCTTTTCCCCTTTCCGTGGTGGGTATGGGCAGCAGCATGAACCCCATGGTGTTTTACACTCCCCTGACTCAGTCTTAGAAAACCCTGGAGACAGAGGAACTCGGCACAGGGTGGTTAAGGCCCAGAAAAGCATTTAACCTGAGACATGGGAGTAGTCACATCCCTCTTCTGCAAAGCACATAGGCACTTTGCTGAATAGGGATAGATTTAAGTGTGTAAGGACTTTGCTGAACCAGGGCCCACAGCACCCGATCCAGCCCACTGGGAGTCTGTCCATTGACTCCATTATAGGTTGGACTGTGGCCATTGTGGTAGGACCAAGATGACAACACAAGAATTCCTTCTCCCACGCCCATGCTTTGTTCACTAGGTGCCCCTCTGGGTGGCTGAAGGCCTATGTGGTATCACATAACCAACAGCACATGACAAGGTGAAGATGTGCATGAACCTGAAGGGCAAGGTGAGGGGCAAAGTGTCCCCTTCCTTCCAAGAAGGACAGGCATTTATCACCTGACATCTCATAAGAACATAAGAACGGCCATACTGGGTCAGACCAAAGGTCCATCTAGCCCAGTATCCTGTCTTCTGACAGTGGCCAATGCCAGGTGCCCCAGAGAGAATGAACAGAACAGGTAATCCTCAAGTGATCCCCTGTCACCCATTCCCAGTTTCTGGCAAACAGAGGCTATGGACACCATCCCAGGCCATCCTAGCTAATAGCTATTGATGGACCTAACCTCCATGAACTTATCTAGTTCTTTTTTGAACCCTGTTATGGGCTTGGCCTTCACAACATCCTCTAGCAAGGAGTTCCACAGGTTGACTGTGCTTTGTGTGAAGAAATACTTCCTTTTATTAGTTTTGAGCATGCTGCCTATTAATTTCATTTGGTGACCCCTCGTACTTGTGTTATGAGAAGGAGTAAATAACACTTCCTTATTTACTTTCTCCACACCAGTCGTGATTTTATAGACCTCTATCATATCCCCCCTTAGTCATCTCTTTTCCAAGCTGAAAAGTCCCAGTCTTATTAATCTCTCCTCAAATTTTGCCACCTCTCTTTTTACCCCTTTTTCCAGATCATTTATGAACATGTTGAATAGGACTGGGCCCAGTACAGACACCTGAAAACTGACCATCTATTCCTACCCTTTGTTTCCTATCTTTTAACCAGTTACCAGTCCATGAGAGGACCTTCCCTCTTGTCCCATGACAGCTTACTTTGCTTGAGAGCCTTTGGTGTGGGTCCTTGTCAAAGGCTTTCTGAAATTCTAAGTACACTATATCCACTGGGTCCCTCTTGTTTAGATGCTTGTTGACCCCCTCAAAGAATTCTAGTAGATTAGTGAGGTATGATTTCCCTTTACAAAAACCATATTAACTCTTCCCCAAAAAATTATGTTCATCTATGTGTCTGACAATTTTTGTTCTTTACTATAGTTTCAACCAGTTTGTCCAATACTGAAGTCAGGCTTACTGGCCTGTAATTGCCAGGATCACCTCTGGAGCTCTTTTAAAAAATTGGTGTCACATTAGTTATCCTCCAGTCATTTGGTACAAAAGCTGATTTAAATGATAGGTTCCAGACTACAGTTAGTAGTTCTGCAATTTCACATTTGAGTTCCTTCAGAACTTTTGGGTGAATATCATCTGGTTCTGGTGACTGATTACTGTTTAGTTTATCAATTTGTTCCAAACTTCCTCTAAAGACACCTCAATCTGGGACAGTTCTTCATATTTGTCACCTAAAAAGAATGGCTCAGTTTTGGGAACCTCCCACACATCCTCAGCTGTGAAGACCGATGCAAGAATTCATTTATTTTCTCCGCAATGGCCTTATCGTCCTTGAGAGCTCCTTTAGCATCTCGTTCGTCCAGTGGCCCCATTGGTTGTTTAGCAGGCTTCCTGCTTCACATGTACTTAAACATTTTTTTGCTATTACTTTTTGAGTAGTTGGCTAGCTGTTTCTCCAATTCTTTTTTGGCCTACTTAATTATATTTTTACATTTCATTTGCCAGAGTTTATGCTCCCTTCTATTTTCCTCACTAGGATTTAACTTCCACTTTTTAAAGGATGCCTTTTTGCCTTTCACTGCTTCTTTTACTTGTTTAGCCACGTGGCACTTTTTTGATTCTCTTACTGTGTTTTTTAATTTGGGGTATACATTTAAGTTGAACCTCTATTATGGTGTCTTTAAAAAGTTTCCATGCAGCTTGCAGGGATTTCACTTTTGGCGCTGTACCTTTTAATTTCTGTTTAACTAACCTCCTCATTTTTGTGTAGTTCCCCTTTCTGAAATTAAATGCTACAGTATTGGGCTGTTGTGGTGTTTTCCCCACCACGGGGATGTTAAATTTAATTATATTATGGTCACTATTACCAAGCAATCCAGCTACACTCACGTCTTGGACCAGATCCTGTGCTCCACTTAGGACTAAATCAAGAATTGCCTCTCCTCTCTTGTGGGTTCCAGGACCAGCTGCTCCAAGAAGCAGTCATTGTCATTGTCAAGAAACTTTATCTCTGCATCCCGTCCTGAGGTGATATGTACCCAGTCAATATGGGGATCGTTGAAACCCCCCATTATTATTGAGGTTTTTCTATTTTAATAGCCCCTCTAATCTCCCTGAGCATTTTACAGTCACTATCACCATCCTGGTCAGGTGGTCGGTAATATACCCCTACTGCTATATTCTTATTATTCAAGCATGGAATTACTATCCATAGAGATTCTATGGTACAGTTTGGTTCATTTAAGTTTTTTACTTCATTTGATTCTACAGTTTCTTTCACATATAGTGCCACTCCCCCCCCCAGCACGACCTGTTCTGTCCTTCTGATATATTTGGTACCCTGGTATTACTGTGTCCCATTGATTATCCTCATTCCACCAAGTATCAGAGGGGTAGCCGTGTTAGTCTGAATCTGTAAAAAGCAACAGAGGGTCCTGTGGCACCTTTAAGACTAACAGAAGTACTTCTGTTAGTCTTAAAGGTGCCACAGGACCCTCTGTTGCTCATTCCACCAAGTTTCTGTGGTGCTTATTATATCAATATCCTCATTTAATACTAGGCACTCTAGTTCACCCATCTTATTATTTAGACTTCTAGCATTGGTATATAAGCACTTTAAAAACTTGTCACTTTTTAGCTGCCTGCAATTACATGATGTAATTGAATGGGACTTTTTTTCATTTGACTGTTTCTTATCAGATCCTACCTGTATTTTACCATTTTCCATCCTCTCCTTCTTACTAGGACATAGACAATCTCCATTAGTAGATCCTCCCCTAACGGATGTCTCTGTCCGAACCACTTTCTCCTCTGCGCCTGTCGGCTTTCCCCCAGCCCTTAGTTTAAAAACTTAGTTTACGACCTTTTTAATTTTAAGTGCCAGCAATCTGGTTCCATTTTGGTTTAGGTGGAGCCCATCCTTCCTGTATAGGCTCCAACTTTCCCCAAAGTTTCCCCAGTTCCTAATAAATCTAAACCCCTCCTCCGTACACCATTGTCTCCTCCATGAATTCAGACCCCGCAGTGCTGCCTATCTAACTGACCCTGTGTGTGGAACTGGAAGCATTTTAGAGAATGCAACCATGGAGGTCCTGGACTTCAATCTCTTGCCTAAATTTGGCCTCCAGGACCTCTCTCCTATCCTTCCCTATGTCATTGGTACCTACATGTACCACGATCACCGACTCCTCCCCAGCACTACACATGAGTCTATCTAGATGTCTCGAGAGATCTGCAACCTTCGCACCAGGCAGGCAAGTCACCATGTGGTTCTCCTGGTCATCGCAAACCCAGCTATCTATGTTTCTCATGATCAAATCGTCCATTACTAATACCTGTCTCTTCCTAATAACTGGAGTTCCCTCCCCTGGAGAGATATCCTCAGTGCAAGAGGATACCACATCATCATCTGGAAGGAGGGTCCCAACTATGGGATCATTTCCCTCTGCTCCAGTTGGATGTTCTCCTTCCCTGAGACTTTCATCCTCCTCAACAGCACAGAGTTTGTCAGACTGGGGGTGGGACCATTCTACTGTGTCCCAGAAAGTATCATCTATATAGCTCTCTGTCTCCCTTAGTTCCTCCAGTTCAGCCACTCTGGTCTCCAAAGCCCTTATGCGGTCTCTGAGGGCCAGGAGCTCCTTGCACCGAATGCACACGTACGCTGCCTGCCCATAGGGCAGGTAATCATGCATGCTGCATTGGGTGCAATAAACTGGATAGCCTCCACTCTGTTGCTGGACTTCTGCCTGCATTGTCTTTTTACTCCTGCAGCTTGTTCCTTTGTTGTTTTGTTTTTATCAGGGGGTGTTTGACTTTAAGTTTAAAGAATGTGGAGTGTATCTAGCCCCCCGGCTCAGACTCCCGCCTCTAAAATCCCTTACGAAACTCCCCTGTTATCCACTTCCGTTCGCTAGTTCCTCTGGTCACTTAGGAGTGGGCTTTTTAAAGTCCTGGTCTTCCTGAGTAGCCCCACCCTCTGCTTAAGGATTAATGGGTGCTAAAGTGCTTAGGGATCAAAGCCTCGTTAAGAAGCTCTCAGCCTTGCCTAGGAGGCTGCTAGACTCAGCACACACACAGTCAGCACACGGTCCCCCAACCAACAGACCACACTGTATATTTCAGTCAAGCAGCAAGTACACCACAAACACACACACTACAGACAACAAACTTAGACCAATAAGTTATCCCAATGAGAGAGAGATAATCTCTCTGTTTTTGCTCTTGTAAAGTGACTTACATTATGCTAGGTAACGTTCAGTCCCACCTTTTGCCAATCAGATTCTTCATCTTTCTTCCATTCCACTTTATGTTATAAACCCGTATAAGGATTATTTTACAACCTCAGTTTTATAATCTGCCCACTAAATATTTTATGAGCTGCTTGCCAGTGTGGAAGTAGGTTTTATATCAGACACGATGCCTTAAGAATATTTAAAATCTAAATGTCTTTTTTCCCCTCTTACACTTTTATTAAAAAACACCGCAAGCTATGATTGAGGTCTTACTCTTCAGTGTGATGGGCCCTACCAACATAATGTTGCAGGGGGGACATTGCTTTCAAGATACTGAAACAGATCCAGATCCGCAGCAAATGTAAATCGGTGGAGATTTACTGAGTTTCTTGTCCAATTTCTTCAGATCAGTGGGAGAGGAAGCGGGTAGCAATGCCTTTATATCTTCACAATATGTGATATAGAAAAGATGTACAAAATCTATATTATCTACAGCCGCCATCAAATTACAGTGATGAAGGTCCATCAGGCATCTTTGCTTTGCATCTTTTACCATCAATATTAAAAATAAATGCGCATGTGAAAATCAAATTCTACAACAACGTGGTACCATTCCCGTCAGCCCCCTCCCCACCCCGCCCCGCATTGTCTTTTAAAAACAGAATATTTGGATACTTTTACTTGCCAATAACACCACATATGTGGGAGAAGATCAATATTGAAAGGCATGTCATATGTCTGATAATCCTGAAATCACATATTTTTGGATGGAATAGATCAAATATAATTTCAATAGAAAGGTGGGGAGAAGTAAAGAAAGAACACTATGCCTCTTCCTTGTGAAAAAACAAACAAACAAAACTTTTAAAATTCCAGAAGAGAAGAAGTACAATTTAAGCCAAGAATGGGGGTTTTATTGCTTATTTATCGGATTGGTTAAGACTGTGTATCAGTGACAGAGACAGAAGATAGCATGTAATGGACAGGTTTCCTACAATGGTTTGTTAGCAATTCTGAACCGTTTCTTGAGACCCAGTTGTACACCAGTTTTACTTGCTGCATTTTGTTGAGGCTTGTTTTAATGGTGCTTTCAGGGGTTCCGGAGCCTGATTTTATATGTTAATGTGACATGCTGCTGCATATGTTATAGAACTCCAGAGATGGCCACAACCAAAAATGACTCTCTGAATATCACCCTAGCTAGTAAAACATTAACCACTTTGCACCAATGTATTCTTAGATCACTCTTTGTGAGGGATTAAAGGTTTTATTTCCAATTTGGAGATGCCTACTACAATACAATTAAATTTTCAGGAGCCCCGTTTAAATGAGAAAGGTAATGTTAGGAAAGAGTACTTACAGAAGAGGGATTCAGATGAGAGATTTGAGTGTGACAAAGAGAGGAGCATGTTTGCTTTAAAAGGTAAACAGGAGAAGGGTTTACACATGCTTTTCCTGAAATAGAGCTAGTTGAAAAATGGCCCTTTTTTTTAATGGACAATTGGGGTTTTGATTAACTAAAAATTTCATGAAAATTGCCTGCTTTCCTTGAAAACTTTTTATCCAAAAACTGAAATCCACAGAACTGAAATAATTTTATTAGAAAATTAAAAAATATTTTATTTGGGGGCAATTTTTAGGTGAAAATATTAAACTTTTTGAGCTACAAATATTTCATTTTTTGGTAGTTTTCATCTGAAAATATTTTGGTTTGCCAAAAAGCAACCAAAAATCAGTTTGGGGTGTTTCAAGTTTTGACAAGGAATGCAAATTTTCTGTGGGGAAAATACCCAACATTTTTCAAGTAGCTCTGCTCTGGATCTGGTGAACCCAAAACTCCCACTGAAGTATCGAGTTCACCCGCTGGGTGGAGTTTGGGGCATGCAAGAAATGCAGGATTTAATTAACTTTCTTATGAAACAGAAGGCTTGTCTACACTAGAAAATTGAACAATTGCTGGTTGAATAGGTGGACAACCACCATTGTAAGCCCAAAAGCAAGATTAGCCATGCTGTTTTGAGCTAAGGACCATTTCAGTTTTGCCTCATGTCCACACTGCTCCTGTACTACACCGCTACAGTTTCACTGCCTTCCGGTAACTGTCTCACATCTCTTGGACAGCACCCCTAAGCAGATGATTCTAGGAAATTTCAAAGGGCCTTTTAGGATATTTTGGGAAGCCCAGGGGAACTGTTGGAGACTAAGTCAAACTCCCATAATTCCCTAGCAGAAGCTCAACTAAGCCAGCCAGCCAGAGAATACCTGATGGTACCATGTGGCATGTGACTGGATGTTAAAATAAACAGCTGACAATGTGTGGATCTTTAGGAAAATACAAATGGTTAATTTTGATTTTGCCTATAAAAGAGGACAAAGAATTTTAGGATGAGTGTATATTTTAATGAGGCTGGTGCAGCGTGCCCAGTGCTTTCCAAAACAATGTCAGCATGTTGTTTACCGGTAGATAGACTGCAGACATGGGCCTAGGCCGCTCCCTAATGCGTAAAGCCTAAGGCAGGTTATAAAGACCCACCAACCATCAGGAAAGTGTCTCAGCCTATATCCATTATCAGCAGACCCAGGAGGGAATGCAGAGGCTTCTGCCCCTATCGGAGAGACTAGCCACTGCTGCCCTAGACATACATAGCCAGGGCTGCCCCAAAACCACCCTACCCCTATACACATCCTAGCGCAAGGTTATAAAGGCCCTTGCCATTGGTAAGTGCCTCATGCTGCAGCCCCAGCAACAGAGTCAGGGCACCAGAAAAAGCGGCTCCCTGCTGCCCAGGACTCCACGTCACAATGACTCCCACCTGGCTACAAATTACCCTCTGATTTCAGTGCTAGCTGCCCTCTGCTGGTGACAGTCCCCTGACCATTGCCATGGTCAGGGCCGGCTCCGGGCACCAGCCCAGGAAGCAGGTGCCTGGGGTGGCCAACGGAAAGGGGCGGCACGTCTGGCTCTTTGGCGGCAATTCGGCGGCGGGTCCCTCATTCCCTCTCGGAGGGAAGTACCTGCCGCTGAATAGCCGCCGAAGAATGAAGCGACAGCGGTAGAGCTGCCGCCAAAGTGCCGCCGATCGCGGCTTTTTTTCCCCCCCCCGCTTGGGGTGGCAAAAACGCTGGAGCTGGCCCTGGCCATGGTCGTGCTCTGCACTGTGGGGGTTCGTTGCTTACTGAAGACTCCCCCTGTCACCTGCCAGCCCCACCACCCTCAGCTCACTCCAACCGTAGTCTCTCAACATCCCTTCCCCCACCCGCTCTATCACTTCTCTTCTCTGCCTCCCTTTTGTTTCCATGAGCTCTACAGCCTCCTTCCTTCCTTCCCCCACCTCCCAACTCTCCCACTAGCCTCCTTACAATACTCTTAGGCCCTGATGTGGCGATTGGGTCTGTGGCTTGGACCCTTGCAACCATGTAGACTGACGGGGGGTGTTTCACAGCTGCTGCTTTGCTCTGAGTGCTGGTTTCTTGGCCTGTTAATCTCACTGTGGGTCTCACTAGACTGACTGCGGCCACCATGTTTCATGTGTCGTGTGCTGGAGGATAGCAGGACTCCCATGTTTCTAAAGCTAAACTGTCTGTTTATTAAGAACCGTTTACAGAGGTCGTCAGGGTGCAGAACATGGATGGTCTGACCTAGAGGTCAGAGCCTAAAGTAGAGTCAGGGTCGTGGTGAGGAGTCAGGCCGTAGGCCATAGCTGGAGGCAGAGGCAGAAGCCATGCCTGAGGGTTAAACGGGAGCTAGAAGTCACAAGCCAGAAGGGTCAAAGCTGGAGAGCAAGGAAACAGGAGCGAGAACCAGGCAAGGAGGCAGGAACTTGATCTCAGCAGTCTGGTCGGCATCAGCAGACCAGGCTAGCTACTAGTTGCTCAGACAAGGGGTGGGAATGGAACAGGAAGCTTTATAGCCGATGGTGTCCAATCAGCAGTCCACTGCTAGTCACCTGACCCTGCTGAGTCAGAGGGAGGAGCCTCTGGCAGTGGGGTGCTAGCTGCGGTTCCCTCATCAAACCTTGCAGTACGGTGGTACAGAGGGTAAGGCTGTTGCTTGGCTCCCACATGGGTTTGAGACCCAGGGTGCCTGCCAGAGGTGCTACAGCTGCAGTAAGCATGCTGGCCTTGTACATGTAGCCTTCCTTCCTCCTGCAGCCTGTGCTCCACTTTACAGGCAGATTTTTATAGGGAGGATCCACCTACATGGATCAGATCCTTGGTTCATAAGTGATGAGTTTGAAAAATTCTGGTACCATCTAGATACTGTATGTGCAGAATACATCCTGCCATCCACCATGCACCCTTGTGCCCATGTCGTGCTCCATTGATTACATCTTCATAATGGGAGCAGCTTAGGTATCCACGTAATCTTAGAGCACTAACACCAGCTAGAGGGAAGGGGAGCAGCACAAGCAAGTGATGATCATGCCCAGGCAGAAGCAGCCAAACACTAATCTCAGGATTTGTACGGGTAAGACTAACACACAAGAGGGGAATGCATGTATGATGGCGCCCGTGCATAAAGACTGGAGCTGCCCAGAAAACCCACTAAATTCTGGGAATGCATGAACCATCTGTGAAGGTTGTGAGGTTTTCCTGGACAAGTCCCATTCATTTTATGCTCCCTCCTTTTGGCCTATCTGTAAGATGCAGATAATGGCAGATGGTTTCCCTTGTAAAGAGTTTGAGATCGAAAAGTGCTGTATAAATGCTAACTAGGACGGTTGTGTTTTATTACATTCCTGCCAGTTGTCTTTCCCTGTTCCTCCTTATCCCTTTCTTTTTAATAATAGTGAAACTAACAATATTTTTGGCTGGGATTTAAAAAAAAAGCCAAAGGATTTAGGAGCACACTTCCAATTGAAAGTCAGTGGGCCTTGTAGATGGAAGCAGTGTGGCCTAATGGCTAGTGCACAGCGTTGGGACTCAGGAGAATAGCATTCTATTCCCGGCTCCGCCACTGGCCTGCTGGGTGACCCTGGGCAAATCATTTCATCACTCCGTGCCTCAGTTTCCCCATCTGTGGAATGGGTATAGTGATGCTGCTCTCCTTTGTAAAGCATTTTGAGCTCTACTGCTGATAAGAGCCAGGGAGTGTCCCTCTGACAAATTCAAAAAACCTCCTTCTCAATAAATAAAAGACAAAGGGGAATATTTTGATGACATAACATTGGCATAGCATTTCTGCAGCAAGACGTAGGTATATTGGCTCCCTGCGAATCTGTTCTGGGTTCTTGTGCTTCCTATGATTGACTTAATGAAATGGTTTCTGATATCTGATTGATCGAAGCTTATTCTGTTCCAGGCGATGTGGATACAGCAAAGCTAAACAAGATCCAGAAGAAGAAAAGATGCACTTTCATAACGGCCACAGTAAGTAAAGCTTTAAAATACATATATGCACTTGTGGCTCAGCTTCTGTTTCTGGCGTTGCATGGTACTCAGAATAATGAATAACAATCGAGATTTCTTCAGCAAATGGTCAGTTGGTATCCAGGAGAAAAAGAGATCAGTTGATTCTGTTATGCAATAAGGCCCCAATCCTGCAAAGACTTAAGAACATCGTTAACTTTATGCATAAAATAGTCCCATTGACTTCAGTGGGAGTACTGGTGTGTAAAGTTAATCATATGCATAAGTCTTTGCAGGATTGAGGCCCGAATGAGTGATTTCATGATAACGTACCTTTTTAGTCAGTAATATCTCAACAATTTTATTGCATTCCTCATCCTCTACTACATGACGCACATAATTTTTAAGCTTGCTTGGTTAATCCAGACACTTTTGTAGTTTGGAGGCATGAGCACAAGGTTTGGAACCTGAAGATTTTTCTCTTTGCTAACACTGTGGACTTAGCCCACCTCAGCTCTCTGACTCAGTTTCCTCAGCTGTATAATACTTCTCCTTCCGCACTAGGATGTTGTGAGAATTAATTAGTTAACAATTGTAGGTGGACTTGAACATGTGAAGTACTATTATAGCCCTTCTATAAATTTAGGGTCAGATTTTACCAAACTTTTGTAAAGTGCTGTGGGATCTGTAGATGAAAAGTGCTTCTGTATAAGAGCTAGGTGTTACTTATCGAAAGCATTTTTACCTTGTCCGCACTAGAGTATATTCAAATCTCTATCACTGCTATTTAATACAGGCAGCAGGAAGCCAATCAATTCAAGGACTGCATTGTGAACCTCTTACTCAAATGGATGAGTAGTTACTCTGCCAGTAGCTTTAATGCTTCTCAAAGCAAACTTACAATAATAGTAACAATAATTCTTGTGAAAGTACCTTCCCCCTCCTGAGTTCCATGGAAAAAGCCTATTACTGATTTATTACTATTAATTATTATTATTATTACATAGGAGTGCAACCCTGAAGATGTGTTGTATTGCAAACATGTGATCTGGGCAGTTTTTAATTCATGATAATGCTATTTTGAACTAATGTAGTTGATTAGGTGATAGGTATAATTCATTGCAGTTCCACAGCCTGAGGGTGATGGTTTCTTTGGGCCAGATTTTCAAATGGACTCAGCACACAGCAACACCTGTTGTTCTCAATTAGAGAGGAGATTTTCAAAGATTAGGAGCACAAATCACTTAGGGGAAAAAATCTCCCCCCATGTGTCTAAATGGGAACTGAGCTCCTTTGAAAATCTGGTCCTTCGTATTTCTTCCCTGCTGGCCTTTCACATTCAGTCCACCTTTCCCCTGGCTGGGTTGTCCACCTAGGCTATCTTCTCTCTATGGTCCTTATTCCATAGCATTGAGCACCTCACAGACTTTTAATGTCATAGCATAGCTGTGAGGTGGGGCAGGATTATCAAGTTTTACAGATGGGGATCTGAGAATAAGATCCAATTTTGTAAAGGTAATTAAGCATTGATGTGCTCAGCGTTGCAATGACTAATGGATTTAGGAACCTACATCTCATTTTTCAAAAGTGATTTAAGCCCTTAGGAGTCTAAATGCCATAGACTGTCAATGGGATGTTGGCTCCTGAAGGTCTAAACTCCTTTTGAAAATGAGAGTTAGGCTCCTAAATCAGTTAGATTTTGCAACACTAAGTGCAGCAGTGCCTAAATACCTTCAAAAATCTGTTGTATGCAGGGCCTCCCAGAGGGGGGGTGGGGGGGGCAAGTGGGGCAATTTGCCCTGGGCCCCGCAGTGGACCCGCAAGCCCTGGCCCGGTGGCGGTCCGGGTCTTTGGCGGTATTTCGGCAGTGGGGGGCCCTTTAGTCACTCCGGGTCTTCAGTGGCGGGTCCTTCAGTGCTGCCGAAGACGCGGACCGCCGCCGGGTGAGTACAAGTGCCACAGCTCCCCCGCTTTGCCCCAGGCCCCCTGAATCCTCTGGGTGGCCCTGGTTGTATGCAGTGTTGCTGTAGCCGTGTTGGTCCCAGGATATTAGAGAAACAGGGAGGGTGAGATAATATCTTTTATTGGACCAACTTCTGTTGGTGAGAGAGACAAGCTTTCAAGCTCACACAGAGCTCTCCTTCAGGTGTGGGAGAAGACCCGAAGAGCTCTGTGAAACCTTGAAAGCTTGACGCTCTCACCAACAGAAGTTGGTTCAGTAAAAGATATTAACTCACCCTCCTTGTCTCTTTAAAAATCTGGGCCTATATAACTGACCCAAGTCACACAGGGGTCTGTGGCGGTGCAGGGGAATGAACTGAGATCTACTAACCCAGGCTAACACTCTAACTACTGTCTCCGGCCAGCACTTATATAGCCTATAAGTCTGTATATCATTTTAGCTGAATATCACCCCAGTGGTTTTGAATGTAATAAGGAAAGTTATGTGTGTACCATATTCTTCTTAAATAATACAATGTAACATTTTTCCAGCAGTGCTTACCTGCCTTGCATTTCAAGATACAAAGTATTTAAAAAGTGTTCAGCTATTAATTTTTGCATGAAAATCAGTTTTCCTCCACAGTGTTCTCCAGTGTGAGTAAAGTCGGCACAGGAGACAAGCTTAGTATTATCCTCACCCATCACTACATGTGCCATTTAAATTTTAATTTATGTTTACAGTTAAATTGCCCGGAGTAAGGACTTATATTGACCCACATACCTATGAAGACCCCAATCAAGCCGTCCATGAATTTGCCAAGGAAATTGAAGCTTCATGCATAACAATTGAAAGAGTTATCGGAGCCGGTATGGAGCTATGTTTAATGACCATCTTCTAACTGCCATTAACATCCTGGAGGAGCTTATTGCATTGCTGTTCAAAATCACAGAACAGGCCGGTCAAATATTTGTATTGTGTATGCCCATTGTGAGTGGTTACCTTAGTATACAGTACTTGTGAGACCACAATTGGAATACCATGTCCAGTTCTGGGGTCCACACTTTAAAAAGGTTGTTGAAAAATTGGAACGGGTTCAGAGAAGAACTTTGAGAATGAATTGTGGTGCAGGAAACACACCTTCCAATGTTGTTTGCTGCATTGCTGTAGGCATATTGATCCCAGGATATGAGAGAGACAAGATAGGTGAGGTGTTTGGTTTTTTTCTATCATTTTTTATGTGAGTTATTCTGAGAGCATAGTGATTGAAAAGACAAAGACGCCCTGTCACCCATGGGCAAACACTTTTCACAAAGCTCCATATCTTATATTTCAGTATACATCTTCAAAGGAAACCTGCACAATACCTCAAAAAGACAGGCCTGGGAACTTAATTTCATAACTCTGCTAGACACCAAAGACCACGGACTTAACAGGGACACTGGTTTTATGTCTCATGACAACAATTTGTAACACACCAGACTGTCTGCTACCCTTAACTGCCCACTTCAAACCTTTTATGTATAACAATCTAACCCTCAATTGTCCACTTCCTTTCAGGTGACCACCTACAACATGTTACCCTTATGCTTAACAATCTATTCTAAGTTGTATTTAGCTCAGACATTCTGATTTCCTTCCCCAGACCTGAAGATCTCAGTGTAGCACTAAAGCTGTACTTTCCACCAACAGAAGTTGGTCCGTTAAAAGATATTACCTGACCTCAACTGCCTTGTCTCACACCTTACAATGAAGACTAAAGGAGCTCTGTCTATTTAACTTACCCGAGACAGGGTTCAGAGGTGACTTGATCATGGTCTATAATTACCTACACAGGAAGATCATAGATCATAGAATCATAGGACTGGAAGGGACTTTGAGCGGTCATTTAGTCCAGTCCCCTGCATTCCTGGCAGGACTAAGTATTATCTAGACCATCCCTGACAGGTGTTTGTCTAACCTGCTCTTAAAAATCTTCAATGATGGAGATTCCACAACCGCCCTAGGCAATGTATTCCAGTGATGTCTGATACTAGAGGGTTCTTTAATCTAACAGACAAAGGCATAACCTAATCCGATGTTGACGTTGGGAAAATTCAATTTGGAAATAAGGCAGCTTTTTAAGTGTGAGGGTCATTAACCATTGGAACAACTTACCTAGGAATGTGGTAGATTCTCCATCACTTGGAGTCTGTGAAACTAGGCTGGGTGTCTTTCTAAAAGATATACTCATGCTCAAAGCAGGACCAATTCCACAAGATTCTGGCCACAAGATTCTGGCCTCTAGAACAATCTTGAGGGCATGAAATTCTATGGCTTGTGTTACTCAGGCGGTCAGACTATATAATTGTAGTTGTCCCTTCTTGAGTTACTATCATGTATGTATGTCATCCTTGTTTATCATTAACCATCATTTATTGTTACTAATGTACTGAAATGTCCATAAATGTGCAAGGTGCTTTTCAGACATACACTAATTATTTACTTTGTTCTCTTCAGGTGAATTTGGGGAAGTTTGTAGTGGGCGTCTGAAACTGCCTGGAAAACGCGAGTTTCCAGTGGCCATAAAAACCCTCAAAGTGGGCTACACTGAAAAGCAAAGACGAGATTTCCTGGGGGAAGCAAGCATCATGGGACAGTTTGACCATCCCAATATCATTCACTTGGAAGGTGTTGTCACAAAAAGTACGTACCCGCTGCTGTAGACTTCTGCTCATTGATGAAGCAAATGGGTTGATATTAGTTATAACCCCGGGAGTCAGGAGAACTTGTTCAACTTTAAAATAAAGGTTGCTAAACTTGTCATCTCTCACAAAAACAGCCAGGAAGGAACATTGTAGTTACTAAAACTACAAACTAAAAAATGCACAATGTGCCCCATTGTGTTAGGTACTGTACACACACAATGAGAGGTACTCCCAATCCTGAAGAGTTTACAAGCTATTTAGACAAGACAAAGCATAAGGAGGTGAAGTGACTTGCCCAAGGTCATCCAGCCAGTTAGTGACCAGAGCTGGGAAAAGAACACAGGTCTTCTAAGTTGTAGTGTTTCAGGAAAGTTGTCATGATTGGATTAGCTGGGTTACCCAGAACACTATGGGATGGTGCCATGCTCCACCTTTCCCTTCCTTCCTCCCACTCTGTTGTGATGCAGTTAAATAATGCAGCAAGTTCCCAGCCTGCAGTGCTGTGAGTAGACTTATTTTTGTTGCACTGAGTGGCCCCTTTACTGGGGATAAAAGATGCCAGTAGGAGCTCTGGTAGCAGGGGAGTGGGGTAGAAGCACATCTGAACAGGGTAGGACTCTGAATAACCTTAACTAATGGCGTGTCTACATTATAATCAGAACCGTATCACTGGAGCTGCTTTAGTTGGGAATTGGTCCTGCTTTGAGCAGGGGGTCGGACTAGATGACCTCCTGAGGTCTCCTCCAACACTGAGATTCTATGATTCTATGAGCACAGACTGGTCACTCGAATACATACCCAGGGTCCCAGGTGGGCTTGTACAACCTGTGCTACGACCTGGCTTCACTGCTGTTGTTACTCAAGCTACTGCCATCAAAGCTAGCTCAGGTGTGTCTACACATGCTGCAGTCACACCTCTGATTGCAATGTAGATATACTGTAACACAAGCTCCCTCTAGAACTGCTAGCAGTGCCAGGAGTAATAGAAATCCACCTTACTGGGAGCAGGAGTGTGTGGGGTTCCTGGGGAAAGGTTGATTGTCAAATCATTGACTATAATCCCAGTACCAATGCCCCTGGAGTCTAACTGGTCGGGTAGCAAAATAACCTTAAATAATTTCTTCAGACCAGTTTTGTTCCAGACTCCAGATTTTAAGATGGACTGAATGGATGAGACCTCTGAACTTGAACAACCAGCCCATATGGGAGCTGTAGAGACACACAAAAGGGTTGTGCTTGTTTGTCTTTTGCAAATATCAGGAAGACGTTAAGTTTTTATTGGCTTTTCACTCCAAAACAGCTTGAATGGTTTGCTTCAGACAAATTGTTTCTGGTCTGAAAATAAGCATGGAAATGTTCAAGTCCAAACGAAGTTTTTGAACAAAACTGAGATTATAGGGTTAAAGATGTTGAGCCAGATCCCCCAGCTGGTATAAACCAGCTTTATCTGGCGCTTTGCAGATTTACAATAGTGGGGGGTCAGGCATCCAGTTTTAATCATTTGCAGGATTTTTTGGCTGTTTCCAGCAAAAATTGAGCTTCATTAAAGGAAGCTATTTGTAGCCTTTTTTTTTTGTTGCAAAGGGCTTTAACAATATTAACCTATTTAGTTTTAACTCAGCCTTGCAGGAAAAAAAAAATTATTCAGCTGAGAAATGCCCACTTTAGTCTACCCACCTTAATGAGGGTTAACTTCAAAGGTTGGTTGGAACCATTTAAATACCAACATTATTGGTATTGTGGCAAAAATCATGTGATATCCCACAGTCACCAGAGATAGCTTCGCAAATGTTATGGTTCTTTTTTTTAAAGCAATGAGGTATTTTAATTGGGATTTGCAAAACAAAAGCCCATAAAAAGTTCTAGCCACTCACTTTATCTTTGCTTATCTACATTATCTGCAGTATTTTGAGAAGTGATGTTTGTTTGCAGTCGACGCTTTTTATTGCGTTTGTACTAGATTTAATTTCTTAAAAGATTTAGGGAAAAAAATAAAATAATGAAAAATATCCTATGGCTTTGGGGGTACGCACAGCCTGCACTTGCATGTGCAAATCAGGTAGTTTGGTGTCTAACCTAACCCTCCCAATTTACCCATTCCATTTCTGAGTTTTGCCTATAGAAAAATTTAGATAGGAAAAATAATAGGCACCATTTTTTATTCGTCTTTATATTAATATTTACAAAGTATATAACTAGTACAATGAAAGGTAACTTTAAAATATATCACTTAACAGCTAAAATCCAATGAACAATTCTATCTAACTAACCGTGGACTACATGGTTGTGAGGCGTAGTGTAGAGGTTTTATCGGTATGAATCTGGGATGAGAAGCCTGGTGCCTTAGGTACCATGAGTTCAACAGAGCAAGAGAACATCAAACACTCTCAGCGTTAACCTTACATAGCCTTTCTAGGCATAAAACCAACATGATGAGAATGCCTAGCTCTTATGTAACACTTTCGTCAGTACAAAGGAGGTCAGTATCATTATTACAAATGGGGAAACTGAGGCAGAGAGCCGTTAAAGTGGCTAACCCAAAGTCACTGACCAAGTTGGGAACAGAACCACAGTCTCAGGCCAATGCATGATCTGCCAGGTCATATGATCTCTTTGACCCTTCTATGGTTCTTGGTGGAAAACTCTTTTGTCTAGCCCTACAGGGATGTGTAATATTGGACTTTAATCATAGAATCATAGAATGTCAGGGTTGGAAGGGACCTCAGGAGATCATCTAGTCCAATCCCCTGCTCAATGCAGGACCAATCCACAACTAAATCAAACTGTGACTTTTTTTTGGTCTGATCCAGGCCTGAGTCTTGTGCCTCCTGGGCCTTGGATAGGTGTTACTTGTGGGTCAGAATTCCACATTTAGAGAAGGAGGGTTGGTTTTTCTTAGAGCAATGCTGTTTGAGGGTCTGACCCAAAGTCATTGAAATCTGCACAAATCTTTCCATTGACTTCAAATCCTTGAAGCTGCTTAGGGGATTGGATGTGAAATTAAATCTCAGGGAGAGGGATTGGGGGACAGGTAATTCAGCCATAGGCAAGTTATCATGTGTTCACCAATCTCCTGACTGCAAATCTATCGGCCTCCATCTATATGGTACTTATATCAGTTACATCATATATTATAATTCATATGAGAGTAAGAAAATCACCACTAAATAAGCAGAAAATACTAGCCCTGCCCACTCCACCCCTGAATTTCTTTAACTTTGTCTTGTTTGCTTCTGACACTGACACATACCATACAACCAATAGCATCCCTTCGTATGCCATATAGCTTAGAAAAGAAGTTGTCTGAACTAACACAGAAATGTGTTTAAAAATTGCTTTAGAAGAGTTCGCTGAACTTGGTCAACCCTGGGTCTATTTCCGTTGTTGTGTTCTGTCCCTTCAAGCTGATCTGCATGGGTGGATAAGAGCTGTCACTGGTACTGCACTTCAACTACTGAGTCTCTTGGGCTTCTGGTCCATTGTGAACTGCCTCCACTTGTATTAAGGCCTTAGCTAAGGTCCTTTCTGGATATGCCTTTTCCTTGCCACTATTCCTGCAACTATTCAGGAGCGAGTGGAATATTTTACAGGCATAGTTTTTAATTCAGTGCCCTTGGCTCACATGTAATCAAGCTTCAAACTAAAAGAACCAGAGTTGCCCTACCTTACGTTAAGAGTCTGTTTCTTTAAGAAGAGGGAGGATCCTGAAAGAAAAAGCTCTGAATAATCTAATGAAATTCTGGATCACCTGTTGCTTTCTACATTCCAAGTCCCCTGTCCCTTGGTAACGTCATACTCACTCTTGGTGTAAGCCCGTTTGTTGACTTCAGTTGAAATTTTATATATAAAGTCTGTTCAGTTCCCAAACCCCAAAATTTTCAAGAGCTGGAGGGAAAATAATTAATTTAAATTCAAAATCAAAATGTAATCTAAATTTAAGTAATGTAAAACCATGTTTACCTCCTCTTTCAATAGTCCATCCAAAACTGTAGCCACTGACCCCTTTCTTGATCTTTATCAGGCTAAAATTCCATTTTTAAAGAAAACCAAATTTTTAAATATAAACAACAAACCCCAACAAAGTCCTGGATTGTTTACATAATTAGCACACATTCATCTGAAAAATAGAGTGAATGCTGGATAATAAACATGGGGAGATTTTTCAGATCTGCCTAAGGGATTTAGGAGCCCAAGCCCTATTGGGAGTCAATGAGAGGCCCTGAATCCTGTAAGTGCCTAGCTAAATCAATGGAGTGACATTTTACCCTGTGCAAATGCGAGGGAGGCCGGAGGAATGGTTAGGTGTTAGCCTGGGACTGGGGGACCTGCATTCCATTCTGTGTTCTAGCAAGGCTTTCTGTGTGCCCTTGCATAAGTCACATCGTTTCTCTGCACCTCACTTTCTCATCAGTAAAAATTCCCTGAAGGGTTCAATTCCCTACTTTGCCATATGCTTCTCACTTAGTCTCTCGGTGCCACAAAGAGACAAGTCCGCTTCACAAAGCTGATCAGGGCCTGAGCTACATTCATGCCCCTTCTCACTGATCTACCAGTATATGCCTGACATTTGTGTAAATGACTAGGGTGACCAGATGTCCCGATTTTATAGGGACAGTCCCGATTTTGGGGTCTTTTTCTTATCTAGGCTCCTATGACCTCCCACCCCCCTGTCCCTGTGCCGGCACTTGTTGAATCTCACTCTGTTTGTAATTTTAGTTTCATGCTGGCTGGTATGATGCTAATTTATTCTACAATTACTCTCAATTTGCAGCACACTGATAATGAAACATAAGTGGTAGGAAATCTTCTAATTGAGACTGAAGTTGGGAGCCTGAAGTAGTACTCCTCAGTGTGGTGTCAGATTGAGCTGCGATCCTTCCTCTAACACTGCCTGTTAGTGTCAGAGATAAGGGACCCAACTTTACAGTCCTTGGCAATCTGTCCTTAAACGGGGCACACCATAAATGCAGCGATGTCTGCAGAGATTTTATGACCGAAGAGCCTGTCTTTTACCTTCAATTACTCATTTATGATGCACAGAGACATCTTGCTGTAATACACGCACAGCAGGGGCTTTGGGGAGTTTCACGGGCTCTTTTTATTTAAAAGACTGACTTTTTTCACATTAAAAACCAACAACCTTTCAAAGAATAGCAGAATGGGAATATACCAGGCCCTGAGCAAGCCTTAACTTGTCTGGAAGAAAGAAACCCCAACCCTGGTCCTGCAAGGTGCTGAGTACTTCCGCTATAGGATGCTGTGCTCTGCCAGCTCTTCCTTGAATGGGAGGAAAGAGCGCTCTACACTCTTCTGGGGGAAAAAAACGCTGCCCCGCTCCTACAGAAGAAGTAGGAGAGCAGAGCAGAAATCCAGTTACGTTTGTACAGCTGTTTCCAGCAGATGCTGCTATGTCACCATTGGTACTGATTTAAAGGCGAACAGGCTCAGATCTACACAGGGACTTAGGCATTGTAGAGCTTCCCTCATAACCCTTAGCCCAGTGGTTAGGGTACATGCCTGGGATGTAGGGGGCCCATATCAATTCCCCACTCTGCCTGATGAGGAGAAGGGATTTTTGACATCTCCCCTCTCTGAGGTGAGTGCTCTGACTATGGGGTATTCTGATATGGGACTTCCTCAGTCTCTCTTGTTCAAGCCATCCCACATTAATTAAATATTAATTGGGCCGGAGGACAATTGAGGATCGCTCTATAGACCAGTGGTTAGAGCACTCACTGAGAGGTAATCATTTATCATTCACTTCAGGGGTGGCCGACCGCCAGGTCAGAGGTTCTCCCAGCAAACAGTCTTAGGGCTTTGTAGCGAACTTTGACTCAGGGAAGCCGAATGGGTCCAGCGAATAGGGAGGCCACAGAGCTCTGTTCCAAGTTCAATCACAGACTTGCTATGTGATGTTGGGCAAGTCACTTCACCGATCGATACCTCAGATTCCCCCTCTTGCACACGGAGATTACAATACACACCCTCCTTCCTGAAGCACCTAAGATCGACAGAGGACAAACACCAAATGTCGTTATAATGGCGAGAGCGATACCACTGTTGAGGGAGCGGCAGTGGCAAGGGGTTGATGGCTCAAGTACTAAAGAGCTGGGTTCTGTTCCTAGTTTTGCCACTGATCATCCAGTGACCACACCTCTGTTTCCTCTCCTGTCCTTATTTGTTTAGATTGTAAGATCTTTTGTGGCAGAGACTATGTTTGTACAGGGTCCTGATCTCATGTAGAGCCCTGAGCTGCCACAGTAATATGAATAATAATACAGCTGCCAAATCTTTAACTCATACAAGGGGGTAACTCCAATGCTCATTAAGAAATTAAAGAAATGCAAACCCACAATGCTCCAGGGTCGTATCTGCATGGCACTCAGTGTTTTGATTGATGAATACACAATTATGTTTATTTACGTAGATTATTAAACCATAAATTAGTCAAATGTATTAGTCAATTAACATGACAGGAATGTACAAAGATTAAGATCAACTTAAACAGCAAAATAGGAAATTATTTTAAGAGCAGTTACCTTTATAATCATGTTATGACATGCAGCAGCTTTAGCTGATCATTTCTACGCGAGTCATTGTAATGCAGTTTAGAAATAATTGATGGTTTCTCTTTTGTCTGTGCTTCATGCTAGTTAATGGAAATTGATTTAAATAAAAAATAATTTACATGTTCTTTATAAGATTTCATTGAATTTACAAGGCCTGGAGCAAGCCACACTAATTATTGCTATCTCGTTGTGGCAAGCTAGCGAGAAATTAGATATAAAAACTGAGCAAAAACTATATATAATTACCATTAAAATGACTCGGGCATGAAAATTCATCAAATGGAGTTGGAAAAACATTCTTATTCCTACCAACTGTTGGAGGCCGCAGTCTTTTTTGAACTTTTGTTTGGATCACCTTTTTTCTTACTCCCTGAATTAGGCCATATTTTCAGTACACATATCTGGAGAAAATCCTTCCTTTTTCTGTTACCGTATTCAGTAGAGAGTATACTTAATATCCACAGCCAAATTCTGGCTCTAATTGCAACTCTAGCAGGGTTCCTGGGTGTAATTGGGTGCACTTCTTTTTAAACACAGAAACTGGTGTACTGAGTCAGCTTGTCCATCCTATAGTCCAGTGTTTCCCAAACTTGGGATGCCGCTTGTGCAGGGAAAGTCCCTGGTGGGCCGGGCCGGTTTGTTTACCTGCCGCGTCCGCAGGTCCGGCCAATCGCGGCTCCCACTGGCCGCGGTTCGCTGCTCCAGGCCAACGAGGGCTGCTGGAAGCAGCGCGGGCTGAGGGACGTACTGGCCGCCGCTTCCAGCAGCCCCCATTGGCCTGGACCAGAGAACCGCGGCCAGTGGGAGCCGCGATCGGCCGGAGCTATGGACGCGGCAGGTAAACAAACCAGCCCGGACCGCCAGGGGCTTTCCCTACACAAGCGGCGTCCAAAGTTTGGGAAACACTGCTATAGTCTAACGCATCATGGTCCATCTACTTCAGTATTTTGTCTTTAACAGTGGGCAGCACCTGGTACTTCAGAGGAAAGTGTAAAAAACAAACAAGTAAACAAAAAACCCTTAGTAGGCAGTTATGATGATCTGCCTCCACTAGTTAGAGATTGGTTTAAACTCTAAAGCGTAAGTATTTTTTTAAATGTAGTTGCTATTTTAACTCTGGATATTGTTGTTATCCATAGAAGTGTCTAATCCTTCTTTGAATCCCACTAAGTTCCTGGCATCAACATCCTGTGGCAATGAGTTCCATAGGCTAAAAAATCAAAAAAATACCTATCTGAAAAAAAAAAGGGCAACGGGCATTCCACATACGCACCAATCATGTTTTTCCCACTGATTATTGCCTTCACCTGGAGCACTGTTCCACCTGGGCAAAAGAGCTGCAGCATAGCACTGAGCGCTCTGAACCTGCAACACTCATGATGAAGCACAAATCATTGGGCCACATTTGTCCCCCCAGCATCACTGGAATGATACCTGGAATGAATATCACCCATTTGTACAAGAGGTCACGTCATTTAGACCTCATGTAGTACATTTTTGCATCTGTGTGTGTGATGACATTCCTTCACACAGCCCTGGGTTGGAGCTTGGAGAGGGTTTGGGGGTTGTGATTGGAAGTTCTACTTCCTCCCTTCTGTGCCGGTTTTGGTAGGTCTTCGCAGAGGTTCTTCAGTACCTCATACAGTTCAACATCCGCAAGAGTGGCCACTCTGCTTCCTTCTCCTCCTCCATCTACTTAGCTCCCCACAATGGTTGGGAAGTTTCATCTTGTGCAATGGAACCTGGGTTCCTTCGGGCACAGCACGTTTCACAGACTTTCAGCTCACTCAAGGAGAAAAGACGAAGCTGAGTTGGTGGTTAAGGCCCTGGGCTGGACTCATGATCTGGTTCAATTTCTGGCCCTTCTCCTGAATCCCTGTGTGACCTTATCACCTAACCTCTCTGTGACTCAGTTCCCCATCTCTAATGTGAGGATAACAATATTTCCTTTATCTCACCCATTGCAAGTCTTGTCTATTTAGACTGGAAGCTCTTTGGGGCAGGGATTGTCTCTCGCTGTGTAACTGTACACATCTGTGATTGACAGATGGGTTCAGCATGGCTGTGTGTGCACATTAAGAATCAGAGTGGACAAACTCGGGGGGGGTTCTTTTAGATGAATTGCAGCTAATAAACTTGTGATCTTCCTTTTTTCAGGTAAGCCAGTAATGATAGTGACAGAGTACATGGAAAATGGCTCTCTCGACACATTTTTAAAGGTAAGATTCAAAATGCTCAGATGGTTTTTCTTGGCGGACAGTGGGGTCTCCTGTAAAGGTCATTCCCCTTGAGAAATACTGTGAAGTGCTGATGAAGTTACAGCTCCACAAGTCCTAGCTCCATCTACCACAATACAAATAAATAAAATAACAACAAATAAATAGAATAACAACAAAATACAAAATATTCTTTTTCTTTCTCTGAGGAGCTCTGCATCGAAAAGCACTGGTTTTCATGCCTCCCTTTACACAGCTGCATTTTGGCACCAACCCTCCAAATGACCCTGTGGAGTAAAGATTTACATGTGTTTTGATGGCACTTTGTCAGTAGTGAGGATTAGATCATGTGGGCAAGACACACGGGGGGGAGAGAGGGGGGTTGCATGTGACCTATGTTGTTTACAACCTTGATTCGGAGGGATTGTCACCCATGGGGTTTTTACATATGTAACCCTTCTGCCAGGTGGAGCCGGCAGCAACCAGGGCCGGTTCAATATCTAGGGGTTCCTTACAACACAGAACCGGCTCGAGCCAATACTCCCCCACTCACAAGAACAGAGTCTGAGTGTAGAAAAAAAACTTTTAATGAAAGGAGAGAAGTCACCCGACATTAATTAGGGAAAATGACACAAGCAGGATTCATAACCATAAAACTGTGAGCAGGACACCCACCCCAGAGTGCGTGGGGCAGTGCCTTCTGCCTCATGTTCTTGAGTTCTACAACCAAAAGTCCCTTTCCCCGTGCCCGCCTCTGCTTCCTCACCATACCCCACTCACAGTGGTTGTCCTTGGTCAGCGGGGACCCCGGGTTCAGAGGTGCATCTGTGTGAGTTCACCTCCCACCCGGGGAAGAAGGCACCTTCCTTGCTCCACCATCTGAGCACTTGTTCTGGCTGGTTGCCCTGCCAGCCGCTCGGGCCACCCTGCAAGCTGCTTGTTCCGTTGGCCGCCCTGCCAGCCACTCGTTCTACTGGCCACCTCACCAGCCACCTGCTCGCCGCTCTCACAGCCGGTCCTGCCGGCCGCCCATCAGTCAGTCAACTTCTGTTGCCACCTGGGTCTCCACTGTGACCTCTGCAGGTCAGTCTCTTAGGGCACATCTTCACTAGCAACGTTAAAGTGCTGGTCATGGCAGTGCTTTAACGTGCCTTGTGTAGTCACGGCACCAGTGGTGGGAGAGAGCTCTCGCAGCATATATAAAAACTCACCTCCACGAGGGGCATAGCTGAAACTTGCAGTGCTCAGGGGTGTGGTTTTTCACCCCACTGAGTGAGAAAGTTGCAGCGCTGTAAAGTGCCAGTGTAGACAAGTCCTTAGTGATTTTTAGCTCTTAGCAGGCTGGGCAGACACACAGTCCCACCACAACTGATTTCAGCTCTGATTGAGCATTTAAAGTAACAAAGAGGCTCCTAATGAAGTCTATTTAGCCTTTTCTTTGAACAGTGGAGAGGAACAGGTTTAACCAGACTGGGGACCCTTGGGGAGAGTCCTCACCCCTCTTACTTTCACAGGGTCTGGCATTTGAGCCCCTGGCTTACTGGGGTCTTTTTAACTGAGGGTGACCCCCTCATTTGGGACAGGTTAAGCACAGTTCTCCTCCCCTTTATTCATACCATAATGACAGCACCATTGATAACAGCATTTCATTATCCCTGCATTCAGTACTAAAGTGATTTGTAACCCAACACCAGCCAAAGTTGATTACTTTGAGCAACACCGCTCTAGCTGCTGGATATCTAAGCAGAATAGGTGCGTTCATGTAAATACAGTTTGTTCCTGAAGTCTCTCCCTCTCCTAGCTAGCTGTCAGGGGAGAATTCATTCTGACCCTGCTTACATAGATATGTGTATACACTATAAGTGTTACATTAGGTAATTCCCTAATCATGAGTTAAGAACTCTGTTGTCTCAGCTTAGTCTTTAGAGATCACTATTCCAAACTATGACACCTTCAGGAGCCTCTGGGCCAGAGCATCATGGTCATTAGTTATGAATTCACCTATTTGCCTTTGCATGAGACTTGCCCCTGACTCTGTTATTTGTGCATGTGTGTAACTCAGGGTGTGAAGAACACTGCACACTGTCATTGAAATCTCCCCTTATCTTTGCAGAAGAACGATGGGCAGTTCACTGTCATTCAGCTGGTTGGGATGCTGAGAGGCATTGCGTCAGGCATGAAGTACCTGTCAGACATGGGTTATGTACATAGAGACCTTGCTGCCAGAAACATCCTCATCAACAGCAATTTAGTGTGCAAAGTGTCTGACTTCGGACTGTCCAGAGTCCTAGAAGATGACCCTGAAGCAGCGTACACAACAAGGGTAGGTTCTGAGGATACTGGACCATTGAACTAAAGGAAATGAGGGAAACGGCCAAGTGGCATTTTCAAAAGTGCTCACACTTGCAGTTGGAGCCGGATTTTGAAACGGGCTCAGTGTCCATCAGGCGTCATTTCACTTAGGTGCCTACATTGGCCCTGAGCTCTTTTGAAATCTGGCTGTATATGTAGGGGCCTAAACAGGAGCTGTTGGGTGCCGAGCTCTTTTGAAAATGGGGCTCTACGTTGTCATAAAAAACAGCTGCACACAGAAGAGGGCAGGTGTGGGGAGAGTTTATCTGACGGCTCAATCCTGGGCAGGCTTCAGTTGACTTACTCTATTTTGTAACAGAAAATGCACTCGTTAGCTGGAGTAGGCGTAACTTTGCATCGGTGTGAGAAATGAGGTAATGCAGCTGAGATTATTTTAAAAAATAGGAGTCTAACACTAGGCTCGTATATTTTGGCAACTAAGTAATTGCCTGATTTTCAAAAGCACCCAGCACCCCGGTTGTTCCTATTGTCTTCAGAGAGGACTGCTGGGTGGTCAACACCTGTGAAATATCAGGCTGCTTATTGAGATACCTAAATATGGACGTAGAAGTCTAAAGTTAAGCTCCTTTTTGGCCCTTGCCTGTTGAATATAGTTGGAATATAGTATGACCTGGAAAGGGAAGTGATACAGAGCCAAAAGGGAGTGAAAAAGGGGTGTGAACTAAGCCCATCCATGTTACTTCTTTCTCCAGAGTGAAAAGCCAAGTTGGGATTCTGTGGTTAAAACATGGGCAGGTCCTAGGCACAGGAGGCAGGCGGCCACGCCATGTGACTGATAGGCTACGAGTGCTGCCCATCCCATGTTTCGGGAGGTCCAGAGTAGCCTTGCTCATTGAGACAGAACTTGTTAGAGGCAGGCAGCTCGAACCCAGGCAACAAAAATCAAGAACAGACCCTTGCAGACCAACAAAAGAAATCCCACAGAGCTTCATGCAAACAGATGTAATTTTTTTTACACATATGATTAAAGTATCATAGTGTATGTAACATAAATTCACCATCTGTGCTCAGAACCCTCCAGTAACTCAGAGCCAACACCTTATCTGGAGATTTCACCCTGGAAAAATGTTGGCAACTGGAGTCTACCTGTACATTGGAGGATCAGAACCTAGTTAGGCATATAAGGGTTTCTTGGAGCCAGATCTTCATCTGGGATAAACAGTTATGATATGCTGAGTGGCACTAGCTAAGAATCTGGCCCCCACTGGCTTAAGGTTTGAACTAATAATGCTTCACTGAAGAAAAATTGTGAGAATAAGGTTTTCTAAAAATATACCCCAAATTTTACTGTTTTTGCAGAGGTAAAAATTGTTTGAAGAGGTTCCCTGAATATCCCCCAGCCTTGCAGGTAGCTCGTTCCTGGGAGCAAGGGCCTTCAAAGGGGGGCCTATTTTGATATAATTCAAGGAAAACAATTCTTTAAACCCTGACTAAAATCCTCTTTTTAATCCTGAATATCTTAGAGATGATTTATATTATCATTAAAGTATTATTATAATTTGCATAAAGTTAAACATCGAAAAATTAGAAAGCAGGGAGAAATCCCTAAATCTGAAATCCCTAGATATATGCAGGGAGACATTAGTTATGCAAGAAATATTACAAAAAATCAATAATAATCAAAGAGAGAAGGAATCATTGATGTTTTTGTCACTCATCTGGTCTTCCCATCTCTTATGTAGGCCTCTATCTTGCAATCAAGTTTGCACTGGCTGACTTTGCATTCATGTGGAACCTTGTTGATTTCAGTGGCCCACCTACCTGGTTCCAACTGCAGGATTGGGGTCAAAGATCTGTAAAATAAAATCCAGCCTCCTGCCCTGTAATTTGCATGAGGTTCACATTACGCCAGAGTCACCTAGAGTTTTTAAGGTGTTTGTTCCTTCCCCATTTGCTGTCAGAAACTCTTGAAAGTTCACTGTATTGATTGCTGGAGCACTTGGCTTTTCCCCCTACCAACCAGCGCAACGTAACGGAGATGTGGATGTTAAACGTGTTCCAGCATTCAAATGGAATTTAAACAACAACCCTTCAGGTCAGCCAATTAGTAGTCAGCTGCAAATGCTTATGGGCTGAGATAATATGGAGAAAGGCCCCATGCTGTCAAGCAGATTTACTTTAAAATTCTACATCTCTTTCCAGCATCATTCAGGAACAGAAAAAAATCTCCCTCGATGCTGTAAGAAATGTTGCTTTTCTCCCCCCCCCCTTCTGTTTTTTTTCACACAAGGGAGGGAAGATCCCAATCAGATGGACAGCCCCAGAAGCCATCGCCTTCCGCAAATTCACCTCGGCCAGCGACGTCTGGAGCTATGGGATAGTGATGTGGGAAGTAGTGTCTTATGGAGAGAGGCCCTACTGGGAGATGACCAATCAAGATGTAAGTACTTGCCAAAGCCACTGTATGACAAGTCTCTTGCTATCGGAGACAGAACTGGCACAGTGTTTTCAGTCTGAAAGTGACAGCTGCTTTTAAAAAGCCCAGTGAAATGATTTTGCTTTCCCCCTGAAATTTCTTTTATTGAATGTCCTTTTATGCAGCGGCTCAAAACAAGCTTTGCAGAAAGAGAAGTAAGTCTGCATGGAGTAAAGACTGTCTCCCTTGGCAGACTGCTGTAGTGCCACTGATGTGGTTATTATCAGAGTCCATCAGTATTATGTTTAAAGATGAAGGTCTGCCAAAGGATGCCTATTGATAAATGACATAATTTCAGCTACATTTACAAACTTGTCCAGTCAACTATAGCAAAAGCCCTTTGGTCTTCATTTTTATTTCATTTAAAATTTAGTGGGAATGTATCAGTGTTTATTATAAAAATTAAAAAATCAGTAAAAATCAGTATGAAAAATTAACTTCACAGTTTTCTGGCTAAATATTGAGGTTAATCTTGGGGGACAGGAGGAGAGGAAAAAAGCAACAAATAGATAAAAGTAAGAGTATTTCAAATAAAAGCAGTGTAAGCTGTGGTTTATTTCATGAACTGTACATGAATAGTACATATACATGGGTATGCATATGTATTTTATATTACTTTGCCTTACTTTAGCAGCCAGCTCACATTTACACTTAGACTAATTTATTAGTAACATAAACACATCCACCTAATGTCATGGATTGGATTTTCTTAACATAATCCATATTTCCATATACTTGAATGGTCCGAAATTTGGGTGAAAAATCAGTAAAAACTTGCTATTTTTTGTAAAACCTGGGGAATTTTCAGTAAAAATCAGCAAAAACTGAAAACAAAGTTACCTAAGTATAGCTTAATTTTCGAGATCCGTCTGTATTAGTGAGTGCTTGCTTCCTTGAGAGAAAGGGAGGTGATGCGGTGTAATGGATAGGACTCTTAACCTAGATCCTCTTCCTGCCTCTGCCATTAACCATGAGCATGACATTTCATCGCTCTTTCCCCTCCGACCCTTTGTCTTGTCTGCTTTGAAGAGCTTGAAGTCTAAGGCCTGGGCTACACTAGCGGGGGGGGGAGGGGGGTTCGAGCTAAGGTACGCAACTTCAGCTACGTTATTTGTGTAGCTGAAGTCAAAGTATCTTAGTTAGACTTACCTGGGCATCCTCACGGCGACGAGTCAACCGCCACGGCTCCCCCATCGACTCCGCTTACTCTTCCTGCTAAGGTGGAGTACAGGTGTCGATCCAGGGATCGATTTATCGCGTCTAGATGAGACGCGATAAATCGATCCATGATACATCGAACACTACCCACCGATCCGGCGGGTAGTATAGATGTACCCTAAATAAGGATGATCTCTCATCGTACGTAGACAATGCCTAGCACAATGGGGCCATACACTCTAGGGCTATATGTGCCTACATGCTCAGGGTTTAGCTGATCGCCATATTTGGGGTCGGAAGGAATTTTCCTTCAGGGCAGATTGGCAGAGGCCCTGGGGGGGTTTCACCTTCCTCTGCAGTGTGGGGCACGGGTCACTTGCTGGAGGATTCTCTGCACCTTGAAGTCTTTAATCCACGATTTGAGGACTTTAATAGCTCAGACATAGGTCAAGGGTTTGTTACAGGAGTGGGTGGGTGAGATTCTATGGCCTGCGTTGTGCAGGAGGTCAGACTAGAAGATCATGATGGTCCCTTCTGACCTTAAAGTCTATGATTCTATGAGTCTACTTAGATTGTAAGGTCTTTGGAGCAGGCCCTGTCTTTGTGTTCTGTTTGTACAGCACCTAGCACAGAAGGGTCCTGGACCATGGCTGGGTTCCTAGGTGCTAGGGTAATACAAATAAGTAATAATAATGGAACAGAGGCTTGGGCCCATGAGGTGCTGAGCGCCTACTGAGAATGCTCAGTATCCTGCAAGGTTGTGCTTTAAATCAATGTACCATCAGATTGGCACATTTTAGTCACTGCAGAACATATGCCAGCTGTAGCACCATCATTTTATCCCTGTGGTGAGAGAGAGGAGTAACACTAAAGCAAACCAAATGTTTCGGTTAAATGCTGCAAACTCAAGTCCTGTCGTTTTCAGGGAGTTCAAAGAAACGTCCGGGGATATCAATCCAAGGGACCAGTCCAACCGCTGTTTAAGTCAAGGAAACTTGAATGAATGGGAGTTGCATCAGGCCCAAGATGGTTACCTTGTTTCACTTTTACTGCAGTAGCTTGCCTGTATAATAGAGCTTTTTTTTATTCTAAAGTAACTCAAACCACTCTGCAAACTTGGGGCCAGAGTCAGGGCCCCTGCCTCCGTCAGGGTGAAACCACCCATGTGCAGAGAGCCAGAACAAGGCCTACCTGTCACATCAGTCCCACTGTGAGCAGGTGTATGTATCTCTCTGGCAGCTGGAAGCATGTGTGCTGTAGTGTCACTAAGAACAGCAGGCTTCCACAGGCCGGTCAAAACACAAGGTGCTACCAGGGACTAAGAAGTCTTAAACAAAATTTGTCCTTTCGCCCCATTGCTGCTGGGGTTCAAGCCAGACCCTCCACCCCTGGAGTGAAGAGTTTTCCCTCCCCACCTTCGGGTGGCACAGCTGAGGCGTTGAGGGACCCCTTCCCTCCCTGTATCCCAGGTTCCAGCTCCAGCCTCTATACAGAGGAGCGGCTCTCCACTCCATAGCTACTTACCACCCTGGCTTTCCCACAGACCCTTTTCCCTAGCTCCCTTTCCGCTGGGATCCCAGCAACAGGACTTCTCTTGTCCTGGTTGCCTTCACACTCAGCAGCCCACAGACAACAGCAGCACCTGCTCCCCTCAGCACACAGAGGGATGTATGTAGCCTGCTGCTCCCAGAAGCCCTTGCTTGCTCCCCGCCGGATGCCTTAACTCAGGTTAAAATAACAGGAGTACTTGTGGCACCTTAGAGAAAACAAACTCAGGTTGTGCACTGCCTCCGTTGAGGCATCTGACTGGGAGTGAGCAAGGGCTTCCGGGAGAAGCATGACAATCTCTGTGCTCTGTGGGGAGCAGCTGCACGGGAATGAATTCAGTGTGCAGGTCAGACAGTGGGTGAGGCCCTCAGGTAATGCAAAGCAGCATAGCTTTATTGACTTCCCTGGTGCTATGCAGATATAACACCCAGGAATAGATCCAGCCCACAGTGAATGGAGGGGGCAGTGTAGTATTCAGTGAAGATTAAAAAATAATGTAATAAAATATAGTATGGTACAATTAATCAATGTGATGGATAGATAGAATATCAATTTAATTTTCATCGGGGAAATAAATGATTTTATATCGTGAAGTGACAGCAGCAATTTTGCTGTGTGTGCTGCTGTCCTCTTCGGCCTTAGTAAGTTGTTTAAAAATAAGTTGGTGCATCCTGCCTCACTCTCCGCACACACTCCAGCCTGCACGTTGAACCAAGCAGGGGTTCTGCATAAGTAAAAGCAAGCGGTCAAGTGATTAATGACTGTAGGGTAATGCATAGACACTATGGGGCCTTTCATGACATTTGCATGCTTCACTTACCCTGACGTTCTCAAAAGTGCTCAGAACCCCCAAGCGGAGACAGATTTCCAAAGGGGCTCAGCTTCCATTTAGGTATGTAGCTAAAGGAGGGGACAGGTTTTCAAGATGGTTCAGCGCCCGTCATTATCCTCAAAGGGAGCTGCTTTGGAAAAGTTGGCCCCATTACTTAGGTGCCTAACTGAGAGCTGAGCTTTTGTGAAAATCTGGCCCTACATGACTCTCACTATAGGCATGATTGAGTAGTGACTGGTCACTAGAATACCAGACCAGTTCTCATAATTCTGCTGGTGAGCTGCTTTCTTATTGTCTCATGAGTTAGATGTTTGGCTTTTTTCTGACATATGATTTTCAGTCAATAGCAAATTCCCATTTCCTTGCATAGAGAGCGGAATGAATAGGATTCAAAGCTGGGACTGTATTACTTTTAAGGCCAGCATTGTAAGAAATGCCGGGTACCATCCTACCTCCAAGCCAGGATAATCACTGTAGGGGAGAGAGAAGCCTGGAAAACAAAATCCACAGAGTTCCCTTTGAATTCGGCCCTGGTCTGAATCCCATAGCCCAGGAAGAAGCTGCACTCCATTCATCCACAGATCCCCCAAGATACACATGGGTCCCAGGGGCTGCAGGAGGTATTCATTCCAATTCCCCTTGCCTACTCTTTGCTGCCTGGTTCCTACATATCCCTGGACAGTACCGAATGCAGGAGCTAGGCTTCAAAGGCAGTTCTAAAGGGGGCTTCACAATGTGGAAGAAAAATACAGGTCCTCTGGCTCTAGGAACTTCGTGAGATAGGTTGGGAAGACTCTAGCAGAGACCAGCAGGCATTTGATCACTGCCCCTTTCTACCTGCCCCACGTCTGCAGAGAGACTTCTGGGATGAAGGGAGCATGTCACATGGGCAAAACTCCCCTTCTCCATGGCGGCAACCTCTCCCCAACACACAGAGGGGAACAGGAGACCCAATGTTTAAAAGAAAGTGGTCTTGTCCTTTTGGCGTTAGCAATTACCTTGACCGTAAAAGTTCCTTTGGAGACTCCTGCTTCTCCCTTATTTTATCTAGCAACTCTTTCGCCATAAGCGACTGTGTGATCACCTGCCGCACGGAACAATCCTATCTGTCCTTCCTGCTCAGCGGTAACATCCAAGCAAAGAAGGAACCTCACAGTATCTTACCGTCACACATAGCAAAGAGGGCAGAGAAAGCATTCAGCCAGGCAGACAGTTGTGCTATTTTGCTGACTCAGAGCAACCATGCCCTTAAGTCTCTCCATCTCAGTTGCTACCTTACTTAAAGGAAGTTTACGATGAAGAACATAAGAATGGCCATACTGGGTCAGACCAAAGGTCCATCTAGCCCAGCATCCTGTCTTCCAACAGTAGCCAATGTCAGGTGCCCCAGAGGGAATGAACAGAACAGGTAACCATCAAGTGATCCATCCCCTGTCGCCCATTCCCAGCCTCTGGCAAACAGAGGCTAGGGACACCATTCCTGCCCATCCTAGCTAATAGCCATTGATGGACCTATCCTCCATCAACTTACCTAGTTCTTTTTTGAACCCTGTTATAATGTTGGCCTTCACACCTCTGGCAAGGAGTTCCACAGGTTGACTGTGCTTTGTGTGAAAAAATACTTCCTTTTGTTTGTTTTAAACCTGCTGCCTATTCATTTCATTTGGTAATCCCTAGATCTTGTGTTATGAGAAGGAGTAAATAACACTTCCTTATTTACTTTCTCCACACCAGTCATGATTGTATAGGCCTCTATCATATCCCCTCTTAGTCGTCCCTTAAAACACTACATACACCTACCAGGGGATTATCCCAATCTAATACACAAACTTTCTGCCATGCCCAATGCAGAGAATGCAGAAATTTGGTCCCAAGTTTGTCTCTTCTGCCATTGCAGTAAGCAGCTCTAACTGGCTTTAATACAAATGCACTGGGATGCCACAGGTGTTAGGTAAATGCCAAGCTATGAACTAGGATTCAATATGGAGTCAGCAAGATAACACTCCACCACCAGAGGAATCACTCTTGTGGATAGTGAACATTTCAGACATGGACATTTTCTAGAACCCTTTATAAAAAAAAAAAAAAAGGGAGAAAATTAATTTAGCTACATCCTGCTGGACATTGAATGAATTTCACAAATGCATCTTGGAAAAGAGGTGCATGAGCCTGGCTCTTCAAAACGTGCAGATTAGAGAATTAATAAGAGATTTAGCTCTTGAAATTAGCATTGGTTCCTGTCCAAGCTTTGCTTGGATTACCTCTGCGCCTATATTGCATATACTTGGCAACTGAATGGATCATAGTAAACAAACAAATTTAACTCAAGGGTGTTTCCCACTGTGGTATGTGACTGTTCCCAGAGTGTTTTCTGCCTCCTCTCGTCCATATACTCAACTCCCACCCCTGTTGGCCAAAGAGTCAGAGGTTGCTGACGTTGATGGTAGATGTTATGTGGTAAACCATGGTGCTCTGATTGCATGGATTTCAACTCGTGAAAGAGTTCCCATCATTCTTACTCGGTGTGTGACTTATAATTACAGCCAGTTAAAAAACATTGTTTGAAAATATAGTCAGTGGTTAGCAAAATTGTTCTCCTAATTGTAATTCAGTTTGTTTTTTTCCTTGTTAACAGCAGTCTATGGAGAATCAATATGGGCAGTCACTGTTATTCAGAAGGCTACAAATCAAGTGTTTAAATCAAAATTGGATGTCTTTCTAAAAAGCATGCTCTAGGTCAACCACAAGATGTGGACTTGATGCAGAAATTGTTGGGTGGAATTCTCTGGCCTGTGTTATGCAGGTTGTCAGACTAAATGATTGTGGTTGCTTCTGGCTTTAAAATTAGTGAAACCATTGGGTTAGATATATTACCTGTGTTAGCACAAGCCATCCCAGTTCATTCTCCACCAGGCAGCCCTGAGCCAACTGGCATTGCTCTGTAAATGGACTGCAATGATTACAGGGTGGCTTAGGGTCCTCAAGTCTTCCCCCAGCCCAAATGTTTGGCCCATCAAATCTTCTAAGGGTGCATGTGTTAGTGAACAAAATGGTGTGGTGCCCCCATATAGCGGTTGCTTCCAGAGCCTTGCTAGCTGCTGCTTCTTTCTCATACTGGATGCCTGAGAACATCGGCACGTGAAAAAAAAGATGCCGCAGCATCATGGCATCTTACAGTGTTTTGAGACCATTTACATTGTATTGCCAGAATGGACAACATCCTTTAAATTGAGTTTGCTTTATTGACGTTAGTGCCAGGAATATAAAATGTACCTAGCCTCACTCCAGATGTGGTTCAGATCTATTCTGTACTGGTTCCAGCTTGTCTGCTACACATCTTGTTACCATATTCTTTTTGGTGTATCTTGGAGGAGGATCCCTCTGTGTTATAAATACACATGCAGGTACAGTGCTTAGGCACTACATGATCCTTTGACCATGCCACATGGGATGATTTTATTCGATGCTTGCAAATTTGGTCTCAAGGAGAGACTAGAAACATGATGCAAAAAGCAGAGAATCTGGATAACAGAAGTAGGTCAGGCCTACTTATTGTGCTGTGAACAAAACCATTATCATAGAACAAGACCACTCGCTAATTCTGGCCTAAATGGGATAGAAGAACCACAGGCCTGCTCCAATGGCCATTGAAGTCAATGGGAGTCTTTCTATTGACATCAGAGGGCTTTGGATGGGGCTTCATTTGGGCTCAAAAGGTCTACTTGATGTAGACACTGGGGCTGGATTTTCAGAAGTGCTCAGTACCCAACAGCACCCAATGAAAATACAATGCACCATGTAATTTTGTTCACTAGGACGTGTCCTTAGAAGACTTGATAGCACCAAATTGTGGGCTGGTAGAAGCTTTGATGGCCTCATTCCCCTCCTGGGTCAGTGCTGCCAATGAAAGGGGCTATTCCAATTGGTGCAGGATTCCAACTAGGGCTGGCTGCAATACAAAAATTCCAATTCCTGAAAAAATTGAGGTTTCAGCATTTGTTTCTGTTCTGATGTGGACCAAATCCAAGACATTTCAATTTTTTTCATGAAATAAGAAAAGAGAGAGCCCCAGAATCCCAGTGGTTAGAGCAGCTGGAGTGTGGGAGAGCCATGTTCAAAGCCCTGGTCTGGATTAGTGAGAGCACGGTCCTGTAGCTGGATCTCTAACCAGGGCCGGTGCAAGGAAGTTTCGCGACCTAGGCAAAACTTCCACCTTGCGCCCCCCCCCAGCCCTTTGGCAGCTCCCCGCCCCCCCTCCCCTCCCCCCGCAGCAGCTCCCCACCCCCCTCAGCCCAGGGAGCCGTGTGGCAGCTCCCCACCCCAGTTCACCTCTGCTCCGCCTCCTCCCCGAGCACGCCGCCCCGCTCTAATTCTCCTCCCCTCCCTGGCTTGTGGCGCCAAACAGCTGATTGGCACAGCAAGCCTGGGAGGTGGGAGAAGTGGAGCGGCCGCTGCGCTGGGAGAGGGAGTCTGAGCCGCACGTGTCAGTGCGCCGCTGGCAGCCCAGCCCAGGAACACTGTAAAAAAAAAATTGGGGGCACCGCTTTTTGGCGCCCCCAAATCTTGGCGCCCTAGGCAACCACCTAGTTTGCTTTAATGGTAGCACCGGCCCTGTCTCTAACATCCAAGCAGAGTTCCCTAACCACCAGGCTGTTGGCTATTCTGAAAGTCTTTTCCCTTCTTTCTCTGGTTTTACCATTAATTCCATGCTGGATATGAGAAACCTTCCTGACAAAACTCATGTTGAAATCGATACCTTTCTGCAAAAAGTTTTGGTCTCGACAGCATTTTCCCATGAAAAATCATTTAGTTGAAAAGTTCCCAACCAGCTTTAGACAGGATTCCCTGGTGGAGGGTGATGTGAGATGACTTCTATCAGCAAACTCAGGTATTATAGCTGGCCTGCATTTTGTAACCTCCTTAATAATAATGATTGCCTGTAGTGGGTCTGCCTCAGGGCCGGCTCTGGCTTTTTTGCTGCCCCAGGCAAAAAAGCCTCCCGCCGCGCACCCCCCCCCCCCCCCCCCGCGGGGAGGGCGCCGAGCCTGGCCGCGGGCCCGCTCTCCCCGACCGGACGGAGCGCCGGGGGGAGGGCGGCGAGCCCGCCGCGGCTCCGCTGGCAGCCGGAGCGCCGGGAGGAGGGCGGAGAGCCCGGGCGGGGCTCCGCTCTCCCCGGTGGCCAGAGCGCCGGGGGGAGGGCGGCGAGCCCATCGCGGCTCCACTCTCCCCGGCGGCCAGAGCGCCAGGGGAGGGCGGAGAGCCCAGCCGGGGCTCCGCTCTCCCCGGCGGCCAGAGTGCCGGGAGGAGGGCGGCGAGCTCGGCCGGGGCTCCGCTCTCCCCGGCGGCCAGAGTGCCGGGAGGAGGGCGGAGAGCCCGCTGCGGCTCCGCTCTCCCCGGCGGCCAGAGCGCCGCAGGGAGGGCGGCGAGCCCAGTCGCGGCCCCACTCTCGGGCTGGAGCGCCGCGCCGCCCCCCTCCAGGTGCCGCCCCAAGCACATGCTTGGTGGGCTGGTGCCTGGAGCCGGCCCTGGTCTGCCTGACTGCCTTTACCACAGATGAACGCAATCTGGATTAAGATTACAAGAACAATTTTGCTAACTACTGACTCTATTTGAAAACAATGGTGTTAGATGGCTGTAATTATAAGTCATGCAGGGCGTTAAAATGACAGAGACTCTTTTGCAAGGTATTCTTTGAAATCCACGCAAGCAGAGCACCATGGTTTATCACATAACATTCACCATCAATGGCAGCAACCTCCGACCTCATTGAGTCAACAGGACTAGGAGCATAGAGTATGCAGGAAGGGATGTTAAGACTATCTTGGAATAGTCACATACCATATGTGCCTAAATAAAAGATGAACTCTTCTGAAAATCCAGTGATTGATTTAGATACCTAATTAGGAGCTGCTGGGTCTGATCTCTTTTAAAAATCTACCTTATAAATTTCAATTAATAAATGCACCAAAATGGTGAAAGTAAATTGTTTTGTAATCCGAATGGATTTGATTATTTTCTGTCTTCAATTTAAAACAAAAAAAAGGTCTGTTTTGCAGTCAGTGTGTGTTGTTCTCATGTCTTTTCACTCTAAAGGAAACAAGAAAGCACAAGTTTGTAACTGTTCTTTTAGATACAGAGCCATGGTATGAAAATATCATATTTTTCTACATTTGCATTTAAAATCAATGGATTTTAATCCTACTCTGCTTTTATTGGCCAGGTACCATCATGCAGGCATTTTCATTTCCTGGTAGAAATTTGTACACAATAACAAATGACTAGACCCCAACATTCTTGAATGATGTATGAGATGGCCATGCTGCCTCAGCCTTGAATCTATCTATCATTTAGCATTCAAAGTCTGGTTTGAAATAAAGGTGGACTTTTATTGTTGCAAAACAAATGTGTGGTCCAGCGCATGCCTTTAAATTAAAAAATATATATTTTCTTTTCCGAGAAATTGCTAAAAAGAGCATTTGCTGCTGTTCTCAGAATTCAAGAACAGATAAACATGATGGATTACAGATTCTCCACTGGTGTAAACTGGGGTAGGTCCATTGACTTCGACAAAGCTATTGCCTGCCTTCACTGGAATTCTGGCAACATATACCAGCTGAATCTCAGGCCTATAGATTTAAACGGAGCGGAGGATTTGGCCCATTGACTTCAGTGATTCTATGGCAATTTACATCAGCTGAGGATCTTCATCAAATTTCTTTCAGTTAATGGAAATTAATTTTTCAACCCCTCCTTTCCTGATTATTAAAGATTCCGGGGACAGGGACATGTTTGACAGAGATCTGTGTTGTGTTTTGGTAAGAAACAATGGATGAATTGATGGGCATGAAGCGTTTTAGTTAAAACAATTTGCATTTGGCACAAGAAAACAACCCACCCTCTTGTTTGGTCTCCCCTAGGTGATAAAAGCTGTGGAGGAGGGTTACCGTTTGCCAAGTCCCATGGACTGCCCGGCTGCTCTTTACCAGCTAATGCTCGACTGCTGGCAGAAAGATCGGAACAGCAGGCCCAAGTTTGACGAAATTGTCAGCATGTTGGACAAGCTCATCCGTAACCCGAGCAGCTTGAAGACACTGGTTAATGCATCGAGCAGGTATAAATCCAGGCCAGTTCCGTTTCTCCATGCATGATTCATGTCATAATGCCCTGGCATTGAAATAGCTCTGACTCTCTGATCTGTGCAGACCCTGGAGGATGTACCACAAGCTTCATTGTGTCCAGAATAGTTTTCCCAAATCATCTCTTTCTGTTTAAATGGGCAGATACATGAGCAATTCAATCACATTATAAACGCATCCACACTGAAATTATCATGACCTGTCTTGGAGAAGCTTGAGTTGCAGCTATGTTTATAGCTACAGAATGGAGTTACTTGTGTTTTACACCCAGGGAAAGGGAGGGCAGGATTTGGCCTGTAAAGTATATAAGAAACATCACTCAAATTATCTCTCTGTTGACTTTATCCTGGTAATGATTAGGAAAGAAATCCTTTAGGGCAAATTCTGGGGACTAGTAAAACCAGATGTATTCCTACCCTGATATAATCTACCACAATCATTCGGAAGTCCTTTAGTGTTTACCTCCATTTCTAACAGATTTTCAAACATTAACAAATCCATGTGGTTTCCAAAAAAAAGTGCACAATTTTATAAAATACATTAAGAGCCAGCATGCAATATTAGTATGAAACATGATAAATGCAAGCCTACAATTAAGGTTGACGTGGTAGGAAATAGAAGTATAAATATTTTGGTAAATTCCTGCCGGCCAGTCATCTCAGTTAACAATTTTACCACCATGGCAGAAGCCTGGGAAGAATAACTTTTTATTATGGGTGCATAGCATTTTTCCTCTGCAGCCTTATATTACTTACTTCTTAATTATACTGCTACACTGATTTACACCAGCTGAGGATTTGGCCCTGGCTTTATAAGAGTTGAATTTTCAGCATGAGGAGGATATTACACAAGTATTTATATTGACGAGACTAACTGTAGCAACAGTCTAGACATAAGCAACATGTTGGGAACGGTTCAGTTGGCACCATAGCCCAGATCCTAAAAGTTAGACACAGAACTCCAGGAGTTAGGTTTCTAAATACGTTTGAAGGTATGGACCTATGAGGCAACATTTGTTTATTGGGGTACATGTCATTTTTAAATACAAAGTAGGCATGATTCTTCAGGCTTCATTCCATGCATCATTAACTTTCTGAGGAAGCCATTGGAGAATGAATCTTATTAGCAATCAGTTGTAATGTCATTCCTAGCACATCTGCTTAAAAAAGGTTGATGGTAGCATAAAATGTGGAACTCTTCTCTTTCATTTTCAGTTTGGAATAATCATTTTGGGGCATGTTGTGTAGTGATTCATGCACTGTTCTATCAGAGTGTACTAGAGAAAGTAAAAATTGTCAGTAAACCATTTCTTCTAGGTACTAAGCACTTTGCTGATATGTTAATGCATTTACTGTTTCAAGCAATTCCTAATGTCTACTAATGTGAGTATTGCCAAAGAGAATGGTGTATCCGAACAGCCATTTTTTTGTGGTCAAGTTCCCTTTACCCATATCATTCTCTACCCATAACAGAACATTACTGAATCAACCCTTAGTTAAATGCAATGCAGAACTAAAGGATGTTTTCAAACATAACATATTCTGTATTAAAAATTTCCCATTCATACAAATACAAGAGGAAACAGTGACATTACAATGTGCGCACAGCAGTAGATACCTCATGGCATTAGTACTGAGAATCCACTTTTTTGTTCTGATTAAAGAAGGAAGTTTGAATCCCTTCTGTGTTTAAAATGTTATGTGAAAGCATTATGCTGTTGTTACTGGCAATATTTACATTTTATTGGACCCTTCAGTATAGCCATTAAGTAAACAAAAATACTAATGTGATCATAAAATACATGAAGATTCCTGAAGTGCTAAATAATATAATATCCTGGATGTTCTTCCAGTCAGGTATACTTGAATTGAATTTACATATTCAGGGCTAAACCCTGCAAATGCTGATACCTGTGGATAGCATCCCTCACAGATGTAGTATTATTATTAGGCAGCGTGGCTTAGTGGTTAAATCACTCACCTGCACTTGGAAAGCATAGGTTCCATCCCCAGCTCACCTGGATGACTTTGGGCAGTCCCTTCACCCCACTGTACCTCAGTTTCCCCATCTGTAACATGGGGATAATGATACTGGTCTCCTTTGGAAAGCACTTTGAGATCTACTGTTGAAAAGTGCTGTATAAAAGCTAGGGATTATCATTTATATTGCAGTAGTACCTAGTGACCAACCAAGAATGGGACCTCACTTTGATAGGCACAGTACAAATAGTTCTGTTGACTTCAGTGGAACAACTCCCATGACCTAAGCGACTTGAATCATAAGCCAAGATTTTTTTTTTAAATGGGTGCCTAAAGCCAACCTCCTGAGTCCATGGCCTGATTTAATCAATTGCTGGGTGCTGAGCACTTTTTGAGAATCTTGTCCAAGTTTGCAGAATCAAGCATTTATATTCTAACCACAGACCAGTCTGGTTTCTCAGTACTGGGGAATATGATTTGTGTTTGTCTTCCTCGTCCTGACATGCTTAGAAATAGATTTTGGCTTCTGGGCTCTGGACGCTTTGATTTAGGAGAATGACAAAACTGAGGTCCTGAAGATATGCAGTCTCGAGCAGTTTACTCCTAGGAGCGGGGACCATATAGAAAGGCAGCCTCCTTACAAATGAGCAGTACTACTGACACTGAGGAGTGCTAAAAGCATTGTTCTGCTGAGGCCTTCCCCTTTGTGCTCTTGAAAGCAGAAGAATGGTGCAAAGAGTAATGCTGCAGTGAATAATGTAAACAGATAAAGAGGCAGGTTGTGATCTGTGCAAATTCTTGCTTATCTGGTCCTTTGTGATACAGGTCTGTCGCATCTTAGGCGCATTTAACATGTGCGATTTCAGCTTTATGCGGTCGGCAAAAACAACAAAAAACAACAACATAAGAGAAAAATAACAATTTAAATACTGTTTCTGTAGTGCGGGCGATTCCGCCCGCCATTACACTCAATGTAATTTTGACTATACGCGATTTTCGCTTTAGGCGCTGACTGCGGAACGTAACCCCAGCGTAAGATGAGACAGACCTGTACTTTCATCTTTTCTTTTTGCTGCTAAAATAGTTTAAAGGGCAGAATTTTCAAAAGTTTTCAGCGTTGGCCTAACTGCTCACACCAAAGTCAATGGTAAAACTCCCATTGACAGGAGTAGGTAGACTACCCTTGGTATTTAAAGGCCCAATTCTGCCACTCTTACTCATATTGAGCAATACTTACTCCCATGTGTAAGTAAGCAGACTAATGCAACTGATTCTGTGAGTAAGTAACTCTTGATGTAATTAAGGGCACAAGTATCAGGTTTATCTAGGAAAGTATAATAAAATTATTTTTTAATACAAAAAAATTGTAAGCGAATGATTGGTGTTGGGTACATCTTCAAACTGATCTTTTTGTTTGTTTTAGAGTGTCAAATTTATTAGTAGAACATAGCCCCTTGGGAAGTGGCGCCTACAGATCCGTAGGTGAATGGCTGGAAGCCATCAAAATGGGACGGTACACAGAGATCTTCATGGAAAATGGATACAGTTCAATGGATGCCGTGGCTCAGGTGACCTTGGAGTGAGTAGTTTTCTGATCGTTTTCACCTGCTTTGTTGGAGTTGGGGAGAAGACACATTGATTTCAATGTAGTAGAGAGATCGGGGGGAGGGGAAAAGAAGAAGGGAAGCAATTAACTGTTGTGCACAGTCAGCAGTTTCCAAGGAAGCCTCATCTTTTAGAGCCTGTGTCGATGATAACAAATGCATGAGAGGGTTGAACTTACGGTCACTGTGCTTGCAGCCAATACCTTGGCTCCTTTACTGAAATAAATTTACACTTGAGTTTGAATAACTGACAAACCATTCTCTGGCATAATAGCAACGGGAGTATTATGGGTTGTTTTTTTAAAAAAAGTTCTGTTGCTGGCACAGTTTTCTACAAGTAAATACAGTGGGGCCAGAATGTCCTCTCGCTGACTGTGCTTTCACACTGGTGTGACTGGCTGCAGCGGAGTCCCTCCTCACTTACACCACTGCGAGTGGGGAGTCAGGCGCAGGAAGTGATGTCACAGTTTATGATTTTTACCTAGAAAAGATACAAATACATTTAGGTACAATTGATATGGCTGATTTTGCAACAGTGACAAACTGAGAACCATCAGTCAAATCTAGATCTGTGTAATAAATGCCCACAGCTGGATTCTGAGTTCTGAATCCTGGCGGTGTAAAGAGGTTTTAAATTGGCCGTAAATTACATTTAAACTGCCAGAGGCCTTAGCGTAAATAAGAATCAGGCCCAGAGTGTGCATGGAAAACATCCAGTTCAAAACAAAGCTGTTAGTAGGAGAATTAGGATCAGTTTGATCATTAATTGTACTTCTGTATCGTATATAATGTTGCAAGGACAACTCAGATCCTACACTATGGCCCAGCCCGAAGCTGGACTCCAGCAGGAGGTGTCGGCTTCTTCTGAGCGGCAGAACTCTATCTCCACCATGCAGAATTAGGCCCTGGGTGAACAGTTTGGGGGACCTTTTATGTGTGCATATGCATATACTTCTGAGATCAGCCTGATCGGCTCAGACTGAATCCACGGCACTAAAGTCATGTGGTAAATGCCTTAGGGCTATTGGTGAAGTGTGTGCTACTTTTTTCAATGGCGTGTACTGTTTGTGTAATGATGTCTATGCCTTATCCTGTCACTTATTCAAACTGAGCGTAGAGAGTGTGTTTCCAGCAGGATTAAACTGAAGTCAGGTTATCACAGATGTTGAATTAGAATGTAAAGGAATACGACCCCTTGTGATCCAGGGGTGTGTGCGTACGTACACACACACACACACTCTCTCTCTCCCTCTCCCTCTCCCTCTCTCTGCTGGCCAATATGCCTAATGCATCAATTTAAAATAAAATAAGAACCCTACTCTACCAGAACCTTAATGTGTTTCCTGCCCTGCAGCAGGGGAGTCGCTTTGTCACAGGAACTCAGTTTTGCTCAGTGGAATTCACCCCGCAGGGTACAAAATCCCCCCACAATGTAGGTAGGATTTTAACCCTCCATGAGAGTTAAAATAACATTAAAGAGCAGAGATCAAAATGTAGCAGCCTCTCTCCTCTCACTCAGGTCCTACTTGCCATGTCCACAGTCGTAACATTCCTCACTTACTACCCCTGCAATCTCGAACCCCAGTCCTGCAAGCACACTCCTGTTTAACTTCGTGCACTGACATCAGCGTCTTATTTATTTGATTATTTGTATTTCTGGAGCACCCTAGGAACCTCAGTCCAGGATCAGGTGCAGGGGGCGGGACTAGATGCCCTCCTGAGGTCCCTTTCAGCCTGACATTTCTATGCTTCTGTGATGATTTCGTTGTGCCCAGGGCCGCACAGACATAGATCAAAGACTCCAGTTCCTGCCCCGGAGAGCTCACAATCTACACAGCAGAGGGGACATGCCAAGAGCGCCAGACAGAAATCAGGTCGGGGAAGGATGACTAGAGTTGAGCAGAAAGGTGGAAGCTGCTAGGATTATTCCCAGTGCTTAAAGTTAAGCACATGCCTAAGACGTCCAGGTGTGGCGGTTTCCCCACTCACTAAACCCACAATCCCAAGATACCCGCTCTCACCGTCCCTGCCTTCTGCCACTCACCATGTTAAGTTCTTCCATATTTCCTTAAAATTGTGTCATATGAAATGGATGTAAAACCACATCCCACACTAGTTTGTATTTGCACCTAATCAGGGTTTAATTCATCAGAAATATTTGATCACTGCTACATGATTACGTGGTTATGGCCTACCCCAACGTCTATTAAAATGAAAGGGTAGATAGTTCTCCGCCCAACAGGAATTATTTGTAAATATAAAATCAACGAAGTAAATGAAGCCTGCCTATTTTTTCTTTGCTGAGCAGTGACCCCACTCTATGTTTCAGTCCTCCCCAAGTTCTCTGTGCTGTTTCCCCATGTCTTTTTCGCTTCTCCCCGCTGCATGTATGCTGCCAGCTTCTAAGACCGGATTTTGCATCCTTGAAGCCAATGGGAGTTTTGCAAAGACTTCACTGAGTGCAGGATCTACCCCTAGAGCTGATTAGAAGACATATTTCATTTTACATGAAATATGGCAAAGAAAGAGATTTTTAAAAAATTGTTTTGTGGAATTTTTCATCAAAAGCCTGCGACGTTTTCACTCGGGTGGAAATTTCCTCACAAAAATCTCATTGTGCCAAAATGTCATTATTTTCATGAAGAAAAGTTACAGCGGATCATTTTCACCCTGCTCCACCATTTGCCATCACAGGGTCACCACCTCCTACATGCTTTCCTCTCTACTCCTTACTGCACGTGGTGTTTTCCTGCTTATATCCATCCTTTCTCTTTGTGATTGCTGTCTCTCCTTTGATTTGATCCCTTTCCTCTCTTGTAGTTCCTTTTACCTCTTCTCCTTTATCTTTTTTCTCCCTTCCTCTTCTTTCACTCTGAGTTTGTTCCCTTTTTTTGCTTCCTTTCTTATCTCCACTTACCCCTCTTCCACTTTTCCTTTCCCCTCCTTCCTGCTTCTGGTTCCTCCTTGCCTTCCTCTACCAATCTCTTGCTGCTTCCCCAGCCTTTCCCCCTCCTGCTTCAGCTCCTCCATCCCTTGCCTCTGCCCTGCTCCACTTCACTGCTGCTGCAAGCAGAGGTGCCAGAAATTAACAAGATCGATGGAGCGCTGTTGCTTCAATGGATCTCACAGACACCTTGTTAAATTCATTAGCTGTTCTGCCAGTGCATGCACCATAGCAGCACGGGGCACAGAAGTAGAGGTTAGAAGAATGTGCCAGGGCATCAGACAGATGCAAACCAGCCCTGTCCAACCCCTGAGTAAAGAGCATCTGATGCTTCATGGATAACTCTGGAAAATGTTCCACTGTGGGCGGCAGCCTTTATCTCCAATATTCCTGTGTTTCTCTCTTCTCGTTCCCGAAAATGTTTACGTGAAAACAGGCCCTGTGGGTGAAATTCTCTTGTGCACCAAGATTTGCTCGCCACATGGAAGCTGGGGAAAACAATTGTGACCTGATCTGTCCCTCACTGAGTTTATAGCAAGCTTGGAAATGCTCTAAACTCTGCCCGCTGGTAACAGTATCCTAGGGCCCCGTACCAACCCTGTGTTGGGATGGGACAGTGTCAGGGCCTGTTGTCCCTTTACTAGCACTGCCACAATGGGTTTGAAATCCCTTCACAACCCCAGAGCAGTGCAAAGCGGCTGGAATCCCTGAGAGTATGGCAGATTTTTTAATTCTAATTTCCTGTGTTTGACTTTTTAAACTGAAAAGAAAGATCCATGTTCTATTTTGAAGTCGTGTTTTTGTAAATATCAGCTACTTGGCCATTCTTCCAAACTGTAATGATATATTTCAAACTATACCCACACTGCTCCTCCATATATTCTTTCAAGGCCCAGTGGTACAGCCCTTAAACCAGGGGTTCTCAAACTGGGGATCATGACCCCGCAGGGGGTCAGGAGATTATTACATGGGGGGTCGCGAGCTGTCAGTCTCCACCCCAAACACGGCTTCACCTCCAGTATTTATAATAGTGTTAAATATGTTTTTAAGTGTTTTTAATTTATAAGGGGGTCGCACTCCGAGGCTTGCTGTTTGAAAGGGGTCCCCAGTACAAAAATTTGAGAACCACTGCCTTAAACAAAACAACGAGCCCTTCCTCACGCATGTAATTCCAATGAAGTCAATGAGACTGTGTGCCTGATCGATTGCTAACCAATGTGAATAAGGCTTACACAACTGAGCCCTAAGAAATATCCATATAATGTACTCTTCATTAAAATCAATGGGGAGTTTCCTTTAAAATTGAGTGGCATACTATTTCTATGCTGTAGTTTCCATGAATCACATCATCAGCTGGTATAAATCAGTAAAGGTCCCGTGACTTCAGTGTAACTACACCAGTTTATGCCTGCTGAGGATCAGGCCCTATCAATGTATTTGTGTGAGCAAATAAAATGCAGGGAATCTAGGTGCTCCCACAGGTCAGGCTGGGTTCTGAGACAGCTTCTGCCATTGTACAATCTCATTTGACAGTTAGAACACAGGCTACCTTGGTTTGGTCAGATAATCTGCACTCAAGTCAATAGTGTTCCTGAGAAAATTATAACAGGCTAATTGGGAAAAAAAACAAAAAGAAAGCAAAACTCTGTGATACCCTTTATATATGTTAAAAACACAAATGGCCAGCTCCTCGGCTGATGTAAATTAGCAAATCTCCATTGACTTCAATAGTCCAAAATGAAAATTGTCAAAGACCGAGGTTAGATCCTCGGTTGGTGTAAACCAGCATTACTCCTTTGAAGTCAACAAAGCTAGGCTGAATGACACCAGCTGAGGATCTGAGCCACTGTTTCTCAAATAAGGAAAGAAATGCTTTTCTGGCTACTAATGTGAATCCATCCTATAATTCTATAGGTTCTTTAATTGCTATTAGGGAAAAAAATGAACCTGGGAACACACAGCATTCCTTATTGGTTAAAAAGGTTATTCTTTTTTTTTTCGTAAAAAGGGACAACAAAATATTTTGTACGGTGCAAATAAGAATTCAGGTTAAATGTTACATGTCATTGTCTATATAGGCAACTGTTCAATATATTCCAGAGCTGGGACTTGGGGGGATCAGGTGAAAACAAGATCATTTGAAAGTAGTTTTCATTTCCCAAATTGTACCAGTAAAACAGCCTTTAAAATACATGAGGTCTTCTCCAAACACTATATAAGACTGTAGATGCAAAATTCAACCTGTATGGCGACAGAGGTGGAGGTTAGATAGAAAGAGGAGAGCTGGACCATCCCGGCCCAGTAATACAGAATAATATAATTAATGTGAAATAAAGAGAACTGTTCTACATTCCACTGAAAAAAATATAAAGCCCCCTCAAAGACTATAGCCAAAATTTTTGAAAGTGACTAGTGAGTTTGGGTGCCCAACTAGAGTCATCTTAAAAGGGCCTGATTTTCAGAGAGCAGCTGCTCAGAGCTTTCTGAAAACTAGGCCTCTTTAAGACATCTCAAGTTGGACACCCAAAAATGGAGGCCCCAGAAATCACTGGTTACTTTTGAAAATCCTGTTCTGTCCTCTCACCAATCAAATAAAAATCCCAACGACCACTAATGGCAGGTTCAAATGAATGCACGTGTCCCAGAAATGACTCCCTGGTAGCAACAAATGGAAAATTAAAAATCAAAGGGCTAATGTGAATATCGCCCCAAGTCCTGAGCTCTGCCTGCTTAAGCAAAGACCTGAAAATGAATGTGTTCAAAGAGTGATGTCTACATTTAGTTCTAATTCTTGCAAAGGGATGAATCACCTTGTGAAAGGTGGAGCCTCACCCACCAGCCCCTGTTTCCATATGGATATCAGACTTGAAGGAAGCTGTGCGGATTGGAGAAGGCCTGCTCTTTAAACTTGTGGACCAGCTAGTGACTTTGAGTGTGTCTGGAGCTCTTTCATTACACAACAAGAATAACCTGACCAGGACAACACTCAAGAATAGATAGACCATGACTTGACTCTCAATCTGGCACTTGATCGGACCTATTACTAACGAAATGTGGACTACTATCCCATACCTTTTGAAAAACTTGTATTTACTGAATCTCAGGACTCCTGGGGGGGTTGTTATTAATTGAACAGCTATGAATATTTGTAATGATATGTGTTGTGTTGCTTTGCATTGTAATTTTTCTTATAAAATAAAATAAATTATTTATTATTTTTTTTTAAATAATTTGAATGACGAATATTCAAGGATTCACCTGCTCCTGCTGCTTATTCTTACCCTAAAGCCCCAATCCTCAGTTTGTGACATCACGATTCTTTCCAGAGGAACAAGCTCTGACCTTGTGATGATGCAGGAAGGGAATAATGAACAAGAGCAGATGAACTCTTAAAAAACAAAGATGCTTATTTCATTCACAAGTCTCTAGTAAGTGGGTGCCTAATTCCCTTAGTATCCTCTGAAAATCCCAGCCTAAGGAACCAATCCATACACTCTCACTCAAGTTGAGTGGTACCTGGAGCAGTCCCATTGATTTCCATAGGACTAAGGTACCACACAGCCTGAGTAAGAGTGGCAGAAGCTGGCCCTGAAATGGGAAATGGAAAACAGCTGACCTATGCGGCTAGGTTGTGAGATGCTGCGTGCTGAACATTTCTGGAAATCTGCCTTCTTTACTTAGTTGCTTAAATGGAAGCTCAGCTCTTTTGCCCTGAATTTGAAAATCTGGTCCATGATGTATAAGCAGAACTGTCGCTAAATAAAGTGTTTTAAAGATGTTTCTTGCCCAATCTTTAAGGCTAAGAATTCGGTTAATGGAAGTATAAGCTATAGCACAGTGAAAGAGACCACCACGTTGTCCCGAACTATGTTTGGAGCTGGGCTTTCAGGACAGTCCCTATTCCTGAAGCACATGCCAACTGTGGTGTTGTAAGGAATGAGCTCCAGGGAAAGAGCTAAGGACAAAAGAGCAATTTTCGCTCTGATTTCCTTGGCTTTGGTCTGTTGACGTCAGGTCATTAACACGGCTGTAGCACACAGCTTTGAACTCATGTTTGTTTTCATTTTCAACTATAGGCCAAGGAAAGGAAAGGAAGAAGGAGAGAACTCTTAGCACTGTAGACATGGCTGTAGACTCCGGGGCACCTATTTTAACAAATGGAGGCTCAGGGCTTTTGCTCTTGCACAGATGCACCCGCAATCCCCAGGATCCTGTGTGCCATTCCTGCACACAAGGGAATAACTTGACTTGCAAATGGTTAGGCGGCCATTTTTACACATGCAATTGCCTGATGCCTGTGCCCGGTGGTGGGCGCCTGGGTGAGTAGGGGAGAAGGTGAGGTACCTTTTAAAGATTTGGGGAAATCTTTTCAAAAATGACTCAGTCCCATTGTCAAAAGCAACTTAGACCCTTAGGAACTCGGAAGGGCCTAACTCATTTATGAAAATGGGACTTTTAGGGTAGGTCTACACTGCAATAAAAAACCTGCGGCACCGAGTCTCAGAACCCAGGTCAATTGACTCAGACTCATGGGGCTTGTGCTGCAGGGCTAAAAAATGCCATCTAGAAGTTCACACTCAGGCTGGAGCCCAGGCGCAAGTCCCTGCTCCCCACAGGGGTTCAGATCCTAGACTTCAGCCTGAGCCTGAACATCTACATGGCAACTTTTAGCCCCCAAGCCAGCTGACCCAGGCCAGCCTCAGCTGTGCCACAGGTCTTGTATCGCACTGTAGAGATACCTCTAGGCTTTTTAGGGCTTGTCTATACTTTAAACGCTACGCCACTGTAGCGCTCCAGTGTAGACAAAGGATTCTCCTGTCGGCGTAGGTAATCCACTTCCCAGAAAGGTGGTAGCTAAATCAATGGAAGAATTCTTCTGTCAACCCAGGGTTGTCTACACTGGAGGTTATGTCGATATAGATATGTCTCACAGGGGTGTGGATTTTTCACATTCCTGAAAGACGTAACTATAGTGATGTAAGTTCCTAGTGTAGACCAACCCTTAGATGTTTTTGAGAATGTCACCACTTTCCTTGTAATGTACAAGGCAACATTAAATAAGGCACAGATGTTCTTCTTCGAGTGATGGTCCCTATTGTATTCCACTGAGGGTTTATGCATGTACACCATGCGTCCGGAGCTGGAGAATTTGAAAGTAGTGGTGTCTGTTGGTCTGCACATGAGCCCTTGCTTCACCTCATTGTTTCGTCCGAGGTAATAAAGGGCGGGGCGGACTGACTGCATCTCCAGTTCCTTCTCACTGATGCATGGTCCAAGTCGGAGCTGCTAGTGTCCTCTTGTCTCTGACAAACCCAGTTTATAGTTAGTTTTCTAGTTTTTGCTGTTTTTAAAATAGTTTAGTTTTTAGTAGTAGTTTTAGTAGAAGGGAGGCCGTTGGGGAATCTGTTTACTAGTTCCCCCTGGGGTCAGAGTTTCTTTTCTCCCCCCCCCCCCCAATTCCTTCCTGGTGTAAGCAGTAATGGAATGGTGCAGACAGCAACACCCACACTCCACCCCATCGGATAAGGAGGGCAAACGCTTAGACTTTCTGGGATGCAAGGTCTTCCCTCTAAACTTCAATTTTGAATTTCAAACTACCAGGCCTTGCTGGCCAAATATGACTTCCTCAACTACAGAAAGTTGGAGGACTTTACTGAAAAGCTGCCTCAGCAAGATCAAATGTGTTTCCAATCTATCCTGGAGGAGGGCAAACTGGTGGCAAACCACTGCAGTCGGCTGTAGATGCTGCGGATACCTAGTTGTGCTCTATAGCCATGGGCATTGTCATGCAGAGGGAATCCTGGCTGCCCTCATCCCGTTTCCCCATAGAGGTGCAAAATACCATTGAGGATCTCCCTTTCGATCATAGAATCATAGAATATCAGGGTTGGAAGGGACCTCAGGAGGTCATCTAGTCCAACCCCCTGCTCAAAGCAGGACCAATCCCCAACTAAATCATCGCAGCCAGGGCTTTGTCAAGCCTGACCTTAAAAACCTCTAAGGAAGGAGATTCCACCACCTCCCTAGGTAACCCATTCCAGTGCTTCACCATCCTCCTAGTGAAAAAAGTTTTTCCTAATATCCAACCTAGACCTCCCTCACTGCAACTTGAGACCATTACTTCTTGTTCTGTCATCTGGTACCACTGAGAACAGTCTAGATCCATCCTCTTTGGAACCCCCTTTCAGGTAGTTGAAAGCAGCTATCAAAGCCCCCCCCCATTCTTCTCTTCTGCAGACTAAACAATCCCAGTTCCCTCAACCTCTCCTCATAAGTCATGTGCTCCAGCCTCCTAATCATTTTTGTTGCCCTCAGCTGGACTCTTTCCAATTTTTCCACATCCTTCTTGTAGTATGGGGCCCAAAACTGGATATGAGTCGCACCTGTTTAATCTGAAGACCCATGATTCCTTCCACTCCCTCAAGGATTTCAGAGCCACACTTCAATTGCTGGGTAACCATACATCTGCATCCAAGTAGAAATTCTACCACATGCCACCTACTCAGCGGTTCAGGACTCTGCAGTTCTTCCATCAAATACCATACGCATCTCCTCATAAGTGCTGAAAGACCCAACAATCCCGCCCTCCAGACTCCCCTTCACAGTCTTCATCATCTCATGTTAAATCCTCTCAGAAACAATATTTCTGAAAACTGCTAGAAAGCCATCAACCACCGTGCAACAAACACATGCAACAAACACTGCCATGCAACGAACACATCCCCTTTGGGGGTCACCTAGCTCTCCTTTTACCAGCTTCGAGAGCAATAACAATGGACAAGAGGGTCCTGGATATCATCCACTATGGCTAAACAATCAAGTTCACCACGCTACCTCGTCCACATCCCCTACCCCAATCCCTTTTCAGGGACCACTCTCATGGCAGCATCTTTGCTCTAGAAGTAGATTCCTTACTACAAAGGGGAGCGATAGAGTGTGTTCCTCCAGCTATCAGGGAAGAGGGTTTTATTCGACTTACTTCCGGGTACCCAAGAAGAAGGGCAGGTGGAGACCAATCCTGGATCTACCATCATCTCAACCGCTTCATCCACAACCCCAACTTTCATATAGTCACTTTAGAGGCCATCATACCATCACTAGAAAAAAGGCATATGGTTTATGACTCTCAATATGTGGGCCACCTGTTTTCATATAGACATACATCCAACCCACAAAAGATTCCTGAGATTCATGGTGGGTCCTTAGCATTTTCGGTACAGGGTCCTTTTGGACTCACTACTGCTCACCGGGTTTTCAACAAAGTTTTCTCTTTAGTGGCAGTTCACCTCAGGCACTCCAGGGTATTTATTTTTCCCTATCTCAACGACTGGCTACTAGCAGCGTGATCCAGACAAAACTCGAATCTGGACCTCCATGTTGCTCAGTTTCCTTTCTTTCCTGGGAGTCAAATGTCGAAAAATCAACTTTGATTCCCACACAGTCCTTGGACTTCATAGGAGCCTCCATCAGTTCAGTCACAGCCTGAGCTTACCTATCAAGGGACATATTCCAGACTCTGCAGGAACTCGTTGACCAAGTAGTCAACAGTCTGTCCCAGTCAGGACTTGCTAATCCCTCCTTGACCACATAGCAGCCTGCACATACATCAGCGCCTTCGCTCACCTCCAACTTCACTGCCTACAGATGGCTCGAGCATGTTTACTCACCCATGCGATGTGCCATGGACCTTATGCTGTCAGTCACTCCATGAGGTGCTCTCTTCCCGCCAGTAGTGGACCCCAGCACGTCTGTACAGGGATCCCCTTCCTCCCATCCTCCCAGGACAGGACAATCCTCATGGATACACCCCCAAGGATCGGGAGCGCACATGGGAGACCACATAATGCAAGGGACATGGACCCCTCGGGATTCCAGGATGTGCATCAACATTCTGGAACTCTGGGTGGGCTGAATATGTCAAGCATTTCTCCCATCCATTTGCTCCTGTCATGTTTTTAGGAAGTTGGACAACACTACCACCATTTATTACATCAACAAACAAGTGGGCACAAGGTTGACTACTCTATGTGCAGAAGCAGTCAATCTCTGGGATTGGTGCATTGCCCATAAAAGCCTGTTGTCGGCAACCTATTTTTCAGGGACTCACAATGTGATTGCAGTCTCTCTCAGCAGATTTGTCGCCACTCGGGAGCTTTCATGACTCCATGCTAAATGACTTCTTCAGCTAATGGGGGTCTCCAACCAGAGACCAACCAACTGATTTAGTTGGGAATTGGTCCTGCTTTGAGCAAGGGGTTGGACTAGATGACCTCCTGAGGTCCCTTCCAACCCTGATATTCTATGATTCTATGATTCTATACCATGTCAACAACAAATGCAGTACATACTGCTAAAGGCGGGGTGTCAGTATCCATTCTCAAGGTGATGCCTTCATCTTCCATTGGTCGGACCAGATCAACTATGCCTTCCCTCCTCTTCTACTGCTCCCACAAGTCCTCCACAAGAACAGGTGGCAGAGAGCCACAGTTCTTCTGATCACCCCTTTCTGGCCGCTCCAGTTTTGGTTTCCCAACCTTCTTCACATGTCGGCCCATCCCCCACTACCCCACCCGCTTTCCAGGAGCTGCTCATGCAGCACAACAGCAAGATCAGACATCCCAATGCACAGATGCTTCACCTCAGAGCTTGGTATTTGGATGGGCATCTTCTCTAGAACGAGAGTATTCATCGGCAGTGCAAGACATCCTTTCAAGCTGCAGGAAAGAGACAAGTCAAGAATCCCTATTGGGCCAAGTGGAAACACATCACTTCCTGGGCCCAGCAGAAAGGGCTTTCCCCCGAGGAAGTGAACATTCCTCTTCTTTTGGACTACCTCCTGTCCTGGAAGACATCAGGGCTCTCCCTCAATTCTCTCAAGCTCCACATAGCAGCCATCAGTGCCTTCCACTCTCCCATGGAAGGACACTCCATATTTACACATCTGTTGACTACCATGTTTTGGAAAGGTCTCCTCAGGACTTTCTCACCCATACCACCTTTCACTCCCCAGTGGGACCTCAACCTCGTTCTATCAGCATTAATGAAACAAAGTAGAGCCTCTGGCTTCATGCTCTATGTACCTCCTTTCCATGAAAGTCACCTTCCTACTGGCTATTACTTTGGCAAGAGGGGTAGGTGAACTTGGGGCCATGATGGCAGATTCCCCTTTCACCATGTTTCATAAGGACAAAGTCTCCCTGCGCCTACACCCCAAGTTTCTACCAAAGGTCATATCCTGGTTTCATGTCAACCAACCCATACACTTATCTGCTTTCTTTCCAAAGTCTCACGCCTCAGTGGAGGAGCAACGCCTTCTGTCTGCAGGGCCTTGGACTTCTACCTTTAGAGGACGAAACCAATCAGGAAGTCCCCTAGACTATTGATCGCTGTACCTGAGAAGATTAAGGGACAGGCAATCTCCACATAGAGGATTTCCAAATGGATTTCGGGGTGTATTACACTCTACCAGTTGTCAGAACTGCACCTACCCCTTGGAGTGAGAGCACATTCTGCAAGAGCCCAGGCATCGACTACAGCCACCCTCCACAATGTCTTGTTTCCAGACATATCCAGAGCAGCCATGTAGTGTTCGGTGAATACCTTTGCTTCACACTATGCCTTGGTGCAGAACTCTGCAACAGATCCCTCATTTGGCTGGCTGTTCTCCGTTCAACTGTTTCATCCTCTTCCTCACACTTTTCTCTAAATTAGGTACTGCTTGTCAGTCACCTCAGTGGAATACAATAGGGACCATCATTCGAAGAAGAAGAGGAAGTTACTTACCTGTAACTGGAGGTTCTTCCAAGATGTGTGGTCCCTATCTGTAGTCCAGTCCCACCCTCCTTCCCCTCTGCTGTAGATCTGTTTGATTTGCAGTGGAGAAGGAACCGTAGATGTGGTCAGTCCACCCTGCCCTTTATCGGCTCAGATGGAACCATGAGGTGAAGAAAGGGCATGTGCGCGGACTAACGGACACGACTATTTTCAAATTCTCTGGCACTGGATGCATGGGCACATGCATAAACCCTCTGTGGAATACAGATAGGGACTACACATCCCTCCAGTTACAGGTAAGTAACCCTTCTCTTCCCCTGCTCTGCCTTACTGCTGCCCTTCTTTATAACCTTTCAGATAGCTAGCACCCACTGGGGCACTAGGAAGGAAAACTTCCATGGAGCTAGGGTGATTTGTAAAGATGAGCATGGACTGCTTTCCCAGAGGGCTTGTGGCAGATGGAGAAGCACCATGACATCTCTCCCCTACGCAGAACCATCCACAATTATGTCCAATGGCTTCATATATAGCAGGATCAGGACCCTTCACTCCAATATTTGATTAATACAGTAGATCCCCTGGTGACAGCTTATACACCGAAACTGGAAACTTCTGTATTTTTCCCAATCTCTCTCTCTCTTTTTAATGAAGAGGTATATTGAGTTATGGAGGATATGTTATGGCAAGGGAAAAGAGCAGGGTAGTAAGTATCAAAAATTCTGGACTGGCTTTGGGAAGAGGAAACCAACTGCTACTCTAGTTTATGAGGGAGTTTTAATATTGGATTAATAGAATTGCATATGGAATGCAAACACCCACTAGCGTTTCAGGCTGGCTGGTCTGCATTGTATGGCTGGAGCAGAGTGATACCATCAGAGAAACTATGAATGTATTAAATATTTGGGGCCAGGTTTTCAGAAAAGCTAAGCTCCCATTTTAGTTACTTTAAGTGAAGGGTCTGGATTTTCAAATGCGCTCGTCCCCCAACAGTTCCCACTGAAAAAAAAATGGGGGGAGGGTTTTGAGCCTTTTTAAAAATCTGAACCTACCATCCTATTTCTGGTGTACATTACCAGCTGTGCTGTGTACTGAAAATAAATCACCTATTGCAATGGCATTCCCACCTGTTCCTTCATTATTAAGATTGCTGTGTCACTTGCTGAACCGTTTTCACAATTCAGTGGAGGCCGAAATGAAAGGTCTGTCTCAGAAAAAGTGAGACACTTTTGCAGCCATTAAAAGTCCTTTGTTCCAAATAACGAGCATGCAGTTGTGGTTCCCTGACCTCTGTCGCACACAGGTTGTTACTTCCTTTATGCATCTCATGCACCAGCTGAAAGGTGGCAGTGTAGCTAAACAAAGCAGGCTTGTTCCAACTCAAAAGGCTGAAAATTTGTCAGTCTGTGGAGGACAGATCTAGCTTTCCCTCCCCTTGGACAGGATTACTTGTTAAAATACCCAAGTCAGCCCTGTTCGTTTTGTATACAAAACAGTTTTTGAGATACAGTCTGATTATTGAACACAGAATCCCTAGGGGCAGATTTTCAAAATAACTCAGCTCCCATTTAGGCACCAGAAGGAAGCAGCCAGATTTTGGGACCTGCTGGGTGCTGAGCAGTTTGGAGAAACTGGCCCCCACAGTGATCAGTATTCTTCTCGAGGGGAGGGATTTTCAGAAGTTCCTGAGCACAAGTCCCAATGATTTTCAGTGCTCCTAAATTACTTGGGCACTTTCGAAAATCCCACCCAATGTGCTCATGAAACTCCCATTGGCATCAATTGGAGTTATGTACATGTAGGAAAAAGGAGATTAGAACCCTTATATTGTAAAAATTGATACATTAATTACTCCAGACCTGATTTAGAAGGCACTTCACAGGTGGAATTCTAGAGTTCCTCGCGTAGGAAGGCTTCAGGACAGGGGCCCTCATCCCTTCATAATCATTGATAAGTATTCTAACAATCATGTCATCTTATGTCAGAAACATAAATACACAAGACTGGATCCTTCCCTCCCAAAACATTAGCATAAATAATAGCCCTAAAGCCATATTATGGCATATTTTTTACAGCAAAATTCCCCATTCAAATTGTTCTTAAGAAAATATGAAGTCCTAATAGGATTTTTAATATTTAATTCACTTTTAGGTAAAAGAGCACTTTCTTCTGCTTAACGCTGGCACCTACTGGTGGAGACAAGCAACACAATCTTTATACATACTACAGAATTTCCCAAGAATCAAGCATGGTTCATTCAACAGCCTCCAACCCAATAAACTGCCAGCAGATTATCTTGAGTCTTGTAGTTTGTATCCACATAACCCATTAAGATAATTACACTGAGCCCCAAAAGTCTGTCACCCAGAGTGGGAGGTGTTTCTCAAGGACTGGGAAGTCTGAACTGGACATCCCTAGGGTGCTGAATTGCTCCTGTGGTATAAATGAACCCACTTGGGGTTTGGCTAATACACGTATCAAGCAAAACAGCTTGATTAAGAGGCTGATTTTCATACTAGTGTAGCCCCCAGCACTCTCACTGCAACCAGACATTTCTGTATGTGTTTGATAAAAGGAATAAAGCTTTGGCTCTCCAATCTGATGAGAAAATTAAAGCCAGAGGCTATGCCATCATTTTGATGTATTCACTGTAATCTGCTCAGAACATCAGCCGAAGGAAATAGTTTCGTCTGGTGCGACGTTCAAATCAGATGTTTCACATTTACACAGTTCGGTCCAACATTTTCAGAATGAGGAGATCAAAGTTTGGCTCCCAGCTCCTTATTTAAGCTCTGGCCTGTTATATGTTCCTGGCAAATTACTTCACTTCTCAGGGCCTGAGATTTCCCCATCTGTTTTTTTTTTTTTAAAAAGGATAATGATACCACCTTTGTAAAGCAGTCTGAGATCCATGTACGGTAAGCGTGAGGTGTTAGTATCACTATCCATTTACAGCACCTAAAAGTTCTTAAATACTGAGATCTGCCCACAGTAATCTAGAGAACCTACATGTGCTTTCTCCACACAGGGATTTGAGGCGGCTTGGAGTGACACTTGTTGGTCACCAGAAGAAGATAATGAGCAGCCTTCAAGAGATGAAGGTCCAGTTGGTGAATGGGATGGTGCCATTGTAACTTGGTTTTAAAGTCACTTTCTCAAGTGATTGACCCTGCACTTTGTAAACTAGCCCTGAGATTTATTATAAGAAAAAAAAAGGGAAAGTCGGTTATTTCTATAACTGAAGGACATTGGCTGGCCTCTGCCACATAATTTATAATCAGTGTTTGACTAAAATTTTCCTTTCCTTCCTATTTGTGTCTTCATATTCCTGAAGTAAATGTAACATGCATGGAAATGGATCTACTGTACATGAGGTTAACCATTTTCTTATGCTTCAGCAACAACAAGAAAAAGCCTTCCCGCCACACTTTGTCTGTACATGGACTATATAGAGAGCACCTTTATATACTGAATTATGGCAGCACATGTTAATACTTCCAAGGACTTACTTGAATGGAAAAGTTTTGTAGTCATTCATGGGCTAACAAAAGCTGCAGTTTACTGAAGTTTACTTCAAGTCTTAATTGTCTACAGAAGTGTATTGAAGAGCAATATGATTAGATTATTTCTTGATAGATATTTTGTTTTGTAAATTTAAAAGATGCTGTTACACAGCGTTACGTTATAGAGACTAGTGTAGAAACATGTTGCTTGTTCAGTGGCAAATACAATACAGGGTGTATATTTTTCCCCCTCTGTGTTATAAAGTTCCTTTTAATTTGCTCTTCTGTGAGATGAATACATGATTAATATGTATATACTGTACAGTTTGCTACACACCCAGGTACAAGAATTTTTGGTTAGATTTGGTTTTGGTTGGTTTGGTTTTGGTTGTTTTGTGCTACCACTTTGCTTGTATTTTTGCTGCTCTTTGGTTCAAACAACATATGAAAACAAAGCTTTCAGGAGTTTTAATTACATATGTGAGGGAGCAAGCGTGCATTTCAATAAAAGTCATTTCTCCCTCTATTTCTACATGAGCTCTGGCTATTAAGGGGCAGATTTCAAAAGCATAAATGGGAGTTAGCCATCCAACTCACACTGGCTTTCAATGGCAGTTGGGTACCTAATTTCTTCTGTACCTTTGAAAGTCTCCCCCTAAAATATCCAGCATGGCTCAGCACCCCTGTGTACTGTAACCAGTCTGGTGCAAACGGACTTAATCTCAGGGACCCATGTGCTTCCAAGCCAACTGGGTCTGGGTAAAGACTTGTCACTGTTTTTAGCTCTGGATCTATAGGGTGCACTCCCAGGCTCAGACCTCTTGTCTTGAGCCCTTCCTTGGCTTGTCAGTCCACCACCCTAGTCAATAAAACCAGTGCCTCTGACCTCCCGAGCCACTCAGTTGCTTACACACACTCGCCCAGAGCTTCACTGAGGCTGTGGGCTCTCTGGGGTACGATGTTAACTCCTTGAAGGACAACATGGCAGGGAAGCAGGGAGCACAGGCTTAGGCAAGGAGTCTCTTCACCACAGACACTTTACTCTTCAAAACATTGCAGTTACAGAGCATCAAAATATAACGGAAGTCCTGAGTGCTCCATTAGTTGGATCTCACTGCTCTTGTGAGCCTGTGGTCTGGACAAAGTCCCTCCTGCCCTCTTGTTCCACCAAGCCTTCAGTTCTGTGGTGATGGTCAGCCCCACAACTCAGAGCAGCACCCCTTCTTAAGTGCAGTCTCTGTCTCCTTCACCCAGGTGCTCCTCTGGAAGGCTTATCCCTCTCCCCCTTCAGGCCCCAGTGTAGAAAAACCATTGTTCCATTGAGTCAGCAGTTGGGAGACAATCAAAGTGGATGGCCCTAGACTGTCATATTGATTTCTCCTGATGTCCCTTCAGTGAGATGTCAAGCAGCTTTCCTGGGTAGGGTGTCTATCTGCAAAACAATTCAATAACCTTCCCTTGATTAAGGTTAGGCTTGTGTTCGGCACATCACACAAAATGGAGTTCCTAACACAAGATGGAGGTTACAGTTTGATTCTTTGCAGTGTGGTAGCCATGTTGATCCCAGGATATGAGAGCGCCAAGGAGGGTGAGGTAATCTTTTAATGGACCAACTTCAATTTGTGGAAGAGACCAGCTTTCGGGCTACATAAAGCCAGACCCGAAGAAGAGATCTGTGTAGCTCAATAGCGCAGTTCTCTCACCAACAGAAGTTGGTCCATTAAAAGATATTACCTCACCCACCTTGTTACAGTTTGATACAGACATGTCCCACTCTGCCACAAAGCATACAGGAGCAGAAGGAGAAATGTGCTCAATTTGATAAATGTAGTGGAATCCTATAATAATGGAGTCATTTGTTTGAACAACAACATTGCTCTAGCCAGAACTTGACCAGTTTCAGTTTGCACATTGTAAAGCCTGGGTGCTGGGATTTTCAAAGGAACCTATGGGAATTAGGCACCCAGCTCCCATTGAATCCCATCTTGAAACAATGAGGGACTTTGATTGTATTTCTGTATAGATGGAATTCTCCAATTGTCCATAGTAGGCCCTATAGTTCGTTTTAAGAAAAAAGGCTCTGATAAAGATAGGGATTGAAAGACTTGCTCAAATGATGGCAAATATTTTTCATTATTCTAGGGAATATTCGTTGTTTATATGGGTTGGATAGCATCTTGCAGCATTCTTTCTTGAAGATGGTATCAACATATTCTGTTTTCCTTTCTCTTCTTCACCTCTGGAAAAAAAAGAGCACCTAATCTGTTGCTTGACTTATTCATTCCTCTCACTCAGAAGCAAGTATCTGAATACCACTTTAGTTGTTCTTAAACATTTCTTCTTTTTATAGTTCCTCAAACCCCAAATACAAATAGCAGCTTCTAATAAAACAAAATCTCTCACAAAGAAAGATTTTCTATGGGGCTTGTGCTCCTAAATCCCTTTGGTGCATCTGCAAGTTTCCTGCAAACTTGTTTAGTAAAAGCATACACCTAAAAACCCATCTTCCTTCTAGAACTGATAGTTACTTCTCAGTGAGCTATGGTACCTTTCCAATTGGTGGCAGGTCCAGGGGTGAACAGATGTAGGAAGAAGTCAGATGTATCTGGAAAGGGAGTAAAGAAATGCCTTCTTCCTACATCTGTTCACCCCTGGACCTGTCACCAATTGGAAAGGTACCAAATTCATCTGCAAATGTGAGAAATGGAAAAAAGAGACAACTTATACAGGGAGCTTTCATCAGATGCAGCGAGGCAGCAAACCAGAAGGGAAGGTTTGACAAATCTTGATTGTGTGATTTCTTGTCCCATTGTTTTATTTTTGTCAGCCACTGGGCCACAAAGAAAAACAAAAACAAATCAAGACATAACAATTGCCGCACATAAAGGAGATTTGTCAAATAATAAACAACATTATTAGAGCTGTCAGGGGAACCGTTGTGGGATTCTCTGCGTCTTCCTGCCTGCAGTGCTTTGTAAAATAATCCATAGGAAGACAGACACAACAACTTATTTCTTCTGGAGGAATTCTTCAATTGCCACTTGCATCAATCAGCTGTACTTGGAGAGATTTTTATTAGCAACTTCCAGCTCTTATCCTCTCCCTTTTCTACCTGTTCTCTTCAGTCACTTGTTAACTGATGGAGTGAATTAGTGCTCTGTGAAAAATGCAAGGGGGAATTTGGTTTTGTTCTTTTTTGTGGGCTTTTAAAACAAAATTCCCTTGGCCATTTGTGTTTTTCAATCGCATATACAGTGTTTGGGGGATTTACTACAGGAAGGTGAGAATTACCTTCCAAGAACAGTGTAATCAATTGCCATTTGCTGGACCATCCTTCAGAATATCTTTATGGTTAACTAGTAGAAAAAGGAATGCCCATAACCAGATTGCATTTGTAAATAGACTGGGCACTTTTTCTTAATTATTTAAATACATATACAAACCTTCTTATATTTAATGCAAGCACTTACGATGCTACAAATCTGTTTATAATAGACTCTGTATATGAGTGAAAAAAACCCATGACCAAGATTTTCGAAAACAGGGGCCTAAATAAGTGCCCTGATTTTCCAAAGTGCAGCCAAGATTCCTGTTGTAGCCAGAGAGGGCGCTGCTGGGTGCTCAGCATATTGGAAAATCAAGCCCTTCATTTAGTTACCTAAATATGGATTTGGGGGCCAATCCTTAGGCACCCAGTTTTTAAGCTGGAACTTTCAAAAGAGGCCATGGGACTTAGGTCCAGATCCCCAATGCTATTTAGACTCCTAACTCCCATTTGATTTCAATGGGAGTAGGCATCTAAATATCTTTGAGGATCTGGCCCTAGGCACCTAGCTCCCTTAGGTCCCTCTGAAAATTGCAGCCTAAAATCTTAGTCAATGAATCTTTATTTTACCTTAGCAGAGCTGGGATATCATACAAAGCACAAGCAGAGACATTTTCTTTTGGAAGGTATTTTTCGTTATTATACAAGAAAGGGTAGCAACTAAAAATATATACTGTAGGTTAAAATCAGGTATTAGAAATGGAATATTGTATATATTGTCATGGAGTAGAATCAGGTCACAATATTTTTCTGGTTTTGCTCTGTCTAAGCATAGAGGGGGAAAAAAGCTAAGAACTATAGTTAGCTATCCTTACTAGTGGTGTACCGGAAATTAAAACCTGAAAGAAAAATGCAAATGTTACCTACATTAAGATGGTGAAGTTTGATAATCAGAATTAAATTGTTAGCTGTACTTAGAGTATATACCTAGGGTAAGTCACAGTGGTTTGCTTTTCCAACTCAGTAGCCCAGATGGTTACATAGATTACTTTTTTCAGTCCATTTTGCTGCTAATTGTAAGGGAATATTTCAAAGGGAATGGTAGATAGGAACATTCTTTTCATAACGTTCTTTTTCATCTCTGAAGGAGGACGTCTTTCTAGGCGCAGTTCTTGTTTAGAAGGACCTCCATTTATTCTTTGGAGAAGTTATCTAATCATAAAAAAAAAAAAAGAAGACTGATGAAAAAAAGTCAGCTGTAAACTTTATTTATTCCTTCTCTATGTTAACAAAAATATGATGAAGGTGAAAAAGTTGTGTCTATTCGGTGTTGAATATTAACATGTAGAAGTCCCAGTGGTCAAAAAATTGTGACTCCTAAGACTGCTGTAGTTTTGAAACTAGTCATTAAGAAGTGTGTGAAATACATTGATAGCAGTCTGACAGTAACATATAGTTTCGAGTCCTTTATTATTAAGTCCATCTAAACCCCTTAGTGCAGGTGGGTCAGGACTCGGAGCGCCTCTATTAAACACTGCCCCAATTGCATTAAGCTCAATTTCCTGCATTGGAGTTTTAACTCATAGAAGGCTTAGCATTACTGTATTTATTTCCTTTTATTTTTATTTTTCCTTCGATGCTTTATGTGCATTTTGTTTGTGTACATGTTTTTGTAGTGTAAGATATAAAATTTTATATTTTTTCATAAAAATAAAAATCTTTGAATAACATTGACATCCTGATGTGGATCCCGCTCGTGCTGTTGGTATTTTGTACATAATCCCAACTAATCATTCAAAATGATGGGGTCTTGGGGTCATTGTGGATAGTTCTCTGAAAACATCTGCAGCGGCACTCAAAAAAGCTACCAGAATGTTAGGAACCATTAGGAAAGTGATCCATAATAAGACAGTAAATATCATAATGCCACTATATAAATACATGATACGCCCACCCCTTGAATACTGCATGCTGTTCTGGTCACCCCATCTCAATAAACATATATTAGAATTGGAAAAGATACAGAGAAGGGCAACAAAAATGATTAGGGGTATGGAACAGCTTCCATAGGAAGAAAGATTAATAAGACTGAGACTTTTCAGCTTGGAAAAGAGATGACTAAAAATGATGATAGAGGTCTATAAAATCATGACTGGTGTGGAGAAAATAAATAGGGAAGTGTTATTTACCCCTTCACATAACACAAGAACAAGGAGTCACTCAATGAAATTAATAGGCAGCAGTTTTAAACAAAAGGAAGTATTTCTTCACACACACAATCAACATGTAGAACTTGTTGCTAGGGGATGATGTGAAGGCCAAAAGTATAACTGGGTTAAAAAAAAAGTAGATAAGTTCATGGAGGATAGGTCCATCAGTGGTCAGGGATGCAACCCCATGCTCTGGGTGTCCCTAGCCTCCAAGTGCCAGAAGCTGGGAGTGGACAACAGGGGATGTTTCGCTCAATAATTGCCCTGTTCTGTTCATTCCCTCTGAAGCAACTAGTAACACCACCTGGTGTTGTTGACTGTCAGAAGACAAAATACTGAGCCAGGTGGACCATTGGTCTGACCTAATATAGCCATTCCTATGTTCTTATGTTTCTACTCATAAATTCCGATGGGTCCCACAAAATACTAGACTCTCCTCTCTCTGACTTGCTTACAGTGTTGTGAATTCATGATATTTATCCCAAGTCTCCCGATAGTTGTTTTTCTCAAAGCTCCAGCTCCTGGAGTCCTGTGATTCCCTGAGAATCTCAGCCTCCATTTAAAAGAAAAATAAATGTCTAGCCTTCATGGTTACTGAGAAAAGTCTGAACAGATGAACCCTAGAGGCTCAGAAACCAGTAAGCAAATATAAAGAACCACACATTTATTGTTTTCTTTTAAAAAAATCTCATGATTTTCAAGACAAGCTCCTTATTTCAAGAGGTTCCTGCCTCTTAATTTTTGTAATGTTTACCTTTAGCAATACTGTGCTGTGTATCTGTCTAGCTATTTATAACACTCCCACTGATAGTATCTTAGTTCTAAGTAATTCTGTCTGGGATTTGAACCCACTTCCAGTTTAATCAGGACACTTTATAGTCAAATAGGACCTGAGCCAAAGCCCACAGATGTCAGTGGGAGTCTTCAATGGACTCTGAATCAGGCCAATAGCCTTTTTTAGGACTCAGGTCTATTAAGCTAATCCAGGAAGAGCATGTAGCATGCGTGTGAATTCCTGCCATCCTTCAGGCAGCAACAGGCCTCCTTTCCTCCCACCTGCAGCTCCAGTCATGCAAGGTGATATGAAGTTCACACCACACCCACACCCTACCCAGTCGGCAAGGCTCCCAAAAGAGACGGCACGGCATGCAACAATCAACTACTTTTGAATCAGTAAAACAGAAATGCTATGGAGATAGGCGGCATATTTTTTTTCAGGGTAAATCATTGTGGTTGCCCTTAACCACAGTAGAATCAGAGCAATTCTTAGTTTGGGGCTTAAAGGGCTGGTGACCATCTGTGGACCATCACTAGCTCCTTGCTCTGCTACACGCTTCCTGTGTGCCTGTGGTCAAGTGATAACAATGGAAGGAGCCTAAATACTTCTATGGATCTGGGCCGTACCATCTGTGCCTCAGCTCCCTGGAGGTAACAGCACTTCCCTTCCTCACACAGGCGTTGGGGGGATAGACACACTACAGAATGTGAAGGGGCTGGGGGCCAGGTGAGTACCACAGGTATCTAGAGAGAGGGAGATGGGGAGTTCCTGGTGGAGAGAGATGCTTTGGCAAGGCAAGGAAAAGCAGCATAGCCTCCAGCTAAACACCCTGAAGAGCGAGGGTGCAATCACCATGTAGGCTAATGTCACTCTATGGCCTGGAAGGGGAAACGCCTTACAAATCTCCTGTGCTCTGAGGCGAATCGTCCCTAGATCCACAGCGTATTGCACCCATCGGTCCCTGCATTTTGCTCCTGTGCACAGGTCTGCAGAGGGTCCTGGCAGCCCGCGCATGGATACCGCTGCAGCCAGCCCATGGGAGAGAGAGGAGAGAATCAGCCCCCACGTGCCTGGCAATGGACCCCCACAAGCAGCACGGGCCTATGGGTTTGTATCCCATTGGTTATTCGATTGCAGGAGTAACACACACTGCTGTGTGTGTGTGAGAACAGCGGCTCACACAATACTGTGGGTGGGTGTTTGTGTGAGAGAGAACGTTGCCTCAAACCACAGTGTGTGTGAGAGAGAGAGAGAACAGCAGCTCACACAGTACAGCATGTGTGTATGTGTAGTTGTGAGTGAGAACAGTGGCTCACGAAATCCTGGGGGTGGCTGTCGGTGAATGAGAACAACAGACGACAGCCAGGATTCACAGGGCATGGGACAAAACTGAACAGAGATTCCGCCCACCCCAGCTCTGGGGCCCAGCCCCCACCTCTTTCCCAGGCCCATTGTTTTGGAAATCTATTGTGTCCGTCTCTCCGCTCAAACGTGCAGCAGAGAGACAGTGAGACTCACTCTCTGAGAAAGCTCATGCCAAATAATCACACAGAGATGAATAAAATGAGGCTTACACACCATGGGAGCCAGCTCTCTGCTTTGGGCAGAGAAACACGGGCATTGCCAGACTGGAGCAGGCCGATGGTCCATCTAGCCCAGTAGCCTGCCTCTGACAGCGTTCGGCGCCAGATGCTTCAAAGGAAGGTGAAACCATTCCCAGGTAGGTGGATGTGGGAGGGTCTACACCCCTCCCCCACATACACACCATTAGCCCAAATGCACCCTTGCAGCAGGGCAATGTTATTGTTCAGTGCCCCCTCTGCTCTTCCCCAAATGACTGCATTGGCCTCTCTGCTGGTTTTAACATCACCCGTTGTTGGAAGGAAGCCAAATCAGGCTGGGTTTGTGCTCCATGCTGTAGGGCTCCCACCAGCCAAGCCATGAGAATTGTATGAACCTCACTAGAGACATCTGTGTATTTCCCCAGCTTTTTGCATTCTGTCCCCCCTCCCTTGCTATGGAACGAGGCAGAAGAAGTGAGAATGACTCTCTTCCACACCTGTCTCCCCTCCCCGTTGGGACGTGCAGTTGATAGGGGAAACTTTTCCACGGCTGTTTAAAACCGTCAGTGTCAACGGCCAAATCCTCAAAAGCCAAGTTGTTGTCACTAAATCAAAACTGATGCACTTTAAACCTGCCGGAGCTGGTGTGTGCTGCTTAGGAATTCTGGATGACCTGGGCGCTCTGCATCTCAGGCTGCAAACTCCATTTTGCTTGTAAGGCTGGTCTTAGCCTTCTTAATCTTTTTTTGCCTCTCCTTTGGACTAAAATTCCCAGGTGCTAGAGGACTAACAACAGAGGGCCCTTAAATTTGGATGAGTGCGCTTAGACAAAGAAATAGCTACCCCCCAGCCCAACCCAGTTGTTTAAGTCTGAACTCCAGGGGGTGGCAATTTAGCAGCTAATGAGGCAATCACCTGGCAAAGGTTATAAAAGAGGACCTAGCCATTCCCCTTTTGAAAGAGCCCAGACAGACTGAGTCCTGGAGAAGAAGTCATAGCAGGAGGAGAGGAAGGATCCTACATTCCTTAGAGGATGCTGCCCAAAGAATGATCCAGAATGGTGAGGGAACTGAGGCAGAGAAACACAGGTAGGTGTTTTATTGTTTTGCCAGGAGCTGTGCTTTTTGTGCTCTATCTAAGTGAAGCGTAGCTGTTTAGAAATCTTTGCAAGGTCTGTGTGCCCATTGACTTCACCTCCCCCTAAAGAGTTAAACTGTAAACCCAGGATGCCCCCAAGGTTGGAGCTCTGGGGAAGTGTGTATTTAATTTTGGGGAAGGGGGGAAGTCAATACTGGTTCTGGGGCTTAGGGCATCTGGGCTGTTTGCTCCCTTTTCTGTGAGAGGCTACCAAAATGGCGGAGCAGTGATAATAACACTTACCTGCCTCACCGCTATGTTGTGAGCTTTATTTCAGGCACTGGTTCATGGCTGTAATGTGCTGGGGGGGGGGGGGCATTGCCTACAAGATGCTCTCTGAGTTCTGGATCTTTCATCTTTAAAGTTGATGGGGGGGGGGGGGAGGGAGGGATTGTATTGATTTGAATCAGAGCAGGATCGGGCTCTAATTGCACAGTCTCTGAAGTGCTCTCCTCCCTGCCCTTGGCTTGCTGAGCAAACAGCAGCGTCAGGAAGGAAGCCTTTTTCTGCCACAGAGGAAAATAACTTGGAAGGTTCTGACAGGAATTTCTTCACACTGCTCTGCATAACTCCTCAGTGCTCCCATGCTACGTGATGTTTTTTACTTAAATGGAAGCAATTTGAGAAGAAAGATGAAATGAACAGGAATATAGAGGTTTTCGTCCCACCACTCCCCTCGCGGTACACTCCTGCACTATGGCTCTGAAACAGCCTGGTGCTGAAGACTAGAGGCCAGATTTTCAAAAGTGCTCAGCGCCCTGTCGCTCCCGCTGTCCTGGCGGACGCTGCTCCTTTTGGAAAATCGGGCCACTTCCTTTTGGGCGAGATTTACAAAAGCGCTCAGGGCCATATTTTCAAGTGCTCAGCACCCACAGCTGGGGGCAGATTTTTCAGAGGAACAAGGACTGATTTTTCTAAAGAGCTCAGTGCCCATTCTGTTGATCCCTTTGAAAGATGGCCTGCATGGAGATGTAGGTCAGTTGTACAGCACATACTCTGGGCTTAATTTGTGGCATCTCTAGTTTTGAGGAAGTAGCACTGTCTAGTGGGTAGAGCATTGGACTAAGCCTCAGTTTCTCTTCCCTCCTTTGCCTGTTGCATGTGCTGTAGCACAAACAGGAATTAATTCAGGGAAGTCCTATGGCCTGTGTGGCACAGGAGGTCAGATTAGGTGATCACAATGGGCACCTCCTGGCCGTATGATTTATGAAAATTCAGCTGCTTTCTTTGGTGCCTAGACTTTCTCCTTACGTATCCAAATATCTAGATGATACTTATAGACTGCAACCTTAAAAAAATGTGAGGTCTGTATGTATAAGAAATGACATGAAGCTTAAGTAGGGGAGAGGAACCTTGGATAAGATGAGAGACGAAGAAAGGAAAAATAGTGAAGATTGCAGAAGGTTGCGGGGTTTTTCTTGTCACGTTACACAATGACACTGACCGCAATCCCGTCTTTTCATTGCTGTCATATATGATAATGCCAATCCCATCTATAAAATCTTCCTCCGACCCGTTCAGTGGCCTTTGTATCTCTAGCTATATTTTGTTTACTTGTTGGGGGCCGGGGGAGGGCTATGGTATTTCTTTGGTTCTACTGATTGCCTCTTGGCTCTGTTCGGAGAGTCCTCTCTCTGAGTGCATTTGAAACAATGCTGTAATTCTGTCAAGTGTGCTAGGCAACAGCTCTGCTGAATGCTGTGGGGTTGCTGAGTGACTTTTTTTGAATGCTGTGAATTCACATGCTGGGGCAGATAGACATCATTCTCATAATGCATTCCCCTGTCCTCAAATGCGGTCAACCGGGTAAATGGAGCCAGATCCTCAACTGATGTAAATTGGTTTAGTCAATAGAGCTGCCCCTGATTCACACCAGCTCAGGATCTGGCCCCTGGTGTATGATACGGAATAGGGATGATGAAATGGACGGTCCTGGGGTTTAGATATTCTCTTCTGTCTTGTCCCGCTTCGCTGAGATTATAGGAATATGCTAAGACATCGGGGCTCCCAGAGGCACCTGGTAACAGTGTCACTTGGTGGCCTCGAGCATATTATTATGCGGACTCCTCCAACGACTTTTATCCATATCAGGAGGGGGTTGTGCTAACAGATTCCACAACTACCTGTACCAATCCGTCATGGTATCCGCTCGGGATTCCCTTCCACTGTTCAGTTTAGAGATGGCCAGAGTTCACAATAGGCACATGACATGTAATCTAGCAACAGCAATCTCATGTGAGTACCCATTGAGAGGGGAAAGAGCAAATTAACAACAGGCAGCAGAAATCAGACAGTGTAAAGATAAACCGAAAGATTTAGGGGATGGTTGATTGAGGTGAAGGCACTAGACTGGACTCAGAACACCGGGCTTCAGTTCCCCACGGTGCCACATATTTCTGTGTGAAGTCATTTAGATCTGGTTTTTCAAAAGCGGTTAGGGCCAGATTTGAAAGTGCTCAGTCCCCGCTCTTGATCTGCCTGGATATAATCGTGGCCTCAAAGTCAGTGGGCCAGAATTTCACCCTCTGGTTCTGTTCTCCATTTTACAAATGGAAATATCCGTATTCCCTTCTCCCAGCATTCTCTGTCTTGTCTGTACCGACTGTAAACTCTTGGGGTGGGGTCTGTCTCTTTCATCCTAGGGCACCTGACACAATGGGGCACTCGTCTCAGTCAGGGCCTCTAGCTGCTATCGTAATATAGATTGATTGAAATTGCAGATCTCAGAGGCGAGAGCGAATGAGTAGATCTGAGAGGAGAATTTGTCCCCAGATCTTTCAGATGAACAAATCCCTTAGCTGTGGGGAACAAGTCCGGTGCTGCTGTCCTACGCAATGATACAACACAATGGCCAGGAAATAATTCTCTGGAATTCACTGGAAACCTTGCTGGAATCTAGGCCTGGATCCAGATGCACTAAAGGGTTGACATTCCCCCTTTATTATCATTGTTCAGCTCGCATTGCCCAGCATCTGGGAGACATGCATAAGATCAGGAGGCTTCTAACCATTGCTCCCTTGTGGCAAATGACATTAAACAAGGAGATCCAGTTGTCTTCCAGTTGTGGAAAAATTGGAAAGAGTCCAGCAGAGGGCAACAAAAATGATTAGGGGGCTGGAGCACATGACTTATGAGGAGAGGCTGAGGGAACTACGATTATTTAGTCTGCAGAAGAGAAGAATGAGGGGGAATTTGATAGCTGCTTTCAACTACCTGAAAGGGGGTTCCAAAGAGGATGGATCTAGACTGTTCTCAGTGGTAGCAGATGACAGAACAAGGAGTAATGGTCTCCAGTTGCAGTGGGGGAGGTTTAGATTGGATATTAGGAAAAACTTTTTCACTAGGAGGGTGGTGAAGCACTGGAATGGGTTACTTAGGGAGGTGGTGGAATCTCCTTCCTTAGAGGTTTTTAAGGCCCGGCTTGACAAAGCCCTGGCTGGGATGATTTAGTTGGGGATTGGTCCTGCTTTGAGCAGGGGGTTGGACTAGATGACCTCCGGAGGTCCCTTCCAACCCTGATATTCTATGATTCTTAGTCTCATTGAGAAACGTGCTTCCTTCTTACCTGCCAGCAAGCTATCATCCCCCTTTTTTGGTGTTAATTAACACCAGAATCGTTTTACCTTCCAAGAAGGGGAGTGTGACTGACTTTATTATCATAGACCTATAAGGATCAAGTCTGCCACTTGACAGCTTCTTCCTTTAGTTTGTGTAGACTCTAACCACGCATGGAAGTGACCTAAATGTCATTGTGCTCCTTCCCCTTTTGCTACAGGCACAGAATCGGTGGATATTGTTCCCTATATCGTTATACCGGCTTCCCACTGGTGTAACCCCCTTGATTTCAGTGGAATTGGTTGTCTGTAGTTTTCTTTTAATAAAGAAATCTTAGCCCCACTGAAGTTAATGTCAAAACCCTGTTGACTTCAGTAGGGTCAGGATTTTACCCTTCATGTTTAAGTTAGACTATTCCATATATTGCACATTGCATGATGTTCCATTGATTTCCATGGGACCACTCTCCAAGTAAGGTAATATTTAACAGGGGTAAGGATGCCAGAATCTGGCCAATAGCGTATACAGATAGATTTTCAAAGAACTCAGCTCCCAGTTAAGCAACTGAACTTTATGGGAGCTGCTGAGCATTCAGCCCTGCTGCCAATCTGGCCCTGGGCACAGAATTTTAAAAATAACATATAGAACATTGAGGAGCACTTGATGTAGATCTATGGTGCTTGGCAAACAAGGAAACTAAATTAGATACATTAGCTAGAGAAATAATTTCACAAGTGACAAGTGGGCCAATAGCTATTGACTATCCTGATTGGGCTTTGCAGAAAAATGCTTGGTAAAACTAATGGGTACATTTCTAAACTCATTTGGGGCTTTGTGTGCTCTTCATCGGGAGTGATTGGAACTGCAGGAAGTAGGAACATAGAGAGCTGTGCCAGGGAAGCTGGCTTTCTTCTTTGCAGCGGCCTGATGCAAAGACACTCTACAAAATTGTTACAATCCTTTTCTAATAGCGATAAAAAAGGAAACTCCATCTGAATTACCAGCCTCTGGAGGGTGCTTCCAAACATAATGTATTGCCAGTCTCTGTGTTAAGAATAATAATAATAAAACCCTAGATATTCTAAAAGCCGCTCAGATCCACTTGCTGGCATGCAGTAATAGAATAAGCATTAAAACTGAATTATAATGGCTTTTTAAAACTCCCCTCATTTTTCTTTTTCATTATTTTTAATATCACATTAAGGGGGAAATTTAGGTTTGAGAGGGGAAAGTAAAGAAGCTGAAATCTTCTATTCAGATAGAATAGAAGCTGGCAGGTAGATGCAATTCTTCACTATGTATAGGGCAAAGGACTTCTTTCAGGGCTGGATTCTGACTCTTATTCCTGTTGAATATCCCGGGAGTGGTTCCTTGGAAGGCAGTGGGAATGTTCGGAGTAAGGTGCTGTCCAATGTGAGCAACTGGCCCTCTCTCTCCCAGTCTGCAGGTGTCTCTTTTTGGTCTCTCTCTGTTTTGGGTTGATCACTTACATAGTCATGTCCTGGATGAGCGCAATAAGCATAAATAAGCCACGGGGTAGATGATACAGTTGGAAGACTGTCTGGCCTAATGGATAGAGTATTAGTATGGGAGCCAGGAGAGCTGGGTTTCTGTGCATCTGTTTACCTTTCCCCCCCATGTGAGAATGAGGCCTGGCCTCTCTCTCTGTATGTGTATGTATAGCCTGTGCGTGGCTGTGATCTTGGTCTGGCCTCTAACTGCTGCTGTGAATCAAAGGAGGACTCCGGCATCCCAGGGTGTCAATCTGTCGTGTCTCCATCACCTTGCCCTGCCTGTCACTCTGAGGAGATGTTATCTTTATGGCTGACTGACAGCTTTGCATTTCTGCCCGGGTTGAATATGCCACTCTGTTGCCTGTTCCAATGATTAGCTCCCTGTGCTGCTTGACCCCTATTTAAACACTCGGCTCTGCTGAGGTGCTTGGGCAGTTCTGCGTGGCACACCCAGGGCTCCCAGTCTCTGCGCAGCGGGTTTCACTGCCTTTTGCAGGCAAGAGTGAAGGCTGTAGTTGCTTAGGACTAGACTGGGACTCGGATTACAGGAAGGAAGGAGTGAGAATGCCCCACCCTTGCGTCCTGCATGGGCTTCTGGGATTGGGGTCTGGCCGTGCAGGAGTCAGCAGATGCTGCACCCTGGAGGGACAGTGGGTGGGGAGTGGGCAGGGCCTTGGTTTCATCCCCCACTATTCACTTGCCATTTGGCCAGGAGTAAATTACTACTGTCTTAGAAACAAGGAGAGAGGTGGAATTGTGACTTGGGGGTCTGAGTCACAGGGCCTCCTGGGGCTACTCCTGGGGCAGGGCAGTTCATGCCTCCTGTGCCTAAAGGTGTGGTCTAGCCCCACTGTAAGCAGTCAGTAAAGCAGACCTGGAGCCTTCTCCATGTGGAGTTCTTCATCTGCCCATGTGGCACCGCTCAGAGAGGCTGCTGCACCTCACAGTCCTGGATATTGCTGTTGCTTTATTCAGAGCAGGATGGGTTTTTGGGTACAAGTTTCCTCCGTTGAGCTCTGCTCCTGTTAATGTTGACTGAAAACCAATTTGCCCCCAATTGCATGAATGTGAATCAATACAGCTGTTGACTTGGGTGAGTGGTACAGGATCTAATAAAAAGCGCAAACATGATATTTCCCAGACCTGTCACCCAAGCCATTAGCAGGCTGTGAAAGAGTCTATGGAAATTCCTATTACTGCCTTTATTTATTCTCCCAAGATTTCCAGGGGGCTCATTTCCAGTGCCTTCAAAGCTGGCAGCTAGTGCAAATACAGCGGCGAAATCCCTCAGCTGAGTCTTTTGTTTGTTGCCTGATAAATTGGGGGGGGGGGGGGAGGGCGGGAGAAAGCTTGGCATTTTTATGATTGCAAATTCAAGGAAACAAACTTCAGGTGGTGGGGTTTTTAAATGCGAAGTTGTTTACTTTATCTTGAAAAGCAGCATTAATTGAAACAGGCAGGCGGGTCCCACAAGACAAGGTTATCTTTATTTCAGGAATCCTCTTTCTGAGGTAAAGAAAAGCCTTTTTCTCATTTGCTCTTGCTGGTAATGTGAAGCTTTTGAATGAGAATTAACCCTATGAAGCAGCTAAGCCCTTTGTATCAACTCACGCAGCCGAAGAAAAGTCTAGACGGCTCAATGGCAAACGGAGACGTATCTGTGTCCCCATTGTTTTCTGTCAGGATTATTAAAACTATAAGAAACTTACACACAAAGCATTCTCCCATCTTGACTGCATTTTAATGAGCGGCTTATGCTAAGCAAGCCCTTGCCATTGTCCTGTGGTTACAGAGGGTAATCAGGAAGCGCACGTCTACTAAACTGATAAACAGGTGAATCCACTGTGAACCTAGAGCAATTTCCATGTCTTCATGTGGAATGTTTTGCATATCAATATACATAGGAGCCCCAAGAGATTCCTATTGGTGTGATGAGATAGATACAAGGGAGAAAGGAGTTGGGGATTTTGAAAGAAAGTTCTGAGATTCCATGAAAGTTGGGCCATGTGGGCTGGGGGATGGAAAGGGGGTGGAACCAGGAACTCTTAAGTATTTCAAGCTGAGGGGAGTCTAACAATATCTTCAATGAGACAGGAGTTGGAAAGAATGATTTTAAAAAAGGAAAGTGTATTTATTGATGTGGAGAAAGCATACAGAGTGAATTAGTAGGAGAATCAAGCAAAGAAAGTATGGGAGGAAGCAGACAGCAAAAAAGGACATGGAAGACTGAGAATATGATGGAAAGCATCTGCCAAGAGAAGTTTTAAGAGAAAAGAATTGGAACTCCAAGACCTATGAACGGGTGCCATGGACAGGAAGGAGTGGCAAAGGATCGTGGGTGTGACACTGGCAGACCAGGTGCCAGCTCATGCCAAAGTCACCATGTCTCCATTGAACACTCACAGAAATATAGCTGGAATCAGTCTGACTCGCATGTTAATACTGTTAAAACAAGCATTAGACTTGTAAGAATGCGTTTAGTGTTTTGACTTTATTGCGTGCTTGTGAGTTGCTGCCTGCATTAATCTCACTTATAACATCTGCATCCCATATTGTGAGGTAATATTTGAGTGGTTGTATTGTGAACCTCCAATCGCCGGACAGGAGAGAGACATTAAAAAGTGTGACGTTCAGATCATCAACAGAAGGTGTTACATCCTTCCCAACAGGAAAGGTCCATTGACACAAGGCAGACGATTGCAGGACGTTAAAGAGGAAAAAAACACTTCGTTGTTCTGCCCTCTTCTCCCCCCCCCCCCCGCTTCCCAAAGATGAGTCATGAAAGTGGATTCCTCCCCACCAGCGAGTTTGCAGCTCAGAGCTCATGGCAGGAGGGGGATAAAAAGCCCCCCACCCCCCAGTATCCTTTTCCTATTTAATAAATCTTTACATAGTTTCTTATAGGATTGACTCCAGGTGTTGTTGTTTTTGGTGTGAGATCAAAGGTGCAATTGACCTGGGGTAAGTGACTGGCCCTTCTGGACAGGGACTAACCAGAATATTGCTGTGATCTTTGGTATAAGGGACCATCTGTCACAAAGGGACACTCACCTGGGGTGGCGAGACAGATAGGAGTACCCAGGGGGACTGTCTGAGTCTCCATGTTCAGGCTGCTGCAGTACCTGAGGAGACTACACTTGAAGACTTGTTGGCTGCGAGTCCTGTTCTTAGATTTCACCAATCACCGCAGGCAGCATAACAGTGGGCCTCTCCGACCGCTTGTACATGGGGAAAAAAGAGTCAAGAAGTGAAAAGTCTAACATAGGTCTCAGGTAACATCTTTTTAATTATGCAACCCTGCTCCTCTCGTCGGCTTTGGAACAAGCAAGAGAGAGACACCTCCTAACGAATCTGTCCCATGCTTTGTATGAAGACAGGGACATTTCCAAACAGGACATACAGTTTGAGCCTGCACCCCAAAAATCAACAGCAGTTGTGCCTCTGACGTCCGTGAGGAACAGGCCTAGTAGGATGTGTTCAATAAAGCTGCTAGGCCCAGGCCCTCAACGGATCCCATGGAGTTAAAGGATGCTAAATAAGCACCTGAGGGTCTGGGCCCCAGTTCATGGCTCGGATTTTCAAAGGATCTTAAGAATTAGGCACCCAGATTCCATTGGTTTTCAACAGGAATTGGGTGCCTCACTCCTTCAGCGCCTTTGACAATCACCCCCCCCCCCCTCACATTAATTTAGAAGAACTGATCCTGACCTCTTTCATGCTGGTGTAAATCAGGAACAACTCCACTGCTGCCAGTGGAGTAACATCAGATTAAAAAAACAAAACAAAAAAACCTGGTGTGAGCTGAGAATCATGTGCACCATTTTTGTCACTGCAGAATCTAACTCAGATTTCCATGACTGTGGCACTTAAATTACTCCGGGTGAATTTGACCCAATACAGTCATTGAGAACACTTGGACAATTGAGCCACTCCATACCTGAATCTGACCTGGTGTATTAATTTAGTGACTAGCGAATGAGCCGTTCCATGCTGCAATGAAACCATGCCCACCAACCTCCTCCCTGTGGCACTTTAGAATCCCTTTAGATGTAGTCAACTCTGACACCCTGCTTTTAAATCTGTGAGGGAGACTTTTCTACCAAGTTGTTTTACTGGCATGGTTGGAAAAAGCTTCAGTTTCCAGGAGACGCTTTACAGCCCAGCAGAATAAGCGAGAACCATTTCTGCGCCCCTGCAACACTGGCGTGGAAAGGAATTTAACCGCCCTTAATGCTGCTCCGCATCGCTCCCCCCAACCCTTGACGTTTTTCTAATTAGGATACACGTGCTTCCAAGTGTGCATTTTTAATAACACATCTAGTGCTAAAGGTCAGGCCTTATTTGCATGAAAATAAGAAGCAAGAAGGAAAGGCGCAATCAGATGTAAATATCAAAGGGGAAATGTTAATAAGAGCGGCCCCACCAACAAAAGGGTTTACCCTGGTCCATTGAAAGCTGCTGATTATTCATTTTGTACACTTGTAAGCAAATTCAAATCACAGCTGAAAGTGAAATGCTAGCAGAAGCCTGAAACAGAAGGGAGCAACTGCCCTCCGAGTTTAATGAAAGCCTTGACAAAGCTTACATGCGTAGTTACTTAGTTACTGAAATCAGGGATGCCGCTGGGGTTTCGATCCTGAGTGCTCTTGAATTTCATATTGAGAACAATCCTGCTCTGGAGAGGGGGGGGGGAAATCCCAGTGCACATCGCGTGGCGTCATTCACACCTGGAAGCAGCACAGCGGATGAGAGCACGGAGGGTAATTAGAGATTCAGAGTTTTGTTGGTTTTGTTTTAATTTTGTACATTTTTTTTTTTTTTTTTTTGCATTCAAGGTTTAAAGAACCGAAGGAACAGAATCTCAAGTCGCTACTATTTACCTCTGATTGCAAATTTAAATAGCAGTTGTTATTGACAGCAGTTCTGCCCTGGTGAAAACATCTTAATTTAACTCTGCCCTGAGCATTATTGGAACATATACTAGCAAACTGTACTTATACCCAGCAACTGGGTATGTGTGTGTGTGAATCTGAAATGTAATGGAGAGGGATGGGTAAGTTTAAAAAAAAAAAAAAAAAAAAAAAAAAAAAAAAGAACCAATATTTCAGGAGGGATGCTATTGAGTCCTCTACACCTTCCCCCAATAAACTTTCTTGATGACATAGGCCCTGATCCTCAAAGGCATTTCAGTGTCTAACTCACTGATTTCAATACCTAAATATCTTATTGTATCTGGGACCTTTGGGCCTAATCTAATGCCCATTGACTTCAAGCCCAGTGTCTCAGCAGGTGGAAACGGTCCTAGCGCCATTGAAGTCAATGGAGTGAGAACCATTTCCACCAGCTGAGGATCTGCCCTGAGAAGTGTCCCCTGATCAGTTGCAAAGACTGTGGTAACTGCTGTGAGCTGTTCTTGTGGGAAAGGGCCGCAGGGAGTTGCACGATGCTGATGAGCTCCAAGAAAACAAGGCCAGCCCTTCCCCCCCATGTGGCAACCCTCACCAAGTGCGTGTCCCAGTACAAAGAAGAGTCTTTGAAATTGTCTATTAATGAAGCTCTTAATTTTTAACCTCCCACCTTGTTATTGCAGTATTTGAAATACTGGAGGGAGCTGGATAGAGAGATTTGATCCAAGTTCCCAGTCGGGAAGGTTGGAAGTGGGAGATTAAATGAAGAGCAGCATTTGACCTTGTCTTTGGTTCAATAAATGCCTTTTTCTTGTTGAAACCGTTAATCACAACAAAAAATGAATAAATTCATCCCTAATACTACTTTCCCACATAAGCAGTTTAGGCCTTCCTACAAGAAAGCATCCCTATTCAAGCAAGTATTTAAGCACATACTTAATTTGTAGCAGTTGCCTAAGTCCCATTGACTTCAATGGGATTTAAGCACACTTATAAGTATTTCTTTGACTCAGGATAACATTTAACCAAATTACGAGTGAGTAAAATGCCATTCCAAGGGACATGGACAGTCCAGAGGCATGAATTTCTAGCCTAGTGGTTGAATGCAGGATTACAAAGTCCAATACGCCGTTTATCCAGTGTCTTCTCATTTAGGATTACGTCTGCCTTGACTAACTTTGCACTCAACTCCTAATTCTGTTATGGGGGAAAAGGTCATGTTGTACATTTTGTCCACCAGCCATAACCTCCACCCCTCTCCCGCATTAAAAAAGGATCTCAGATATAATTATCTCTTGCAGATGCAGTGGAATCACTAACCATTAGCTATGTGGTATAATGAAAGCATTTGAGAAATCCCTGTTCAGAAGTGTATGAGTTTTGTGAAGCTGTATAAAACTAAGGGACCAAGGAGATGGCATGATAATAAATATAGCGCATGTCAATCAAAAACAAGCTGTCAGCTGTAGCGCTTGACTATATCTCTGATTTTTGGAAGTATGTGAAGACCATGCTAGATTTAATCACACCTATAATTCACAGTGAAAGTCAAGTGGTTTAAGGAAGATGCAGTGAACAACTGTCTCTCCTCATTATGGGATTACAGAGCCCATATGGCATGTGGTAGCTAAAGCAATGCTGTTTGTGAGGGTATAGCCTGTACCCTTCCGAGAGCGTAGAGGGTTCCTGATGCTTCCTGAATAAATGTCATCAACATATTTTAATTCAAGTGACCTCCAGCTGTGAAAATGATCCCATGGGGCAGAAAAGACAAATTAACGCCAGTTTGTGTCTAGGTTCCCTAATTAACTGATCTATATTGATGCAGGAGAGAAGAGTAAATTGCAGCAGTTCCTTGCTCACTTCCTTTTGGGTTCTGATTAGTCAAGGGGACTTGAATTTTCATCTTCAGCTTTGTTACAAAGCACCAGAGTTGCCATCAAAATTAAACTGGAAATCTTGCGCAAGGGGCATCTGATGGAATCTATGGCTAAAAGCAAGTGGGCTAATTGCATGTGAATTATAGATGGAGATTAGAGGTGTTTGGTGGGATGGGGAGAGGCTGAGAATAAGCAATACACCGTTATTCCAAATCAAAGGAGAAACCAGTGTCCCACTATAAGAAACAGTTTGAAAAAATCCTGGGGGATCAGCTGGATTTAAATTTCTCACAGCAAAACCACTGGCAAGTTCTAGGATAATTTTGTGGCAGTCTGTACAGTCTGTTGTCAGGAACCCAGCTAATTGTTATGGTAAATGGAGGAGAGCTCTCCTGATAACAAAATAAAACCACCCCAATGAGGGGCAGTAGCTTTATCAGCAGGAGAGTGCCTCACGCCGACAAAGCGCTGTCCATACCGACACTTTTAGTTGTTAAAGATTTTGTCGTTCGGGATGTGGGTTTTTTTTCACACCCCTGAGCGACAAAAGTGTTAACAACAAAAGTGCAACAAAAACATAGCCTTAGATTAAATCTCAGGGAAAACTTCCTAACTGTAAGAACAGCAGCACAATGGAACAGACAACAGACTGCCTAGGGAGGTTGTGGAAGCTGGAGGTTTTCAAAAGGAGGCTGGATAGCCATCTTGGATGGCTTAGTCACAACAAATCCTGCATCTTGGCAGGGGGTTAGACTAGATGACCCTTGCAGTTCCTTCTAACCCTATGGTTCTATGAATAAGGCTTTCCTTTGGCCAACATTCCTTGTTCCCCTTTCCCTTTTCCTTTGGCTGGAGAGATTATTTACAGGGACTCCCCCCTCTCCCCCCGAATTTGACAGTCTTTTATGGGATATTAAAGATGGTAATAACTATCCTTTGTGGGCAAAAGAGAGGAAGTTAGTTGAGATGGCCTTGAGCTGCCGTGGCTGAAGTCCAATCCCGTTTCCTAGAAGACCCAACAAGACAGACACATTCAAAAGGAAGAGAGAAAAGCACAGGAAAGAAAGAAAATGCAGCTTCTTTCTGTGGTGTTGTGTCTCAATTGCAACCTACCTGCTGGAAAAAGAAAAGTATGGCACATGGTCTTATTAGCCCCTCTGGAAAACTTGTACCAGTATTGCACTGTCTTCGTATTGCTTTTAGCTGCTTCCTTCTAGTCAGAGGCTTACAGCAGTGTTGCTAAATACACAGTCTTTTCCAGAATCTTGTTAGACAGAAGGAAAAAGGTGAGGGATCGGAAAGGGAAGAAATAAGGTGGGGAAAGAAAGGAACGGAAGTGGAGGAGACAATGGCTCACGTTTCACTTGGTCGTTGGGATTCAGCTGAAGGTAGTGATGCCATCGGAGTCCCTCTCTCTCTCTGTCCCTGTCTGCTTAGGACATCTCTCTGGATCAGGGTGATGAAGGCCCAATGGTGTTACTATAGATCTGGGAGCCCAGGAGACAGTAGGGGAGGCAACCATAATGGTGAAGCTTACTCCTTTCTGTTTTCCCAGCCATCAGCTCGTTACCATCCACAGCTGTCTGTATTTGCCCCACAAAATGCCCTTTAAGAACCCCCCAAGAGAGTGGTAGGTGGAATAGCCCATCCCCTCACATGGTTCACAAGTTACGCCTAATTTCTGAGACACCAATTTTGGTGCATTGATTTCTGGTCGCATACTTCTCGTTTAGCAGACATGATCTGAACACAGCCCTTGAGTTCTAGCAGGAGGCCTTTCTGTTTAGACTAGTTTAGTCCTTTTGTCTCCCTTTTCCCATCAACATTCATTGTTCTAGGTTATTGTGACACCTATCCACTTCCTGCAGTTAGGCCCGGTTGGCCTACCCAAATTGTGAGCCTAACAGTCACTACATTACCCACCACACCCCTTCCCCCTCATGGCCCCCCCCCTGCAGTGGATCCTTATACAGATGAGATGCCCTGTTACTTGAAGTCCCCATATGAAGTCTCAGCCCCGTGAATAGTCTGAGGTGACAATTATAGATACTTTCCCTTTGGCCTGTGCTTGCAGGTGAACAGGGCTCTGCATGCACACACTCACATCCCATCCGTGTCACCAACGGCCTGCTGTTCTCCCTACATGTTCTCACCTTCAGTTATCTTCTCCAGAGCTTCTTGAGGTTAGTTATTGTTACATGCAGAGGAGGCTTTTCACAGGTGGAGGGGATATTGGGTAGGAGGACCCACATCTTAATTCATTTAGGGGCCTGTGAAAGGCAGAATAGGATAGAACTACCGACCCTAATGGGTCTGGACATACGACCCCCAAGCCTAATGTCCTAAGGGCCAGACTGTGGAACCCTTAATTCCCCCTGCAGAACACTTACTCCCTGGAACAGTCCTGATGATTTCAATGAGATTACTCAGGTGAGTATCTGCTTCCTGGGGAATATAATTGCTTCACAATATGGCCTCAAATTAACTGGAGTAAACAAGAACCAGATTAGAAAATGTGTCTGAGTGGGAGCCGGCCAAACAAGAAACCATGGCACCAATGCAGTGGTCGCTGTTTCCCTCCTCTTCTATTGAACCCCTATTGTCCAATTCATTTTCCCACGACACACTCAATTAAGAAATAACGGAGAGTAAGAAATGAATTTTGCAGGTGGATAATGATTACATGAATACAGTGTCATCTTTGGGGCAGCGCAGGGTCAAGTGGGAATGGAGTAGTTCTTTATCTGCCAAGGATTAGCAAGACTTGCCTGCCTCAATTATAAATTACAATGCACATCTTGCTGCTGAGCGCCTGATGTTCTGCTCGAGTTTCATGCTAACCCTATTCTGTAACTGGCAGCGTTGGGAGCAAGAACCGAGCTTGCAGATGCAGGTGGTGGGAGTTTGACCCAAAGCTAAGCCAGCAGGGGGAGGGGAGAGGATGGAATAAATACAGCCTGTACTGTGTGTCGCCATCACACAGTGAACCTAAACAGTAATGAGACTGGATGGTGCTCTGTTAATTCTGGGCCAGATTTTGGCTCTGCCACAAGCCCTATCTATAGAGCAGGGTGTAGCCGTGCTGGGCTGGAAGCAGACCCTGGGTCAATCAAAATTTGCCTCCTAGTTTCCCCTTGTTCTGGGGGTAATGTACCCTGCACTCGCCCATATATATTTTCCTGCATGATGGTATAGCTGTGCTAATCAATGCATTGTGGGTAGGGGGAGAGCTGAGCACCCACTTGAGCAGGAGGGGGAGTGGTAGCTCTGTAGATACAGCTTCCCCACTGTGCTGCTAACCAGGATACATATTATGTATGCATAGAGAGCCAATCCTATTCAACTTATTCATAAATGATCTGGCGAAAGGGGTAAACAGTGAGGTGGCAAAGTTTGCAGACGATACTAAACTGCTCAAGATAGTTAAGACCAAAGCAGACTGTGAAGAACTTCCAAAAGATCTCACAAAACTAAGTGATTGAGCAACAAAATGGCAAATGAAATTTAATGTGGATAAATGTAAAGTAATGCACATTGGAAAAAATAACCCCAACTATACATACAATATGATGGGGGCTAATTTAGCTACAACAAATCAGGAAAGAGATCCTGGAGTCATCATGGATAGTTCTCTGAAGATGTCCACGCAGTGTGCAGCAGCAGTCAAAAAAGCAAACAATGTTAGGAATCATTCAAAATGGGATAGAGAATAAGTCAGAGAATATCTTATTGCCCTTGTATAAATCCATGGTATGCCCATATCTTGAATACTGCGTACAGATGTGGTCTCCTCATTTCAAAAAAAGATATACTGGTGCTAGAAAAGGTTCAGAGAAGAGCAACTAAAATGATTAGGAGTTTGGAACGGGTCCCATATGAGGAGAGATTAAAGAGGCTAGGACTTTTCATCTTGAAAAAGAGGAGACTAAGGGGGGATATGATAGAGGTATATAAAATCATGAGTGGTGTGGAGAAAGTGAATAAGGAAAAGTTATTTACCTGTTGCCATAATACAAGAACTAGGGGTCACCAAATGAAATTAATAGGCAGCAGGTTTAAAACAAATACAAGGAAGTTCTTCTTCACACAGCGTACAGTCAACTTGTGGAACTCCTTACCTGAGGAGGTTGTGAAGGCTAGGGCTATAACAGCATTTAAAAGAGAACTGGATAAATTCATGGAGGTTAAGTCCATTAATGGCTATTAGCCATGATGGGTAAGGAATGGTGTCCCTAGACTCTGTTTGTCAGAGGTTGGAGATGGATGGCAGGAGAGAGATCACTTGATCATTACCTGTTAGGTTCATTCCATCTGGGGCACCTGGCATTGGCCACTGTCAGCAGACAGGATACTGGGATGGATGGACCTTTGGTCTGACCGAGTATGGCCATTCTTATTTTCTTATGTTGTAGTTTTATGTAGGGGAATGCACTCGCCAAGAGGTGCTGCTATTAGTACCTGTGAGCTGTTGTCTAGGGAGGAAGGAATTTGCTTAGGGTTGAGTTCAGCTTCCTCCTTGCTACCAGGCAGTTGTCTCTAGTTTTCCTGTTCCTGATGAAACAAAGTAAGAGTTCATTGTTGCCGCTGACTGTGGGTGATTACGAGTTTCTCAACACAGGAATACAATACCTAATTTTTCTGGCGATGAGGATGGGATCCTGTTGAAGATTAAAAAGAAGTAGCAGGAATCTGGAACCACCCCAGTAGAAAAACATGATCTCAAGAACAACCAGAAAGGATTTGAGTTTGAAGACACCATCTTGGAATCTGAACCAGTGTTGTTCTCCAGTAACTTGAAATGGCCACGCTGGGACATACTGAGAACTTTGATGTAAGTCAACTTGAATCATGGGATTCTTATGCAGAAAGATTTTCTTCTTATCTTGAATCCAATAAAACTGATGACTGAACAATAACAGGCAATTGTCTTGGCAGTCTGTGGAGCCAAGAGATTTGATGTTATAGAATCATTAGTTGTGCCTGCTTTGCACAAGACCAATATATACGATGAAATTGTAGCTTTGCTTAAGGCACATTTCTCACCTATGCCAGCTGTCATTGTTCGGAGACTTCAGGTTCATAAACAACATCAATGAGCTGATGAGGGCATTGCCACCTATATTCCCAAGCTATGTTGAATCACCAAACATAGTAACTTTTGTAATATTCTTGATATGCTGTGAGATCGCCTTGTCTGTGAAGTTCAGAACAAAGTGCTTCAACGCCATCTCCTTGCTGAGCCAAATTTGACATTCACTATCATTCAGGAAAAGGCCTGGGCCACCGAAGCAGCATCACTGAACACTAAGGAAATTTGTGTGGAAAGGAAATTCTGTAATTGACAAAAGAGAGGTCACGTTGAGTGACTCTGCTGATCGAAGGTCAACAGCATGAAGCAAAAGGACCATGAGAAGCATTCTCTTCCTCAAGCATCAAACAAATTGACCCTTCCTTCAACAATGGTGTAAAGAAGCGTTACCACATTCAGAATGTCCGCAAGAAGGAATCTTGAGATTCTGAAATGTTCACAACAATGCTCACCAATGGCCATGAATGAGAAATAGAAGTTGACTCTGGTTCTTGAGTGCCAATCATCAATGAAGACACATTCTGTCTTCCCCCCCGCCCCCCACATTGTCCTACCAAGTTGTCAGGTCTGGCACACAACCTTTAAGACTACAATGGACAAAATGTCAACCTCGGAAGCTGTGATGTGAATGTTTCTTATGGCTCTGTAGCAGATCGACTCACCAGTGCAGCGCCTCCTGCTGGTCGCCCCGGGAATTAGCTCTTTAGCCTCAGAGCACCCTCTGCTGGCCGGTGTCTCACCTGCCTCAGGCCCCCATGTCCCTCTTGGACCCCGGTGCCCCTTTACCTCAGGGTTCTGCCCCAGCAGTACCCTCACACTCTGGGTCTCTCCTCCTAGGGGAACCCCCAACCCTCTAAACCCACCTTGCCTCAGTGGCTACTGCCGGTCGTCATCTAGCCCCCGCTCACTGGGGCAGACTGCAGTCTGTAATGGCCACTCATCATTGGAAAGGGGGTTGGACCCTCTGCCTATCCCCAGGCTACACCTCTTCAGCCCCCATACCCCTTTAGGCCTTAACCAAGGGGAGTTGCCAGGCTGGCAAGTTATGGGCAATCCATGATGCCCTGACCCAAAATCCAAACATGAACTTCAAGTGTTTCTTGGGTTGGTCAACTTCTGCCACAGTTTTCTTCCAAAAAGGGGAACAGTCAGTGAACTTCTTCATCTTCTTGACAAAGGAGTTCCATGAAAATGGACTTGCCAGCATGCAGAAGCTTTTGAGAACATCAAGGAGTTACTAATGCCTGACTCTGTCCTCATCTGCTTCAATGAACAGAGGCCATTGATCATTACCTGTGATGCATCACCTTATGGTGTCGGACTTGTTCTCAGCCATCCCTTGTCAGATGGAACTGAGGTACCTAGTGCCTATTATTCAAGAACCTTAACATCCACAGAGATAAACTATACACAGATTGATAAAGAAGCACTTGCTATCATTGCTGCAGTCAAGAAATTCCACTATTGCATCTATGGTTGTGCATTTGAGATTCGAACTGACCACAAACCACTTCTAGGAATTCTCTCCAATAACAAGCCGACACCTCTGGTCATGTCACCATGAATGCACCAATGGATTGTCCTGCTAAGTGCTTATGACTACACACATGTCTACACACCCCAGGAAGGTTCATCCCCAATGCACTGCACTGAGCCAAATGCTGCTACAGATGCTGGCTTGTGCCATTACTCCTTCAAATGAAGTTTTGATGTTGTAATTCTTCCCTGATCCTCCTCTTAAGGTGGACCAGGTCACAAAAATGACTGCCAAGGATCTGATACTGGTATATGTTCTCATCTGGGAGAGGATGTGTGTGGAGAGGATGGCCATGTGGGAAACTGCCTATGGAGTTCACACAATTTTTAAACTGTCAAGATGAGCTCTAGGATGCCTCTAATAGGAACATTGCATCACTATAGTTTTATGTAGGGAAATGTACTCACCGGGGGTGCTGTTGTTAGTACCCGTGCGTTGTCTAGAGAGGAAGGGATTTGCTCAGGGTTCAGTTCTGCTTCCTCCTTGCTACCAGTTTCACTGTAGTTTTTGCTGTTCCTGTAAAAACAAAATGGAAGAGTTCCTTGTTGCCACTGACCATGAGTGATTACATGAGTTCCTCACCACACAAATACAATGCAGGTAGTGAATGGAGACGAATAAGACAGGTGAGAGTCTGGCTCTTATTCTTTAATGTACGTCTGCTCCAACCCTTTATGGGACCAGAAACAGAAATACCAAACTACTGCAACAAAGGCAGTTCTCCTAGGGCTGCGTTGGTTCCATGCAGGGGCAGAAGGGTATGCAACCCCCTTACCCCCCTTGCATGGGTGCTTTAGGTACTGCTTGTCCCTGTCCTTGTGCCCCCTAGGATGTGCAAGTTAGCCAAAAGGGGGCAAGAAAGAGGCAGGGCCATCGTCCCACCCCGACACCCTCTCCTCACCAGCCTGCAGTGTATGGCCAGGGTGTTACAGGGTGCATTATATGGCAGGTTTATGGCTGGCACTGAATGCCCACTCTGCCGCAAGAAAGTCCCAGCAAATTTATCTGGTCTCCATTACTCTAGTATCTTAGCACCTCACAATCTTAAATGCATTTGCCCTCGAAACATCCCTGTAGGTAGGGAAGTGCAGTTATCCCTATTTCACAGGTGGAGAACTGAGGCCAGACTTTTAAAGGTAGTGAGGGGTTCCCCTGCCTACTTTGAAAATGTTAGTGGCCCCTAAACTGTGGACTGTGCCAGCTAAAGAGGCAGATAAGCACCTATGTACCTTTAAGGATCTGGGCCTCAGTGACTTGCCCATGGAGTTGGGGGCAGAACTCAAACTCGGGTCTCTGGGGCGAGTAGCTTAACTGCTGTGCTGTGCTTCCACTCTAACTTGGGCAGCACAAAGAGCATTCTAAAGACTGTGCACCCCGCGTGCGAGAGGAGAGACAGACAGACCGACCCTTTCTACTCCATTGTCCCAAATACAAGGGCGTGCAGGGAAAAATATTTCCTTACACGATCAGGAACCATAAATATGTTCTCACTGGAAAATCACCAGGCAAACCTGGGCCTGGGCGAAAGGAGGATGGCAGAGACAGCATTGTGTTCTGTGGTAATCTGCCACTGGATCAGGTATGGACAATGACGAATCAACATCGGGGATCAGATCCCAAATGCCATGCGTGGCCTCTGCTGGGTAGCAGAGGTTGCACCTGGGCAGCTCAAGGGTCTGTTTTTTTTGTTGCCCTTTGACAATGCGTGTAGAGCTTATCATGCCAATAACATCTGATTGCCTTGGCCCGCACTGGAATGGTGCAGTGCTGAGACTGTCTCACCTAAACTCCTTCTGGTGCCTGTACGCCACCCAGTGAATGCCATTTCCACCACCTCTGGCTAGACATAGGAAGAGGGACGTGAACAATCATCCCTCTGAGAACTCCAGACGGATTTTGCAGACCCAAGAAGCTTGGATCCCTCAGCTCCGGCTCAGTTAAGCATCAGCCCTGGAAAGTCTGGGTGCTTTGTGAAAGCAATCCTCCCCATCTGATTTTCAGCAAGCAGTTGAGCATTTCTCTAGCGTCTGAACGAAGCTTATTCGGACCACGGCTATCCTTCTGAGCTGATGAAAAAGATGCCTGCTTACTGGCTAGAGCACAGGCCTGGGACTTCAGGAGACCTGGCTCTGCCATTGTCCTGCTGGGTAATCTTGGGCAAGTCACGTCACTGATCTGTGCCTCAGTTTCTCCATCTGGAACATGGGGATAATGATACTAACTTCCTTTGTAGAGCACTTTAAGATCCACTGACGAAAAGTGCTCTATGGGAGCTAGGTGGTGTTATACTCATCTGCTCTTTCAAAATCCGTTATCAGAGCTAACTATTGGTTTGCTTTGATCATAAGATTCAGCTTTCTTGGAAGCTGTCGACTGACATATCTTCTGTAGATGACTTATTTCTCTCAAGGATTATTGTTCAACTATAGAAAAAGCAAATCTTCCAAAATGTATCGCATTGTTTCTGAGCTTGGCACACTTGAACAAACCAAAAGAAAATAGCTGTGTAAGTGTGTGCATGGGGGGAGGAGACAGAGTCAGATACCTCTGTGGTGTAAACTTGAGTAGTTATAGCAGAACCAGGAGATTTACACCAGCTGAGAATTTGGCCCATCGCAGTGATTCTCATGAGAGAAGACAAAAGGAAAAGTTTACATTGTGGGTGGTGTGGCAGCCCACAAACTGTTAATATAATAATCAGGCAGAGTGCAGGTGGGAAATATCTCTTTAATAACTGTGTGACCGCTCTCCTGACCTAAAATAATGCAGAGTCCGAGGGGGAGGTATTTGCGCCTGCTAGTCAGTTTTGTGATGTATCTGTTGGGTGAAGGGGGAAAAAGGAATTAGAAAACACATGAGATGGAATGCCCAGTCATTTTCTTGTTTAGCTACCAACAAAAGCCATATTTATTACAAGAAAATTGAAATCCTATTGATTTTATCTTTTGATCCAATACATTTCAAGCTTGACATTTAAACATGAAACTCTGTACTCCAAAGTTTAATCATTTACTCCCAGAAAAATACACCTGAGAGCAGTGAAGTAGTGGGTAAGAATTCCCCTGCCCCATCTCCGTCCTGTCACCCACTGTACGATGGCAGCAGACCTGCCTGTAGCGCTGCTCAGTGCCTGCTCTGGACATCTGGGCAGCACTGGGGCAAGTGATGGGTCTCGTTTAATTCAGAGGCATTTAGTTTGAGCTGTATTGGGGAGCAGAACAGAGCCAGCAAGTGAGCTGTGCTCTGTGTCTTAATACCCCAGAGGGAACCCAGGGTTCTGAGACTTTCAGTGGTGCCTCCTCCGTCTCCAGGGCATAATCTGGCATCACCTTCAGGAGGGGGCCCTCTCATTAAGGGCCCGGTTGCAGCCACACAAGAGAGTGAGAGTGATGCTAACCTCATCTGTTCAAAAACCGTGTCAGGCCCAAAACCAGCATGAGAGTGACTTAAAAACCCAGAACTATTTTACAAAACAATCCATGTCGCTATGACATAATGCGAACAAGTAGCGGTTAAGCCCAGCTATGTAATTTCAACTGTCTCAGGATAGACTCAGTGCTAGGGCACCTCCTCCTGGCTGTTCTAGGGATTGCCTGGTCTGATGACCCTTTCCATCTCTCGTTCGTGTGCCCTGCACCTCCCCTCTCTCTTTAACTCAGTTGCTCCCTCTTTGTGGCTTGGCCCTCATGACCGGTCACTGTGCATTTTCCCTCTCTTGGGGTATCAAAGTCCCACACAACAAACCATCCCTGGCAATCTTCAGATCACTGTCCTGACTGTGCAACTTGCCCAGTGGCTGGAAGGGGAACCTGGGCCTGCCCTCCCCTCTGGATTCCAGCACAGGGACCCTCTATCCAGCAACCATGCTCTGCTTACTCCCAGACCCTTCTGCTGTTTCCCTATACTCCTTCCTACATCCCTTCTCTTTCTCGGTGCTCTGGCCTGCCCATCGGGTCCAACTCAAGTGTTCAGCTCCCAGGGAGTAGCTGCAGCCTGCTTCTCCTGCAGCCCTTTTCTGCTGCCAACTTCCTGGCTTTATCCTAGCCCTGCCTATTCCTTCTGAGCTGGGCTCCATCATCAGTCAGGGGTAACTTACGCCTGAAGGGAATTAGGTTTGTTATCTGCTTAACTGGCCCCTTCTCATCCTCATTTAACCCTTTCCAGGTTTGTATGGGGTGAACACCCCATCATGCAGCCACAAACTGCTCTGCTCCAGCTGAGATGTACAAAACCCAACCTCCCCCCCCCACCAAAGCAATACATTTGCTATAAAAATCAATCCGCTAGACACACAAACAATTTCAGGTGCTTGAATTTTGGCCTGTTTAGTGGCTCATAGAATCATAGAATATCAGGGTTGGAAGGGACCTCCGGAGGTCATCTAGTCCAACCCCCTGCTCAAAGCAGGACCAATCCCCAACTAAAGCATCCCAGCCAGGGCTTTGTCAAGCCGGGCCTTAAAAACCTCTAAGGAAGGAGATTCCACCACCTCCCTAAGTAACCCATTCCAGTGCTTCACCACCCTCCTAGTGAAAAAGTTTTTCCTGATATCCAACCTAAACCTCCCCCACTGCAACTGGAGACCATTACTCCTTGTTCTGTCATCTGGTACCACTGAGAACAGTCTAGATCCATCCTCTTTGGAACCCCCTTTCAGGTAGTTGAAAGCAGCTATCAAATCCCCCCTCATTCTTCTCTTCTGCAGACTAAATAATCCCAGTCCTCTCATGGTTCAGGGATTGTGTTTTTATGCTATCCTAGGTACCTTACTGCGCCTCTTTACTTGCTAATGTATTTTTTCCCCTGCATCTCTTTTTATCATGCTAACAGGAAAGCAAAAGTGGTTTGCTCTAGGTATAAATCTAGTTCCTGCCCTTGCCAATATGCAGCAGGTAGAAAACTGGCATGAAAATGGGATTGTAATGGGTTGTGGTGTGTAATGATTCTGTTTGCTTATTATAAGTTCCTCCTTCTGGTGCACATAGCTAATCTACCCTCTGGTATTTTTGATCTGTCATTTTATAGTGGCTCTGAAGAAGTAACCACACTTTAGGAAGGGCATTTGTATTTCACTGAACAAGCTAGGAGGACCCTAGAAGACTGAGGGGCATGTGTAATTAATGATGATTATTTATTTGTTTAGAGCACCAGGTTTACTCAGTGTATACAAGACACCGAAAAAGATACACTATAAATTCCTTGAATACAGGGTTAAGGGCCAGATTCTGGTACCCTTAGTCATTTGAGCAGCAGCGTACTCCACAAATTATCCCTACCGACTTCAGTTTGTGGAGTGTGGAAGTGCTTGTGAAGAGCTAATGTAAAGTGTTGCAGAGAGGAAGCCAGGTGCAACCATACATGCCATTCACCCTACAAAACCAAGGGATTGTGCTACATATTCTTGAATACCATCTACTGGCACTTTGGGCAAAATTGTCAAAAACGCTTCAGTGATTTACAAGCCTAACGTTAAAATTTCCAAAAGCATTTCAGGTGCCTAAGTCTCTTACACTCTTTTTGAAAATGTTACCCCTTCTCTATTAACTATGTACATACATACAAATCTAGAACACTCCTCGGCATGGTTAAGGACACCAGAGTCGGGCCCTAGACAACCAACACAGATGCACTGGGACAGCCAGGATATGGTTTTGCACTATTTAGGCAGATTCCATTTCAGGCCTCTAGTTTTGTGCTAAAGGTAAATTGTAGGACAGCATCAATTTAATATCTGTCCCTTCCCACCCAAAGGCCAATGTTTAATTTCCTGGAAGCAAAATTTCCTTTTGTTTTTAAATATTTAGTTGTAAAAAGCCAGCCTCTGATATGAGTTTAAGCTGGGATTTTCAAAGGAACCCAAGAGAGTTAGGTGCCTGACTCCAATTGAAAATCAAGGGAAATTGGGTGTCCAGTTCCCTTAGGCTTCTTTGAAAATCCCAGCATAGCCGTTGTTGTAAGGTGCCAGAATCACATCCCTGGAGACTGAAGCCTCTTTGTTCAGTGATCACATCACGCCTAAGGTGCTACCAACAGCTCTGCTTTATTCAATGCCCGGTGCCAACTGGCTGTGCAAAACAACAAGAACTTCCCATGACCCCGCCCCATTCACACTGGCTGGGAAGCTCTGCCTTAAAAGGCACAGTCACCGTACTACAGCTAATTCCTCCCTCAAGTTGCACATCCAGGGAAAAGCATACCCCTTCCACAAGCTATCCAGATCTTGGGCCCAGGCACATAGGAGTGAGCAAGGCTATGTGGCTGCTTACTGCCTCCCTGGAGCAGGTAGAAGGGAGAGGAGCGGAGAAGTCTTACACCACTACCACCCTAGGCCAGCGCTGGAGGGTAGGCATTTACGGCTGGTGTATCAGCAATGACGTCATTGTTGCTGTTATGCAGTGCAAATGGCTTCCCAAGTCCTGCTCTTAACATTAAAATCAATGGGCATTGGATGCCTAAACACCTTTGTGAATTGCACCTCTAAGTGACTTAGGTGCTTTTGAATATGGGACTTAGGTGCCTACGTTCTGTAGGCGCTTTGGGAAATTTGACTTGACATTAAAACCCAGCCATAACTCCCTCTGCCTGCTGAACAAGTGCCGTCTAATCATTGCAAGCCTTTGCGACGCTGCACTAGAGTGCTGGGTGTCCGTCTGCTGCGGAGTGCGTTGGTAAAGAACGACTTCCCCTTGGCGTAACTGCACTGATTTCAATGGAGTTATTCCTGATTTACATTGGGGGAAGGGAGACCAGGACTTAGGGAAAAATCCTTTTGCTAACTACTGGAAAGAGTCAGACCTTGTGGCTATGAAATGATCAGAAGTCTGCCATCCCAGCTATGAAATCCCTCTTCTTTATGAGTGGAAACCCCCAGGCATGAGGACTTTAACTAATAGAATCATAGAATATCAGGGTTGGAAGGGACCTCAGGAGGTCATCTAGTCCAACCTCCTGCTCAAAGCAGGACCAACACCCACTAACTCATCCAGTGATGCACTAGGGAAATGAGCTAACATCTACTGCATAGTGAATGCCCGAGTTACCTGCATTGCCATGAAATTCCTACCACCCAACTATGTTTATTGTTGTCTTGACCTCGAACTATATTTTTTAAAATCTACATCCCCCCACCCCTTCACATATATCTGGGTAGGGATTCTTTCTCTAAGAAAACATTATAAATATATATTATTTCTTTGAATTTTATTTTAAAAAATCAAAGGGCCAGATTTTTATCATTGCTCTGAACCCAGAATCGGAGCCGGATTTTCAAAAGAGAGAGGCTGCCAGTGAAGGAATGTACTACCCCTTTAAGAGACAGCCAGATCCCAACCAATACTGCCTCGGTGCAATGAGGGAGGATTCCTGCCCCACCCTGCGGCTGGTCTGTTTAAACAGGGAGAGGGATTAGAAGCTATTCAGGTGACGAGCTCTTTCTAGCTCTGGGAGACTAACCTGAGCAGGTACAGGGACTTTTTTTTTTGGACTGAGTTTGGGCCCTGTGAACTGTTATTGCCATGCTCCTGCCACAAGGCTGTGTCAGAGACAGGCTTATTTTGCTTAGCTTGTTTGGCTTCTCCTTGCGCGGGTCTGTGAAAGTGAATGTATTGCTGCCCAAGGAGGGAAGGTGAGGTGGGGCTCAGTGCAGTGCCACACCTGCCCACTAGGAGGCACGTGGCGATGGCTCCCAAGCTCCCCTACCGTACACACACAAATCCATTTGACTTGGGTCAGCAAGCACACAGGATCTGGACCCTAGGGCCCTGCTGTGGGAGTGGGTCAGGGTCTGAGTCGGGTCCAAATCCTGTCATTTTGCAGGGTGGATGCTGGTCATGTGGCAGACCCCAGCCAGAAGGTGTCACAGGGCAGAATAGCGGCATTAGTATGATTGTGAGACCCAGCTTGAGTAATTGTAAACCAGGGATCAGCAACCTTTGGCACGGGGCTGGCCAGGCCGGTTTGTTTACCTGCCGATCACAGCTCCCACTGGCTGCGGTTTGCCGCTCCAGGCCAATGGGGGCTGTGGGAAGCGGCGGCCAGTACGTCCCTCGTCCCGTGCCGCTTCCCGCAGCCCCCATTGGCCTGGGGCAGCGAACCGCGGCCAGCGGGAGCTGCGATTGGCCGAACCGGCCGACGCGGCAGGTAAACAAACTGGCCTGCCCCCAAAAGGGTGCTTACCCTGGCGAACCGCGTGCCAAAGGTTGCCGATCCCTGTTGTAAACCCAGGTTTACAATGCAGTGTGGATGCTTAAGCGTGTAGAAACAGAGTCCCAAGTCTGGGTCCCACAGACCGACGCTGTGAGTGCCGTGTAGACAGACATACCCAGTGTTATAGTCATTGCTCTGAGATTGTAACACATTTGCTTTAAGCCTGTACTCTCGTTGGCTCTTAAAGTGGAGCCCTCGCTCCACCCTCTCTCCATCCTTCCCCACTTACTGTTCAGAGGTGGGTACATGACCAGGTACATGATGCCCACTTACTTTTACTCTACCTGGACTATAGAGTGTTCTTACTCCCCATTAGGCTCCTGATTGCATGATCTTAGCCTGACTGTGGTTTAATTTGGACAGCTTCCAGTTAGGTAAGAGTCCTTTATGCAGCTCATATTTCCTCTCCTTCTCCTCTCATAACAGGCTTAGGAAATCAGATGATTTCTTCGTTGCTCCCTGAAGTGAAGAACAGGGAAGATAATTTGCATTCAGGTGCTGTTGTTAGCATAATTAGAGGGCCAAAAGGCTGACAATGATAGCTGCAAAGCCAGGTCCTAGGTCATAAATGTAATGGAGAAATAAATTAGGCCAGCATAACGCATTCAGATCCAGAACTCAGACACAGCTGGTATTGCAGGGGGAGGCTTTCTCCTGCTAGTTTATCATTCACACTTCAGTGATCTTTATGGAAATGCCCAATAAGTTGGGCAGAGTACAAATAGGCCCACTGAGGTAGTGTTAATACCCATTCTTATCAAATAGAATCACCATGGAACTAATCTTCTGCAAATTATTTCAGGGAGTTGACATTTTATGCGCACATTAAGGCTTCCTGGAAAAGATCCATCGGTCTGGAAAGAAGCACAGCTGATTTCAATCAGGTTTTGGCTTGGCATTTATTAAGCTAAATCCTTGGACCTCTCTTAGTACCAAATGGACCTTTCCCTCTTCAAATAGAGCCAGGTGGAGGGCGGGGGGTGGGGGGGAGAGGAGAAGAGAGGGCAAAAAAGGAGAAATGTTGTGCTGAGGGAAGTAAAAGACAATACACACCAGGCAGTGGTGCATCCAGCTGTTCTGTCTAGTATGCCTTTGGTTTGCCCACAAACTCTGTGTGAAGTGGCAATACAGCAAATATGGTGCGGCAAGACCATTCTGTGAATAGGAAACTCTCAGGATGCAAATGTCTGGGCACTTGTAATATGCTGGAGACCTGCCTACTGTGAACGTGGGATGGTCTCGGTTCTCAGACCAACTGCACTTACATTGAAGCTACAGAGTGTCCAGCAGGTTTGTAAGACTTCTAGCCTCCGTTTGCCAGAAGCTAGCACTGGACAGGGGATGGATCACTTGATAATTGCCCTGTTCTGTTCATTTCCCTCTGAAGCACCTGGCATTGGCCATTGTCGGAAGACAGGATACTGGGCTAGCCCAGTATGGCCATTCTTATGTCTTATGTTTGGTGAGGAGGAAAAGTTATTTTTTCCCTAGTGTGTGACATCAGAGAAATAAGGGGCCAGGTCTGCCGCTAATGTAAATCAAGTCAATGGAGCGAGGCTGGCTTACAGAAGCTGAGGATCTGGTCCACAGTTTGTATTTCCTTTCCACTCAAGATAAATGGGCCCGATAGAGTTCTGTTGACACCAGTAGCAAAACTGCCATTGATTTCAGGCTAACAATGAGTGAGCTTTTTCATTAGTGGGAAGGGTATATAAATTGTGTGGATGGTAATTTATTTATTAAATTGTGTGTATTTGGCGGGGGATCTCTAGGCAGTAACATGCCCTGAACTTCACCATGACTGGTTTTTATCTCTGCTATTGCAATCCTGTTGCCCAGCAAGGAGCGGTTCAGAACGCTCCTGAACGCCAACTAAGTCCCAAACCAAAAACCCAACGTGCTGGGCTTTCTCCTCATTGCTCATGAACATAACAGTTAGCAGGTTTTCTGTTGCACCCTGCATCGGGATAATAAGATTTCCATATCCTTTTCCAAAAGGGATCTGCTTTTGGGGGTTCCATTCTGTTGTCTCCCTGAATAGGCCAGATTGATTAAAGGGATGGAGTCAGAAAAGAAGTGTCCTGACACGTTCCGTTAATTATGACACAAGCGGAAGACAGGAAATGTGTCTTTGATGATGGCGAGAAAAAAGGATTCACTGTATAATCAGCCGTTTGAATGTTTTAATCGCTGGAGATCTGTCTCTGCATGAAGAAAATGAGCAATGCCAGACATCTCCAAAAAACACCCAGGTCTTTAGAACACATTCCCATTGAGCCACAGCTTGTGTGTGGGAGTGTCACTGAGTGATATCATGATTTTCAAATGAACTATAAGGAAATCTATTGAAACAATATTGAATCATACACATTTTTATTCACCAGCTGTCCCAACCCCTGGCTACCTTATCTCCAGAGTCCCACAACCATGTGTTTGCTAAAAGATTAACGGCTCTTTGGGACTAATAGATGTTTTATCTCTGTTTGGCAAAAGCTTTGTTAAACAGCCAAATATATGAATCTTAGGAAGTTCAATCATTCATTTCTGGTTTGCCCACTTCATTTCTAGCTGAATCATTGCACTCTGTCTGGTACCTATTTCATGTGGGATATGTACTGTCAGTTAGTCTGGGACTGGTGCATGGTGCTGGGCAAAAGAAATGTGTGTACACCTGTACTTCTTACGTATCTCAGAGTTACAGGCTTGTTCTTTACAAGGCCAGATTTCCACTGCAGCTCAGCAATCACCAGCCCTGATTTCAGCACTTACTTAAAGAAGTATCTGGATTTTCAGGAAACCTCAGTGCTTGTTTAAACATCTAAATGATACAGCCAGATTTTTCACAAAGAGTTCAGCACCCAGCAGCTCCCATTGTTCTTAAAGGGAGGTGACAGAAATTTGGCCTTAGGTGTGTATTTAATAATGCTAATAATCCATGTTCTGGTAGGGCCTAGAGGCCTCCATTGAGATGAGAGTCCATGGTGCTATGTATTGTACAAAGACGTAGTAAGAGACCGTTCCTGTTGCAGAAGCACACCATCTAAACAGACAAAATGTGGTAGGAAGGAAGTGTTACTAGGAAGATGAGGCACAGGGAGACTGTAGGTTGGCCAAAGTCACATAAGGAGTCTGGCAGGACCAGGAATTGAACCCAGGCCTTCTGAATTCCAATCCCGTGGCTTGATCGCATTCTCTTCACACAAGCCATCACTACAATAGGCAAGATAAATATAGCCCTTCCTCTCTCCAGCCCAGCAGATCAACCTGTTTTACCCTTCATCCTTGTTGTGTGACCAAGAGTCTTCCCATCATCCATTGTGTGTGTATTACGTTGTAGTCATCAGTGGGCAAAATGCAGAGCATTCATTTATACGCACACACGCAGGACAGCTTCCATACTCGGTGTCTCAAAGCACGTTACAAGGAGATGAGTTAAATACTGGAAATGTGGCAGATCATCCACTAGCACTTCGCAACAGTTCCTACATTCCCATGGACTATGGAAGTCTTCTCACTGAGAGAAGATGTTGATGGTCACACTTAGGGTATAGCTATACTTGGAGATGGGGGTGTGATTCCCAGCATGCGCAGACATACTCGGGTCATCGGTCTTTTACCTTGCACATGGACGGTCACCAGAGGGAGGCAGAAGGGATCTGGGTTTAACATCTCATCTGAAGGTTATTTCTGCCGAACTCATTAGTGACACAAATGTTTAGGTCAAGATTTTAAAAAATGACTAGAGGATACCTCGGTTTTGTGGATCACTCTGTTTTTGGTCTTGATTTTCAGAATGTCCTTGCACAGGACTTTCTATAAATCAGCCCCCTTCCAGGGGTTTGAAGTTGTACATCCCAGAAATCGAGGAGCCAAACTTCATGAGTCACTTATGAAAATCTCAACTTTAAGATTCTGAAAATACACTACTGGGCCAAATCCTCAGTTGATGCAGATCAGTCTCTCTCCACTCAAAACAGAAGCTATGCGGCGTGAGGCCAGATCCTCAGCTGGTGTATGGTCTCTATAGGACAAATCTCTCTTTGTGAAGGTGTAATATACCTGGAGCAATTAGGCAATGGTATTCAATAACCCTAATAGGGACAAAATGAATAGGCTGCTCTTTGTGCATTAATTACTACACAGCCTGCTAGCCCCAGGAAAACGATTGAATGCAAAAGCTGTGATGAATATATTCTGAATGGGTTTCACTTGACAGGGTATTTGCTTCATGAATGACAATCTTTTGGCTGGGAATATCAAAAGCCCATACAAAAGCCACTCTTCAGCGTCAAGCAATCTGTGGAAGGCAACTTGAAGGGTGGCTCTGTCCCTACTCACACTTTTAACATGAAATAAGCAGAGTCGAGTTTTCAAATGCACTGCAGTCTGGGCCTCACTTGGCTCCCACTGAAGCCAATGGGAGTTTTGCTGTTCAGTTCAATGGGAGCCAAGTTAGACCAGCACTCAGTGCTTTTGAAAACCTGCCTTTAGGCCCCGGGTGGAAGGATGCAAGGAACTCTCTCCTGTGCCGGGGCCAGACACAATAGCAATGTTGTGAGTGCCCCTGGGGAGCATGGCCTCCAGGTGAGGATGCGGAGTGGGTGGGACCTTGTAATGTGCACCAGTGGATGGAGCTAGCCAGGCATGCCTGGGGGAACAGTCTGCATCATCTAAAGGGATCATCTCAGCCCCTGCTGGGTCAGTGGGAGCTGTTGGGTGCCCAGCACTTTGGAAAATCAGGCCACTTATTTGGGTGCTGCAGGCTGTGATTTCCAAAGGGACCAAGGGAGTTAGGCACCCAGCTGCCTTTGGCTTTCGTGGGCTTAGCAGTCCAGCTCTGGGAGCCCCTCTCTGAAAATGCTGGCCTTGGCCTACGAAGAATTAGGCTGGGGTGGACAAAGGACATTATTGGAGTTAGAGGCACAGATTCCATTGAAATGCCTTTAGGCTCCTTTGAAAATCCCAGCTCGGGTGTCCTGGTGGCCATGGAGAGATTGGGCTCTCTGTAGTGTTGAATAGTGGCACTAATTTTAGGATTCCATAGAAAAAATCCTACTGCCTTTTGAATAAGCAGTGTTGGTATTGTGAACTCTTGTGATTTTTTTTTTTATCATGTCTTGTATTATCTGGTGTCTTTTGTGACAGACCCAGACCAGTGGGGTACAGGAGTCTGGTAGAGGGCAAATATACTGGTCACTGGATGAGTAGTTTTCTGTTCCCTGAGTGACCAGAGAAGGGGCTGTACTAGAGTAATCAGGAACCTGCTAGAACCAGTTAAGGCAGGCAGGCTAATTAGGACACCTGGAGCCAATTAAGAAGAAGCTGCTAGAATCAATTAAGGCAGGCTAATCAGGGCACCTGGGTTTTAAAAGGAGCTCACTTCAGTTTGTAGTGCGAGAGTGTGAGGAGCTGGGAGCAAGAGGCGCAAGGAGCTGAGAGTGAGAGGGTGTGCTGCTGGAGGACTGAGGAGCACAAGCGTTATCAGACACCAGGAGGAAGGTCCTGTGGTGAGAATAAGGAAGGTGTTTGGAGGAGGCCATGGGGAAGTAGCCCAGGGAGTTGTAGCTGTCATGCAGCTGTTACAAGAGGCACTATAGACAGCTGTAGTCCACAGGGCCCTGGGCTGGAACCAGAGTAGAGGGCGGGCCCGGGTTCCCCCCAAACCTCCCAATTGACCTGGACTGTGGGTTCTTCCAGAGGGGAAGGTCTCTGGGCTGTTCCCCAACCCACATGGTGAATCTCTGAGGCAAGAAAATCTGCCAATAAGTGCAGGACCCACCAAGATAGAGGAGGAACTTTGTCACACTTTCTTAAAGCCCCAGCTCCTGGAGTCAGGTGAATTATTAATTTCCTCAAGGCATTTGCCAAGATGGTCGTTGTTGTTGCTGCTGCAGAGTTGTTAATGCTGCTAGCGCTGCTGTTCTTGGAGCTCCGGCGTTAGCCGCACTAGCAGAGAATGCAGCACGTTGATTCAGCAGGTCTCGATGTTGTTCATAAACAGAGACCACAGGCTTGGTTCAATGGCAAAGGCGCTTGCCCAGGTTTATTGTCGAAAAAGCATGGTCCTATTCCCCCATAGGAGCTACAGATACCCTAACACATGTATGCCTGTGACAAGGTACCAGCTCAATCAACATAACACGGTGGTGTCCCCTAGGCCAGTACAAAGATGCCCATCCTATGACTTCTCCTTTTATACATTGATACAAACAAGTGATGTGTTAGTTACCACCCTTATACCTTGTACCTGCTAGTTCGAACAAAACATCTTTACCCATTATCTTGTCATCCTCTCTTTATGTTATGAGGGGTCGGTGTGTTCCTGTACCATCTCTTGGGAATTTGTTTACATAGTTACTGCAGAATTCTGGGTGTTCTTGTGCCATTCTCTCCAGTCAGGAATGTGCTTACTTGATTAGCTAATACCTAGTGTGTCGCTGTTCTGCCAAGGCCAGGCCTATTTTGGTTCAGCCTCTCAGCTATGCCTGGGGCTCTAACAAGGCCTACATTCATTACTATAGTATCTGTGTACTTCGCAAGCGTTAATGACATTATTTTTACAACACCCCTGTGCCAGGGGGCAGTGTTGTTATCACTGTACACCTGAAGAACTGAGGCACAGAAACGTTAAAGACAAAAGAATCCAGTCACTTTGGGTACCCAATCTGAAATGCCTATGATCTAATTTTTCAGAGTGTTTGGCATTATAACGCGCTTTATTGTTCATCTCCACAAGTCTCTACTAGCCATGTGTGAACTGTGATTTGTCAATGGTTTAGAACTTGGCCAAATTTGAGAACAAAAGGCACATCCTGAGTACGAGGGTGACACCCTGCCAAATTTCAAACCCTTGCTCCAAACTATGGAGGCACTATATATCTGTTGTAATGTGTATACACACTGTGTGTGTGTAGGAGCGGCGCCGGATTTTTGCCACCCTAGGCGGCAGTGCTCCTCCTCTGAGCATTCGGCGGCGGGGGTCCTTCCACTCCGCGTCTTCGGGGCACTTCGGTGGCGGGTCCCGGAGCAAGTGAAGGACCCGCTGCTGAATTTCCGCCGAAGACCCGGAACGGAAGGACCCCCCCGCCGCCGAATTTCCACCAAGGATGGCAAAATGCCACCCCCCAAATCCTGCCGCCCTAGGCGACCGCCTAGGGTCACCTAGTGGAAGCGCCGGCCGTGTGTGTGTGTGTGTGTGTGTGTGTGTGTGTAAATTATAAGTGGAGCTGGTAGTGATGCCTATCGCCCTATGCTTTTGATCTCACAACCTTGTTTTCTGTTGCTTATAATTGGCCAAACTTTAACTATTCAGGCTGAACTTTTCCACGACTTTGCCATGTGTCTGTCACGGACTCCTAAAGCATACAAACAAAGGGGCCAAATTAAGGTTGCACGGGCAACATTCATTCTAAAATTTCATAACATTTGATTGACTTTGCTATCTATCTATCTATCTATCTATCTATCTATCTATCTATCTATCTATCTATCCTCCAATATGCAGAAATTCAAATGTGTTAGACCATATTGACCCCCAGTGTGTGTCATCAGCAGGGTTGAAACCTATAGGTCACCTGCACAGACCTCTACCACTTGAGCTAATAGAGTAACTTGTAGCAGTAGTAGGCTGTTATCCTTTATGTGGACCAGCCACTGAGGTGGTGGTGGGGGAATGAGACACACTGTCAGGAGTAAGGCCTGTTCAGTGCTTCCGAAGCCCTATCAAGCCACCTAGGCTGCCTGACAAACCTCCCTATCTGACTGGCTGAGGAAGCCAGCAGGCTGCTTCTTAAACCTAACAGTTGCTCATTGGCTGCTCAACGCCCACGCCCATGAACTCTTTCTCCCTGTGCTCGTCTCTCCCAGTTCTGGTCATGCTCTGCTCCTCCACAGCTCCAGCCCAAATCCTGCCCAGCACCCAGCCTTGTTCCCATCCCGCCCCAGCCTTGCTCCTGCCTTCCCTGACTCCTGGTAATCTGGTTCTGACCTTTGGCTCTGATTCTGACTCTGCCTCAGCCCCTGGCTCTGGAATTTGGACTCTGACTTTTAGGCCTGGCTCCCTCTCCAACCTCTAGGCCCGGCTCCTGCTCCAGCCACTTGGCCTGACCACCTACATCCCAGTTCTCTAACACACACTTGGTCAGTGGCCTTTTAGCTATTTGTTGCCAGCAGAACAATGTAGATGCCCAAGACACCAAGATTCAATTCCAGGTTCTGGAAGGAAGTGTAGTGTTTCTAGACCTTTCAGTCCCGTGCCCTCAACCTGTCCCTTCCCCACTCTGCTCCTATCCACCCCATCCTGGCTCCTGTCCTTCTCCATCCTCCATCGTGCTCACTAAATGAGGCAGGAGTCCAGAGTCAAAAATAGTACTCAATTACGTAATTAATGACTGTATCACAATGTGCACTCACAAACTGGCCCTATTAAGGTTGCACACGTAACCTTCATTCTGACATATTCTAACTTTTGAGTGCTTGACTTTGTAAGTTTATGGTTCTTGTACTGTAGGTTTTTTTTGGCTATAATGCTTGATCGATTCTGGAAGTTAGGTGTGGAGTGGAACAGAATGTGTTCTTACAAAGCAGAAAGCAGCAAAGAGATGGGACAGCATGCAGGACACGTGACTAACACAACGAGTGAATGTGTTTATTAGGATATTCTTCCAATTCTCCACGTCAAGAGAGAACACTGAATGGGGGATGTGATGTGCTCATTATACCGGTGGTATGAAGATGCTGAACGATGCATATAATTAAAAAAGGCTACACTCGCTGTACAGAATCCAGCTCTAACACGGACCCCTATTGGCACAAACTACTGATTTCTACCCTATCCTAAATGCTTTTTCCCATCGCTGTAAGAACAAGTTCCGTAATGTGCTGTAAATACTCATTTGGAACCCACAGTGACAGGTGAAATAAAACAAAATGCATAGAGTCGGCAGGAAACATTGGAAAATTAGAGACTTCTCTGGGGACTGTGACAGTTTCCCTGGGCGCAAAGCAATGACTATCATGTGAAAAGGTGTAATCATCTGGGTGTCTGAATCACTTGTCATTTCCCCCCGATGTTCCCTATTAGCAGAACTTTCAGTCCTCCCTTGACAAAGCCCACAGTGGGATAATGCAGTCAAGTCTCGATCACTTTGTTTCGCTCTCAAGTTTAAAAAACGACAAAGAGTGTGGCACTTTGTAGGAAACATCTGCATTAAAGGAGCTTGAATCTCTTCACATTCAGACTTCAAAAAGAAATCCCTCTAACTCTGGTCTGTTAAGAAACGAGTTCACGTGTGTGTGTGTGTGTGTGTGTGTGTGTGTGTGTGTGTGTGTGTGTGTGTGTGTGTGTGTAAGTAACCCGTAGGTAAACAGGGAATCAGTCCAGTGTCTGGATCTTCTTGGTACTTAACCAAAGGGGCATTTTGTGTAATCTATGTAACTATTTACTAATTGTTTCGACAGCCCGGGTTAGCAAAGAGGAAATATATGGAGGAAGATTAAATAACTAGACTGAGGCTCTAGAAGGATTTGGTGTCAGAGCCAGGGTGAAAATGCAGGAGTCCCTCAGTCGTGTGCTTTGTCTACTGCATCATTTTGATTCTCAGCACTTAAACTGTAAGGATGGGGATTTCAAAAGTGACTAAGGGAGTTAGGTGCCCAGCTCCCATTGAAACAGTGAGAAGTGGGTGTCTAACTCCATTGGGTGTTCTAGAAAATCCCCTTTCCATCTTATTGCGTGAAGGCAACCAACTGGGGGGAGAGCATGCAGTTGGGCTAGCTTGAGGCTGAGTGACACGGCCCCTACAACTGTGACTTAATCTAGGGATCGCTCACAAATCTCTGTGATGCATGGGATTCATAGGTTCATGTGTCCTATAGGATGACCAGGAATAACTCATAGGGTGAGTGAGCACTCTCTGCAGCCCCTATATGCCAGGTAAAAGGGCCAGCGCAGTGCAGGGGGACCCCCAAACCCTTGCATCTGGCCAGGGGAAGAGTTCCTGCTAGGTACAGTGGAAGACAACTGTCAGGCAGCCCTCAGAGGACCCCTGGGGTCGGGGGGGTGCTGGAGGTGGGGCTACGTGGTGGGAGGAGTTTGTTGGCGGTGGGTGCTGCAGAGATCCCAGGCAGCTGTGTGGCCTACCAGACAGCCTGGGGAGGCTGCCCTAAATTAGACAAGCCCCCAGGGCTGTCCTGGTTATGCAGGGGGCCTCTCCACCCCCAGAGTGCACGAAGATGCTGGTGAATTAGGGGAGTAGCACAGAATGTCACGTATGATCTTTTGGAAAACACTGGCAAACTTTGAGCAGTGGTTTCCTTTTTTAAGGCTAATTGCCCCAAAAGAAGGGCTAGTAATTTGCTTTAAGAAAAGGGAAGAACTCGGATGACCCTTTACATGTATAGCGCTCTCAAGTCAGGGAGTATTGCAGGGCCTGAAAGGATGGCTGTGTCTGTCACTGTTCGGCTCGTTGCCAATGGATTCCAGTCCTGGGGAAGGAGGTAGCAGGAGGATATTTATTGTGTTCCTCATGCTTAGCACATAACCACGACAAATATATTCCCCGTAGTGATTTGTGAAACCCTGGATTGAAGCTGGGACTTTCAGAGGAGACAAAGAGAGTTGGGTGTCCAATGATTTTCAAGGGGATTTGGCTGCCTCACCGCTCTCCCCCCGTTAGGTGTCTTTGAAATTCTCAGCCACTATGTACAATGGGCCCATGTATGAAGAGCCGTGCTCTGATACGGGCTCTGCTCCTGGGGCAGTGTGACTACATGCTACCCCCTTATCCAGGCTGCATTGCACAGGGCCAGTTGAGCTCCAAGGGTGAGATTCCCAAAGGTATTTAGATGCCCAACTCCTACTGATTTTGGTGGGAGTTAGGTGCTTAAATACCTTTGTGAATCTTCCCCTAATGGACTAGCCTGAGTAAATTTCTAGCGAATTAAGAATCGGATCAAAAGGAAAGAAAGAAGGGGAATATAAAAGTTAAAAATCCAATTGTAAAAAAAAATCCCCCAATATATTTTCCTAGCTACATCTCCATCACTGGAGGACAACTTTTGTAAGCCCTGAAAATAGTTCCATGAGGGTTTCTGAGAGCCGAGGAAGTCTTTCCCCAGATGTGAAAGGTCACATTCTCAGGTGGGGCACACCAGCATAGCGTCGTTGAAGTCAATTGGCCAGTTCCTCGGCTGGTGTAAATTGCACCGGGATCCAGGGAACCCAGGAGTCCAGACCCTCAGGTGCTGTCAAATGAGCAGGTTCTACTCCTGGACCCCACGTAGGTGGCATTATTGCTGAGTCTTCGTAGACTTGCCTGGGACGAAATGACCAATTTGTCAAACTCTCCTCTGGCTGAAATCTAGTCATCCATCAAAAATGGCCTCCTGCTGGGGTCTAGTCTCCACAGGCTTGGACGCAATTGTTTTGCCAGTGTACTCTCCCGTCGCTGTAACATTACTTTCCCATCCAAGCGAACGAGGAGTTGGTGTTCTAAAGGAAATAGGGAAAGTATTTGCTCAGTCGCTATGTTTTGAGCCGAACAGCCACAGGTTTATTTTTATGCTGCATAAACATGCCACTGATTAGTTTTCTGGTTTATGTTAGCCTCAGAACTGGGAGCTGAATTGCAAGTGGCTTTGTGGCTAACCTGGACCCTTGTGGATTGGGAGATCATGGCCGATTTGATTTTAGTCCCATTTAAAGCTGACCCTTGGTGGAGATCTAACTCTAAAATGCCTATTCTGTGGTTGGTCTGATGCCTGGGGAGCAAGACTGAATGAGGCTGGCTGGCGCGGATGATGGGGATGGAGGAATGCTGAGACCATATAAAAGTCTGGGGAAAGCATTGGCCACCGCCCAGTTATGTGACCTTGAAATCAGATGTAGCCAGCTGGCCAGTGTATGGGAACGGACGGAGAGAGTTGCATCATTAAGGAGAAAAACACAGACAAGGCTGGTATTATTGGCTACCCATGCAAACAGCAGGCTGTCTGCATCGAAAGTGCAAACTGCTGCGACCTTTCCACTGATCAAATAACATGACTGTAAGCAGACGACCAAATGGGGACACAGATCTTCTAGTAAATAGCATCATTTTCAGCCAGACCCTCTTAACAATAACATTACTGCACTTAACAAATGGGCCTGATCCTCAGCGGGTGACTTCAGAAGAACGACACTGATTTACACCAGCTGAGGATCCGGCCTTTAAAATGGTGCTTCTGCTGCCACAGCACAAGACACTGTGCACGTGAGGGGGAGTGAGATCCAGTCGGTGCTCAAAATACATGTTATAATTTTAGGAAAGGAGGGAGACAAAGGAGAAGGGCTGCATGACTCAGCCATCGGATTGTACATAGCTTTCTTCCTGCTGTGTCCCATTAGCCTCCGGCTAATCGCAGAGCAAGGCAGGAAGTGGTTTATTCTTGACCCTGGTGAAAAATTTCAACAAAAATGTTTACATTGAATAGATATATAGGTCAACAATGAATTTTTTTCACCAAAAATTGTGTTTTCAACAAATCCTCATTTTTGTTAACAACGAATTTTTCCTAGACAAGCTTCTGAAGAGCTCCTTGTCCTGGGCAGACCTTGGAAGGTTCCATTCGATAACGGAGGGGTGGGGATGCCTGCTGGTGCTCCAGGCGGGGGGGTGATTTGCCGTACCAGGCCCCACCATGCCAGCACACAACAGCCAAGGGCCTCTGTGGCTAATTCCCAACCAGGGTTCGCAGGTAGCTGAGGGAGGTGCCATCAGCTGGGAGCTGAGCTTAGTAGAAACATGTGATTGCCATTCCAGATCAGACCAGTGGTTCATTTAGCTCAGCATCCTGTTTCCGGTAGCAACCAATACCAGATGCTTCAGAGGAAGATGCGAGAAACCCTGTAGTACACAGTTATGGAATAACCTGATATAGGAGAAGTTTATTCCTGACTCCTGTTGGCTTATGCCCTGAAACACGGTGGTTTATATCCAATCTAAGTTTATTTTTATCCCTGTTTAATGCAACTGTGAAAGTTCCCCTTATCCACGTAACAGGATCTCCCCAAATCCAGTGTCAGAGCCTGTCTGTTTCCTCCCTTCTTCTTCCTTGTGGGGTTAATAATCTGCAGCTGGCCAGTACCAGCAGTAAATTCCGACAATCCCTGATGACCACTCCGTTGTGGTGGCCAGTGAGTCACGGCAAAGAAAAGACTCTGCAGACTGCCTGCCCCTCTCCACTCGCCTGCCTCTGGGAGGTAGTAACCAGGAATGCAGCACCTGCTTACTCCAGCTTGCATATGAGTCAATAGGGAGTGCTGGCTTCCTTGTGCAGGCTGCAATCCAAGTCCAGCCTATACAGAAACGTGAAGGGACTTGGGCCCAGATACCCAAAGGTATTTAGGTGCCTAACTTCAGCGGAAATCAATGGGATTTAGGTGCCTAAATACCTTTGAGGATCTGGGCCTTGTTAACTAGCCCTTCAAGACTTTGATCTACCTAGATCTGTCCAGCCGCAGAGCTCGGACGTGTGGTCAGAGGAAGAGGGAGCATGTCCCTTTATGAGATGTCCCCAAACAGGTAAGTTAGAATGAAAAGAAATAACTCATGGGCTACTCTGGATGGCTTTTCGTTTGTTCATTGTAGCATGGCTGGTAAAATAAATAACCTGAAAAGGAACCTAATTCCATGAAAACCTGGGGGCATCAGTGTTTATTTCCTGATGCAGTGACACTATCAATCAACCGCAACAGAGCTGATATTTAAAAGACAAGGCAGTAAATATTATATATTGAAATGTTAGTTTTATGGGGCTGTGTTTGTTCACTTTTACATTCAGAGGGAATGTTTACTGTATGCCACTAACATTTCTTCATTGCATGCGAGAGAGAAAATTGACAGTGCAGAGAGAGGCTGTAAAAGTATAGAACAGAAATGAGATGCTTTATCAAATCAAAGTTAAGGCTCTAAAAGTGTGATCTCGTTCATCCATAAATGATGGAGTACAATGTTATCTTTATATGCCAGACATTCAAGGGAGTTCTTTCCTCCCCATCAGATAATGGGACAAAACAAGCATCTAGGGCATTGCATCAGGGTGAATGTACTCTGATAGGACAATGTCAGTGCCTCACTGTCTGGAGGGGCTCACGACCATCAATGCCTACCTCAAGGCAGACTGTGAAAAACAGGGTAGATATCATCAAACTGGTGGTATATTCCATAATTAGATTTTGCCAAACCAGTAACAAATGTGAACTCTGGGATTACTGTAACTGTCTTACCATAGAGTCACAGACAGTCCCCTTAGACTCTTTACTCTATCTTGCCACCCAGACAAAATGGACTTAGTGATAAGTGGTCACTTGCACCAAAGATCACACCGCATTCAGGTTGCTTCCAGTCACAAGAGACCAGTCACTGATCCCAAATCAGTTAGTACCCTAGATCTTACACCAAAGACAACGCCTGTAGCCAATCCTGTAATGAACTATGTAAAGGTCGATTAACTAGGAAAAGAAATAAGAGTTATTTTCCGGTTAAAGCAAGTGAACAGATACACACAAATGAGTGCAATCTAAATCCTAAGAGTGACAGAGTTGTAGTGGTCTTGTCAAATCAGGACAGATCCAGGAGGTAGCCCCTGGGGATCTCTGCCTTCAATTTGGTGTCTCTGGTCCTGTGAGAGTTCAAACCGCAAAGTGGATGGAAAATTTTCCTCTATTTTTGTTTTATTTCCTTCATTCAGCCTCCAAGGCCATAGGGGGAACTTCCTTGCACATAACATTTCCAAGGTGTGATAGGGCCATTAACCAATCCTAGGTATTGCCATGTTCCTTGGTGGCCCATCTGATTTTTATGGTTCTTCTGAATGGGGGAGGGAGGGGAAGGAAACACTCTTCCCATCTGGGTTCACAAGTTTAGAGCAAACATTTTCAAAGTTACAGAGCAAAGCTTCCGTATTTCCCTTTAGCATGGAATACAGACATTACAAATAAGATGAATGCATGCAGCAACTTATAAATGTTCTATAGAGTCTAAACACCCACATATATTCTTATAAGACAAATACCTATTTTGAGCAACACTAACACATACATGAATTGGTCTGGTCTCCAGCTATGAGTCTGTCAGTTCTTAGCTAATGCCTGCAGCCTTGGCAGAAGCTGGCATCTGGCCTGTCAGCATCAGTCAGAATCCTTATTAAACTAAGCCCGCTCTTCGACAGATCCAGGTGAGTAATGCATCATCGTGGTACCCTTTGCTCTAAAGAAGGATGCCTGTTAGCACATGGGAAGTGAGACAGTGTTCTGATGATGCAGTTTGTGTAATAGATCAGCATCAGGTCTTGGTGTATGACTCAAAAGTCAGTGCCCTGTCCTGGGAGAGTAGAACTTACAGGACAGAAGTGGATTTCAATTCATTATGCGCGGATGGAAGTGATCAGAGAAACCACAGTGTCCCACATGCTGGTCTGTTATTTCAAACAAATAGGGCAATGATAGGTCTTGTCTTTCTTTCTTTCTTTTTTTTTTTCATGGCATGTTTTATAGCATTGAAGAGTGGCAATGTCATAGAAGAGGGATTCTTTGCCATAAAATAGGGACTAAATCTGACATCACTGGGTTTTTTTTTTAGTCTAAGTGAGAGCAAAATTTTTATCTTTGTGACTCAGTTACTCTTCAGAGTTCATTAAATCCCACTTTTCGAAGGGAGTTGAAATGAGGCTAGTAAACATGGACAATACAACATCTCCATTTTCCAATCTGAATACTCCATTTTGGTAACTGACTCCAGGATTCCGGTGTGGACAGTTCATTAACAATCCTTTTCGCACACTCGGAATTCTGGCAATAGAGGTGGGAATGTTGGTGTGACACTGGTGAAAAGGAGAATTTGGAAAAGGCCAGCTAGTAAGAGCATCGTGTCCTTTGGATTAATAAGCGGAATGCATGTTTCTCCTGATGGCATAGATGGTTAAGTGTGCTGGATGACTGATGCACAGAGATCTCTATGTGATAGCCCAGAAGTTTCTCTTCGCTCACAGGGGCATGGGGAGAATAAAAACATTAAAGATTGTGACATGCTTTGAGATCCACTGATGAAAAGTGCTATACAAGAGTTGTGTTTTATTATGATTGCATACAGCTCTGCTCTTACTGAACTAAGGTATTATTGTTCCTCAGTCATATCTGACCGTTCTGTCCCTGTTTCACTACTGCATTCCTCTAGTTTGTGGTCTCTAGTGAAATTGATAGGGTTACATCTGTGTAAAACTCAAGTATCTCAGTGGTGAATCAGGCACATAATTGCTCTGTTACTCTTAATATTATTATTTATTTGTTTGACATTTATATTTCAGAAGCACCTAGGAGCCTCAAGCAGATAGAGGAAGTGCTGTACATGTATCTATATAGGAAAGAAGGTTTCTGCCCTGAAGAGCTTACATTCTAAACCCCAACCCTGAAATTGACAATGTTTGGGTGCAAGGGACTGCTGGTGCTTTGTAAATTGCGGGTCAATGCCTATAAGACATGATGTAACAAGTGAATGAGACACATCCACTTGGTTAAGTGCCCGCTTCTAGGTTCATATCCCTGTGGCTTTACATTTATCCCCAAACTGTAGACCTCCGTTCTTCTTTCAACTCCTTGTTCTGTCATCACAATGTGGGTGAACTCGTCACTATCAAAGTGTTTAATGCTATGACCGGATCATCTATCAGTCAGTATCTAGGAAGATAAGGGTAACTGGCATGACCGAGGATGAGCCCCTTTGACTTTCCCTGACTGGAGTCCGGGGGAACAAACTATAGTTACAGAATAGACTAAATAACCCTTTAAAAGCCATATAGAATAGAATGGGAGAGCTCAGTGCCAACTGTTGCTTAATATGCAGGCCTGTCTGAAGAAGGGTTTCAGGAATACGTGGCCCAGCCATGCTCTGATTTCAATAACACCATTCACCAGCATGGGATTTTTGGGCCCGTTTGACAGCAAAGGCTAAATCATTTGTTATCCCCACAAACTGTCCTCAGAATTAAATGGGATGCAGTTGCAGGTGTGTGTTAGTTTGTTTTTTTTTAATGGAAAGAAAATGAGCCCCTACCTCACTGAACTGCCAAGCATCGTTACACTTCAAACAAGTGCAGGAGACGTAGAAAGGACTCTGGGCTTTCAGTAACAGGCAGATACTTGCTATGCCATGATGAGTGAATGCTTCCTCTGCGCTGAGAGCCCATAAAAAAGATCCATTTCTCCAGCAATGTGAATCGGAGGAGATTCCTGTTCTGTGAATTTGCCTAAGTACAGAATAAACATTGATTTTTTTTTTTTTGATTTTTTTCCCCCTTGCCTTCCTTTATAAGGAATGGCAGACAATTTCACAGCTGGCAGTTAATGCACATAATGAACATCTTGTCAAGGGATGAAAGCATGAAGTTGTATTCATATGCAAAATAATAATAAGAAGTTTATATTTGTTTAAAATGTTGTGTTAAGTCTGAATTTCCCTGGTTTTAGGACAGATCAGCTCTTTTTTCCTACACTTAGTATTGTAGAGGTCTTAAAATACTATGTGAGTTTCACATACAGCACCATAAGCCACAACAACCTAAGGGTGGACTTTCAGATATTACCTTAGGCTTAAGTTGTAGTGCTAGATCCTAAAATCCTGGCATTATTTAACCAGCACCCCGTGGGCCTGTCTACACTGTACCCTGAGCCCCAGTCTCTGGAACCTGGACTTGTGGGCTTGGTGCTTCCAAGCCTGCATTTGAGCAGCCACACTGCATTCTAAACCTGGGTTTTCCATTGCTGGACCCTGGTCTCACCGCCATGCTAACGTGTCTAGACCTTCTGATTTGAGTCTGCAGCTTAACTTGTGTCCACACTGCAAAATGACAGGGCTTGGACTCAAATAGCAGCGGGACTCCGACCCACCCCCGAGCAGGGTCTTAGGAGCCAAGTCCTGAGTGCTTGGTGACTGGAGTCAAACTGATTTGTGTGTGGACAAAAGGGGGTGGTGGGCTCAAACCTGAGTCAGAGTCTGACCCTAGTGTGCAGTGTCAACATACCGTGGGGGAGGGGGAGAAGGTGGAGGAGGGAATGTCCTTAGTACTATTCTAATATTACTAGTAAGAAACAAATTTCCCATGAATCTGTAAAGTGATCTCTCATGAATATGTAAGAGGTTTAACCCCCATTAAATACTGCGGCAATGTCACCCTGTAGTACGTTGTATTTAGTAGGTGTGGGTGAGTCTGGGTTGGGCTGCTGTCCATGACATCCAGTGAGTGTGAACCCAATCTCCTTTGGTAGCTCTCAGCAGAGCTAGTCAACATATTTCCTTCAAAACAGTGTTCTGATAAAAAAATGACTTGTTCATCAAAATGGAAACTTTGGTGGGAAAAGTCCAGTGTTGATGAAACTTTCTGTGGTTTCACCAAAACCCCAACATTGAAAATGTTGCTACTCATGATACAACTTTACTCATAAGAACATAAGAACGGCCATACTGGATCAGACCAAAGGTCCATCTAGCCCAGTATCCTGTCTACCGACAGTGGCCAATGCCATGTGCCCCAGAGGGAGTGAACCTAACAGGTAATGATCAAGTGATCTCTCTCCTGCCACCCATCTCCACCCTCTGACAGAGGCTAGGGACACCATTCCTTACCCATCCTGGCTAATAGCCATTAATGGACTTAACCTCCATGAATTTATCCAGTTCTCTTTTAAACGCTGTTATAGTGCTAGCCTTCACAACCTCCTCAGGCAAGGAGTTCCACAAGTTGACTGTGCGCTGTGTGAAGCAGTGGAAGAAGGAAATGTTTTATCTCCTCATAGTCCTAAGTGTGGCCAGAGTCTAGCTTTTAAATGACTATTACATATATGTTTAAAATGTGAACATAGGACACCCAGACATAGCAGTAGAAGTAGAGCTGATGAAAAATCATCCTATATCCTGAGAAATCATTTTTCCATGAGGTGCCTCTTTTGACTCCTCAGTGTCACAAAGCAGCAATATTCATCTGCAGCAGACTTGTAAGGTTGTCAGGTTTCACCTTCTCTTGGGCTGCTTTCGTCCCAAAGGGCCAAGGAATCTTTTCTTGTTCCAGTTTGGAGTTTTATGAGGTTTTAAATTTAGAAGAAACCCCCTCCTCCCGCAATTCCAGAATGCGTATCAACAGAGAAAACAGATAATACATTCCATAAAGAACTAATGACTAGATTGCCACAATCTTTAGAAACGTAAAAAATAAAACAAATGCATATTGATTACAATATGCAGGACGGAGAGTTGCATAGGAGTAGATGTGTATTAAGCATTGTTTTTCTATCATAAGCTGTTATTCTCAGTTCTGAGCCTTCTGGTAAAATCTTTTCCAGCAAAGATGTTTTGATTGCTTTTTCAAAGTGAACACCCCCTCCTATCCCTCCGGGGTATAGGAAGAGGCCAGCAATACCCGAGAATAACAGTGTAGAAAGAAAATTCTAATCACCGGAGAGGCTGAAGTCAGCCAATAAATTTCAATCTGTGGAAGCTTTTTTCTGAGGGATAAAAGGTGGTTTGCTAGCCCAACAGAGTCTGAGAAACAAGGTTCCAAGAAAGAGAAATACTCCAGAAAATGCCATAAGGCTGACAGTTCTAACTTCTAATTTGAAACACATACATTATCGCTCTGCGTAGTTCTACCTGGAGGGACTTCAAAGGGAGGGTGGAATTGGAAGAGGGAAACTTGGCAGAAGAATGTGAAAGGTCTTCCGGCCTCCCACTAGAGAGATGGAAACTGGAGCAAGCTCAGAGCAAACCCAGTTTAGCTTGAATTAAACTGGTATTCTCCAGTGAAAACCAGAGATGTTTATAAGAGTTTCAAGGAGGATGATTAGAAATCTGTAGTCATTTAAATCACCCTTTTCCTATGTCAGACTCCATTTACCATATTTCCTCTCTTCTCTCACAAGTTCAGGAGACAGATTTCAGAGTAGCAGCCGTGTTAGTCTGTATCCGCAAAAAGAACAGGAGTACTTGTGGCACCTTAGAGACTAACAAATTTACTCTATATGCATCCGAAGAAGTGGGTTGTAGCCCACGAAAGCTTATGCTCTAATAAATTTGTTAGTCTCTAAGGTGCCACAAGTACTCCTGTTCTTTTTGCAAGTTCAGGAGAGATTCCTTCTAAATGAAACCAAGAAGACAGAGTTCCAAACCCACGAAGCATCTCCTCTCCCTCCCTCATCAGTGGAAGCCTCTTTGGTCTCATATGGGTTCGAATGAGACTCCAGGAAGCACCTATATTCTCTTTCAGATGTCCATGATTAAATAAGGCAGAAAATGTTAATGTAAGCACAGCCAAACTGAAACATGAGGGCTTTGAGGATCGCTCAAAATGTTTCATTACAATGAAATCAAAACATTTTAAACCTGATTTGGGCCTTTTTTAAACTTTTAAAAAAATGTTCTTTAATATTTAAAAAAAACAAAAACAAAACATCCAATGAATTTCATTTGGAAAAGTTGGTTCAGGAAGAAACATTGAAATGTTCCCTTCTGAAAAGGTTGAAATGGAACGCTTCACCATCAAAACACTTCATTTCAGGTTTCTTCCCAAATGAAATTTAGCTGCAATTGACAATTTCTGTGAATATTTTGATTTTTAAGGAATCTTTTCATCAAAAAAAAAAAGTTTTGATAAAAATAGCCAGTCATTTCTACCTATATACAATGCACCTGTATATGTCCACACATATATATTTCTTCATACTATGATAGAAACGGTACCCCTCATGCTCTGTTAAGAAGAATGTCACTAAAGCCTGGATATGCATGAGAAATGCATAAATCTGAATGGTAGGTGAAGAAGCTAAGCTATTTAGCAAAATTTGATATTGACCCAAACCAGGTAACTGGCTCCTAAGTTAAGAATTCTGAAATGCTTCTTTAATGAGGATATTTTTCATACCTGCAAATTGTTTGAAGCAAGTTGCAAGATCGAGGATTCTAGGCACCCACCTGAGAGCTTCGATGTTATAAAAGTTACCAGACATACTAAAACATACGAAAACACAGACGCTTTTGAAATACTGCCCATGTGTTGGCTTCTTTTAGGATTTACAATGCCGTTTTCCCTTTTAAGTGAGGATATATGATACGATAATGGGGGGAAAGATCACATTGACCTTAGCAAGGGAAGCATTTTTACCAGAGCATATGAGCTGTGGCACTACATAGCAAAGGTTTCTCCCACAATGACTTGGGGGAGAGAGAACTTGAGTAAGGTAATTCCGGAGGGTGCTTTCCAATTGAGGGATCCTTCTTGGGAGGAGTTATTGAGAGATCCAGATTGTTAATAAAAAACCTGGAAAAAAAACCCCAACCTGCTGTTCCTCTTCTCCCACAGGAGCTGTTAGGAAGAAGGAACGGAACCGCTATATCTGCAAGTTTAGAAGGTAAAATTTAAACAAAACAGATGCTGGCTACAGATGGCTGCTGACCCGGAGCCAGGTAAGTTATTGTATTTTTTTTTAATGTCTGAGAGAAATTCCAATATCTCAAGTATTTTTTAATGGTGCCTTTTTATTTAATGTCCCCCCTACAAACTGTAGTGAGCTTAATACTGATAGAGGGTAGCAGATTGCTGGACTGTAATCCTCTCGTTGACACCAGTTCAGCCAAGCACTTAAGCATGTGCTTAACTTGAGAGCATGCTTAAGTCCATCCCTATTAAGAAAAAAGCTACTACTAATATAGTTGATATTGTGGTAGCACATTGCGCTAGGTGCTGTCCTGACACAGAAGAAAAGAGCAGACTGCTGCCCCAAACACTAATGAGACTTAAGCATGTAATGGAATACTTGGCTGAACTGATGCCTTTATCGATTGAACAAGAAGAGAAGACTTCTCTGCACAGCAGCGAATCTGCCCCATGTTATGTCCAATGTCCAGTGGCCTGGCCAGTTGTGTGGAGGCGAATGTAGTCTCCTCACAGGGTGACTGGGTTGCTCTGGGAAGTACTGTGACACACAGGAGATCAGACTAGAGGATGTGGTGGTCGCTTCTGGCCTTAAACTCTATGACTTTGAGGCAGGATGACACCTGCTGATCCCCATGGGGTGACAAGCCCCCCACCACCCTGGGAGATGGGCTGTGCCTGAAAGGCACAGTCTAGCCTGAGGCAATCAAGGGGCTCAGTTCTTCCCTGTGTGTGAACTGCACTCAGCACACGGGGGTGATGGGGAGTGGGTTACGGGCACCAGCCCAGGCCCAGCTCCAGTCAGACAGACTAAGGGCTGATATACCTTACGGCATTGCAGGATGAATATGGTGGCACTCTGCTCCTCCATCTCCTTGGTCCATCTATCTCACCTGGCAAATCCCTTATGCTGGGGCTGATGTGGCTGGCACAGGAGTCATTGGTTTCCCCACTCTTTTGTTCTTTTCATGCCCCTTAGCAGACTTGCTCTCAAACCCCAAAAGCCAGTGTGTTTGGGGTGACTGGGCCAATCTCTCATGTATGAATTTCCTCATTTGCATCTGAGTGCCTGCATTGACATGAACTAAAGCTGCTCTCCAGACATTCCTTTAGAGCAGAAAGTTGCCTGAATGTCCCTGCTTGAATCGAATCATGGGTTGGACTGAGCGAACAGTATTTCCCACTGTGACGTTATCGGATTAAAATATGACCATGTAGATCATTGTTGCTACCACTGTTATATCATTGCAACAAATCTTGTACAAAGTATGTCAAGTAAGGTGTCTATAGAAAGGTTATGATTTTCTGAATATGATTATGCTATTTGTATGCATGTATCATTTTTGTATTTGAAGTTGAGTATTGGCTCTGTACCTGTATTTCACATGTTTGCTCCTGTGAATACACCAACAAGGTGTTTAGCCAGCACATTGTGAAGGAACTATTCAAGTTAAATGGCCCATCAAAGAATACTGAACTCACTTAATGGACTTTCCTGTGAATGTTCCATCTGCAGTATAGGTAATGGCTTCTGCTATGACTGAGCGAAATCGTGTATGTGACTTGCCCACGTGACTCCAAACACCATCTTGTACCTGTAATTGCCACAGTCAGAACAATGGGATTCCCTTCACTTGGCAGAAGCTATAAAAGGCCCTAGAAACATCTCCATTTTGCCTCTTTCCTGCTCAAACCTCTGGACTATCGGCTTATTCTAATGGGGGCATTCTAGCCAAGGGACTGAGGACCTTCCAGTGATTTGGAAACAACCAGAGACTTATCAAGCCAGCAGTTTATTCCATCACTGCTACAAGCCTGAACCAAGAACTTTGCCATTGCTGTATGTATTCGATTCCTTTAACCAATTTTAACTCTCATCTTTCTTTCTTTCGTATAAATAAACCTTTGGTTTTTAAATACGAAAGGATTGGTAACAGTGTGATTTTTGGGGTAAGATCTGAGTTGTATATTGTCCTGGGTATGTGGCTGGTCCTTTGGGATCAGAAGAACCCTTTGTTTAATGAAACTGGTTTTAAAGAACCACTCATCTTTAAGTCTAGTGTTTTTTGGTGGTGATTACAAGGACTGGAATGCCTAAGGAGCTGACTTTTCTGACTTCTTGTTAGCCAGTGTGGTGAAACAGAAGTTTACTTTTGTTGCTGGTTTTGTATATCTTATGGGAGAATAACCACCAATCTGGGGGTGTCTGCCCTATTTCTCAGCAGTTTGTCCTGAAATTGGTATTCTCCGTTATGACCTATTAATGAACGGTGACACTCACCATGCAGCCAGTTCTCATTACAACAAAGTTACTGCCGTGTCTTGTCTTGCCGTGTTCCATTGCTGGAGAATTCTGTAGTATTTGTTATAGAGCGTGATCATATGTGGGTTAGATGAATGCTAAGGAGGCAGGGTTGGGCAAGCCCCCAAAGTCTGGAGGTGTGATGTGGATAGGGTGACCAGATGTCCCGATTTTATAGGGACAGTCCCGATTTTGGGGGCTTTTTCTTGTATAGGCACCTATTACCCCCCACCCCCTGTCCTGATTTTTTACACTTGCTATCTGGTCACCCTAGATGTGGATGAACAACTGATATTTTGAGTTGTAGTTTTTCAAAGCTGCCACAGGGGTTTGGATGCCCAATTCCTATTAATATTAATCCAGCCAAATCTCTTATACAGCTTTAAAATTATCAGCCTGAATGTTGATCTGAAGTGTCTCCAAACCTCTTGGGTCTGCAAAATGGGACTGAAGATGCTTTCCTAGTGTATTTCTATTTCTCCAGAATTACCATCAGAAACAGCCTCTCCTGCAGAATTCAATTGTATTTGTTCCCAGTCCTAGCTCAAATTACTAAGTGCAGAAGTGAAAAGCAATGCAACAAAATTAGAGTTAACAGTTTAAAAAAAAAAAAGGTAAAGATTTGGTGCTGTGGAAAAAGGTATTTTTTCCCCAGTCTTAGGTTAAAGTTGGGGAAATGCATTCAGTAGTCTAGTTTCTGCCCCCATTTTGGAGGTCTGTAACTAGAGACCCAAACCAAGACTGAGGAACCATTCTGCTGGGCAGTATAGATACACTTAAAGACTATCCCTGGCCCAAACAGTTTACAATCTCAGCAGGCAGAGAAGGAAGAAATGAAATAATTTTATTCACATTTTTAAAATGGGAAACTGAGCCACAGAGAAATAATGCTTAGCTTTTTCCATACTGCTCAGCACGTGGCAGCTCCCCCGAGAACAATGGAATCTGCTGAATGTGGTGTATTGAAAACTGTTTAAAATTACAAGCTATCTTTTTAAGTTATATGGGGTTTTCTGGTCCTGCTTGCAGGCTGGGGGTCTCTGTAAGATAGTGTGCGATCTGGATCTTGAGCAGTCAAACTGCAAAAAAACAGCCTAGAGCAAGGCGGGATGAATTGTGCCTCTCTGCTTTAGGGAGCAGCCTGTTTTGTCCATCTCTGTTTTCAGTTTCTATATGTGTAGGGTTCTGGATTCTGTTATGTTGCAACCTTCCATCAAGAGTATTTTATGTTTTTAACCAAACTTCCCTCTGTAATTGTTCTAAACATAACACTGAGCTCTTGAAAATGTGGCTTTGCCTAAGGTCATTCAGAAAGTCTAGCAGAGTAAGGAATTAAACTTAGTTCTCCTGAGTCCAGCGTCTTAACCACAAACCTGGGTTGAATGCATAAGCCTGTTTCCCCGTCCTTTTGTATTTCTCAGAGTTTAGACATAATTATTGAGTCTGATACAGCTAATTGTGTAATCTTAGAAGAAGGTAAATGATTTAAGAGAAAGGCAGAAGAATTCTGAGTCTTTCCCAAGGAAGATAAAAGGTTGTGAGACTTTTTTTTTCTTTCCTGGCATCTCCGGATAAATGCTGGTTTCATGGCAATAAGGCAGCAGAGGTCTGTTAAGAGACTCCGGGATTTAGGCTGGTGTGTTTTTTATGTTTAGCCTCACAGCTGGTGTAGGTGCATTTCCAGCCATAATAAGTAATAACGTTCCCGGTGGAAACATTCGACTGCGGTAAAACAGACTGAAATCTATTATACATGGGAATGCAATGTCAATGTTTACAGAGGGAGGTCAAATAACAGAACTCTGTTCGGTAAATGTCAGGACTGGATGAGGAGACAGCATCCGCAGCATTTGCGTTCGTACCAGAGAGATAGCTGCAAAGCTCATAAATATTAAAGATGTTTTGCAATTTCCATTCTTCCCCCAGCCTGCCCCCCCCCCCCCGCAATAATTTCTCTTTTCATTTGACGAAGGTTGCTGCAATCCAATCTGTTTCTATAGCTTTTCTCCTCCTTTGACGATGCTATGGAGTATGGAACAATGTTATATGTCTATTCAGATCACCTAATGGATAAGCCTTTTGGATTCTTTAGTTAACTTCTTTATGCAAAGCCAGCTAATGAGAGCAGGATGATGCTGATGATTAATAATCATATGTATTATGTTAGTTTCTAGAGACCAAAGAAGAATGGGACACCCCTGGTGCCAGGCACTGTACAAATAGTTGTAAACTGTCCAGCCCCTCAGAGCTTTGTCTATATAGGCAAGACAGACATGAGCTAGGGAAAACGGATATAACACACAAGCAGGATGAGAATGTTAAGAGGTGACTTGCTTACAGTCGCTAAGTACCTTCACGGGGAACAAATATTTAACAGACTCTTCAATCTAGCAGAGAAAGGTCTAACATGATCCAATGGCTGGAAATTGACGCTAGACAAATTCAGACTGTAAATAAGGTGAAAATGTTTAACAGAGAGAGTAATTCACGATTGGATCAGTTGACGTATATATATATATATATATATATATATATATATATATATATATGGAGAAGAAGGAGGATACGGACAGTGGAAATGGAGACAGAATCACAAAATCGTGTCAAATTATCTAATATTGGACAACTGCAAGGTCTTTACCTATGATGCAATTTTAGGTTTGATGGTTTGGTGAGAGTTATTTGCTCTCCGTGTCATAGACAATGAATTGGCATGTTGCTTGCACTGGCAAAGATGGGGGATCTTTTTCTTTTTGGCTAGAGAAGATGGGATGGGCCCATGCTTAAGTCATTGTACTAGGGTTTCTTGCTAACTCTAGGAAAACCTTTGTATCTTTCTCTAACAGGGGCTCTTACAAAACAACCTAGGCAAGCGGCTGTAGGAAGGAATAGAAAGTGCCCCATAACAAACCATGCAGGACCAGATTTTCAGAAGGGCTCACCACCCAATGGAATGTGGTACTTTAATGGGAGCTGAGCTTTTCTGAAAATTTGGCCCATCCTCACATTACCTGGGATCTATCCTAAAAGTGGAAGAATCTAATAATATACCCAGTTCTTAAGTAGCAGTTTTCCTCACTAGATTTCAGAGTAATTTACCAACCAGGTCAGTGTCATTATCCCCATTTTACAGCTGGGGAAACTGAGGCACAGAAATGTGATGTGACTTGCCCGAGGTCACCCAGCAGTTTAGTAGCAGAGCTGGGAATAGCAGCCAGGTCCCTGAATCCTAGTTCTGTGCTCTATCCATTAAAAAGGTAGACAAGGCATGAGGCAGATGCTAGAACCAGGGAAGTATGAGCTGGAAAATAAGCAGAAGAAATGACAACTCTTCAAGCATGAAGGGGAGTGGGGAAGAGGCAGAAATTCACAATATAATTTAAACCCACATGAGCATAGCCCTCAAAGATCGCAGAACCAGAGGGTTTGGACACAGTTATAACCCCCATTTAAGGACTGGATGTGAAATCCTGGCCCCATTGAAGTCCATGGGAGTTTTGCACAGGAGACCTTCATTCTGGCACTTCCCCGCACAGCCTGCAGCCACCCCGAGCTGCAATTGCAGAGAAAGCCTAGGGTGGAGCCTGTGCTGGAATCTTTGGAGAACTTAGCTGCAAAGCGCTAGAAAGTTTCTAATGAGCATGTGTGAACTGCAATTTTTTTGTCAAGGGCTTAAACTTGGCCACATTTAGATGCATTTTCACAGGAACAGCAAAAGCCCACCCCTGCCACAGAAGCTGCCTCTATGCCAAATTTGAAGTCCCTTCTCTAAAGCAAGGGGATGCTAGAGCTTCTCAATGAAAAGGTCACCCTAATATTTTAACAGGGGCAAAACAGCCGTATTGTTCCCTAGCTTCATTCTTGGAAATGGCTGAACTGTTTTTTGGTTGAAACTCCCCCCCCCACCCCCCCCCCCCAAAAAAAAAATCACCCTAAAGCAGATACCCAACATGAAAAATGTCCACCCCAACAGGGTGGAAGGGGACATGTTTCTCCCTCGACTGTTACTGTCCCATCAATGCATTCCACTTAGTAAACAGGAAAAGCTATTGGACCCAGCCAGTTTGTGGATTGTGCTGGTTAATAAAACATTAAGGTCACAAAGTGGTGCACGCAAAAAAACAGGAAATTACGGTTATGGCTGCTTATCCTCCTGGGTGCATGCATTATATGATATTTAATTGTGTAACCACATACAATTTTCCTGCAGGCCCCTGCATTATTGCTTAAGCTGGATGGTGCTCAGTGAATTAAACAGCTGCTCAAAATTTGATTAATCTTCAATGTTTAATGTTGTTATAACACTTATTATTTATATTACAATAGCTCTTAGAGCCCTCTCAACCAATATCAAAGCCCCCGTGTGCTAGGCTAGGCTAGGTACTGTACAAAGGGAAGAATATGGTAAGAAATCAAGAAGGCATCTTCCCGAAGAGTTTACAGTCTAAAGAGACAAGGAGAGAAAACAGAAGTACAAGCAAGGTGAAAGGTAGAATAAGGGATGGAACTTAGGTGTCTGGGCTCCTAGTCCAGTGTCCTACCTGTTGGACAATGGTGCTATTGTGAGTGGGTACCCCTTCCTCCTTATTCCCTGTGCACCATTCATCTTCTACCCTGAATGAGATTGGGAAAACTATGTGGTCATTTATACCAAACTCTGTGTGTGTGTGTGTGTGTGTGTGTGTGTGTGTGTGTGTGTGTGTGTGTGTGTGAGAGAGAGATACAGAAAGTTACAGGCTCTAATTTTGCTCAGCACCTCTGCTACATTCATCCAGCTCCTCCACTCCTCACTTGAGCACAATTCCCACTGAGTGGAATAAGCAAGCATTCTAATAAGGCTGTTCTAATACAATAACTAATGAGCGAGTACAAAGTTGCTCACCTGTTTTACAGCACACTGTGCAAATTAAACACCAACAAATAATCTTTTACAAATCCAAAGTAAAGGCGAACCGCCATTTCCTGGTCCTCACATTCCTTTGGCAGCCATACTATTAGCAGTTGGACTTAGAGGTTGCCCTTGAGAGTTGTCTGTGCTTGTGACAATCAGGGTCCAGCCACCCCAAGGGGAGAACAGCTGGTTTGAACCCCAAAGAATAAGCAGTCAAAGCCACTGATTATATACAAGATTAATATACAATGTGTCGATTAAGGTCTTTTATAAAAACTTGTAATGTTCTAAATCTAATAATCATAATGAGCTATGTATATAGGCTGTGATTATGAATTTACATATTTGTGTATGTAGAGAACTGGGCTCACAAAACTTCCGCTCTACCTCACGCCTGGACAGTGAATGATAAGACAGGGAGAGGCACCTCCCACGCCCGGTGTTTACACAAAACAAGACTCAAGTAACGATCCATTGTATAACCCAGCAACGGTGCATTAAAGTTAATGGAAAGACACTGAGACAACTGGGGTTTCTCCTCTTTGAATATCGATAGTGACTCAAGAAAATGACAGGAAACTGAAAACCACTCCTGAAATGGAAGGGACTTGAAGTGAAAGGCACCCAGAAACCGATGGGCAGCCTTTAAGCAGGCAGCTGGCTGTGAAACGCTGGACACGCCCGTCCCCCAAGCTAGGGGGTCTGGTGGGAAACTGCTCAAAGGCTATAATAACTGGTATTAGAAAAGGGAGTGTAAAGGCTGAGGTAATGCCTTCCTGTTTATTTCCTGTGTCTGTTTGGGCTCCCACACAAGTTCACCTTTGAATCGCTGGTTTTTCTATTAAATACCCCCCCCCCTTTTTTTTTTTTTTACCCAAGCAGGTCTCTGTTGTGCAAATTGCGTGGAGTGTGTGTGCCAAAGGGAGCTGATAGCTGAGGGGCTGGCTTCGCGCCTTCCGGGCTGACGAACCAGAGGGGAACAGTCTGCGTGTCTGGGAATTAAGAACTCTGGGAGGACTGATTTGGGGAGACTCAAGACTGGAAGGGCTCTTGGTGTCACCCTGCAAGGAGTAACTAGGTTGGTGGAAGCCAGGGTGAGACCTTGTGCTTGTGGACAGGGTACTGGTGATGGGGAGTTGAGCCAAAGCAGGCTTTAAGGCACCCCAAGGTTAGAGGGCAGGCAGTGACCGAACCCCTTGCTGCTCTGGGTGATCCCCCAAAACATCACAGTGCTCTAGTGGCTAAGGCCCAGATCCTCAAAGGATTTAGGTGGCTAACTCCCAATGGCCTAGGGCACTGGACTAGGAGTCAAAGGGTTGGCCAGAGTTCTATTCCTTGCTGTGACTTTAGGCAAGTTACTTCTCACCGTTGTTTTCCTTTCCCGCAAACAGTTTTGGTTTCAAATCAACATTTTTCTGACAATAAACCACCGTTCTTTGGAAAATTCCCAACCAGCTGTAGGTAGGAGCCTCTTGTTGACACGTTGGCAGCTTGTCAATGCTGTGTCTGACTCCTGAACATCCTAGACTCCGGGGGGGCTGGTGGTTTTTGCCTTTGTAAGCAATGGGATATGCCATTGCGTAGTTACAAAGAGGTAGGAGCTAGCTTTTAACTGAAAGTAGCAGCGTGAGTGTGACTCTGGGGCTTGCTGAACGAGGTAGGCCTCTGTGCTGAAGTGAATATTGTGCCTCCTCCAGCTCTCATTGAAGCTTTTCTGTTGACTTCAAGGGGAGCTGGATCAGGTCCATGATCCCTAATGCTGCTGTTCACTTAAATGTTGCGAGGCAGAAACCTGACTCCTCTAGACGCTGCCAGCCCATCGCTAAAAATCCTGCCAGCTTATCTGTAATAACAGGGCCGGGATGAAACATGCTAACCTCCTCTAATGAGGAACAAAGGTGCAACACAAATAGCCAGGGACCTCTCATCGCGATGGTGATGGGAAACTGAAAAGCTGTTGTATAATAATTAGATTCAGTTTTTTTCCCCCCAGTGCATGAAAAGTCACGGCTAACTTCTTCCCTCAATATATGTTGACAACTACCACTGCCTCCCTGTGCAGAGATGCCCGTAGACAGCACAATCAGCATATAGTATGATAAATATTTCAGCAGTCTCTTAAAGTGCAGCTTTAATATGCAAAGTGTCTCTGCGCCGTCTTATGCAACACATCTACTCCGGGTGAGTGTTAAGAGCCTTATCTGCTGCCATGAGTACAAAAATACATGTGTTCTGCAGAGCCAACACACTAAAAAGCAAGAGAGGGCTGGATTCTGTTCTTGTGCATCATCAGCAAAGTTGGGTGCTAAGTTCCATTAGGTTTCCATGGTGCAAATTTACTAAAGGGGATGGGTGGCCACAGCAGATTGAAAGGAGTGTGGAGGAACTCCCCACTCAGCATTTGCTGTGTGTCATTATGGATCTCAACATTCTGAGGTGACACGGTGCAGCGAGAAGAGGGAAGGGGCGGGGAGAAGAAACGTTCAGGAGTTAATGTCCCCAAGCAGTAGATCAAGAGCCAGCCAAGCAAAAGAGTGTGAGTGTGTGTGCGCGCACCCACACATGCCTGCACAAAAATCAACTGCACTGGGGCAAGGTTGCTTCCCATCCCATTTCCTAGTGAGGTCATCAGTTAGACTTGGCCATGGTGGAGAAGCAATACTCATGAATCCAAATGCAAACAAGAGTTCTTTTCCCACATGTTCCTGCATTTAGAGGATTCTAAGGCATTACCCGTGAGGCTCCATGCAATGCATTATCCAATGCATTTCCATTGCCCATGAGGTCCTACGCAACCTCTATGCATTCTCTCTCTGTCTTTCTCTCCGGAGGGAAGAGGCAATAGAAGGCTTCTCTCACCCTGGGGAGTTGATGGGGCGGAAGGACTGATCTTCCTTTAGGGAAGAGGAGGTGTTTAGAAGCCAGCTCTTCTTCCCTGTTAGGTGCTGCTGTTGAGAGGGAAAGGCTGAGCAGGTACCATAAACCCTTCAGCCAGGCACCGGCTTTTTCAGTTGCTCTTCCTTCAGGTTCTCCTGTCTGGTGAGTTCTCAGCCAGGGAGGAGGGGGAGCTGGACCTTTCAAGGCCAGTGAGAACGGGCTTGATCCAAACCCAGTTCATCTCAATGAGAGCCTTTCCCAGGGCTCCCATGGGGTCAGAGCCAAGAGGAGGAGGGGGAGCTCTCTAACCAGTTCTCCTAAGGAATGGCTTCATCTAGAGGAAACCAGGCACCAGCGTCCAGTAGAAGGCAGTGGCGCATAGAAACCCAAGCCAGTCTGACGCTGGGGGTGCCCTTACAGTGCTGAAGATAACGGGTCATGTCCAGAAACCTCAGAGCCTAATCCTCATTCACACTAAGGCCCCTTTACATTTACACCCACTTTAGGGCCTTTGTGTAACTGGGAATCCAAGCTATTAAATACTTTGAGTCACCCACTGTATAACATGCTGTCCATTGACCACTTTCCTGTGGTCCCTGGAGGTGGAGTCTGTGATGGAGGAGACCCACTGCAGGTAGGAAGGATGGGCTAGTGGGTAGGTCATTTGCTTGCAGTTCAAGAGACCAGCCATGGACTAACTTGGATAAGTCTCTGCCCTGTGCCTCAATTTCCCATGTGTAAAATGGGGTAGTATTTTCCTGGGGTGTCATGTGAAGATAAAGCCCATTAACAACTATGAGGTGCTTAGATACTGCAGCAATGAGGGCCATGGAAGTAAATAAATAGCAGAAACCCTTGTCTATTGTGTCTATTTTTGCTGGAAGCTCTCCAGTGCAGGAACCATTGTATACTACTCTATGGCTCTATAGTGACCAGCACACTGAGCCATGTTCTTGGTTGGTCTCTAGACAATACTGTATTCTGAATTACTAACAATCCCAGCTCTGAGATCAGCCCCGTTTCTCGGCCATGTGTCCCTGTTCACCATGTCCACTGTCCTTTGGTCTCCCCGGGGCTGGATGCCACAGGCATTAATTTAAGTTCTGCTGGTGGCTGTTTGAGGACAATATGTGGGAAGCTACTTTTGAAACAAAGTCTTGCTAGTCCTCTTCATACAGCAGTGACAATGAGAACAGCCTCTGCCCTGACCGCCTTGTATTGGGAAGAGGAGTCTTGAGAAAGCCACAGAAAAAGAAAATGTCAGTGTGCCCTAGGAAGAAGCAGTCAGAGTCCTACCTCTCCCCCTTCAGAACAAAAGAAAACACCCCCCTGTACAGCTGGAGAGCCTTATTGGTTGTAGTTCATATTATCTTTATTACAGTAACTCTTGCAGGTCCCAGCTGAGATTGGGGCCTCATTGCGCCAGGTGCTGTACACACACATAGTAAGAGAGAGTCTCTGCTCCAAAACGTTACAACCTAAATAATTGCCACAGACAGAGGAGGAAGCTAGCCGGGGACTCAGGACCCCTAGGTTCAATGCCCTGCTCTGCCACAGCAGTGTGTGTGACCTTGGCCAAATCACCTAGCCTCTCTGTGCCTCAGCTTCCTACCTGTAAAATGGGGATAATTGCACTGCCCTACCGCACAGGAGCACTGTGACGATAAATGCATTAATTATTGTGAGAGCGCTCAGGGTCTATGGGGGGCGGGGAATATAGGTACCTAAGATAAAAAGGGTGGGAGAGAAAACCTGTCTATACAAACGCTGTGTTACTTGCCCAGCTTCAGTTGAAAAACAACCGAGTATTGCAATCAGTAGTTCCCAGTGTAGGAACAGGGTCTTGTACGGTGTTCCCTCTAAGGTGCGTGGCTGCGCAATAGTCCATTAAGTCCCACACACTTGATTATTACAGCTGTGCTGGGCCGGTGGCTAAGGGCGGCCTGCCAAAGGTGGCGCCATGTGCAGGGTTTGTTTGAGTCCCACCTGACCTGCCGAGAGCCAGTTGGGCTGACGGAGGCGGCAGTCAGTGTGGAGAGGGCAGAATGACCTGAGCTCTAGGGGGGCGGTTGGATGACCAGCTGAGTCAGGTGACTTCTCTGGAGCAGGGGTTTCCCTCCAACCCTCTGCTCCACTGCTGTGTGCAGCTGCCGCTGCTCCCATTCCCCCCCTTTCTCTGTTCCTTCCCCGGAGCCACCCCTGGCCACGCTGCTCTGGACTGGGAGGTCCTCCTGTCTGCTGTGCAGGGAGGGGAGTGGAAGAAAGAGGGGAAGGCTGATGTCGGGGTGCCCCCCTTCCCCCGCCCGTGTCCCCAGTCTCCACTGAGCTGGGGTGCTGGGACAGAGGGGGATCTGTGTGTACTGCTGCCTCTCTAGGTCCAGGGCTGCAGGCTGCTGCTTGTGTCTGAGCAAGCCTTCAGGCTCCTGATCCCTGAGTGCTTGCTTAGAGAGAGCGCACTCATATATTCACTCAGGCACACACACACTGCCCTCAACACAACACACACACACACTATCATACACTCCTCCACTCACACACACACAGTCTCCCTTACACAGTCCGCACAACACCAGGGCTCCCTGCATCTAGGTCACTTTCCCCACCTGGACTGTGCTGTGATGTGAGCATCAGCACTTGTTAATTATCCCTTATTTTAACAGTCTTTCGTCCATACCTATGGTAACTTTTTAAAAAATATATATTATACATATAGGTTTTTAGTTTCTACTGGTGGCGCACATCTGCACGTTACCTCGATATTGGTGCACATAACAAAATTCATTCCGGACATGGATAGAAAAAATTAGAGGGAAGGCAGAGAGGAAAAACCTCCCATAGGAACCTGTATCTGAAGCCAATGGACTGGGAAGAGTTGACAAACTAATGGTGCACAGCCTTACATGAGCAGTGGGGCCAACCTCCTCCAGCTGCCTAATATGCCACCAATGGGCAGGAGACATATTTGGCCATGGCTTCCTTGTAAACGGGAAAGAGAGCCATAGCCACCGCTAACTTTTGAAAGCAATAATCCTCCAGCATAGGAAACCTACCACACATACCCAGCATAGCTCCTGCCAGGAACAGCTGTCCGAAATGGTAGCCGATCTCTGGTTATGTTCCATGACCTAGCAAAGGACTCAGCCAATATTTAATTACATCTGTGCGAAGGCTGGGCCTTCTTTCACATTCCGATATGGCCTATTGGGTCAGGATTCCCTTTTGCAAGTGGATAATGCTGGAGACAACGAAAACACAGGCTGGATGCCGGCGCCGCTGCCGTTTTAACACAGAGTGCACTCGGGGGAATTCGAGGCAAGAGCAAGAGGTGCCATACTGAGGATTTCGATTGCACTGAAGTGGTGGTTGGAGCATCATCTTATTTAAGCCTCCATAGCACTTACATAGTTCACGGAGCTTTTGCACTGACTGTTGCTTTCCTTTGCTCAGAAACTCGCTGCTCAGTAAGAAGCAGAGGGGAAAAAGGGGGTGGGGGCACATTAACTTACAATGAAATGGAGTGATTAATTAGATGTAGGGCTGGACCAGAAATAACATGTGGCAGTAAATGAGACGAACCACAAATTGATAAAGACAAAGCTATGCATCCTTAATAAAGAAGCCAATAACCTCATAACACTAAACGCTGCTGCTACAGCATATGATGATAAATTCCTGAATGGATAAGAATATGGGGATCCATTGTTCATCAATCTGGAGCTAGCTGGATAGTCATATTTCAATGTGAGGCAGCAGGAATGGAGAAGGGTCTGATTTTTCTGGGTTAAGCAGATTCCAGTGTCCTTATTCATACTGAGTAATAGTTTACTCTGTGAGTAGTGTGACTTGTCATGGAGCAAGGCCTCAGTCCAGAAATGCACTGAAGCACCTCTGTAATTTTAAGGCAATAGGACGACTCGTGCTTAAAAGTGCACACACATGTAAATGCCTTGCTGGAGCGAGGTCCCTGGCACTGCTCAGCATAAATGAGGGTGGCAAAATCTGTTCCGTAGTTACTGTTTCAGGAGGAGACTGGACGATCCAAAGCCACTGGAACAGATTACCAACGGATGTGGTAAATTCCCATCACTCTGAGTCTCTATCTCAAAAGCGGACGTCTTCCTAAAAGTTAGGCAGGGTTCAACCACAAGTTTTTGGACTAGATGGAGGCAACATTGGGTGAAATGCTATTGCCCGTGTCAATGATCAAAATGGTCCTTTCTGGCTTTAATCTATGGGTGAAATCCTGACCCCTGTGAGATCAATGGGCATTTAGTCATTGACTTCAATGGGGCTGGGATTTCGAAAACCCTTTGAATCTTTAACCCAACGTAACATGTAAACAATCACTCAGATTTGCACCTGCAGTTGAATTGTAAGTGCAAAAATGCAGCTGCCAATTTTGCAGGTGCACATTGCATTCTCAAAAATTGGCCATTATTCTGAAAATATTTGGACTGCCTATTAAGTGACAGGTCCAGTGATACATTTGAAACTTGCTTATATTTAAAGGATATTTTATCAGCTGTGTTTCCCCAGCTGCAATTCAGACTTATTGTTTATCGCAACTGGTAACTTTGTATTCTCAAGAACATCATTTTGATGTTTTTTGTTTCCCTATAGAGTCAGGGTTATTGCATTTGGGAAAAACCCCAACAACAATATTTCACAAATGTTTCTTTGCTGGCTGCTTCTCCTGCAATAGTTTTATTAATAAAAACACATTTGGCAACAATCTTTGATGGCTGACATTTATGAGAAAATGCATCTCTAAAAGTCACGCAATACGGCATTTTTTGAGAGCAAATGGATTTTTTTTGCATGACGGTTTAGTTTTTTTGGTTTGGCTGTAGCATTAGGCAACATTACTTGATTTGATATTAATAAAGATTAGTAAAACAATAAATATATCCCTACCACCTGAGGAAAAAAATAGCATGTATAACCCTAATATGTGTGCAAATTGATTTAGTATGGCCAAAGGAACAGTAAAGGGTGATGCATCTGAAAAGGGTGTCCTATTTTCTGTTAGAAACCACTATTTCCATCACAATCGCCCCATACTAGGGACTATCACTGCTTTACTCTCTATTCTGACCTTATTGTTGTTGGACAAATTTGGCTTTACACGGCAGAAAAACCATAGTTTGCTCTTATTTTTCCGAGCTGATATACTTAAAAAAAAAAAAAAGGTTAAATGCTGCAAGCCATTCAATATGGGTCAAATTCATCGCTGGTAAAGCTGTTTTGATTTCATTTACACCAGGGATGTGTTTAGCCCTACATGGGCTTATCTTTGAAGGTTCTTACCTTATACTGGGTTCAAATAAGTTAGAGATGGAAGTGTGAACCACTACATTATCTAGTTTTTCCCTTGGGAACAAATGCAGGATTGTCCCCACAGTATATTTGCTAGTATTTTGTTCATACTAGGTTCAAAGGCCTTAAAGCAATAGGGCTTTCATGACTTCCCTTGGGACATTATTCCACAGCCACATCGAGTCTACTGTTAAGAAGTTTTTCCTGATTTTCATCTTTTTTTCAATCTATTTCCTGGATTATCATTATTTGTATTATAGTAGCACCTAAAAGCACCAGCTGAGATTGGGAATACATTGAGCTAGCTTCGGTATCAGTGTTGCCAGCTCACACAATATTTGCTACTGTTCTCGAAGCCCCAGCTCCTGGAGTCATGTGATTATGGGAGACTCTCAGGTTTTTTTAATTTATTTTTTGTTTTATTTTTTAAGTAAGCTTCTAGCCCTTGTGGTTTCAGAGAAAAAAACTTGAAAACATGAGCCCAGTGTAACCTAAAAGCTCAGAAACAAAAAGGCAATGCAAAGAGTGATGAATTTTTAAGCCAATATGATGATATTTTTGAGGCTTGAGTTTGGCAAGACTGGTACATCACCTACTCAGAGACAGGCCCTGCCTCAAAGAGCTTACCTCTAAATAGATGATAGACAAGAGCAAGAAAGGCCTATTATCCACATATAATAGATAGGGGAACTGAGGCACAAAGAGTGGGTGTGACTTGCCTGTGGTCACCCTAGGAAGTCTGTGGCCAAGGCAGGAAGTAAACCAAGATCTTATGAGTCCAAAGTCAGTGCTTTATTCACCAGACCACCATCTTTTTTGTCAGCACTTCCAGTTGTATCTTCTTGTGCCCTGGTAAGCAAACCCTTCCCCTCCTAGTTGTTTATTTCATACAGATATCAAAATGTGTAGCCACAGCTGCAGTTGTGGGGTGAGTGGAGGTGTACCGCTTTAGGGTCAGTGCGGTGTGTGGCAGTTTTGTAAAAGGCTTTTTGCAAAGAATGTCCAGACAAGGCACCTGAGCAGTGCCCAAGTGCATTATGGGACAGCGGAAGGAATACAATGTACAGCATTGGGGTGATTATGCCAACACATGTCAGCTACACTAGAATCTCGAGGCAAGTCTAACCCAAAGGATGGGGTGAATGCCTGTGCACAGAGGAGAGAGATTTTGTGGGTAGAGGCAATATTGCCAAACCCAAACATTCAAAAACCATGAGTCAGGCCATGAAATATCATGGGATTAGTTTAAAAATTAGGGTTTTTTATTTTTGTTTTTAAAAATGGATCTAGGTTGGGCTCTTTTTATTTGCCTTTAGGGTTTATGTGTTCTAGTTTTTCTCTGCAACCATGAGAGCTAGAAATGTACTTAAAAAAACAAAACAAAACCAAGAGTCTCTCACATTCACATGACTCCAGGATCTGGGGCTTTAAGAAAAACGCCAAATCTTGTGAGACTTACCATTAAATTGCAAGAGTTAGCAGCACTGTGTTAGGGTTGCAAAAACAAGAGACCTATTCATGCACAGATGACTTCCGCCCATGGTTTCATTTATTTCTTAGTTTCACTGAAACATTTCTATTCACTTTTCAGGCAGTATTTCCATAGAGCTGTTGTATGGCTTGTGGCTCCAGTACGTTTCCTCTAGATCCTCCTCTCGCTATTGCCAGGGCTGGGGCTGATGTGTGTTCCCTTGGTCCCATTCCCCTCTCATCCTTTCTCCCTGTGTGAATCCCTGGATTTCTAGAGAATCCTCCGTGGAGTCCAACGGAAGGAAGAATGTTGCTGCTGCCTGTGGAAACCTATAATCATTGTTTCATGCGTCACCACTGAGTTCTGTGGGCCGATACAGCAGTGTTTTGTTTGAGATGCTTTTAAAGGAAAAATTTAGCCCAAATCTGCTCCTTTTATTAGACATGTCATGCAATGCTTACATCTTTTAGACAGACCATGATTTCCCATCAAGCCAGCAATCATGCAAGCCTCTATTATGTCTGCACATAAAATTGGTACTTTGAAGCAACAGAAATGATTAAGTGACATGGAGCTGATTAAGTAACATCTCTCCTATTGGGTGTACTGCAGAGCATTTGGATTTTGCTAAATAGGACAATTCTGAAGGAAGCTTTTGTGACTTCACATGACGGGGTTAAAAAATTGATTAATTGACTTGTGGAAATTAGAAGGATGGAAAATGGTGGGGGGAGAGGTTAGCTTATAGTATGTTCTCAACCCCCCATTTACCATCATGCATTGAACACTTGGACAAAAATTGAGCACTGACAGGAGTAATGTAAAACCTCACCACCAGGCACGATGGGCCAGACTTTGAAAAATGTTTATACTTTTGGCTTTCCAAACATCCCATGGCAATGAGTTCTACAGGCAAATTGCACATTGTATGTGTAAGCAGAGTCAGGATAAGCTCTACCCTGACATCTGGTGGTGAATTATGGCGAGGGTGGAAAAGAACTTCAGGGGCTGATCTTGTTTGCATAGGCACACCCACCCGCCTAGCCTGGGACAACAACAACTGAAAGTGGTTACTTTGGCTGGTGTGGGATCCCCAGTTTCTCTGTTATTGGGGCAGGAAGAATAAAGTGTTGTTACCCTGATTCTGTGAATCAAGGCCAGTGGAACTGTTGTATGACAGAGGGACTCACCAGTAACTAAGTAGCACTCGCTAGACAAGGGGCATGGGTTATAAAACCCAGTGAATTGAGAGAGGTTGGGGATAGGTATGTGTACCTGATGGTATGGGCCCCTTTTGAGGGCCTGCAACACCAATTGCACTCCTCCCCCCCTCCACTGTTGAATAGCAGAGCTAAGTTTGCTTCCATTAGGAGTCTAGCTAGAAGTTGCTGAACTGAATTCACTTTGGGCCAGTGGTGCACCAGCACTGGGGCTCCGCTACTACAAGCTGAAATCGCTAAAATTGCTGAGCTGAGATCACTAAGTGCTGTGTTAACCAGTGCGGGAGCCTGAAGATATATTGCTAAGCAGCTGGCTGAGCCAAGCAGTTTGTGGGATGGTTGGAGCGGCCCATGGAACAGCGAGCGGAGCGGAGCTGAGCCATTTGCGGGGGGCAGCTGGAGCGGTTCATGGGACAGCTGGTGGAGTGGAGCGGCTGGCAAAGCTGAGCAGTTTGTGGGACGGTTGGAGTGGAACGAGGAGCAGAGCGGAGCAGTTTGCGGGGACGGCTGGAGGAGCGGAGGGGCATGGCGCGGCGCGGCTGGTAGAGCGGAGCCATTCGTGGTAAAGGCTGCAGCAGAACTCCACGGAGATGTGGGGCAGTCGGCCTCGGACCACGTAAGGTGCCCCTTAACATCCCGTGTGCTCCCCCCCCATTTCCACCCAGGCTGGGGGAGGGGGGGGTAAAACTCTGCAGATAAACTTTTGAACTCTGGGGTGGCACTGACCAGGGACAGAGACTTTGGGGTTGTTGGACTTTGGGGTGATTGGACTTAAGACCCTGAGGGGAAAAGGACACTGCCAAACTTACTTGGAGGTGGGTCTTTTGCTCATGGTTTGTGTTATGAATCCTGTTTGTGGTGTTTCCCCAACATAATGCCGCATTGTTTCCCTCCTTTATTAAAAGGCTTTTGCTACACTCAGACTCCGTGCTTGTGAGAGGGGAAGTATTGCCTCCTAGAGGCGCCCGGGGGTGGGGGAGGTATGTAATTGTCCCAGGTCACTGGGTGGGGGCTCGAGCCAGTTTTGCATTGCATTATTGAAACGGAACCCCTAGATACTGAACCCGGCCCTTGTTACTGCCAACTCAGAGGGGCAGAAGGGTTACATAGGGAAAAGTAATTCCTCTTGTTTGTATTAAACCTGCTGTGTATTAATTTCATTGGGTGACTGCAGGCTTTTGTATGGTGGGAAAAGGTAACCAACACTTCTCTATTCATTTTTTCCATACCATTCATGATTGTATAGACCCTCCCCCCCCACCACCATCATCTCTTTTCTAAGCTCAGCCGTCGTAATCTTTTTAGTCTCTCCTTGTATGGAAACTGTTCCATACCCTGGTTCATCTTTGTTGCCCTTCTCTGAATCTTTTCCACTTCCCCTATATCCTTTTTGAGATGGAGACCAAAACTGGATACAGTATTCAAGGTGTGGGCGCACCATGGATTTATATAGTGGCATTTTGATATTTTCTGTCTTATTTTCTACCCCTTTCCTAACAGTTTCTAACATTCCATTAGCCTTTTTGACTGCTGCTGCGCATTGAGCTACATTTTCAGAGAATTATCCACAGTGACTCCAACATCCCTTTCTTGAGTGGGAACAGCTCATTTAGAACCCATGATTTTTTCCAATGTGCATTATTTTGCACTTATCACTGTCGCATTTCATCTGCCATTTACTTGTCCAGTCTCAGAGTTTTGTGAGATGCTTTTGTAACTCTTCACAGTCAGCTTGGCACTTACCTATCTGGAATAATTTTGTATTGTCTGCAAACTTTGCCACTTTACTGTTTTCTCCCTTTTCCAGATCATGAACATGTTGAACAGCACCCGTCCCAGTACAGATCCTTGGGGACACTGCTATTTCCTCTCTCCAGTCTGAAAACAGACCATTTCGTCCTACCCTTTGTTTCCTACCTTTTAAAAAGTGACTGATCCATGAGAGGAACCTCCTTCTTACCCATGATTAAGGCTAAGATTTAGTCACGGATATTTTTAGTAAAAGTCATGCGCAGGTCACGGGCAATAAACAAAAATTCATGGCCCGTGACCTGTGCATGACTTATACAAAAAATACCTGTGATTAAATCTTGGGGGGAGGGTGCTGGGAAGGGAGACCAGGGGCTGCTGCTGGTGGGGGTGTGCCTGGCACCAGTGGCACCAGCTGCTAGGGGCCGTGGAACATGGCTGCTCTGGCCGGCTGGCCAGGTACCACTACCAGGGCCAGCAGACCGCAGCTTCTCCGGTTGGCTGCCCGGGAACCACTGCTGGAGCCAGCAGACTGAGGCTGCTCCAGCTGGCTGCCCAGGGATGGCTGCCTGGGGCCGTGGACCATAACTGCTCCAGCCGGCTGCCCAGGGACCGCAGACTGTGACTGCTCCAGCCACCCCAGGACTGCTGCCAGAGGCCACCGGAGCAGCGGCTGCTGTGGTTGTTCCTGGGGCCGCTCCAGCAGCACCCAGTGTGGCTGTCCTGGGGGCCACTTGAGCAGCTGGCCCTGGAGCCAGCCACACTGGCCACTGCTGAAGTCACGGAGGTCACAGACAGTCACCAGAATCCGTGACTTTTGCGACCTCCGTGACCGACCCGGAGCCCATGATTACTTAATTTCCTGAAGAGCCTTTGGTGAGGGACCTTGTCAACGTTTTTCTGAAAATCCAAGTACACTCTATTGACTGGATCACTCTTGTTCATGTCTGTTGGCATGCTCAGAGAACTCTGATAGATTTGTGAGGCACGACTTCCTTTTACAAATGCCATGTTTACTCTTCCCCCAACAAATCATGTTTATCTACGTGCCTGATAATTCCATTCTTTACTCTAGTTTCTACCAATTTGCCAGGTACTGAAGTTAGGCTGAATGGCTTGTAATTGCCAGGATCGCCTCTGAGCCCTTTGTAAAAATTGGCATCACATTAGCTTCCATCCACTCATCTGGTACAGAAGCTTGTTTCAGCAATAGCTTCCATACCATACGCAGTGCTGCAATTTCATCTCCGAGTTTCTTCTGAACTCTTGGGTGAATACCATCTGGTCCTCTTCTACTGACACGGCACCTCATGATAGCACAATAGAGAGAGTGTTCATGGTAGGAACCTGGGAGGAGACATGCCAAACCCACGGAAAAAACACTGAAATTGGGCTTGGTTTTGGCTTAGTTGGCTTGTGAGTTGCTTGTTGGCTAGTTTTTGGCTTGTTGCTTGTTTGGCTTGTAGCTTGTTGCTTCTTCTACTTTTTTTTTTTTTTTTTTTATCAGCTCCTGGCAAGCAGGGGCAAGAGGGGGAGAGAGTCACGGGTGCACAGCGGGTCACCACAGCCCCAGACTGCTCACCGGGGGGATCTGGTCACATAAAGTGTTGGGGTTCTTAGGGATTGGCCTTGTTTTGAAATGGGATTAGCTTGATTTTTGGCTTATTGTGAAAGTCGGGGGGCTTATTTACCGCGTGAAAGTTGGCAACTGTGCCTAGAGCCTGAGCTGCTACCCAAGCCACAATATCCACATTGCTATTTCTAGCGTGCTAGTGTGAGCGTGTCTGCCCTGGCGAGGAGGGTCGCGCTCAGCTGAAGTGTAGATGTACCTTTAGGGTGTTTCTTCACTAGCAAACAAGGTCTGTTCTTAACTCCAATTAGCTAACTGGAGGTAAAACCCTAGGTAGTGTGTAGTTTGCATATGAGCTAGCAGGTAGAGTTAAAGCTACCTACCTCAGCCTGCTAACTTGAATGAAAACTACATCTAGGGTGACCAGACGTCCCGATAAAATCGGGACTGTCCCGATTTTGAGGAGTTTGTCCCGCATCCCGACCGAAGTATGGTCAGGACGCCACTTGTCCTGATATTTTGTTACGGGTGTGGGTTTTTTTGGTTTTTCTCTTTACATTCACCCGTCCGGGTCTTCGGCAGCAATTCGGCGGAGGGTCCTTCAGTCGCTGACGGTCTTCAGCAGCATTTCGGCAGCGAGTGCTTCTGTCTTTGGCAGGCAAGGTTTATTACCACCGCCGAAATGCCGCCGAAGACTGTCAGCGACTGACGGACCCTCCGCCGAATTGCCACCAAAGACCCGGACGGGTGAGTGTAACAATTAAAAAGGTGCCCCCCCTGCGGCGGTCCCGATATTTTCCACTTAGCATCTGGTCACCCTAACTACATCGGCCTTGTCTTCAAGAGGATTTTATCCCGGGTTAGTTAATTTGAGTTAAGAATACGCCTTTTTTCCTGGGGAGTCAAGGCCCAGATTTTGTCTAGACTAGGATTTCAAGGTGGTTTGTTAGATGGTATTATCTCTCTTGAGCTAATTAACTCCTTCTAAATCTCTAGTTAAGATGCAGCAATTGTACTTTAGCATGTGCAAATAGCTGCCCCCAGTATAGTGCCTGCTAAAGTCCAATCGCTTTGACTAGAGTTTATCTGGTTGGATAATGTCACACCTTTAACTCCTACTATAGGGAAGGCCATATGATCAAGGGCTGTCCTTAACACGAGAGTGTTATTAGTGAACAAAAAGCCAGCGTCCAGGTCAGAAAGTGAGGCAGAATAAACACGTGTGCTGTCATTTATCACCTTAGCCCTGAGGCACAGAGGAGGAATTTCTTTACATGGCAGGAAGTGCTGTTATGTAAGCACCACTGGCAAGAATGACCCATGTTTTCTATAGCCCATGCCCTGCTCTTGAGTCTGCAGAGGTCATCTCCTCTCTGTGCAGGACTCTTTTCTTTTTCCATTAACTCTTAAAATATTCTCCCGGGGTAGGAGGGGCGTCCCACACCCCACTAACCCAGAGAGTGCAGTGGGCTATAAATCACCACTGTGTTATGCAAAGCACTTTCCCTAATTTCATTTTCTTTTTTCGGGGGGGGGGGTATTCTGTGATTAGATTAGCTGCCTTCTTCCTTTTTATGCTATGCTAAAGATTGGAGTGCAGGGTTTAGTCGGCTTTGTTTGGAAAATAAATTGATAGCGTTAGGCTTTTCAAATGAGCTTGCCTTTCCTGAACTGAACAAGCCTGACTCACTGGAATAATAGCAACCGCCAGCCCCTTCCATCCCAGTTGATTTAGCTGAGGAGCGGCCCAAGGAAATGAATCATTTCCATGAAAAGCTTTCTTCTTCGCTGTGGTAGGGTGTCTTCCTTCCCGCAGCGCTTGCAGTCCCGCCAGTCTCTGAGCTGTGCATGCTCTCTTCTGGGCACGCCAAGAAGTGCCATTTTGCTACCAAGCACCACATTTCATTCTCTAACTTTTAGTTTGGTCCGCTTGGCAAGAAGAACCATTGAGAGCCTGAGAATGACTCGCAATAGGAAAAATAACACGTTATTTTTAAGGACAATAGTCTCGTAGTAGTTATAAAAATGCTGTTCAGGTTGTAAATATTTTGTTAGCCCGTACCCAACGCTGTAAGAAAAACGCACAAACTCCTTAAACTGGATGTTTAGCTGGTTTAAATTGGTGCAGCTGAATTGGTGTCTATGGTGATTTGGACCAGCTGGGACTCTGGCTCACTGACTTTAATGAAGCTATGCCAACGTACAGAAAGCTGGGGATCTGGCCCACATTCTAATATAATCCCTTAGATTGTCATTGAAAGCACAGTTCTGTAGGGGAACAATAATCAGTAGGGTATAGCACACTAAAATACTCTGAGGTTGATCATACCACTAGGGTATGCTCTGCTGAAGCTTTCTGGCTGTTGGGGGTGGGTTCACCCACCTGTACCCCTGCCCATCCTGGAACCCTGTAAAGCATCTGGGGCCCATGTTATAAGGATGCAGGGTTGGGTGTGTTATGGATACTGTCCCGCACCCACAGCAGCCAGCAGGAGGTCCATGTGAAAGGGGAGACAGCTCCAGGCTCAGTGGTGCTCACATACCAGGGTGATGGGAGCAGTATAAGAACTGAAATGGAACAGAGTAAAGACTTGGATCCGTGCTGTGGAATCCCTTCCTAGAGGGGCCAGAGGCAGCTGCTGGTGGGCAGTTCCTGGCAGGGAATCCCCAAGGGAGACAGGTTGGACAGTGCTGCCAGGAGCTGTTATGGTGAGATTGGGATTTGGGTTTTCAAAGCTGCCTAAGGGAATTAGGTGCCTACGGTCAATGGGGTTTGGGTGCCCAGCTCCCTTAGGCTCCTTTGAAAATCCCAGTCTGGATCTCTGTGTAGAGAACCCTGGCCTCTGGCTGCTTCTCCAAGATCTGTGGGTTCATGTTGGATGTAATCTGCTGCTCATTCCACAGGGCTGGGTTTTAGCTGCGCCCACCCAGCCCCAACACAAAGATCTGTCACGAAGTATTGCTCCTCCCAGTCCCTTCCTGCAGTTTCTCTCCCAACCCTCCCCAGAGTCAGCCGCATCCCTAGTTCCATCCTTACCTGTGCCCCTTCCCCCCACTTTTTCTCTCCTATTCTCCTAGCTGGCCCTAATACCAACATGTCTTGTCTCATTGCTGCCACAAGTTCTATCTCCGCACCCACATTCCAACTCCAACCCCATTTCTGTCCCTGGATTCACCTAAACCCCGCAACCTTCTTTGCTCGGGGCGGGGGTCTTTTACTGCATCCCCTTTTGCACAGTGGCGTGTGTGTTTGGCCAGGGGCACCGGTGAGAGTGGGTGGACCCAGGGGTCCCCACAGTCCCTGCCCCTTTCCACCCCTCCTCAGCCTCTTGCTCACTACAGGGAGAGTATCAGAGAAGCAGCCAGCCTGGTTAAAAAGCACATCATTTTAAAACATGGATTTTCAAGCGATACAAACTTTTTTATTCAACCTTTGACCGTTTCTAATGTTTTTAATTGATGAAATTTTTCATTTTGGCATCCCCCACCCCCATTTTCTGTCCCCTACCACCCCCCTTTCTCTCTGTATTTTGAAGGGGGGGAAGAAAAAGGGAGAGAAATAACCATAAACTATCAATGATCATTTCCGTTTGAAGGGAGACGGAAATGCTTCATTCGGAATTTTTTTTTTTTAGTTTTGAATCACTTCATTGGGAGATCGGACAATTCCACCACTGATTTGGAATGAAATGAATCTCTTTTTTGTTTTGAGTTTTGTTGAAAATAATTCTCGTTGTTTTGAGCAGCCTGAGTGAGAAACCCCCAGCTGTCCTCTCTTGGGCTGGAGTCGCAATCTGAGCAGGGCTAGATAGGGGAATTACTCGGCCTGCAGCTGAATCAGATCTTTGACACTCTCGCCCTACGGACATGTCTCCACTGCACAGTTAACCTGGGCTCTGACCCAGGTTTTATCCTTAACCCCTCTACCAGCCACTCAGAAAAAACCTGTGACCTGGATTTGGAGGTGCTTTAAGCTCCGGCTAGCAACGGTAAAGGTTAGAACTAGGTGTCCAATTTAACTCAGGCTGGAAGCCAACCACTTTGCAGTGAGGATGCATTATTTGAGGGCTGATAGTCCTCCAATGCCTTCCCACAGTTCCTTCCAAAGGACAGTCAAGTTCTCCCACAACTGGCTGGGAAAGAATCCTAGAGCATGTCAGCCCAAAGAGCCATGGGCTATGCCCCCAGACGCACTCAGGGGAGTGCAGCAATGGGGGTAGGGCTGCTCACACCTGGGCTAGGCTAACCCAGGTGCTCAGACCTACATGGCCATCACCCAAGTTAACTGTGCAATACAGACGTAGCCTCAAAGTAAAATCATCGCTGAGGGGCACAGATCTGTTTGTGTGTGTATTGTAGGTTTGAAAATAGGGCTTCTCACCTCCAAACTCTGCTATGTCTCCAGTTCAGCAGGGAACAATGGTCCCGGAAAGGAAGGAACATAATGACCAATTCACTGCCAGTTTGGCGGGGCCCTGTAGACCGTGCATAGGAGCAGGTGGAGTTTCCCCTCTAAGGGTGTGGCACAAACCTTGGCTCTTGCTGCTTCCACTGAGTTTATATTCTGCCATTTAATCAAACTCAAACATGTTTCCAGTTGAGCACGTCCGGCGCTAAGTGTCAAAACTCCGCGTCTTTGCCAGTGCTGTTCTCTTTCCACGGGAATTTTTGGTATCGGAATCCAGCCCTGGGTCACGGACCTTCTGGCCAATGCAGGGAGAGAGATAAGCAACAAACAGGTATGAACACTGGTAATGCGAGGTAGAACTTCACGCATATGTAACACTGACAGACCCCGGTTGGCGTCGGGGGGTGGGATTTAACCTGGGGCTTCTGGAGTTTAGTGCATGAGCCTCTACCGCTTGAGCTAAAAGCCAACTGGCTGTTAGCTAAGACTGCAGAGCAGACTCATTAATCTCTCTATCTAAGTGGTCTTGGTGCCAGTAGATGGGAGAGAGCACCACACCCAGGAGGTGTGGGGGTTACACACAGTATCTGAAATAGGCTTTTCAATCTTTGTCTGATATTGGCTTTGTCACAGGGTGACCCTGGCCCTTTAGGGGCGTGTCTACACTGCACACTAATCCCAGACCCCCGTTCCATCCACACACAAGTCAGTCCGACTCGGGGCAGCAAGCACTCAGGACCTGGGTCCTAGGACCCAGCTGTGGGGATGAGTCAGCAGCAGAGAGCCGCTGTGACTCGGGTCTAAGCCCTATCCTTTTCTACATGGATGCAGCTCATGCCAGCGACCTGAGTCCGAAGGTCTGCACGGTGCAGTATGGATGCACTAGCATGGCTGTGAGACCTGGGTCCAGCAGCTGTAAACTTGGGTTTACAACAAAGGGTGGATGCTCAAGAGGTGTGGGCTTGGAAACACCAGTCCTGCAGACCCGGGTTTCCAATGCAGTGTAGACACACCCTACGATGCAGCAGGACGAGTGCATCTGTGACTCATCAGCCCACACCCATGGGGCTTAAAAGAGGGCAGGCACCTGGGCCCTAGAGAGGAGAGAGACTTGGTGACTTGGAGCCGGTTGAGGGTCAGTGAGGACAAAGGAGAGGGATGAGCTGCCTGGGAGTCAGGAGAAGGTCCCTGGGGAAACATAAGCTGCAAAGAACAGGAAGCTGTCTGCAGCCTCTCCCTGGAAAGAGGGAGGAGTTAGCAGGAAAACAGGGAGGGGGGCAGCCTGCTGATCTTCCTGAGCCAGAGAGCTGTGGCAGGCTGAAGGCTGAGAGCTGGGGTGTGAGACGCCAGGGCTGTAGTTAGTGATTTCAGGACTATCCACACGGGGTGTGAGGAAATGGACTGTCTGGGGATTATCTGAGCTATGTTTTGGTAATACCCAGCCCCGAGGAGGGGTATTATTTAAGCAGGAGAGTCTGAAGTGGAGTGATTGGGAAACTGAGGCAAGTGTGCCTGCTATGCCGCAGCTTTTTCAGCAGTGAGATTCCCCATTGAGTTTATGGGCTTTGCTTTGTCAGTATTTTCTAGTCGTTTTCTAGACAGTTAATTGATAGTAGAGCTGGCTGAAATGTTTTTGTCAACGTCTCCCCCACCCAAGCAAAACCAAAAAATGTGTTTGTGAGAATGTTTCATTTCCTTTTATACTTCCTGGGTCAGTGAACCAAAGCAAAAATGTTTCTTTCACTTTGTTTCAAGTAGAAATATTTTGTTTCATTTCTCTTTTCAAAAATCAAAAAAAGTTTGGCAATTTTTTTTTCCCCTCCTCCTCCTTCCTCTTGGGAAGGGAGCCAGAAAAAAAAGAGAGGGTGGGGTGGGAAACCTTGAAAAACAAATTGGTGAAACACAATATTCATTTCATTTTGTTGAAAAACTGGAAAGTTTGATGAAAAGGTTCAAACAAAATGAAACCTTTCACAGCAGATACTTAACTTTTTGGCCAATCGGCTGTCGTCAATAGTAATGCTCAGACATATAATAGCAATAGAACTAAACGGGAGAAAGGAAATAGGAATTGTCTATTTTTCATATTGATTGAGCTTTCTGGTGTATAATATCACTTCTGAACAAAGTCCTGAATGTAATTTTTCATTTTTTTAAATAGTGCAACACAGCATTCCCTCCTCCCTCCCCCCCAGAGTAACTTCTTTTTTCTTAGAATCAAAATATTAGAACCTCATCCTGAAAACTATTCTGCAAATAACTTCACAGATTAATTTAACCACACTGACTTTCATGGGGCTTCATGCAGATAGTCAACAAACATGGAGCTCATTGCCAGACTGTATGACAGAGAAGTCACAGAGTTCTCCTTCTTTGCCTTTGAGGTTTTCTCAGCATTGTATTCCTCTTGGCAGCTGTGGTTGGCACACGTTTATAGTCACTTGCCCCAACTAAATTTTACTTTGGGTTTGGAGTTCAAATGATGCAAACCTGCCACTAATGGGCCCAGACTTTATTGCACCTAGATCCAGTTCACTCACAAGGTGTGTGAACTTTAGGTTATGTCTACACTGCAGGTGAACACACAAACCCCAGAGCAGTGAGTCTCAGAGCCTGGATTAGCTGTCTCAACCTTGTGCTACTCATCCCCTTCCTGGGTTTTGGAGTCTGGGCTCTGAGACCCGCCTCCCTCGCTGGGTTTTCTCCTCGAAAAGTAAGTTCTATCACTGCCACTACTGCATAGAGCAGCTCAGTAATTTTTGGTCAAAACATTTTTTTGACCAGTCGATTTGCCCAAACTGAAATTTCTGGGAGATTTTTGGTTTGGTTGAAATTTTCGTTTTTTTTTTTTTTTTTTTTTTTGAAGAAAAAACAAAATGAAATGGAAACCCAATATTTTTTCGGTAAACGTTTTGAGTTTCATTAAAAAAGAAAAGATTTTGAAAACCTAAACTTTCACCAAAAAAACCCAGAGTTTCTGTTATTTTGAGAGACATCGTTTTTTTCTACTGTAAAAAGAAATGATTGTGAAAAATAATTGCCTTCCCTCCCCCAGCACTGCTTCTAGACCTGAGTGAGTAAAAACCCTGATTTTGCTCTTTTCACACAGTCACTTTTTTTATTCCAACGGCGTCAACCTGATTTATACTGGGGTGAGAGAGAACAGAATCAAGGCCAAAGTTAATTGGGTTTAGCCTCTATTTCTGCTCTGAGAGTAGAATGAGATTTCTTGCTGTTCATTATTTAAATTGATTCAGCAGTTGTTTCCGCTTGTTGTTTTTTTAAACTCTCGGAAATGATGGCAAATGGTTCATGGCATGTACTGAATGGTGCTGGCTGGTTGTATATGATCATTTATGCAACATACTATTGTTTCTATTGTGTATCTAAATAGAAAGGACAATAGGTGGGACAGGAAATGACATCACCCAGCAGGTCAGTGGTAGATCTGAGAATACAACCCACCTCACCACAATCCCAATTCAGTGGCCTATCTACTGAACCCCCACAGTCACCCATTTGAAAAATAGGAATAACAATACTTCCTTTATGTGTCTTGTGTATTCAGACTGTGAGCTCTTCCGGGAGGGACTCTCTTGTGTGTGTACGGCACCCAGAATAATGGGGCCCTCGTCTCAGCTCAGGCCTCTAGGGCCTATTGCAATACAGACACTCCCCGGGTTACACAAACCCGACTTACGCAAACCTACACATATGGAAAAAGTTCCGTAAGTTCCGTACGTTTTTTTTTTCTTTTTTTGCGTAATTGTCGGGTATACATTCCCGACTTACGCAAAATTCGACGGGGAGCGTCTGTACATATAACAGTGCCAGACAGTGATCAAGTGATTTGCCCTGGGCAGCACAGGAAGTCTGTGGTAGAGTTGGGACTGAAACCTAGATGTTCTGAGTCCCAGATCAGAGTCAAAACCACAAGATCATTCCTCATCGGAGACCACTGTCAATGGTGTCTCTGTTATCTTCAACGCTTCTTCATTTCATCACATTTCCCATGAATCACAGCAGCTTAGGGTCCCCCCTTTAAATAGCATATACACTCTCTGACATTATCCTGTCTTAGCCCTCTGGTGGATGACAGAGCCTCCAGGCTCCTCCGCTTGAGAGCTGGAAGCACTCAGTGGAATGAACGCAGAAGGTCAGTTAAAAAGACCACAATCTTAATCTGTGTTTTTAAAAAATATGCAACATGTGTTGTGCAAAGTAATGCACATTGCAAAGGTCATGCAACTCATAGTCCTCTGAGGCCTGTCTGACAATGATTTCTACTAAGGTTGGGGAGGAAGCATATGCTGTTTTAGTGAAGAACAGCAGCTCTTTCTCGCAACCTCATTTCCACGTCTGAGCTCCGATTAGGAGGTTTCACCTTTTCTCTCTCTTGCAAAACCCAAGATATTAAGGTTACGTTCAAACATAAAAAAGCGAAATGTGCACACCATATTTTTGAATGGTTTTTATCCTTGGGCAGATAAACCCACGGTAGCAAGCAGCCAAGCTGGGAGAACGTCAGGGGGAAAGTGGATCCATTCGAAAGGGGAATGCATTGTGCTGTGGCAATTTTCAGCTAGAGTTTTAACAGCAATATCATTTTCATAGTTTTCTTTTTGTCAGTAATTGTTAGTCATTGGTGGAGATGGCAAAAATAGAATGTGAGCTAAGAGAAGAGGATCCTGCCATTAGTTTGGATAATTGTCACATTTAAAAAAAAACCCTGCAATCCAAAGGGTTTAAGGAAATCAGGAAAATATACATTGTTATTGTGCATCTTGGAGTATTTTAGGTTCATCCCTTCATTTTCATCTGGGGAAAACCCCAAGAGCCATTGTTTTAATCTCCAGGCTCTCTGTCAGCTTAGCTTTGAAGAGCAACACCTTCTAGCACCTGCAATTCTGCCTTCAAAAACCTGGCTGGAGTTACAAGGGAGTTGATGTCACATAAACACAATACCGTATCTGGAGGACACAACTGAACTTGTAAGATTGTTGCAATATGGACACATTGCCTAACAATTGCTTTAAGACTTCAAGATAAGCCACATCCTCAGCTGATGTAAATCACTGCAGCATCATTGACTTTGGTAGAGCACTGCTGATTTACGTCATCTGGAGATCTGGTCCTGAAAATGCCACACTGCTGAAATTCAGGATATCCTGATAGAATCAGGATAGTGGCCCAGGAGTCTCAATTTTCCTAGTATCTCAGCATTCACGTATATCCAAGTTGTATCTGACATGATTCTCAGAGTTATACTGATTTGTATCAGCTGAGAATCTGGCCCATCAAATTCAGCTCATCCTTCTCAGCAAGACAGAAAAGTATTTTGAGTTTTATCTAAAGCCCTTTCATTGATAAAGAAGCACAAAGTCCACAGATCAGTGACTTAGCTACTGATGATAACACAGTGGCCAATGGAACACCAGTAGAATGGGTTTTATCAGAAGAGGGATGGCATATTGCCAAGGACACCGCTTTTGAACTCATCCATGAAAACTTTCACTTGCATCTGGGTATGTGCCTGGATGGAGGGCACAGAACTTGATTTAGGCCTCAGTTCAGGAAAGCACTTAAGCGCATGCTTAACTTTAAATATGTACTTAAACTCCATTGTTTTATGTGCCTTGTTGCATAGGGGCGCTCTCCTGAATTGGGGCCTAAATGTCTCTTATTAACAATAGAACACATTAAAACACACACACAAAAAATCCCTATTTCAAGTGACTTTGAAGACTAGGAAGACTGGACTTTGTCAATCCTTGTACATACCATTTATGATTATTTGATGTGTAACTATCAAAAATTCCACACCCCTCATGCATATTTGTCATTGAATCCAAATTCAAGATAGAAAAATTGCAGATCTTAAGATCTGAATGGACCAAGCTGACTCAAAATCCATGAACTTTGGTTACCTTCAGACTAATGAGAAGTGATAGACAGGGAAAATATTCTTATTTTGTGAACTGGGGTTTTGCATGTTCACCTGGTGGAGATTAACTCAGCAGTATCAAAAAGTACATCTGGCTGATAAATCTGGTGCAGAGAAAACTAATTTCCATTCCCAGGAAAAGGCATCTAAAATCAATTAATATTTGATTTTGAGATGGTGATGGGTTAATTGAATTCTAAAAATAAGTATCCCTGAGGATTGTCCATTTTCTATTGAAGTTTTCTTTACTTCTCCCATCACCGCTGCAAGGAAATATTTTCCATAAGCTTTCATCTCGTTTTCTCAAACCATCTTCCATTCTCCCTCCCACACCCGAAAACTCCTCTGCTAACAATTAATTAAATGTAATGTTAACACGGATGGATAGTCGTGGCTAATCAAAGCCAAATTACAGCTGCAGAACTTGTTTTAGAAGGAAAATAAAGCTGATGTCGAGGGCTTTTGTTGCTTGAATAATTTCCAGGGTGATTTCTGACATGTTCTCTATAACGTGTATGTTTCCCATGGCGTGTTTCCCTGCTGCTTAAACTATACTTAAGTTACATTCTGGTCTTCATTAATTTTAGTCCTGAGTGCACCTCTTATTTCAGTCACAAGCATAAGAATGTACCCAGATCCTATTAATTCTGCCCCATCTTTATCTAAACAACAAGACCCATAATAATAAAATATATAATAGCACCTGGAGACTCCAGTCAGGATTGTGCAAGGTACTGTTCAAACCTATATGAAATCATCCCGTCCTGCAAGAGCTTACTGTGTAAATAGACAAGGCAGAGAAAGAGTGGGAGGGGAAGTGAAACAATATACAAGCAAGCGTGATAGCTGACAAATGCCCTGCCACAAAACAAAACATTGAACTAACATGACAAGTCATTTTTCTTTGACACGTTTTAGACATACACATAGAAGGCCAGCCGTTCAACAGTGGCCAGCATCCAGCCACTCCTGGGGTTCTCAATGGGAAGTGTAAGGTGTGGAGCACTTTGGAATATCTGGCCAGTTCATTTAAGTGCATAAATAGGAGCTGAGCCCTCTTGAAAATCAGGCCATGAATCTATAGTGGGCAAGAATGGGGTGAGGAGTGAAGTGTTATGAGGGGAAACTCAATTTGGAAGCCATATCTAATGTGAACCCCACTCCACATGGGTGGGGTTGGTCCCATGGATTCTGATCTAACTCTGTTCCTTGAATCTTGTGCAATTTCATTGAAGATTTGAAGTTGCAGTTCAGAGATGACCCTGGTGATAATGCTCCAACTTTCCAGGCCATAAAAGATCCCTCCAATTGTCTATTCTGGGGTGGGTCTCTCCCTCTAATTTTGACACGAAATTCCATCCTGGACCCCAGAAATCTTTCCTCTCAAACCCAATACACTTCCACAAAATTTTGGCTTTGAAGAAAAATTCCCGACCAGCCCTGCATGGAAGTGATAGGTAGACTAAGCTCTGCTTATTAACAGCATCACGGTTTGCATAGACCAATGCACAAAACATGTGGCATGACTGGCTTCACGGTATCTCCTCTCCCAATCCAGAAAGGACGGTCCCTCTGGAAACTCATTTCTCAACTACTCCCCCTGTTGGCAAAGTGGTACAATTGCTGTCTTCTGTTTTCAGTACCAGAGGTTTTGAGGGAGTGCACTCTCAGTCTGATAAGCTGCATTACTTCCCTGTTGGCTGAGGGATGCACAGCGGGCAATATGGAAGCAAATGTTTCCTACTGGACAAAGTCAGACTGGGCAGCTGCATGAGAGTGGTGGAAGGCAGGGATATTAGACCTAGAATGCTAAAGGCCCCTTTCCCTATAAGCTGAGAAGGGGATACCTCAGGCCAGCTAGGGACACCTGAGTCCAATTAAAGGCTCCATGAGACCTTTAAGAACCCCTCCTCTCGTGGGATAGAAGGAGAAGAGACAAGTTGTTGCAAGACTAGCAGCAGCAGGGAGATCAGCTTCTCCAGAGCAAGAGGCTGTTCTCCTCCCTACAGGGGAAACAACCAAACTGAAAGCCTGTTTAGGGGAAGGACTGGCACCCAGGGGCCAATAACAGGACTACAACCCACCCCCACCTCGAGAGGGGGCAGGCAAAGGTGTCCCCCTTTATTCTGTGTTTGTGGATTTGTTTCTTTTGTTTGGTGGAGGACCACTCCTTGGGCCTGCCCTAGGCATACCTTGAAAATATTGATAAACACAGAGTGGGGCTGACTAACCCCAGGCCGCACCAGCACCAGAGGGGGAAGTGCTGATCCCAGAGACACAGAGGAGGTACCTATTATGCACTATGCATGGCAACTGCCCCTTCACGTCTCAGCTGTGCTGTTAGCTGGTGAGCTCATGTTGGCATGACACACATCACACAGAGGTAGACATTAACACAATTATGCACAGTACACTAAGTGTGTAATTATATCAAATGGCTTCTTTCGTGGGGAGATTAACTTTAGTAATTTGGAAAGAACCGTAAATTTATTATGGCCTTAAAAATTTCCAGAGCAGCATTGCTCACTCTGTTCATTGGAGCATCTGTTAGAGATATCTGACTAAGCCAGGACTGCCACCCAGCCTGAAAATGGCAGGACAGTTCCAATATTGAAATTCAAGATTGGTATCCAGCGGTCCAGGTTTGGTCAGGCTAGATGTAGAGGCCAAACTCATTTTGCCTGAGAGCCAGAGAGTTAAAAATGAATAAAGCCATCCGAGTACATCTGTTGGTTTGTGATTGACTAAGCAGATATCTGATGGGCGTCAAAAGGAAACTATTTCATGCTAAATATATTGCATGAAGATTTTTGTTTAAAACAAATAAATAAATACCCCTCCCCAAACAAATGATTTACCAGCACAATAAATGATCAACAGAATTAGCTCAGATTGTATTTCAGACTGTCTAAAACAGACACTTGGGAAGGTCTAGGCCAGTGGTTCCCAACCTTTTTCGTCTGGCGAGTGCCAGACGACGAGCCACGGAGGACCGTGGCGGCAGACGAGCATCCGCCGAAATGCCGCTGACAAGCGGCAACATCAACAGGCGTCGCTGCCAAAATGCCTCCAACAAGCAGCGTCATCCAGAGGTGTCGCCGCCGAAAATCAGCGGCATTTCGGTGGCGACACCTCTGGATGACGCTGCTTGTCGGTGGCATTTCAGCGGATGCTCGTCCCCTGGCCAGTACGCGGGCACATTTAGACGCCCCGGCGGGCGCCATGGCGCCCGCAGGCACCGCATTGGGGACCCCTGGTCTAGGCTGTCTCGGTTTTTCAGATCTGGGGAAAATATTTGCTGTAGCCAAATGACCCATAGTTCATTTTCCAAAAGGCGGTGATAGTTCTACAAATGGCATAGATAGATATGGTAGAAATGTTTTGTAGAAGAATTATTTTCCAGCATAAACATGGTCTTTTTTTTTTTTTTTATAAAAGAGGAATTTTTGTGAAACGTTGTCCAGATCTTTGAAGTTTTCTGGTGTTTGCAAAAGTTTCTGCAATATTTTTGAGATCATGTGAGAAATTATCAATCATTTTTTGTTTTAATTAAAGTGTGTTTTGGTAAATGAAAATGTTTGAGGATATCAACAATTTAGATAAACATTTTGATTTAAAAATAATGAAAGAATGTTGAAAAAAATCTCTAGCAAAAAAATAGAAAATGGGTCCACTTTGAACCACGAGAAATAGAAGTAGTTTCAAAATTTCCCATGTAGCTGGTCAAAAGGTGGAAAAACAATTCTGGCAGTGAGATCTGACTGTGATCTTCGCAATTCCAGTTAAGTCAATGGAATTACATTAATCAAACCTGTTGTAAATGAGAAGGATTACTTTGATGTGCAAGGTGTCTCTTGTCTCTCTTGGTCTAATCTATCTTGGTTAGAATCAAGAGTTGGTAGTTGGCTCATCTATTACATCTCCTAGTCAATGCAGGGTTCTTTCCTAAAGTACATTTTCTAGGCAATGCTTATTGCACCACCTTCCCAAGGCAACTATTTTGTGGCCTCCATTTGTCCTTTTCTTCCTTTCTTCTTTTTTTAGCTTTAGGTGTACCCCTGTGTATCACACGAAATAATTCCTCTTACATCACACCTAGGGAGCAATCTAGGCACTTCATTCTACTATCCTTAGTGTATTCCATGCAGTGTCTTTTTTGGAACAGTTCAGCAGAAACTCAAGCATTTGTTTCTGGTTGTTCACTTCAGTGCAATCCGCTTTTGCTCCCGTTGATGACAATGGGAGTTTTGCCATGCCAGGATGTTTTAGCATATGCAGAAGTTAATAGCTTCACTTAACACCCAGGGAATCTTTCAAAATGCTTTCAGAGACATAGTAATGATTCTTTTTTGCCGGATAGCACATTTCCTAATGCAGGGATGTATTAACGTCTTGATATTTCTGCATACATTCCATTAGTTTCAGTGGGACACTTCCACTTGCCCTATAGAGAATGGACGCAAATCTTGTCCTGAAATGCTGTTCGATTCTGAACAGTCCAAATTCCGGTGTAATTACAAGAACTGCACAAGACATTTCACAGCACCGGGAAATCACTGGAAACTCAGGTTGCTGAGCCAACATTTTGGACTGGGATTTCAGTGGGGGGTCTGAGCATCGAAGTCCCATGGAACTCTTTGTAAATCACAGCTTTGGTGTGTATTTTCATGAATGCTAGGCAAAATACTAACCTAAATCTAGGGAAAACGTAGAAGCCTGGGCCCCAGTCCAGATGAAATAAGAGGTTTGCTCAGGGGCCTTTTAAAACATGATTACTTGTTTAAAGAAAGTTTATTACGGCTGTGGCTGCTGGGTATTGAATTTCAGCATATTACAGCTTTGTTCTGAGCAAGCCACTAGCTAAAAGGATAATATGGAATATTTCACTAGACAATCTGGGAGGCAGTCATCCAGAAACACAAAGCAGAGTCCTGGGATGTTAGCTAGAAAAGTGGTTTGAAACTTTGTAATTAGTAAGGCTATTTACCTGTGAAAATAACACTGAAGTCCTGCAATTACTCTCATGAGTAATACCTAGCTTTTAGATAGCAGTTTTCATCAGTACGTCACAGTGCTTTACCGAAGAGGTCAGTATCTTTTCCCCTGCTAAAGAACAAAAATAGATCAGGTCTCGGCTCCTTACCGTGACACCAAAGTTGGTCGCAACTGGTTCTTTTTAAACGCTGAAGGCCTGATTTCCTGAAGTGCTCAGCACTCACAGCTCAGACCAAATATGTGAAAAAGCTCTGACTCAGATCCTCAAAGAAAGGTATTTAGGTGCCTAGCTCTGGGCCTCAGCTCCTAATCAACCACCTAAGTCAAATGGCCAAAATATCCAAAGATCTTTTTGAAAATTTGGCCACTTAGGTGTTTAAATGGGTGTTACTGGGTACGGAGCTTGTCCAGTGTTTCCAGCTCTCTTGATTTTATTGCAAGTCTTGTGATATTTGGTGTTTCTCTTAAAGGCCCAGCTCCTGGAGTCAGGTGATTATGTGAGCATCTCAGCTTTCATTTAACAATAATAATGTTCTAGCCCTCCTGGCTGTGGGGAAAAGCTTGAAAAATTGACCCCTCAAGATTCAAATGCCAGATGGTAAATAAAAAGAAGCCAGTATTGGTTATTTTTAAAATCACATAATTTTTAAGTTGACTTTATGGGACCTGACTAGTGATTTTTTTTTTGAGTGCTTAGGTTTGACAATGTATTATTATTATTATTATTTTTAATCTGGCCCTGTCTGACTATATGGCTAATTGGGTGGCAACTGCATTTACACAAACAGGAAGGATGGCTTTGTGGATAAGGCACTGGCAGGAACTCAGGAGACAGGAGTGTCATTCCTGGCTCTGTCACAGACTGCCTGTGACACCTTGGGCAAATCACTTAATACCTCTGTGTCTCAGTCCCTCATCTGTAAAATGGGGTCAACCACACTTTCATTCTTCCAACCCCTGTCTGTTTCATATGTTCAACTTGTACCTTCTTCTGGACGGGAACTGTCTCTTGTTACGCGTATGTTCAGCACTTCGCACAACTGGGTCCCAATCTCAGCTGGGGCCTGTACACACTGCCGTAATAAAGAGATAACAGTCAAAAAACGATCTAAGATTCATCTTTTTCTGGGGATCACTGTCTGAGTGATTCCAAGTAGTCCCATTCCAGAGTATGGATTCATGTACAAATCACATTTGCTTCAACTATTTATTCTACACTCTTGTACATGGGAGGGAAGATCTTCGGTTACAATACCAGCATTCTACAATCCCTATGTATTGATAGTTATTGTAACAGGGTGGCTTGCCCGGTGGGCCGGAGAACCTGGGGCTAAGCCAGTCCTGTCTACAGGATGAGCCTCCCCTTGAGAGGCGGTTCCAATATAAAAGGAACGGGACGTTGCAGTAAAAGGGGGAAGGCCCAGGAGACTGCCCTTATGTCTGTAGCTACTTTAGGGAGCAAGAGGGCTTTGAGTCAGCAGGGAAGAAAGCTGCAGGAGCAGGAAAGAGTGGGAGAAAGTCCTGCCGGCAGGGAGGCCTTGAAGAGACCTGGGCCAGATGGCAGGGACTCGAAAGGGCATCTGGGATGAAGGCTATGAGTGAGAGTTTGTGTTTTGTGGGTTAATCAGGAAAGACCCCGAACTGCTTGGGGCCTAGCAGGCCAGTGGGCAGAGGAAGCCCCAGTAAATGGGACTCCAAGAGGAGATTTGCTTGAACTACCCTTGAACTGAGTGAGTTCTTAGGGCTCCAAAGAGGGGGGGAAACGGAGCAGGGTAGTGCAGGGGCACCGTGGTGGTGGCTGGCTGTGTTACACTAGCTGCACAGCCCAGTAAGCCATGAGGCTGCCTGAAGTCTGCTGAAGAAGTGGCTGGACTGAGCTGACTCCCACAATCCGACCGCTGAAAGTTACGCTGCCCTCCATCAAACTGTTCCTTTTTTGTTGTTTTAAGAACCGGTGCGTGACTGTTGTGTGAAACCCTGGAGACTAGCCGCTCAGGGGTGTTGGACCCAGGCCTGCTGGGGGCTGAGCAGAATTATGAGTTGGCAGGTCCTGTTCATGTACCTTTCCTAATCTAGAATAGATCTTCGTGTGTAGATGTGCTTCTCATTTGGGCCAAGTAACACCTGGAGAGCCGAGTGTTTTCTTTAGGGGTTTTCAGTAGCATGGTCACAAGAGTTTCATTCTGCCTGGTGAATTCTGAAGAGCTCAAAGTTGGTTATTTTATTACTGATCAATAGGTGAGTGGGGGCAACTTTGTGGTTCTTCTAAATGTCGGGTGGGATTTTCAGACAGGCTCAGTGTTGGCCTAACTCTGCTCCCATTGCAAAGGGAGTTAGCCACACCCCTCTCACTGAGTGAGATCCTCAGCCAATAGGGGCTGGGTACCTAATTCACTGGGATCCCTTGGAATATCCCAGCCAAAACCAAGTCATCAATGGAGCCCTGGTTTATGTCTGTAGCTCCCTGATGCGCACTAAAGGACTTTTCTCCTCTGCCCCACCAATGTTTATTGCCAAGCAGGCTTGTATGGGACTCACTTTGGCTCCCTTCAATGCTTATCTACATGGAGACGGCCGTAGAAGAGGAACAAGACAGAGAGCTCTTCCATCATGGACTGCAGCTCTCCAAGCTCCTACTGGCCTATGGCTTAGTCCTTGCTTTTATAGCAGCTGAAGAAATGGGATGAAAGAGCCACACCTTTTCTGATGCTTTATTTATTTATTTATTTGGTGTGTCAGGTAAGTAATGTCTGTTCCTTTGGCTATAAATGATGCAGCAGGCAGGCACGCTTGTAGGTAAGAGATCTGTGTGGAGCATGATGAAAAGGCCAGTATTGTACTGAGTGCAAGCAGCCTGTGACCCGGCTTGCATTGCTGAGCCCTGGTGTCACGCTAAACCTGGTCTCTCATGAAACCATGACCCTCTTTCTCCAGTTCCACTAGCTATACTATTGTCCACACTTCTCAAGGCTGAACTTTTAGAACAACTTTTCACCTTCCCCGTCCCCTCCATGATATGTCATTAGCATTTCCTGTAGCAACTGATCGGCAGCTAATATTAACTGATCCTTCTTGACTTTTTTTCCCAGGGAATTTTCATTCCATTAGCTCTCTGGATCTGCATGAATGTAAGTAAATTATATCTAGCAATATAATTAGAATCTGTATAGATTAGTATACATGATTACTTCTGCATGTCAGTTTCTATTGCCCAGTCCCAGATCAATAACAGTTTCTGAAATTTCACAATATCCAGTTCCCAATCACTGCATTAAAAGAGAACATAGCGTGTATGCTTTCCACAGTACCAGGCACTTACATTTACATGTGCTTTGGGGAAGGCACAACTATTAACTTCTACTTTTAGTATGTGTGGTCACTTCTTACTCTTATTACAGATGTTTACAAATGTAGGTAACTAAATGAAACCTGAGCTCTTCTGAAAATCTGTTTTTGCAAAATCACTTGATATATTATTTAACAAGTTCTCACCATGTTTAGAGCGTGGTAGAAGACCCACTTTATAGTTTTATTTATCAGTGTGCAGCAAACACGTGAGTATTAAAAGGACACAATTAAAATGCAAAACAAAAAAATAAAAAGTGTTGTTTTTTTTAAAGGTACTGAGACTCACAGCTCTCGTTAAAGTCAAGTACCTATTTATTGAAGTGCCTAATCAAATATTGGGAGTGGACCACATCCACCCTGACTGAATTGGCCTTGTCAACACTGGTTCTCCACTTGTAAGGTAACTCCTTTCTCTTCACATGCCAGTATATTTATGCCTGTATCTGTAATTTTCATTCCATGCATCTGAAGAAATGGGTTTTTACCCACGAAAGCTTATGCCTAAATAAATCTGTTAGACTTTAAGGTGCCACCAGACTCCTCGTTGTTTTTGTGGATACAGACTAACATGGCTACCCCTCTGATAATATGGAGTTAGTAACCCATGTTTGAATATTTGGTCTCATAATTAGAAAATTAAAAGTTGAGTGTACACAGATTTCGTATGACCTTTTGGCTACGTTTGCAGACAAGTTTTAGCAGGAGATTGTAGAAAAATATGCTGTACTTGTATTTGAGAACTAGACTCTGATCATGGATTTGAAGATCATACCATAATGCACACATGCAAGGGACATGCAAAGTCATGAGAATGCAGCTTTAAAGCCGGGCCAAATTCTGACATCCTTTGTGGAACAATGGGATCTAAAAACTGACCCCCTGGTTATTTTAGGAGCCTGGTACCCTCACAGTTAGCTAGTCTGGAGGGTAACATTGCCTTAACTGGTGACTTCTTTAATCTTCTATGATTGGTTGCTAAGGAATACACATGAACAGCCTTAACTATAAGGTGTTGCGGGGGGGAGGGGGCAGATCTGGGGCTTGAGAGCTTGAAATACAAAAGAATTTAACCCTTTTTCTTGAGGGTTCTCTATTTTACACTGAAAGAAGAACATAGTTGCTTTTGTCATTTTGCTTTATTCATTTGCTAGGCTCTCCCAGTGCCAGCAGTATGACATTTCCAGTCTGTATATATCAAGCGTGTAGTTCTCAGTCTCAGGAGCTGTATGCAGCAACATCTCTGCAACTACGGTGCCCGTTTCTTGTAGGTCAGCTTTGAGATAATATCTGGCACCCTTTGACTCTCATTGTTTTCCTGGGTGAGGGATGTTTTTCATTCTGGCTGCTCTGAGGGTCCCTGCTGACTCTAACCAGATGCTAATTGACATTTCTGATGCATCTCAGAAGAGAGAGACAGTACAAAAGGTTGATCTAACTCATAACCATTTTCAACAACATACTATATGGTATTTCAGAATCATTTCTGAAACCTGCATTTCATTGGCAAGTGAGATAATAGACGTGACCAAAACAACCTCTGAGGGTCTCAGGTAGTGTAAATTGGCATTACTTCATTGAAGTCAATAGAATTATGGTGATTTCCAGTGGCTGATTTATGGTGATTTACGCCTGGCCTTCACTATCTGCCTCTATGTATTTATATTCCCCCTGTCATCAGTGGATTTTTAATCTTCTTTTCGTGCGTTGCAGGAGTGTTGTCTTATCCCCTTTTCACAGATGGGGAACTGAAGTACAGAGTTGAAGTAACTTGACTAAGGTCACAGACTGAGCCTGTGGGAGGACTGAGAATTGAACCCCCAGTTTTCTGAGTCCCAATACAACACCTGAACCACAAGACTATTGTTTCTTCTCTATGGGCTCTCTCTTGAGCCTTATTTAGTCAAGTGTTATTTATGCCACAGTATTGTTAATCCTTTTAACATTCCAAGTAAAATGAAGGCTGTCAGTGAATCTCCATTGTTCGTGGCGATTAGACAGGAATCTATTTGATCACTGCTTTTAGTGATCTCCTTAACTAAAGGCAGTAGATTAGTTAATTTAGTAGTCTTAATATTCCCTTGTTAGGCTGTCACAGTGAGTTCATATGCTTAAGATTTCTTGATGCCTCATGGAAAATCTTAAAATATTGTTAAGAGCAGATCCTGCAGTCCTGTGCAACCAAAACTCCCAGTGGGAGATTAGCCTGTATCACCTGTGAAGGCAGCGTTTTTGAGTCCCTTCTGGTTATGTCTCATGTATGTTCTCTGTATTACATCTAAGGATTATCGTGTGAAAACATGATCTTTAAGACAGATCTTCAGCTAGTGTAATTGACTGCAATAAAACTATGCTGAGCGACACCGGCAGAGCATCCAGCCCATACTCCCATACCAAAGTGTCTGAGCTCCAGCCATGGACCAGCACCCAGTTTTGCGAGGTTCTGCACAAACACAGAACAAAAAGTCCCTGCCCCCAGGAGCATGTGGCTGATTGGCCAGTTCCTTAGCAAGTAATTCAGCAGTGTCCCACTTACGCCTGTTTCCACCAGATGAATATCTGGCCCTGGGTTTGGGATATAAACAAAGTTGTCTCCAAATAGATTCAGAATATTGATGAATGTTTACAGTGGGGAAGCAGCCTTTAAAGGGTCATGTCAAGGCTGGCAACCTGGTTTGACTTGTGTGTGTGTGTGTGTGTGTGTGTGTGTGTGTGTGTGTGTGTGTGTGTGTGTGTGATATCCCTCTGTCATGCACATCCCGTTCCTCCATGCTGAGGACTGCACCTGTTTCCCTTCAGTGTAGGCAGGTGGGACAATACCGACACATGCTCACTTGTACACCTGTGATCGCACCTTGACCTCGTAGCCTGGATCTGTTGCTGTTTCCTAAAGGAGAAAGGGAGTAGCAGAGTATCTGATATCTTCCGAATGCTGCAGCTCTCCTACTAGTGGATGGAGAGATCGGTCAGGATCAGAACTAAGTTTAAACAGGTTGTTGGGCCAGATCCTCAGCTGTTGGAAATGGGTGAAGCTCCATTAATTTAAATGGAGCTTTCCCAACTGTCTTGGATGGTTTAGACACAACAAGCCCTGCATCTTCGCAGGGGGTTAGACTTGATGACCCTCGCAGTCCCTTTTAACCCCGTGATTCTACGATTTACACCAGCTGAGGTTCTGGCCTGTTAAGGGTAGCATAAATATTGAGCATGCCAGTCGTAATAGCATCCTCTCACCCATGGGGGGTGAGGTTTCTTCACCTTTGTGAAGATTTGATTTTGAAATGTGTCTTACATGTAATGAGTTGGATTCTCAGCTGGTCAAAAGTGACAAATGGGCATGGAAATCAATGGGGCTACACTGGTTTCTCCCAGCTGAGGATCTGTCCTGTTATATCTATTGGGAAGTGAAAGGAAAAATTATAAACACAAATGAACAATAGTTTAATGAGTGGTTCTTTAAAACTTTCCCAGACAACTCCCAAACTATATCTCCATTCCCACAAGAAAGTCAGGGGGGGATGCTGATTCTCACCGGCTGAGAAAGTGGTACCGAGGAGGATATGGTCTCTATTGCCTATAATGTCCATTGGGCATCTCAGTAACGTCTGAGCAGTTTTTCCTCCCATCCACTCTTATCTGACAGTATGAAGGAAAGGGTGACCTTCGAGATACTTTATATCTTGCTTTTGAAGCACATGAAAGATCTGCTCTGTCTGCTAATTCTCCGGCCGATCTGAACCCAGCAATAACTAGAAAGGCCTCTGCTTCTTTAACTGAAGTTATTTACTGCTGGCAGTAAGGGCCACAATGTTGCTCAGATTTTCAAGATGATCTTCCCAAATCTGTACTTCTCCTGTAGGAATGAAAAGCCTTAATCTGTCTTTGGATGTTTGCTGTGAAGTCCACACAGCTCCGAAATGCCCATGTGCATCTGAGCACAATGTGTGTCCCTCTGTATAACTGTTAGTCTTGAGGTGTGTGTGTGTATGTGTGTGTGTGTGTGTTTTTCTCTATGCCTTTCTCTTCTATGATCGCTTGTGCTCTGCTGTAATCTTGTTGCTAGTTTAGCACTGGGTTTCTCCTTAGATATATTCCTTGTACCTCTCCTACAAAGATTCACACTTCCTTGACTTTAAAAAAAAGTCTTTCAACCACTTTGCTTTGTTATGGAAATACTATTTACCTGACATTTTCTCTGTTAAAAGTTATACACCTCTCTCTCCTTCTTTCAAATTTCAGCTCTCTTCAACTCTCTGTCTCTAGAGAGCTCTTCTCTATACTCAAGTGACTCTCCCTCTGAGGCGAGCATAAGAGTTGCTATGAAGAAGTTTTCACTCTGCAAAAGTAAGTCTATTTGGCCTGCCCCTTGTCTCTATTCTGACAGTTTTTTCTGCCCAGGAAATCCCATGATTAACAAAAATGCACATTTAGAGCAAGATCCTGCTGTCCTTATGCTGAGTAATTCCAAACTCTACAGGTGGGCTCATAGGAACAGTTCCTCAACTCTTGTAAACGCAATGACCCTGGGGAATCTGTTCTGTTCCATTGAAATCAATGGGGCTATAAAGAAAGACACTACACAGCGTGGGTGGCAGAATCTGGCCACAGTAGCTGTAAATGGGAAAGAATTTTTTCCCCCTTGGCAATATTGTGGAGTCATAAGCAAAGACTGACACTGCCCTAATTTGGAATCTGAAACGTTTCCTCCTTTTTTTGGATTTCGTTTTTGACTTCACCTTCTAGCCCAAACGTAGATGGCCTCACTAGACTAGATGCCAGTAGTAGGCCTTTAAAGGGATGGCTTTAGCTAGCTTGCTACATTCTACATGGATAAAAGCCACTCCAGGACTGTCTTGCGCTTTTTGCTTGCAGAGGAGTTGAGTTAAATTAAACTTAGTTTTGGATGGGAATTTCCATGGTCTTCTGGATTCCATGAGAACCACCACCTAAGGGTATGACCTTTGTCCTCTGTTTTGTGGTCAACTCAAGCCACATTTTGTCAAAGTCTTGCATTAGAGGACATTTGGGATGCCCATATGACATGCCCCGGAAATTTATAATGAGTGCTTGGTCACCAAACACAACTTAGTGTGTAGCATAACATGCCCTTAAAACGTTTCCAGATAATGAGAGCAAGAATGGAGGTGGCCAATCAGTAAGCATGATGTCTGTCCTGGTGTCAAACTCCTGGTGTCAAATTAAAGATGCCTGATGTCACTTATTGACTGGCTTTCCCAATCCTTGAAGGGGGAGAGAAGTAGCTGACACAATGAAGAAAAGAAAGGTAAGATTAATTCTCCATGGCTCATTTGAAATGAAGACCCAAGATTTAGTCTCTTAATGATATTCTGCCTTGAGATCAAGTATGTTACTTCTTTGAAGGATCCACTTTCAGCATCATTAATTACATAAAAGTTCAACAAGCTGTATTTCAGTGCTATTTTCTCAGCTTGTCAGAAATATGTGAGGGTTTTGTGTGTGTGTGTGTGTATGTGTGTGTGCAAACATCAGACTTCTAAAGCTCCGTAAATAGCACAAAGGGAACATGAAACTGACTTATCAGGGCACCTGGTGATTCCCCTCTGCAAAGTGACTTTCCAGCTGGTGGAGATGCAGTGTAGCATTCTTGCTTTCCTTGAGATCTAGCTCTATGCTGCAGTGGTCTGGGCCACGTCTTGGGGGCAAGGTGTCTGGAATACTGTTTCACTGCCATCTGTGGTTGTATAGCAGCCCTTAGGGGAATGTTTAAACTTCAGTACCTAAAGTTAGGCACTGAAATCAAGTGCCTGATTCTCAGAGCACCCTGAACTCCCACTAAAGTCAAGAGGACTTATGGGCACTCAGAATCTCTGAATATTAGTGTATCTGACTTTAGGCACCTGAGTTTGAGGATGTTGGCCACTAACTTTGACTGAGGACCTGTTCCAAAGCCCAATGGAAATCTTTCTGTTGATTTTGATGGGCTTTAGCAAACTCCACACAACTCTTAGAAAATACAACTGTTAATTTCTGTGCAACCTTCTTGTTTGGGTAAACAAATATAATTTCCCTAGGCTCTTTAGGGATCAATCACATCTTCCACACTGTGGTGCAGGTTAACAAGGCCAGCCACCTTTAGCCCTCACTCAGGCAAGTAAATGTCACTTATCAAAGGTTAAGGTACATTTCGCAAGGCAGCTGATGACCCCATTCTAAATACTATTAATCCATTTTTCTCCTAAATTATAATGGCATTTTACAAACCTGTTTAAGGTGCACTCAGGAGCAGAGATGCTCTTACTGGTGATGACCATCCTGCACTCCATCATTAAGCGGTCAGCTCATCTACCTTAACCTTTGTGCAACTGGTCGACTGATGCTGGCATGTATAATAAGGCATTGCAAATGCAATCCCCCCTCCCACACCCCTCCTCCAGACAGAAATGGAATAGGGGATGGGAGTGAGGCAGGCAGGAGCATAAACAGAGCCTCATTGCGATCTGCCAATTGCCAGGTGATGGATGGCGTCTCGGGATCATTATCAGATGGTGTAAGTTAAAGTAGCCCCTAGGCTGCTGTAACCTATGCTGGGACTGCAGCTGTTTAGGACAAGAAGCTGGGAGGTGCAGCATGCTCCCTGATGGCCTGCCCAGTCCAGCCCTGCATGGAGCAGATCTTTACACATAATCAAATTAGAGGCTAGATTCCCTTAGGTGCTATATTAAGAACTGGACACTTCCCTTGGTCAGCTGCATTTCCCCCTTTTTAAAGAGAGGGAATTCTGCAGTTGCTGCATAAAGGCAAATCATGCACACGACAGTACCAATCATCTGTGCATCTCAAAGGCCTTTGCCGATTTCTTCACCTGCATGGGAATGGCTAGTGTGGCCATGACAGTCAGAACCACTTGGGGGAGGGTTTTCTTAGTGGCTCCTAACTTATCTTCCAAAGACACTGTGACAAAGAGCGTACTGTGCATGTGAAGGCATTCAGCTCCCTTATCACGACAGAGGGCTGGCTCTTCAGCTCCTGTCAATTGGCATTGAAGTCAACAGGGGTATAGTTTGCTTCCTGTTTCTCTCGTGTTCTGGGGGAGGAGTTGGCCACTGGCCTATAGCAGAGGTGAATTATTATACAATCCGTGCTGACTCACCTGTACTCACTGGTGCATACACTCCCGCCCATCCACTTCCCGCCCACCTGCACCTTTGCACCTAGATCCAGGCTTGAGCAGTCTGTGCTAGGATAGAAGAGGTTTCTTCTTTTCCCTTTACACACCTGCATGGGTATGTAGTGTGATGCACAATCTAGCCCTTCGATCATGAGCTCGTTGGGGCAGAGATTTGGTCCTGGACAAAGAAAAGATTATATGATTCTGACTAGATGTTACTTCATAATTCAAAAGAATTCATTATTTTGCCTCGGGTAAGTCACTTTGCCTCTCTGCGCTTCTGTTTCCCCTCCTCCACTTTGTCTTGTCTATTTGGATGGTAAGTTTTTCTGACAGAAATTGACTCTTGCTACTTGTGTATACAACACCTAGCACAATGGGGCACCAATCTCTGTTGAGACTTCTACAAACAATAGATCATCATTTACAAGGATGCACGCAGTTTGTGGAACTGATTAATTTCTAAACAGTTCATGTTTCCACAGACTATCCTGGTTCTCTTAGTGTGTATCCACTGATTAATATGCAACGTTAAATTATATCATCTCTTCATTCACCCTCTCCCCAGCAGTCACTCCTGATGCAGCCTGAACATAACTTGCGTTGTCCTTTGTTTCATCATTTTCCTATTAACATCTGTCTTATGACAGCCCGCCTCGGGCTAGAACCAAATGCCCTTCATCCTTTTTTTTTACTGTTCTCCTGAGATGGGCTGCCGTGAGCCCATACTTTCTAGGACCTCAGGGCCTGGGTCACCTTCCAATACTAACAGACGAGAAACAGTTTCACATCACATCTGCCCCATTAAGATAAGTTTGTAGCTCTAAGTCCAGCCCTTCCAGTAGTTTGCAGGAAATGTACTCTGGAGCTGTGGATCTAGCAGCAGGTGTCTCTACTGCTTGAGGTAAAAGACCACCTTCATCAGCAAGAAGAGTCATAAAACTCCATACATGGTCTAGCCACCAGAGAGAGACAGAGCCACACTGTGCCCTTTTTGGACCACTTAATTCATAAATGACGAAGTTCTCCTATTTTCCTCTACCTTTCAGCAGAAGTTGGGGTGAGAGAGAGGGGTGAATGCTGGGGAGACCTTCAGCTTTAGGACTATTCACTATTAAGGACCAGATCCTGATCCCCTTACTCATGAAGCACTTTGCCGCACAGGTAAGCCTATTGAAGTCAATGAGACCAGTCATGGAGAGAAGTGATACTAAACATAAGAAAGGGTGGGAAGATCTGGCCCTACATTATTTTTGTGTCCACTGCCCAGGTGAGCTAGACTGTGGGTGCCTGCTGTGCAGGTGTGGAAGAGAGACCTGCTCAGGGACTAACTAGGAGCTGGTCACAACAGTGCTTGTACTCACCTGAGCACAGAGACTTTACACAATGCGTGCCTGATTGCCACTCCAAAGGGGACAGGATGGAATGGCTGGAAGGGGCTGCCCTCACAAACCTGCACCACTCACTGGAGGTGGTTACCCAGGTTGCATGACGTTTAAGGCGTATAGCAGCAGAATTGCTCTCTGGGTGCCAGGTTGCTCCAGAGATGCAGAATTCCTCCTTCTGGAGCAGAGCAGTTATATATCGGTCCCAGCATGGGCCAGTAACAGCCATTATTATTAGCCCTCTAGAGGCAGTAGCCAAGATTCAGGGCCCTACTGCTCAGTGCCGTACACAAGATATGAAACTCTTCCTGCCCCAATGACTTGCAGAATAAGCAGACAAAACAAAGGACAGGAGGGGAAACTGAGACACAGAAAAGTGAAATGACTCGCCAAGGATCAAACAGCAAGTCAGACCTGGGAGTAGAACGACATGAGAACAGCCATATTAGGTCCAATTGTCCATCTAGCCCAGTATCCTGTCTTCCAACAGAGGTCAGTGCCAGATTCTTCAAAGGGAATTAACTGGGCAATTATTGTGTGATCTGTCCTCGTTGTCCACCCCCTACTTCTGGCAGTCAGAGACCTAGGAACACCCAGAGCATGGGGTTGTGTCCCTGACCAACTTGGCTAATAGCCATTGATGGAGCTATCCGCCATGAACTTACCTAGTTCTTATTTGAACCCACTTATACTTACGGCCTTCACAACATCCCTTGGCAACGAGTTCCACAGCCTGACTGTGCATTGTGTGAAGAAGTACTTTCTTCGGTTTGTTTTAAACCTGCTGACTATTAATTTCATTGGCTGACCCCCGGTTCTTGTGTTTTGTGAAGTGGTAATAACACTTCCTAATTCACTTTCTCCACACCATGATTTTACAGACCTCCATCATATTCTCCCCTACTTCATTGTCTCTTTGCTAAGCTGGACACCCAGTCCTTTTAACCTCTCTTATGGAAACTATTCCATATGCCTAATTATTTTTGTTGCCCTTCTCTGTACGTTTTCTCATTCTACTATCTCTTTTGAGATGGGGTGACCAGGATTGTATGCATTATTCAAGATGTGGCTGCACCATGGATTTACATTATGACATTTTCTGACTTATCTATCCCTTTGCCAATGGTTCCTAACATTGTTAGCTTTTTTGACTGCTGCTGCACATTAAGGAAATATCTTCAGAGAACTGTCCAAGATGACGCTAAGATCTTTCCTGAGTGGTAACAGCTAATTTAAACCCCATCATTTTATATGTATAGGTGGGATTGTTTTCCAATGTGCATTACTTTGCATTTATCAACATTGAATTTCATCTGCCATTTTGTTGCCCAGTCACCCAGTTTTGTGAGATCCCTTTGTAACTCTTCACAGTCGGCTTTGAACTTAACTATCTTGAGTAATTTAGTATCATCTACAAACTTTGCTACCTCACTGTTTACCCCTTTTTCCGGATCATTTATAAATGTGTTGAATTACCTCTCTCCAGTGTGAAAACTGCCCATTTATTCCTACCGTTTGTTTCCTGTCCTATAACCAGTTACTGATCTACGAGAGGAGCTTTCCTCTTATCCGTGACTGCTTACTTTGCTTAAGAACTTTTGGTGAGGGACCTTGCCAAAAGCTTTCTGAAAGTCCAAGAACACCACATCCACTGGATCCCCTTCATCAATGTTTGTTGCCCCCCTCAAAGAATTCGAGTAGACTGGTGAGGCATGATTTCCCTGTACAAAAGCTGTTGACTGTTCTCTAACCTATTGTGTTAATCTGTGTGTCTGAAAATTCTGTTATTTACTATACATTTCAACCTATTTGCCTGGTACTGAAGTTAGGCTTACAGGCTTGTAATTGCCAGGTTCACCTCTGGGGCCTTTTTAGAAGAAATGACATTACATTGGTTATCCTCTAGTCATTTGGTAGAGAAGCTGATGTAAGCGATAGGTTACATTCCATAGTTAGTGCTGCAATTTCATATCTGAGTTCCTTCAGAACTCTAGGCTGAATACCCTTTGTCCTGGTGACCTGTTTAATTTATCAGTTTGTTTCAAAACCACCTCTACTGACACCTCAAGCTGTGACAGTTCCTCAGATTTGTCACCTAAAAAGAATGGCTTAGGTGTGGGGATCTCGCTGACTTCCTCTGCAGTGAAGACCAATGCAAAGAATTAATGTAGCTTCTCTGCAACAGCCTTGTCTTCCCTGAGTGCTCCTACGGCACCTTGATCATCCACGTCCCCCACTGATTGTTTGGCAGCCTTCCTGCTTCTGATGTACTTACAATAAGTAACATTTTTTTTTTGTCTTTTGGTAGTTGTTCTTCAAATTTTTTCCTTGACCTGCAAAATTATACTTTTACACTTGAACCTCGGGCTCCTAGATCTCATTCCAATGTCTCAAAGACATGCTGAAGCTCTTTATGTTGTATTTATTTATAATTTGCATGTACGGCTTAGGTTTAGATGAACTTGGTTCTCCTCCTGTCTGGGAAACTAGTGCATCAATGTGATCAGTGAATTTGTTCAAGGGAGCTTAAATCAATTCAATTCCCTTGGGTTTAATAATAATAATAATAAAAAGTACATAGCATTTCTCCCATGGTTACTTTGATATATGCATTTACAAAACCACAGAGAAAGAGGAAAATAACCCAAATTGCAGGTATCATGCTTTGAAATCATCTTCCCACAGCAAGAAGTTCATTAACCCCCTGATCTAGCTGCCTCATTGAATCACAGATCTATAAAGGAGCACTTTGTATGTAGCACTGTTCAAAGGCAGTGAGGGGCATCCATCACTCAGTGTAATAAGCTATGGATGGTGTTTAGTACCTTGTAATCTTCTTTAGTATCTGGTAATTATGTGCTTCTATCTAGAGTTGCATGCACTGCAGTCCTGGTGGAAGCTGGTTCGTTCTTTTCAGCCCCATATTGTCTCATCTTGGCTTAGCAACAGGGGTGTTTGGATGCCGTCTGATCCTAATTATTTTAGTTGACCCCAATGTCAACTTCAAAATTGGCAACAGAAGTCTTTAGAAAAACAGATCTGAAAGAAGATGGGACAGGGGGAAAGTGAAAGCACTTCTTGGTTCACTTCTGTTGTTCAGCAAAAATTATGTTCTTTCTGGCTGTCCTCTGTCCAAGAAACTTTTCAAGGAAAAAGAGGAGAAGGAGTTTAAGGCTAGAAAGGACCACCAGATCATTTAGTCTGACTTCGGTATATCGCGGTAATGGTTGGGAGGTAGGCAGCTGGGCCAGTATTGTCCCCTGGGTGGGGGTCGAAGGAAGGTAGAGTCTAGTTACCAAGCCAAGTCAGGAAATGGGTACCGAGGTAAAGCCAGGCCAGGGTTGGAGTCAGGAGCAAGACAGGGCAAAAGATGAGGTCTGAAACAGTAGCAAGCCAGAGTCTGCATTATTGCTCATGAGGCTCCTTGGGGCAACTTCCTAGTTTATGTAGTTGGTGTGATCCAATCAGGTGGCCACAGGGTTCTGTTGCTCTGGCCTCTTTAGGTAGTACTTCCCACAGTGCCTAACTCTCCAGTAATTGTTGGATGCTGCTCCACTTGACTCCCCAATGGGGAACATGGAGACGTCTGTCTCCACAACCTCACAACTCCAGGTTCTAGACCCACGGATCCTGACCGTCACAAGCCACCAACACCACCGAGCAGGCACACACTAAACTCAACAACCAGCATGGCAGCTTATGAAGAAAGAAAACCATGTTGGGACAGACTTTCTAAAAGGCTCCGCGCTGGAGCTGGGGCGGTGATGTCAGTTGGTGTGCGTGGGTATTCTCTCCTTGTGCCACCCCAGTTCTGAGCAGATAGCCGCCCGCCCAGCAGACCTTGATAGTACTATCCAGAAAGACCACAGATTCGGTTCAGTGGTGAAAGCACTCGGCCAGGTTTATGGCCAACGAAACATGGTATTAGTGCCCGATAGACTCTACAGGAACAATAACACACGTATGCCCCTGAGAATGGACCCAGCCCAGTCAGCAGCAGGACTTTCTGCTGCCCCATAAGCTGGACAAAGGTGCCCCTCCTACAGTGGTGCAAGTAGGGCAGTCCGGTATGCCGTACCAATAAGATATTTATGGCCGGTACGCTGTACCGGAAAGACACAGAAGCAGCAGACTGTGGGTCTGCACTCCGGCTGTACTGCCCCCAGCCCTTCCACGCAGCTGCGTCTAGCATCTCCTGTCTGGGGTCTATAAGCAGCCCCACTGGAGGACAGGGCTGGGGGCAGTGCCGGTACAGCCACGCTGGAGGAGCTGCTGGCGTGGGGCTGCCCAGCAGCCCCCATTCTGCTCCTTTCGTCGCTGAGGTTTCAGAGAGCCCTGCAGTTCAGTAGTCTCTGGCACAGTGGGAGAAGGACAGAGCACCCCCCACAGGTAATGTGGGATGGATCATGGGGAGGGAGAGAGCACGGGGCCCTGGGCTGTGGTCAGGGCAGGGTCACGTGAGGAGTCACGTGGGGGGTCCTTTGGGGAGGTCAGGTGCCCCCCACCCTTTAGCTGGTGCAGTGTAGAAATGAATTCTATTTGCAGCACTGCCCTCCAATGACTTCTCTTACATAACTTGTTTGTATCAATGTATAAATTACTCTCCTGACATAGTTACTGAGCCCACACCTTGTACCTGCTGGTTCGAACAAAACTTCTTCATCCATCACCCTGTCCTGTCCTCCTGTCCTTGTCGTACTCGGGGTCGGTGTGTTCCTGTACCATCTCCCAGGATTGTGTTTATGCCATAACTCTATGTTGGGGTGGACCCTACTAGCCTTCTGGAATGTGTCTATATGAATATCCAGTACCTAGTATTGCTTAGGAGTGCCTGTGTTTTAGCAACGCTCACCGTGCCTTTGCCAAGTTCATGTACCAAACTGTGAACTTGTAAGCATACGGCAGGGTCTGACTTTTGCTCATAGCCTGGTGTTTGCTGACTTTGGTTCAGACCTTAGGCCTTGCACCAGCCCACCGGCTCCAGTCTCTCTATCTCTACCGCAGGTGGAGACAGGTAATTCTGACGGTTCCAAATTTGGTTTTGTTCCGATTGGGAAGGTAAATCAAAATGTTAATATTCTCCACAAAAGGGAATGGAGCCCTGGCTCTGGGGCAATTCTGCTGGGCTTCCCTTGGCCACACGTGCTGGAATCCCTGGGTGCCAGGGAGCTGTGTGGGCTCTATCGGCTCTTCACTGAAATCTAACAGTCTCCGTGGGATGTTTGCCAATTCATCAACATCAAAAATTCTGATGGGGGGGGGAATGTTAGAAAAGATTCCAGCTATCAGCTCTTCTCAGCACCCAGATCTAGGGCCATATTTTCAACTCTGCTCCCGTTCAGGCATTTAAATGAGATTTTTCCAAAGATCTCCGTACCAACGTCTCCCGTTGTTCTGCTACTGTTTATTCCCCACCTCAAGTGAAAATACTCAGACAGTAGAAATGGGGGAAGATCTTTTGCTGGTGCAAACTGTCATGGCTCCATACAGTCCATGGGCCAGATCTTCAGCTGCTGGAAACCAACACAGTGCCAATGAAATAAGTGAAGCTATGCATCTGAGGAGCTGTCCCATGATGGGCTCTTGTCTCTCAACGCTTTGTTTTGTAGCGTTGCTTTTTACAACGTTGCCTCACAGAACGAGACCTAGTGCAAAGGAAGCACATGTTGTTGTAGTAGTGGCTACGCCTTTAAGGGCTGAGCTTCCCAGCCAGAGAGTCTGGGTGGGGCACTCTGATGCTGCTGGAACCAGACACTGAATAAAGCAGGGCTCTTGCAAGCACCAAAAGCACTAAGTGGTCACTGAATATCACACATTTCTCCAGAACTGGATGATAAGTCTACCTGCACTTGATCTTAGATAACACCAGTTGATGAAACACTCATGTGACAGCATGGACTAACTTGTAAATTCGTGTTTTGGTTTGGTTTAAAAAGCTGAAAATGGCTAAGAACTTAAAAATTGGATGGTACAAGACTGCCAGTCCCAGTGATGATTGAACCTGATGATCTTCTGAACAAAAAGAGCTCTAAACCATGCTTGTAGCTGTTTTCATCGCTTCGCATCGACACAACAGATGTTTTAGGCATCAGGGTGGCACACACATTGACAATCCTGGAATCGTAGAGAGATAATCAGAGCCACCGAATGTACAGTACAAAGTTAATAGAGTTTGCAGCAACCATACAGAATATAAACTGGCAAGGCATTCAGGGCCATTAACATGTACTTCATGTACTTAAGACCTCTTAACACATAATGTGGGTGGGGAAAAAGTACATTTGTGGTTCATCCCCCTGTTGATTTTTATTTTATTTTATTTTATTTTATTTTATTTTATTGTTTGCCCATGCCATGTTTCTGCAGTGGTCTGCTGTATTACAGGTTTAGTGTGGACTGCACATTTAACTAGATTATGCCCACCACTGTCCAAATATTAATGAAATGACTCTGCATGTATACATGAATTTAATCAACAATAAACTGGCCTACAATTTTTGAGAAGTCGTCTGCTTCAGAGATAAAATGTGCTATTTATTATGTATTTTGATGTGCTGAATTCAAATATGACAATTAAAACAACGGATAGGCTACTGTTTCTAAGATATTTAAGTTTTTACATTTTATGTCTATGTATATTGTGTAGATAGTAGAGTTTTAATCATAAATTGTAAACCTAGGTCTTTTCATGTGTTTATGGTTGCTTCACATGATAATATTTCACCTGTCCTGTTTATGTAACACTTTAAAAATCAGCAAAAGGGTTCTATAAATAAAATTTATTATGAAACAAAAGGCAAAAAACTATTCTGTACATAGTTTAGTCCTATTCAGTGTCTACTTGGCGCTTCTTGGCTTGTCTCTTGTATTCATTAAATGGAGCATCTCTTGTCACTGTCCACCAATAGTCTGCAAGCATTGATAGGCTCCATTTGCCCTGATAGCGTTTCTCCATTGTTGCAATGTCCTGGTGAAATCGCTTGCCGTGCTCATCGCTCACTGCTCCGCAGTTCGGTGGAAAAAAATCTAGATGAGAGTGCAAAAAATGTATCTTTAGTGACATGTTGCAACCAAGGCTTTTGTATGCCTTGAGGAGGTTTTCCACCAACAACCTGTAGTTGTCTGCCTTGTTGTTTCCGAGAAAATTTATTGCCACTAACTGGAAGGCTTTCCATGCCGTCTTTTCCTTGCCACGCAGTGCATGGTCAAATGCATCATCTTGAAGAAGTTCACGAATCTGAGGACCAACAAAGACACCTTCCTTTATCTTAGCTTCACTTAACCTTGGAAATTTTCCACGGAGGTACTTGAAAGCTGCTTGTGTTTTGTCAATGGCCTTGACAAAGTTCTTCATCAGACCCAGCTTGATGTGTAAGGGTGGTAACAAAATCTTCCTTGATTCAACAAGTGGTGGATGCTGAACACTTTTCCTCCCAGGCTCCAATGACTGTCGGAGTGGCCAATCTTTCTTGATGTAGTGGGAATCTCTTGCACAACTATCCCATTCGCAGAGAAAACAGCAGTACTTTGTGTATCCAGTCTGCAGACCAAGCAAGAGAGCAACAACCTTCAAATTGCCACAAAGCTGCCACTGATGTTGGTCATAGTTTATGCACCTTAAAAGTTGTTTCATGTTGTCATAGGTTTCCTTCATATGGACTGCATGACCAACTGGAATTGACGGCAAAACATTGGATGGCTTTAAGACTAGTCTTCGATGAATCAATGAACAGTCTCCACTCATCTGGATCGTGAACGATGTTGAGGGCTGCCATCACACCATCGATGTTGTTGCAGGCTACAAGATCACCTTCCATGAAGAAGAATGGTACAAGATCCTTTTGACGGTTACGAAACATGGAAACCCTAACATCACCTGCCAGGAGATTCCACTGCTGTAGTCTCGAGCCCAACAGCTCTGCCTTACTCTTGGGTAGTTCCAAATCCCTGACAAGGTCATTCAGTTCACCTTGTGTTATGAGGTGTGGTTCAGAGGAGGAGGATGGGAGAAAATGTGGGTCCTGTGACATTGATGGTTCAGGACCAGAAGTTTCATCCTCTTCCTCGTCTGACTCAAGTGAGAATGATTCTGGTGCATCAGGAACCGGCAGTCCTTCTCCGTGGGGTACTGGGCGTATAGCTGATGGAATGTTTGGATAATGCACAGTCCACTTTTTCTTCTTTGACACACCTTTCCCAAGTGGAGGCACCATGCAGAAGTAACAATTGCTGGTATGATCTGTTGGCTCTCTCCAAATCATTGGCACTGCAAAAGGCATAGATTTCCTTTTCCTGTTCAACCACTGGCGAAGATTTGTTGCACAAGTGTTGCAGCATATGTGTGGGGCCCACCTCTTGTCCTGATCTCCAATTTTGCAGCCAAAATAAAGGTGATAGGCTTTCTTAACCATAGTGGTTATACTGCGCTTTTGTGATGCAAAAGTCACTTCACCACAAACATAGCAGAAGTTATCTGCACTGTTCACACAAGTACGAGGCATCTCTGCTCACTTTGGCTAAACAGAAATGTGTCCCTTTGCAAAATCAAACACTGACAAATAAGAGAGCACGACACTGTATGATTTCTAGAGCTGATATAGGGCAATTTGTTCAGCAGAGTGATGTAAGCTTCGTTATGATTGCATCATCCATGACTTCTAGGAATAACATGATGCAATTCATATCATGTATGACGCAATACCAGCTTCAGATTGCATTGTTCATTGTTTTGCCTAAAAAGCAAGTACTGTCCAAACCCAGTCATAGATTTATTCATAGATCCAGTCAAAGATGTATTTTAGTCATTTCTGGTTTAAATTGAGATCCCTTCCCTTTATAACTCACTTATCCTCCGCCATTCCCAAGTCAAGGGTCGTATATACTGACCCAATAGCATATCTTGAAAACTAGAGCCAATCAACAATTTTAAGCATCATTTTCATTCTCAGTGACCCAGAATTAGTAAAGTTTGACTACATTTATTTCAGAAGCATTTTGGCTGTAGAGCAGTGTAATATATCTGAAAAAGAGATACCTAGATATCCAGAAGCGTGACAGCAATGCTAAATACGTCTGAGAGCTCCTGGAATTCATCCAGACCTGGGAGCAGCACAGAGGGATATCGATAAAGATCTCGAAGATTGTCAAGGGGTTAACATTAAGACTCATTAACAATTTAATCAGAGTTCATTGGAATTGTCTTTTTCAGTTTCATATCTTGCTTTCTAGTTAAAGGTCTCTTTGGACTGAAATAGTGCATTTAGCGTTTGTCAGTAACGCAGAGAGTCCTTGTTCCCATTCTAAAGGCAAAACATCAATAAGGTGGAGAAAGTTTCCAAATTCAGCTCAAACGTCCAATAAATGAGTCCATCATTTCCTGTAAATCAGGGAGATGAAGTGGTAAGTGTTGGCAGCCTGATTCCTTTGATAGTTATTTTTTTTTTTCCTTTTGGCTTAACAAAACATCATCTCATTCTGTGAGTGTTTTGAAATATTTTTGTTGTGGCCAAACGTGACATGTTTCAGGACTTGCTAAAAGGCTTTCTTTTTCAAACAGCCAGTGATAAACCATTTGCTAATGGCGTAAGTTAATATTTCAGAGTGTAGCTGTTTTTAACACACAATCCTGAATGATATACGGTATTGGTCAAGTTCTTTCATTAAGATTGCCAGTGCTGGTCCTTGCTGTGTGTTCTACATAGAAACAAAATAATTCAATAAAAACCCTGTTTTGCTTTCTGAGCTCTCCATTGTTGCTTAACCCCACCCTGGTTTTCATTTTTAAAACAAACAAGTACAAAACTCCACGTTCTTCCAGGCTTACTCAGATTGAGCACTAGTTTACTTCACGAGAAGAAGCTCCATTATTTCACTGGGGCTCCACACAGAGTAACAGTTGTGGGATCAAGCCCGGACAGTGAAAATCATCTTTCTTGGTTGATTTTTAGGGCAGATTGTGAGATCCTTACACTCAATAACACTTTACCCTCCTGACCTTGGTGGGACTGTTTGCATAGTAATGCGTGCATGAAGTTATTGGAATCTGCTCTTAACAATCATCTCCCCTCTAAGCTGCTTCTTAGTAGCTCAGTTATGCCTTTCCAGTTCCCATCTCCAAGACATTTGGAGACATTCATGCTGTTTATAATTGATTGTGTGACAGAATGCACTGTTACAGGGACAAGGTGCGAGAGGTAATATCTTTTATTGGACCAACTTCTGTTGGTGAGAGAGAGAAGCTTCTGAACTTACACAGAGCTGAAGAAGAGCAATGTTACCATGAAGGTCCTGGACTTCAGTCTCTTAACTAGCGGCCTAAATCTGGCCTCCAGTAGCTCTCTCCTACATTTTCCTACGCCATTGGTACCTACATGCACCACAACCACCGGCTCCTCCCCAGCACTGCACCTGGATTAAATTTAGCATAGAAGAACCACACTTTTTTTGATCCTGGATGTCATGAGATCTGATGTACTAACAAGAGCAAAACTGAGAGCCAGGGTAGGTGGAATTCAGTAAAAACAAACAAACAAAAAAAGCCACCCAATGTTTAAAAAGTACATTTATTAGAGTGAGAAAAAAAAATCCTGTCAATATTTTTTGGCAAAAAAAATTGGGGTTTCTTTGATAAAATGGAAACGTGTGGAAAAGTTCTGATTTTGTTGAAAAGGTTTAGATTTTTGTTTGAAAAAAATGACCCCCACTCCCCACCAAGGTTTTGGGCAAAATTTTTCACAGGGAAGAAAAATAATTTCTCAACTAGCTTGGATGGGTTGTCATTGGTGACAGAATCCCTAGGGAGAGGCAGCAGCAATTTCACACACTCAGAGGCACAGAAAATAGGTGATTACCATCCAGAAAGCCACAACAATGGAGAGGTAGGCCCAGAAAAAGTTAAATCTGCGCACAGTGTAACAAAGGGAACTGTGAGGGGGTGGCCACCGCACACAGGACTGCAAGGGGTTAAGGTGGCCAGATAGGCCCATCAAGTCCACAGGCTGCAGCTGTGGAGGGAGAGCCAGGGAGCAGGGAATTGATTGCAAGCAGGCGCAGCTGTGCAGAAACAGGTGGGGCCTATAAAGCCAGGAAGCTGGCAACAGACAGGGGCTGCGGAGAAGGGGCAGTCACTCCCTAGGAAGACGGAGTAGTGTTTTAGGGGTTGCAGAGGCCTGTTGGCTGCAGTCATGCTGTGGGAGGAGGGTTTGGAGCTGGTACACCCAGGGCAAGGAGGGGAACCTGGAGTGGTAGGAAGCTGCCAAGGGAAGGAGCAGTGAGGCCTGGGAGAGGAAACCCCAGAACTGCTAGGTGTAGGGTCCCGGGACTGGAACCCAGAGTAGTGGGTAGGCCTGGGTTCCCCTACCAGCCACCGAGGGCATGACAGCGAACTGGAAGACTGCCTGGGTCACTGTGAGAGAGACAGAGAGTCCAAGGACTGTACCCTGGAAGAGGGGATCACTGAGTGACTGAGCCGGAGGGCTGAGTCACGATGAAGATGCTTTGCTTCCTGGGATGAGAAAGGAGCTGCAGACCCGAGAGAGAGGGTGTGGCGGTGTGCAACTCCGGGAAGGGGTGTTGGCCTTGAGCTAATCCCCAGAGAGACCAGGAGGTGGATCCAGACAAGTGGTGAGTAGCACCCTGTCAAAGGAACATTGCAAAAAGCATATTATGGTTATAACTAAAAATAATATTTAGAAAGCTGGGTGATTTTTTTTTTTTTTTCAGATTCACTTCCTTTTGGCCAAAAAATGCAGATTTGGGTTGACCAAAACATTTGGTGAATTTGTATCAGGCCAGAAGTATGACTGGATTCAAAAAACAATTGGATAAGTTGATGTATCTGTCCTCCATTGCTATTAGCCAAGATGGTCAGGGATCCAGCCCCATGCTCTGAGTGGGCCTAACTGTCTGAGTGTAGTATAAAAATATTGCTCAGGCATGCAAGAGTGAAATCAGGAAGGCCAAATCACACTTGGAGTTGCAAGAGATGTTAAGAGTAACAAGAAGGGTTTCTTCAGGTATGTTAGCAACAAGAAGGTGGTCAAGGAAAGTGTGGGCCCCTTACTGAATGAGGGAGGCAACTTGGTAACGGAGGATGTGGAAAAAGCTAATGTACTTAATGCTTTTTTTGCCTCTGTCTTCACAAACAAGGTCAGCACCCAGACTACTGCACTGGGCAGCACAGAATGGGGAGGAGGTGACCAGCCCTCTGTGGAGAAAGAAGTGGTTCAGGACTATTTAGAAAAGCTGGACGAGCACAAGTCCATGGGGCCGGATGAGCTGCATCCAAGGGTGCTAAAGGAGTTGGCGGACGTGATTGCAGAGCCATTGGCCATTATCTTTGAAAACTCATGGCGATTGGGGGAGGTCCCGGATGACTGGAAAAAGGCTAATGTAGTGCCCAACTTTTAAAAAGGGAAGGAGGAGGATCTGGGGAACTACAGGTTGGTCAGCTTCACCTCAGTCCCTGGAAAAATCATGGAGCAGGTCCTCAGGGAATCAATTCTGAAGCACTTAGAGGAGAGGAAAGTGATCAGGAACAGTCAGCATGGATTCACCAAGGGCAAGTCATGCCTGACTAACCTAATTGCCTTCTATGAGGAGAAAACTGGGTCTGTGGATGAGGGGAAAGGAGTGGATGTGCTATTCCTTGACTTTAGCAAAGCTTTTGATATGGTCTCCCACAGTATTCTTGCCGGCAAGTTAAAGAAGTATGCGCTGGATGAATGGACTATAAGGTGAATAGAAAGCTGGCTAGATCGTCAGGCTCAACGGGTAATGATCAATGGCTCCATGTCTAGTTGGCAGCTGGTATCAAGCGGAGTGCCCCAAGGGTCGGTCCTGAGGCCGGTTTTGTTCAATATTTTCATTAATTATCTGGAAGATCGTGTGGACTGCACTCTCAGCAAGTTTGCAGATGACACTAAAGTGGGAGGAGTAGTAGATATGCTGGAAGGTAGGGATAGGATACAGAGGGACCTAGACAAACTAAAGGATTGAGCCAAAAGAAATCTGATGAGGTTCAACAAGGACAAGTGCAGAGTCTGGCATTTAGGATGGAAGAATCCCATGCACCGCTACAGACTGGGGACCAAATGTTCTAGGCAGCAGTTCTGCAGAAAAGGACCTAAGGGTTACAGTGGATGAGAAGCTGGATATGAGTCAATAGTGTGCCCTTGTTGCCAAGAAGGCTAACGGCATTTTGGGCTGTATAAATAGGGGCATTACCAGCAGATCAAGGGATGTGATCATTCCCCTCTATTCGACATTGGTGAGGCCTCATCTGGAGTACTGTGTCCAGTTTTGGGCCCCACACTACAAGAAGGATGTGGAAAAATTGGAAAGAGTCCAGCAGAGGGCAACAAAAATGATTAGGGGGCTGGAGCACATGACTTATGAGGAGAGGCTGAGGGAACTGGGATTGTTTAGTCTGCAGAAGAGAAGAATAAGGGTGGATTTGATAGCTGCTTTCAACTACCTGAAAGGGGGGTTCCAAAGAGGATGGAGCTCGGCTGTTTTCAATGGTACCAGATGACAGAACAAGGAGCAATGGTCTCAAGTTGCAGTGGGGGAGGTTTAGGTTGGATATTAGGAAAAGCTTTTTCACTAGGAGGGTGATGAAGCACTGGAATGGGTTACCTAGGGAGGTGGTGGAATCTCCTTCCTTAGAGGTTTTTAAGGCCCGGCTTGACAAAGCCCTGGCTGGGATGCTTTAGTTGGGGATTGGTCCTGCTTTGAGCAGGGGGTTGGACTAGATGATCTCCTGAGGTCCCTTCCAACCCTGAGATTCTATGATTCTATGAGTGCCAGAAGCTGCCTGGGTTTAATAATAAAACCCAGTCATGGCAGGATTGCCCTTCTTTGCTGCAGCTGGGATTAGACAGAGGATGGGTCACTTGATAATTGTTCTCATCTGTTCATTCCCTCTGAAGCATTTGGCACCAGCCACTGTTGGAAGACGGGACACTAGGCTAGATGGACTATTGGCTTGGCCCAGTATGGCCATTCATATGTTCTTATAGTGGCATGAATGAATTGGGTTTTAACAGTGATGTGCAGCAGAAGTCCAAATTGACTCCTAGTGAAGCAAATCTAATGCACTAGTTCTGCAGTATGAGGCTACAACTCAGCTGCAGAGGTGGCAAAACAACTGATTTCTAGTGATGAGCCAGTATAATTAGCTACCTTTCTCCCTCTTTTTGCCTTTCACTTACTTGGAGCAGCAAGGGACCTGTGCTCAAGAGTCTTAGCATTATTCCACTGAAAAGAAATTATTTTAGCTATATTTAGAAAGTTCACCATATGTATTACTTATTTAGTCTGGTGCTTCTCAGCCAATAAATGAGGTTACCTTTTGATTTTTAAAGTAACGACAATTATGGTTTATTGAAATAGCAACATTGTTCTACTCTTGGGTAATGCCTCTTAGGTAGAGCTGGGTGAATTTTTTTTTTTTTTTTTTTTGCGGGGGGCAAATAGTGAATTCACCAAGAACATGCATTTTGGGGGAGGGGGGCACCAAAACTTTTTGAAAATTAGGTGGAATTTGGTGAATAGTTACAGCTGATTTTTTAAAAAAAAGTGGAAACAAATTTTGGAAATCTCAGAATGGCTCAATTAGAAAAAAAAATTCTAAAAATGCATCTGAAAATCTAAAAAATCTCATTGAAAAATGTCATTTCAATTAGACGTTCAAATTGTTGGGTTTTTTTTGTTTGTTTTGACCTGAATGGGAGTTTGGCTTTTTCTTAGTTTGGGAATTAGAGAAAGGGAAGTTAAGGTTAGATTAGTTCCAGTATTGAAAGCTATTAAAGAAGACTTGGAAGGATCGCCAGGACTCCATCTTACATCACTGTAATGTCTTATGCTGTCTTACGCTGTCATTGCTAATGCCATTACCAAAGTTATCAGACATTTTTCAAAAACTAGTCTTGGACTTCACTCAACAAATAAGGAAAGAGCATTTTTAAAAAGCCTGTGTAATTGGTCCTACTAGTGAAGGCAGGGGGCTGGACTCTATGACCTTTCAGGGTTCCTTCTAGTTCTATGAGATCGGTATATCGCCATATATTATTTTATTATTAATTTCAGACCCTCGTTGTGCTAGGCTCTGCATAGACACATAGTAAGAGACAGTTCCTGTCCCAAAGAGCTAAAAATCTTGGGATGGGATTTTCAAAAGTGACCAAGGGAGTTAGGTACCCAATTAATGAGTGTTAATGGGATGCTTTTTATACATTTACACAAGTTTCCTTTCTCTAGTCCTGGATGTCTTGAGCCCCAAATTCAGAGTTCTATGCCACTTTCCCTGCTCTGAAACATATGTGGCCAAGATTCACTAATACAAATCTGATTGATCTTTAAGCAATCTGCTCCTCTATAAAGGATTATGAAAAAGATAACCACTCACCTATAGTCTCCTGTGACATTTAATTACAGGATGGGGATTCATTTTGCAGAACATCTGTAAGATTACCTTGCATGATGCAAAAAACCCCAAACTCTCCAGCTTTTAAATAGGACATAGGCCTCTCTCGGGGAACAGCATGTAGGATAATCCTCCCTTGTTGAGAAAGACCTGTGTCCTTGTGTTACTACTCATGATGTAATAGTCAAAAATCAATCAAGTCACCTTCAGGTGGTGAATTGGCCGATCAACAATCAGAATGGCACTAATGATGCATGTGATCATGAACATTGGTTCAGCACTTAAACATAATCCAGGTCCCAAATCAATCCTTTTAGAGATAATGGATATTTATATAAAAAATCATAGGATGGTGGCAATAATTGTGATGTCTCCATTATTAGTCTCCTCCCATAGCCAGAAGGACAGCCCTTAAATATATTTGCACTGACACATTAAGCTACTGCACCTCAGTTGCCTGGGCTCAGTAGTTAAGCTTGGTCGCCTTCTCTAGACTTATTTTTAAGATGGACTCTCAACTTCAGACTGATATATTAACTTGCCAACATTATTCTCCACTTCCATGGCCAGTGAGTGATCTCCTTGGGAGAATATATGATCTGCGTAATCAGTTGTGTAGTTCAACAGCTGCAGGACACAGCTGGTAATAACCCAGGAAGACAGAATCTAAGGCAAGGAGCAATGGAACGTAAGGAGAAAGGCCATGTATAATGTACCTGTCTGCAATGAACAACAGTTTAAAGGTTCTTCCAACATGCACCCTCCTTAGGAGGAACACAGTGGAGACCGACAGAGAATCAGACACCTTCAGTTCCCAAAACAGCATGACCAATAAAACTTGGGCAAGAGAACACCTGTGAACACAATGAGACGTTTGCAGATTGTAGATGTACACTAATAAGTGTAATCATGGAAACAGATGGATTGCCACGTACTCAATGTGTAATTTTGCAGCTAGTCCATGGCCTCATCTTGCCTCTCCTAAACAAAAAAGTTGCTTCTGATTTTGTAGATTTTACATGATGTTTAGAAAGAAAAGCTCATTAACAAGTGGATCTATACTAGAATAGGTACTTAACTCTACAGCGTGCCTTAATAAAATTATCATAATACATAATTTATAATCAGCCTGTATAGTAATTGCCAGTCAAGGTACCTAATTAAAATTATGATGATAAGATCTATGCACCGTGGGACAGATTTTTCAAAAGTACTCAGCACCCAGTAGCTTCCATTGAGACACACAGGAGCTTCCCTGTGTGCTAAGCACATCTGAAGATCTGCCCACTTCATTAGGTGCCTAAATGGAAGCTGCTCCATACTGAATCTTCAGCCCTGTTGTTTCTAACAGAAGAGGAGAGCAGAAAACAAAGCAGAATATTGGCTCCAAGAAATCAGCAAGGCAGATTTTGTTTCCCGTAATCGTACACTATAATACGTTCCTGGGCAAGCAGACTCACTGATTTCACTGAGGCTACTTACAGAGTATTTTCACCCTGGGTAAGGGTTCCAGAATAAGGCCAAATAAACACAGGAGCCAAATGTCTGCACTAGTATCCAAGGTGAAATCAGTGATGTTGTGCAATGAAGTAAGTTGGTGAACACCTCATCTGAAGTCCATGGGGTTGCACAGTTTGCTAACAGGTAGAATGTAGTCCACAGAGTAATACCAAGGGTGGCTTGTTTGATCCTGAAAATGCAGATTCTGGAGTAGTTTGTATGAGCATCTTGGGAAGGTGGGAATGTCTCAGAAAGCAAGTTGTGTTTGTGGGGGATAACTGTGAGGTGTCTAATGGGTCAGAGCTACTTTCTATTTTGTGTTTTCCTCTTTCCTATGGGCTAAGTTATGACACTGGGGTTATAACTACCTTTGTACCCTTGTCCCCCAAGTGGTGCTGGGGGGAAGAAGAGCTGGTTCCCAAGATCTCTTCCTAGAGATTGAAAATTCACCCAGGAAGCTCCTTTTATTGAAGCTTTCAACCCTTTTGTCCAGCTATCTGTCTCCTCATTTTTGGATCCCAGAGTCTCTTGAGTGATAGGTAGTTTGCACTTTTCAGTCTTGATTAAGACTATTTTCTAAGGCTGAATAAGAATAGTGAACTTCATTCAGTGGAGTATTGAACTGTAGTTTTCCAGTGAAAACTCTCTTTAAGCCCTTAAAAGACCTAGGTCTAATTCCCTGCTCATTTACGCCACTTTTACTCTGGTGCCCGTCCAGTGAAATCAGTGGATAATATTAGACCGGCTCCTCAGCTGGTATCAATCGATGTAGCTGTATTGACTTCAGTAGAGCTATGTCAGTTTACACCCGCTGAGAATCCCATCCACTGAGCTTTTCTTAAGTTCCCTGCAGCAGCATCTTTTATCCTGTGGCCTTCACAAAATGGGGAGATTTTGTCTTGCAAAAGTTTATTTCCCGTCACAATTTTCTAAATAATCATCTACAGTTTTCAGGCACAAATATATATTTTAGACTTATCTAGAGCTACTAATGTGTTATACCAGGTAATATATCCAGTAGTAGATAAGAGTGACTCACAATTACTTTTCTTCTCCCTTTTCAAATGGGAGGCATGCTGTTCCCTGAAGTCCCATCTTGCTCTGCAGATATCCAGCAGGTACGGTGAATATAAAATAAACATGTCTCTTCCAGGGGATATTATAAATAGTCTTCATTAATATTCTCTGTGAAGTACCACTCTCCCATTCCCTTTATTTGACCATCAAAATGGCAGCCGAGTGAAAACAAGTAATTATGGACTTTTTACATGAAATGGATTTATTCTGTTACTCTTACCTATACGTTTTTGTACATCTAATGATTTGTTTTTTTTACAAACATATTTGCTTGATCACAACTATTCATTTCTTGGGGACTGCTATGAAGAAATATACTGTGAGGACACATAAGCCAGATGCTGTCCTATCCAAGCCCCAGTAACACTTGAGTGCATGAGAGCTCCTGAACATCCTAGGTGGGATTTTTCAGTGGATCCTAGGGGAGTTAGGCACCCGACACCCATAGAAATCCCAAACTGCCCTAGGCCCCATTGAAAAGCTACTGTTCCTTTACAAGGCTTAAAAATGAGGCCTCTGTAGCTTCTGGCCTCACAGAGTGAACTGTAGGTGGAAAATGAAGGACCTGACCTGACCTTGGGTCTTGAAACTACACACACAGTTTAACACAAACTCCTAAATTTTTGGGAGACACTCTCATCAGATCCTGACTGTGGAGATAACCTGGGAGACACTCTCATGCTCTTCACTTGCCAGACACCTCATCTTCTTGACTTGATGCTGCTGGCGTGTGTTGCTGATGCTGAGGCTTTTCACAGCAAGAGAAACAGGAAATAGACCCATTTCCTGCCAAGTGCTTCACTGCCTTATTCTGAGTGACTCTATGGGAACATTTTCGCTGATTTCTGGAGCGGATTGAATTATTCACTGTGAATCACGTATTAGGTGAATTGGGCATTGTTTTCAAACAAGTAATGAATGGCCTTTGGTGCTAGCCCCTGAACAGGATAAGAGATTTCAAGCCCTGTATATAGCATTTTTAACCTTAATGATTTAGCAATCCATTCCACCTCCTTGGTACAATTTTTGATCTGGAATGGTTGGATCATTTCCCTTTCAGTCATCTCCAATGCTCGTTTTTGGCACCCTTGTGAAGTTCAGGCTGGCCAGCATTCTCCTTCAGAATTTACTTCTCAGCTTCCATCTCCTACTTACCTTCAGACCATACAGCTCTTCATCAAGCTGATCTTCAACACTGCATGTGTGACATTCCCCTCTGGTGTTGTCTGGACAGTGATCTGCTAGGTCACTCCAATCCTTGACCCTGGGAGCCAGCCTTACCTTACTCTGCTGTGAGAACCCCCACTCCTGGGCTGCTCACACACAGCCTCTGGCATGTAAACTGCTCCTTGGATTGTGCAACTGAATGACACTAGCCAATATCTCCATCCCAGACACAACCCTAGGAACCTCCGCCTTGCAGTTATACCTGATGGACGCTGCAAGCTTATATGAGACAAATAAATTGAGATGTACCAGGCTTGTTATCCCAAGGGGAGTCTCTGACACATCTCAAACCAAACGCACTGCTTCACGTAGAATAAACAAATAAATTTATTAACTATAAAGATAGATTTTAAGTAATTATAAGTCAGAACATAATAAGTCAGATTTGGTCAAATGAAATAAAAGTAAAGCACATTCTAAGCTGATCTTAACACTTTCAGTGCCATTACAAACTTAGATGCTTCTCAGCACAGGCTGGCTGGTCAGTCAGGATCTTCCCTTTGATCAGCGCTTCAGTCACTTGGTGGTGGTGTCTGTAGATGTAGGTGGGAGAGAGAGAGAGAGCATGGCAAATGTCTCTCCCTTTTATCATGTCCTTTCTTCCCTCTTGGCTTTGCCCCCCACCCCCTTCAGAGTCAGGCGAGCATTACCTCATCGCAGTTCCAAACTGACCAAAGGAAGGGGGGTGACTCCCTCCAGGGTCTAACAGATTATTTTGTTGCTGCCTAGGCCAGTGTCCTTTGTTCCTGTGAGGCTGGGCTGGGTTTGTCCCATACCTGCCCTGATTAGGTGTGAACCGCCCCTCTGTTCCTGAAGAGTTTTGCCTGGGCTTGCTTTAAGCCATGAGGACATATTTTCAGCCTCATAACTATATACATGAAATTATAACCTGTAACATTACTGTAACAATTACTATAACATCACTATAACAAACCCTGCTCAGTGCATCATGAGCCTTCCGAAGACACCCAACATGACAAACTTTGCATTGGATACCACACAATCATATTATAAGGGTGAACATGGGGGTGCTGGGTGTTCCGCTGAGGTACAGAACGTCACAGCATGTCACGCCAATGACTGGCAAAAATGGTATGAAACAGACTAGAAATAAGAGGTCAGATCCTCAGCTGGTTTAAATAGGCCTGGCTTCATTAAAGTCAATGGAGCTGTGCTTATTTAATCCACCTGATGATGTAGCCTAATACATCATGTTCATAAGTGCTTGTGACCTCCTCAAGCTAAAGGACCAGAATCTTTTACCCTTTTACTCATGCTAAGTAGCACCTTGCTCCACTGAAGTCAATGGCACTATTTGAGAAGTAAGGTACTGCTTGTCGTGAGGGTAAGGCTGCCAGAATCAGGCCCAAAATGGGTTTCACAGTCTCAAATGATGGCTAGCAGATTGATTTCCCCACAGAGAAACATGACACCGTACGTATTTTCTTAGCTTGGGTGTGTTTTGCACAGAGGCCAACTTTCTTTCTGTAGTACCCCAGTTGTCTCCAAAGTCTGGAGAGGGTGATTCCCACAGACAAGGTTTGAAATTGAGATTATCCAGGATACAGGAAGGCGGCACTGACGGATTTCTGTATTCTATACTTGGCTGGGGAATTGGTGACATTGATTTCCAGGGCCTGACATGATAACCACAAACTTTTCTAATATATGGTCAAGGGGGGACGATGATTGAGGGGCAGTAGTCACATATGAAATTTATTCCCCTTGGAGAATTACGCTGCTGGTTGCGGCCTAGTAATAAAAAAATAAAATAGAACTTAGCACTGCCACCCTTGACAACAAAGGACGACTAGATTGATTGGATGCATCGAATGTGTTACGAACATAAAAGAAATGGCTATAGTAACCAAGTGCAGAATTGACACAAAGTTAGAATTCATGGGGGGGAGGGGAGGAACCATGTCCTCTATTGTCATGCAAATCAGGACTAATCGAATGAAATTTTCCTAACAGCATGTTGTCTCTTCCTACTACATCTGGCAAAATTTGTCCCTTTTAAAAAATGTCATTGTCCTCCTGTATTTATGTATGTGCGGATGCCTGATGAACTTGTAAAGAGACATGATGGGCCATTTCACTTTTCCCTAGGGTAACTCTGTTGCCTATGATGGAATTGTTCCTGGTTTGCCTGGATGTGAGCTCAGGATCAGGCCCATGCAGATGCACCCTATGAAGATTTGGACATCTGCAAATAGAAGGCCGCAGAGTGGAGGGCTGGTCGTGGATTTCATGTGCTGGACTGGAGCGCTGGAGATCTGGGTTACATTTTTGGCTGTGTCACAGAGTCCTTGTATGACCGTGGTCAGCCACTTAATCTCTCTGAGTCTCAGTTCCCCTATCTGTAAAATGGGGACATTAATGCTCACTTTGTCCACTTAAGGTGAGATTGTGGTTTTGTGCCTGTGCAAAGGAGTGCAGGGCGCCCCCTCATTCCCCTGTGAATGCTACCTGTGTCCCAGGTTACAGTGCTGATGGAAAGCAGCTTCCATCGGGCTGCTACTCTGCTTCCTTCACAGGTTGGCAGATCGAGAGTGGGCAAGGGTGGGGCCCAGGTGAAGCCTTAACTCCACCAGCCAGTGCAGCTGAATTTTCATGGAGGAGGAAATAATCTATGCCTAATATAGGGCAGGCACAGGTAACTCCCCTCCTTGGAATGGTTCAGTGCTCAGTCTACTCCTGGGGTAGAATGATTGTGCACTGCCCCTCTCTCAGGGCTTGTGGTGTCTTGACAATCAGACCATTGGATTGTAAGCCCTTTAAGGCAGGGACAGTCTTTTCCTCTAACCCTGCACGTGCCTAGAACACCGGGCCCCTGATCTCAGCTGGGAACTCTAGATGAGCTGTCATGCAATTAACAATAAATAACAATAGAATTAATAACTTGGCAAGGGCAGTCATTGGGTGTTTGACCTTCTGCCTTTGTTGTGAGGCAAGGCCTCAGTCCCAGTTGTTATCGGAAATGCAGCCCTCAGAAAGGGACGTTTCCAGAAATTAAATCTCAGCACCAACCACTCAAATTAACCTGAACTTTTTGCAAAGTTCAATTTTTTGTTGGGTTGCCTTGTTTGTTTGTTGTTTTTTTTAAGGATTTTCTGCACTTTCTGATTTTAGCTTGGAAGTACCAGGGATCTTGCAAGATACATAACTGGTGAGATTTCCAGCTCAATTTCGCCAGTCAAAGACAGCTCCCTCTGGGTTTTTTTTCTTTATCAGTACAATGGAATGTTACCTTACCCACCAGCCCTGCTGATTATCATACTTTGCTGATGTGGGTTTCCCAAAGAAAGGATTAAGACCTGACAATGCACTCCCTCACTAACCTCAAAGCAATACGGTCTATTTTCTAACTTACTATGATATTATAGTGGGCTACGTTCCCAAGTGGATCAGTTACTGTTCTAAAATGTGGTGCCTGAGAGATTGTGAACTCAATAAAGAAAATAAAGTGGAAGGAATGAAATGTAAAGTGCTCTATTAGGTTGATTCCAGAACATAGATCAGAGTTATTGTCCAGAAAGAGCAGAATGGAATCTGATTATATTTCACTATTATGTCTTTATATTGTCCCTTTGTTACAGCTTAGAATTTTTAATGCAACCCCCTCAAATAGATGAGCTTTCACTGTTGCCTTCTATCTATCTCTATTTTATCCAAACCACAAGATGAATGGGGAAGTGAGGGGAATTTGACACCATTTGCACTACACTTCCTCATCCCACTTCTTATAGATCATCCTCATACCCTTATTGTAATTCACTTATATACAGTGCCATCTAGGGTGACCAGAGACCAAGTGTGAAAAATCGGGACAGAGGATGGGGAGTAATAGGAGCCTGTATAAGAAAAAGCCCCAAATATCAGGACTGTCCCTATAAAATTGGGACATCTGGTCACCCAAGTGCCATCTCTCAAATTCAATACCAAGCTTAACGGGGGACACTAGAGAAAGTGAAGGGAATTGATGTGTTTGGCATGAGATGCTCAAATTTTCATGCATTTTTTTTTTTTATTTGCCAGAAACATGCTGAAAATCACTCTTGCTTGACAATGATGGTGGTTTCTCTGGAGACAGAAGAGAAGAAGCAATCTTCGGGCTGGTATTTCCGATGGGTCGAAGCACAAAGAAGCTTAAAAAGCCATTAGACTAGGAAAGTGATAAGTTTTGTTTACTTCCAAGTCATGTAGGCAGATTTCCAGAAACAGGAGTCTAAAGTTAGGTCCACATTTAGACACCTAAATAAATAACCTGATTTCAAACATGTTGAGCAACCAGTAGGGTCCATTGAGGTCAATGGGAACTCAACCTCTTTACTAATGAGGTTGCTTATTTAGAAGCCTAAATAAGGATTATGGGTCAGAATTTTCAAAGCCACACGGTAGAGTTGATCAATTCCTATTCATTTATATTCAATGTATGCATTCAAATCCCTGTGGTGCCTTGCAAATCTCAGCCTAGGAGCCCAAATAAGGATTTAGGGCCAAGATGTTGAAAATACTCAGCACCCAAAAAATCCTCTTTCGGTACCAGAAACCTCTAGTGCTGGTCAAAATTCAGCTTTTCCATCCTGTGAGAAATCCTGAGACTTCAACATTTGTCAATTTCTTTGTTTTTTTGCAAAATGGAATATTCTGAAACTATTTTGTGTTGGCCTTACTGAAACATTAAAGTCAAAATTAAAGAGCCTGATAATTTCCCATGGACACTTTGACTACATCAATATATTCCTGCAAATTGTTCTGATGATGTCAGATCAGCATTTTAGGTTGGCAAACTGTTCCATAGGAAACTTTTCAACCAGCTCAACTCCGCATCCAACAGCTCCCATTAAAGCCCCTAGAGACTGCAGTGATCAGTTTAAAACAAACAAACAAAAACAAACAAACAAACAAAGGCTCAGCAGGGAGGAGCACCCATTGTTCTCAGTAGCAGCTTGGTCCCTCTTGAAAATCTTTCCCCAATTGTGGGTGCAAAAGGTGTGTGAACATGTGGCCTGCAGAACCTGACCTTAGTCTCCTATTTTAGAAAATCATGGCAGTAACTCTTTCTGCTGTATAGTGACAGCTACAGATGGCTTCTGATAATGATGTCGTTTGTCTGGATATTCAACGAGCTGTTTATTTGGTAGAAATTATATCTTCTTTTTTTTGGCATATTTTTTTCCAATGGCCCTGGTAATCTGGTTTAAACAACCAGCGGGAGACTGCCTTTGCATAGAGGAGCCCATGGGTGGTACAAAGCCAGTGGCAGAGGCGTAGCGAGCGCCCTCCGTACCCTCCGACCGGAGGGGGCCCCGCAAAGAAGGGGGCCCCTAAAAGTGGCAAAATAAATACCGCATTCCAGTTTCTGCATTGTAAGGGGCCCCGCCCGGACATATGTTCAGAGGGGGCCACCGTTCGGAGGGGGCCACGTTCTTTGTTGCTACGGCCCTGGCCAGTGGTGTTTGGTTCTGTCTACATTCAGCCTTCCAACCAGGTGAAGAAAACATGCCCAAAGAGAGCTGGAGTTAATCAGCAGTAACTGGAGTGAGATGAAAAGGCCTATGGGAGTTCAGGGTTAGTAACTTGCTGAGAGCCAGCCAGCGCAGCTGTCAGACAGGAATGCCTGCCGCCCATTCCCAAACTGAGCCCACAACCAAGCTGTCCTTATTCTAGAAAGTCACCAGGACTTGATTTCTTATATTTTAACAACTTGCTATTATTTAGCCCCTGACCACTGTGACACAGAGGCCCCTTGGCAAAGGGTTCCCTGTTCTTTGCAAACAACTCTTGTCTCAGACCTGACAAACTCATTACACCAACCACGTGACTTGCAGGGTATTTATCTATGAGTGGTAATATGTAAGGTATCTCCACAAGGCTTGTAACTTAGGCAAGGCAATGATTAGTAAGCCTAGGTCCTAGTTTGTTTTCTGATTTTGTTTTGTATTGTAACAATGTTGTATCCATCACACACTTGTTTCCAATTGAAGCGCTGTTCTTTCTTACACTAAAACAAAAGCAGGTTTATTTAAGCACTCAAAGGCCTGTGTCTTACACACGAGCAGTGATTTAAGGTAAAATTAATAAACTGGGGTACACTGCTCCTGTGGGGACAGAGAATCTGGGACTTCTGTGAGCAGCCAGCCAGCCTTGGGGCTGGATATCACAGGGGAATGCTTCAAAGGGATCGGCGATTGGGGCGTACCTATTGTTAACCTGTAAGGCAGAGTGAGGGCTGACCTAGCCCAGAGGAGAGTGGCTGAAAGGCTGGTGATGTTAGGTAGCTGACAACCGGACGGCATGGGCCAGGCTCCCTTTCGCTGGAAGCAAGGGGTAACAAGGTGACGCATGGTCCTGGCTTCTCTGAGATCCATCACAGCCACCATTCACATGGTTTCACCTATTCCCCTCCTGTTGATACACACTGAAATGTGGTCCAAGGTGTGGCACAGAGCCCCTAAGAGACTCCCACCATCAAAGGGATGACATGGTTGTCGCTAGATGCTGTCATCCAAATATCTGCAATATCATCACTTCTGTATTATTAAGCATGAAAGTCATAGAATATCAAGGTTGGAAGGGACCTCAGGAGGTCATCTAATCCAACCCCCTGCTCAAAGGGGAACCAATCCCCAGACAGATTTTTGCCCCACATCCCTAAGTGGCCCCCTCAAGGATTGAACTCACAACCCTGGGTTTAGCAGGCCAATATTCAAACCACTCAGCTATCCCTACCCCCCCACTGGTTGTTATTAACTCCTCAAGCCCAACAGGGGTGTTGCAGGGGATAATAATGGAAGAATTCACACCAATCTTTGCTTAATTATTCATCCCAAAGAGGGGGAGGGGAGAACCCAGTAGCCTCCTGATGTGCCATTGGAGTCCTAGTAAGCTAGATTGGGTTTACTCTATAGTCTTTACTTGAACAGAGACATCTAATGTCTCTTGGGGGGGAAGCAAAGGAAACCCCACCCATCTTATAGATATATTGCAACAATGGTTGGCTTTTCCCTGAAGCAGGATTTTGAAGACACTTTCATTAGGAGCAGCGGTCACAAGCAGAGGCCCTACACCAGGGACATAGCCACGGATGGGCCATGGCTCATCCACTTAGTATCCAGGCCCACCTCCCACCCCCAGCTCTTCTCTGGCCCCATCACTTGCTCTGCTCCATCTGGTGCGTCTGCCAGGGAGTGGGGTTGGGGCACGGGGCTTGTCCCGCTCTGCCCGCCTGCCACTCCATGGATTTTTCAAAAACAGCAGTTGATTCCTGATAGAAAGCCCTCAATAGATAAGCAATATGCAATTGGCCATCTTTCTAAAACTAACACTCTAGCTCAGCGACAAGATATGGGCTTGAGGCAGGAATTACTGGGTGAGGTTCTATGGGTTGTGTTCTGCAGGAAGTCAGACTAGATGACCATAATGGTCCCTTGTGGTACTACAATCTATGAATCTATAGGCCAAATGCTCATCAGGTTATTGTGATGGGGTGTTCACGCCACACAGGCCCTGAAGGGGTTAAGGTGGCCTAGAAGAGGTCAATTAACCATTGCAGTTGCACCTGATGGGAGGCCCTGGGATGTATAGCTACTAATTGCTGCTGAAGCCCTGCTAGGGGAGAACCTGGGAAAGGATTATAAAGACAGGACATTTGCAGTAGCAGGGAGCAGAGAGGTGGGAGGAATAAGCCCCTAGATCCTAGCCCTGGAAGAAGGGTCAGCCAGAGGGTCGGCATTGTGGGGAAAGCGTCTGAGACAACAGGGTAGGAAGAAGCCCAGGGGAAGGGCAACAAGGAGGGAGACTGCAGAATCCTTGGCTGCTGGCTTGGAACTTAGCATAAAGGAGAACCGAGATTTCTACCTCAGCCAATGGGAAGTGTTTCAGGGCGGCTGGATGTGCTATCTAGACAGCTAATCTGGCTAGACTTTGATACCCTGGAAGGGGAGACTCAATGGTGCCTTAGCTGGAGGGCTGAGTTGTGAGGAGCAAGCACTGTGAATTGTGGGAGCAGAGACCACTGCAGCGATGGAGTGACCATTGCTAGGGAGTGCCGTATGGGAAATAAGCCGCTAGCCACACCTGGCCAGCAGGAGGCACTCTAGGGGTAAGTAGACCCTGTCTCAGTTATAATAGCATAGCTCCATTGACTTCTGTCTGGGATTTACTGCCCCAAAGGTCTAGCCAGTTGTGTTTACATGGGCTATGTTTGGTTTGGTTAATCCTCCTTCCCCCTTCTTGAAATATTCGTAGGGACATTTCAGGGAACACAGAGGGTGTGACTTTCCTGTCACGCACACTGTTTTTACAGCAGTGCACCTCAGCTGGTTTTGGTGAGGTCACTGATGATTTGTCCTCGGGGATGTAACAGAGAAGTCAGGCACAGAATCTGGGTGTGTGACTCAGTGCTTGGCATCTTTTTGTGTGCCCACGGTGACTTGTGCAGAGTGAGTGTCAAATGCTACCAAATCCGTGTCCTCCACTCCAAGGTTCTGTGTTCCTGCTGCTTGTGCCTCACCTGAGCTGGTCCTTGTGTCCTAGCAGAGTAATATGTACAGATGTAATCATTAGTGTTTGTATCAGAGACCCGATCAGGGCCTCATTGTGCTAGAACAAAGAGACAATCGCTGCCCTGATGAGTTTACAATCCAAATAGAACACCCAAGACAACAGGTGGCTACAGCAAACCGGGGAGCACCAGGAGACAATGAGGCAATAGTGAAAAGCGGTGGTCCCAGCACTCCATCAGTTGTGATGTCGCCCTAACAAGACTGTGGGACAGATACCCTGATACTCTGGTGCAGGTCTCCAGCTGGCTCATGAGCTGGGTTTATGTCTGCTTTGTGCCACTGGCTGTGCCTGCCTAGGGATCTAGCCCTGTGACTGCAGGTCAGGTGGGGAGTAAGCAGCAAAAGCTTTTGATCCTTAAGAAAGGGCGGGAGGGTGGGCATGATTCAGCATGAGGCTAGGGTAACACTGGAATAATGCAGGGGTGAATCCTGGGGCAGATTCTTGGAGCAGGAAGAGGGGTTGTGATTGGCCAGTCAGCTGCATGATGCTATCTGTAGTTCCCTGATTGGATGGCTTGAGTGTTCACAAAGAGGAGAGAAATCCAAGTGATTTCAAGATGGCTATCGGAACACCCCAGATGAGAACTTTTGCCCCAATGCATATCAGTGTGGGTATTTGTGAGACTTTCACTGACTCCGAACACTCCTATGGCGGAAAAATTAATTACACACACGTTTGTTGTAAGCCACCTTGGCTTTCTGTGCCTCCGTTTCCTGTCTGCAGATCAGGGATAACAGCACTTCCTTTCTCCCAACCTTTTCTCTGTCTTGTCTGTTTAGATTGTAAGCTCTTCAGGGCAGAGACTTTCTCTTTCTATGGGTCTCGGTCTCATTTGGGGCTTCTGAGAACTTCCGTAATAGCCATAACTGATGATAATAGAAATGGTTAAGGCCTTTCTTCTCTCTATATTTTAAGCTGTTGCAAAATGTGGCCAGTGGACTTGGAGAGGTATGTATATATTTTTAAAGAAACATACTTGATGAGCATGAAGAAGATCTGCATAAAGGAACACATTTTAATACATAAGTTTGAAATAATACAAAGAATCCTTAGCAATGATTAACAGCTCCAATATGAGTTATCACCCTCATTTCATCAAGCAGGGTAACATATTTGGATTACTCTACACCAGGCAAAATTTATATTCTAGGTTTTGATTAACATGGGAGAAAAAAAGAGAAACATCTTCCAAAAGATTAAGATAAACCCTTTCCAGCAACTCTTGGATGTATATCTGTTGCTAAGGAATCTCTCCTTTTAAGAAAAATCCCTCTATAATATTAATCTTTGTTATCAAATTATAGAAAATTGGAGACCTTAGCTGTTTGTTAGGAGAAGCTGGTACTGGCAATTTATAAATGAAAAGAGCAGAACATCTGCTTATGGTATTTTATTATTAAATTAATTTATTTTGGCCAACAAAGAGGTGGGTTTTCCCACTGTCCAATAACAGGATGACAAAACATTTTCTGTGCTTGTATTGCCTAGCCGTGCTTCATGTTTAAAATTTTCTTCTTTCACCTTGGCCAATCTGACATTGACAAATGATTCATATCACAGGAAATAGCTTCACCTCCCAGTTGAGGGTATCACACTTTGTGTACAGAGTGTCCTACATAGGTGACGGTAATGACTGTAATATATCAACAGGAAACGCTGCTGCAGAAAATGGGGTGATTCCAAATCCCAGGGACAAAGGTTATTTATTTTTGCTGTTTTGATAGGAGCGGCTAGAAGCATTTTTCTAATGGGCCTAATGAGTCTCTGAAGGTCTCACTTCTTGTCTTATTTCTTACAGGGGCTAAAAATAGAAGTTTAGTATTTGTGGAGTTACAGAGCTAGGTAAATAGATTTCTTGTGCAGTCAATAAACCACTTTAAACCACTTATTTCCCCCTGAATGGACTATATACTCTGAGCTAAAATTGTGTTGTATATTTATCCTGATAGTCTCTTAAGCAATGGAGTGAATGTTACACATGTTGAGGCAATTCCTAAGCTGTGTTTGCCTCTTCCTTGGTTGGGAAGGTCCCTGTAACACATCTTTAAGTGCTCACTTTGATCCTGATCTCCAGGATCCATTACAAGAACTGACCCTCTTGCTTTGCTGGTCCCAGTGGAAGGGTGCCACTCCTGAAAGGCTGGGAAAGAATCCCGTTTCGTTCAAAAGAAACTTACTTTAATTTGCTCGTCTCTTGAAATGAGACACTCGCAAGGACGGTGCAGCCAATTCTGTGTGGACGCTGCCCTGTGAAATAACTTCAGGTAATGTTTCCAGTGCACCCCAGGAGGACTAGACAGCCATTTCCCTGGCTAGTGTATGCTATCGTGCCCTCCTAGTGTGACAGTCTGGAACAGAGGTTCTCAACCTAGGGAGTGTCCGGGGGTCCTAATCAGTCTATTCTTGATTGCTAAGTGGGATGAGAGTACTGGGGATGGGGTGTCTTTGTGTGTGTGTGTGGGGGGGGAGGCTCTGGTGTAGAAAATCGAGAACTACTGATGTAGACCGTTCACAGTGTATGTGTGGGCAGATTGTCTCCTCCTGTAGAGCAGCCTGCAGGCTGCTCTAACTTATGCAAAGGAGCCCAATGCACAGCCATCCCAGGATCAGGGCAGCGTGCAAAGGTGGCTTCAGACCAGTTCTGCATCTCTCCCCCTGAGTCACACTGTGTGGTTCTCGCCCACAGCCAGTGATCAAGGCCACCATGTGCAATGAATGTACCTGCCTCAATTCCAATGCATAAATATGCAAGTTCAGTAAAAGAAAACATTAAATACCTGTGTAAGAAACTCTGTAGGGCCAGATCTTTAGCTGGTGTAAATCTGCATAGGACCGCTGCCTTAAATTCAATTGAGGATTACACCTGCTGCGGATTTGGCCTGGAGATGCTAAAGGTTTGCTATGAATGCTACATGTTACTAGACATATATTTCCAGTGCATTGCACAATGTTTTCATTTTTTTTTTTTTTGCTGGCTGACTCTGAAGCAATGGGAACATAGCAGCCATGAAGCAGTGTGATGCTTTGACTAGCAATCCCAGCAGTTTGGACACAGAACCAGAGTTTTGACCGCCGTGTTCTAGTTAGGATAACAATTCTAGGGACCTCCTGAAACATCGCTGCAGTGTTGTATTTTCAAGTTGATGTGTGAGTTGTATGTGGCCCTGTACTCCCCTCAAAGCCCAAACTGGGCCAGTTGCAGAACTGGGTTTTTGCCTAGTGTCTGGTTTCCCTCCCCGGTTGAATAAATAAGCGGCTCCCTTCTGCACATGCAAAAGAGGTGAGAGCCCATTCTACAGAGATGATCAACACGAGGCCTATGTAGCACTTAAGTCCTATTTAAGCCATAGGGACAAAACCTTTCTTTCTCCTCTCTTCAGATGCCATTTAGATCCCCTCATGTCTCCCATTATTCTGTGGCCTGATCTGTCTCCCCCGCGCTACTCTGGCATCAGCCCTCCTGTCCTTGCGCTTTAAAAAATGAGTCCGTCCCCCCCCCCCCCCCCCCCCGCAGCTAGTAGCATTATTCTATGGGTTTTCTCTCAAGGCAAATGGTCTGATGCTTTTTAGCATGGAAAAACATTAACAACATTTCAACGCCAGCCGCCTTCTGTTAACCAGACAGTTGTGTATGCATGGTGGAGGGGAACCTGCTGCGTGGGAAGAAAACAGATTTCAGTGTCAAGATTGAGTGGGGTTATTAATAGAAACGGTGCAGATAAACGACAATGATCATTTTAAATTATGAAAAAAAATACCTCGACGCTGTCCTTTTCGTATTGCTTGTTCACTGCTGGAGAATTTAAAAGACAAAATCATCATGCAGCTCCAGCAGCATTCTTAGAATTTCTCTCCCCCCCACTCCTTAAAACATGCCCTCTTTCTGACATGGCAATCTATAACAAACTGCTGCAGTTCTGTCCTGCAGGAATGCACCACATCTATCTAACGACTGCCTTTAAAAGTGTCCTGTTCCTGCTCCCACTGAGAACAGCAGGAGTCTTGCCATTGATTTCAGTGGCAATAATAAATTATTATTTATGGCCAGGCCCACTATGGCATAGAGTCATCTGATGGGCAGAGCATGAATCTAACCAGGCAGAGAGGAAATAGGCTAGAGAGAGACATGGAGAGAGACAGGACCTTTCTGTGCTGGATCCAAACTTCATTCATTATGGTTCTGAGGTAACTCTTAAAGGAAAAGATTTAGTTGAAACTCGAGGCTCCCTGCTTTGTGAAGAATAGCGCCCCTGCGACCTGCAAGGTGCTTTCCAGATACATAAGAAGTGAGGGAGCCTACTTCAAAGGGTGATGTCGTGGTGGGAGCCTGCTATAGACCACCAGACCAGGGGGATGTGGTGGACGAGGCTTTCTTCCGGCAACTAACAGAAGTTACTAGATCGCAGGCCCTGGTTCTCATGGGGGACTTCAATCACCCCGATATCTGCTGGGAGAGCAATAGAGCGGTGCACAGACAATCCAGGAAGTTTTTGGAAAATGTAGGGGACAATTTCCTGGTGCGAGTGCTGAAGGAACCAACTAGGGGCAGAGCTCTTCTTGACCAGCTGCTCACAAACAGGGAATAATTAGTAGGGGAAGGAAAAGTGGATGGGAACCTGGGAGGCAGTGACCATGAGATGGTCGAGTTCAGGATCCTGACACAAGGAAGAAAGGAAAGCAGCAAAATACGGACCCTGTAGTTCAGAAAAGCAGACTTTGACTCCCTCAGGGAACTGATGGGCAGGATCCCCTGGGAGAATAACATGAGGGGGAAAGGAGTCCAGGAGAGCTGGCTGTATTTTAAAGAACCCTTATTGAGGTTGCAGGAACAAACCATCCCGATGTGTAGAAAGAATAGTAAATATGGCAGGCGACCAGCTTGGCTTAACAGTGAAATCCTTGCTGATCTTAAACACAAAAAAGAAGCTTACAAGAAGTGGAAGATTGGACAAATGACCAGGGAGGAGTATAAAAATATTGCTCAGGCATGCAGGAGTGAAATCAGGAAGGCCAAATCACAGTTGGAGTTGCAGCTAGCAAGCGATGTTAAGAGTAACAAGAAGGGTTTCTACAGGTACGTTAGCAACAAGAAGAAAGTCAAGGAAAGTGTGGACCCCTTACTGAATGAGGGAAGCAACCTAGTGACAGAGGATGTGGAAAAAGCTAATGTACTCAATGCTTTTTTTTGCCTCTGTCTTCACGAACAAGGTCAGCTCCCAGACTGCTGCACTGGGCAGCACAGTATGGGGAGGAGGTGACCAGCCCTCTGTGGAGAAAGTGTTTCAGGACTATTTAGAGAAGCTGGACGAGCACAAGTCCATGGAGCCGGATGCGCTGCATCCGAGGGTGCTAAAGGAGTTAGCGGATGTGATTGCAGAGCCATTGGCCGTTATCTTTGAAAACTCATGGCGATCGGGGGAGGTCCTGGATGACTGGAAAAAGGCTAATGTAGTGCCCATCTTTAAAAAGGGAACAAGGAGGATCCGGGGAACTACAGGCCAGTCAGCCTCACCTCAGTCTCTGGAAAAATCATGGAGCAGGTCCTCAAGGAATCAATTCTGATGCACTTAGAGGAAAGTGATCAGGAACAGTCAGCATGGATTCACCAAGGGCAAGTCATGCCTGACTAACCTAATTGCATTCTATAATGAGATAACTGGCTCTGTGGATGCGGGGAAAGGAGTGGATGTGTTATTCCTTGACTTTAGCAAAGCGTTTGATACGGTCTCCCACAATATTCTTGCCGGCAAGTTAAAGAAGTATGGGCTGCATGAATGGACTATAAGGTGGATAGAAAGCTGGCTAGATCATCAGGCTCAACAGGTAGAGAGTCTAGTTGGCAGCCGGTATCAAGCGGAGTGCCCCAAGGGTCGGTCCTGGGGCCGGTTTTGTTCAATATCTTCATTAATGATCTGGAGGATGGCGTGGATTGCACCCTCAGCAAGTTTGCAGATGACACTAAAGTGGGAGGAGAGGTAGATACGCTGGAGGGTAGGGATAGGATACAGAGAGACCTAGACAAATTAGAGGATTGGGCCAAAAGAAATCTGATGAGGTTCAACAAGGACAAGTGCAGAGTTCTGCACTTAGGACAGAAGAATCCCATGCACTGCTACAGACTAGGGACCGAGTGGCTAGGCAGCAGTTCTGCAGAAAAGGACCTAGGGGTTACAGTGGACGAGAAGCTGGATATGAGTCAACAGTGTGCCCTTGTTGCCAAGAAGGCTAACGGCATTTTGGGCTGTATAAATTGGGGCATTGCCAGCAGATTGAGTGACGTGATCATTCCTCTCTGTTCGGCATTGGTGAGGCCTCATCTGGAGTACTGTGTCCAGTTTTGGGCCCCACACTACAAGAAGGATGTGGAAAAATTGGAAAGAGTCCAGTGGAGAGCAACAAAAATGATTAGGGGGCTGGAGCACATGACTTATGAGGAGAGGCTGAGGGAACTGGGATTGTTTAGTCTGCAGAAGAGAAGAATGAGGGGGGATTTGATAGCTGCTTTCAGCTACCTGAAAGGGGGTTCCAAAGAGGATGGATCTAGACTGTTCTCAGTGGTAGCAGATGACAGAACAAGAAGCAATGGTCTCAAGTTGCAGTGGGGGAGGTTTAGGTTGGATATTAGAAAAAACTTTTTCACTAGGAAGGTGGTGAAGCACTGGAATGGATTACCTAGGGAGGTGGTGGAATCTCCTTCCTTAGAGGTTTTTAAGGTCAGGCTTGACAAAGCCCTGGCTGGGATGGGGATTGGTTGGGGATTGGTCCTGCTTTGAGCAGGGGGTTGGACTAGATACCTCTTGAGGTCCCTTCCAACCCTGATATTCTATGATTCTAGAGAGCTCACTAGCGATGGAGAAGCAGGGAGAGCTCAGCATGGGAAGGGAGACAACAGGCAATTTATAGGCAAGCCAAGGAGATGGAGGGTAAATGAGCGTGCATGGGTCTTTGGGAGGAGAATGGTCTTGTGGATGGGCTCAGAGTCAAGCCATGCGAGTAAGCTGGGAAGGATTCGATTTTTATTGGTCAATGTCGATAAACATTGATTTCACACTAACTGATGAACAAATATTTCCATTGATGATGATCAAAATTTACAGATCGGCAAAGCAAAAACAAACCAAAAAAGCTGCTTGAGAACTTATTAGTTTGAATTAAGGCTGTTTACTCTGTGTACTTTGACAGATGACGTTAACAATTTGCTTTAGTGGTTATCAAGCTTTAACTTTTTGAATCTCAACAGCTAATTGTCTGACTCCCTGCCCCCCCATAGTGACCTGTGACTGTGAAAATTTAACTTGATTTTACAAAAAATTGAAAAATGCTTAAAAATAAACATTGGTATTATCCATTGGAATTATACAAAAATCATATTCTTCCCAGCCTCTGCAAAAGCACTGTGTGGAAGAAGGTGGTAGGAATCCAATCTGTAGGAATAAAGAACGGAAGGAAAGGAATTGTTCGGGATGGCCCCAAGAAAGTGATGGAATGAAAGTTAGCCAAGGGCAATTTAGACTGAACATTAGTTTCCTATCAGTGGGAGGTGACGCACTAGGGAATCGTCTCCCAAGGTGAGTAATGGAAACCTCATTGCGTGAGGCTCAGGTATTTAAGCATTGCTCTGCACTCCATCACAAGACCGAAGGGCCAGATTTCTGATGTATTTTGTTGCCTAGCTTGCATTAAAATCAATGAGCGTTAGGTGCTTCAATACCGTTGAAAATCTTGGCCCTACATCCTGCTGGACCTTACGTCTCATTTTCCAAAATGGTTTAAGTTCCAAAGTGCCTGAGTCCTTTAAAGCTGGACAAAGAACAGGCCGTGGAGGGCATTAGCAAGGGGTGCACTTGCCGACTGCATAGACCTATTACATCTTCATTTTGTATGACTTGGGGATGGTGCATGTCCACACCTAAGGCTGTGCTACAAGGTGCTCTGAAGCTAATACGCCTGGTCCAAATTAGGCTCTCAAATGAGAAGATATTGTTAAACCAAAGTGGAGGTGGAGATGCACCCATCCATGTAAAATACCCCCTATGCTCCTGGACTTTCTATATCACTATATAAATAAGACAACATCACTGCTCCTCAAAAAAAAAATAAGGGGGGGGGGTCACAAAACCCAAGCTCAAAAAACAAAACAAGCAGTGGAAATGCAGCCAGTTCACAGTTACTGTTGCACTTAAACCCAGGCTTATGCAAGAAGGGAAATGCACCTCTACAAACTTAACTCTTTTCTGCCTTGATCATCATTAAAAGAACCATATTCTCTGTCTCCTTTGCACTGCTCTATTGCGAGCCTCCTTAAACACCCAGCTGGCGATTCCCTCTTGCTAGGGGAATGGCGTAAGGGTAGTTCTAGGAGGGGATGGGGTGGGACCAGAGAACCTTGGGTTCTTGCAAGCCCGTCTGGGAGTAACTGACACGTGGTTGGTTACAGGGTTGGGATTTTCCCCCTGCCCCTGTGGGGGACAAGAGAACCTAACCCATGGGTATGAAAGAATTTAATCTCATCAGTGACCTCAGACACCAGAATGCCTTGGTCATATTCTTACAATGGTTTTGCAAACTCCAGCCATCCCTATGGTCATATGCAGATCACAGGAAGAGGGGAAAATGGGGTCCATGAAAATAGCAAGTGAGTCCCCATTAGCAGATGTGCCAGAACAGAGTCCTTTTGCTCTGTGCCCACAATGGCTCCTAGACAACAATTTTGGAAGGCATGTGCTTCAGGTCTTAGGTCTCATCCTCTTCGATAGTTTGCCTTTGCCTTACGTGGGAGTCTGACATCTCTAACATCTGGTTCTGAGCACTGCTGGAGACAGGATATGGGGCTGGATTGACCACGGGTTTGGCCTAGTAGGTCAGTTCCTGTGAGTCAATTGCAGGATTGATGCCTTTGACTAGAACCATTTCAACTGTCTTTTTTACTCAGATCTTCAGAAGATGCTATTCTAGGTTGTTTTCTTTGGCAGCCAAATTAATTTTTTTTATTGGTCTTGAACAGAGATTTAAATTTTTAAAGGTATGAGATTTTGTCCCTACCTCGGAAGCAGCACCCAAGTGCTTAGAATTGCATTTATTTCACCAGTCTAAATAACATTAGGAAACAGGAAGAAAATGAACCGAAGAAGAGACCACAATTCTGATTTCTATGCTGGCAACTGGAATTGGTTATTAAAAGGGATCTATTCCCACTGTGTGACATTCTGAATGCCAATAAGGAAACCTTGTGCATGATTTGCTAAACAGGCTCATTTTGTGATGTGATACTGTAATTGTCTGTTACATCAAACAAGTCTACAGGTTCTTTCATTCATTCATTGTTCCAATATCATCTGGGTTTTCTTGGCATGAAACACAAGAAAAAAAAATCACATTTGGTTTCCATATTTGTTCCATGGTTTGGAATTAAATCTGCAGGTGTCACAGATTCACATGATAGGAGCTACACGCCCAGCTTTGGAACAGTCTCTAGGAGAAACCTCTTCAGTGTGCCAGATCCCCAAGGAGTATCTCACTCCATCCATGGTAAGCCAGGTGGCTTCACTGCTTCCTTAGACTGAACCTCTGGGCCTGCAGCGCTCCTGCTTCACACCATCAACTCCATTCAGCGAGTCCGGCTGAGATAGACCCCTGCTGGAGCCTTGTATACTCATCAGGGATTAATGCACCTTGCCAAGCATTTGCAGTGACACTCACACAGCATTGTCAAAGCAGTAGGGTGTATTAGTCAACTGGAACACAGGCTAGGAAGTCCTTAGGTTAGCATAGCCCAGCGTTTCTCAAACTGGGGTCTGCGGGCTCCTGGGGGTCCGCGAGGATACTTTGGGGGTTCACAGGCCCCGCTGATCAACCTCTCCCCCTCCCTCCAAAGCCTACTGCATGCCAGGGAATAGCTGTTCCGTGGCGTGCAGGAGGCGCTGAGAGGGAGGGGGGAAAAACAGGTTCTGTACCTAGCAATTCTTAGGAACGTGTGTTTCTGCAATATCAGCTCTGTTCTTGCCAGATTCTGTGAGCTTGCAAGCAGGCAGAGCCTGACTTCTGCTCACTTTGCTTTATATCAGCAAAGCAGGGCCACTACTTTAATTCAGGCCTCATACCGGGCTTCTGATACAAGGGCTTATGTCTGAGACTCTCTTTCTACTACAGAGCCTATTGTGACGTCTTTGTCACAATCAGGGCCGGCACCAGCTTTTTTGCCGCCTCAAGCGACGAAGCAGGGGGAAAAAAAGAAAAGATAAAGCCGATCGGCGGCACTTCGGCAGCAGCTCAATCGCGCCGCTTCATTCTTCTGCGGCAATTCGGCGGCGGGTCCTTCGCTCCCTCTCTTCCTCTTCGGCGGCACTTCGGTGGCAGCTCAAAGAGGAAGAGAGGGACTGAGGGACTTGCTGCCGAAGACCCGGACGTGCCGCCCCTTTCCATTGGCCACCCCAAGCACCTGCTTCCTGCGCTGGGGCCTGGAGCCGGCCCTGGTCACAATGGAAAATGTAAAAGCTTTAACCCTCAGCATTGGGAATCATTTTGCAGCACAGCCTGCTGGGCTAGATCTTGCTCTGAGCCCCATGAAATCCTGCCGGTGAAAATACTCCAGGTAACAGACAATGGTTCCAGTACAGATGGCGATCCCCTCAGTTATGAGTGTGAACAACGAGGCATGGAGTGGAAGTAGCAGCAATGAAGGCGGCCTTGATGCCACTGCTCTCCAGCCACATTCATGTGGAGGGAACAGACCCCTCAAGCAACTTGTTTCATCAGCAGGGCCACCCAGAGGCTTCAGGGGGCCTGGGGCAAAGCAATTTTGGGGGCCCCTTCCATAAAAAAAAGTTGCAATTCTATATTCTTGTGGGGGCCCCTGTGGGGCCCGGGGCCTAGGGCAAATTGCCCCACTTGCCCCCCCCCGGGCGGCCCTGCGTCTCATTGCTATTTTACGGTGGGGTTTTTGTTCTCTCTTCAACAGGCCCTTCGGGTGGTTTTGGAGTAGGGCAAGTGAACAGCTGGAATATAAACTCCCACAAAGCTATCGGCGTGAGAGTCTGAATTTCTGACATGGGAATTCCTATCAGCCGCAAAGGCTGCTTCTAGACACTGTCAGGGGCCCCTCGGATATGTACTTTCTGTCTGGATTGTTCCAATCCCAGCATTGTACTGTAAGCCAGGCTCTCACCGCAGAGTGATGTTGACTCGGGGGAAGTTACTTGATGAGCAAAACCAGGCTGTTTATACCTATGGGATTCAGGTTTGATGTGGAGGGGGGTGCTGGAGTGTGTACCCAGCTCAGGCTTTGAGAGGCCAAGGCTACCTGGAGGCTAAGTTAAAGATGAGACCCAGCTGGGAGAGGAGCTGGGTGGCTATTATAAACTGAGGAAGCTTGGAGTGGAAGGGAGGTGGAGAAACTCTGCAGTTACCCTCCGGGTGCTTGAGAGCAGAGGCACAGGCAAGCTCAGGAAGGAAGCCTGGGGGGAGAGTTGGTCCTGGGATCCCTGACGGAGGGGAGTTTGGCAAAAGGCCAGGAGTGACGGAAGCAGTCCCAAGGGTGGAGTAGGCTCTGGTGGTGAGCCCCGATGAAAGGGTGGGATTGGCACGTCCAGGGAGGTGTTTAACTGAGGGACCATGTAAGGAAAATGTAAGAGGTATGACAGGTCATGCCTGGGGAGGCTGGAAGCTGAGTTAAGTTGTATTTGTGGTTTGAGATTTATTGGGGCAGTCTAGGGGGGAGAGCCCTGAAAAGCTGTGGGTAAAAGGCTATGGTGGGAGGTAGCCCAGGGAGGTAGCTATGGCAGGTTTGAACAGACCTTGCTTGTGTACCACAGGGCCCCTGTGCTGGAACCCAGTGTCAAGGGAGAGCCTGGGTTCCCCTGCCAGCCACTGGGGAAGCTGATGTGAAGCCCTCTGATATAAGGGGTTAAGGACATTGGAAAGCCCTGAGCCCAGCAGGTGCAAGGACGCTGGTGCTCACAGTTGGGGCTGAAGACCTGATGTAAGGACCTTGGATTTTGTTACCCCGGAAGGGGTAGGACTAAAATGTGACCTGGACAAAGGGCCGAGTTGAGAAATGTGGCAGACTGCTGCGGGACTGGAACGGCCATCGGTAAGGGATGCTAGGTGAGGACAGCCTGCTACGCCACAGCCAGCCATGAGGGGGTGCACCAGTGGTGAAGTCACACCTGGACGGGAGTGTTTTGCTGGCATTGTTTTGTCAGGAGTATGGAAAAAAACAAAATCCAGAGCCAGCAAACCCCCTGTGTAGGTGCCAGCAGGAGCCATGCCATTTGGGGAGGTGGTGAAGTTATGTTGGCAGAAAAACCTCTCTCTGTTGGCTTACGCCAGGTCTCCACTAGGCGCTCTGCCACCCTCTGTAGTCCAGGTGAGCCCTGAGCCCCTGTAAGAGCCAGGATGTGATTTTTAGCCTGACACCCCACACAGGGGAGGAAAAACCTTCTTTTTCATGCCTGTTCTTTGGAGGCCAGAAGATGACTAAACAACTGCGGGCTGCTGGCCACAGTTAGGTGTAGGGTATTCAGGAATTAATATTGTTCTGCGTCCCAGAATGTGTGTTCTCTACTAGATTGCTAAGATGGTGCATTAGCCACCAGAGTTTCAGACAATTTCAACACATTTATCCACGGGTAGGTATGGTCATGAGGACAGTGACTGAGAGCCACTAAGGCTGAATGGGTCTGACTGGGAACAATGGAGCAACCATCCTCGGGGCATTTGCCTTTATGGCTTGGCTGTCCGACTGGGAAAACCAGTCTGAGGTAGAAATAAGAGTTCCCACCAAAGCCCTGTAACCAAGACCATTGGGTAATATAGTAACTGGGCCCAGATGGCAGCTTCCCTAAGAGTCTGTGGGAGAGAAAGTGAGACCAGGCCGGGTCCGAAGAGTTCTTAGGCATGCAAGAAGAATGTAACACTGTTGTTGCTGTGCTGGTCCCAGGATATGAGACCCAGAAGGTGGGGGAGGTAATATCTTTTACTGGGTCAACTTCTGATGGTGGGAGAGACAAGCTTTCGAGCTCTTCAGGTCTGTGTAGCTCAAAAGTTTGTCCCTTCCACCCACAGAAGTTGCTTCAATAAAAAATGTCACCTCACCTACCTTGTCTCTGAAGAATGTAAATCCATTCTACTTGTGACATTACCCCAGGTGCAGTCTGGACTGTTCAACAGCTGTGTCCTCTCAGTACTCCAACCTGGGGTGCCTTATACACTGCTTTGCTGTAAGAACATCCACTCCTGGCCTGTTCAGACACAACCTCTAGCATGCAAAATCACCCCCAGCTGCACAGTATTGAGTACTACTAGTTAGCCACTCATGAATTACACTCCAGAGCAACCCCAGCAAGCTCTCTGTCCCAGACTTTCCCCCAGAAATGTGCACCTTGTCCTGCTCAGTACCCTCCAGTACAAGCTCATAGAAAGGCCATCACTTCATCAAAGGAAAATGATATGCACAAGCCTTGTTACCCCAAATGGGGTTTCTCCACACACTTTCATCCAAACACGCTGCTTAAGATAAACTTCTCTTATTGTTCTATTAACTACAGAAAGATAGATTTTAAGTGATTACAAATAATGAGGCATAAAAGTCAGGACTGGCTAGAAAAGAAAAGAGTAAAATGCAAGCTAATACCTAACTTAATAAGCTAAGTGAACTTAAAAGCAAAAAGGTCTAGTCTCTCCATTTGTTTACAGCAGACAGTACTGGCTGAATGGATTTCCAGCCAGGAACACCCTTCCCCCAGTTCAATGATGTTTTCTGTGTCTTTCAAGTGTTCTAGCTGCTGTGAGTAGAGATGGAGGGAGAGAGGTGATTTGGAGGCCACTGCCTCTCATTTTTATACTGCTCCTCTCCTCTTTCAGGATTACCCGAAGCTGTGGTATAGGCAACAAGTAGTCTCTTGTGGATATTATCTGACCTGTCCTGTGATGGAATGTAAATTTCTTAGTCACACCTCTCCCCTGCCAGAGAATGGCTGCTTAAGCAGTTGACAGTCTTCTAAAACCTGGCTGAGGGCTGGTCTGTCCTTTGTTTCTGAGAAACGGTTTGGGTCTGCTTTTCTTAAACTTGGAGTGTCTTACAGCAGTGATACACAGTAGAATCTTATAACGTCACATACAATATTGATTCATTTATCTTGCCAGGACAATAATGTTCAGCAGATTATGATGTTTCAAATGATACCTCAGAAGGCATACTTTGTATAAAATTTATCATAGTCTTGTAAAATTGGTGAATATAATAGTATAGACCATCACATTATGCCTGTAACTTAAGAGAAAAGCCAATGTAATTTAGCTTGTAGTGAAGTGTGAGATCAGATGAGGCTAAATAGGTATGTTGGTTCTGTGATTTTTTTTTTTAGTGCTTTGCTAAATAAAAAATACTTTATTTTAGAGAAGTGGCTGCTCACTATCTCACTGACCAGGCTCCTGAAAGGCTGGTGCCAGAACCTAGTTGTACCTATGGGTGATAGGTAGTAGGTATACGTAGGGCACTGTAACCAGATCCCTGGGTAAGAAAGAAGAATCACCAGTTTCCTCTCTGAGGCAGGGCCAGGACTGGGGCGAATGCTCTGAGAGAGACCAGAAAGAAGGCTAAGGTGCAGCCAGGCTAAACTGTGACATCATGTTTAGGTGGAAAAAGCAGCCGGAAGTGAGGGTTGCCAACCCTCCAGGATTGTCCAGGAGTCTCCAGGAATTAAAGATTCATCTTGAATTAAAGATTGTCATGTGATGAAAGGTTCAGGAATTCATCCAACCAAAAATGAACTAGACCCTTAAAACCAGATTGTCACGTGCTGAGCACCCACAACAGGACTTGACGCTATGGGCGCCTGAATACAGATCCGATTTGCCAAAATGCTCAGCAGGCATCAGGCGAAGCTCTTCTGCAAACACTAGCCCGTTTGGGTGGGATTTTCAAAAGAGCTCATCACATTGGGTCACAAGCGCTGAGCAGTTTTGAAAATTAGACTCTTCTGTGGGTGCACAGATGGAAGCTGAGCTCTTCTGAAAATCTGGCCTTTTGTGCTTTTGATTGGTACGCCCTTCCTGATACCAATTATCTTCCCAAACCAGAGCGCTTAATAGGTTTCTGATTTCTTCCCCCACCCCCCAAAAATAACCCTATTATGCAATAAGAGTGAGGTCTCTTAGTTCTACAAATGGAAGAAATAATAGAGAGCTACTCAGTAAGCTGCTGATGGTCTCATTTTATTGTTTTACCAATTAACTAAGCCGGCGAGCCTTTCAAGTACGAGCTGTGATAAACTCTGTTTGACACGGTGCTGTCAGGCACCATCATTTCCAATGAAAAGTGACAGTCCTAAGATTAAACTATTATTTCCTTAAAAAGACAGGAAGCCACATTTACTTATAATTAGTCTGCAGACTTTGACGGGCCAGACATTTGTAGCACAATTTCAAATTACCACAAAAAATAGACTTATTAACTGCAGATTAATATTTATGAATTGGCCGAGTGGCTAAATTTGACTTCCTTTAGTGAAGGATATTTCCATAAAGGAATAGTTGTAGTCTTTCACGGAAGATTATTTAAAACAAAACTTCTGGCTTCTTGTACCTACTTTGACACATTTATATGTTCTGTTTATCCAGAGAGAGACAAGGTAGATGAGGTAATAACTTTTATTGGACCAACTTCTGTTGGTGAGAGAGACAAGCGTTCAGGCTACACAGAGCCAGGGGCGGCTCTAACTTTTTTGCCGCCCCAAGCAAAAAAAAAAAAAGCGTCGCCCCGCCGTAACACCCCCCGCCCCGAGCGCCGCGCCACTGGGGGAAAAAAAATTAAAACCCTGAGCGCCGCGCGGCCGAAACACCCCCCCCTCTCCCAGCGCTGCCGAAACACGCCCCCCAAGCACTGCCCCGCCGGGAAAAAAAAATAAAAACCCCGAGCGCCGCGCCACCGAAACGCCCCCCCCCAGTGCTGCCCCGCCGAAACACCACCCCTACAGCGCCAGGCCACGCCACCAAACCACAAACAACCCACCCCCCCGAGCACCGCCCGGCCGAAACCAAAACAACAACAAAAAAAACTCCGAGCGTCCCCCCGCCACCCCGAGATTGGCTGCCCCTTACAAGGTGCCACCCCAAGCACATGCTTGGTTGGCTGGTGCCCGGAGCCGGCCCTGCACAGAGCTCTTCTTCAGGGCTGGGAAAGGTGCCAATAGAAGATATTACCTCACCCACCTTATCTCTGTAATATCCTGGGACCAACATGACTACACCAGCACTACAAACAACGTGGTTGTCCAGATGCAGGGAACAACTGTGTAGTTTAATTGGAATAATTTAGGGGTACAATTTCAAACGCATTCAGTTCCCACTAAGATCCATGGCTTAGGACGTTGAGCTTATTTCAGAATCCAGGTGGGAGCTGAGAGCTTGGGAAAATCAACCAGCAGGAGGCACCGCAGGGGTGAGTCCTGCATTGCTACACACGTATAATCCATAATCTGGATCTATTTAGTTAGAATCCATTGCCATTCCCTTTCCCGTACACTTTAGAGGCTGTGAAGGAAAGCGTTTCTTTGCTGCAAACCTTAGAAACTAAAAGTGCATCTTATTATGACAGTTCTATTCAAAAAATAGTTATACCTAGACGTGGTAGAATTCAGTTTGTATTTATTTTTTTAAAAATTTTGATAAATTGTTTTAAAGCGTTTTTTCTATTTGTTTCGATTTAAATTTTCAAAGTGCTGGGAAATTGTTAGACAATGATTTAATGACAGACATGGAAATTCAAAAAGTTAAAGCTTTATAAGCATTAAAACACAAATTGTCAAAATATACAACGCAAGTACCCTTAAACTCAGTTCTCAAGCAGCACTTTACTTGCTTTGCCTATCCGTACATTTCAATTATGGATGGAAATATTGTTGTCAGTGGTGTGGGAATGATGAAATCAACACCTACCAGCGTTTTCTGATAAAAATCGAGTCCATCCAACCCCAGATGTATCTGCCCTGTATACAGTTAGTATGAGTGCCATATAATGGTATATAAAGGATCGAGAACATTGTCCATACATCTGCAGGTTCAATAAAGTTGTTGTTCATTGCAAACTCCTCCCTGACTGCAGATCTTAGCACCTTACAGAGTGCACAATAGAGCTACTCCAAAATATTTGAAACTCACAATTGACACAATTTATGCTCAAAATTTGGAATTCAATAAAAATCAGGTGGAAACTTTCCACATACCCTTTTTTGTGCAGACATTTGCAGATATTTTTTGACCAGCTCTATAGTTGGTCTTTTTTTTTTCTTTCAAAACACTGATGAATTTTTGGTTGTTGAAATTTTGGATTTTGATGGGAGGAAAAAGTCAGCATTTATTATCAAAACTTCTTGCCATTTTTCAACCAGCTCCAGTGCACAGGAATCTTTTTCTTTCATCCTTTAGCACCTACAGTGGATCAGGAACAGAGAGGAAGGATACTGAAGAGCTTTTGTTTAAGACATTGATGCACATTACAAGTTTCAGTTTCTTCTCTCTGTCTACTTTTTTTTTCAGTATGCAGAGATGGTAGTTATGCCCGGCATGCCAATCTTTAGCTGTATGCTTTAAAAGATTAATGGGAAAAAAATCCATGTAAAATCTTTCTACTCATGCACACGCTTTGATTTTTTTGAAAGCTCATAATTCTGTCATGTTACCAATTTGCATTAGAATACTCAATGGAATTTCTCCTCATTTAGGACTATTTTGATACCAAATTCCATCTCTTTACGCTGGTTTGTTTTTGCCCTGTACAAAAAGATTAGAAGGCTGTGGGGTTGTTTTTGTTTGCTTCTTTTAATAATAGGGAGAATGTATCTGTTTCACTCTCCTTTTGCCCAAAGCTGTCTGAACAGGCTTTGGTGAAACTTTCAAAGAAAATTCACCTTTTGGAGAGGTGTGGGGGACACAAGCCTGGAAAACTTCAGCAAGTTTAGGACATCTGCGTAGGTTCAAATCCTGCATAGACTTATACGTGTGCTTAACTCTACACACTGTTCATAGTCCCATTGAAAGCAAGGGTGACATTTCTCAAAGGTTAATGTGCATATGCAAAAGATTTTGCATGCATTTTTCACTAATCTTGAAAACAATGAGTCAACTCACAATTCACCAAGTTAAGCACGTGCATAAATCTTTGCAGGATTAAGGTGTTTAGAAGAACTGACGTGTGTACGGTGCCTAGCACAAATGGACGCTAATCCCCGATCAGCACTTGTAGGTGCTACCACAATACAAATAACAGTAAGGAGAATGTGCCTGACAGCAGAGGAGACAGAGTAATATCACATGGCCAACCTTAACTAAAGGGGAGTTTCTGCTCCTGATATAATAACCCCTCCAGAAAGGTAGCTTCTTAGTGCTATAGTTGGAGAAGTAGTTCAAATCTCTGCACTCAGTAGTGGCTAGGAAGCAAATGCCTCCCACCCATGAACTCCTGAATGCTCCTTTCATTATGGATCCCTGAGTTGTCTGGCTCCATCTTTAATTAATTGAACGTGGAAGCCATTTTGTCCATGACTGGGCCAGCATCAAAACACACCTGGGCTGAGTCGCTGCAAACAGCAGTTCAATCCTCTCTCTCTGTCCCCCCACCCTTCTCTCGGGTAACTCAGGTCACTAATTAGCTGCAACGTTTCTGACGACAGAACAGAACTCGCACAGCTCTCTTTACAAGTGGCTGTTTTCTCAGGGCTAGTTTATTTAGTGGGCTTTCCAAGAAAGTGGTGCTTTCGGCTGACTCCACACTGCCATGTTGTCCGTCAACTTGCACTGGCTACGCTTTGTAACTCCATGTGATGTTTTAAAAGCGGGCATTAAAAGAGCACATTGCTGATAAAAGTGTTAGGCATGGTGTTTGCTAGCGGAAATATTTTGCTGCTAATTAGGGAAGTTTGTTAATATCCTGGTAATTAGTAAAGATCCTCAGCTGGAATAAACTGGCATAGCGCCATTGAAGTCAATAGATCCATGTGGATTTAGAGCAGCCGAGGCTCTGGCCCATTGATTTAAATGGAACTATGGCGGGTCTGGTTGGGCAAGAAGCAGTGTGCATAGGTCTGGTGCTTAATCTGAATGATACTAAATCCTTGGCTATTACCATCAAGCAGTCTCCAGGGCCAGGTTACAACCAGCTCACTGTTAACCTGTCCAGATGGGACGTCCGGCAGGCGGCATTTGTCAAAGATTTGGGAAGCGTCATAGACAGCACTGGACAGCTATATAGCAGCAGCTGTGAGGATGTCATGACCTCAAGCTTCCAACAAAGCTGTGGGTCGATAAAACTATAGTGATACCAATTGTATTGTAAGGCAGTGAGCATGTGTGCTGAGGAAGGGTGAAGAACACCAGACTGACATTTTCGATTCTCGTTTTCCTTATCAGCTGATCCATGTTCACTGGCAGGACAAGCTCAGCAATGAGGATATTTGTAGCAGAATCCAGCAACTGCCTCCATCAGCCCTGGTTTGCTTTCAGCATCTTTCTTGTTAGGGACATATTAGGAGGGAAGACCAATGAATTACAAAGGGTGTTTACCAAGAAAGGCTGCTGTGTGGCCAGTGAACACATGATACGAAGTGCTTCAGTGGTGCAATAAGATTGTCAGTGTTGGACGTAAGGTGGTCTGGATGGATGCGCAGTTTAAGGACCTAGATAGAAATCGTTCTGGGTGTCACTCAATGTGCAAGGAGGTTATGTCCCACTAAGATTTGCAACAATGATGATTTACCCCAGCTTAGGATCTGGCCCCCTGTATATATTGACACTAGTAGGCAATTCCTCCTCTTCCTACATTTAGAAGATTTCACATTTTACTAGAGTGTTTAGCACTCCAGTAACAGGTGTCATACAGGAGGACAGACTAGATGGTCACAGTGGTCCCTTCTGACCTTGGAATCTATGACAGGCTTCTTTTGGCTCCCATTGAAGTCAATGGGAAAACTTGACTTTATTGGGAGCAAGAAGTGGCCTAACAAATGTTAAATTGCCTATCAATGTAACACATGCTGGGCCAGAGTCTGAGCTGGCACATAGTGATGTAGCTCCATTGAAGCCATTCAAAGTGGATGTGACAAAAGGAGAAGCAATTAATAATGGGTATTATTATTATTTGTGTGTGTGTCGAACTCTCACTGATCTCAATAGGATCTGGGGCATGCTCAGTGCCAGAAAATCAGGTCATGTATTCGGGGTGGGATTTTCAAAAGTGCCTAACTAACTTAGGCGCACAGGTCCCATTGGCTATCGAAGGATTCATGTGGCTAAATGATGTAGGTGCTTTTGAAAATCTCACCCTTAGATACCTAAATATGGATTTAAGTGTTCGACTTTATGCTGTCAAGTTGCAAAATACTGGCCTATTGGTGACATTTTTGGAAGCGCCAAAATGATTTAGTAGCCTAAGTTCTATTTTCAAAAGGGGCTTTAAGCATTTACTAACCCAATTCCCATTGAAGGTGATTGGGACTTAGGCTCCCAAGTTCCTAAATCACTTTTGAAAAATATCACAAATCCTTTATTCATAAATCTATCTTCAGCCAAGGGACTGAGACAAATTTTTGTCGATATCGGAAACATCGTTAGAAAGTGTGTAGAAAGCAACCATGTTATAGTCACTGTGTAAAAACAAGCTTAAACTACTGCAACTTAAATCAGTGGTTCTCAACCAGGAATACATGTACTCCTGGGGTACTCAGAGGTCTTCCAGCGGATACATCAACTCATCTACATATTTGCCTAATTTTACAACAGGCTACATAAAAAGCACTAGCGAAGTCAGTACAAACTAAAATTCCATACAGACAATGACCTGTTTGTACTGCTCTATATATGATACACTGAAATGTAAGTATAATATTTCTATTCCAATTGATTTATTTTATAATGATATGGTAAAACGGAGAAAGTCAGCAATGTGTCAGTACTAGCGTGCTGTGGCACTCTTGTATTTTTATGTCTGATTTTGTAAGCAAGTACTTCTTAAGTGACGTGAAACTTGGGGGCAGGGGCGAAAGTAACTTAAAGGACTTACCGGTACGTGGGAGTCCTGAGTGGGGCGGGGCCTCAACGGGAAGAGACGGGGCCTCAACGGGAAGAGGCGGGGCCTTTCAAGATTTATAGGCCCTGGGGCTCCGGCTGTGGCTGGGAGGCCCAGGGCCTTTAAATCACTCCGGAGCTACCAGCTGTAGAGGTGGCTGGGAGCCCCGGGCGAATTAAAGGGCCCAGGGCTCCATCCGCCGCGGAATCCAGGCCCTTTAAATCACTGCGGGAGCCCTGCCGCTGCTACCACAGGGCAGCAGGGCTCCAGCAGTGATTTAAAGGGCCGGGGACTCCGCCGCTGTGGGGAGCCCCGGGCCCTTTAAATCACCGCCAGAGCCTGGCTCCCGGGGCTCGGGCAGCCTTGCTGGGGCGGTGATTTAAAGGGCCCGGTGCTCCGGCCACTGCGGGGAGCTCCGGGCCCTTTAAATCACTGCCGGAGCTCTGGCAGCGGGGCTCGGGTGGCTCTTTAAAGGGCCGGGGGCACCCTGCAGGGGCTGGAGCTCTAGGACCTTTAAATCCCCACCCAAGCCTGGCTGCCGGAACTCCAGTGGGGATTTAAAGGGTCCGGGGCTCCCTGCAGTGGCTGGAGCCCTGGGCCCTTTAAATCACCGCCAGAGAAGCCAGTCCAGTCTGGCACGGTGTACCGGCTCTTGCTGGTACGTCGTACCGGACCGGACCAGCTTACTTTCACCTCTGCTTGGGGGTGGGAAAGACAAATCAGAGTCCTGAAGGGGGTACAGTAGTCTGGAAAGGTTGAGAGCCACTGACTTAAATACTGATGAACACAGATTTTCAGTATAGACTGAACGGAAACAATAATATGTGACTATGGTGACCAATCACATCGCACAAATAGCATCTATTCAAACAAATAGTCAGAGCAAACACTTCCCGAGCTGTGCTTAGACTGAAATATGGTTGCCTGAAACACTCGCTGAATAATGTAGAATAACAAAAAATAATAACAATCAGTTTGTAAACCGTGTGGAGTAAAGGTATAGCTGGATCGAGAGAAGAAAGGGCTAAAGGAGGTAAATTGTTTATTACAAACAGCTCACCCATTATCGCTATTAGTGTGATACAGAGATACAGCAGGGCCCTGTTGCACTAGACAGCATACAGAGGTAAGAGAGGGGAAACAGAAGTGCAGAGAGCCTAAGGCCTGGTCTACACTAACACCCCAAATCGAACTAAGATACGCAAGTCGACGTACCTTAGTTCGAATTTACCGCGGTCCAGACGCAGCAGGCAGGCTCCCCCGTCGATGCCGCATACTCCTTTCGCCGAGCTGGAGTACCGGCGTCGACGGCGAGCACTTCCGGGATCGATTTATCGCGTCTAGACAAGCCGCGATAAATCGATCCCAGAAGATCGATTGCTTGCCACCGAACCAGCGGCTAAGTGTAGACATACCCTAAGTGACTTGCCCACAGTCACCCAGGATGTTAATGGCAGAACTAGGAATAGAATGCAGGTCTCCTGACTTACAGTTCAGTGTCTTAGTCACTTCCTCTCAAACCCAGCTTTCTTTAAAAAAATAAAACTAAAAAATATGCAGTGTGAAGAGTTTGCCGATTACTCTGTTGGGATGACTAGGACAATACCACTCTGCAGAACCGTGCTCTTCTAAAACTCAAAAGACTGATTAGAACAAAAGTTCCTGTAGTATATTTTTGTGATACCATTTGTTATCCTGCACTGTTTGACACAGTGTAGTATATTGTGCCTATAAATCAGCTGCAGCAAATTATTTAATGATGCATTAACTGTAGAATTCCACATATATTACAGTTCTTTAGCCAATGCTGAATGCTTTTTCAATAGCTTAATCCATCCCAAAAGTAGTGAAGCAGGCATATTCATCCATCATGCTAGCGCACATAGTTTTCTCGTTTGCTCTTTTTATTTTATTAAAGCCCTCGATCTACAGGCACAGCACTAAATAACTATCCCAAGAACCATTTCACCTCACAGCATTCCTACCCCTTTCCTCATCTTTGCCTTACAGGGGTCTCTCTCTTAGAATCATAGAATATCAGGGTTGGAAGGGACCTCAGGAGGTCATCTAGTCCAACCCCCTGCTCAAAGCAGGGCCAACACTAACTAAATCATCCCAGCCAGGGCTTTGTCAAGCCTGACCTTAAAAACCTCTAAGGAAGGAGATTCCACCACCTCCCTAGGTAACCCATTCCAGTGCTTCACCACCCTCCTAGTGAAAAAGTTTTTCCTAATATCCAACCTAAACCTCCCCCACTGCAACTTCAGGCCATTGCTCCTTGTTCTGTCATCTGCTAACAACTGAGAACAGTCTAGATCCATCCTCTTTGGAACCCCCTTTCAGGTAGTTGAAAGCAGCTATCAAATCCCCCCTCATTCTTCTTTTCTGCAGACTAAACAATCCCAGTCCCCTCAGCCTCTCCTCATAAGTCATGTGTTCCAGCTCCCTAGTCATTTTTGTTACCCTCTGCTGGACTCTTTCCAATTTTTCCACATCCTCCTTGTAGTGTGGGGCCCAAAACTGGACACAGTACTCCAGATGAGGCCTCACCAATGCTGAATAGAGGGGAATGATCACGTCCCTCGATCTGCTGGCAATGCCTCTACTTATACAGCCCAAAATGCCGTTAGCCTTCTTGGCAACAAGGGCACACTGTCGACTCATATCCAGTTTCTCGTCCACTGTAACCCCTAGGTCCTTTTCTGCAGAACTGCTGCCTAGCCACTCGGTCCCTATTCTGTAGCAGTGCTTGGGATTCTTCCGTCCTAAGTGCAGGACTCTGCCTTTTCACTCTTTTCTGGTAGACCTGGAGGACAGTGTGTATAGTTTGACATTTAAGCCAATTCAGTGTTCAGTTGTGCAGTTGGTTTGTAACTGAAGGCTGGATTCTGCTCTCATGGAGATATGGGCTTCTAGGTAAGATACAGGATTCAGCATCAGAATATCTGGGTTTGATGCCCATCTCTGCTTCTGGTGACCTGGGGCAAGTTGAAGAGCTTCTCTAGGTTCCATATGTAAAATGAGGATAATAATACTTCCTTCATCTTGTCTATTGAGATTGTAAGCTCTGCGGGGCAGGGACTGTCTCTTACTATGCGTATACCCAGCACAGCTGCTGGATGCTAATGGAATATAAATAACATGATCAGGCCCATAATACGCCATATTATGAGGGATACCTTTTCGAATCTGAGGCCTGCCAGAGAAGTAGTTCCAGCTCTGTTTTTTTTTTCTTGTAGCATCCCGACTTTTTTTTAATACTGTTCATATCAAGGCTGCAGGTAGCAATAAACATATCCTAGGGCTGTTCTGTGTAACAGCAATGTTAATCTTAGAGTTCAGAAACTTTACTGAATTTTAAAACAATATCTGAGCAGCACAGGATAAGCTCAAAAATACAACAAATAATATGCTTAGAATAAGGGAGGAGGAAAAAGACACATTGTGGCATAGGATTATGAAAATCCATTATTTTGTTGTCCAAAGCATTTTTCACCAGTCAAGATAGGTTCACTAGGTGTCCAGTGTTGGACGAGCAAATTCCATTCTCTTTAAACTGGATTCCAAGTGTCATAGAGGTGATTTTAAAATATTTGATTTTCAGCATAGATTTTTTTAGCTAGCTTATACCAGAGAGTCAGAGAGGGGATCTCTAGTCATGAAGAGGTAGCTCCAAACCATCTTCCCAGTGCTGCACAAAAGTGAGGGTTAGGAGAAGTCCAACACCACTTCAAAGGATTTTTATCCTGATGTTTAAGATCATGCACCCTCCTTTTTTTGGGAGATTGGGATAAGTGAATCTTAGGACCATGAGGTCCAGAAGGGTCTCACACTTCATCATAACCTCCTTGAAATGTGACCCCTTCTCCCAGGAATGCCATCTTCTCAGCCTTAGTGCTCATGCTCTAAGCAGGTAACATGGCTATACTGAAACGGTGTGAGGGCTGTCCAGGAGAAGATGGCTGGTACCAGATTAAAGAACCCAGAGTGTCTCCATGTTGGGGAAACAATCTTCACACCTTGAATGCAGCCTCCTCTCTCCCCAGGAAACTTTATGGGGAGTGTTGTTTCCACTATGCTATGGAAACTGCTTCCTGTAGCACAAGATGGCGTTATCTGAGAAGCTGCTCTTTTTAAAATCTCCCATCTGTAACACTAAGGGCAGCTTTGTCCCAGAGCCGTTCACTGACCATGGGGCCAGACATACTGCAACTCACTGTTCCTCTCGGCTCAGTAAGACACGGTTCCAGAGTATTTCCCTTTGTTAGTTTATGAGCCCAGAATTTGTAAACCAGGGTAAAAATTTCTAAAGGACCTAAGTCACTTAGGTCCATTAAAAGTTAATGAAACATAGACTTTAAGTGCCCAGGTCACTCTTTTGAAAAAGAGGCTTAGGTGTTACCCCAGAATTCTCCTCCACCCCAGCCCCTGCTTCCCATGGAGAATAAAGGGAATGGGGTGGTGTGCTGAGCATTTTTGAAAATCTGGTCTTATAGCTCTCAAAGAACCCAACCAACATTTTCAAACTTGGACCCGAAAATTATGCTTCTAAATCTCTATTCAGGCACCTAAGTAGGTGTCTGAGCACCCAGCCATTCCCCATTGGCTTTCACAGAGTTCAGCGCCTGTAGGATCAACCCTTGATGTTCCTGGTTGAGTTTTACCACCAGCAATTTAATTTTAAATAGCTGATCAAACTTCAGGGAAAATGCTGGGTCTGCCCAAGGACACCCCCAAGCTGATGGGGAGGAGCAACAAGTGAGGAAGACGACATGATGATGGGCACATTATAAATGCATGTAATTGTTAGAAACTTTAGATAGTGTATGGGGAAATTAAATCTCAGCTGGAAAATATTGTAAAAGAGAAGGACCTCAATGAAAGTGTATAAAATATGAACTTTTGAAAATGTTTTTGTAGGTTCTGCATATTTAAAATAAACAGTGCTTAAAATTTAATACTGTATGCAGAAAAGAGTGTTTGATTAAAATGCAGATTTTTTTCATGTTCTAAAAAAATCCATCATTTTTTTAAAAATGGGGTGAAACACTCAAAAATAATTTTGTAAAAATTTTCTGTTAAAAGCCCAGTTTAAAAATGAATCTTCTAGAATTGAACGGAAAAGGACAATATTTTAAGAGATTGCTTTTTAAAAAACCAACTCAGAGCCAGAATCTCATAACTTTACTCATGTTGACAAGTAATTGATTTCAATGGGAGGTAGGTGCTTAAATACTTTTGAGGATCTGGCCCATACTCTATGAACTGTCCCACTGAAGTCAGTGGGACTAGTTGTACAGCAAAGTGCTACCTGACATAAGTATAAGAATATCCTATCTGACTCAGAAAGCTTGATAGGGAGTTGCTCTAGAACTTTATAGTATTTAAAGATTCCATAGAAATACCATTATTCTGTATTATGAATTAGTTATGGTAGCATCTACAGGTCCCAGTTGTGATTACAGCTGCATAGTGCTGTGTTCTGTAAGAAGATGTAGACCTTTACTGATACAAGAATAGTTCAAGAGGCACAAACCCCTCTAGTGTAGACACAATTACAGGTATAAAGGTGCTTCTATTTGTATAGTTTATTCCCCTGTGGGAAATGATATCATATTCAATTATAATAGTTACAGTGATAGAAAAGCTATGTATAGACCAGGCCCTACTAAGGGATTGTCCTGGCCTTGAAGCCCTAATGATCTAAATAAACAAGAGAGGCAACAGACAGGAAGGGAAATAGCTCCACAGGGGGTGAAGTGACTTGCAGATTGGTGGAAGATCCAGGAGGAGAAGCCAGTCAAACTTTTCCCCTGCTCAGTACCCTGCCCCCTGGGCCAAGCTACACATCCAATATGGCTTTTAGAATCATGTGTATATATCAGTTGGATCCCAATGAAATTCTATAGTACTGTGCCATAAGGGATTATTGAGATGTTTCGTGCAATGTCTAATGCTTCAGGTACTGCACTGTCACGCAGCTCTGCACCTCACTACACCCCTGAAGGTGTATGTTAATCATCAGTATCTGGTATTCAGAATCTTCTCTCCATGCTCATTCAAAGCACCTTTAGCTCCCCACAACTGCCATTTAAAGCAGCTCCCATCCCAGGGAACAGTGTGGGGAATAAAATCTACCATAGGTGATGATGGATCTCTGCCCCGATGTTTATCATCACCGGCACAGAGAGGATAACTCACCTGTGGCTATTCCACTTGGCAGCTGTCTCTCCTCTCCTGACTCGTGACGATAAATGTTGGCGTGGCAGAATCTAACCATCCGGTAGTCTTTCCGCACAGTGGGCAATGCTAGCATTTTATTGCACCGTGTTAATATCAAAATACATATCTCCTTCGAACTGGTTTCTCTTTCACTGCTAATATCCCAAACTCATTTTGTTTTGCATTTTCTCTTGCTTTTATTTATTTTTGAACCTGATCTCCTAGTGCAATGCTGAGGCTAAAAGGGCTAATGCAATCCTCAGATGTATAAACGGGAATAGCAAGTAGGGAGTAGAGAGGTTATTTTACCTCTGTTTTTAGCCCTGGTGGAATACGGGGTCCAGGTCTGGTGTCCACAGTTCAAGAAGGATGTTAATAAATTGGAGAGGATTCAAAGAAGAGCCATGAGGATGCTTAAAAGTATTGGAAAACATGCCTGATAGTGAGAGACTCAGGGAGCTCAAGCTGTTTATTTTAGCAAAGCGAAGGTTAAAGGCTGGTCTACACTGGGGGGGGAATCGATCCAAGATACGCAACTTCAGCTATGCGAATAGCGTAGCTGAAGTCGAAGTATCTTGGATCGAATTACCTGGGGTCCAGACGGCGTGGGATCGATGGCCGCGGCTCCCCTGTCGACTGTGCTACCGCCGCTCGCTCTGGTGGAGTTCCGGAGTCGACGGTGAGCGCGTTCGGGGATCGATATATCGCGTCTTAACAAGACGCGATATATCGATCCCGGATAAATCGATTGCTACCCGCTGATACGGCGGGTAGTGAAGACGTACCCTAAGGTATGACTAGATCACAGTTTGTAATTATCTACATTTGATAATAGGCTCTTCAGTTTAGCAGACAATGGTCTCACATGATTCAATGGCTGGAAGTTGAAGCTAGACAAAGTTTGAATGGAAGTAAAGCTTACATTTTTAATGGCGAGAGTAATTATTCATGGGAAAAACTTACCAAGGGCCGTAGTGCATTCTCCATCCCTGGTCATTTTTAAATCAAGATGGGATGTTTTTCTGAAAGATCTGCTCTAGTCATGCAGGAATTATTCTGGGGAAATCCTCTGACCTGCGTTATGCAGCAGGTCAGACTAGATCACAGTGGTCCCTTCTGATTTATAATCTATAAATTATCATGTTTTCTGATTTACGAAAAAGTAGTGTTCATCTCTACAGCTATCGTCACAGGTCTGCAGTGTCTCATTAGGCCGGTGCTCTGAAGCATTAATTTGACAAATTGCATCACTCTGGGGAGTCAGTGTGGTCCAGAGGATAGATAAATGGACCAAGATTCAGGAGGGCTGGATTACATTCTCTACCACTGACCAGCTGTGTGATTTTTGGGGAAGCCACTTCATCGCTTTGTACTTCTGTTCCCCCCCCATCCTTTTCCTGCCTGATCTGTTTTGGATTGTAAGGTCTTTGGGGACAGGACTGTCTTTTACCGCATTTGTACAGATCCCAACAGAATGACCTCAGTAAGTACAGTATAGATTCCTGTAACTCTCATTCTTCAACGGCCTCTTCCTTTTCTGTTAATCTCAAATCTCCCGATCAATCTATTTGGAAGTTATAATCCATCCTGTCACTTTTCCAGTGCAGTCCTGTCACTCATTCAGTGTGTCCCGCCTCACTGCTCTGCTGTGACAGCATCAGCAATTTAAATGCTATTTATATAATTCACAATGACCTGGTCCCTTTGGACCCAGACCGTGTCAATTGTCTCTGTGAAAATGCATCAGTTCAGGCTTAAAATGAACAGTTTTCAGGACAGTTTGGATGCAGAGTGATCTGGTAGTTTTGTAAACTGCAATTAAGCATATCACAGAACAAACTGGTTAGCTGTGTCCGAGAAGTACATGCAGGTAGTGCATATGACCTTCCTGCTGGAAGAAAAACAAAGACCAACCAATCAGACAAAAATCAAATAATTATAAACCTGAAATCTCCATTTCCATCACCCCTTCTCTTCAGAATGTTCCTCCCCACTCTTCACAGATGCGCTTCGTCTCAGTCAGTCACATGCTGGCATCTCAAACAGAGCGAATGTAATGGTGCGGAGTGTGAGTCATAAAAAATGATTAGATTGTACAAGACCCAACATGTTGGGTGTGACTGAATTCTGATTTTCTACAGTTGAAATCCTCTTCACAATTCCATAGGGAATAAAGGATATTAAGCTAGATTGTCTGGCAGGTTTTTTTAAGATTTGATTTATTTGAAAGGTAGCTGTCCTATAAAGTAGGTGCTCACTGCTTACGGTTTGCAAGCTACTCCTTTGATAGGATGGCCCAGATCATGTTGAACCAGTTTCCCAGAATGCTAATAGATTGATGGGTTTGTAGCAAAAAGCAAGCGGTTATCAAACAGGGATGTAGATGCAGATCAATGTCTCCCACCATTTCAACAGGGGGGAAGCTGCCTGGACCAACAGGGTGATGGCCAGTGCTTGGGAGGGGGAGGAGAGGAGGGTATCTTATGCCTAGACATAGATTTTTTTTTAAGGCCTGAAGGGACCAGTATGGTCATCTAGTCTGACCTCCTTAATGCACAATGCACTTTATGGCACTGGAAAATCCCAGTGAGTTGGGTGTCCATATGTGTGTAAAAATGATGACAAGACCAGCATGGTTTTTTTTTTTTTTGTCTTCCCAAATTCCCAATAAAGAATCTGACAATGGGAAAAGGGTTTCTGATGCTGCTTTATTTAACTCATTGTTAACCTGGTTTTAAATCCTGTTTACACCTGATATTTTTTTTCTCTCCGTAATAACCAAATTACAACCTGGAGTGCATTATTGAAGGCTTAATATTGTTTAGCTTTCGGATCTTCTTTTTGCAGAAGCTCTGCTTTTTCTATGTGATCAAGATCAATCACTTGCATGGATTGAGGCCTTATTATCGTTAAGCTAGGATCTTTTAAACGGTTGATGGGATTTATGTACGGCTCTTGTTCCTGTACTGATTGTTTTTCATGTTTATGAATTTTCTGTCATTCTAAATATTTGAGCGGCTGGAACTCTTGGGTCCCAATCCTTCTGGTTCCTTTGAGCACGGTGAGTAAGCCGATGGACATTACCAGAGTTGCTTATGTGCTTTCAGTCAAGTGCATGGGTAAGTGGCTGAAGGATAGGAGTTCTGCTTTGCAGGTTGTCTCGTCATCAGTTAGGCAAAAATTGCTAAGTCTGAAAGTATTTACGGATGTGTGAACCAAAGGGTGACAGTCCCCCAAAGTTCTGAGAGCTGGTGTGCTCTAGTGATTGTGTTACTCGGCTCAGGGCCCGGAGACTCGAGTGCTGGTCCCAGATCTCTCACTGACCTGCTGTGTGGCTTTGGGCAAATCACTTGGCCTCTCAGTGCTTCTGTCTTTTTCCATTAGCTCTTGGAGACAGGAGCTGTCTCTTGCTCTGTATACGTACAACGGGTGCCTGATTTCACGTGGCTGTTATAATAGAAGGAATGGTGCAGAGGATGTTTTGCTGGCCTTGTGAGCTACACAGGGATTGCGTATGGGGAATGTGTTGAGGAAAGGGTTTCTGCAAACGCCCCGTGTAAGCCAACATGGAAAGCTGTGATGGGTGTGGGCCAGGAGGGCTCATGTTTGTATGGCCCCAGTGCTTTACATGCAGTGCTTTTTGTCCCCTCTCCACTAGCGCTGATCTGTAGGGGGGCAGTCCACCTCTGCAATCCTTTCAAGCTGTGAGCTTGAATACTCTGATTTGACGTGCGAGGCACAGATTTCCCTATGGGTGTCCTTAGTCATGTGGATACAGTTGTGTCTTTTTAACATTCAAATAGCCTGAGATGGGCAAGGCCCTGTTCACTCCAGTCTTTGCACGAGAGATATGTGTGTTTTAAACTGTCACCCCAAGCTCCCTTGCCTACCTGGGACTCAGAAGGCACCCCCCACAAAGGAGAATGTGAGCCCTGTTGGTGCTCTCCTCTCTATTGTTTTATGCCCTGGTTCTTATTGGCCTCGGTGGGCACTTCAGAGCAATATGAGCTTCAGAGATCCCATCCCTTATTTTTCATCCCAGTCAAGAAGGAGCCAAGTTTGGTCAGTCCAGAGCCCTGCTGAGGGGAAGCCAAGTTGGAGGATCCCAGCAGAGCCTGGTGGTGTAGTCGACCCCACTGTAAGAGAGCCAAGTTCATAGAGCGTAGTCTTCCCCTGAGAGCACACAGTAATATTTTAAACGTCTGCGAGAGCTGGCTAATGTGTTTTTGCTTGTTTGCTTTTTTGTTTAAAAACAAAAAGAAGACCAAAAAAAAAATCTTTTCAACCAAAATCAAAATGTTCTCACACACATCTCATTTGGGTTGAAATCTTCTGGTTTTTGGTCAGAAAACGAGAAGCCAGAAGGTGTTTTCTCAATTATTTTTGAACCCCGCTCCTCAGTTTTCAGGTTTGATTTTTTTCATTGAAAAATAGAAAAATGTTCTCAGCAAACTTAAAAACGTAAGCACATTAAAAACTATCCTGCTAAGAATAAATGGCATTTGCCACAGAGCTCTGACATCTGCATAATAGCCTGAGAGTGATATCAAAAGTGGGTGGAGCTTATTTTGTGGTAAGAGCTTGGAAGGTCACAATTGCCTTTCTCCTGACCTTCCCCGCCCACATTTGACTCTTGTTGTCAACTCCTTTTGATCAAGTAGCTCCGGGCAGCCCACCAGCAAGGGCTTCAAGGACTGTCATTTGGAATCTGCTGGCAAAAGCCGTTAGCTGAAATTGCTTGATGCGAATAGTTCTTCTTCTATTTTGTAGAATTCTGTTTCTCCCCTTTCCACATGCTCCTCTCCTATCTAATGGGGTCATTTCTAACTTGACAATTCAGGTGCCTCATCTCAGCTGAGCATATTTTGTAACATGTCACTGAATTGGTAATTCATCTCCTCCTTGTCCTTTTCACTGGGTATGGAACATTTAATAATTGACACTTTACACAGCCAGTATTAAATCATTTTGGCGGCAGTCTTTCATTTATTGGTCTCCACACAATCATAGCTCTCTCTCTGTGTTTGGCGGGTGGAGGTGGGGGGAAGCCAAATCTGTGCCATCTGGAGAAATGAGGTTTTGTAGCACACTGATGGCCCTTGGGTCTGTTCTTCTCTAGGGAAAGTTTTACATGACTCAAGAATGTCCAGCAGCAGGTTCTAAAATCATGGGCCAGATTCTCCGCTGGTGTAAATCATCTTCGCTTTACTTAGCTACGCTGACTTACACCAGCCAAGGATCACTCATTTCAGCAGGAACCCAAGCCTTGTTTTCCCACCACCAGTTGAGAAGCAGTCAAGTCCAAGGGGGCCAACAGAGCATCTGCAAGCCTCAGCCAGAGTCAGTTCTGAGAGCAGCAGGGAATCTGAGCCTCACCGAGGGGGGAGCTCACCAGACATGCGTTAGCACATCGTGAACACCTTCACACTCTGTGGGGATAGACATCTGTCAGGGATGGTCCAGGTATGCTTAGCCCTGCCTCAGCATGGGGATATGGACTAGATGACCTCTTGACATCCTTCCAGGTCTCCATTTATATGACTCTATCATCTCAAATGGTGGAGCTTAGACTAGTACCATTTCCTCCCACCTCCGCAGTTACTATATTTTCTTATTCTGTAAGACAAAAGGTTTACGTTCTGGCATAAGTAGACTGGCTTTGCTGGCTTATGTTGAATTTTCAGACCATAGGGGTAGCTCCTGACCTACATTACATGTTCTCAATAGAGCTGGTTTAAAAAACGTGACCAAAACAATGGTTCAAAGAAAAATGGAGGTTGAATATTAAATATTCAATGGCATTTTTTGCTCTGTCAGTGTTTCAGTTTTTAAAACCTAAAAACTTCTGGGGTTGGATTTTGGGGTAGGAGGGCTCCTCCCCCTTTCCACTTTCTTCCCTGTTTTACATTAGGAAAAATGGGTGGGGGCGGAGGAGGGAGAATAGAAAAGGAAGGAAAAAATGAAGGAAGAACATTTTTTTCACTTCCGCTACCTTTTTCTACCCTTCCTCCCCCTCCCTTTTCCAGTGGTAAAGAACAGTAACTATTGTGGGGCAGGGGAAGGAATTCCCATAAAAATCTGAAAATCAAAACCCTAAATGTTTTTTTTTAAGTGAATTGAAAATTGCAAGGCTAAGCAAATTGGAATGAATATGTCAGTTGTTGAAAACTGAAAATGTTTTTGTTTTAATGAAACTTCCTCCAAGTTTGAATAAATACCAATGGAAATTTTCATCAGAAAAATTCCATTGAATCAAAAAGCCATGTTTCATTTAAGAAAACGGTGATTTTTTTTTTTTTTTTTTTTGGTAACCAGATGTAGTGGTAAGGCTGATGTGGTAATACGGAATTCCAGAGCCTTCGGCCAGGGGATTCGTCTACGTTCGGTCAGCGGGTATGTCTCTCTTGTCCTCTGCTGTCACTAGACAGACACCCAGTCACAACAGCACGAGACGTACTGTGTCACTGGTCTCTCCCTTTGCTGGTAGCGATACAGATAGCTCACTCTGAGCCTGTCATTAGTGAGGCTGTAGCTCGATCTTTTTCTCTCAGCATTTGTTTAATAACAAAAACTCCAACTATTGTAGAACAATATTCTCGGTAGCATCATTGTAATATACAATACAGGGAATATTCTCTGCAATCTGAGAAGGATACAGGTTTCTTGCTAGAGAGTTACATAGTTTGTGTATATGTGTGTCTCTAGACCTACATGTGGCTTCTCTCTCTCACTAGTTTGTACTTTTTGCTCTCACTAAATTGACAAGAAAATGTCTCCCCCCCCCCCCTTGTCATTAGAAAGTCACAAAAATCCACCCACTGCTAAACAGGCGAACAGCCCTGGACATATCTCCTCTCCCACACATACAAAATGTTAATTCAGTTCAATACAACGAGACTTTATTGACATAGGAAGCTCTGCAAGTGTTACCAAAGAGTTAAAAAAACAAACAGATCCCTGAGGTATTTGTCAGAGGTGGGGATAAAGACAACTCACCCAGCATAGGGTCACACACTATATTTGGCATCTGATCGCACAAGTCCATTTCATTACTGTCTGTTCCCGATCTGATGGCAGGTTGTCAAGGAAGGCAGTACTTCCTAGTGGACAGAGTACTGGACTATTAAATAGGAGATCTTGGTTTTATGCCCAGTTCTGCCCCAGCTTGCTGGATGACCTTTGCCAAGTTACTTCACCTCTCTGTGTGTCAGTTTCCCCATCTGTAAAATGGGCATAATGATATTGACCTCCTTTGTAAAAAGCTTTGAGATCTACTGATGAACTACATGAGAGCAAGTACAATGCCATCTCTCTCTCACACACACTCACACATACACTCACACTATATTTTAGGTATAAGGAACATCACTGGAACTGGCAATACCTCTGAAACTAAAACTATATATCTATATGACAAACTCATGAGCCCGAACTCATGATCCGATTCTAGATTCACTTGCAACCCTGAATATGCTAGAGCTGATTGTTCCTCAAATATCTTTGGCTTGCCGAATTGCATTCATGTTATTACTGGGAAAGTTACCATTGGAATCTTCCATCTCTAGTAAAAAACATAGATTGACTTTATAGTCTTGCAAATATGAAGATTTATTTTCTCTCAGGATACATATTGATAGAAGCGGCTTTGGTCAATATTTACTGTTTGGTTTAAAAACCAAAAAGTCTTGATTTTCATTGCAGTAGATTCATATAGCTGCTTGTACTCATTGTACTGTAGAAGCACAAGAATAGCATAATGCTGCCTGGGCAGCGGAAGAAGAATTATTATTTGTATTACTGTAGAGTCTCAGGGCCCCATTGTGCTAGAAAGACAGCTCCTGAGCTAAAGAGCTTCTGGTATAAATAGGCAAGAGTGAGACCGGATACGAGGGGAAGGAGAGGTGAAAAGACTTGCCCAGCATCACACAGCAGAAACAGGAGTAGAATCCAGCCCCCCCCCCACTCCGTTTCTTATTTCTCAGCCCTATTGGACCATGCAGCCAGGGAACTCCCGTGTCTGAACAGGAAGTGAAGTCATATCCCCATTCCCCTTGGTGTTCTATGGGAGGGGAATACTGGCTCTTGCTCTTCTGCTCTCATCTTTCTATAGCAGAAACAGATGCACTGCAAACAGCCATTCATTCCATTAGGAGTCCTTTCCTGTGCTGTGGGAAAACGAACATTCATTTGGCCTGGCATAAATTTGTATTTCTCAACATGCAGAAAACAAACCAACATGCTACCTTATTAATTGGTGCTGACTCACAAATGTGCAGGACAGATATTCTCCCCTGCCACATCCCCCCCCCCCCCACCGCATTATCAAGCTCTACCGAGGATTTTCTGAAGGAAAATTTAAAGTAATTACCATCAGTTTTTTTTTAAATAATTAGCTATCTTTTGGTACAGAGCAAACCACAATGAGTTTGTGGATACATTGCTTTAGAAAAAAAAAATCACCACGTTCTTTTGTATCTACCTGGCTGAACAAGACAGCTGCTCAAGACAGCTATATGAGTGGTCCCTCTTTGGACTCTTCCCTTTGGGCTCAGTCATGAGAAGGCTTACACGCCCCTGCAGGAGGGTAAAGGGAAATAAGTAGAGCAGTCTGGGAAATGTTGTTTTCCCATGCAAAATTTTGAGTTTTTGGCAAAAAATCAAAAGCGGAAATATTTTGGCCAAAAACCTGCAATACCTGTATTCTGAAATGGCACCACATTTGTAGTTCAGCTCTGTTATGTTCCCATTCTCCTCTGTTAGTGAGGCCCCCTGGTTGGACTACAACTCCCAGGATGAACCACATTCTCCCCTCTTGGTGAAAGAAGGCCAGGCATGATGGCACTCACACAACCACAGTACAACAAGGAAGATGCAGTCTGACCAGGGAGTCCAACCAGGGCTGGCCTTACCATGCGGCGAACTGAGGCGGCCACCTCAGGTGCCAGACTGGGGGGGGGGCCCACTAGGACCCAGAGTGTAGAAAATTGTGTCTGCTGCGGGTGCCTATCTATTCTCTCTGCTCTGGATGCACAGAGATGGTGGAGTGCTGTGCTGGAGGAAGGAGGGCACAAGAGACATAGCAGGCAGGCAGGAGAAAAGGGGAGAGGGAATAACAGAAAGCAGCAGGAGCTGCAGGGAGAGAGAGGAGGAAGAACCTCTTATGTACCTCTCCAGCACCCCCAGGAGCCTGGACTGATTAACACCAGCTTCTCAGGGAGCTTCCTGTTTCCTGCTGCTTCCCTGAACCCACTGGAGGAGAACAGGCAGTCAGCTGAAGTAGTAGGAGCCAGTTAGGCCCTTAAGACGCTGATATCTTCCCTCACTCAGGCCCTGCTACCAGCCTGCTTATTTGTCCCTGCAATGGTGACTTGTCAGAGAACATTTTCTAGAATTTATTGACATTGATGATACTACAGGAGCTGGTATGACAAATGTGCTTCTTAAAAAGCTGGAAGATACAAGAATTGCGATAGCTGACATGAGAGGTCAGGGCTACGATAATGGTGCCAACATGAGAGGAAAGAACAGAGTTGTGCAAACACGGATTCGAGAGTTAAACCCTCGAGCTTTTTTTGTCCCGTGCAGTTCTCATTCATTGAACTTGGTGGTCAATGATGCAGCATCAGCTTCTAGGGAGGCTGCTGAATTTTTAAATGTAATTCAAAGCATCTATGTATTTTTCTCTGCATCAACTCATTGATGGCAAATTTTGAAGCAACATCTGGGAACATCCTCTCTGACACTGAAACCACTGAGTGCCACACGATGGGAAAGTTGAGTGGAGGCAATAAAGCCTATCAAACACCAAATTGGGAAGATAGATGATGCCATAGTTGCCATTATGGAGGATAATGCTATGACAGGAACTGTTCATGGGAGAACAGTGGCAGAGGGAAATGGAATCACCAGAAACATACATAACTTCAAATTTCTGTGTGGCTTAGTGTTGTGGCATGACATACTGTTTGAAATAAATGTTGTAAGCAAGAGATTCCAAGGTGTTGACCTTGATATATCTGGAGCAATAGAACAACTGGACAAAGCAAAGTCACACCTACAGTCTTACCGGTCAGATGAGGGCTTTCAAAACGTTCTGAAGAGTGCACAGAAGTTGGCAGAGGAACTTCGCACTGAAGCTATTTTCCCACCCATTCAAGAATACAAGAGTCATCGAAGAAGAAGACGACATTTTGATTGAGGCACAGGATAATCCCATAAGAGACCCCAAACAACAATTCAAAGTGGAATTCTTTAACCAAGTACTAGATTGTGCAATACAGTCAGTTGAACGTTTCATGCAGCTCAAGGAACACAGCAGTATATTTGGGATGTTGTATGATATTCCAAAACTCCTCACTCTACCTGAAGAAGTCCTACACCAGCAATGCAGGGCACTAGAGGCAGTGTTGACACATGATGGCATGCGCAATATTGATGCAAGTGATGTAGGTGATGAATTGAAAAAGCCCTTTCAAGATACATTTCAGCAGGATCAACTCCAAAGGCTGTTCTGGAATATATGTGCACAAATAAGATGACCATCCTCTTTCCAAATGCTTTTGTTGCTCTGTGCATACTTCTAACACTTCCTGTAACAGTTGCCAGTGGAGAACGCAGCTTCTCCAAGCTGAAGTTAATAAAAACACATCTACGCCCACAATGACACAGGAGAGGCTGGTCGGCCTCAATAGAGCATGAGCTGGCCCAGACTGTGGACCTTCAGCAGGAAGCAGTTCAAATCTTTGCAACCAAGAAGGCACGGAAAGCACCACTTGGATTACTCGAACAGATAAAAATGCCAGTGTTTACTATGCAGACAAGAAAAGTTACATTTGCTGTTCAGGCATTTGAAAGTAAAGTGTTACTTAAAATGCTGTGTTCAAAAATTTTAAGTTGTTAGTTCTCCTTTATTGGGGTAGGTAGCAGAGCAGTACCATGAGAGGAGTAGAACAGGAAGAAGGCAGAATTGAGAGCTTTCAGTTTTGGCCCAACCGAGGGGGCACGGGGGCCTCATTTGAGCACCCCCCTTCAGGTGCCAAAATGTTGTGGGCCGGCCCCTGAGTCCAACCCACAGATGAGAATGGATGTAGGAGGCAACCAAATGACAACTCCCAAAAGGAATCGTGGCAGCATTTCAGAATCAAAACATTTTTGGTTTTGCCTGAAAACTGAAATTTTTTTTCCATTTTCAGACATTCAGATTTTTTTATGAACATTTAAAAAGTTCTGTGGAAAGTATAAATGTGTTGCAAAAAAAAAAAGTTGAAAACCAAGTTTTCTACTGAAAAAAGTTTGGACAGAATTTTTTTCATCAATCCTAGATATCATGCACCCTCTAATACACGCCAGCTGAAGGTCTGGCTCATATTTATTTTTTTCAACCCAGCTGAGGATCCAGGGGATTTTGGAAAATTGCATACTGGCTGAGTTAGAGATAGAATGTAACCACGTGAAGTTAGTTCTGGTCATTTGATGTAGTTTGACATGTGATGCCAGAGTCCTTCAGAAAAAAACAATCTACACTCAGAATTGGCGTGTGCTTAAATTGCATTGGAAGAAAGTCTTTTGAATCTTTGCAGTGCAGGCAGTCTAGGGAGAGGGCTCTTTTTTGGTCAGGTTATTAACACCGATGGGGAGTGGGTGCCTCATTCTTTTTCTATTCTGCACTGTAAAGCACGGGCTTGATTTGCCCTGTCCCCATGTATTTTAACAACCCCTTGTGTCAAAAGCATGATCAGAGTCTTGATGAATATCCACTGTGTGAGCGAGCACGCCTTACCTGTTAGAGCAAATCACTGGCATTGGCGTTAGCATGCAAATCTTGATTTATGACCACTGTCACCACCTCGTTAAGCTGAGACGCTGATAAAGGGGCCCAGGACAACCTTTGTTTGCTGTGCTGGTTTGGATGATCTTCCTTCCTTTCGTGTGCACATGTGCACTGAGATTCTTGTCCCAGGCATTTATTTGGTCTTCGCCACACAATGACTATTGCTGGACCAAAATACTTACATCTCTTTTAGGATGCTCAGTTGCCACCTGCGTGGCGTTTAGATGACCTTAGCTTCATTGGTATTCAGTTCGTGTCAGAGACATGCTTGCCTCAGCTGTCTGGGCCTTGGTGAGCAGGTGGAAAAATGACCAGTTGAAAATGAGTTGTTAAGACCATTACAGCGAAAAGATTGATGCAATTAATTTTTCATTATGTACAGTGTCTGCGGATTGTAATCAGTTTGGATTGTTCCTCCTCTGAGGCACAAATAAAATGCAAATGGCTTTAGAATGAAAGGAAATGTTCTTTATGATGTACAGTGCTATTCAGAGCTGCAAATGGCTTGGAATAAATAGGAATTGTGAGGATTATGCGATGAATCTGCCTAGGAGAATCTAATATAAGTTTTGGTGTGGAAAAACCTCAGCTGCATTTGCCCATCAAGTGAACATTCTACCCATCAAGCAATAGCGCAAGGCTATTTAATAGTATTAATACCAAGCTCTTATCAGTAGATCTCAAAGCATGTTACAGAGGTGGTCTGTAGCATTATCCCCATTTTACAGGTGGGAGACAGAGGCATAGAGAGGGGAAGTGACTTGCCCAAAGGCAACCAGCCAGTGGCTAAGGTGCAACAAGAACCCAGGTGTCCTAGCCCAGCCAGGGCCGGCTCCAGGCACCAGCGCAGCAAGCAGGTGCTTGGGGCGGCCAACGGAAAGGGGCGGCACATCCGGCTCTTCGGCAGCAATTCGGCGGCGGGTCCCTCAGTCCCTCTCGGAGGGAAGGACCTGCCGCCGAATTGCCGTTGAAGAATGAAGCGGCGAGGTGGAGCTGCCACCGAAGTGCCGCCGATCGTGATTGCGGCTTTTTTTTTTTTTTTTTTCCCCCCACCGCTTGGGGCGGCAAAAACCCTGGAGCCGGCCCTGAGCTCAGCACGCTGTCCACTAGGTCACACCTTTAATAAGGAAAGCATGAGTGTTTGGTTTAGAAAAAACCACTTTGCAAATTGTTATGGTGGATGAAATAACCATTTTACACTAGAACCTCACCAGCAACAACCTCTCGCCCAGCTAGACATGAGCAAGCCCTAGTTTATAAGATACATGGCCTATGAGACTGTCTTTCCTTTGAGCTTGTCCCCAGTGCCGCTGCCACACGGAGGCCAGTCATATTGCAAACACCGCGCCTGGGGATGGCCTTCTGATGTACCACACCTGTCCCTTTGGAAGGGCTGTGTGTTGTCTATCCAGTGGCTAGGGCGCTGGACAGCTCCTCGGGAGACCCATGTTCTGTTCCTGGCAGTGCCACTGACCAGCTGTGTGTCTGTGGCCGAGGTGAACAGCTCTCTGCTGGCTCAGAGAACCCAGGGCTGAGCACTGCAACAGCTTTCCCAGCCGCTTGTGTGGAGAGAACGAAGCAGGCCCCTGGTTTGGCCACAGCTCTGAGTGGCTGCCCTTCCCCAGGAGGTGGCATAAAGCAGTCAGATGCGGATTTAGGCAATGGGGTTTTCCCCACAGCTCAATAGGTGGGAAGGGCTCGAGACCAAAAGTAGGACAGGAATCCTGTGTCTCCCAACAAACAGAGGGCAAGGGTGAGGCTGCAAGCAGCAGGCATTCGCCTGGGTATTGGGAATGCATGGAGCTCAGCTGGAAGATGGTGCAGATATTGTATGGTGCAAGCAAACAAGAATACATGGTAATTAGATGCAGTGGGTAAATCAAATGACCGGTGAGGCTGGGTGGGTGGGAATAAGGCAATATCCCCCTGGTAAAATAGCACAGCAAAGCCATAAAGGATAATAAACCCCAGTTAGCTCCTGTCAGCCCTGGGGTGCAGGGAATATTCAAAGTGGAGCTCCTAGAGGCAGCCACAGGCTCAGGTAGTTTTGTAGGGGGGGAGCTGGATAGACCCCCTGGCAGCTTCTTTCAAATCCTAATTCTGCTGCCCTGGTCGCTGTAACGGGGAGGGGGGAAGAACCAGTACATTAGTATCCCAGTAATGGGAAAGAGAAAGAGAAGACAATAGGCAGCATTCTCTCTGCTTTGGGTGAAAGCTAAAGTGACCACAGTATATGCAAGTTTTACTCACAGTCCCAGGTTCATATGATGTACGAGCATCCCAGGAATTTATTGCAGGCTGCCTGACATGTCCTGCTTTTTCATTTCACTGGTGAAAACATTTGGGGTTTTCTTGTTTTGTTCAAGACCTAGTGCTATCCTGGGTAAAAATTGCTCCGTGCCTACCAGGAACAGCCAATCCAATGGCATGAGTTCTTCACTGTGCGGGATGAAGAGAGAAGTCAGTCCAATGAACATAGACACTATCAGAGCTGTTGTTTTGCTCAAACTGAATGTTAATGACACCTGTTTGATGTTGTGCCAGAAACTCATTCACCTCCGCGCCTTCTCTCGTGCTGTCCCTCATATGTAACCAGGGCACCTGTAAATATCCACAAAGTCGTCTTCAAATCCCTCCTTAAAATCTCCTCTGGGGTGATGCCTTCAAGAAACTTGTCAGTGCTTAGGCAGTTGGGGTGCTGAGACCAACAGTTTCCATGCTGACCAGTAACATCTCATTAGTTCCTTTCACTCCCCCGTTTGCTTGTTGCATTCACCCATTGTCTTACACTTTGTAAGCTCTTTGGGGCAGAGACAGATATTTTTTGTTTGTTTGTACAGGGCCTAACACAAAGAGGCCCTGGTCTCTAGGCACTACTGGAATACAATTTCATTACTATTAGGATTATAACATTGAATTAATAGGAAAAAAAATCCTCCACTCTGAGAATATGCCTGTATCAGCGCACAGGGTGGCACTAGTGACCTTTTCGATAGGTGTTTTATGACCCTAATAAATGCAGTCACAAAAGTGTCCTTTTTTTATTGGGAAAATATGGTTTCTAACCTTAGGTCCCGATCCAGCAAACTTCATGTGCTTAACTTTATTCATAATCCTGTTTACGTCAGCGGGAGCACTCACGTGAACAAGGTCACACGCCGGATTGCAGGATTTGGGGCCTTTGTTTGTTCTTTTTTTAATGGGGAATTAGTCTAGTGTTTTGGCCTAAAAGCTGACAGCTACAACTCTGTTTTGGGAAATAACGATGGGTGAGGTCAAGTGACCCATCACATTGCCAGTTCGGGGTGATCTAAGCAGTGTTTGATCATGCATGCGGTACACACAGGGTGGGATGTCCAGAAGGGCTCAGCATTGACCTAACGTGGCTCCCCTTGAAGTCAAAGGTAATGGCATTGGTGTCCGTGGGGGAAGAGTTAGGCCAATGTGCTTTAGAAAAATCACACCCACAATGCACCCAGGTTTTCCCCTTGTCCCCATTTGAAGGCACTTCGGGTTTTTAGCAGGGTGGGGCTTTGGCCTTGTCTATGCAGGCGGCAGCATGTAGGGTATGTATAGCTACACCCCACAGTAAAAAGCAGGCTGTGTCCACACTGCAATGTGTAGCTACATGTGGTAGCGAAAGGCTTCGGGAGCGGGGAGTCCCACGGGGCGCATAGACCCTATGAGGGCCCGGCAACCAAGGAGTTAATGCAGGTACTGCCAGCCCATGCTTTTTGGCAGCCTCACAGCAGCTGGGGAATAAAGGAACTGAGAAGCAGAGGAGCAAGCAGGCCAGAGAAAGACGGTCCTGCCAGCGAACGGGTGTGAAGCTGCCCTACGGCGACGACCACACGAAGAAGGGACGATCTGGCTGCAGAAGTCTACAGCACCAAGGGAGGAGCGGAGGGTACAAATTCTGCCTGCCTGGGCTGTGGGCCATGAGCTGCAACCCAGTGGAGTGGGGGGAGGGCTGGATTTCCCCACTGCTCCCGTAACAGAGATTTTTAGAGTCAAAGGAGGGGCCAGGCCCCTTAAGGACAAGGACCAGTGAACCCCCTCCCCAAACATCAGGGGAAGTCCGTACACCACAGTGAGATTAACCTCCTTGCCTCCAGAATAGGACTATAGAGACTCAGCTGAGAAGAGCAGACTGACTGCCCCACCAATCTGAGTAGCTTCTGACCAAAGGGGGGCGCTGATGCCCTGGGTCACCAGCCCACTTGGAGGCAGCGGAGACAGGCTTTGGCAGCAGGGAGCTGCTGGAGCCTTTCACTGCTCCCTCTGCCTTTCCAGAGCCCTTTCCTGCAGCAGTAGGGTGCCCGCGGCACACTACACTGCTAAAAATAGCAGTGTTGATGCAGGAGGCACTGTGTGGGTGTGCAGAGAGCTGGATAGGGTACATACCCTAAGCATGTTTCTACTCTGCTCATCGAAGCAGTTCCTCATCACCTACACTGCTAGTTGTACCCACGCTGGGGGATGAGCAGTGTATGTACTCCCCACAGCGCCAAAAGTGTCGGCATAACCTTTGTAAAAAAAATCCAACAGCCCCCCCACCCACAGAACCCAACAACCCAGCATTTCACTGCAGAATGTGAAGCCAAAGGGGAACTTCTTATTAGAAATTTGAATCTTCCTATACTTTCTATTTCTATTTAATATTTTATTAAATGACTGTATTTTGACTTCTTTGATTGCATGCTCTGGGCCTGATCCAACAGCCCACGACTGTCAATGGGAGTCTTTCAACTGACTTCAAGAGGTTTTGGATCAGAACTTGCCTTCTGAAATGCCTGCAAACTGCATGGCATGAGTACCCCAAATGAAAACAAACAAACACCAAAGTGAGACAACCCTAGCTAAACAGAGTAAAAGAGGCTATGAGAGACAGACATCTTTTAAAAATTGGAAGTCAACTGCTACTGAGAAAAATAGAAAGACGCATGAACTCTGGTGCATGAACTCAAGTGTAAATGTCTAATTTTAAACAGAACATAAAAGAGTTTGAAGAGCAACCAGCAAAAGACACAAACTAATAGACATTTTTTTAAAGCACATTAGATGCAGGAAGCCGGGACACTGGACTATCAAATTGCTAAAGGAGCACCAAGGGAAAACAAGGCCATTGCCGAGAAGCTAAATGAATTTTTTATATTCGTCTTTACTGCAGAGGATGTGAGGGAGATTCCCACATCTCAGCTATTCTTTTGAGGTGACAGTTTTGAGGAACTGTCCAAGACTGAGGTGTCTATAGAGGTGGTTTCAGAATAAATTGATAAATTAAACAGTGATAAGTATCAGAGGGGTAGCCGTGTTAGTCTGGATCTGTAAAAAGCAACAGAGAGTCCTGTGGCACCTTTAAGACTAACAGATGTATTGGAGCATAAGCTTTTGTGTGTGATAAGTGATAAGTCACCCAGGACCAGATGGTATTCACCCAAGAGTTCTGAAGGGACTCAAATATGAAATTGCAGAACTGCTACTTGTGGTATGTAACCTACTGTTTAAATCAGCCTCTGTACCAGAGACTGGAGGATAGCTAATATAACAGTGATGATTTTTTTTTTAAAAGCTCCAGCTGCGATCCTGGCAATTACAGACCTGTAAGTCTATCCTCAGTACCAGGCAAAATCGGTTGAAACTATAGTGAAGAACAGAATTATCAGACACATAGATGAAAATGATATGTTGGGAGAACAGTCAATGTGACTTTTTAAAGGGAAACCTTGACTCACCAATCTATTACACATCTTTGAGGGGGTCAACAAAAGTGTGACACAGTGGATATAGTGTACGTGGACTTTCAGAAAGCCTTTGACAAGGTTCCTCACCAAAGGCCCTTAAGCAAAGTAAGCAGTCATGCGATAAGAGGGAAGAGCCTCTCATGTTTAAAAGACAGGAAACAAAGGGTAGGAATAAATGGTCTGTATATACAGGGCCCCTCAAGGATCTGTACTGGGACCAGTGCTGTTCAACACACATTCGTAAATGATCTGGAAAAAGTAACCAGTGCGGTAGCAAAGTTTGCAGATGATACAAAACTACTCAAGATAGTTAAGTCCAAAGCAGACTGTGAAGAGTTACAAAGGGATCTCACAAAACTGGGTAGCTGAGCAACACAATGGCAGATTAAATTCAGTGTTGATAACTGCAAAGTAATGTACATTGGAAAACATAATCCCAACTATACATACAAAATGATGGGGTCTAAATTAGGTGTTACCACTCAAGAAAGATCTTGCAATCATCATGGACAGTTCTCTGAAAACAGCTGCTCAATGTGCAGCGGCAGTCAAAAAAGCTAACAGAATGTTAGGAACCATTAGGAAAGGTATAGACAATCAGATAGAAAATATCATAATGCCACAATATAAATCCCACACCTTGAATACTATGTGCAGTCTTGTCACCCAATGTCAAAAGAGATATTTAGAATTGGAAAAAGTACAGAGAAGGGCAACAAAATTGATTTGGGGCTCCCTAGAAATTAAAAAAAAACCTGGGATTGTTCAGCTTGGAAAAGAGCTGACTAAGGAGGAATGTGATAGAGGTCTATAAAATCATGAATACTGTGGAGAAAGTGAGTTAGGACATGTTCTTTACCCTTTCACATAACACAAGAACCAGGTGTCACCCAACGAAATTAATAGGCAATAGGTTTAAAACAACATAAGGAACTACTCCTTCACACAACACAGTCAACCAGTGGAACTCATTGCCAGGTGATGTTTTGAAGGCCAAAAGTAGAACTGGGTTAAAAAAAAATAGAGATATTCATGGAGGATAAGGTCCATCAATGGCTATTAGCCAAGGTGATCAGGGATGCAACCCAACCATCTGACTGCCAGGAGCTAGGACTGGATGACCAGGGATTGATCACTTGATAATTGCTTTGTTCTGTTTATTCCCTCCGAAGTATCTGACACCGGCTGCTGTTGGAAGGAAGGATACTGGGCTAGATGGACCACTGTCCTGACCTATTGTGGCTGTTACGTTAACTTAAGGGCCAGATTTCCCAAAGAGCCCAGCATCAGCATCCACTGTAGTGAGTTCTGAGGATTGTTTTTTCCCCCCCCCCCAAAAAAAGCACTCAGTGTTGGCCTACCATGGCTGTCACTGCAGTCAATGGCTGTTTTCACATTGACTTCAATGGGAGCAGAGTTACGTCAGTGCTGAATGGTTTTATAAATCACATGGTAGGGGTGAAATCCTGGTTCCATTGAAGTCAGTGGGAGCTTTGTCATTAACTTCAGAGGAGGCAGGATTTCACTCTAGGTGTCTAGCACAATGAAGCTGCTATCTAGAGTAGAGCCTTTGGAAGCTACAACAGTATAAAATAGAAACACGAATAATAACCAAACAAAATCTTTAAAGGTGATGGAGCTATGGATACCTGTAAACTGTGTTGTAAATCATCTTCTTGTTTTACATTTTCTACCAAGGGAGACCATTTTCACTCATTTAAAATAACAGTATATAAAACAGCATCTCTGTTGTGCTTCCTGGTATGGCGTAGCCAATTGTTCAATCGAACAAAGTGTATCCTGGAGATTTAAGAAATAGAAACTGCATAATTATGGAATTGATACTGACTGCACACAGAAGAGGCTCTCTTCACATTGCATGGGCAAGATCTGTGACATACGGCGAACTGGGAAGAAATGCGTGTTCAGAAAAGAGCTAGGGCAGCTATGAACCAAATTAAACTATTAATGGTTGGGAAGCCGGGAAGAAAGGCTGTCTGTCAACCTAGGGCAAGCCAGGGCTCTGAAGTGTAACCAAGTCCCACCTCTGACCTGCAAAGTCATCAGTCTATCAGCATGACCCCAGCCCTGTTCTTTACGGGCTGATTTTAATGGGTTTTTTAAAATACACCTTTGACCTCATCTGAACATTTCCCCCCACCCCCCGTTTGCTGCCCTCATTTTGCCCTTCAGAACCTTGTTTTGTCGTGTCCCGGTCTCCATTAGAGAGACATCTTAGCGCAGCCATTCCTTAGTGCAGTTATATTTGCTGATGTGCCATTTTAACAAGGGGCTTTGTTAAAACAAAGTTCTTTAGTATATAGTAGGTACAGCACACTTGCATATTACCACTCTAGAGCAACCTTCCTCCTTCTAATATATTTCCTCACATTATACAATGTGTGTTTAATGTGGCACCCACAACACAATAGGGAACTATCCGGACACGCAAGAAAGGATGGTCCCTGCTTTGAGGTGCTCACACGCTAAGGGCTAGAGATAGTTGGGAATTTTCTGTCTGCTATAGGGTGGCTTGCCCGGTGGGCTGGAGAGCCTGTGACTAAGCCAGCCCTGACGACAGGATGAGCCCCCCCTTGAGAGGAATCAGGTGGTTCCAATATAAAGAGTCAGGTTAATCACTGATGGGGGATAGAGCCAGGCAGGGAGCAAGAAGGCTCTTGCAGGGCCCTGAGTCTCTAGGGAAAACTCAGGGCAAGAGAGTGAGTTAGAGAACCATGTCTCTTGGATGGTTTAGACACAACAAGTCCTGCATCTTGGCAAGGGGTTAGACTAGATGACCCTTGCAGTCCCTTTTAACCCCTGTTTCTAGGATTCTAAGGAAAGCTCTCCAGGCAGGGAGAGACCCTGATCAAACAGGGGAGAGACTGGGAAATCCAGACAGGAAATAAAGAGCTGTGGTACGAAGTGGTCCAGGGAACGCTGAAATATGGGTAAAGGAGCAGACCTAGCTGTGCAGTACGGGGCCCTGGTCTGGAATCCAGATTAGAGGGTGAGATTGGGTTCCGCTACTGCACCGAGGAGGGGGCATACAAGCCCTCCCCAATGGTTGTTGAGTCCAGCAAGGGGGCAGCAGATTGAGTAGAGGATTGGTGGAGGAAGAGCCCCAGAGAGGGAGGAAGGATTTGTGTTTCTGTTAAAGGCAGTTTGGGACTTCTAGTCTGGACAACTGTGACCTCTGAAGGTGTGGACAAAAGAGTGTGACCTCGCTGGAGGGCTGAGTTACTGTCCGAGAAACCTCCACAAGGCCCAAGTGACCACTGGTAAGGGGCTAGCCCAGTGAGAGAGCTGCAATGCCATGCCCAGCCACAAGGGGATGCCTAGTGGTGAATGGACTCTGTTACCCTATCAGAGTGTCTTTTCTCAATGGAAAATCCAATTTCTGTAAATTGGAATTTTTTCTGTGTTGCCAAACTTTTTTGAATGCCCATTGGGAAAATCTAACAGAAATGTTTATTTTTGGGTAGAGTCACCCCCCTAACTGAAATACTTTGTTTTGTCATGCTGATCAAAACCTTTAGTTGTGGGTCAGTTTGACAGCTATCTGATTCTGCCTAAGCCACTGCCATGATCCATGGGAATTGAAGTCTGGGTGCCACATGCCTCTGTGGACTGGGATCCCTAGGTGAACTACATCTCCAATGATGCACTTAGGTCTCTCCTCTGGTAGAACTAGCACAGTGCATGACAGGGAGTGTCATGACCATCATGCATCCTGGGACTTTTAGACTAATCAGGGGGCCAGGTAACTGAACTACAAGTCACACGAAACACTGGGGTAGCTCAGCAGATACAGTTCAGTGTCAAATCAAGGTGAAACAAAACGTTTCTGCATTTCCAAATCTACATTTCCTGAAAGTTCTGTGAACATGTTTGATATTTTGACTTTGCATCCCAAATTGGGATAAAAACAAATGTTGAAATATTGGAATTTTCTATGGTACAGAAGTTCTGAAGTTTGTTTAGCTCTGTTAAAGGACAAACACAAATAGACAGATTAGTACTAAGGAGAACAAGAAAAATCACTTTATATGCAATTCACTGTAGGCTACTTGACAGAAGTACACTTTTAAGAGGACTTAAATATGGAGACTTGTCTGACTTTTTCTATGAAAATCTATGTTTTGTGTTTTCAAGAGGTTAGGCTAGACAATCATAATGGTCCCTTCTGGCCTTAAACTCTATTGGTGAAATCCTGGCGCCATTGAAATCAATGGGAGGTTTGTATTGACTTCAATGTGGTCAGGATTTCTTCCGGTGACTATGTTTTCAAGAGCACTTTGGTTTGTTGGGAACTATTGATTTGATTGGATTTGGCCTCACTTAGTTTTAATCCACTCCTGGGTATAAAACAGAAAGTTGAGAGGTCTATACAGGAATGTGTGGTGAAGAAATTAAAACAGACCTCAAGGAGCTGGTCCTCAGCTGGTGCAAAATAAAGTCAATGGAACTATGTTGAATTACACCAGCAGAAGATCTGTCCGAGAGAATATTTTTTCCAAGAGACGTGCCAATGTCCCAGACAGTCAGCAGCACATGCAGAGAAACCATGCTGTCTGCATGAGATCAGATAGCTGGCTGTTTTAAAGGAGAGTGTCTTCATCGATATTTCCCTTTAATTGTTTTTGCGTGTATCTTGTGCTTCTCACAAATCAATACACAAGGGGTGGGACCCATCTATGTCACAATCCATAAACAGTTTTTACTAACAAAGACTAGAACATATAAAGTGTCCAGCATTGCTAGACTCTTTATCTACATTGCTAGGAAGCAGCCAAACAGCCTTTTGGTATTGTAATGAACTTTCTCTAATCATTTGTTCTCTCTGCTTCTCCCTTGGATATGTTTCTATGTCACTCAGGAGTCACATCAATAATGTCAAGATACATCAAATCACAGTGCAGCTATTAAGAATAAGTGTGCTAAGAAGCCACTCAGGCTTCAATTAGGCAAGCAATTAGTAAATAAGTTTGGGGCACCATCAGCAGAACATTGGTGGGGTTTTGTTCTTTTTGTAGGAGTGACAATTTGTGAAGCATAAACAGGCAGTATAAAGAAAGTGATAGAGCAATAAGAATGCTTGGCCTGGCTTTCATTGATAATACTTGAATGAGCAGAGGTCACCTCTGTTGAGCAAAGACGGCAGCAAAAGGTGTTTCTTCCTTAGAGCTTCATTTGCTCATCTCCTTGCTAAGAGGTTCAGAGGGGTAGCCGCGTTAGTCTGTATCAGCAAAAAAAACAAAACAAAAAAAACGAGGAGTCCTTGTGGCACCTTAGAGACTAACAAATTTACTTGGGCATAAGCTTTCGTGGGCTAGAACCCACATCCGATGAAGTGGGCTGTAGCCCACAAAAGCTTATGCCCAAATAAATTTGTTAGTCTCTAAGGTGCCACAAGGACTCCTTGGTTTTTCCCCCCCTTGCTATGAGTTTACTATTTAAAGCAATTGAAGCAATAGGCTAAAGTGGTCACACTCCACAGAGACTGAAGCTGGTCAGAAAATTTTAATTGACACTGATTCTCAATGAAAAATACCGTTTTTTGGTGAAAATCAAAACATTTAGAAAAAAATGTCAATAATTAAAATTTTGGTCAAAACACTTATTTCAGGGAGTGGGGTTGAATTTGTCAAAGTATCCTGTTTGAGTGTTTGGGAATATAATAATTCAAATTTTGATATGAAAATTACTTTTAAAGAAGTATTGTGTATATAAAAAAATAAAAAATATCAAAATCAGGAATGAAATGTTTTGATTTTTATCAAAAAATATTTTTTAATTTTTGTTTTGCTAGAAATTTCAATTTATTTTGTCTTCTTCCATTTTGAATTCACAGAATTTCCCACGAGATGGAAAATCTGATTCCCACCCAGCTCAAACGGAGACATTATCTTGAGTCTAACTTGGTGTAACTACTTGAGCAGCTTGATCCATATTTATTGAATAGGAAATGCAGTGTCTTTGGAGGGTTTCCAACATTGCAATTAGTTGGTGGCCCAGTCCTGGTTTCTGCCATTCAGTATGCAGAAATATTTCAGATGGTAAAACCACTCCTCACACTGGTTAGCAGGAACATCCAAGCCCCATTTATTTCAACAAAAGGGATCATGCAGAGGGATGTGGAAGAAACAGGTTGGAAGCAACAAAATCAGAGACAGCTTTATTCAAGCAATTGCAAGGGAAGAATACAGCTGGCAGAGAGCATCTCTGCCTCAGTTTCTCCAAAGTACAAGCAAAATCACACAAGCATTTATACCTCTTTGTGACGTGCATTAATTAAAAACATCTGCATTTTATTTAGGCTATTTGCTATCTAGTCCAGTATTTTCTCACTTTCTTTTCTCAAAACATTGTTATCTCAAGGCTAGGTCACACTGACTATTCTGCTGTTTTCTACTCGCTTCTGATGTGAGCCCTGCTTCTACAAGTCTCGCAATATTAGGCTAAGACTTAGCTCAACAGTTGCTCTGTCTCTGACACTTAAATGGCTGCACTTAAACCCTCTCTTTCTTTCCCTGCTTCCACAGGGAGGATGACCTTGTGGTTAAGGACCCGGATGGCGACTCAAGAAACCTGACTTCTATTCTTGGCTCTGCAAGTGTCTTCCTGGATGGTATGGACAAGTCACTTAGTCTCTCTGTTTTTCACACCCCTATTTGGGAAAAGAATGAGATAATAGTATTCCCTTTGTCGGTTTTATCAATTTACATTGCAAGCTTTTTGTGTATGTAGAGTGTCAAGCATAACGGGGCCCCAATGTCTCTGGGGGCGTTAGGTGCTACTGTATTACAATCAGTGCTATAAAAGTAATTTTGGGAGTAACTACTCACCAATGTAAGTAAGGAGTTTACAGTATGTCCCTTGATGAATATCACAGGTAAACAATTGGCATCCTACCCATTGTTTGTTTGCAAAGATGGTATATTCTGTATGCGAGCTTACCAGTTAGTCTCCCAAGTCACATGGTCTTGTGGCTTGTCCCTGATTGGATGACTTAAACTTTAACAGGAGACTAGTGAAAGAATAGCAAAGATCAAATAATGCACGTCCGGTAGAAATTCATGAGACTTTGCTGGTCTGTGAATAATTCGGCCACCTATCTATTTGTGACTAATGAACGGTAGGATCCCCGGTATACCAGTCCATTAAATTGGAGCTGTTTGTTCATGAACCTGTGCTTTCTTTATAGGCCTGATGCTTTGTGCATTGCAGTCAATGTCAAAACTCCCACTGATCTCAATGGTGTAGAACCTGGTCCTATTTGATGAGTTCTAGTAACTATTTGCTACCCAGCAGATTATCAATAATGGGTATTGCGAAGTCCTTCTGCAGCTGGGCAGTAGTTACGATGCCCCAAACTGTATGCAAGTGTAACTTGTGGAAGTCAGCAGTGTTATGCCAACTGAAAACGTGGTCCTGTACATATCCCGAAGCGCTCAGCACTGGTTTTTGAAAATCCCCTGCCCTCACCTCCTGTATTTTGTACTATGGGTTTTTAAATGAATCCCTGCTAAAATTGAGGATTAGCATCACAATAGACATCAGGCAAATAATCATATGCTTGGTGGGTTAACAAGCCTTGGAAACAAATTGTCAGAGGTGAAGTATGTGCTAAAAGTAACCTGAGCGGTTAACCCAGTCTCGTTCTCGTCATAGCAATTTCAGTGGGGGCAAAGCAACATTAATTGTGTGTCCAGGAAGGTGGGAGGCCTCTAGTCCTTGCTTAGTCTGTGTCTGAAATAAGCTCATCTGAGATCAATGCACATGCAGTAGATTGTGTTGCAGTGTCTCTAACAGTTTAATCAGACTAGGTTCAGCACTCTCTCAGCGAACAGAATCCGTGGGAGGTGAATACATTGCATATGTTACCCGCGCTTCCTTCAGGTCCATGCTGGATAGACACACACAGGTTTGCTATTGCTCAGTCTAACTCTCCCTGACACTTGCTCATTCGCCCATTGTGCTTTATGAGATTAAGGGCCTCATCTCTATTTGTCTGTCACAATATTTCCCGATCAGCTGCGTGGTGTGGCCAATTCCAAAGGGGTTGAACAATAATTATGTATAAGTGACGGGTGTAGATGGCCCAAATGCTTAATGCCTCCTCTGTATTCCATTTGCCTGCTGCCTATCCCATGCTGCATGGATTAGTTTGCTATGGTCTGCTGATGCCTTTCTATCCAGACAAAACATCCCCGCAGGAGAAAGGGATCGAATACCTTTGTTCCACGACAGGCCAGAGGACCTGGCCACAGAATTCTTATTCATTCTTTTTCTTTATAAATGTCTGTGAAATCTGTTTAATAATTGTCTTTGCCATTTCAGGGAAAGGTTATTGGAAAGCTTATTAACTGCAAGTGGCCTCTTTCTGGTACATGTGTTTCTAATGGGAAACAGAGTCGGATTTTCAAAAGAACCTAAGAGTACGGTGTCTACACTGCAGTAGGGGAAATTTTCAAAAGCATCAAAGTGATTTAAGAGCACAAGTCACTTGTGCTTTTGAAACTTTTTCTTAGTGAGAACGGATAGTTGTGAAGGATGTAGAGGTGCTTGGTAAGGGTTACTGATCTGTGCTGGCGTTGCTGCAGTCGTTAATGCTACTAACGCTGCTGTTCTTGGCGCTCGCAGAGAGTGCCACTGGCTGACTCAGCAGACCTCAATGTTGTTCATAAAGGGAGACCACAGGCTCGGTTTGGTGGCGACGGCGCTCGGCCAGGTTTATTGTTGACAAAGCACGGCCCTAGTGCCCATAGGAGCGACGGGTACATTAACAAGTGTATGCCTGTGACAGAGTACCAGTTCAATCAACATTACCGTGATGCTGTCCCCTAGACCAGTACAAAGATGCCCCTCCTCTGACTTCTCCTTTTTATACATTGATACAACCTAGTTACGGGTTACACTCCAGATGTTATTAGTTACCACCCTTATACCTTGTTTGAACAAAACATCCTTATCCATTATCCCATCATCTCCTCCTTATTTTTACGAGGGGTCGGTGTGTTCCTGTGCCATCTTTTCGGAATGCATTTATGTAGTTACTTGAGATCTGCGTGGTTTTGTACCATCCTCTTCAGTCAGGAATTTGCTTACTTCATTAGCTGACACCTAGTGTGTTACTATTCTGCCAAGGACAGGCCTACTCTGGTTTACAGCCTTTGGTTCACACTTCTAGCTATGCTTAGGGCCCCAGCAAGGCCTACAATCTGGACTATGAGAGGTGAGCAAACAGTTGCAATACAGGTAGGTACTGTCACAAGGCCACTGATTGTGAGCCAATAAGGCTGAATGGGTCTGGCTGCCTGAACAATAGAGCAACCATCATGGAGACGTTCCCCAAGATGGCCTGGCTAGCCAACTGGGAAAACCAGTCTGAGGCAGCAGGAGGACTTCACATCAAAGCTCCGTAACAAGGGCTGTGGGGTAATATGGAAACTGGGCTCAGACTCACAGAGAAGGCAGGGACTTTCAAAAAGCTCAGCTACCCTAAGAAAACAGGGAACAGATTGGTGGGAGACAAAATGAGACTGGTCTGCATCTCAGGAGCTCGTTAGCTTCCAAAAAGAATGAAAGTCCATTCTACTCCTGCAAATTATGAGGAAACCCGCTCTAATTTAGCTTGTAGGCAACTGTGATATCAGATGAGGCTACATATGCCTGTCGGTTCTTTGTCGTTTTAAAATCCCCTTTTCTCTAATGCTTTGCTAAATGAAAATACACCGATTTAAGGGTCTTTTGGTCACTATAACAGTGGTTACAGGCTCAGAAAGGGGGAAAACACAGGTGCCTGAAACCCAGCTGGACCTGCAGGGTGATAGGTAGTTGGAATACTAAGGGTAATAGAACCAAACCCTGGTCTAAGAGCGGGAGAATTGCAAGAGTCCACCCTGAGGCAGGTGAGGCCAAGAGGCCCAAGACACGAGGTGGGTGCCATTCAGAGAGACTGGAAAGGGGGCACCGGTGCAGCTAGCTCTGTAACCCTGACAATACTGACAGGCAATTTGTGTTAATGTTGAATGTAAGAACAGCTAAGGATGGGGAAAATAGCCCAACCTTGATGATACAGTATTTCACTGATGTGAGGCAGTGTGTTCAGGGGCTAGAGCACTGGACTGGGACACTGGAGACCTGGCTCCTATTCTTGGTTCCGCCACTGGGTTGCTGGGTGACCTTGGGCAAGTCACTTCACTCCCCCTGCAGTGTCCGCGCCGAGGAGTGACAGCACAGCACTTTGGTGTGCACTGCTTTCACACCCGTGGTCCGAACTGTGGAGCAGGGTAGACATAGATTTAGTTAAGTGCCTGTGGGACAAATGTTCCTATTAAACAGTTGTAATTTATACCTTGCAGGCAAACTATAAAGACTGAGGACCCTCCAGTTTATGGTGCCTTCAGTTTAGGGAAGTAGATGGAGCTGGCTGAGGGAAAAAAATACAAAAATTCTTGTTTTTTGTTGACTTATTTCTCCTGGCTCGATCAGTGTGTGGGAGTGTTGCTGTTTGCAGCACAACTGCCTTTGCTGTACTAGTTGACTAAATAGAGGGCTTCAGTCCAGGGCTGGAATCCTTCGTAAGTGCCTTCAGATGAAGGACTTTGAGCAAGAAGAAACTGGAGGGGGAGAGGGCCCGGTCCAAAGTCCACTGAAGTCAGTGGGAGTCTCTCCATTGACTTTGCTGGGCTTTGGATCAAACACATAAATCGTATAATTATTAATAATAATTTGTATTATCATAGCACATAGGACCCCCTTGTGCTAGGCACTGTACAAACTCAGAAGAAAAAGATAGTTCCTTCTCCAAAGAGCTTACAATCCAAGTACAAAATAGAGACAACAGATGTATAGACAGAATATGGGGTGATACAAGGAAAAGCAGAGACAATAACTCATAAGACAGTGGGTTAAATAATAACCTCTAGTGTTCTTACATGCCTTCACAGCACCATGCACACCAATGCTCTCCATAAATAGTTGTGCTGGTCAGAATATGGGGTTTCATCAAAATCATCATTTTTTTTCATGTGAACATGTTGATTTCAATAAAGATTTCTGGGTTTTTTTTAACAGGAAAATTTGAAACAAAACATTGCACTTCGTATCAACATTTTGAAATGTCAAAAATGTTGATGGTTAGAAAGAAGCTACGTCATTTCCATTCAAAATGTTGATTTTTTTTTTTCATTTTGACATTTCTGAATGTAGGGTTTGTATTGGAGTTGTTCTGCAAAAATGTTCAGTGTTTCAACTTTTTGGGAAAAAAAGTCAAAATATTGGAATTTACTGTGAGATGGCGACCCTATTTTCCCAACAGCTCTAGTAAATCATAATCTCTCGGCTGGGATTTCTTATTAAAATACTATAGTCATTTAGGATTTGATATCAGTTTACATGCTGAGCAGTATCTTGTCTGATTGCTAGGAAAACACCCTGCTTTACTGTATTTTTTTTCTTTTAAAGATTAAAAGGGATCTTGTTCACGTGGAAAGGAAATTCTGAAGGAGACCCTGATTCAGCTAGGTAATTAAGCATACATCTAACTTTAGACATGTGAATAGCTGCACTGAAATCAATGCTGAATTCGGATCTCAGAATATAGATATAACCTCTTATCTGAATCTACATGAAATAGCTGGTCTTTAGCCAGGGTTCTCTCTCTCTTTATTATTAGACCATCACAAAAATTGTATGTGGGTTTGTACTTAATCAAGAAACAGATCATAAATCCTAACTTCCATTATAGGGTATTACATATAAAGTACTAAAGATTCTACACAACACCCATCATACTGCTTTTTTCCAGCTTTGCCTGTGGAAGTAGCGCTCTCTAGTGGAATAAAATGGAAATTCATGATTTGTATTGCCCAGACCTACACAGCAAGGTAACTTGTCTACAACTCTAGACAGGGCCGGCTCCAGGCACCAGGCAACCAAGTACATGCTTGGGGCGGCACCTGGTAAGGGGCGGCCAATCTTGGGGTGGCGGGGGGCAGCGCGGCGCGGCATTCCGTGGGGGGGGCGCTCCGGCGCTCGGCGGGGGGGGGCGGCGCTCAGGAGGGCGGGTTCTGGCGGCGCGGCGCTCGGCGGGGGGGGGGGGCGGGCTCTGGCGGGGCGCGGCGCGGCGCGGGGGGGGGGGGTCCGGCGGCGTGGCCTGGCGCTCGGCGTGGGGGGCGGGCTCCGGCGGCGCGGGGCGCGGCGCTGGGGGGGGGTTCCGGCGGCGCGGCGCTCGGCGGGGGGGAGGCGCGGGGCGCGGCGCTGGGGGGGGGGGGGTTCCGGCGGCGCTTGGCGGGGGGGGGCTCGGGGGGCGGCGCTTTTTTTTGCTGCTTGGGGCAGCAAAAAAGTTAGAGCCGGCCCTGTTCTAGAGGGATATTTGTTACAGCTAATAGATTTCTAAGACACCAGATTACTTCCTTGAGACTTGCAGCACACGTGTGATGTATAATTTAAGTGACAAATCTATACATGTTTTTTTATGGTATAAGGACACGCCACATTGGTTTCAAGGGCCACAGAAGTTTTATGCATTACAGTCAAGGATGAATAAATTAAAAAATCAAGCTGTGCAATCAGTCAGAGCTCCATGGCATGAATTTTATCAAACATCAGACCGCATATTTCTGTGGGCAGTAGGGGCTAGATTTTCAAAACAGCTCAGCATCCCGTAACTCCCACTGTTTCCAAAGAGAGTTTCTGCTTTTTGAATATCTGGCTACTTATTTAGATGCTGAGCTCTTCAGAAAAATGATCTGGGTAGCACCTGTTCCTCTGCTGGTGTAAATCAGCAGTGATTCATTGAAGTCCATGGACCAAATCCAAAGTTGGTGTAACTTGACTTAGCTCTATTGATGTCCCTAGAGTGATGGTGAGGATCTGGCGCTATATTTGGACAATACCACAAAACATTGGCTTGGATAATAATAGCCAAACTACATTTGACAGGAAAATGGAGCAGAGAAAAATGGCTCCAGGCTGTTATATGGAACCAAGAGCAGTATGGTTTGAGTTCGATCTAGAATGAGCATTAGCAAACTCTGTCATGAGCCAAACGCCAGGGTATATTTAGAACAAACATAACCCAGCATAGCATAGCATATAGCAGCCCAGGATAGTAGTGTTATGGTTCAGTGTCAAATAAATGAAGATTCTTGGCCCAATCCTCCTGTCAGGCAAGTCCCTGTCGAAATTCCAATCACAGACCTGGAATCCAATTGCTGCTGCCTCTCTCCGTTGCACAAAAGGGTGTGAGTCCATGGGAAATGTGCAGGGGAAAGCCATCACCCAGCCGGCTTGGTCCTCACGCTTGCTGTTTTCTGCTGCATAGCCATCTAAACTCCTGGTATTCTTCTGCATTGCTCAGTGTGGAAGAGAAGTAGCAGAGGTGACTGTGAAGAAAAGGGGAGATGCTTGTCTTATGCACCACCCAGCAGCAGTCATCTTTGTCGGGCTCCAGAGGAAAAGGAAGGTGCACATTTATGGCACAACCTTATCAATACACTCGAGGCAGCGTGATGTAATGCAGTATTTCCCAAAGTTTTCAGATCATAGAATCATAGAAGATGAGAGTTGGAGGAGACTGCAGGAGGTCTTCTAGTCCAACCCTCTGCTCAAAGCAGGACCAACCCCAGCTCCAACTTGAATAAGGGCAACCCCTTATTCAAAGTCAAACATTTTCATGACACCCACCTTACATTTACCATCAGAGGAAAAATGCATCTATGATAACACTGATAAGCCTGTACAATTTATTGGTGTGTGTTTTGGGAGGTTGATAATAAGGTGTGCCGGGTGTGGGGGAATGAGATTTTCTTTCCCTTAAATTATAATAATTTTCTCTATACCCTACCAACCCTAGAACTCAGAAGATCCGGGTTCTATCCCTGGCTCTTACACCAAGCTGCTGTGTGACCTTGGGCAAATCACTTCACTTCTCTTTCCCCTCCCATCTTTTTGACTTGTCTGTTTAGATTGTAGAAGTTGTTTCTGAGTAAATGTTTGTACAATTGGGCTCTGATCTCCAGGGGCGAGTCTCTGTGCTACCATAATACAAATAATAATAAAAACACTGAATTTTCTTCGTTTAATCTTTATGGAAAGTGAAACTCTATGATATACCTAACCCTTAAGTTTAACAATATTTGTGCTTAAAATATTAAAACAATTAAAGGAAATTTAAAGAAATGACCTGATCCTTACATTGGTTAAAGAGGTGAAATATTCTTAGAATTATTTTTTTTCTTTCCTACAAGTAGCCAATGCTAACGCTGAACAATAGAGAAATGAAGATGTCAGTGGTTTCTCTCTAGTTTTTTTTTTAAATGGCCTTTAAATCTAGTTGCACTTTTTTGAAATCTGAAAATGAACTCCGCTTTGATATTGCTGATAGTGGATCTCAGGTTTTGAGACAGAGACATTGGCTGAAGACACCTTCATTCCGAAAACACGAATACATTTTAGAAGCTGTCAGCAGTTGTGAAAAAAATAGATGTATTTATTCATGAATTTATGTGACATCAGCATTCATTCCAGCTGTTCTCACTGTGATCTGTTTGTGAGCTTTCTTTGCAAAACATCAAAACGTTTCCCTTAGAAGGCAAACATGAGATGGCGTGCTCACGAGAGGTTCAGCATGTCCCTGTTAGTAGCAGAAAAACTTCCATTTGGTCCAAATGGATGAGGTTCACAAGCTGGGTGCAACAGCATCGGACATGCCCCATGCATTCTGGGATAGAGGAAGTCCTGGAGGACGTCTTGTACCTGGATTGCTCCAGCCTCGCACTCAGCTCCTACTAAGTTCACCTGGCAACCAGCTAGTGGCGGATCTAGTTGGGGTCCAGGGATGCAATTGCACCAAGATAAATCTGGCCCAGGTGTGCACTCACACAGCAGGGCCACCTGGGGAGGAGGTGAAAGGGGCAGTTTACCCTGATTCCCCATTTCAGAGGATCCCAAACCCAGGGATGCCATTTAGGTGGCAGGAGGCTGGGCATTGGGCAGGAGGAGGCTCAGACCAGCCTCAGCAACTTCATTCAGTGAAGGGCTGGACCAGGGGATCTTCGGTGGCTGCAGTTGGGGAATGGGCTCCGTCCTGGGTCTCATATTCCCACGCAGCCCCTGGACTCCCTGCTGGATGTTGTCCCCCCACCATTTGAAATCTGAAATGGAGCCCCTACCCCACCCACAGAATTCAAGTGAGTGGGAGGGGACAGGATACCCACTGAATTGGAGGTTAAATCCCTCCCTGTGGCTGTCTTGACCGATTGATCAATCCTTGGTCTTCTCTCATCCCATGGCAAAAAGGTTCCTGAAAGGCATCTCCAGACTGTACCTGCTGGTCAAGGATCTGAACTTGGTCCTCTCAGAGCTGATGGATGCTCCCTTCGAAGCTATTTGCTCTACCTCTCAATGAAAGTGGCCTCTTAGCAATCACATCTGCCAGGGGAGATAGGGAACTGCAGGCTCTGAGGGCAGAGCCACCTTATACTGTCATCCATAGGGACAAAGTATCCAGGAGATCGCATCCTACATTTCTTCCCGAAGTGGCGTCAGACTTCCATACCAATGAACTCATCCACCTCCCTGTGTTCTTTCCCAAGCCTCGTGCTGGAAGGGCAGAACAGAGGCTGCACACGCTGGATGTGTGCAGAGCCATACTGTTCTATCTGGATAGAACACAGTCCTCCAGAAATCACGTAGACTCTTTCTGGTTCATGTCTACACAGAGAATATCAAACTGGATTGCCCAATGCATCAGGTCGTGTTACTGGCTAGTAGGCATGCAGGAGTATGTGCTTACTCTGCCGACATGCAGTCTGCCTCTGTGGCCTCTCCAGGAACCTTCCTGTTCAGGATATTTGCAGAGCAGTGACCCGGTTGTCTGTACACACGTTCCTGAAACTACAGCACAGGGCAGGCAGCCTGGGAAAATGGAAGATTTGGGAGAACTGTATTACAAATCATATTCACAGGCACTCCTCACACCTGCCCGCTGTGAGTCACCAGCTGTGGAATATGTACACGGACTGGCACATGAAGAAGAAGTTACGTACCCGTACAATAACTGGTGTTCTTTGAGAGGTGTAGTCCGTGCACCTGTTTCACAGCCCACCCACCATCCCTCTTACTTTGGAGTCCTGATGGCATGGGATCTCATGGTGGTGAAGGAACTGGGTATGATGGGGTGGCCCTACCCCTTATACACTCGCAAAGCTCAGGATGAAGGGAAAGGCACATGTGCTTCCTCCATAGATACTGCTGATTTAGAAGATACTTAGAGGTATGTGCACTGGACATGCATTCACCAACCATGTATATGGACTGTATAGCTCAAAGACATTCAGTCACTGTACAGGTAAGTTACCTCTTTTTAAGGGTGGGATTTTCAAAAAATCACGAAGGGAATTAAGTGTCTAATTCCCGTTGAAAGTCAATGGGAGTTGGGTGCTTAACTCCTTTGAGCAATAAACTCAAGATTTTCCAAAGCGATTAGTGATTTTTGGGTGCAAGCTGAATGACCAACTTAACATCTTATGGCCTTCAGGAAGAGCTGAGCACCTGACCTCTCAAAATCAGGCCCCTTTAAAAGATTATAAATGGGGCACACCAAATCACTTCCGAAAATTGTGGCTTAAGGGACCGATCCAAAGTCCACTGAAGTCAATGGAAAGACTCCCATTTCAGGGGCTTTGGATCAGACCCTAAGATCTAACCCTAAATGCAACAAAGTTTTCTTTCTTTTCAGAGGGTAAGAAACAGCTGAAATGAAATGGAAGAGGGAGAATATCAGCGAGAGATTCACATTTCAATAAAGCCCATTTTGCAGATGCTAGGGTTAAGGTGCATTGCAATCAGCACAGCTGCCATGGTTTGCTCTAATTGTCATCCCTGTTGTTCTTTTATATTCAGCCCACATGCTAGAAGAAGAAGTGAAGAGACAATTTCATATCGGCTAATTATTATGTTGATGTTATTAATTTAGACTAAGGATAATAATAAGATAGTGTGCATGAAGAAAGAATTCATTATGAAATTAATTGCTCTGATTAGGGGCAACACATGAGATAAGGTTTACATAGCATTTAAGAAACAATTAGTTTTGATGGCTATTCGGCAGCTTAAGACATGGAAATCTGGAGTGTGAGTTTTACATTTCTCCCCCACCTCCATTCATATGCTAAGTCCTCTGGTAAACCTCACTTGTGCAAAAGAAAATTGAAATCAGTGGATTGAAGCAAAGCTGGGTAATGAGGTATTATTGATACAGGCTTATAATTGTTCCAATTATTCCTGCCTTCGGTTTGGAAATGATTTCACAGCAACACTAAAAAAATGGGTTTTACAAAGTCAGTTTGAATCTTTCAGTTGTTGTTGTCTTTCCCCCTAATAGACATGGAACGGGCTTGATGATAGTTATCTTTTTGAATGGACTCTTGCTCTTTCTTTATGTTTCCATTCTCTCCAGTGCTCTCTGGTAGAACGGCACCCTCACTATGTGGCGCACCTGTTTCCAGTTCATTGGCTGTACGTGAAACTGAACATGTTTTCATGTCCCTAGATCTTACATGGCTTTGTTCTTGTTCCCCCTACATTCTTCATGAGGAAGCCAGGGAAAAGTGTCTCTCTCACACAGGACAGAGAGTGCATGTCGTGGGTGGGCTCAGCATTGGCCTAGCTCTGTTCCTGAAGAAGTCAGTGTGAGTTTTTTACCAGGGACTTCAACGGGAGCCCAGCTAGGTTAATGCTGAGTGCTTTTGAAAAATCCCATCCTAAAACCAGGCTCCTCAGTATCAGGAGAGCTAAGGCGATCCCGGCGTGTTCTGAGTCTACCCCATGCTAGCACAGAAAGGGTAAACTGGAGTGAGAGCCCAGGGAAGGTACCTAGCCACACCTGGAAGGTGGGCCAGCCCCTTACTGAGGAGTTCCACATTGGGGAGGAGCTGGGGGCTAGAACAAGGAGAGGAAGCTTGGGGCAGAGCGGGGCTGCATGGTAGGGTGACCAGATGTCCTGATTTTATAGGGACAGTCCTGATTTTTGGGTCTTTTTTTTTATATAGGCTCCGATTACCCCTCACCTCCTGTCCCGATTTTTCACACTTGCTGTCTGGTCACCCTACTGCAGGGGGAGCCAGGAATTCTGCAGTCCCTCTCTGGGACTGGGGGGGAGATGAAGAGCCCAAGCAGGGGTTTAGCTGAGGCCCAAGAGAGGGATAAAAGGCCAAGCCTGAAGACAGCAGGCTCAGGGAGATAGCGGGTGGGAGGACAGGGGATCCTGAATATAGACAGACCTCGCCTGGTAACTGCAGGTTCCCTGCACTGGAAGCCAGAGGGTGGTAGGAAACCGCTCCTGAGAGAAGGATGATGGAGCCCGTGAAAGAAAGTTATGAGGACCATGGGGCCAGAATCCTGACGAAAGGACTTTGGATTTTGTTACCCTGGAGGGGGTGGACTTAAACATGACCAGGCTGGAGGGCCCAGTTACAGGAAGAGAGATCACTGCAGGGCCAGAGTGACTGTGGGCAGCGGGTGCTAGAGAGGAGAGAGCCTGCTATGCCATGCCCAGCCAGGAAGAGGCGCTCCAGCAGTGAGTCCTCCTTTCACAGTCAGTCACTGGGATCTTTGCCTGCTGTTGTAAATTGGCTCTGAGCATAATATTGGTGCACGAGATTTACCCTCTTCTTTCCAGCCATCATTATCCATGAGTTTCGTCTACCACCAATGCCACTTAGTTCATATCTGGAACCAATGGCAGTTAGTTAAGTTCACTGAGCAAAGCATGTTGTTGCTTCTTTTCCTGACACCAGCATTATCCCTCCGCCAAGCAGTAGCTGAATTCTGAGACCTGGCAGGTTGGCTTCAGAGTGGAGAAGAAATAAGTGATGCACCCCAACCACTCCTGGAATGAGATGGTCAAGCAGCATTCAGTGCACTCCCTTCCTTCAGTTATCTACTCCACTCAACATGCCCCAGGGAGCAAATTTGCCTCAAGAATGACTCAAATCAGAGCGCAAGGCAAAAAGAAAACTCTCCTGCTGCTCACACAGCTCACTCTCCCCGAAAGGTGCCTATTTCATAATCCAAAAACTCAGAACACGGTATGTCTTCCTATGACTCAAAACTTGCTCGCACACTACGGGAAAGTATTTGGAGTATTATCGGTAACAGCGCCACCTGGTGCCACCTGTCATAACACTAATATGGGCCTGATCCATAGCTCACTGAATTCAGTAGGAATCTTTCCAGTGACTTGAAGGGCCCTTAATGTATTTTCTAGAGTTGTTTATTGCTCTGAGTATGGCTCATTAACTTAAATTCATATCAAATACCAAGCTTTTAAAAATCACAGTTTGTTCACTGATATGGACATATCCTTCCATTACCAGGAATAGCTTCTAGAAACACGATAAGGAGAAAATACATCGTTGGGAAAGATATCAACCATAACCACATTCAAAATAAAGAGCGGGGCCTTGGGCTTCTAAGGCTCCTTGCTCCTGTCCCCCAGAACGCTGGCAGCCCTTTCTATAGCAGTTTATGGAACAGCCACTTCCAACTTACTTTCTACTGTAAAAAAATAAAGACCCTAAAGCTGCCACTGACTGTGCACCTCTGAAGCCAATAATCCACATCAGCAGAGTAAACTGCAGGACTGGGGCCAAAATTTGCAATACTGAATATTCCCCAGTAGCGAGCCAAATTCTTCTTTCATTTCCTTCAGTGGAAAGCCCAGAAGTCAGTGGAGTGGCTGTGGAATTTGCATCAGTGGAATGGAGAGCAGAAGCTGGCTTGCAATTAAATGACTATGAAGCATAATCATCAGATGCTCCTAGTCCAACACTCAGGAGAAGGTCCTATAGAAGACATCGCTTGAGAGGAACTTAGCGGTGCTGCACTCATGCATCACATTGCAGCCGACTTAGAGCAAAGAACAGGGCACAGAAGCAATGACCAATAGCAGAGCAGGCTGCGGCTAATTTATGACTACAGTATAATGACAACAACCTTCCCTCCTCCCCTTCCCCCACGCCATTATATAACAGCAGGCAGCACTGCAGCTGGATACCAAGGTAATAAAAATTACCTGGATGATCAATAGGCTTTCCCGTCCGCTAGGGCTTTGAAGCCTCTGCTGTCATGCTTTCTGCTATAATTAGGCCTTGATGAACTTAAAATGGTTAACGACTGTGAAATTGCATGTCTGCAGAGACAATGCACATCTGGAATAAGCGCACACAATTCAGCTGCCTCCGGAGTCCCACGCACAGGACTTCAAATGGCGTTTTCACAGTGAACATGAAGCCGGTTCTTTGACATGCTAATGCCCGCCTTGGCTGTGCCTGACATCCAGACTTGCTGGTGTAACGACAAACTTCAAAGGGCCGAGGACGCACTTCCCAGTTACTGGGGCTTTTGCTGGTGGGGAGGAAGTCTAGTCTCAGAGCAGCAGACAGAGCGCTCGGGACCACCCCATCGCAATCTCACCTTCTCATATTGAGTCAAAGTAGGAATGGGCGGGGGGGGGGGGGAAACCAACCCGACAAACCCATAGGTGCCTGCTCTTGAGATCAAATGGGAAGGCATGTTTGATGATGCAAATTGTCTGAGTGCAAGAGCAGCTGCTTTGTATATATATTAGAAAAAGACAGCTCTTGGGGCGCGAGGTGGGTGGGAAGATGTGTGAAAACTTAATCAACTCCTCCTGACAATTGGCTTTCTCAGAGCTATGGGATGCAATAGCGAATAACTGGAAGTTTCTTTTGTTTGTTTCCCTCCCCCTCCGAGTCTTTTCCCCGCGCCGCCCCCCCCCCCATCAGTTCTATTGTTTTTCCAGCAAGGAAATGAAATCTTTCCTCCTTATCAGCACTAGCTGTCCTGTACCACAACAGAGTGAATCAGAAGTGGAGATGAATTCAGATTCACAAATTTTTTCCGTAAAGAAGCAGCTCAAAGCTCCAAAAAACCTCGTCTAAAATCAGTGCGGACCTTCCTAGCCACCGACAATGTGAACCTAGACTTTGGTTAATAATTCAATATAACGGTGGCACACAAAGGCCCATTTAGCTTGGTGTTGTACAAACACATAGTAAGAACTTACACTATAAAAGGACAAAGCTATGCTATTACCCTCATTTTGCAGGTGAAGGTCAGAGATTATGTGATGCGGGTTAGCAGGCTGAGAGAGATAGGGATTAAACACAGATCTTCTAAAGCCAACTTCACTCTCATAACCACCAGCCCCTCTCTTCATTGGCACAAACTCTGTCTTACCCTCGGCTACACTACAGTGTCCGCACTGGAGCAGCAACATTGAGAGCTGACTTGGGCCTTTTCCCAGGGCAGAAAGAAGTCTTTTTTTCCCATTCTCTGCCTCTCTTCCCACATTGCATTGTATTTAACATACACACAAAGGAAAACAACAAATTGCTACTCAGGCACTAGCATATGTGCATCCTACAGCCTGGATTTCAGGTAGGAACAGAAAGGTTTCCTTTTATTGCTCACAAAGGTGAACATAGAAATGGCCACGTTGTGTCAGACCAATGGTCCATCTTGCCCACTATCCTGTCTTCTGACTGTGGCTAGACCCAGATGCTTCAAAAGGAGAAGGCAATTATTGAGTAACCCATCCCCTGTCGTCCAGTCCCAGCTTCTGGCAGTCAGAGGTTTAGGCACACCCAGAGCATGGAGTTGCATCCCTGACCATCTTGGCTAATAGCCATTGATGGACCCATCCTCCATGAACTAACCTAAGTCTTTTTTGAACCCTGTTATGCTTGTGGCCTTCACAACATCCCCTGGCAATGAGTTCCACAGGTTGACTGCGTTATGTGAAGAAGTGCCTCCTTTTGTTTGTTTTAAACCTGCTGCCTATTCATTTCATTGGTGACCCCTGGCTCTTGTGAACAAATACAAACATTACTGCTAGCTAAAAATACTGCACGGTATTCAGCATAGGGAGGCGCCTTCATCAAGATATTGTACGTGTAGGATCAAGGCTCTCTCCTAGAGTAGGGAGGAAGAGCTGCTTCAGAACAGACTGTTGGCATGTACGTTTCTGAGCCGGTCATTTTTGTTATGCTGCTTCCAATTTCTCCTTGCTTCATACAAAGGCCCAGATCTTCAGCTCGCGTAAATTGTCGCAGCTCCATTGTCTTTAACTGAGCTATGAGGTTTTGCACAAAATGGAGATCGGTTATGTTTTGTGCCATGCAAATCCAAGGCAGTGTTGTGTCAAGGGCTATGCCCTGGATCTCACAAAGCTAAACCATGACTGCACTAGGCGCGGTATTGGATTACTATTATACTATCCCAGAAAAAGCACTCCTGAACTGGACCCAGCTACATTGGCAAATCTGTCTTTGTAGCAGTATGCCAGAACCAGGTCCCAAAAGTGAAAGGAGCTAGACCAATAAACGTGCAGCGTTGCCAGTGGACTTGCATCGACACTAGGGACTTCTGCTGTGGTCGGCCAGGGATTATGCTGGCAGAAACCTGTTGTGTAGAGTGAGGACATGGCTGCTCACTTTTCTTGTTAATTTCCTAACCCATTTTGGAAATAAAACACAAAAAAAGTCCTCCTGAAAAAAAAAAAGGTTTTTTTATTTGTATTACCATAGGTGATGGGGTGTTTACTCCACACCTGCCCTGAAAGGGTTAAGGCAGATGGAGAAGGGGGCGAAGTCACCCAGCAGGCCACAGCTGAGAGAAATCAGGTGGCTTGAGTAATCCCTTGCCTGAATGGGGGAGTCCACCTGAGAAGGAATGAGAAGGGCTGGGCTAATAAAGGCAGGAATTTAGCAAAAGAAAGCAGGGGGGCTGCTGGGAAAGTCTGCAGTCACCCTTGGGAGAAGGGAAGCTGCAGAGACACAGAGCCTGCAGTTAATGCCTGGGATGAGGGAAGGGTGAAGCTGGCAATCCCAGGGGGGTGGTGTGCCAGGGAAAGGCCTCAAGCTCTAGAGGGGAACAGAGCTTGGCTGCTGACTAGAGTATGCATGAGCTGGATCCCAGAATAGAAGGTGGGCCTGGATTCCCCTGCCAGCCACTGAGGGAGCGGCACCATGGGGCAGAGAGTGGGGAGACTGCTGAGGGTTGCGGAGAAAGACTTTGCCACCTTGGAAGGAGAAAATGTGTCTAGTGACCTGGCCGGAGGGCTGAGTCACGAAGTGGAAGCTGCAGCTCCTGGAGGAAGAGGGGCTGCAGACAGAGAGAGGGACAGCATGATGGCGTGCGACTGCGAGTTGGGGCGTTGACCTGGAGGGATATTCCCCAGAGTGACCAGGAGGAGGTGCCATCCTAGCGGTGAGTGGCACGTCCCCGTCACACCATAGCCCATAGGAGCTCTAGTCATGGACCACAGCTCCATTGCTTTAGGTGCTGTACAAACACAGAACAGACAGATGGTCTGTGCCCCAAGGGACAGAGTACTTAGGCTGTTCCTCTGATATGAATATTATTGTAGTTCTGGCACAGGGCTGGGAATGAAGAGATAAGAGTACACTTCCCAGTTCTGCCCAAAGTATCAAGTGTGAGCCAGGTTAGTCCCTTAATCTTTCTCTGTGCCTTGGTTTCCCCATCTGTAAATTGTGGGAAGAATACTTCTCTACCACACGAGTATTATGAGGCTGCATTTGGGGCATTCTCTTACTGTGGTGCTGAGAGGCAGACTACTGCCTACCAGTAACGAGACGAAGGATGGCCCAGTGGTTAGGGGGCTATCTTATGACCCGGGTTCAATGCCCTCCTCTTCCAGTTCTTTATGTGTTACTTTGGACAAGCCACTTAGGCCCAGATCCACAAAGGTATATCGGTGCCTAATTCCCATTAATTTCAGTGGGAGCTAGGCACCTTAATATCTTTGGAGACCTGGGCCTCAGGATGTGGGCTTCCATTCCCCAGCTGTAAAAAGGAGATATAGTATTTCCCAACTTCACAGGAATGTTGTGAGGATCAACACAGGAATGACTTTGAGGTGCTAAGGTGCCATGGTAAGGCAGACAGGTAAGTTCCTTAGATAACAAAATATGTATTACCACAAAGGCTTTAAAGACATGATCAAAGATGATCTCAGGCAGGTTGTAGGAAAAATGTAACATCATTGCTTGAGAACTGCTAGTGTATGTCATGTAACTAAAGATTGAATCAGAAGGTGTATGAACAAGGGGCCACAATTAAGGCTGTGCTTTCAACCTTTATAACTTTGAATTAATATGTCATGCAGCCGGACCTTTGGAGAGGGTGAGAGCTGTAGTAAGTTTTGAAATGTTATGATCACCTAACATTTTAAAACCTTAAACTGTTCTTAGATTCTATTACCATTTGTGTGATGAACTCATACGTGTATTTTTACAAAATGCAAAAAGCACTCTTTAGAAACACAGTATCAGAACTACCCTTGGTATGTCCGGAGGAGCAGGCTGTTTTACATATTCCCAGTCCACACTAATTCCTCCCCCCACTCCCCCCAAAAAAGTGCTTTGAATCAGCAGTGCTTGCATAAATTCCTGGCACAAGTGTACTGCGCTACAACCATTTACTAAATGCTGTCACCGCCATTTTTAATTAAATCTCACTTTGAAAAAACAAAACAAAACAACCAATGATAGAACAGCCATGTGACACCTCACACCCCAACACACACAGTATCCATTCAGTTGGGTTGTTTGCATTATTTCATCTGTTGACGAAGAAGGGGCCAGATCCATGCTCCATTGACGTTGATCTATACCAATTCACAACACAAACCTGATCCCACACCAAGGGAGCTTTAGCCTTGACTTCAATGAAAGCAGGATTGCAGCCCCAAATGAGAATTTGGCTCCCCATCTCTGTGTGCAAATGTAGGTTATCTTGCAAAGAATCTCTTGAACCATTCCTTTATAAAGGCCTGAGCGTGGACATCAATGGTATGGTCTATTAGTCAAACTGAAGAGAGATTACATGAGAAGCAGAGCTGTGCAAAACCTTCCCTCGTAGAAATATGGCTAATACTTACAAACGTGTGTCTAAACGTAGGTAGTGACAGCTGTTTTTTGGTCCCCTAAATAAATGATTGTTTGATAGTTCTCACTGAGCTGATAATAAATAAGGTATTGAGTTCCTGATTCTCAGAAGAGCTCAGCTCCCACCTGGGCACCTAAATAATTGGCCAGATTTTCAAAAGAACTCAGGACCTAGCATTTCCTATTGATCTCTTTTGAAAATCTGGCCAATTATTTAGGTTCCCAAGTGGCAGCTGAGCAGTCTTTGAAAATTTGGTCTATACTGCAAACAATCCATATCAGCTGCCCCCGATAGGCATACATTATAATACGCTTTTTATTGCATGATCACATATTGTATTGTAACATCATTCAGTATTGTCCTACATTCTACAACTTAGATCCATATGGACAGATTAATCTTCCAGAGAGTGTCCATAAGTCAAAGGACAATGAAAATAATATAAGTATATAATATGCTACATCTGTGTATTTAAGGGCTTGGTTGTGCCTTGGACTGCATGGCTGTGGAAGGGTGTAAGCAACTAACCTGTGGAACTCATTGCCATGGGATGTTGTGATGGCCAAAGGTATAACTATCAAAGGGGTAGCCGTGTTAGTCTGGATCTGTAAAGGCAGCAAAGAGTCCTGTGGCACCTTCTAGACTAACAGACGTATTGGAGTATGAGCTTTCATGGGTGAATACCCACTTCTTCAGATGCATGTCATGTATTCACCCATGAAAGCTCATGCTCCAATACGTCTGTTAGTCTAGAAGGTGCCACAGGACTCTTTGCTGCTTTTAAAGGTATAACTGTGTTCAAGAAAGAAATGGATAAATTCAGTGAGGAAAGGTCCATCAATGGCTATTAGCCAAGATGGTCAGGGTTGTAATCCTATGCTCAGGGCAACCCTAAACCTCTGACTGCCAGAATCTGGGCATGGAAGAAAGGGGTGGATTGCTCTATAATTGCCCCTTCCTGTACTCTCCCCCTGAAGTTCTGGTATGGGCCACTGTTGGAGACAGGATACTGGGTAAAGCAGAGCACAGTCTGACCCAGTGTGGTGGCTCTTATGTTCTGATGAAGAATAACCCACCCTTTACACTCCTGAATTGCTTGTCTGGATAGCTGAGCAGGTGGATGGAGAATCGGCAGAGTCTTGGCTCTCAGTACCCAGCTAGCAGAGCTGAGCTAGCTTTAAAGGCCTCATCTATTGTTGCTGTTATGGACCAGTGGTTAATTACAACCCCTTTCCTGGAGCAAGAAGGGAATCCAACGCCCGCATCCTTATGCAGCATTGGCAACTCTCACTCTTTTAGCACAAGCATCACAAGATTGGGTGTTTTTCTTAATGCTTCAGGAGTCCAGTGAGTACATGAAAATCTCAGCTTGCCTTTGCGTTTGTTTACTTTTGAAGGCCTGACTCGATGTTGTAACCCTTGGGCCTGGCAATACTGATTATGGGCTCGGCTGTGCTTTTCGGCACAGCTCTGAGCATGGGGCAGCTTCTAAACTGCATCAGCCAGGAGTAGCATAAGGGTGGCACTGTGATTCCAAGACACCCCCGGGAGTCAGTCTCCTCCTCACCCATGGAAGGTAATTTGCTCCTGGCCTCTAGTTGCCACTTCAGCAACACTGGCCAGTGAGTAGGGTGACCAGATGTCCTGATTTTATAGGGACAGTCCCGATTTTGGGGTCTTTTTCTTATATAGGCTCCTATTACCCCCCACCCCGTCCCGATTTTTCACACTTGCTGTCTGGTCATCCTACCAGCGAGTCAGGGGGCTGGAGCCAGGACAGCTGTATACTCATCTGCATCAGGATCCAGGTGAGGCAGGATTCATACCTTCCCTGCTCCCTAGGACAGGTGCACAGTCTGACTCATAGTCCAGCCAATAAGTAATAATTCTTGTGTTCAGCTAATTAAGTGTGTGGATTGGGCCCATTAATTTCAATGGAGCTACGCTGATTTACACCAGCTGGCCCCGTATGTCTCAAAAGATTCCACATAGTAAAAGGTTAGATTAGGTTCCCCCCCCCCCCCCACACACACACACGTGAGCACAGTGCTATCTTCCTTGGGAAGAATTTAATGGGGTTGTTTGTTTGTTTTTAATCTCAAGGTGACTTACTGCCTGTTTTCCCCTAATGAGATGTGGACGCCTTACTTCAGTAGCTTTTATTAGTGGCAAAACATAGGCAGCAATCAATTTTTGTAATTGACTAGAGAACGTAATTTACCCTGTAGTCTGCTTGGAAATGATGCTTTTTATTAGGAAAAGGGGATGGAATGGGAAGGAATAACTGGAAGCGGGACTGGAGAACGCCTTTCACGCACTATGAAACGAGCTGACTGGAGTGGAGGGCACCAGCCTGTTAGACGTTGTTAAACTTTCCCTGTGTGCACTTTGAAAGAAACGGGCCCAATCCCCTCTGTGGCGTGAAGCCAGCTAGCACACCAGGCTCTGGCCTGATCTCATGGCGGCTGAGTCCAAGTCTCAGATGTATGTGGGAAGCCCTCCCAGGGGCAGCTACGTAGAGCACGCATGGGCACTAAATCCAGGACTGCCCCCACTGGAGAATGGCATCAGGGAGGCAATTGCAGATGTAATGGCTTCCTATACTTGGGGCCTCAGCCAAAGCCCATTGACAGCAGGGTCCATGGGAGGAAGGGGGATCCCCCTGGATCGAACGGGTCTGTTATGCCAAAGAGAATAGTCCGGCATTGGAACTGTCAGCCTGGGCAGAAGATGGCACCCATCAGAGTAAAAACTGCCCAGAAGCTCACAACCCCACACCCACCCTGGCAATCCCCCAGGCACATCACAGGACAGGACAGAGACCAGGTTGCAAGAAGGGCTACCTGGAGTGGGGATTGAAGTGGGATGTAATGGAAATCTGTTCTATCCCTGGTTTTGTTAGCACAGTACGTATTAACAGTCAAACAGGCCACCTCTTTATTGATTGATTTCTAGAGGAGAGGGAAGGCGTGGTTCACAGTAGATTGCAGGAGTATCTGAAAGCAGGGAATAAATTGTCCCTGCACATTTAACTAGTGTCAGGTTCGCAGTGTTTAAATTGCAGATACCATATTATTGGCACGTCCCGTGCTGTTCAGCATTAACATTGTATCTTGCTCCTGAGTTACTTCTTGCTAATGATGCCATGAATGCATGCAGTTAATGAGCTAGAGAGCGACTTTACACACGGTGGTGAGCAAAGGGGTGCTGTATCGACTGTTCCATCCCAGCAGTAGCCATGTATCTTAGCACCTCTCGGACACAAAATTCCTCCCTGGCATTGAGGACCGGGGTAATAATTTACTACTGCCTTATAACAAAACTATCACCTCGTAACCTCAGTCCGGTTCCTCCCCTATGCCTGTGCTGGCTCATGAGTAGTCTGATCACTTAGCCCATTCCCTACACCTCCCACAATGCTTTCTCCTGGGAGTAAGTAGATGAATGTCTTACTTACTCTTACCCCCTTGGACCTGAAGACTGGTGAAAAATTGATATTATTGATTAAGTGACTAAAATGAAAAATCCCTCCAAAAATTAATTTGGGGTCAACCTAAAATATTTTTTTTTCTTTTCTTAAAAAAATAAAATGTTTGGGGTTAAATGAAGAAGTGTTTTTGTTTGGACCAGACACGAGTTTGTTATGTTGGTCTCAGTTTGTTTTTGTTTTTTAAACAACTAAATACAGCAAAATTGCTAAATAAAATTCAAAACAGTTAGAAAATGTCACAACAAAGTTTGTGGGGTTTTTTCAGTTTCTCCACCCCCCCCCACTTAATTTTTAACAAATCTATTAGCTGAATTTGACCCATCTTCATGAATAGTTTTGGCCAACTCACAATTGCTTTTTATTTATTTATATATTTATTTTGGGCAAGTAAATGATTTGTCCAAATACACCACCCACTTCTGGTTCTTTTCGCCCCCTTGCTCAGGTCCATAGTCTGAGTCAAGATCTACCTCTGGTTCGGGCACATGTACATTGAACCACTTGGGGGATATGATATTGTACAACATGGGTAAAGGCAGCAGAATCAGGCCTTCCATGTTAATTGAACCTGTATTACATGAAGGGCCTGATTCTGCATTCTTAATTCATCCAACGCTCCCAGTGAAGTCAGTTCCAGCTCCCGATTTGTATCAATCAAAACCCAGTAACTTTGACACTGTTTCTACATAGTCAACAAACGTACAGGTGTATGCCGAGCGCTGCAAGGATGTATTTTAAAACAAACCAAAACGTGACTGAAAAGGCTTAATCAACCTGAAGAGAGTAAAACCATGACTAATTTAATTTTGAAATCTGTGATTAATGCATTTCTCAGTTGTAAACAATGTACCAATTTAATACATTCCTAAACTGTGTCTTGACTGTCTTAAATGGCATTCAATTGTTGCTCTGTAAACATACACTTAAAATGTCAGAAGAATTTAATATTTCATGAAGGATAATAGACATCTCTAACATCAAGGGGCCTGATTCTCCACTCCCTCCTAGTATAACTTCACCAGATCTTCTGCTGATGTAAGTTCACTTCAGTGGAGCTACCCCAATTTAAACCATCCGAGAGCCTGACCCAATGATTTCCAGAGTTACAATGGAATATTTTAGTTTTTGTTTTGAATGTCTTCCTTCAAAAAAAAATATAGCCAGTTAAAAACTGGAGTTTCCATCCCATTGCAAATTCCCTTATTTCAATACTTGTTCTGGACCTGAATCTTTCACAGAACAGGAATTTCTGAAATGCTCCAGTTCAGAGACGTTGCAACATTGCCTCCTGCCCAGAGTCTGCTCTGGGTTCCCTAACCAACTACATCTCACAAGATGTACTTCTTGTAAGATGCATGTAGTCACCAAAAAGGAGCATTATGGTGCTATGTGGCATAACTTACTTTCTTTTGTATGACGTTTGAAAAGCAATAGGCTGAGATTATAATTGAATCTTGAGATTCAAAGCCATTCTAATGCTTCTGGGGTAGCTAGATGGATCCCCATGATGCCACCATTTTAAGTGTGAATGGGGCAGTGTCGCATAGTTTGTACCTCACCAAAGTTACAATTTGGTGATTCTTTGATTTTTTAAAAAAAATTTTCCATTGGTGGAGAAGATACCACACCATCTGCATGTTGTCCGAGCACAGTTGAGTGCAGTCTGCTGCCTACAAGGAAGGCAGAATCCTAGGACTTCTTCTATTGGATCTTCAATCGGGTCTTTGTCTGGGACATCACAAGGAGCCCACGACTCAAGGCAGCAAGGGCTGGTGTCCTTTCCGTTGGCCTGTAATGTTGTCTCAAGTATCCACAAAGACTTCTTGTAGTGCAAGGAATCAGTGTCTTGAGTTCATAGAATTGTTGCAATTGTTGGATAGGCCCTCAATGTTGAGCTGCATACTTTGCATTGAGGGCCCTATTTGAAGGAAGGTTTGGTCCTGACATGGGCCATTATTGCCATTGCTTTTCTGACTGGAAGGTGCTTTAAGAGTATCCGGTCGCTGATTTGATGACATTCATCATGCTTTCGCACATAGCGGGTGATTGCATGAAGGCTGTCATCTCTTCCCCTGGGGGTGTAACTAAGACACACCAATAGAAGCAGTCTTGTGTGGCCACTTTGGAGAGTGGGAGAATAGAAGTCTTCAGCATTGTCTTGGTGAGGATAGGCTTGTTGGAGATGTCCTGGGTGACCATGTGGGCAGTGCATGGTCACATAAAGGGGGAGTCAACATTGACACCAATGTCCATGGGTTCAGAGCTGGGTTGGCACCATGGGGCTGCTGAAGGCGGTGTGTTGGAAACACAATTGGGAGCAGGGCTTGGTCCTCAGTGACTTGCGAGTAAGTTTGAAGCGTAGATAACTAGAATTGCTATTAGAAACCATACAGCTGGTACAATCATAACCAGAAGCATCATGTTATGAAATCCTGGGCCAGATCCTCAGCTGATGTGAAATGGGGTACCTCTATTGAAATTAGTAGAGCTAAGCCACTTAACACTAACGAAGGAACTGGCCCTCTCATTTTAGCTTGTCTGATGACTACTTTGTACGTTTCCTTAGGACGGTAGAGAGACGAAGGGCAAGACAATATCTTTTATTGGACCAACTTCTGTTGGTGAGAGAGCAGAGGTGAAAGTAAGCCGGTACGCCCCGGTACGGCGTATCGGCAAGAGCCAGTGCGCCATACCAGGGCAGCCTGGCTTCCTCAGGCGGCAATTTAAAGGGGCTGGGGCTCCGAGGGCGGGCCGGGGCTGGCTCTGACCCCCCATCCCCACCCCTTCCGCCTCAGGCCCCGCCCCTTCCGGGGGCCAGAGCCGGCCCCAACCCAGCCCCGTACCGGTAAGTCCCTATTTCCACTTTCACCTCTGTGAGAGAGAGAAGCTTTTGAACAACACGGAGCTCTTCTCCACGTCTGGGAAAGGTGCTCAGTGTCGCAGCTAAAAACAAGGTTGAACAGATAGTTTATTATAAGTAGTTTGCACGTATTATAGGGGACCATTCAAGGTGAAGTGGCCTGTTAACACCGCATAGTCATAGGACAAAAAGGGGGGTTAGTGGGTTACAGATTGTTGTAATAAATCATAAATCCAGTGTCTTTATTAAGACCATGATTTTTAGTGTCTAGCAGAGTTATGAATTTAAGCTCCCAGGCTCCTCTTTTGAACGTGCTGTGCAGGTTTCCTTTGAGGATGGAGAGGTCAGTTATGGAGTGATCACCTTGTGAAAAGTGTTCACCCACAGGTGATAGGGTGTTTTTGTTTTTTATCATTCTCCTGTGAGTTCATTTGAGAGCGCAGGGATTGTCTGATTTCACCCCATAGTTGTTATTGCAGCATTGAGTGCTCAGAATGAGGCACACCACATGCTGCTGTGACAGTCATGTGTAGGACCCATGTATCTAGAAAGGGGTGTTGATCATTGTAGCAGTGGAGATGTCTTCAGGTTTTACATAAGTTGTTCTGGCAGCATCTGTTGCTGCTTTGAGTTGGTGTGTCCTGGTCTATGGGGAGCTTGCTTCTGATGATGAGCATGGAGGAGCTGGGGGGTTGTTTGAAGGCCAGAAGAGGGGGTTCAGGAAAGATTTCTTTCAGGATAGGATCCCCATTGAGTATGGGTGTAGTTGTTTGATACCCCATATGCGTTCCAGTGTGGGGTGGTAGGTGACAACTAGGGGTATGAAGTCAGAGGAGGTTTTATTCCTGTATTGAAGCAAGTTCTCTTGGGGGTATTTTGGTGACTCATTCCATAATGCAATCTACTTCTCTGGTGGAGTGTCTTTGTTTGGTGAAAACAGTTTTAAGTGTGTTAAGGTGTATATCCGGACTTTCTTCTTGGAGTATTTTCTGTTGTATCTGAGTTCCTGGCTGTATATAACCAATTTATTGGTGTGTTTGGGATGGCTACTGGATCTAGGAAGGTAGGTGTGGTGATTTGTGGGTTTCTTGTATACAATGGTCTGTAGGGTTCCATTGTTGAAGCAAACCATGGTGTCTAGGAAGTTGATGCTAGTGTGCGTCTGTTCCAGAGAGAGTTTAATGGGCCGCTGGGGGGTTTTAAAGTTGTGGTGGAAATCTGAGGGAGTTTATCCTCTGTGCAGAGGATGAAAATATTGTTGACGTGGCTCACATATATCACTGGTTTTGTGGTGCATTTGGACAGTTTTTTTAGCAGCTAGAGTGCACAATGGAACAAATACCATTAAGCATCCATTTACATCTACATGAAGATTTATTTCTTAAATTTAAAGGGGGGGAAATACTTGACTGTGGGATTTTAATAGCCCACTTGTTTTTGGTATCTACCCTCTACTTTACCTGGTGGCTAAGTACATGGCAATAATAAATGAAGATAGATAACCTGGGGGGAACATAATTGCACCGTAGAATAGTTCAGCCAAACTTTATTTTTCAAGCAGTTACAGATGAAGCTTCTAAACTTAATATGACCTAGAAACTGCAAATTACCCACTACTCCCAGCAGCCCTAATTAGTGGGCGAAACTGAGCATTTTACCACAACCTTCAAATCATCTCTTTGAATTTACTCTTTGCTTCTACATCTCCCGAGTTTCCCCAAGTGTTTCGCTTGTCTCATTTCATATAGTTAATGAAACAACTCAATCAAGGAGCCGACTTCGTACGTGAGCAGATTGAGCCTGAATTCTGAAGGGCTGGACTTGAAAATAACTTCCCTACTCTTTGTCTTCCTCCTTTTAAAACTGGGCATTGGGTCCTCTTTTAACGAATACAGTTTTGTCAGGTTTGAAAGAGTGCATCCTCCTTTTTCCTCAAAGGGATACTTTCTGTCTGACACCTCAGAGGGAATCCACGAGAGCAGTTGTGTAAAATGGGAGCCCCAAGTGATTCAAACCTAATGGCCACAGAGTCGGCTCTTGAGTTTCATTGCTCTCCTGCAATCTCACCTTGTGTGATGTGGGACCTTGCTTCGTGCCCTGTGTCAGATCTTGTGACTAAGATGCAATTCACACTTGTCCTCACGGCAACGGCTCTGGAATAGAAACACATTTCCAACTACGTGTCTGTAAAACAAATGACACCAAAAACTGTAAGCAAGAATTTTAGCCCTGGGAATAATAAAATCATGCTTAGCAAACATTTTGCTTCAGGTCAGTTTGACCCAGATCAGCATATTTGGTTTTATCAAATTGATCCACACTGGTTCATTTTTGAATGGGTTAAAAAAAAAAACCCAAACATTAAACAGTGCACTCAGCATGGTCAGCCGGGCCTGTTTATCACTGTGGGAAACATAGTCCTCTAGGGATCCCGGCTCATAGAAGACAATGGGGGACCAAATGCAGCTTCCTGTTGATCGGAGTTGAAAAGGGAATCTTGAGTCAAACGAACAAATGAAATGTTGAGATTTTAGGAATGTCAAAATGTTTTTGCTAGAAAATGTCGAAACAAAACAGACAGACAGGTTTGTGTTCATGGCCCATGAAGGACACTTAGCTCTCACAATGGGCCATAGAAGAAACTCATTCTGCCCACATAGCTCTTCCTGTGGACGCCTGGGCAAGAATATGGGCAATGGCTACCCGCTGTGAGTCCTCAAGCCATGGAAGGACATGCGCTATGTTCATGTGGCCCCGGACTCCATCTTGGACCAGTAACTTTCCATTCACCTGGGCCGTGAGCTTTGTTTGAGACAGTAAATTTCCATGCACATGGCAGAGGGTATAAAATACCCCTGAGATCTCCATTTTTTTGCCTCTTTCCTGCCCTGATTCTCTGGACTGTGGATTTACAACTTAAAGGAGCAGATTGGACTATGGACTGAGGGGCTTCCAATCTTTTGGAAGTTACCAGAGAGACTTTACAAGCCAGCAGTCTATAACATCACTGCTACAAACCTGGTCTAAAGACTTCACAGTTATTTGTATGTATATGATCTATTAACCATTATTAACTCTCTTCTTTTTTGTCTTATTAAACCTTTAGTTTTTAGTTACTAAAGGATTGGTATCAGCATGATTAGTGGGTAAGATCTGAGATATATTTTGACCTGGATAAATGCCTGAACTCAGCCACTACAGACCTGGGCCTTGCCCCACTTAACTCTTTCTTCCAGGCTTGACACCTCTTGCGGGTGTAGCAGAGTGGACGGCTCTCTTCAACCCCTTTTTGGTCAGCGTGGAGTCTTTCCACCTCATTACACCCATTTTCTAGCTAAGATCATAACATCTATTGATCGTGTATTAACCCTTTATAAACTAGTTACACGTGCCCTTTGACTGGTTAAAGGAACAAAATGACTCTCATCACACATTCCTCCTAACCATCCTTCACAACAGTGCTGCACTACTCCGTCATCCCCTCTCCTTCTACCGCAAAGAGCAACGTGTCCTCCAGGGACCCCACTGCCTTGTGGGTGCAAGAAGGGATGGGATGGAATTGGCTGGGTTACAAGTACAATGTCCTTCAGCTGGACACGAGTCCTAACAACTCTCCTCTCTGTTTTCTAGAGGAGCGTACAAGAGAGAAGGAAACTGCTAAGTACTGCAGCTACAAAACAAAGGAACAAAAATTACATTTGATAAAAGTAACAAACTAATGAAAATACTGAAATCCTGCTCCTGACATCCTTGAGCATAGTAGACCGGAGCCTCCAGGCCCAGAAGCAGGTCATGGGGAGACTGATGTCCCTCCACCATGGCATCTTCATGGATGGTGTGAGGGCACAGTAGGAAATTACATTTCATGTGTCAGGGTAGAGCCTGGTGCATGACAAAAGCGCTGAGAGCATCCTATAAGAGTGCCACCTACCTAGTCTGGCTTCAGGCTACCTGTTGCTGCCTCAGTTTCCCCTCACTCAGGTTGGATCTACCTACCTTCTGGCCTGGTTTAGGTGCTTCAGTGACTTGGCTCTCTAGCTAACCCATTAACTAAAAACTCCACCCCTCCTAAAAGATCACAAAACACATGCTCTAACAACCAGCCCTCTGACACAAAGAGTCCATCACCCCAGTTTCAGCCATGATCCAGCCCGTCCTTCCTGAGGATCTGTCTTTGCTTTTCAGCCCCTCCTCGGCTCCTTTGAGTCTTTTCATGCTCTCTACCAAGCAGCAACTCCCAGAACTTCCTACCCAGAGTATCCCACCTTTCCCTCTGGTTTGCCATGGGCTTATCTCTACCCGGGAGGCAGGCAAGTCATATGGCTAAATGAGGCATGTCACTCTTATTCTCTCCAGCTGGGGAGGTGAGCTAGGTGCATCACAGGTGGGGCTGGACCATTCTTCCCTTAAAGGTCCAGTCACTTTGTGACCCATCCCCTGGAACAAGTCAAAAATGTGAGCAAGTGCAAATGGTCACTCAATACTATAGATATTATGCACCTGCTCCAGGGGCTGAGCCGGGTGTGGAGAAAGAGGTGCACAAACCCACAGGCCCTGCAACTCTCCGTGGGAGTGCTGTGTGTGCACGTGGGAAGCAGGAATAGCACGGGTGTGCTCCACCATTGCAGCATGCCCTGGTTGCGTCACATGAATGCTAGTCACGGTGGTGGTCCCATTCTCAAGTGTAGGCAAGGGCTAGCTCTCTCATTTCCTCTTCACGTTTCCATATAGTAGCCTACAAGTATATTCCTTTCCAGCTTCTCCCTCTCTAGTACCTCAGGTCTGGGTTCCATGTCTATAACCACCAGAGTGTGCAACCTACTGGTGCTTTAGACTGTGGGGCCCAAGGTAGTTTGTGACAAGAGCTGTAGTTCTGGATAACAACATGTTCTCAGAGGTTGGGAATTGATAACGACATGGTTACAATCTTCTGCCTCCGGTCTAACAAAACCCACAGCCAGATGAGTGATTATAGAAATCTACGCAGGCGCAGAGATCGGCGCTGGCCCTGACTTTGCATCACCTGAAACAAATTTCTCCATAGAAGAGATGCCAGGTGTCTGCAGTGCATCCCTCCGACAGATAAGAGGGAGTCTTTACTTGATGCCACTTTAGCTGGTGCCGGTGCCTTGCTGCTCTTTGCATACAAATCTCATTCTCCCATCCCCACCCCTATATATGTGTAGGCCTCTCCCATCCACCCATGATGGATGAATGGACACAAGCCAATTAACTGCGGGCAGCGTAGGTGCCACAAGGCTATAAGTCCTGTAATGACCACAGTGTGCAGTGGCTCCTTTAGGATTGGACCCTCCTGGAAGCAGGCAGGCCAGTGAGATGACAATGAGCCGTCAGGAAGAAAAGGTCATTACGAGGCAGTTCCTTTAGCAAGCTGGAGGCCTGTGTGACTCCCCAAGGACTCAGTGAGTCATTAGAGCCCCACAGGGATGCTGGTGTCCCACGGGAAGTAGCAAAGCTTTCCCTGCTACTCCGCCCAGCTCTATGGAGGGTCAGTCATGAATGGTGACACTAAATGCATCATTGTCTGGGTAGCCACTGAGGTCAAAGCAACAGCTGCTCTTCTAGGTACTCTGACCTTACTTCAGCCAGCCAGCCAGGAAGAGGAGGCAATGGTACAGGAATAGGGGGCAAGCCCATTGGATTGAGACTGCGTCTCTCCTACTGCAGTCTTGGCACCCCATCCTGCCCCTCTTCAAGGTGACTGGAAGACTTCCATTGTCTTCAACGGGAGCAAGAGCTGGGCTCTGATGAAATATTTCACAGCTTTGTGACTAGTCTGGAGTCCCTCAGAGGGGCTGGAGGTTGAGGAAACTCTCTGGACTCAGGTAGACTTCCTCTTGTCCTGGCTGAGGGACCCATGATTACACTCTCTGCTCCAGAATGTGATGAGTAGATAAAGAGCATTTCCTTCTCTGCGGTAACTTCGGTATTCTTGCAGCCCATTTGGTCACTCATTCTGTCCTAGTTCTTCCCCCCACACAATTTGGTCAAGAAATAAACATTGGGGGAGAGGGTGGGGGAGGGGAGGGGTCAAGACTCTAAGGCAGGGGTGAAAGTCATGTAAGGGACTTACAGGTACGCAAGGCAGCCAAGGTCCTGAGCAAGGTGTATGTGTGGGGGGGGCGGGGCTCAACCAGAAGGGGCGGGACCTCGGGCAGAAGGGGTCGGCTTAATTTCACCTCTGCTCCTGGGATGAAATCCTGATCCCATTTGCTGGTATGGGACCAGGATTTCACCTCTGGGGGATGTAGCAAAATCTCCCTAGGTGATTCATCTTGGTGAATCCAGGATACTCTGTGGGCTTTTCCCACATGGAATTTGACCTTTTAATCTCTCTCGTTTTTAACAAAAGTCTGGCTGTGTCTAGCTGAATTTTCATGTGTAATAACTCCCTAATAACTCCTCAAAGATGCTTTGGGCTTCCTGTAAATCCCCATGAGCAACAGAACTCGGAGACATAAATATACACTCCAATGAAATCATCTCACTACTACCAGTTTTATTTATTAAATGTGTTTGTGTTCATGCTGCTGCTCAACCAAGGAACTGAAGCACTTGGATTGTTACTGTACCAAGGCTGCCACCTAGTGGTGACTGAGGACTTCTGCACTCCACTCATTGCCACAGTGAAAAATGTTTGATGAACATACAGTGCTAAAGAATTCGGTATAAGACCTTTTCTCAACACCGACATTGTGAGGAGAAATGTTTCTCTGCTTTATTAAGTTGGCACACCCTTTTCAGCTTTTTTTAAATGATAAGCTGTAAGGGTGTGTCTAACCCCTCCCTCCCCCAGCCGATGAAAGGGTTAATGTGGCCTGCAAAGGCCAATTAGCCGCTGGAGGGAGGAGTCCCAGCTGGGAGAGGAGCTGAGTGGTTAGTATAAATGCATCTGGCGCCGAAAAGGGCTATAAACATAGAGACTGAAGTGCTGCTCCAAAGTTCTGAGAGTCTCAGTGGAGTACTCGTATTTAGACTATTAACTGGTCACGGTGGGTTGAATGACAATTTATATCTATTGGCTAGACACAAAGGTGGGTTATATAACACGGGTAAGGTTAAAGAACCCAGCTGATCACCTGAGATGGGAATGCACAGAAGAGCTCTTTGTGAAGAAATTAGCTGCCTTAAGGTGACGGACAATGCTATGAGGGGTTTAGTGCATGTCAGGAAAGTGGGGTGACACTAAAAAAGCTCTGCTAGATTGTTTTAAGGACACAGAGCAGGGTAAGAAAGTGTAGTGGCATGAGTGTATGAGGAATCCAGTAGGTGGTGCTTATAGACTCAGTAGAGGAGTCTGCTTCACCATAAAGCATACAAATAAGAAATGGGCTGTAGGAAGAAACGTTGTTGTTGTTGTTCTCTGGAACGAGATAACGGAGAGACTGAGAGGGTGGAGGAGGAGGCTCGGGGGAACTCCTCTTCTGAATAGCAAAGTTAAGAGGCCAGGAGACAGAGAGACCAGCCACCAGGATGGAGCAAACTTGGTGGTGAGGGGCCCTGATAATAGGGCAGGATCTGGACTTCCGGGGGAGAGTCCTGGGACATGTTCAACTGAGGAACAGAGAGGGCTGAAAAGTCAAGCCTGAGGAGGGCAGAAGGGGACTTAAGTTGATATTTTTGGTTTGGGATTTATTAGGGGTCCGGGGGAAAGCTCTGAGTCCTGGCTCTGAGAGAAGGATGAACTTAGAGAGACCTTGGGGAAGGCCTGCTGGTAGATGTGGTAGGAAGGAGTCCAGGGAAGTGGCAGCAAGGAGTCTGGAGGGCTGAACTGTGACTGCCTGTCCTACGTTTCCTGGATTGGAGCCTAGTAGGGAGGCTGGGCCTGGATTCCCCTACCAGCCACTGGGAAGGTGACTTGAAGCCCCTCACAAGGAGATATGGCAGCCCTGGGAACAGTGTGAATGAATTACTGGGCCCGGGTTCAAAGGCAGCAGGTTGGATGGAGCAGTCAGACGTCGGTTAGTTGTTGGTTTTTTGGTTACCCCGGAAGGGTTGTGACTAAACCATGAGTTGGTTGGAGGGCCGAGTCAGGAGAAAAGGTGGACTGGAGTGGCACTCGGCAGGGTGCACTAGATGCGGAAGAGCTGCTACACCACATGCAGCTGCAAGGGGGCACGCTAGCAGTAAATCCACCCATCCAATAACACTTCCAATAAGCAACCAGAAATGCCTCTGACACACCTCCCATGTCAGGTTAGGTAGATCTGTATTACTCTGCAGGTCAGAGACCAGAATCTAGATAAAACAGTGTACAAGAGAGTAATGCCTGCAGGAACTGTGGATCCCAACAATGTCTGGTTCCGTTTCTGCATCCATTTCCACTGGTGTCACTCTGGAGTAACTTCCTTGAAGTCGGTGGTTGGTCTCCTAAAGGACGATGTTTCAATTGTGATTAAACAGCCCAGCTGCAAGAGAGAAAATACAGGGCCTGAGCCTACTGTCACATCACCCGTATATATCAAGCGTCAATGGTCCATTGAAGCCAGTGGAGCTACACTGATGTCAAACTGGTGTAAGTGAGCTGAGAAGCATACTCATGGGGACCAGTATACCCTGGTGTAACACTACAGGACTTGCACCGGGGATGGGTTTGGCCATGGGAACGTTAGCGTATTTGGAGACTGTCCAGGATCTCAGTGGGGGGCAGTGAGGTCTGTTTGCTGGCCCCACAACGACGACTGATGGAGATAACAGGCCATTGGTCCTTCCTGGCAAGAAGACAACAGCAGGCTGGGTCAAATGAGGACTGTGAGGGGACAGAGGGCTGCCTGGCCTGATGGGGCCCTCCATAGGTTTAGATAGCTCTGAGATCCCCCATGGTTTCTATGTCGAGGCTGGTTGAGTATGTGCCTTCACATACACCGGCAGGTCTGTTGGGAGCTTGGACATGGATTTTGGCACTAGCCAGGCTGGTTTGCAGCATCCCTCCACCCATAGCTTGGCTATAGTCACTGTAGGACCTGCAAGATGTGTTAGCTTATTTCCCCTCTAGTCCTAATGTACAGGAGATGGCAATCAATGTTGCCTCGGTTAAGCTGGAAGGGCTGGCTCCTGGGAGCAAGTTGGCTTATCTGCTACCACACTATACATAGCTCACAACACTAACCATTATGACCTCTGCCTCACCCACCTCTGAGGGGTGGGGTCACTGTTTGGTTTGGATCGCTGTCCCAGTTATGCAAGGGGAACTTGGTCCCACATAGCTTTCCCGGCTTCTGTCCCCACCAGGCCAGGTGTCTGTATAGGTCATATGTTATAATGGAGTGAGTTTCTGCGTGCTGTTCCAGTACTCCCCATGTCTTTCCCCAAACCAGACTTTCCCATGCTAGCTATTGCGGGTAATTTCATGCAAAAAGTTTGAAAACATGAAATTACAGGAATCACAATGTCCTGCCTATGTTAATTTTAGAAGCACAGCAAAACTCCCATGATCTTCAATAGGGCCAGGATTTCACCCCTAGATCACAATGAAATTCAGTAAGAACAGAAGGTCCTGTGAGGCAGCATGCCCGGTTATTAGACCAGAGGAAATGGGAACCAGGGCTCCTGGGTTCTGAGCCCAACTACTACTGTCTCATTGTATGAGCTTGAGCAACTGTTTTAACCTCACTATCTGTCCTTCTCAGTTTACCCATCTGTAAAATGGGAACAATGCTCACCTATGTAACAAAAATGCTGTAAAGCTTAATTTACTGATCTTCGATACGATAGCATTTTCATTCAAGGATCTCCAAGCATTCTAGAAAACAAAGCATTATTATTATAACACAATTTCTCAGGCAGGAAAAAAGGCAGTTTTGAGTAATAAAACCTGCTTTCTCTTTTTATTCACATTGGACTTGTGAATATTTACACAAAATCCAACTTTTGGCTATTGCTGATTTCAGCATGATGCCCATTCCTTGGGCCAATCATGGGCAATGGTGGAGTGGGGCTTTTTGGTCATGCACCAGCAGAGATGAGCTCAATTCTCTCATAACTTGCTGTGAATCAGAATTTGAACTCACATCTGCAGAGATTAAATCAGATGCCCATTCAGTGTCCATCTGACTGTCTATTGCCAATCTGGAAAAAGAGGCAGCATAAAGATCTAAACTGGTTGTGTGATGTCTTCAGGCAATGAGGCAATGACCGAGAGCACAGCTTTATCAGATGAATGAGCCATTAGAGATAGCCATGACTCCACCAAAAATACAATGCAAGATATAAACACATCTTTTCTCTGCATGCACAGGTCACACTGACTTTAATATTCATCCCCCCTTTATAATCATGAAGACGAAAAGAGAAGCTCTAATTCAGTCATTTTCAACCTTTTTTTCATTTGTGGACCCCTAAAAAATTTCAAATGGAGAGGCAGACCCCTTTGGAACTCTTGGGCATAGTCTGCGGACCCCCAGGGCTCCATGGACCCCACAGGTTCTAGTTCAACTGAGGGTCACACCAGATGAGCATTATGGTCCTGTAATGGGAGTTAAGCCCCATCACCTGTAAGGCAAGAGAGGGATGTTCCACCCTTGGGAGCTGATTAACTGATTGGCTCCTGGCCAGAGGAGGTGGGGCTAGATGGCATAAGGAGCTGAGGGAGCTTGTATCTGGAGGATACCCAGGAGAGAGGAGTCAGGGAGAGGTCTCTTTCCCTGGGAGAAGGCCTGCAGGAATGTCTGATAGTTTAGGCTTGTTTGTGGCCCGGGGAGGAGCTACTGGAATAGAGTTAACTCCTGCAGTAGGGCTCCTAACGTGGGGGGGCCCTGGGCTAGGATTTGTGAAACCCAAGGAATGAGGTTGAAGCCCATGAGGGGCAGAAAGTTGAGTGAGAGGGTACTTAGATTCGCTGCAGGGGAAAGTTTGGGTGGCCAGCACCCTGGTGATGAGAGAGAACTGGAGTCAAGTCCAGGAGGCGCCAAGGGCTTGCTGTTTGCAGGTGAGCCCAAGAGGGGTGAGTTTTAGGACTCAACCCAAGAAGGGGCCTGAACTGCGTGTGACTTGGCCAGAGGGCTGAGCCAGAGAAGACTCCGCAAGGGAGTCCAGAGAAGGGACTGGCTGGGACTTATCCTCAGGGCCAAGTACATGGCTGCCAGGAGTGTGAGGCAAGTCCCCTGCAATGCTGCATCTGGGCATGAGGGGGCGCTTCAGAGGTAGGAATACGTGGTTATACCTCTCCTCTGGTTTTAAATCTATGAATCACTTGTGGCACCCCATTAAAGTAGATATGATGCAATGAAATCCATGAATGACATGGATTTTCATAAACCCACCAAAATGCACGTCCATGACTTCAGGGCTATGCCATGTCAAATTTCAAGATCCTGCTGTGAACTATAGAGGTGGAAGATTTTTTTTTTTTTTTTATAATGGAACATGTTAGACAATGTAAATATATATGATATTCTGTTAGGATGGAGGGAGTGCTCGCATTTGATTGTAAGAGACACATTGGAATTGCAAATCTTACTTTTTTTTTATTAACTTGAAAATCTATTAAAAAATTCACCTGCTGTTTACTTTGCAATGGGGATATGATTTTTTTTTTTTTAAAGGGCAGAGTCTTCAGGAACCACTAGTGAATATAAATACAGATAATATGAGTATGGCTGCACTTGTTTTATAGTATGAAGCCATTTTGCTGCTGTTCTTTAAACTAATTGAATACTTACGGAAAGCCTTCATTATGCTACTATTAATAGGATCCATCTAACGCCAGCTTCCATTGGAGCGAAGTGGCTCATTTTTATTTAGGTAGTGCACAAAGGCCCATTGCATGAATTTAATGACAAGGTCTCATTTAAACCTTCGAGATCTCCAGGAAGGTTGTCAGTCCTTCTGAAATGATGTCATACTCGGGCATCTTTGTTGGCCAAAGAATACTTTAAAGGTAAAAAACCCTCATTATGAAGAAAGGGGCTAACTGTGAACTGCCGCCTAAATAACTTGCGGTTAGAAAATTACTCTTCCAGTGTCTGTGAGACAAGGTGAATGAGGTAATCTCGTTCACTCCACACACTTTGTGTCTCTAATATCCTGGGACCGACATAGCTACAACTACACTGCATACAGCAATGGAAGTCTTCCAGTGTGTAACCTTTTAATGACGCTAAGAGCCAGTGTTTGGACACCTGCTTTTGTCTCTTGAACTGAGTCCTTTACTTCCCTATGACTTTTGTGTCCTTTCAATGTTGGCCTTTAAACGTTGTCATCTGTCCCCCCTCCCCTTTATTGGTTGCCCAGTTGCTTGTATGCCACATCTGCTGCTCATTGTTAGTCTTAGTTGTAAATTCGTGTGCATGTGGGTACCACTGCAATCGGGAGGTGTGATTGCGGCACATATGCACATGCTCAAGCAAGCTTTGATCTAGAGCAAAGCGAGCTTGGGTAACAATAGCAGTGACGCCATGCATACACCAGTTAGCTCTGCCCATCCAGGACTCTGGTATGTTCTCAAGCAGCCACCACCGAGGGTGACCACATGTCCCAATTTATTAGGGACAATCCTGATATTCAGAGCTTTGTCCTATATAGGTACCTTTTAACCCACACATTTTAACATTCACATTTGCTATCTGGTCACCTTACAACTGGGGTGAAAGTAACTGAGGACACTTACTGGGGTGGGGGGTGGCTCTGGCCCCCAGAAGGGGCAGGGCCTCTGGTGGAAGGGGCAGGACTGGGGGTCAGCATTCCCCAGCCAGCCCTTGGCCCGCGCCGCCTGGGGCTCCTGTGTTGATGTAAAGGGCCCGGGGCTCTGGACGCCGCTGAATGAAAATGGATATGTCAAAATGGCATCCTATTACTTGACAGATCTGCTTTCAGAGTCAAGCAGAAAAATGTCCGTACTGCCTCACAGTCCTGCTGGCACTGCCAAGCCAGTACTGGAGAGAGCAGGGAGAGCAAGCTAGATCGATTGTACTCTGGCTCGCTCATTATCAACAGAAGTGCTAACTTAGGCCCCCAATCCAGCAAAGCACACGTGGATCCTTTGTTTTGCTGGACCAAAGTCTAAATTCCAATTGCAAGGACAGACTCTGCCTTCACTTACACTGGTGCAACGCCACTGAAGAATAACTCGGGCATAATTCAGGGCAGAACTGACCTGCAGGATTGTCACTGTGACTCGTTCACCACCAGAAGCAAAGGGTGTGTCTACAACTGCAGCTGGAAGTGCACCTTCCCGCACAGGTAGACACACTCACTAGCTGCGCCCGAGGTAGTGTGGACATTGTAGCATGCATGGTGGTTTGGGCTAGCCACCTAAACTCAGACCTAGGGCTTGGCTTCATGCAGCTAGCCCAAGCCTCTGCCCGGGCCACAGCATCTACATGCTATTTTTAGCACACTAGCTTCAGTGAAGCTAGCACAAGTCTGTCAACCCGCCCAGGGGGAGGCATGCTTCCTACTGCAGTGTAGACACCCCCACAGAGCTCAGCTTGTCTTTCCGGTTCTTATGGTGATCTGCAAGCATTTAGAAACACAATCTTTCAATGTGCAAAGTGAGGAAACTTGAAGTGGCAATCACTGCTGAGTTGCCAATTCCCATGATTTTCACTCGTGATCTTTAGTAATTTTCTGAAAGCCCCTGCTCCAAGAGTTATGTAATTACATGAGAATCACAGGTTTCATTTGTGAAAAGTTTCTATTGCTCACAGTTGCAGAAAGAAGCTGGAAAATGTGAACTGTAAAAGCTTCAAAAACCAGTAGGCAAATGAAAAGATCCCTACTTTGGCTTACAAATCTGATTATAATTACAATTCATATATCTGATTTTGGGGTCCTGCCTTGTGATTTTTGAATGCTTGGGTTTGCCATACTGTCACTGAAAGCACAGCAGATCTGGAAACCTACTGATTCTTCAGAGAAAAACTATGCTGTATGCATCTCTTACCCACACTTTCTCCTTGCACAGCTACATGTTGATAACAGTAACTTGAAATGGATAGGCGGGAGCTATACCAGCAGTTACACAGTAATTAACACCAGCTGCAACTCCTTATGTGTTATGGATTCCTGGCACTGGAAAGCAGTATGCCAACACTTGTTGCTGATTGGAAATTGTACGGAGCAGTATGCCGGGGAAGTGGCATCGTGATGACATAAGATACCACTGCAGTTGTTATGCATTTTGCATGGAAATCTGGCTGTGTACTGATCTATACATTGTTTCATTCTGCAGTGTTTGTTCTTTCCAATCTGTTCTCTTACTTCCCCCAAACCAGAGACAGCCGAGTGCACCAGTGTATGTACATACAGTTTTCCAGACACTGGCTCTATTTCCTCTGCTGCTTCTGTTACCTTAGGGTACGTCTTCACTACCCGCCATATCGGCGGGTAGCAATCGATTTATCTGGGATCGATATAGCGCGTCTTGTTAAGACGCGCTATATCGATCCCCGAACGCGCTCACCGTCGACTCCGGAACTCCACCAGAGCGAGCAGCGGTAGCGCAGTCGACGTGGGAGCCGCGGCCGTCGATCCCGCGCCGTGTGGATCCCAGGTAATTCGATCTAAGATATTTCGACTTCAGCTACGCTATTCGCGTAGCTGAAGTTGCGTATCTTAGATCGATCCCCCGCCCAGTGTAGACCAGCCCTAACTTAGTCACAGTAGATGCCTGTTATCCAAATTGAGAACAGATAGTTGATTCTAAAATGGCTTGATTTCTCCCCCTACCCCACTCTGAATTTGGAATTTGATTTTTTTTTCCCCACCAGCACAGCTGGTTACATACCTGTATAACCCAGAACAAGTGCTGAACATGACACATTAATCAAAGCCAATAGAGGCAGATTTTGGGAGTGGGGTGGAGTTAAATTTCAATAATACAATGGTTACATAATTTTGCAGTGATACAACGTTCTCTATATCCTAGTAAAGAGGAGAGGATAGAAGTTGATAAAATACAGTAGGAACTGAAGAGAAACAGTCAAATGAAGTCAGACAACTAAAAAGTGACAAATTTTACAAGACCTTGTGTACAAATGCTAGAAGTCTAAAACTAAGATGGGTGAACTTGAATGTCTGGTATTAAATGAGGATATTGATGTAATAGGCATCACAGAAACTTGGTGGAATGGTGACCATCAGCGGGACACTAATACCAGGGTACAAAATACATAGGAATGACAGAGGAGGTCGTGCTGGTGGCAGAGTGGCATAGAGGCAAATATAGTAACAATCTTAAATGAATCAAACTGCACCATAGACTCTCTATGGATAGAAATTCTATGATTGAATAATAGTTCAGTGGTAGGAACATACTACTGACCACCTGACCTGGATGATGATGGTGATTGTGGAATGCTCAGGGAAATGAGAGAGGCTATAAAAATAGGAGAAAAATCAATAATAATGGTGGATTTCAGCGAGGTACATGTCACCTCAGGATGGGATGTGAAGATAGAGTTTACAGACAACATTAATGACTGCTTCTTAGAGCAACTAGTCCTGGAACCCACAAGCGCAGAGGGAATTCTTGATTCAGTCCTAAGGGGAACACAGGATCTGGTCTAAGAGGTGAATATAGCAACCATAATATAATTAAATGCTACTGTGGTGGGCTTCTTTGGTATTTACCCCCCACAAGGATGTTAAATTAACTTCAGAAATGGGAACTACACAAAAATGAGGAAGCTAGTTAAATGGAGTTTAAACGGAACCATCACAGGTGAAATGCCTGAATACTGCATGGTCTTTTTTTTTTTAAAAAAAACCACCACAGTAGAGGCTCAAATGAAATGTGTAGCCCAAATTAAAAAAACAAAACAAACAAACAAACAAAAAACGGTAAGAGGACCAAAAAATGCCACTATGGCTAAACAGTGTAAAAGCATAGAAGGAAGAGAGGATAGGAAGGGGGGGTACAATAGAGGTCTATAAAACCATGAATGGTGTGGAGAAAGTGAACAGGGAAGTGTTATTTACCCCTTCATGTAACACAGGAACCAGGGGTCACCCGATGAAATTACTAGGCAGCAGATTAAAAACGTACATAAGGAAGTACTTCTTCACACAAGACACAATCAGCCTCTGTAACTTGTTGCTAGGAGATATTTTGAAGGCCCAAAGTATAAATGGATACAAAAAAGAATTAGGTAAATTCATGGAGTTCAGGTCCATCAATGGCTGTTAGCCAGGACGCTCTGGGACACAACCCCATGCTCTGGGTATCTCTAGGCCTCTGACTGCCAGAGGCTGGGGCTGAAGGATAGGCTATGGATCACTTATAATGATTGCCCTGTTCTGTTCATTCCCTTGGAAGCATCTGGGATTGGCCACTGTAAGAAGACAGGACACTGGGCTAGAAGCACCATTGGTCTGATCCCGTATGGCTGTTCTTATGTTCTCGCAACTGAGGATTTCAAAGCACCTTTACAGACATTAATTAAACATACCTATTTCCCAACAGTATAATGAAGTAATATTCTTCCAATTTCCCTTCTGGGGAAAATGAGGCACCGGTTCTGTGACTTGGCTAATGTCATGCATATCAGTGGCAGAATGAGGAACGGAACTCCTGAGCCCTTCTTCCCAATTTCACGTTGTAGATAGCACTCCTCCTCTTAACATGGTTTTATTTTCTACCAAATTTTAACAAAGGGCAAAGTTCTGCCACATTTACGTTCACTGAGTGGTACTTCATTCTGCACTCAGCACATCTTCCAGCTTTCCTCTGCAACCACGAGGCCTAGAGAACTCCTTTTAAAAAAAAAATGGAATCCAGGTTTCTTACCTAATCTCCTTTTAAAAAAAACTCCTTTAAAAAAAAAATGGAATCCAGGTTTCTTACCTAATCCAGGTACAGGGATTTTAAAATGGATATCACAAGATTCACAATAAAAGCGAAAGAGTGGGCAACGCTGCTTTAATCCCAAAGAAATTTGCCTAGCAGACCTCCCCACAGTCCCGGGTTTCATGGGGCTGACCTGCTTTTTACTCCCCACACCTCCCATCCCAGCTGAAGAAGAACATTTCCCACAGTAACCATGCTACCTTAGACTTTCAGATGAGCTTCCGTGATGCTCATGGAAAAGGGCAGGGTAAGGGCAGGGGCTTCATGGGGTTTCTCTTTCCTCCAGGCTTGTGCAGCCCCTCTGCATGTTTTTCCCGCAGTGGGAGCTCAAGCTGCAATCCCCAATACAGCCCCAGCAAGGGCATGAGCAGTGCGGACCACCCCACTGCCCACTTAGGTTCGGCCCTGGTGCCCCAGCAGCCCCATCAATGAGTTGTGGGGGATGGGGCCAAACCGGAGTGGGCAGCGGGGTGGCCAGGGCTGGTTCTCCTTGCCAGTGCTGTGGGGATGGCTGCTGCATCAGTACCTGAACCAGAGCAGGTGGAGCTTTGCTGTTGTCATCCAGACACTGGCAGGGAGCTGTCTGTATGGCGGAGCCAGCTGGGAAAGGAGTGGTGGGGAGCCCTGGAGGTGACTCGCTTGGGAGGTTTGGTCCTGCACCCAGCACATTGCTGCTCTTCTAAACTTGTCAATGTGTGGAATCTTGCTGGGTGATGCACAGGCCTGGACTGAGCCACCAGGCAGCCAGAGGTTTTCCCATTAGTCCTGTCCCCTGGGAAACCCACGGGGCTGGAGCACAAGTGGAGCTCTGAGTCGCTGTCTACTCAGTCTGCCTCCTAGGACTAGACCAGCCCAAGGAAGCAGAGGGTGGATCAGGGCTCCTGCAGGAGAGCTACTGCTGGGCTGACCTTGCAGTCGCCTCACTGAGGAGAAACATCCAGGAGTCCTCCCGGCCAGGGCCGGCTCTAGGATTTTTGCTGCCCCAAGCAGAAACAATTTTGGCCGTTCCCCCCCCCCCAGTTTTTTTCTTACCCCACCGCCGGCCCCGCCTCCGCTCCGCCCCTTCCCCAAATCCCCAGCCCTGCCTCCTCCCCCCAGGCTCTCAAGCCTAGGAGGGAGGGGGAGAAGCGGCGCCTGCGCCGCGGCCACTCGGAGTCTCCCCCTCCCTCCCAGGCTCTCAAGTCTGGGAGGGAGGAGGAGCAGCGGCGCGCGAATCAGCTGTTTCGCGCGCCGCGGCCGCTCGGGATCTCCCCCTCCCTCCCAGGTTGGAGAGCCTGGGAGGGAGGGCGAGCAGCGGCGCACGAGCGGCAGCAGCGGAGGTGAGCTAGGGTGGCCAGGGCACATTTTTAGGGGCGGCATTCTGGCGCCGGCCAGGCCGCCCCTAAAAATGTGCTGCCCCAAGCACCAGCTTGTTTTGCTGGTGCCTAGAGCCGGCCCTGCTCCCGGCCCTTGCCTTCCATGTTGGGCGTGGGAGAGGAGAGCCTCATGGGACAGACGCTACTGGGCATGTTTGGTGCACCTGCCTTCCTGGGGAACAGGAAGGCTCCTGCAGAGTGAGGAGAAAGCCACGTGGGGAGATATACCTGCAAGACTCAGGATTGGCAAAGCTCCTGTGGCTGACCCTTGCTCAGGGGAGGAACCGGACCTCTGGGGAGAAGCCCGGGAGGCTCTGATCATTGCACAGAGCCCAGGATGGGGCTGGGGGAAAGGCCTGGAGAACCGCTGATGGCAGGAAGGAGTCTAGGGAGGCAGCGACAAGGTGTCTGATGGAGCAGACGGTGGCTGCTCGTCCGAGAGTCCCTGGACTGGAACCAGCAGAGAGGAGGGCCTGGGCTCCCCTACCAGGCACTGGGAAGGTGGTGTGGAAAAAGGACGACTGAAAACCCCGAGGGGAGGCTGTAAGGAGCACAGGCCCGAGAGTTGGGGCTAGAGACCAGCTGTAAGGACACTGGCTTTTGTGTTGGCCTTTGTTACCCTAGAAGTCTGTGCAGCAGAAAAGATTGCAGAATACCCCAGGGAATGCACAAGGTGACCAGATGATCAAAAGGGGGAGCCAGTTAGCCAGGCTCGCCCCTTCCCTGCATGCTGGGTTGATATTGGTACTGCTGGCTGGGCCCTGCTTTTCCTGGCCTGGCAGTGTTGGGGCCACCCACTAGGCCCTGGAAACAGTGGCTAGCTAGTAGTGCTGTCATGGCACCCTATGGCTGCCCTCCCTAAGGACTGGGGAGAATTCACAGTGCCCGCTATTGAGGGGGAGAAGTGAGGGAAGCTGCTGACTATAAAAGGGGATATGTGGGTTCCTGGTTTAAAGAGTCAAATTTCCAGGACAGGCTGTTGGAAGAGGGGGCATTTGGTCACTTAAAGGGGCAAGTGCTCATCATTCTTGCGTCTGACAAAGTGGGTATTCACCTATGAAAGCTTATGCTCCAATATGTCTGTTAGTCTATAAGGTGCCACGGGACTCTTTGTCGCTTTTCATCATTCTTAGGACACTTCCAAGTAGATGCCCAAGTCTGAGATGTTTAGAGGTGCCTAAGGGAGTTGGGCACCTATGTGATTTGAGTGCCTAACTCCCTTAGGCTCGTTTGAAAATCCCAGTCTCAGTGTGTATTTAAGTGCTTGAGTTTTCTTATTATGAAAATGTTGGCTTTCAGAATAAAATATTAGAAGATGCTTTAAAGAAAAATCAATAACTGAAATGCTGTTTCCTCCCCTGCGTGCACGCAAGAATAGATGAGCAATGCCTGACAAGAAAACAAATAGGCTGCTAATTCAGCAGTGAGAAAGATAATTCCCACTGAATTCCTGTTTGCTCCTGCTTATGGAAATGTACATAATAGCAGAGCAGAACATGGGAGGAATCACAACCTTTTGAATAATGTATCTGCCCACATGAGGGCGCTGCTGCCTCACAGCATAGGAGAAGTGAGCGCTTAGAAGAAGGAAAAGAGAAATAGCAAATGTCTGATTTCATTCCAAGCTTCTGGGTGAAAGATTTGATTTGTAATTCAGTCAAGTCATTCCACTGCTCCGCCCTCACTTCCTATTTCTTAAAACAGCCCCCTTTCCTGACATGTGCTCAAAACAAGGCTGGGATTTAGAGCAACTCACGAGGGACAGAAGGGTGCTGCTGTTCCTAATGTACAGAACTAATTGTAAGACCTGGGAGAGGAGAGCAGATGGGGAGGGGCACCCGGGATGTTCAGTGACAGGCCAGGCTCCTCATGAGTTGGCCCGTAGTGGTCAGATTGAAGCCGCTCCCGATGCCTTCACAGAGGTCCAGGGGGGCTCCCGAGCCTCTCTCGGTAGATGTAGAGTACGCACATCGGATTATTTCCACTGACGTCGGTGGCTGGCTGCAGCGCTGGGAGTGAATTGCGTCAGATGAAATACGAAGCTGTGCAAGTCTGATATTCTGAGGGAAAACTTGCTGCGTTTTCCACCCCGGGGAAGAAGTCAGATGTTCCCTTTGTTTTCTGATGTGACAGGGCTAAATAGTTATGAGGAGACTGTGCGTGTAAAGGCCCCGTTTTAAAAAAAAAATAGGCTATGCTGGAGAGTATACCCCACACTGAGCGGGTTCTGGGGAGCTGGAGAACTGAGCTAGGATACCTGGTGGCAACTAGAGGGCATGTCGGGCTCAATTAAGGAGGAGACCTTGGGTGGCTACTCTAAAAGAAGGGTTTCAGGACAGAAGGGGAAGGAAGCTCAAAGAGAATTGGCCTTGGGATCCTCCCAGCGAAGGAAGAAGTCAAGGGAAGCAGGAAGGAGTCTGAGCAGACCCTGGCTGCTCCCTGTAGGGTTCTTGGACTGGAACCCAGAGTAGGAATGCCTGGATTTCCCTGCCAGCCACTGAGAAAGGGTGTAAACCCCCCTGATTCAAGGGGTAAGGAGTACTGAAAGCCCAGAGACAAGGGGCGTCAAAACCAGTGGGCCCAGAGTCAGGACCAAAAACCTGACACAAGGTCATTGGACTATTTGTTGACAGACTTTGTTACCCCAGAAGTGGGGGGAACGGGACCATAAAGGACTGGGATGGAGGATTGTCACAAGAAGAGGCAGACCATTGCAGGGCTAGAGCAGGTGTAGCAGAAGAGGAGAGTCTGCTACAGCACACCAAGGCATGAGGAGGCGCTCCAGTCAGTGAGTCACTCTTTGACACCGGAGCCTAAAGTGAGGCTTTTAGGGTGGAATTTACAAAATATGGGTTCAAGAGTCTAACTTCAGGCTCTTCTCTCTGAAAATCTTGGCCGCAGTTCTGGGGGCACTCCCTTCAGATAACACGTCTCATAACTGAGGGCCCTCACACTTAGCAATGTCCCCTGGGAAAGGAGGGCTCTTCAGTCCCATTTGTGCAGCATGCCCAAGGCCGTGGGAGAACCCAGCTGAGTTCTAGTGCAGTTCCTGCTCTGAAGGGAAAAGGATCTGGTGGTGGGGACGTGGGTTAGCGATTGGGGGGTGTTGTATGCAGTGTCTCTGAGGTGCAGCACACAGACCCAACCCTGAGGGAGGGGCACAGGGCTAAAGTGGCTTCTGTGCTTTTTTTCCAAGGGTTCCTGTACAACTTGGGTAGCAGTGGGGCCTAACTTACAACACTGCCCCGAATCTCCACCGGGCATCCCAGCCTCTCTCCTCCCTCACATGCCCTTCCTTACCCTGACACGCCCTGGAAAGCGGGGCTTGGTCCTGTGCAAGGCCACTAGGGAAGCCGAACGCAATGCTGGTGCTGGGGAAATTCTCTCCTGATGACCAAAGAGTCCTTTCTGGTCCCTGTACATTGCCACAACACCACCAAGGGCATGGAGGGGTAGAATCCCCACCAATATCTTGCAGCTCCCCCACCATTTAAATTCTTAGCAGTTCTTCTAACTGCAGCTACAATCATCTGGAATACAGGCCTGGGTCGAAGAGCTCAATCTTTATACTGTGGGGGCTTCCATTTGTCACCTGAAGACCTAGAAACCCCATTAACAGCCTTTGAAAACATTTGGCCTGTCAGCATCAGCTGGTGTTCCCCAGTGGGGACCTGGCAGGGCAAGTGTCTTTGGTCTTGTCTGATCCTGCGTCACCACACAAACTGGCTGAAAAGCTGAGATGCTCTTATGAAAAAAAGAAGATCCTTTATTTTTGTTGGACGTTAAACATTTTTCAACCCACCCTAGTGTCCACCTTAGTGTCACTGCCATTCAGCTGATCTCTGTCCCAGGGTGAGCTGCTCTTTAAGGGTGGCAGAGGGGTTCAGCTGCCCCTGTGCCAGACATAACTTGCCTTCCCAGGTAAAGGAGATCGGTGACTGAAGATAGGTCTGCTGGGAAAATTAGCTTGAACCACAGGCTGCTGAAGAGAACTGAACAGAGATTCAGGGAGAGGAGGCCTGTGGGTTGGTGCTCTATACGAGTGGGAGAACTGCAGGAAGTCTACTTTAGGAGATCAAGGGGAGGACATTGGAAGTAGGAAGACCTTCCAGTTGGGTGGAAGATCTGACTAGGGATATCTGTTGTGTAGACAGCAGCAGAATCCTCCTGAGGCAGTGGCCTTAGGATGGGCCAGGTGGCAGGGCCTGGGTTACCAGTTCTGATGGATGTTGAACTGCTTGTGTGCATGTGACCAATAAACACATCTCTGGGAAAGGGGAAGAAAAAACTGAGACTGGTGGAAGCTTCGTTGGTGCACTGGCTACTGAGGATGCCCACTGATTTACGTGAGAGTGAGGAAACAGAGGCAGAGGTAGGGTCTGATGCTGAGTGAGGAGGGTCCTTGCTACAGTGTGCCTGGAGCTGTGCAGCTCTTTTGCATTGGGTGACCAGACAGCAAGTGTGAAAAATTGGGATGGGGGGTAATAGGAGCCTACATAAGAAAACGACCCAAAAATCAGGACTGTCCCTATAAAATCGGGACATCTGGTCACCCTACATTTGCAAGAACTTCCAAAAAGAGCACAGAGCTCTGCAGAGCTGTCCCAAGCCCTGAGAAGCCGGGTTGGGAGTATTGCTTGCAATCCGCTGCAATATCCAGGAATGTAGTAATCAACAACTCTGCTACTTTCTTTGAAAATTGGATTCCTGGAACCACTTACTATGCAATCAATGACCCTCTTCAACTTGAAACGGTTTACAGTATACCAAGCAGCAAATGGTCTAATACTCTGGAGACTGGATTAACTATTAATTACAAGACTTGTCAATTCTGGGGTCAAAGATGGGATACTGCTTTTGAGAAGCAGCCAAAGCAAATGGGAATGATCCCACGCGAAGATCTGTAGGTACTTTAATTGCCCTCATTCTGGACCTTGCATCAATGCAAAGAGATGCGAAGCAATGAATATTTCAGTCAATGAGTGAATGTTACTGCATCTGAAGGCAGTGTTACAGAAAGCAGCATTGCTTAAATTGCAGGGCCTTCACTCACTGGCATCTCTAAATGGAACTCAATTAATGGATCATTGCTGGGTGGTGCCTTAGGCAAAATAAATACATTTGCCAACTGTAGTACATGCGACAAGATGCCAGATATCGGAGTTAGGCTCTCAGAAGAGAATTCAGGACAATTAACTCACTCATTATGGGTGAGATTGTGAACCCAAGGGGATTACTTGTATGAGCAACTGCTCACCGGTATGAGTAAGAGGGCCTAATTTTGAGCTTACCTGTTCTGTGTGGGCGAACTGGAGAATTTCTTCATGTACCGTAGTGGATTAGAAAAAGGAATGTTAGGAGATAAACCTGGAAATGTACAGGACGCTAATTTGTTAGAAATTCCCCCATCTACCAGTAAAACTGCATCCCCTGATAAAAACAACCATCTGTGGGGAACTTTTCCTGGTTTGTTCATGGCCTATTTCCATAGCATCCCTTGCTGTGATTGTGATCCTGTAAGATCTTAGATGCTAAGACAAAAGTGGAAGGTATCTTTGAGGTATATAACAGCAGTAAAGAGCCACATTCTGATCGTATTCACTCTAGTGTAAATCCAGAATAACTCCAATGACGTCAATGGATTAACTCCAGATTTATACTGGTGCAACTAACAGAATTTGGCCACATGACCTAATTTAAGTTTTGTGTCAGCAACTCCAGAAAGTTAGCCATTAACCTTTGCAAATGCCTTGTACCTTGATCGTTTTTGCTTCTGTGAACGATTGTCTAAAGATGTGGAAGACATTCTTTCAGGAGGTTTTTATTTGGGGGGGGAGGCGGTGCTGATACTTAGGCTCCAGCTCCATAACTGGTATAATTCAATGCAGCTCCCGTAACTTCAATGAAGTGATACTGATTTTTACCAGTTGAGGATCTGTCCTTTAGTTTTTTGGTCACCTGGTGGGTCAGGTGACCCTGATTACAGGTGGCTAGAGCTGATCAAAAGATGGAGGTTCTGTCCTATGCAAAATTTCAATATTTCAACACTTGTTTTCATTCTGCATCAGGATGAGCAATGAAAACATCAACTTTTGGCAGAACAATTTAGAAATGTCAATGTTTTATTTTGACATTTGCAATTGAAAGCAAATGTTTTTGACATTACTGAAAGGAAACACTTTAGTTTCAACTCCATTCATATTAATCGCTGCATTCTCCTGAGCTACTGGAATGTTTAATCAGAGTTGGAGTTCGAGGTCCCTCATAACCCCATTCGCCCCTCTGCCTTTTGCTCCCTGGTAGACTACACTTCCCATGATGCATGGGGGTCTGTGCCTGTGGCTGAACCACTGCAGTGCCTCATGGGACTTTTGGGTTGACACACTGAAAGAAAACACTTTTAATTTTTCTCAAGGAAAATTCCACCCAAATCAATGTATTCCCATGGGATACTTCAGTTAGAAAACAGGGTTTGTCAAAATTGGAACTTCTTATTACAAACTTTTGAACCAGCCTCCTGATGAATATTTTAGTGTGACCCACAAAAGACTGCAGAACAAAAATGCCAAAGAAATCTCTTCTTTAAAGCAGACAAAGGGTAAAATGGCCAGTTGTGAAATATAGTTTAAAGATATGCCACAGAACACTGAGCAATTTTTTTCCAGTTCAGCTTCTTTGCCTTCCTCAGCAAGTTTCTCCTGGAAAAGAAGAGTTGAAGGGGAAGAACAAAAAAAGGGGGAACGGCAGAAATCACCATAGATCAAAAGATGTCATCAATGATGGGTACTTATGCAACATTAAAGCGGCATTAAAAGTAGCACAAGAACGGATGTTTATGGTTCTCTGGTTTTCTGCGTGAAACATTAGTGCATTATGGATCAGTGAGGCTAGTACAATTGAAGAGGCAAAACAAAAAGATGAAGCGTGGAGACCAGTGAGCATGAAAAAAGGAAAACAACAGAATGATCCATGCCAAGCTAATTAAAAGAAAAATCACTCTGTTTCTTGCACTCGTTCTTCCAGTACATTAGTTGTTGCTGTTAATGCAATCCATCAAAGTGACAGGCTACTCCGCATCATCTTAAGAACAAATCGAATCAAATGGCAAAACAAAAGTAATGGTTAGGCTACATATCCAGGAGTGGTGTTTGCCTTTGAAACGGGACTTGTAAGGATTACTCCATGGTGCAGCAGATTGGCAAAGTGATCAAGTTGGCATGCGATTGTCAGTTTATTTGATAGTTTAACATGATTCGCTTCTGTGGCATGTTGATATTAATTCACTGTCATTTGTTTTTATGTTAAGAGTGGAGCTGGGCAAATAACTGAATATTCAGTTTCCTGGCAGTTCTGAAGAATCAAAAAAAAAATGTGGTTTGGATTTTTTGGCAAATAGGAAAGAGTCTGAAATGTTGGTTTGGGTGAAATGAAACATTTTGTGTTGATTTCAGGCATTCTACTCTCCTTTACAAAAGCCAGGGGGAGGGAGGGTTAGTTTTAACAAAACTGGTGGGGATGTCTCCTTTGATTCCCAACTGCCCAGTAGCTTGGGCACTCATCTGGGAGGAGGAGAAGCTGGGTTCAAATTGCTGCTCTGGAGCAGGGACTGGAACCCAGATCTCCCGCTCTCAGATGTGGAAGTAAGGGGGATGCCACCGCCTCCTGTTGTGTGAACGGAGCGAAGTCATCAGTGAATCTAGCCCAGAAAAGAGCTTTTTGGGGCCAAAACCATTTGACAAACTGTTGTCAAATTCACAAATAGTTCTGGTCAATCCCAAACTAATTTTTTGGGGGGAGGAGGGCAAAGAAGCTATTCATTGGAAAAGTGTCACCCAGCTCTAGTTAGGAGTGAACTTGTGAGATGTGATCTATGAATTTATGTAACTGTTAAATGTTAGGGATTTAATTCATACTGTACATACACGTTAAACTGTTCGCTGAATGCTTCTTGATATCAGGGTTCTCAAGAAATGAACACTTACAGATAGCTAACAAATGACACCTATTTGTCATCCAAACAACCTAATCACCTATTTATACCTAACTGAAAGGTTGTATGTAGGCAGCAGTGACTTAAATGAACATCTTATTTTAAAGTAAACAACTATTAAGGTACCGTACAAGTCTTCTTAAATAGACAATCCAGCCCGAAAGTTTTGATTCCAGGCTACAATCACAGATCCAGTATTCTCTGCTTACATGGTGATCTGTCCCATTGACTACAAAGGAAGAACACAGTTGAAATATGTCATGCAAATGGTAGAAGAAAGTTTTGCCCACTTATCTTTAGGACTTTTGAGTGTTTCCAACTTAATGCAATTATTTGTGTTTTGCAACATTATGTCCCAGAGAAGGAGGCAACAGTGACTGAAAGGAAATATAATCCTAGTGTTTGCCATTGAAATATTTGACTTAAATAAAAAACAGTTCTGTTACATCAAGAGCAATAGCTTGTGGTTAAACTCATTGATTGTGTGTGGATACATTTTAGATCAGTGGATATTAGCATACTTGATAAATAATGCAGTTAATTATTACAAAATCAAGTTAGGAATTTGGGAAGCATTACAAGTAGCAAAGAGATGACTGTAAGGCAGAAGAAAAGGGAAAGAAGTGGAAATCAATTAAAAACACATCTTTCTAAATTGGACTGCATGACTTTGAAGTCAGTGAAGAGAGTTAGGCAATTTCTATCATATATTACTAGCGGTTGGATGAAACTTCTCTGCCATTCAGACTCATGATAGCTTTGACCCAGATCCTGAAAAGGCTTCAGCACATGGTTAAATTTATGCTACATGAGTTAGTTTCATTGAAGTCAGTGGGACCACTCAACGCATAAACTTAAGCACATGCATAAGTATAGCTGGTTGAAAATTGTTTTTTGTGTACAACGACTTTTTAACCAGAAGAGAATTTTCCATTAACATCTTACTTTTTGGTGTGGGTTTTTTTTTTTTTTTTTGGAATGAAAACCCAAACCTATTTGGGTTTTGGCTTTAAAAAAATCCATGTTTTTGTTTTATAAAAACCAGAACTTTTTACCAAAACCTGACAATTATTCCTAAAATTGGTTTGTCCTCAAAAATGAAGCTTCTAGGAAACTTAGATTTTAAAACTGTTTCAAAAATGTCTATAAATAATAATGGGGGTCTTTTGAGCAGCTGTGTGTGGGGTCTTTACAGGATCTCGGCATTTGGTAGCAGTGAGCAAAGATTAAGAGGAGGACCAAACCATCCTCTGAATGTTGGGATTATCTGGGCACAGCAAAGAGGATATTCAACTGGGAACTGCTTCCAGCCCCCTGGCTTTGAGGCCAGTCTCATGCTACCCCCAGGGGATTTGGGGCAGACCTTAAGCACGATGGCTCCAGAAGGTCTCCGGTGATTGCTCCAGGTTCTTGCTCAGGGTTACGGCAAACGTTTTGTATCCTCCACTGCTCTGCTTACCCACACAAGGGACCATCTAGCCTTCATAGTTCTAGGAAACCCTCTCTGCCAGTTCTCCCCCAGGACCCGATCCGAGACCTTCTGAATGGGAATCTCTCCATTGACTTTAGTGACCATTGGATTGGGCCCATGTTGAGTATAACTAAGCCAATCCACCCTCCTATGATGCTAGGTGAAACACCACACTTCCATTGTTAATAGCCACGAGAGGACAAGGAGTTGATCAGAACTGTGTGGGTGCCATGGGGCTGTTTAACAATTACTGCCAGATCATCCCAAAGGGAGAGTGGGTGAGTCAGGAAATCGAGACTGTGATTTGTGTTGGAAGAGAAGGCTGGGACTACGCTGCATGCCTATCGTGCCATAACGATGCAATTAACTTGTGTCACCCTTGTAGCAATGTGAAACGTGTTGCTTGTAAAATTAAGATTGACAAATTTTGCAAATTGAGGGGGCAGGGGAGGAATGGGGGTTGGGCCGCAATCCACATTCTGGAGTTCCAACGTTTGCTTTTTAAAGAGAAAACAAAATCCAACAAGGTGCAAGGCTGGGGTTGTGAGTCAGAGGGGAAATTGCACCTGCTACGAAATGCTGGATGGCATGCCAATCACTCGTGTGCCACCCCTCCTTTTAGTGTGTCATGTGCACCCCTTCAGGAGTAGCGCTACGAGGCGCTGCAACTCAGAGACCCCTCCGAGGCTCAGTTCCTCCTTTCCTTCTTTCTCTGGTGGTGGAAGATGGCCCTATGACACTGGTGGCCTCCAATATTAAATTACAACTCTTCCTCCATGCCAGATCAGCCTGCCCTAGCCAGCAAGTGTCTGTGTGTGGTGGGGGGGAGTAGAGCTAAGGCTCTACTCATTTTCCTCCCCACCCACCAGCTCCAGGAGGACATAAGTAAATAGCACCTTTTACTCCTCCGCATCCAGAGCCAAGTTCTGAGTAGCCCGTTCTGGGGCATCAGGGGTTTGCTTATTCCCTTGCCTGGGCATGTAGTCCAACTCATCACCTAGTGCCTAATATTTAACCCATCCCTCGTATTTACTTGCAACTTGCCCATGTCACCCTGTCTCCACAAAAACAACAAGGAGTCCGGTGGCACCTTAAAGACTAACAGATTTATTTGGGCATAAGCTTTCATGGGTAAAACACCCACTTCTTCAGGCCTGAAAAGGTGGGGGTTTTACCCAAGAAAGCTTATGCCCAAATAAATCTGTTAGTCTTTAAGGTGCCACCGGACTCCTTGTTGCTTTTGTGGAGACAGCCTAACATGGCTACCCCCTGATACTATCTCCACCAAATGTTTTTAGACAGCAGGCTGTTTAGTTTTCAAACATGGTCTGAAGCGTAGGGAGAAAAGACCTATAATCCCCACCCCCCCCCACACACATACACAGACTGTTGCTTTTCCTATAATAACTGGTTCTGTATTTCCTATCTAATCACCTTTCATGCCTAGCCACTCTCTTTTGATGAACTTGTCTGTCCTTGTCAAACACACTTTCTCAGTAGCTAAGAGTGCATTTGCCAATCGGTAACTTACATCACTGTTCATCTTACGGTACATGTAACGAAAGCCTCCTTGCTTGTCTTTCTAGTTTTCCTAGGCTACACATTATTTTCAAGTTCTATACAATGCTTCATGGCCTTCACAAATCTCCTTTGTTTAAAAAAAGAAAAGAAAAAAAAAACACAATCTATGTCTTGGAAACATAGGTTTCTGTCATGTGGTTGCTGTATTTCAAGTGGTGCTCATTCCCTTCTTGTTGTCCCTACCACTCCCCAGCTTCCTGTCCCTGTAAATAACACATTGGACACAAGTCAATGTACTTCAGTAATATTTAAATGCCTTGATCTTCATTCCATTGGCTCTTTGGTCTGCTAAGTCATCAGCTTTGGTAGCAGTGGTTTGGGTTAGGCCATCAGAAGCTGCTGCATTTGGAAACACTTGTTTACTGTAGGAAGGGTAATCTAGTGGATAAGCCATTGGCCTGGGACTCAGGAGACATAGGTTCTATTTCTGGCTTAGCCTTTAACCAGCAGTGTGGCCTTGGAGAAATTACTACATCTCCCCTGGGTCTGAGTTCCCCTTGGTAAAATGGGACTAATACTATCTTGTGGGGTGAGGGGGGTATAGCGGGGTGGCTACCTGCTCCAGCCCTGACAGGGTTAAAACCAGCCGGGGGAGAGGGCTGGGAGAACAGAACAGCTCAAACTGAGTGGGAAGCAGGCTCAGCAGGGGCCATGCCCCAATCAGGGCCCAGCTGGCCCTATAAAGGCTTGAGCCTGGAGCTCAAGAGGACAGTCTTTCTGCTTGTAGAGAGAGAAGGCCTGGTTGCAAGGGAGCTGAGCAGGGTACTGGGAGTGGAGTGGGGCAGGGCTGGGGGAAGGCTAGAGGAGCTGGGGAGCTCCAGCCTGGAAAACCCCCAGGCTGTGGGCCTAGCTGAGGGCCTAAGACCAGTACTGGGGCAGCCCAGCTATAGAGAGAGGCAGCAGGTCCAGCCCAACCTTGCCTGTGATGAGTGGCATATACTGCAGTCTGCCCCAGGGAGTGGGGCTAGAGGGTGACTGGCAGTAGCCTTACACTGAGGTGAGGTTAGTGGGTGGGGGTTCCCCTGGGGGGAGACCCTGAGACTGAGGGGTTCTGCAAGGGGAGCAGAAACCCAGTGAAGGGGCACTGGGGTCCTGGGAGGGACACAGGGCCAGAGTGAGGTCAGGTGGGTCACTGGCCTGCGGAGGGTGCTCCTGGCTGGAAAAAGAGCTAATTCCAGAGGATGACCAGCAGGAGGCGCCGCAGGGGTGAGTCCAACTCCTTACAGGGGGGTAAGCCACAGATGACATGGAGGTTTTCATATACTGTAACAGCGAAGGACAAATAAGTCCCTACAGAGGTTTGTGTTCAACTCAGTTTGAAATGTCTGTTGCCTGAGAGACTAATCTCATCCCCACTAAAGTCTTTTCATTGACTTTAATGGGTTCTAAATCCACACAGAGTGTGGAAGGCGAGAGAGACTCTGAGCTAGACACTTGGAACTATCTGAATAAATAGATCTTTCCCCTGTGATGGAAGCTCACCTGATCTTAGAGGTAGCTGAGATCTCCACCCTGCTCTCCTTCTTGGGACTACAAGTGTGTGCTACATAGCGTGTGACCTGCATGGCATGACACCAATGGGAAATAGGGGCCATCTCAGTGCTTATGTGATCCTTTGCGTGCAGGTAGACTTGACAATGGGTGTTGAAGCCTTCAGTGGGTTTGTCTGTTGGCGTAATCCCTACTTGGAATGGCCCCAATGAAAGTCTCTGAAGCAAAGGCTCTGGGTTCTCAACCACGGTGTCTCTCGCTGGCCAAAGAGCAATGCTAGGGAATGACAGCAAAAGAAGTGAATACAGATTGCACACCGTCTGTGGGGAGAGAAACAGACATCAAGGGTATAATTGTATTTTAATAGTGCCCTCCACCCCGCGCATCTGCATCCAGCCCTCCTGCTGTGGGATCTGACAGGTCACAGATGTTAAGCGTACGCTGAGCATACCTACAGGATCGGGCCCCAGTGGCGAGAGAGGCGTTCCCCTGCCTAGTTGGAGAATCCCACTTTGGGGCCTCCGGGGCTTCCCCCTGAGTGAGGGCTGTGTGGATTTGTCTACACTGCAAAGAAAAACAGGGTGAATTGACTCAGGCTTGTGGGGCTCGGGCTACAGGGCTGCAAACAGCAGTATAGATGTTCAGGCTGGAGCAGGAGGGCTCTGAGACCCTCGCCAGGTTGCAGAGCCCAGGCTCCAGCCCAAGCCTGAACGTCGACACTGCTGTTTTCAGCTCTGCGAGCTAAGCCAATTGACCAGGGCTCTGAAACTTGGAGCTGCAGGTTTTTCTTTACTATCCTGAACTGCTCACTTCCTGTGGGGAGGTGTCTGTGCTTCGAAGGTTTTGTGCATGCTGGCCAGGGCACCCTTAGGCACCTAGGGGACTTGAATGCCTACAGGCTTAGGTAGCAGCTGGACTTTGGCGTTGAGAATGTCATTGGTGCTTAAAGGATGGATTTAGTTACCTTAGCAGTCAGTAAGGCCCCAACGACTCTTGCCTTCAGTCCTTGGCTTCTGTGTTGGGGCTGCCACTTATGATAGCATCTCTTGTGACGTGGCTAGACAGCTGCTCACTGGGCAACAGACACATAAATCTCATACACCGTCAGCAGTTTAGAGGTCAGTGACTGTCTTACAGTTACTACCAACCTGATCTGGATTTGAACCCACAACCTAGCGGTGTGGGGAGAGCATGGTGTCCTGCTATCAGTTCCTTCACCTTAATGGTCACGCCTACATGTATGTACAGTATTTGTGATGTTAAATGCCATTCTGATAGACACGGTATGTTCTGTAATGATCAGGGAGCTTAAATAAGTAGTAGTTATGGTGGGTTTTTTAAATTCCACTTTTACACTTTTCCAGGCCTGTCGTAGTCAAAGAAATATCCCCATCTGGCTACATGCCGAACCTCAGCTACAAAAGTCTTCCTACCTATTGATATATCACCATAGCACTATTTGTCACTTGTTATTTAATGATAAATAAGCAGCACTTAGGGAGCAATTAAAATTGCCCTATATTTAATGGGTTTAAACTGGAGGATGAGTTTATTGCCAAATTCTTGCTTGCTGTACCACTAGATGGCACACTTGCTTTAGCATACTAGATACTGCGGCTAACACAAATCAACAAGCAAAATGTCATCCAGAGATGTTCCACTTAAATTGTTTTCCATCATGAATGTATCTGTTTAATCAATTAAAGGAATATAACCAACTAGTATAGTATTAAATGGGAATGAGCAGGACATGCAAAATGTGTATAAACAAATGTAAGGTACTTTATTAATATAACCAAAAATATATTTATTCAGATTATTCCTTTATCTTTTCATTACTAGACTATCAAACTTCCCCTGAGTTTTATAACACTTGATATTGACTGTTCCTTTTCCAAGGACCATATGTTGCTCTTGAGCAGTGTTCCCATCTCCCACTGACATCAATAGGTGGCTGTAGGTATAGATCTAGGTCAGCGTATGTCCCCAAATGCTGGCTCTTTGTTGTTCTTTACAGCTCTCAAGGACCACATCCACTAGAGCACTTAAACATATGCTTAGCTTTAAGCACAGGAGTAGTTCCATTGAAATTGAACAAAGATATACTTCGTCCATCGTCTCTTCTTCCAGAAGCTGTGTGGCGAACTCTCTGCATAATGTAAATAGGGTCAGCCTTTGTTAAGGGGATATTTATAAATAGTTTATAAAGGTTTAATCAATTAATGCTTGTTCTAAACTTACAACGTTATGTCAGTTAGGAGTTTGGTTAAAATCGCCCCCCACCCCAGCTGACATAGCTATGCCGGCAAAACCCCTGGTGTGCAGGCAACTATGCCAACAGAACAGTGCTTCTGCTAGCTGAGGTGGTGTAGGTGTGCGGGCAGAACTCGTTCTGTTGGCTTATGCTGTGTGCCCACTAGGGGGCTTGGTCAGTAAAGCAATACTAGCAAAGGCTCTCTAGTGTAGACAACCCCTAACAGAGGTTACAGACATGATTAGTATGTTGTTGATGGTTAGCAGCAGAAGATGTTACAGATGATGACTAGCCATGATTATAAACAATCTACTAATATGGTGAACTTAATGAACAGTTAGTAGTTAGAAATACCTAAATACCAATCATTACTGTCATGATGATCTAGAATTAAGTTTTCCTGGTAATCTTTGGAAACTATGGAGTCTCTCCCACTATGACAAATGTCTTCCATTGATAGGTGTTGTGCAGTTATTTGGAATGAAATTTCAGTAAAGAAACAGTTCAACAATCCTGTCCAGAGAGTTAACTAAGTGCAAAAAACCGCTCCCTGTGGCTCAGTTGAGTCCCAGTCCTGTAAACAGTTGTATGCATATGCTTAACGTTAAGCACGTGAGTAGACCCAGTGAAGTCCCAACTTCACCCCATCCCAAATGCTGCGGTCAAAGTAATCTTTTCTGCCCATCACTTTGACCATATCATCCCTCACTTGGAAACACTTCACTAGTTCCCCATTGAGCTACCCATCAAACGCCAGCTTCTTGCCCTTGTTTTCAAGGCCCTTTGTCAAACTGCCCTTGCCTAGCTTTCTGACCTGGTCTCCTTTTGCAATGCTCCCCACCCACTTCAGTTTGTTAATGAGGGAGGAAGGATGGTCTTGTGGTTAAGGCATGAAGGCGGTCTGGGTTTGGATTCTAGTTCTGGCTGGAAATTAGCAAAGCTGATGCAATGGAAGAGTAGTAGATCTTCACCCCCATTCTATAAGGCTGGTGAGAACCCTGACTAACACTTCTCATTAACGTGTTCAGTTGCCTTTGGTTTGTTCAGTGACGTGGTAACTTCAGTATCAGAACAATAACTGCTAAATATAGATAGTGATGGAGCCATGTAGCAACATGCCCAGAATTGGTGTTCAACTCTGCCACCCTGACTCCTGCTGAGTTGTAATTCACTTTGTGTGCAGTCCTGTGAAATTAGGGTGACACAATCTGGCCCTTACTGTCTGTGGCGTATTTAGGAGGGGATGTTGCTTCTGGTTTTGTATACATCATTTCTCTTCTAGTTTTGCATCAGTGACTTAAACCATTCCTTCATCTGCCTCAGGCTTAGCCCCTTGACTCTTACCAGAACAGCCTTTTGGCCTCTCCTCTTTACCTCACTTATTTATGTGCTTTCTGTTTATTTTGGTACTTATAAGTACCTGAGCACCACACGGTCACCAATGCTTTAATTCTCACTGGGCTGTATTTTTGTTTGGGTAGTGCCATGTGGAAAATGTTACTTTCATTCCCCCACTTACGGAGAAAATGCTTCTTTAAGATAATCTGATGTAATATGCACCCACAGGTGAAAGAATGAAGTGAGCAAGGAGTCCAGAAAACAAAATATTTTCAGTGAATCTGTGGGAGTATTGTTCTTTAAATGCGTTTTGTAACTGATTTGGGACCACTACTTTCTTTTCCTCAACCTGTCCTCATGGAAAGTGACCACTGGGTAAGGATGGAGTGATAAGGACAGATTGTTATTCCGATGAGAATAGCCAGTCCATTGATATAGCCTTTTACCTCTTTGTAGTGCCAAGGAACACTAAACTAAAGCAATGGAAAACCATTAACCAGTGTTTCTATATAACATTACTTTTTGTATAGTTCTACTTCGAAAAGTCAAAGCTGTGATGTTCCACTTCAGTCTATTAAATGAAACGGGTCCAAAAAAGGGGAAACAAATTAAATGTTGTTGGTTTTTTTTTCAAATTTTGAAAAAGTCAACATCAAAAGACAATAATTTGAAATTTGAAAATTTCAACCAGGTCTGCAGTTGGTTGAAAAAATGGGAAGATTTGAATTTCCCCCATGTTTTTTTCCAAAATTTAAAACATTTCATCCCTCTCTTAGCTGATTGAAGCATATTTGGTTGCTGAATATTCACAGGTCAGGACTAGCGTTCTGTAGATTTGAGGCAGGGTTTTTTGAGTTCAGACTGCACTCTGCAGTGTGGGTCCAGACAAAATGTCGACACCTCAGGGGGAAGGCTGCGCTATAGGAGGCTTCGGGTCACACTTTCAAATGTGTTTAAGTGGGTTAGGATCTGAAGTCCCATTTTCAAAAATGGCTCAGGCACTTAGTGGTTTTCAATGAGACCTGGCTCCCAAAGGCCACATTTTAAAAGGCATTTAGGTGTCTAAAGGTGTGGATTGGCCCCTCGGGGAATTTTCAAAAGAACCTAAGAAGGTTAGTTGCCTAACCGCCATTGACTTCTTCTGAAAACCCCATTAGGTGCTTATCTTCATCTTTAGGTGGCTAAACACCTTTGAAAATCTGGTCTAGGTGTGTAAATCCCTTTTGAAAATGAGACCTAGGGTATGTCTACACTGTAATCCCAGGGTATGATTACAGCCTGGCTAAATGTACTGGCGCTGGCTTTAATCGAGCTAGCTCTGGTCCCGGAGCAATGCAGCCGCAGCAGCGTGTGCTGGAGCATGGGCTCTACAACCCCACTTGATCCCTGGGTAATTACTCACGGGGCTAGCCCACCTGGAAGCTTGCACTGCTACGGCTTCCCTGCTCCAGGATTGAAGCTAGCCCAAGTACGTCTACGTGAGCTGTAATCACACCCCGTGACTGCAGCATGCACCAGGGCTTAATGTGCAATGAAAGAGGTGCCAGGGCTAAAGCAATTTTTTTACTTTTATAACTAATGCAGCAAGCCTCGAGGTGCTGGAGCTATGAACTGCCAGGCCCTGGCACAAATTAAGCAGTTGCATAGACACATCCTCTGGCTTCTAAGTCACTCAGGTGCTCTTGAAAATGTTCCCCTTAGTTAAGAAATGGAACTGAGTTCCCACCTCTCACTGGTAGTGCTGAAAGGGAGGTGTCAAGGCTGTATCCCCACTTTGAACTTTAGGGTACACATGTAGGGGCCTGCATGAGGACTTCTAAGCTTAACTACCAGCTTAGTTCTGGTCCGCTGCCACCATTCCCTACCCTGGGAAGCTTTTAGAAACCTCTCACCAATTCCCTGGTGAATACAGATCCAAACTCCTTGGATCTTAAACAAGGAGAAATTGACCCTTCCCCCCTCCTTCCTTTCACCAACTCTTGGTGAATACAGATCCAAACCCCCTTGGATCTTAAAACAAGGAGAAATCAATCAGGTTCTTAAAAAGAAGGCTTTTAATTAAAGAAAAAGGTAAAAATCATCTCTGTAAAATCAGTATGGAAAATAACTTTACAGGGTAATCAAACTTAAAGAGCTCAGAGGACTCCCCTCTGTCTTAGGTTCAAAGTACAGCAAACAAAGATAAACACTCTAGTAAAAGGTACATTTACAAGTTGAGAAAATAAAGTAAAACTAAGACGCCTTGCCTGGCTTTTTACTTACAAGTTTGAAATAAGAGAGACTTGTTTAGAAAGATGGAGAGAACCTGGATTGATGTCTGGTCCCTCTCAGTCCCAAGAGCGAACAACCCCTTCAAACAAAGAGCACAAACAAAAGCCTTCCCCCCTCCCCCCCAAGATTTGAAAGTATCTTGTCCCCTTATTGGTCCTTTGGGTCAGGTGTCAGCCAGGTTACCCGAGCTTCTTAACCCTTTACAGGTAAAAGGATTTTGGAGTCTCTGACCAGGAGGGATTTTAGTACTGTACACAGGAGAGCTGTTACCCTTCCCTTTATAGTTATGACAGGAGGCTACTGAAAATCAGATAGCACATTCTGAAAAGAGTCCAGGATATTTCTCGTAGCCCACATTCCACCTCTTAGTACAATAGTATAGAGCTGTTTTGTCTCTGGAGGTGCTGCCTTGTAGGTGAGGGCTGAAGCTGAGTCCTGGCTACTGAGAGGTCATTAGGGACAGGAGAACACTGTACACAAGACAGGCTAATCTCTATTTTGGGTAACGTTGTAGCCACCTCAGTTCCTCCTGGGGGGGGGGCAAGTGGTGCAATTTGCCCCAAGACCCACAGGGGCCCCCACGAGAATATAGTATTCTATAGTATTGCAACTTTTTTTTATGGAAGGGGCCCCCAGAATTGCTTTGCCCCAGGCCCCCTGAATCCTCTGGGCGGCCTTGCACCTTCCTCCTGGTCTGCTCATTGCCCTCTTGCCCTGAGTTGTTGGTGTAATGCCCTTCTTGTAGCTGGACAGTCTGCTTTTCCAGCTGTGCTCTGTGCCAATGCTGCCAGCTGTTTACGGGCACAGACTGCCTCTGAACCAGGAATCACATTTGTGCTATCAACCAAGGCACATTATTGTGCATTTTAAAGGGTCAGCGAGATTTTAAAGCTGATCCGGTATGTTCTCGTCATACTTTCCGAGGGTGTTTTGACTCTTTTGTTCAAGGTTTCTCCCCTGCGTTATCGCCCACCATCTCATTTTATAGACCCTGCACAATGTTCCCCAGACAGAACCCGTCTCAAAAACAGGTTTGACCTTGCTGGTGATGTCCTGCTCAGACAGACATTTTCGTAGTTTGTGGCCTCTGTTGCTTGGCTTTTGTGTTCAAATGCTTGCAGGTCTGGTGGCAACGGGGTGTACTATTTTATTGTTTGCATCTGATCCGTGAACCGGAACGTGAGGTAGAAAACTGCAGGGTTCACTTGTTCAAAGCAGTATTGCCTAATGCCTGTAACAAGCTGGTGAATAGGCCAGGACGTGTCTTTCAGAATTAGATGGGGACTTTTGTAGGGGAGGGTCAGCTTAGTGGAGACAAACATCCATTTGAAAATGGCTCCAAGGGACGGACAGGCAATGCCTGGTGGGCTCAGCCGTCTCTCACATACACATTGCATTCTGTACGTACTTATACAGCCCCATCCCCATAGCATCTTAGTGACTCATGAATTTATCTTCATGACACCTCTGTTACCCATCCTTGGGGAGAAGGGAAACCAACTGCTACCCCTTCCACCCAGTGCAGCATACGCCATGCCTTGTGGCTGGTTAGCTCTGCTGGGTGGTGCGAAGGAGCAGCCACCACACGGCCTCACTTTCTCCCCTCCCACCTCCTCTGGGATTTCCTGTGTCCCATTTAGGGCACATAGGTGTAGGAGCTGGAGCGGGGACATGCCGCTCCTTCCAGGAGCCGTGCGGAGTGGGGCAAGCCCATGACCCCACTCCCCAGCTGCAGCGCCGGAGCAGGGAAAGCCCCAGACCTTGCTCCCCGGCGGGAGCTTGAAGGCCGGATTAAAACATCTGGAGGGCCGCGTGCGGCCCCGGGGCTGTAGTTTACCCACCCATGGTATAGACTAAAGAAGCTGGATGGATTCCTCCTTGCCTGTCATCCAGGTCCTCATCAAAGAGCTGAGCCTGTGGTGACCATATAAAGTTCTTCCAGCAACACGCTCCTGGTAGGTTAATGCAGCAGAACAAATCATCACCCACCCACCCTTCATTTCTTTTTCTCTTCTACATGGTAGCTTCTTGACCCATTCCCCTGCCCCTCCCTGTGGTTACTGCTTCGTGGGCATTAATTCTATCCCCAACACTCCGTGTGTGACAGGCATTTATCTGTCTAACGGGAGTGCTCCCCAGACTCGTGGGAACTGGAAGTAGAAGAAATCTGTCTGGAGATGCCATGGGCCTGAGGTCTTAGACTTGTTGCAGATTGATGTCATTCTGGGATGAGAGTGTCTTGTCACCTTTACCTTGATAAGCCTGTGAGTGTAAGAGACATACCACAGGCAGCTTCTGTTATGGAGATCAACAGGAATCCACCAAGAAAAGAAGCAGATAGAACACAGAGGGTGTGGGCTCACACAGGCCCTGGAAGGGATGAGCAGTGCCACTTTCAAAGGGTGAGCTGTGCCCCTAAGAGCAGTTCAAGACCCTGCTCTGACCTGTGCCTGGTTTTCTCCAAGTCAAGAGACTTAGTTATATGTTCCAGATCTAGTTCAAGGGGAGAGAAATGTTTGTCCCTCCCCTACGGATAAAATGATATATTGGAAACTCCATAAGGGGAACTGGTGGATTTTCTTTGCCCACTACCATCCCTGCCAGTTTTTTTCCATGGTGGGGGTGATATTACCCTGAGTGAGGACAGCAGGATTGGGCACCAAGTCAATAACACTCAAAATACTTCAGCATTGACCAGTGCTCCCACACTTACATAGGAAACATTCTCCTACTTCTTGGGCAACTGTACCACTTTCCTTGACTAAGAGCTCACTTGTCTGAGGCAGACACCTCCTTCATTCCTTTCCCTTGCAACCAGCAACTTCATCTCCAGGTAACAACACTCTCCCCTCCTAGGTTTAATGAGTTTGGAATCTGGACTTTGACCTCTTTGCTCGGTCTCAATGTTCCTTTCCTCCCGTTGCTTTGGGTGCACATCCAATGGCGTGGCACTTGATAATGACTCAACTCTCAAGGAAGGACTAGGGTCCAAAGCCCTAAATGCATCCAAGATGCCATGCAGGATTTAACTTCTCTTACAGAGCTAGGAGGGCATATAGAAAATGGTTAGTTTTATGAGACCAGCTCTAAGGCCTACGTGCACCAGAGCTAAAAGTAACTTATTTAACATCACCATGCTGCACAGTGTTGAATATCACCATTTAGAGAACTCAAACATGAAGATGCAAATTAGACAAGTTAATGGCACATTCAAGCATCAATAAAAGGCTTATGCTTTATTAGACTCAACAAAAATAATACTGTAGTAATAACCAAAATCTAAGACCGTAAGCTCTGGGTGTTCTAGAAGTTTCTGGCCCATGTTTACCTGTTCTAGAAGTTTCTGGCCCATGTTTACCAGCACAATGCCATGGTATATGGCCTATGTAACTGCCATCTACTAAATCCAAGATTTCAATTTCTGAAAAATGTGACTGGCTGAAATACGTGATCTAAGGTAGATTTCTGTTTCCGTTTTACCTCTAGTCTCAGTGTTTGGTCATCAGTATAATGCTAAAATAACATCCTTAGAGCTAAGCAGCATAATTTCGAGAATAAACGTCAGCTAATGTTTACCTTGGCAGGAAGATTGGAAACAATCTACGTGTGTCAATCAGTATGAAAATGTAATTTAATTCAATGAGACAGAAATCAATTTTTCTCCTAGGATCTGAGAGAGCTAAATATCACCCGCTCAGTTTAATTAGTTTCTGATATTTGTACAATCTCCCCTTTTCACTATGGAACAACATAGTTTTTTGGAGTTTCTTTCCTTTCCTCCCCTCTATCTTGAGTGCCCAGCTGAAGAACTAGGTTTTTATCTTTGTGGTCATGAGTCAAGTCTTACCAAAACTTGTAGTCTCTCTTTAAAACAGGAGCAAGGGATCTGTAATACTCCATCAAACCATTGGTCCATCTAGCTAGTATCTTACCCCCAGCAATCGCCACTGTCTGTTGCTTCATAAGAAGAAAAATCTCTCCTCCCCATGTTTATGTGCCTAGTGAAATGGGAACAGAGGCACAAAATCTGATGAGTTTGCAAAGCCGTTTTTTGGCCCTGAAAGCACTCCAAGAACCTGCCCCACCTGGGAAGGTGGTGGATGGGGATCTGTAGGAGGCACAGCCAGAGATGATGATTTTGATTCATGGAAGCACTGGAGGCCAGATCCAGTGAAGTCAATGGGAGTCTCTCCATTCTCTTCAGTGGGCTTTGGAAAAAACACTGAAAAATATGCTTAGCTCCCAATGAAGTCAGTGGGACTTACGCATGTGTTTAAAGAGCTCTTCTGAATCAGGGCCTCAGACTACTCCTACCCCCAACAGAAACGGTGGGGGGGAACAGCGGCACCTGGGTGAATCCTCTTTGTAGCACAGCAGGCTCTGCAGGTTCAGGGAGTTATGATTCTCACCCGCCCCTGTGCCAGCATCACTGGCATTTGGTATGGCAGCACCAAGGGGGGGGGGGGGCAGTCAAGGCTCAGAAGGGGCCTCACAGTGCTATTTACCCTACAAATAGGCAGCAAAAAGTCAATTACTGCCCCGAGGAGCTTGCAGTCACCCTGCTCCTTCAACTCTTCCCTCCTCTGCACACCCCACAAGGACAATATGCATCCACCTGTTCAAATAGCAACCACCTTAGTTCTCAATCACATGCAAAAATGATGGAGTTGACATGAAAGAGGGAGAGATGTAAACTCCTAGCAGTCCCCAGACTGGATCAGTTCAGGGGTCCATCTAGTTCCATCTCCTCTCTAACAGAGGCCAGCACCAGCTGCTTCACAGGAAGGTGGAAGAAAACCCTGCAGCTAAGGCTGGCCTGGCTCCATGGAAAGTCTCCTCTTGATCCCCAATAGATGGAGATCACCTCAAGCCCCAAAGCAGGGGGATTTATTTTCCTTCCAAGACTCTTGGTCCATCCTTAAAAGTTTCTGTTATAATTCTGAATATTCTTGTAATCCTGCTGAGCTCTGAGCCTCAATGGCATCTTGAGGCAGTGAGTTCCACAGGCTAAGTGTGTGTTGTAACATGACTGGCTTTTTCCACACATTTATTTCCATCCACCATAGGTATTTATATGGCTCCCCTTACCATAGTATCTGAGTGCCTTCTTTAATGTATTTAATGTACTTCACCCCTGTGAGACAGGGCAGTGATATTATTCCCATTGTACAGATGGGCAACTGAGGCACAGAGAGACTAGGGGATAGATTCACAAAGGAATTTATGTGCCTGTCACTTTGAGTATGTAAATCCAAAACTTAGAGTCTCAAAAAACCCCACTCAGCTGTTGCTTAACTCGGTAGGTATTTAGAGTGCTAGGTGCTTAAATTTCTGCCAGCGGCAGAACACAAAAGCCCTTTAATTACATTGCAGCAGCTATTCACTATATTTTTTTCCACCTCTTTTTCTCATTCTGCTTTTCTCCTTTTTGGTTATTGGATTATTCAGGATTTAACACAGAGCAGAGTCACCTTTGGCAGCTAGTTTAATCTCTCAAACTGCCGATTCAAATGAAAATGGGGGGGGGGGGGGGGAAAGAAAAAAAGAAAAAAAGCAATCGCCCACACATATACAAACACCTATCAAATGCCGCTGTGTGTGTTACTGCTAGACTGTGGTAACCAGTTTGTCTAGTGTTTCCTAACAAGAAGCTGCATCCCTGACTCTAGCTGGATGAAGAAATCCTGACCGCTTGGCGCACAGACTGATGACTGTCAGTGACGTCACTTCTATGCAATGTCGTTGTAGCTGTAACAGTCCCAGGATATTAGAGAGACAAGGTGGGTGAGGGAATATTTTATTGGACATCACTTGTTACTCCCCGAACAGACCCAGTAGTTAAAATAATAACAGGAAAATGCCCCCCACAGTAATTGGAACAGCGTCCTTGTTTGTGTTGCTCTCCAGACGACTGCGCGATGCTGTCATTTTCTTTCTCCAGAAGTGCTTATTTCATTCGCCCCTGCCCCCTCTTTCATAAACAATCAGTGCAAGGAAATGTTTTGTTGTGAAGCATGGAAATCATCAATATGAAATCTACGCTTTTTAAAACGACCATTTTTTTTTCTTGTTTAGCTGAAAGGCAGGCAGATTGATTATACCCTTGTGAGAATGCTTTCTCTGCAGAGTCAGTTCTTAAACACCAACACAAAGAGACATCAGGACTTCCGACTTCTAGAGGGAAAGGGCCAGATTGTCAGTTCTACTTACAGCCACGTTTGCACCATTCGGGTTATATAAAGGGGCCCAGAATCCGGCAGAAAAGGTCCAGCGCAGAATTTTCCTGTTGGAGGGGAGCCCCTGCTCAGGCATCTGCCACTGCTGGGCCCTGCACCTTCCACAAAGGGAGGGTCCTGAGAACAGAAAATGTAATGTCAGCAGTGAACAGAGGACAAGGTGGTGCTTAGCTACACCTAAAGATCATATACTAGTGGTGGAATTGGTCCAGAGTCCACTAGGACCTAATAATAGTGGTGGAAGTTAGCTCTGGGAAAGCTCTGAAGGAGGCCCAGCCCTGAGAATCATGGAGTCATAACCAGCTCCCCAATCTGTTCTGCCCTAAAGCATCTGCCTCAGGACCTGGACTGCATTGACTCCCCCTGCACTGTGAAAATATAGGGAGGGATTTCCCAAGAGTAATTCTGCTCCCACTGGAAAAACTCCCACTGTCCTCACTGGGAACAGAGCTAGGTCAAGGCTGAGCACTTTGAAAAATTTCATCCATGCTCTGGGATATCAGCTGTGCTCCCAAACTGGTGAAGGCTAGTGTGAGAACCTAAATGGTTGAGTCTAGTCTTTGGACCAGTCACTGTTCTGAGTGGTAGCAGATGACAGAAAAAGGAGTAATGGTCTCAAGTTGCAGTGGGGGAGGTTTAGGTTGGATATTAGGAAAAAACTTTTTCACTAGGAGGGTGGTGAAGCACTGGAATAGGTTACCTAGGGAGGTGGTGGAATCTCCTTCCTTAGAGGTTTTTAAGGTCAGGCTTGACAAAGCCCTGTCTGGGATGATTTAGTTGGGGATTGGTCCTGCTTTGAGCAGGGGGTTGGACTAGATGACCTCCTGAGGTCCCTTCCAACCCTCATATTCTATGATTCTATGGACATTCTTGGAGCTGGTGGGAGAGCAGATACTGAATGGCTGAAGAAACGAGGAGAATTACGGTGAGGGACCACACTATGAGCCAGAGCTGGATTCTGACCTTTATGATTACACTGAGTAATCCCTAACCTCAGAAGTAGACCCATGTGCTGTTCAACCTGAGTAAAAGAATCCGATCTGGGGTAGGGGCATTACCCAACACCATGAGGTCGTCACTGGGAGGTTTCATAAGGAGCTGATCTTCTGTTCTTCAAACAATATAAATATTAAACTAAATCATGAATACAGTTATTTATTGACAAATTCATGCCAACTGTTATTGATCACCTTATTGTCTTCTAAGTGTTTGCAAATTCATTGCTTAATTATTTGCTCCATTATCTTTCTGGGAACTGAAGTTAAGCTGACTGGTCTGTAATTCCCTGGGTTGTCCTTATTTCCCTTTTTATAATTTGGCACTATATTTGCCCTTTTCCAGTCTTTTTATGAACCATCCCAAATAGTGTTAGTCAGAATTTTATTAACATTTTTTCTACAGAAAATACTATTTTTATCTAAATTGGACCATTTTGAAAAAAATGTGTCGATTAAGATTAAAATCCCGATGTGGAAATAATATTTCAAAATGGAAAACGTTTATATTGGTTTGTGTGTGTGTGGTTTTTGTTTTGTTTTGGGTTTTTTTGGGAACATTTCAAAATTTCATTTCAGAATTTTTTTTCAGATTTTATTTTTCATGATTTGAAAAGTGTACATTTCAACACTTGTAGCGCATACAATGCACAGCTGTAATAGGACTGACGTCATAATAGTTGAAATAGTCTCGTGTTTTTATTTGAAGTCATTAAGGGCATCTGCAACTCAGTACTAAGTGAAACGGCTTATGAAAGCGTTTCCTGGTTGTGTTGTAATGAAACAGTCTGACATGGTCCCCTTCTGAGCTATGCTTCCTCTAGCCAATTTCACAGGATGCCCTGCAAAATATGCCCTATCTCAGCAGTGTGGAAAGGCAGAATTCAAACAGGATCCCAAGAAATCAGACAAGTAAAGTCACTGTCTCTTGTGTTATGGTCCTGAGAGTACTAGTAGATAATTGCTGTTCACTTCGCTATACGCACAGACTGCTTGGATGTGTTGACAGTTGCAGCCCTTAAGGACGGCCCTGTCCATTGAACTGTTGCTAAAAGTTAGTTCAGCTGTGTCAGTTCTGCCTGAATCTGTTTACCTGCAGTGTATCCAAGAGTGTAGTGTTTACAGGGCCTCAGTCAGCCATGTCTGTTCTCTTCCTTGGAGGACGTCCCCTTGTGCTTGGTGGATTTAATACCCCACTGATGCCTGACACTCATTTCTTTTATCTGGTTCAGGCCCCTGAGTTCTATATTGTGAAAACTGACCTCTATCCTCACTGCAACTAACACACTGCACTGGAAGATTGTATTTGTTCTTGAAAGCAAAACTCAGAAGGGATGTGACACCATCCATCTGCTTTTGTCCACAGGGCCAGCTCCAGGCACCAGCGGAGGAAGCACGTGCCTGGGGCAGCACATGCTAAGGGGCGGCATTCCGTCCATTCTTGGGGCGGGACAGTTCAAGTGGCTTTTTTTTTTTTTTTGCTTGGGGCAGCAAAAATGGTAGAGCCGGCCCTGTTTGTCCAGGAAGGAAGCTGAGTCCAAGAGCTACCAAAGCCTAGAGACATTTCCTCCTGTCAGTAACACAACTAAAGGTAATGGAAGTGACTGAGGATAGAACTGGATTGTATGTTGGATTTAAAAAGTAGTGAACAGTTCAGCCCAACAGGTTGTTGTCCAAGGCCTTTTTCCTTCAACACATGCAGGATAAAGGTGAGCAATATTCAGATATGTTCAGTATCTGCTAAGTATCCAGAATACCTGTGATTCTTTAAAGAGTTTTTAAACTTACTTAGATGGTCTTTTCATATCTAATTTTTTGGCAGCAGCCTTGCGGTAGCACTTTTAGATGCCTCAGTCACGAACCAGGACTCCGTTGTGCTAGGTGCAATACAAACTCACAGTGGAAAAGATGGTAGATGGTCCTTGCCCCAAAGAGTAAGCAGTAAGACAATCTACATGTATTTGATCAAATTCAACCTATGGAACAGATCGACACTTCAGTGTGTTCCAGAGACCAATTCTCACCATCTCTCCATGAGTTATTGGATGGGAAAATATGATATTGTACACCCTGCACCTGTATTTTGGATACAGATGACACATGACCCTGATTCTCTTGATGGAATAGACGATGATGTTTTGTTATAACCTCAAATGCTCCCTATTGAAACTAGTTGAGTGCATGTTTCATTAGACCACACAGAGGTCCTAAATACACCCGAGATTGTCTGATGCATTTTAGTTTGTCATTGCATTATATAGGGGAAAAAATACAAATTCTGCCTGAGGTGATAGGCATAGGCAGAAAATAGCAAAATGAAATTCTTTTGGGAAAAATGCCTTTTTTTGCACAGGAGTTAAAAATAATCTGAAACACTTACAGACCTTGGGAGGGAGAAGATGTAGGAAGCAGGGGCGCTGAAGGAGACCGGAGGGTGATAGTGGACAGAAATCAGACATCCATTTGGAATGCACTAAGAAAGACCAATAGAATCTGGATCTGCAAATGCAGAGCTATGTGGTTCTGGTGCGATCACTGCTGGAATGCTGTGTTCAGTGTTGGGCACTGTGGTATCAGAGTGACACTGACAAACTGGAGGGAGAACAGAGATGAACCATCTGAAAACGATCACAAGGTCAGTGTTTCTCATGATATGAGAGAGATTAAAAGTACTTAACATGGAGGGCAGATCTTCATCTGGTCGAAATTAGCATAGCTCTATGGAATTCAAAAGAGCTACAGTGATTTACACCAGCTGTGGAGCTGACCTGTCTACTTTAACTTTGGCTACTGGCCAACACAAAGTGTGAGAGAGGAGCTTAGGAATCTACAAATAATTAAAGGGTGTGAAATATCAAGGAGAAAGAGAAATGAGACTGTGTAGTACAAGGAGGTGTAACTAGAGGTAGTTGGATGTAATAAAGGAAATGAAAAATTCAGACGAATACCAGCAAAGCCTCCTGACAGTGAAATGTAATAGGTTTTGGAAGCACCATCACTGGAGACTTTTTAAAACTAGATGAGATGAAATGCCAGTACAAATTTTCTGTAGGGAGCGATGCTGCATTTGCCTGGAGATTGACTTCAGTGGGTGCTGGGTATACTTAGGACTAGTTCCATAGTAATTAGCCCTTCCCCAGTAAACTAGACAAATAATGTGTGCTTCTCGCCATATGCACATTTACTACACACCTCTCAGGTTCATAAACACATACCCTAAAACAGATATTTGCCTCCTTTTAATAATCAAATATTTGCCACTCTCAGTTCTGCAAAACTAGTCAATGGAACTTCTCGACAAAGGAAGCTCGCCATGGTAAACACTAAATTTCTAAGATAAACTGTTTCCAATGCTGAGGGAGCTAAAATGTGTGAGAGAACTTTACAAAAAGTCAGGATGTGCTTTTCTGGATCCCTCATAGCTTTAAAATGCTTGTTCTGGTTTGTCTAAAACATCACAGGAAATTTCTACCCTGCCAAAGGACTTTACATGTCAGTTTTCAGGTGGCTTGGTTTAGTTCTGGCACCATTCGAGGATGAGGAGTGGGGTTAGACCAGACCTTTATAAAGGTGTTGGAAAATCTGTCTTAATGTAAGAGGCAACATAGGCCAATGTCCTACCCAGTGGACCAAGAGTCCTGGGTTCTCTTCCTGTGGTTTGCCCTTGGACAAATCACTTTGCCTGTCTTGTCTATTTTAATTGTAAGCACTTTGAGGCATGGATTCTCTCACTATAGGTATGTCTTCACTGCAGAGTTAACTCAGGTTATTGGCGCCTGGGTTAGCCTACCTCAGGCGAGAGCAGCCACGCTACAAAGCCAGCTGCATTCCCCCATGTGTATTAATAGGACTATGGGGGGCATATCCCATAGTTCTTTGTGCTGCAGTCTCTGATTCTTTCCCAGTGAATTGGGGGAGAACTTGTCCAGGCAGACAAGGGGAATTGTGGGAAGACACTGGAGGACTATCAGCACTCAAGTGATTTAGCCTGCATCCTTGCTGCAAAGTGGGTTTGTTGCCAGCCCGAGTGAAAGCAGAACCCATGCTGTAACACACACACCCAGCCGGGCCAGCCAGTTTGAGTTTAAAGCACCACTAAACTCAGGCGAGGGGGCTTTGTGTGGATAGGACTGGGGATTCGAGGTAAAGCTAGGCAACATTGTTTGGACTGAAACTTTCTTTCAACAAAAAAGTGCAGATTTGGATTGACCAAAACCAGTTTGAATCCATGTCAATTTTGGTGATTTTTTTCAGTCCCCCGCCCCTCCCCCCAAAACACCTCTTAAAAATCCCCCCCCCCAAATCAAACATTGTATCACTTTCCAAATGAAACACTGAGATTTTTTTTATTCAAAATTATTTTTTTTTACAAATTTCCTTTGATTTTATTAAAGAAAAGAATACAATTTCAAAAAAGGCTCCGAATCAGAACACAACATTTTGGGTTCAATGAAACACTTATTTATTTATCGATTTTATTTAATCCCTCCCCCCCCCCCCAGGATTGCCAATGAACTGAAAAATCCATTATTCACACTGCTGTAATTTGGGAATGTCCACAGTGGAGCTGGAGGTGTAACGTCCAATTCAGGTAGGCATACTCACGTTGGTTCCGATTTGACCTACTCCGCTAATACTAGAGTATGTCGCTGCAGCAGTGGGAGGTATGTGTGTAGGGCTTCCGATGCGATCATACTCAGGTGGTGAGCCCATTCCGCTACTTGCGCCCCTTGTTTTTAGCATGCTAGCTCAATTACAGCTGGCATGGGTATGTTTCCTCAAGGTGGACATTAGACCTCCAGACGTACCCTGAGCAAGAGCCCAAGCTAACGCTGCAATGTGTCTCCTCAAGGTCTAGCACAGTGGAGTCGTGAACTCAGTTAGCGCATCCCAGTACTCCCAGAATACAAATAATAGCTATGGAATTACTGCTTCCCTATAATACATCCAGGAGCAGCAGAATGGGGTGTTACATTCCCATTTGTGAACAAACTGTAAATCATTAGCCGTGACACTTGAGGAATGGAGCTTACTCTGAATTTCCTAAAATGACCAATTCTCAATTTATTTTACAGCTCATTAGAGAGATGTGTATAAGAAATTACCCAGCCCTTCTTGTTCAGCTAACCTGCCAGTCCCTGGTTCATTTCATGCTCTGGATTATTGAATGGGGAGAGGAGATGCTTAGTCTGCCTTCATTACACTGTGTGCAACTGACAAACAATGGCTTGACACGGCTTTTCTCTTTCCCGGGAGCTATCCCCAGCCCAAAATGACCTCTCTGGCAGCCAGCCCACAAAGACTCTGTGATACATGGGAGGCGGCCCCTGAGTCAAAGGAAACACAGCTCTCTCCACAGCAGGCGTCCTGCTGATTTCAGCTGCATGTGGCAGGCTGTCACAAGCTCAGGGGCTGTGTGTGAAGTGGGGAGTTTGATCACTTCCTCATTACAATAAAGGGGCAGCATACCGGAAGCCCTCTTTCTTGTCGGCAAAGGCGCTCAGGCCTGGGACAGCACTAATCACGCTGAAGCTCTTTTTGCTCTCTCTAGCAGCGAGCTTGGGGTGTAGAGGGGTGTCCACCTCCGTAGGAAGCCCCCAGAAGAACAGTGGTAGGAGTCGCAGGAGCTTTCCTGAGTCTTTGAGATTGCAAATCAGGGGTGGGTGTTTCTCCCCTCTCTGCAAAACTCAAGGTGAGTGTATTTTTCTGAGCCAAGATGGTGAAGAAAACGAGCCCCAGGCTAGTTCCCCTCCCCATGACGGAGCTGCACAAGGCGGTTAATCCAGCCTTGGTCTCTAGTAACTACATGACCCCACCAGGCTTGGAGAAATAAATGGTAAAGGGAAGGTAGATTCCCAGTACTCCCCACCCAGCTACCCCCGTCCATTGTAGAAGCTCAATGGCCGGGACTTTCAAAGGTTCCTAACGAAGTCAAGAGGCCTAATCCTGTTGAATTCCAGTGTGTGTTGGGCATCCTGAGGGCGCAGTGTTACAATCCCAGACTAGATGTCCCGGGAATGGAGCTGTTGTTTGTTTGTTGTACAGTCCAAGCCAACCTCTATTCTGTTCTATAAAGGTTCTCCTCTCGCACGCCTCACCATAGTCTCTGAGCACCTTCTAATAGTGCATTAAGCCACATGACTAACATCTGCCATGTGTTTGTTCTCTTAACCTCTCGCCGGGGGAGAAGTGTGTGCCTTGGAGTATTTCTGGTTGGGAATTATTAAAAGTAATGTGGAGAGACATACTCGTTCCTATACGTCTGTTAGAAAAGGGAGCGTCAAAGGCAAGGTTCCACATTAGGGGTCCTCAGGCATTCATCTCCCAGGTCCTCCCAATTCCAGCTGTGTATATGTTTTTCCATGTCTAATCCCATTCTCAGGAGGTTATGGCAAGAAACCGTGATTGATTTGGGGACAGCGGACAAATGGGAGTAGATTCTGTCTTTATACTCAAAATCAAAATTTCAGAGATACCACTCTTAGGAAGTTCCACAATGTTGACCAACTCTAGTTCCATGTCATATCTTCCCCCCCACACCCTCTTCCACTCACTGTGACAGAAAAAGGGTATCTCTAGAGGGTGGGAAAAGCTCCATGAAATTGTTGATTGTACCCTCCCTGACGAGGATGGTTCATTGTAAGAACTGGTTTTAAAAAATCAGATCTTTTGACCAAAAACAGGGACACATTTTTGTGAGAACTTTTTGCTGACAATTTTCCCATTTTCCAGTCACCCCTATTCATTGTCATGCCAACAGGACTAGTCCTTTTCACCGGCTGAACATGTACCATAACTCTGGCTCTGCAAGGGTTGGGGAGTGTAATTACTCCTTTCTCCTTCCCTTCATGGTAGCATTGGATTTGATACACACACGCACACATGCACGCACGCACACAATGAATTTAACTAAATCAGTTTCCAAACAGAGTTAGTAAAATCAGGACAGCCCCCTGTTGTAAACACACTTATTCTGAATTTCAGAGTGCCCTATTTCAATTTTGTTTAGGACAATAAAATAACAAACTAAGCAACATCAATATAGGGTTCTCTTAATCTAAAATCAATGTGTCTACATTAGGAAGTTGTGCTGATTTCACTAAATCAGATTTCAAAATCAATTTTTAGTTTGGTGCTAAAACTGTGCGTAGACCAACTCTTAAGCCTGGTCTACACTCCAGAGTTTGATGTAAGTTGTCTTGCGCTCACCGATCTAACTCTGTAAGCGTCTACATTAAAATGTCGTCCCACCAATGTAAGGCACCCACTAGACCGACTTAATAACCCCATCTTCGTCAATATAGTTAGGTCAATGCAGTCAATGTAGACACTGCATTCCTTGTACCACCTGTTGCTGCCTTTCAGGCTGTTCTGGCTGTCAGCAGGGGTGGCTCCAGGCACCAGCGCACCAAGCACGTGCCTGGGGCGGCAAGCCGCGGAGGGCGGCCTGCCGGTAGCTGCGAGGATGGCAGTCAGGCTGTCTTTCGCGGCATGCCTGCGGGAGGTCCGCCGGTCCCCCGGCTTTGGCGGTAATTCGGCGGCGGGGACGCTGAAGGCACGGCACCGGCGGACCTCCCGCAGAAACGCCGCCAAACCTGCGTGACCAGTGGACCGCCAGCAGGCGTTCCGCTGAAAGCCGCCTGACTGCCGTGCTTGGGGCGGAAAAAAACATAGAGCCGCCCCTGGCTGTCAGTCCCTAGTGGCTGACAGGCAGAGCGGTGGGGCTCGGGCTATCAGTGCCCCACAATGCCCCACACCGACAGTTAAATGGGTGCGAGCGCTCCTGTTGAGGACACACACCACTGAAAGAAGAAGCATAGTGTGGACATACAAAACCAATTTACTTACTGCGGTGGCTGTACGTTGACGACTTTAATCGACTTAATTGTGTAGTGTAGGCGCGCCCTTAGATAAAATCACAATCTAGCCTTTACTTTGTACTGAAATATTAAAGGCATCATTGCTGTTCAAAAGTACTTGAAAATATGAAGGCCATTCAGGCACCTAAATCAAGGGACCGGATTTTCAAAAGTGCTCAGCACCTGTAGAGAACAATAATATTTAAATAGGAGCTCAGTGCTTTTTTTTTTATAGGCAGTATATCCTAGTGGCTAGAGCATTGGATTAGGGCTCAAGAGACATGGGTTCTATTCTTGGTTCTGCCCCCGGCCTGCCTTGGGCAAGCCATGCTACTTCTTTGTGTCTCAATTTCCCCACCTGCAACATGGGGATAATATTTACCTCCTTTATAAAGCATTTTGAGATCTACTGATAGAAAGCACTATATAAGTGGTAGGTGTTGTTATACAATCCTTTATCGATTGCCCATCATATACAATTTATAATAATGTTAAGTTTAAAAAAAAAAAACAGTTCACAGATCTTTGACCAATATGTTACGATTCTCACCTAACTATGTTTAGAGTAGTGGAGGGAATGCACCCCATGGAACAGAATAATAGGGTTTCCTTTTTCTTCAAATGATATATCTACAGCCTACTTTAATTGCTTTACTGTAACAATAGAGTGATAGGATGTTAGACTGGTATGAAAAATTCAGTACAGCACAGTGATCACTTTATCAACAAAAATGGTTTATCGTGATTATTTAATGCATTTTATAGTTATTTCAAAGACAAGCAGAAATATAATCTGAGTGTGCTTTGTAAAATACTGCAGTGAGTGCAGTGCAAATGTATTTACTCTATTACTGGGATGGTGGAAAAACAGGAAAGTTATGGGAAGATGCTTGAATAAAACATTTTTTGTTTCCCGTGAGTTGAGTGCATGATCTCTGGTTCTATTAAATAATCACCAAAGGACGTTTTGTGAAATATTCCTATCCAGAGCTAATTGCTTGTTCTGTAGATGAATTCGCTGTTTATGAAAAAGGAAGACCTGAAGAAGATATAGGGCTTCCTTCTAGCAGGCGAAGAAATAAACACGGTATTGTGTTTACACCGGAGACATACTGAGGCTTTCATGCACCGACTGCCTAGATCAGAAAGATGCTGGAAGTTTGCAATGGAGCAAGTACTTTGAATGTGATCATTCTTGTTGGTTTGCTCCTAGAAAGCAAACCCTTCCCCTGCACCCTCCCTTTTGAGAATGTCACAGGATGGAGAGGGCCATTGGAAATGCCTGCAGGAAGTGGGGGGAAAGCAAAATGTGCATGAATTTTTCCCCTTTACAAAACATGGTTTTGTTTAGAGAACTGTTCAAACAGCTTCTTTTCCAATTCGGGTTTAGTTTCTTTTCAGCCTGAAACACTCAAAGCAGCTTATCTGTTAGTAAGAAAGCTCTGCTTTCTTTTCAGAACCTGTCTGCCTTTCACAGCTCAGCACCCAGTTTAAATTAAACCCAAGTTGATGGTGACTGAAAGTTGTTGCTGCTATTATCAAATAATTATGGTGGTCCCAACCCAGACCAGGGCTCCATTGTGCTAGGTGCTGTACAAACACATCGTAAGAGACATTCCCTGACCCCAAAGGCCTTACAGTCTAAATAGACCAGACAGATATAGAGTGAGGGGGGAAATAGAGAGGGGAAGGGACTTGCCCAAGCGCTCAGGGCAGGGCAGGGGCAGAGCGGGGACTAGAACGCAGGTGTCATAAGTCCCAGTCCAGCACCCAATCCGATAGAGCATGCTGCCTCTGGGTACCAGGCAGTAGCTGAGGGTGGCTCTTAGAGATCTTTGAAATGAATTGGTGCTTCCAGTCCAGTTACTAGAGCAATGTTTCTCAAACTGGGGTCCGTGGACCCTTGGGGGTCCCCAAGGGAACTCCAGGGGGTCTGCGAGCCCCACTGATTAACTCCTTCCCCTCCCTCCCTTCATCTCCCGGAGGCTACTGAAGCCAAACCGGGAGATTTTAGGCACTAAAAGTCCAGGCGCCCAGTGGGGCTAAGTCAGGCTCCCTGCCTGCCCTGGCCCCGCGCCGCTCCCGGAAGCGACCGGCGCATCCCTGGGGACAGAATTGTCCGTGCACTGGCCCCGCACCGAGCGCCTACTACGCAGCCCCCATTGTCTGGGAACTGCGGCTAATGGGAGCAGTGGGGGTGGTGTCTGCGGGCAGGGGCAGCACACGGAGACCCTCTTGCCCCCCCGCCTAGGAGCTGCTGCCAGAGGGCTGTGCTGGTCGCTTTCAGGAGCCACCCAAGGTAAGTGCTGCCTCGCACCCCCTCCCGCACCCCAGTCCACTGCACCATTCCAGAGCCTGCACCCCACACCCAAACTCCCTCCCAGAGCCCACACCCCTCCTGCACCCAAACTCCCTCCCAGAGCCCGCACCCCCTCCTGCACCCCAACTCCCTCCCAGAGCCCACACCCCGTCCTGCAACCCAACTCCCTCCCAGAGTCTGCACCCCACACCCAAACTCCCTCTCAGAGCCCGCACCCCCTCCTGCACCCAAACTCCCTCCCAGAGCCCACACCCCCTCCTGCACCCGAACTCCCTCCCAGAGCCCACACCCCTCCTGCACCCAAACTCCCTCCCAGAGCCCGCCCCCCTCCTGCACTCAAATTCCCTCCCAGAGCCTGCACCCCCTCCTGCACCCAAACTGCCTCCCAGAACCCACACCCCTCCTGCACCCAAACTCCCTCCAAGAGCCCGCACCCCCTCCTGCACCCAAACTCCCTCCCAGAACCCACACCCCGACCTGCACCCCAACTCCCTCCCAGAGTCTGCACCCCACACCCAAACTCCCTCCTAGAGCCCACACCCCCTCCTGCACCCAAACTCCCTCCCAGAGCCCACACTCCCTCCTGCACCCAAACTCCCTCCCAGAGCCCGCACCCCCTCCTGCACCCATACTCCCTCCCAGAGCCCACACCCCATCCTGCACCCCAACTCCCTCCCAGAGTCTGCACCCCACACCCAAACTCCGTCCCAGGGCCCGCCCCCCTCCTGCACCCAAACTCCCTCCCAGAGCCTGCATGCCTCCTGCACCCAAACTCCCTCCCAGAGCCCGCTCCCCGTCCTGAACCCAAACTCCCTCCCAGAGCCCACACCCCATCCTGCACCCCAACTCCCTCCCAGAGCCCACACCCCACACCCAAACTCCCTCCCAGAGCCCACACCCCTCCTGCACCCAAACTCCCTCCCAGAGCCCACACCCCGTCCTGCACCCCAACTCCCTCCCAGAGTCTGCACCCCACACCCAAACTCCCTCCCAGGGCCCGCCCCCCTCCTGCACCCAAACTCCCTCCCAGGGCCCGCCCCCCTCCTGCACCCAAACTCCCTCCCAGAGCCTGCACCCCTCCTGCACCCAAACTCCCTCCCAGAGCCCGCTCCCCGTCCTGAACCCAAACTCCCTCCCAGAGCCCGCTCCCCATCCTGCACCCCAACTCCCTCCCAGAGTCTGCACCCCACACCCAAACTCCCTCCCAGAGCCCACACTCCCTCCTGCACCCAAACTCCCTCCCAGAGCCCGCCCCCCTCCTGCACCCAAACTCCCTCCCAGAACCCGCACCCCCTCCTGCACCCAAACTCCCTCCCAGAGCCCACACCCCATCCTGCACCCCAACTCCCTCCCAGAGCCCACACCCCTCCTACACCCAAACTCCCTCCCAGAGCCCGCACCCCCTCCTGCACCCAAACTCCCTCCCAGAGCCCACACCCCGTCCTGCACCCCAACTCCCTCCCAGAGTCTGCACCCCACACCCAAACTCCGTCCCAGGGCCCGCCCCCCTCCTGCACCCAAACTCCCTCCCAGAGCCCGCTCCCCGTCCTGCACCCCAACTCCCTCCCAGAGCCCACACCCCGTCCTGCACCCCAACTCCCTCCCAGAGTCTGCACCCCACACCCAAACTCCCTCCCAGAGCCCACACCCCCTCCTGCACCCAAACTCCCTCCCAGAGCCCGCCCCCCTCCTGCACCCAAACTCCCTCCCAGAGCCCACACCCCTCCTGCACCCAAACTCCCTCCCAGAACCCGCACCCCCTCCTGCACCCAAACTCCCTCCCAGAGCCCGCACCCCCTCCTGCACCCAAACTCCCTCCCAGAGCCCGCACCCCCTCCTGCACCCCAACTCCCTCCCAGAGCCCGCACCCCATCCTGCACCCCAACTCCCTCCCAGAGTCTGCACCCCACACCCCAACTCCCTCCCAGAGCCCACACCCCTCCTGCACCCAAACTCCCTCCCAGAACCCGCACCCCGTCCTGAACCCAAACTCCCTCCCAGAGCCCACACCCCATCCTGCACCCCAACTCCCTCCCAGAGTCTGCACCCCACACCCAAACTCCCTCCCAGAGCCCGCACCCCCTCCTGCACCCAAACTCCCTCCCAGAGCCCACACCCCGTCCTGCACCCCAACTCCCTCCCAGAGTCTGCACCCCTCCTGCACCCAAACTCCCTCCCAGAGCCCGCCCCCCTCCTGCACTCAAATTCCCTCCCAGAACCCGCACCCCCTCCTGCACCCAAACTCCCTCCCAGAACCCACACCCCCTCCTGCACCCCAAACTCCCTCCCAGAGCCCGCACCCCCTCCTGCACCCAAACTCCCTCCCAGAGCCCGCCCCCCTCCTGCACCCAAACTCCCTCCCAGAGCCTGCACCCCACACCCAAACTCCCTCCCAGAGCCTGCCCCCCGTCCTGCACCCAAACTCCCTCCCAGAGCCTGCACCCCACACCCAAACTCCCTCCCAGAGACCGCACCCCTCCTGTACCCAAACTCCCTCCCAGACCCTGCACCCCTCCTGCACCCAAACTCCCTCCCAGACCCTGCACCCCACACCCAAACTCCCTCCAAGAGCCCACACCCCCTCCTGCACCCAAACTCCCTCCCAGAGCCTGCACCCCACACCGAAACTCCCTCCCAGAGCCCGCCCCCACTCCTGCACCCAAACTCCCTCCCAGAGCCTGGTGAAAGTGAGTGAGGGTGGGCGAGAGTGAGCGATGGAGGGAGGGAGGATGGGGGGCAGGCAGTTGTGGGGTGGGGGTGGGACCTGGGGCTGAGCAGGGGGACTTGAGGAGCCCTGACAATTTTTAAATCAAAATGGGGTCCTCGGGTTGCTTACATTTGAGAACCGCTGCACTAGAGGATAGGTGTCACATCACAAAAAAGCAGGGGCAGAATTAATCCCAACTGGCAGCCTCATTGGCACTCAGACAGACAAGAAGGGCTGCATGGGTACTGATCCCTAAAAGTAGTTCTTCCAGGCCAAGGTTTAGGCCAGCTGGTAGGTGGAGCTGTAAGAGAACCAGAGGTTTTTTTTCATTCCAGGGGCAGTTTTTTGTGGTTTTATTTAAAAAAAAACCCTTCTGTTTCAGAATAGAAACAAAAAGTTTCAAAATTTTCCATGAGCCATTTTTTTTTAAACCTATTCAGGGTCAATTAAAACATTTCATTTTCACAAAACTGCTGTTTTTTTTTTCCAATTTCAACTATTTATTAGTTAATATTATATAATATAAAAAAATGAAAAGTGATTTTGGAACAACGTGGAAACATTCAGAAAAGATGAAAACACTATTTTCAATCTTTCTTTCTAAATGAATTTTCAGCAAAGATGACAATTTCTGCAAATCATTTGCTTTCAATAAAGCACCATTTTCTGATGGAAAATGTTCAGTCAGAAAACTTCTGGTCAGCTGTCGTGGGGTGGCAGTCAGGGAGAAGGCTGCATGCTTGCTGCTAGTGCTGGACTTGTTTTATAGACAGAGAAGATGTCAGTCACCAGAGTTGCCAGTTCAGCAACTTTCGTAAGCACCTATGTTCATACACACAAGGAATGTATGTCCCTCTAATGCAATTGTTCACTTGTGTATGTAGGTGACTGACACACTGATATTTATTATTTTAATTGACTTTCATACTTAGAACTGGGTGGGAAATGGTTTTCTCACCCCACAGAAATGTTTGAAATGTTTCCCACCCCAAATTGGAATGGAAAATCAAAATTCTGAAAATGTTTGCAAACAAAAAATTCCCCCATATTTTTGTTTCAGGTTACACTTACTTTTAGTGGTTTCAAAAGGTTTCATTTTGAGATTGACCATTTTCAATGTTTTTTTGTATTACAATTAGCTTTCATTTTGAAATAGAAAATCCTTTTTTGTTTGTTGAGAAAAAGTCAAAAGGGGACACTTTGATAAATGTGAAGCTTAAAAACACTCCCAATCTTTTTTCCTGCAACATGTTTTTGTTTCAGCAAATCGGTGTTTTATGCCCCTTGTCCTCTCACCCCCTCCCATCCCCCCAAAATCCTGGCCAACTCTGGGCATAATGTCACAGATTTAGGACGTTGCTCATATGGAGTAAGTCTGATGTTCTACAGCACAGTGCTGATACACCACTGGCTGCTTAACGATGTTCATGGGAGTCAGTGTTGGCAGTAGTAATGCAGCAGAAGTGTCTATATTTGGAAGAAAACTCTCTGCAGCAATGCAGACAATAGTACTACTGAGAGCCTAGGAGCAAAGCTTTGGCCTCTGTACTGCTAACAATGAGACAATAGAAATAAAGCTAGTTTAAAAAAAGACTGCGTTCATATTTTTTTGAAAAACGGTGAGGAATTTTGCTATTTCTTGATTATTATTTTTTCCAGAATTTTGAAACTGGAAAACTTTGACCAGCCCTAATAAAATTCCAGTAACGCTGTAAATACACCTGTACTGAGCTGATTGGTTTTAGTTGAGTTCCTGTGAAAGGCAAATGGTTTTGCAGACAGCGTTTTGAGGTGACTTGGTTTGATTTTTTTTGCCTGCCGAGGGCACAGAGCCAAATCATCAAGGGTCTTCTCTTGGATTGTACTGAGGCAGAATGCAGTGGCCTGTTGAATGGGGGAGCTGGAGATGTTAGGAATATTTTGAGGCAAACCTCAAATTTTGGTTAAGCTTCTGATAAGGATCTGATCACCTGAATGCTTTTTCCAAGGAGATCTCCTGAGGTTTGCCCATGCCTGACTGGCATACTATTTCAGGGGGTTCCATTGTGTTATCTCGGATATAACAATGGCCAAAACTCAAAAGGTTTGCAGGCCTTGTTTTGTTTGCATAAGCACCCAGAAGTTCAGATGCTTCTGCAGATCTTCTCTGATCTCTATCCAGTCTGGCTCTGAAATATTGGTTAGGAAATCTCATGAGCACAGGCAAGGCTTCTAGGATCCTCTGTTTGTCATCAGTCCACAAATGCCATAAGAGCAGTTTTGCTGGTGGTTCATGGGTTACTAGAAGAATCTAAAAATTGGAGAAGTGTGCAAAAATGAACATTAATGAGGGCAAAAGTTATCTGGATTTTACTGAACTACAGAATTGTTCGGTATAGGTTCACTTTGAGTTTTGAGGAAAGATTTGGGGTCAGTTTTATGGTTGGATCCTCCTTTATTTTGTCCGGTTCCTTATGCATGCAGTAAAATCCGGCACCATTGCCAACTCATCCATGGAATGGGAAAAACATCAGGTTTGGTTTAGTATACTGCTGCTTAAAAAATCACCTCTGAAGCACTTTAAACATCCCTCTGCATTAAGCAAGTCCTTGTGTGAATCCAATTTCATAATTATTTTCCCATTCAAAGACAAGTGAAAAAGTATCTTCAGTGTCGCACCAGAGGGCGGGGTGGCGGGGGGAGAGTGATAAAGTCTTGATCTAATTGTCTTTCATTTTTCCATTCTATTACCTTTTATTCAGTGCATTTACCCCTTCACCCATTAAAATAACTGTCTGATGGTGGCATTTCTTGTTGAAATGATATAGATATACTAAGTGGAGTGTGACAGATGAATTCTATAATTTGAAAATCTACTAGCTATTAGGTAGCGAGCAGAGATTTTTGCCAGCTTTATTGACTATTAAAGCCCCATTTTATAGCACATGGGGCTCAAACGACTTGATTTTCCATCTTAAAAGCCTGATTTTTCTAAATCTAAAATAGCTCCCCTTTGGGATCAGGTGGGCTGTGTAATTCTGGGATACTTATACATCCCAGAGAAAATCTCTATTGGTGTTATTAAAACATGCGTCTCATCTACTATCTGCGTTTAACATTTTAACATTTCTAGTGTATAGGAAATCATGATCTCACTCAGTAGCACAGTATGCAACTGCCACTGGCTTCCTCTCAGACTATCTTTGCCAAAGCTACTGCTGATTAGAGTATAAATAAAGGGACCCGTTCTAAGCCTGTATAAATTAACATAGCCCTGTTGACATCGGTGGAGCTAACCTGAGTTACAACAGCTGAGGTTCTGGCTCAAAGTCTCTCTTAATTCCTGTTCTTGCTTCTGTTCCATTTCACTCAGAAGGTGAAGGATTTGTTTATCCTCGTCGATAAGTTGTTGATATCTTTTCCCTCAAAGTTGTCCAGTTTTTGTTACCAAATTCTGTGATCATCAGTTCGTCCCTTTATTTTAAGTAATGAAAGTACTAGAAGTTCATCTTGTATTTATTGTGATAGAAAGGACCATAATAACTACCATATATTTATGCATCTTATGGCCGGGGCATTTTAATTAACATTATTTAAAGCCATCCAGTTACCATGCCAAAAAAAAGTTAATTGTCAAACGTTTGGTTATTATTTTTCTGTTTAGTCCTTTACCTTGAACACACACACTTCAATTCACTAGTTTTTGAACTGGGGTTACTCTTGAATAGAGAGCTGTGAATAGATAATTTTTCAGTTCATTCGCATGTCCAAAAAAAAAAAATTACCTGAAACAATTTTCTTTTAAATTGGTCAATCAAAATTTAAAACAAAACAAAACACCATTTTGAGTCTGACCAAGCACCTTGATTTTAAAATGTTTTTTTTTTATTTCAAGCATTTGTAAAGGCTTTACATATATTTTTTTTAAAAATGAAAATGAAAAATCCAGATGAAAAAAATGAAAATGAAAAATCCAGAGACTAACAATTCAATGAAACCAGCACAAATTTGCAAAATGCTTCAGTCACACCAAATCAGGGATGGCAAGGGTCATCTAGTCTAACGCCCTGTCAAGATGCAGGATTTGTTGCATTGCCCTATGGCAGTGGTTCTCAAACTTTTGTACTGGTGACCCCTTTCACATAGCAAGCCTCTGAGTGCGACCCCCCTTATAAAATAAAAACACTTTTAAATATATTTAATATCATTATAAATGCTGGAGACAAAGCGGGGTTTGGGGTGGAGCCTAACAGTTCACGACCCCCATGTAATAACCTCATGACCCCCTGAGGGGTCCTGACCCCCAGTTTGAGACCCCCTGGGCTATGGGAACACTGTGGTGCTGGAGTTGCTGCTATTCAGGTGGGATGAAAGATTAAGATCCCGAGCACTTCTGGTCATTCAAGATTCTGTGACATCCGGTCTAAGGGGTCTGTTTGTTAGTTCTGTGACCTAACCAATGTATTGACTAGAGCAGAATTTTTGTCCTATGGGAAATTCTGATATTTTGACATTTGTGTTCATCCTGAACGGGGAAAACTGTCAAATGATCCAAACTTTCTGGAACAAAAAGTCCCAAAAGGTTTTGATTCAGAAATGTCAAAAGATTTGCTTACATATTTTCTTTTTTTACTGAAACGAAAGGTTTTGATGTTCCTGAATCAATATATTTTAGTTCCGTTTCTCAGCCTGAAATGGGAATCTTTCATTTTGGGTTGGGTTGACATTAATCTCTGTGTCCACCTGAGCTGCCACAATGCCTCATGGGATTTGTAGTTTTGGGACCGTCATGCCCCCTATAGGTCTTTCCCCCTGGCCAGATTGCATCTTCCATGATGAATAGTGGTCTCTCTGAGACCATCTATGCAGCTAAAGAGAACCCCTTGGCAGCGAGTCTCAGAACCCTGACCTACAGACTCAGGCTAGTGCTACAGTGGGGTTTCAGACCCCGAGCTCCAGCCTAAGTGAGATCATCTGCACAATTATTTTTAGCACCATAGTGTGAGCCCAGGTGTTGCTATTAAACCCCTTTTTACCCCAGAGGTGGCTGCATTACAGCAGGGAGTGAAATAATCCCTGTATCTGTTTATAGATTCCAGGGCCAGACGGGACCACTGTGATCATCCACTTGGACCTCCTGTATAACCCAGGCCATAGAACTTCCCCAAAATAATGCACGGAGCAGATCTTTCAGAAAAAAACCCCATCCAACACTGATTTCAAAATTGACAGTGATGAAGAATGCACCAGCTTGGTAAATTGTTCGAGTGGTTAATTACTCTCACACAAAAAATGTACACCTTATTTCTAGTCTGCATTTGTCTAGCTTCAAATTCCAGCCATTTGATTTGTGTTGTACCTTTTGAAGGGATTGATCCTACCAAGGCACAGGGGATGACTATCTGAGGGCAGCTCTGGGCCACCATTAGGGCTGTTAAATATGGTCCTTTTTCTTTTCTTTTTTTAACTAATGACCCAAGAAAGTGTAGCTAACTCCAGAGGAGCTGGCTGGTACCCTGGCAGAGCTAACAAGCTATCGTAAAACGGATACATAGCACAATAGAAGGGATTACTCTACGGGATGGCATTTATCAAAGGATAATTAGTAATCTGCAGGCATTTCCATGTAATATGCTCACCGTATAGAAACGCAGTTCTAAGGCAATGTAACTGGACAAAAAGAACATTAAGGAAGACAGAGATCATTTTTTTGCCTCAGAACTGTAGGCCAAATCTTGACCTGTGTTAAAGTTCATAGTGCTACACGGACTTACACCACCTGGCCCTATAATATTTGGGATTGTTTTATTGGTATGGTTTGGTTTCAGTTAAATTGTAAGGTTCATTTGCAAGTAATTACACTCTTCTTCCAATTAAGGTGAATTGCAGCTTTAATGACATAGCATCCTGGCTGGAGGTATACCTTTTTAGTGATAGGTGAACATTGTTTAAATCATGTAAGTGGTTTACTGGTGCAAAATGATGGTGAATAGCTGTTTAAAAAGGTGTGCAGTGTAAGTGTCTTTGGTGGTGGCTGCCATGTTCATTTCCTTGCCTCTCAATAAGCCAAGCAAGTTCAATTTCCCACTCAACCATACATTTCTTTTGTGCCCTTGGCAAGTGCCTTATTCCCTCTGTGCTAGAGTTGATTGGAAAATAGGTGTTTTTTCCATGGAAAATTTAGGATTTTTTGTTTTCATTTTTGTCAAATTTCCACAGAAACGTTTTACTTCAAACTAATGTGATGTCTCCTGGGAGTCGTAGTTAAGGTGCCTTCAACTTCAATTTGCCTCTATGGGCTGGGCTCCTGGGCTGGACTACATCTCCCATGATGCACCACTTTCTCATTTTTGGTGCGGGGGAAGGGGTGCATCACATGAGTCCCTACCTATGATGCATTATGAGAGAGAGAATCTGATCACAGAGCCAGGCAGAATGGAAGCATAAGGCATCCCGACTATGACTCCCATCAGGCCCCATAGCACCATTTTGAATGAAAATATTTCAGGTCTGGGCTCTAATGTTTCAGTTTTTGACCAAATATCAAAATTTTCAGTACAAAAGTAGAATCAAGGCCAGAAATTTTACAGGGACCTTGAGGAATTCTTGTACTTTTACTGAGAGGTGAAGAAATCAATATGGTAGCACAGAATGAAGGGGGAGCGGAGGTTGAGCCTGTTTTTCCATCACAGGCAATTCAGTGCTTAGCTAGTCAATGTTCAGAGGGAACTAGCTGAGTTCCTTTAAATGCAGTGAATTTGGAAATAAGATGTAAATGCAAAAAATAGCAGCCTGAAACAGATTTTTGTGAAATTTTAGCTGATTTATTTATTTATCCAAATGTATTCAGTAACCATCACCATAGCATCTGGGCACCTTATACACAGATATAAATAATAGTCACAATATGCAATAAATGAATCTCACTAATCACGTCCCCCACTTCGCAATGCATCCTTAGTCCTTTTTAGCCTGAATAGGACAGAGTGAAACACCTGATGCCTTCATACCAAGAACAGTAACAACCAACAGCATTAAGGAGTATTAAGGAGACTCCCAGCTTTGGCCAATTCATCATGAAGCTGACAAGAAGCCAAGAACCCTGACACATAGACCAGTGCTAAAAATAATTGTGTAGATGATCTCACTCAGTAAAGCGTACGGACTCAGAATGTGTCCAGTGCTTGCTAGTTGTTTGCTGTCAACAGAACAAAACAGCAAACAGCAACATGGTGAGTTTCAGGTATATGGTACTGATATGGATTGCTCAGTTTTCTTTGCTGGTAATAAACCTTTTGACCACGTCAGGAGAGCAGAACATGGAAGGAAGGCTTTAAACCAAGACTCAGTGTCTCCCTATAAATCATACTCTAGCTCAATCACAAGATATGGGCTCAATGCAGGAATCACTGGGTGACATTCTCTGGCCTGTGTCAGCAGGAAGTCAGACTGGGTGATGATCATGGTACCTTCTAGCCTTAATCTGTGTTATTTACTATAACATCGAAATGGCAAGCACTGAGTGTCATTTTCCAAAGTGCTCGTCAACTACAAGTGGGGCCAGACTTTCAAAAAAGCTTTTTGGTTCATAAACATCTCACCTTAAAGTCTCATATCTCAGTAATCTCAAAGGCTAGCATCAATTGCAGTGTATCCCATTGGGAAGCTGTGAATTTTCCCTTTCCAATGGTATAACACTTTGATTTCCAGCCCTGAAGAGTTGCAAGATATTAGTTAGACCTTAAAGCAGTCGCTGGTCTAGGATTGAATACTGCCTATTCTCCGCCTCCAACTTGGAGTACAAATTCCCCATTTGTTGGTGGAGGGAGGAAAAGAGACTCATGTCTCTAGCAGGTTGCTGGTGTGTTGCTTTTTAATGGCACTGGTTTGAAACTGCTCATGGACTTGGAATAAGTCCAGTAGAGATGTTGTCTCATCTTATCCACAGCAAGATGACTCATGCAGAGGGCTGATTTGCAGTCATTTAATAGCGAGCTAAGGCTAAACTCAAAATGTGTCTGTCTGCCTTTAAACTTTCAAACAAACACCAGCAACAAAAAACAAGTTGGCTGTACAACTGCAAAGGTGCAGTCCAAGGAATAGGCCTTTGCCCAGGTCCAGGGTTAGGACTCAGCCCTTTTCCTGTCCCAGCTTTACCCAGCACTCCTACTTAGCTGATGCAGGTAAGCCTTCTTAATCTACCTGGTGGCTCCTGATTGGTTAGTTCCTCCTGGCCCTTCTAGACCCTGGAGGACCAAGACTTGTTGGGTTTTCTAGGCTGGGAGCAGAGAAAGTCTGGTATACCTTGTCACAGTTGGATTAGTGGGCAGAGTGCAGCTCATATGCCCAAAGGTCAATAATTAATGTAATCTATTTCATGGCCCTGCAAATTATGACACAGCTTTCTCCACCACTTATATATACATTACATTGAATCCCGTACAGGTATATACATCACAGCCATGTTCTGTAGTTGCATTTCTCGGTCTACTGACCAAGAGTAATGTTGTCATTGTTGTTTTTAATAATAGAAGCTAATTCTGTTGGTTTGTGCCACACACATGGTGGCTGTCCTGAAATTTATTGCAAAACAGCCATTGCCTGAGTGGGAGCCCTTAGATTTAAAACTAAGCTGTGGAGGCGGTGAGTGACATGCTGTTCCTAATGTGTCAAGCCACAAGTGCTGCCTGTTGGCAGTCTGACTTTACATATCAGGTCCTGTCAAGGTTTCAGAGTCTACTATGGCAACTGTTTTAGCTATGTTTGTCTTTAGTGCCAAATTACTTACCACTGAGTTGTCAGACAAGGGCTAATATAAGCAGCAGTCTCTCCTCTCCATTACGCCAGTGGGCAAGGCAAGAAAATGTGTTGCTGACTTATGCGGTACAGTCAGTTCTTCCCTGCTGGCTTAGCTGAATAGCAGACAGCACTTGAGAATGCTTCCCTTTTGTATGCTTGTAAACTTTGCAAGTGGATGCGATATAACCTAGCACAAGTAAAGGGAAAATAGCTGGCAATGGAGAGTGTGGTGAGAAACGTTTCCTCCTTCAGTCATAAAGTTCGCTAATTCGGAGGGATCATGACATTGCTGGATTTGATTCTCTTCCAGTTATTGGTGCCTGCACTGAAATCCCACTCTTTCCTCAGGTTTATATTAACTCATTCTGCACTACCTCTTGGTATAAATTCATAGCATAGGATCATTTTTGTCCTTCCTGGCAAAGTGAAGTTTAAAATAAGATAATTAGGGGAGGAAAGGTGAAGACCAGGTCCTATTTCTACTTCTGCTTCCAAGGAGGCATTGTTGTCTAGTGAAAAGGGCGTTTCACTGCGAGTGGTCACCTTGTGTGGTGGGGGGTACTCACCCCTGGAGTCCCCTAGGAGTCCTAGCAATACAATTACATCTCTGCCTCAGTTTCACGTAGACGGTTTCAATTTGTCTAATGAGGTTTATGTATATTCAACAGTGACCCTTCAGAGGTCTAGTTTATTTAACCCAAAGGTGGAACATTATGCAAATAGGCCTCCACCCCAGTGTCTCTAGCTGGAGGGGGGAGGGGCTGAGTTAACTTACCCCACTTATGCCCAGGTCCCTTATTAGTAAGGCCCTCTTACTGTGGAACCCTCTTCTGGAGTCAGCGCCTCTTGTCATCAGCTGGAGGTGGGTGTCTCCTCTTGGGTCAAGGCCCCCACAGTTTTCAAACCATGATGACTCTTCCTCTGAACAGCATATAATTCCTCTGCTCTGGCTTTGCTGCTCCTTGGTGAAGTCCTTCCAGGGTGACCAGGTTCCACCGAGACTTGGCAGTCCTATCTCCTCCCTTTTAGGAGCCTCCCCCACCTAGGGGACACTTTCTTGGTTTCCTTTCCTGGTGAGCCCCCTCACCGGGTCCCCCTGAGACACCCTCCCTTTGGGAGCTTTCACTCTGTTTCTCTCCCCAAGAGCCTTTGTTCACTAGCCAGCCTCCCCTCCCGCACTGGGACTAGCTGCCTTTTATCGCGCCCACAGTACTTCCCTGCCTAACTAATGGCCTGTCAGAGGTAGGCTCAGCCCCTGACCTCCTGAGAAGGCCAGCTTCCCTCTGACACCTTGGTTCTGTTCTTAGCTCTGTTACTGTCCCACCAGGTGATCTCATCTTTGTGTCCCATCCCACACTTCATTGGCTTAGATTGTGAGCTCTCTGCGGGCAGGGCCTACTTCACATGTGTTTATCCGATGCCTAGCCCAATGAGGCCCTGGTCTCACTTGCGGTCTCTAGTTTCCGCTGTAATCTGAATAATAATAATAGTCCTGGCTCTGACACAGACTTCCTATAGAATCTTAAACAAGATACTGGAATGAAAAAAGCCCCCAGATTATGAGCTGATCGTTCATCTATTTCTAGCACACATTCAGCTCAGACTCTGACTGGGACCTGTAAGTGCTGCTTTGGTACAAATAATAATCAAGAATAAGGATAGCACCAGAGAGGAAGTAAAACAAAATCCAAAAGAAAGGTTGCTTCAGTCTTTCACAAGTGTGCCCAATGAGGCAGGGCTCCTGTGAAAAAAATAGTTTGATCATGTGTTTAAAGACATATGATAATGCATATCCACAAGGAGGCCGAATTAAGGTTGCCAAGGCAACCTTAAATCTAGCAATTCCTAACTGCCAAGTGCTTAACTTTTCAACCTTAATGTTCTTTGGTACACGTGTGCATATATAGAATCATACAAATGTACAGCTGGAAGGGACCTCAAGAAGTCATCTAAATCCATTCCCCTGTACACAGGCAGGACCAGGTACACCTAGACCGTCCCTGACAGATGTTTCTGTCTAACCTGTAATAATGTACATAGTCTTGAGGGCAAGAGTTTAGCATTATTCCAAAAAGGATTAGATATTTATATCGATCACAAGAATATCCAGAATTATAATAGCAAACAATTAAAAATAAACAGGAGCTTTGGAAGGGATTTAACACCTCCTGATTCAGGGTTTAAGGCAATCTCTAACTAATGGTAGTGAGGAGGAAACTTTCCCTGGGGGCAGGGTAGCCCAGAACTGCTACTGTGGGGTTTCTTGCACCTTTCTCTGAAGCGTCTAGTGCTGGCTGCTGTTGAAGACAGGATATTGTACTGAAGGACTCTGGGTCTGATCGAGTCTGGTGATTCTTACAGGACTCCATTGCTCACACGCCAAACTCCAAAAAGAAATCTATTCCACGCCCCTGCTGCATATAATAGTCTGATTGGAGCTGTCTAGAGGAAGACTATTCCATTTCACGAGTTTTGAGGTTTTTTTAAAAAGAGTCATACCTTTTGAATGTTTTTATGCAACAGAATTGTGTCAAAACAGCTGGTTTTGAATCAAAGACATCAGGTGTTTGATTTGGGTCTCTCTCTCTGGTCAGAAATGATCAGCAAACCCTAAACCTCAAAAATCTTCCTGGGGAAAACTTTAACAAAACAGCATATTTTGAGAAAATAAAAATGACCAGCTCTAATTCTGATTGATTGATCTTCTTTTACCCCTAGTCCCATATAAATAGGGTTGGATCTTCGAGTCCTTCTCCATTCCACTCTGTCTTGAATCGGTTCCTCAAAAACTCCACATCTAATCAAATCCTTTTGTGTAACATCTATTCATCTAAGTTTGGGCCTTCTCTTACTCTCCAATTCTAAGTTTAACACCTGTTTCCTATAGACTCTTCCAGTCTTGTTTTTGCATGCCCCCCAAACCATTCTAAGCCTGGATTCCCTTTGCTTTTCAATAACAGGTACCACGTTCACACTTCCTCTAAACTGTTCATTCTGAACTCAGTCCATCCATCTTAACATTTTCATTTCCATTGTATTCAGGATCTGCTCCTCTTTCTGTGTCCAGCATCTGGAGCTGTACAAAAGTGCAGGCCCAATTACCAGCTTGTAGATCTTGCTTTTCAATTTGATAGGCATTCTTCTATACCCTAATCACTCTGCACACTTCTCTTCATTTAGTCCTGCCTTTGCTGTTATGCTTATAAGTTTGTCATTGAATTCACCATTATCCTGTACTATGAAACCTAGGTAATTGAACTTCAGTTTTATTTATTTATGTTGCTTTTCATGCCATTTCTTTCAAGTACACATCTCAATCTTCCATCTTCTCTTTGCTCTCTCCCATGAACACTATCATCTGCAAAAAGCATGCACCAGCGTGTTCTCTGTCAGAACATCGAGCAAAAAAGGGCTGAGTGCTGAGCCTTGATGTCCTCCAACTCTGACTAGAAACTGGTCAGTTTGTCCACCCAGCCTTCCCTCTGTGGTAACAGCACCCTCGTACATGTCCTGTATGCGTCTGATTATAGTCTACTGGTATCTGTTCCATTCTCAGACATCATCAGATGACTTCTCCTGGAATATGGTCATAAACCTTCTTAAGATGTATGAATACTATGCACAGGGTTTTCCTCGTTTTTCTATATTTTTCCACAAGCAATCTTAATGCACAGATAGCATCCATTGTTGACTTGCCTGGCTTAAATCCAAACTGATTGTCACTGACCTTTATAGTCTCTTAGCAATAACTTTCTCCCAGGTCTTCACTATGTGGCATATGAGTTTTTAATAGCATGGTAGTTACCACAATAGCTTGTGTAAAGGATAGCAGGCTTTATCTTTGCTACATTGGGATAGACACATGGTTTTGTCAGTCCTACTCTGCTCCCATTTGTGGGAATGGCTTTGCATCATTGTATTTCTATTCATTATCCTTACTTGGTGGGTGATGGACTTCCAATAATTCAGTTCTTTGATCTGATCCTGTTAAGCCACAGTCCATTATCTGTTCAGGATGTGTTCCAGGATGGAGGGTAAAAAAAACAAAACAAAACAATGCTGTCAGTAAAATACTCCAATGAAAGTAAGTGAGGACATGAAGTAAGGTTACACTGACACAAAGTGCTGGATATCAGCACCTGTGCCTCATTAATCCACTCAGTCCCTCTTTCCCTACTCTGTGAAGTGGCATGATAACACACAGCCACGATAAAATACATTTGAACTTGCTGTCCGTGCTTTCTGGCCAGCTAAAAGAGACTCTCTTAGCAAAGCATCATGGAATTCACCTCAGTTTGGGCACGTGTTAGGTGCCGAGATGGGTGGAGAATTCTGAGCTAGAGCGTGCATGCTTTCCTCATGCTGCTGAGTTATTTGCACAAGTGAAGTCAACGCCACCACTCAAGGGAGGAAGTAGACATTAGCACGAGGAAAGGTTGCCCAATGTTGCCTTTTAGGAGGAGCTGAAATGAAGCCAAAATGCAGAAAGTCTGATTGACAAAGGGACTTGGTGCCTTCATAAAAGCCTGTCCAGTAACTCCCTCCTCATCAATTAAATGATTAGCAGGCAAAGAGTTTGCAGTTTAATAGACAAGGCAGGGAAAGGAAAGACAGGTGAAGTGACAGAACCACCAGGACACGTAGTCCAGTAAGAGAACCAGAAATAGAACCAATGTCTTCTCAGTTCAAGGCCTTCCCCCTCTTGACCACACTGCCTTTAATAGCCAGCCTTTCTAGCTATAGATGATTTATGCTTTGTGGAGCTGGCCTCGTCACCAGCGCTTCACTCACCAGCGTGATTTGTTGACAATGACAATATCATCCCCGAAAAGGTTTGGCAGCAAGTGTATCATGCTGACCAGCAATCCCAAATGTCACTCACTCACTGTGGAGACAAAACATCCTAGTGTTTTCTGTAGCGAACAGCACACTGGAGAGCGAGGGAGTGTGCGAGAACAGGAATCTTACATTGCGTGGGGTTCAACAGCAAACATATGGGCACTGCTATTGCAGAGGCTTTTGTGGGCCAGATGCCAACACTAGAATCCATAGGTGGGCTCGGAGATGACAGAGCCAAGATAGCAAAAGTTTGTAATGTCTGCAGTGCTCACAGCTTGGAACACAGCAGGCATATCCTGAAACTCAGCAGCAAGCATCTATTTGAGCACAGTGAGTCCTCGGGAACTTCATTCAGGCTCGCTGGGATTTGTCACTGTCTTCTAGTGCTCTCTCCAAGCTGCACAGTCCACCTCTACCTCGATAGAACGCTGTCCTCGGGAGCCAAAAAATCTTACCGCGTTATAGGTGAAGTGCAGCCGCCCCCCCCCCCCGGAGTGCTGCTTTACCGCGTTATATCCGAATTCGTGTTATATCGGGTGGTGTTATAACGGGGTAGAGGTGTATATAAAAGGGAATTTCCTCCAGCTGAGTCTGGATGCTGGGCTTTGGTGAATCTTCATTTAAACGTTGAGATACTTGCTAGAAAACAAATCAGGTCTGATCATGCTTCTCAGAGACACTATTCCTAGATTTCTCATGATGTCTGGGTGGCTCATAGAGTCCTGTGTTGTATTCATACAGCCATAGAGTCTCAGGGATGGATTAAGACCTACAGAGCCCTAGACATAAATTCCCTGACTCTGTGACCCTACCCATGTGATGTGGCCTCACTCCTGCTTGGAGCAGTAATAAGCCAACTATTGGGCTAGTGGAGGAAGGATGCCATCACCACTCCCAGACCATTGTCCGTGGGTAGGGTTGTGTTGGCAGAGACCATCCCCTTCACCTCAAAGCATTAAGTTGAATGGAGAGTTCAAAGCTCTTGTTATGCTGTCTGCAGCGTTAGGCAGATATAACTACACTGGGGTCATGTTTTCAATTTTTTCTTGCGACCATGAGGGCTAGAAACTGACATTTTAATAATTTGAGATTCAGAGGTTGTGACGGACTCCAGGCAGAAGGGCCAGGGCAGGGGCCTGTATTCAAACGGGGATACGTGTACCTCTAGGGGGACGTGAGTTCTCATCAGGGGCTTCGTGAGAAGAATCCTGTCATGGCGGACAAAGGCTTTTATTTAGTCAGACTTGGCAATCTAATCATAGGTATATTATGACCCTATCTCAGATGGGAGTATGTGGTAGACTACATTATTTGGAAAGAGGTACACAGCCTAGAAAGTTTGAAAACCTCTCTATGCCTTAATCCAGCCCTGCAGATTCCCATTCTGAGTACCACAGGGGAAGCCATCCATTGGCACTTGGCTGGCAAAAGTTTGACTGAGAGAGGCTGGCTGACTTTCACTGTGTGGGCTGATGCTTCTCCTCCTTGCCCTACCAGCTCCATAGCTCTCTCTGCACAGCAGCTTGCTGTCTTTAGAGTAAAAGGAATCCTGCTAGTGCAGGATCAGGTAACCCCAGGCAGCGAGGCAGGAGGTGAACCGTACTGCTCTTCTGACAGTAGCAACATTCATGGCCACCTCCTGCCACTTAGTACTTCCGAGTAATAGCAGCATTCAGTTAAAACATTAGTCAGATGGGGGACAAGTTAGGCCTGGCCATTGTCCCCTTAGTGGCTGTGATGTTTGGGATAGCAGGTTACCTGCAGCACTATAGAGTGCTTCAGTTTGCCAGCCTTTAGCCCCTCGGCTTTGCAGCCGCAAAGGGCAAACGTTACCCCTCACTAAAATGAACGCCGAAATCACTGGCCTAGGTTGTCAGAGGCTGGGTTCTCGGCACCCAGAAATGAAGGCAGCCAACATCGCTAGTCACCTCTGTAAATCTCGCGTGCTATATTGATGAGAATGTTGCGCCGCAGAAGGCAAATAAATAAGTTTAGGTAATTTTGCTTTGATTTGTGTAAAATTCATAACAAGTCTTGATACGTGTCTGTTTTGCCATTGTTTCATGACAGAAAATTGCCGGCTCCCTATGTTTAGGGAAGTGTGTTTATAACTTATTGATCAGTGTGGCTTATAGATGCCATGTGATATGCAGTCCTTAGAGGATATGAGTCTGTTACATGTCCCAGCTTAAGAGGTTGTTTATTTAGCTCAACCTGGTAGGACCCAGGCTTTTGGTTCAAGAGGTCCCTGGTTCAACCCCTGGAGTCACCCAAGATGGTGGCTGTCACGTAAGCAGGAGTTTGTCCAGGTTACACAAGTTTCATAAGTTCACTATGGAGTATTATATCCATATCTGCCTGCTTGTCCAGGCACAGGAGCGCATGAGGACTCAGAAATCCACCCCCTGGCTTTGTCAAATCCAAACTCTCTGTCACTGGCGGTCTTTAGGCACATATCTTCCTAGCGCTGCACTCTCTGGTATTGAACTTTCTCCAGCATCACATGAAACTAGTGATGTTACACTGCAGAATTAGCACACGGGGTGGTGATACTTCTCATTCAAGAAAAACTGCCAAGTGTAATATGACCCATTGCTGCAGACTGGCACTAATTGCAGTAACATTCAGCTGTAATTTAATGTCTAGCCATCTTCCAGCTGTCTAACATTTGTTAAATCATACATTCACACGGGGGGTGAGGGTGGAGGGGGGGGCGTATTGTGTCGAATGGCTGGCTGGCTGGCTGGCTGGCTGGCTATTGGTTTCCATTCCAATCCTGGTTTCAGTTACTCACAACTTTTCCTCAGCTGACATTTCCCTTGCTTGGTCTCTGCCTGTAGGTGACTAAATCTTGAAAAATGTTGGAACACAACCAGTTTTGCCATTTGGGCCACAAAATTAAATACATAAATAAAACCCCACAATCTCGCAACTGGAGAGAAGGTTCACAAGAGGCCCAAGATGAACAAAACCAACCCCCCGCTGCTTTTTCTGATTTACGTACGCAATTCTTGTTGAACTAGCAGGTGGTAAACCAGCAAAATTCCTGCCCCCTTCCCTTATTGCAAATTAACAGTCTGTGAACTCCCAGCAAACACTGCTCAATCAAATGGGTATTTTGCATCTAAACCCCATTGGGGTAAGCTCCAGTTCATTGCCTCAGCTCAGTATGGTGCTTCCAGCTCCAAGTCTGAAATCCCCTGCTACATGTACCCCTCAACATACCCCATGTCAATGCTGGCAAGATAGGGTCTCCTGTTAGGACCACCAGTGAAGCCAGCTGTGGCAGAGAGGTGGCACCATCTCTAATGGACACCATATTATCAAACATCTAGTCGCTGAACCCTACTGCTGATGCACGTGGGGTTAGATCCTCAGCTTCTCCAGAGCATTACTAGGACCGCTGAGAAGGAAAAAGATGACTGTGCACTACTTTTACATTGCCGGGATACCCCAAACTACGGGGAGCTGGCTTCAGCCGCAAGCATAACTTAGAGCAGCCTCGGGGTTGGTCTATGTTATGCAGCCACCATGTTCCAACTGTGTGCCTTTCTCCCCAAGCATGGTACCTACTCTTTAGCTGCTGAATCCTTGGTTTCAATGGAGCCGATTTAAGTCAGTACTGAGTGCTTTAGAAAAATCCCACCCTGAAGGGTAGGGTGGTGTGTGTGTGTGTGTGTGTGTGTATGTAAATATATATACAATTTAGACATTCTATATAAAAAACTATGGTGAAAATTGCATGGTTAAGCACTTGAAAGTTAGAAAACACCAAAGTGTTGTGCAAACATATTACAATGCAGTCTTTAATTACATAATCAAATACTAGTGCTTAAATAACACTGGATAATATTATATACCATTTTATACAACTTTAAATATATGGTATGTAGCATCTTGTGATAGTGTATATGCCTCTGCGTAGACAAGATTCTAGTAGCCTAAGTAGCTATGCACATGTACACATTCCTATCTTGATTGTTTCAAAAGTGGATTCTAGTTGTAAAGAATCAACTCACATAGCAGAATCAACAGCATTTTTAAAGTCATTAACCCAATAGCCGTACTCACTCCTAAACTCCTGGCCATGGCAAGTCAAGGGGCACACAAGCAATTTATGGCCAGCATTTTCAAACTGAGTGCATAAAGTCAGGCACTTAAAATACGTACGTAGGCACGTGAATAAAAGGGACGTAACTTATATAAAGACTAAACACATACGACTTACACCAAAATTAATGGCAGGGTCTCTGAAAATTAGGCCTTTATTTAGTTGCTGAGATATTAATTTGGGTGCCTGCCTAGCTTTAGGCTGGCATGGGAACAGCCATAATTTGGCCAATGGAATCTCTCTTGCTGGAACGGAGCTCAGCAGACTTCATTTCAGGGGCTCTCGCTAATCAAGATTCCTGTGGGAAAGGAGGAATTCTACTTCCACAATGCAGATTGGAATGTTGGTGATAAAACCGTGATGGGTGAGCTTCTGCCGACAGGAGCTCTGAGTGACAGAGATGCTGCCTCTCTGCTGCCTTAACAGCCAAATACTGTAGACCAATAGGAAATTTCCTTCACTCCAGGAGGAGGGAAATAAGAGTACAAAATATTAGCAAATATTATTAATGTTTCAGTAGCACTCAGAGGCCATAACTGACATCATTGCCCCAGTGTGCTAGACACCGTTCAAAGACACAGTAAGAAACAACTCTTCCCCACGGATCTAACTATCTACATAGACTTGACAATGGTCAGGAGGGGAAACAGGTAGGAAGCGAATTGCCCAAGGTCCCCAGGCAGGTCAGTGGCAAAGCCAGGACAGGGCAGGTCTCCTAATTCCCAGTGTGCAGCCATTCAAACCTGCTGCTTTTCTCCAGATGCTTCTTGCTAGATACATATTTGTTCACTGCAAGGAAGCGTATTAGAAGGCTGCAGAAGGTCAAAACGCCGACATCCCTTTTGTGTGTAAAATCTCAAATTGTTCCATCAGCCTGAACCTGTGGTCTGTATGCCGCCCCCCTGCATGGTGCAGAGAGGAGCAGATCCACCTGGAAAGCTGCATACAAGCTTGTGTTGCCCAACAGCCAAGTGTGGAAAGCAAACAGAGCCAGGCTTTGAGAGCAGAGGCATGACAGCCATCGCGCTCCTTCCAAACACTGGCCCGTGTGTGGCAGGAAAAGTTGTAGAGACTGGAAGCTGGTGCAAGCAGCTTTGATTCCAATTACATGCTCTTTGGCTCCTCCCAGAGTTCCAGAATGAACTGGGATCAGGGAGCCAATGGCTACTGGCCCTGCCAAACCATCTTGCCGTACAATGGTAATATCGGCTAATATTGGCTCAATCTCTCCACACAACTGCTGGGGTTCCATGGGGTTGGGGACATTCCCTTTGAGGCCTCTGGTCTTTCTGCAGTCCGCACCCCCACCAGTCTTTGGATAGGGAGCATGTGCGTGCACTGTACTGCCAATGGAGATGTCGAATTTGGCTGTTAATCCCCCACCCCCATGTGCACTTCTGCACAGGAGGGAAGCATATGGGCCTAACTATTTTACATCAAAGCCAGTGGTAAAAGACAGAGATGAAATTTAAAGGGTCAGAATAGCCCTTGACAAATGAATGGCCAATCAGCTGCTTACTGTATGCCATCTCCCTTTTAAATCTCGGGTTATCTTTTACTCACCCTATCTTTGATTATTTTTGGAAGAGTAGCTCTCACCCACCTTGTACATAAGTGATTTGTTTTCCATCCATCAGTCCCCACTCACTGCTATCAAGGGTGCTATATTCCAAGTCCTACACCCATGAGTTAAGAGGAAAAGGAGGAGATCAGATCCTCAACTGGTGAAAATCAGCATAGCTCCATTGCCTTCAAGGGTTTTGTGCCAATGTACACCAGATCTGGCCCGATCCAATTTACCACCAAAAAAATTGATATCCTATAACATTTGCTTAGCTTACCGCCAACAGAGTGTTGAAGTAATATGAATACAAAACATCTGTAGATGTTTTACTTAGTGGAAATGGATTCTGATCTACTACTGTTCATTTGTCAATATCAGATAATACAATTATGTCATTTAAATGTATCCAGGAAGTGAAATATTTTTTTCAATATAAGCAGCAAAGGTTTTATTGTTATAATTTTAAATCTTTGTATTTCATTTTTAAATGTAACTACATATGTTGTTACACTGTGTTTGCTATTCTAGTATGTGCATCTGATCTAGTCATTATTGTCGTTATTCTTTCATAGGTCTGTTATTTTCAATGTAATTAATAAACAGCTGGGAAGTTTGTTAAGATATATTTTGTATTTCATAGAGTGAGAGATTTTAAGGCCAGAAGGGATGACTAGCTCATTTAGTCTGACCTCTATAAAAATGGCATAGAATTTCATCCAATTATCCCCATGTTGAGCTCCATAACTCTTGTTTGACTAAAGCTTATCTTCCAGAAAGCCAGCCAGTCTTCACTGTGTGTTCTTCTCTGATGTTTACTTTCCCCTATTTTCATTTAGTCCAATACAGTTAACACCAATCTGTCTGCTTCCAAGTGATCTAACAGTTAGACTAAATTTTATCAGATTTGTCCATATTTGTTCTACTTGGCATATTGGCTACTCTGTGGTTGTAGTTCATGTCATACCTATGATCTGGTTTCTGAGCTGAAGGGTGGACCTCTTCATCTATCATAATGTAATTTTCCGTTGGCTAAGAACAGAGAAATATCATTTTTGTAGATTTTTTTTATTTGGGAAGGCACTCAGCTACTACTGTGCGGAGTGCTAATATTAGAACTAGATAGATAGGTAGATGGACCGAAGGATATTTTTTTCCCAGATTAACTCTTTCTATAAGCTTTAGGCTATGTCTACATTTGGAGCTAGGGGTCTGATTCCCAGTTCATGTAGACATACTTGTGCTAGTTCTCATCCAGCTACCATGCTAACAATAAGTAGCACAGGAAGTAGTGAGGGACAGCATAGGTTTGCCATACTGGATATGTAACCAGGTTCTGGCGGATTTGTACTCAACACAGCAAGACTGTGTGCTGCCCCAGTTACACTACTATTTTTAGCATGGTAGATCCATGAGTATGCCTGCACAAGCTGGGAGCCAAACCTCTACCTCCAAGTGTAGACACACTCTTAGAATTCTCCAGTTCAGTTATAGGCTGAAATTCCTTATCAACAATAACTGATAGTATGGGTGATATCCTGGCCCCATTAAATCAATGACAAAACACTGACTGACTTCAGTAGGGCTAAGATTTCATCCTATATTTATAACCTCTACCCAAAATCACATGGGTCTGCATTCCAAAATCAAGGGCCTTGTCCAAAGTTAATTGAAGTAAATGGGAGACTCACCATTGGCCACATAACTGCTTTAGCAACTAAAATGGGTTTTGTATGATGTCCCAAGTGCAGAAAGGTGCCATGACATGTCCATGTATGACATCTGGGGTATTATTACTTTTCGTCTGCTTTGATTCAGGTTAACCTCCATAGTCATATCAGCTAGGCGTAGGATCACATAATAGATCAAGTATCTCTTAGTAACGTATATATTCTTGTTATCCATACGTATATTTTGCTATTGTGTGTGCTCATTCTGTTTCCATTGAAGTCAAGCCATTAATTTCCGTGGGAGTAGGTTTAGGCCCTATTTATTCAGTTTTGTAGTCCCATATCTCTTTGCCATTTGGTTTTAACTGGTAAGGCGAGATCAGCATTATAACAGGAAAATAACGTATACAGGTCTGATCCTGCAAATACTTATGCATATGCTTAACTTTATGTACTGTGGATTGTTGTAGTCAAGCCAATTGGATTACTCACACATGTAAAGATAAGCATGTGCATAAATTGCTGCAAGATCATGGCCTTAGCCTAGAGATTTTATTTTTGGTATCTTTGCCACTGTCAATGTATTAATTTTAACGCATTCTCCTTTCCATTCTGGTGATTTCCCAGATATTGTGTAGTGCTTCTTTGTGTTCAGCAAAATAATTGGTTGACTGGTAAATTATATTTAAGTAATGGTTGATTTAAAGGTAACAGAGCCTTATTTTCAGTGCAATCGTGTTAATCCTTTATCTTGCCGATGTTTAATCGATACACATGCTGGGGTATCCCACAATGACGTTCATTGTCCATAAAACAAGCGGGATGACTTTTTCTGTGCCTACGCTTCATGAGCCATAGCTACAAGTCTGATTTTAATATGTGGGTTGAATCCAGCCCTCATTTGGTGCTCTGCCAGTAACATCCTGGAGATTGTGCTAGAAGAGAAGTGTTTATGGGAGAGAGGAGTTCCTGCCATTTAACAGCGTAAAATGGTGCAGAGTTTGGTGAGACACTTGAGATGGAAAACATCAATATGGTGCCACTGCTTTGCTCAAATTCTATGAAAAGACATTCAGTGGCAAATGCAGCGGTACTAAGGGCATGATGGAAATGTGTGTTGTTTTAACCAGACCCTTATTTATAAAATCAAGGCCTCTTTTAGTTCAGTGTGGAACATCAGAAAAAGGGCTAATACTGTATTGAACTAGGCGGGGGAAAGGGTTCAAATTACCAGGACCCAGGAAGGTTCTTACATAATCTTTAGTCCACGAAGAGTCCCATTGATTTCATTCTTTCTGAGCGTGAACGCTTTCCTGAAATGGAGCCTTGCACTGGTATAATTTCTTTGGCTTCAATGGTATTAGCATAGCTGAGGAGATAATTCTGCTCTGAATATATAATATACCGTGCATTGCATTAAATGTAGCCAAATGCCAAACCTTTTCTGCCACCAGGATATGTCAGCAGCTCTCGAGTTCTGCTGATGAAGTCCTGGCATTTTGTTGTTTTAACTTCCCCTTGTGCATTAACCAACAGCTCTAGGGTAGATGACATTTCACATATTTTTCATATATGGACATGTTTAAACACCTAGCCCAGATAGATAACTGTGGAATTCATTGCATTTCATTCCTGATTCCTTTCTGGCCCTGGAATTTCAGGGACTGACTTGTCATAGTAGAGAATCAAGATAAAGGGAGTAAGTAGGACGTGTTGTTTCAAATGCTGGTTTAAAAAAAATAAAAAAAGCAGCACATCACAATAGCAAGTTAAATATAGAAATGGATTAGAGAGCCATTGTTTTCAGTCCTGCTACATAAGACTGGACTCTCAAAATGGAATGCCACTTGACCTTTAATGTCTCATCAGTCCGTGCTTGTATTTAACTGATGCAGGGAGGACACATTTCCCCTTGGAAGTGTCCTGTGTCGACATGACAGTTGCTGCAGCTGGGTCACACAATGTTCAAGAGGCATAAACCCAGCGCTGCAGAGCACAAGAAGGACTTTGCTGTGCATGGAGCCGCACTGCCGGGGCCACAGAATGACATGAGGTCTTTTTTCAACTTGTCTCAGCTTGTACTCTCTGCTGGCCAGCTCAGATCACCGCCCATACTCAGGCATTCAAAAATCACTTACTTTGAAGTGGAAATCCTTGATGCCCAAAGTAAGAGGCAGATCTGTGTGGTGGATAAGGTGAGTGTGTGTCATTTTCGGCACACTGCTGAGTGCGTGATTCAAAAGATGCCGTTATGGTTTACTTTTTCCTCTAGTGTAATATTATCCTAACATGGATTTAATCTTGTTCATCCTACCGGGACATACTCGGAATGTCTCCTTATTCACTGTCCTTTGGTTCTTTTTCCTCATGTTCCCAAACCTTTGCAAATAAATACGTTTGGACTTTTTATACCTGCTGACTGGTCAGCAGAATCAAGCAGATACTTTGCTTAGGTTTTATAGTTTATGAGATTGCAATGTTTATTTCAGGGCCTAATACTTAAACAGGCACTTTAGAAAAGGTAATTCAGTTTTATAAGATATTTGCAAAGACTTGAATCACGGCAGTACTGTAGGTTCTTTCTAGTGTCCAAATGCATTCAGTAGAACCCCATTTATCCAAAGGGGAGCCGGGATCCAGAGTAGATTTTCACGTAGGGCAGTTTGGCTAAGAGAGATTTTTGTGTTAATGACGTACATCCTGGGGCTTAAGTTACATTCAAATTATGGACAAGTGTGGCAAAGGGATGGGATAAGATTGGATTCTACCACATAAGTAAATGCTGGCTTGAGAAAACACCTCAAGAGACTTTATCTAAAAATAAACATTTTCACCACAGATTTCTATTGCAGATTCGGAGGCTGGATTACCCATGGCTTTTGGGGAAAATCAAAGCTATTTATTAATGTTGGATAATTACAAATAGAGGGTCAGCTGGAAAAAAAAAATCAGCATTGAGTCAATGGAGCTATTCCAGTGTACACCAGCAGGCAATCTGACCTATTGTATTTTGCAAGGAAAATTGCAAAATACAGAATATTTCTTTAGAGTATAGAACATTAGCATGGCACAGCAGAATTATGAGACTTCTCATTTGGCTAAACAGTAATGGTTTATTATCTTCCCCACTGAAGATTCTTGTTCTCCCCCCCCCCCCTCCCCACACACACACACACACTGGAACAAATAACTCAGACTTCTGAAGATATTAATTTTAACATCGTTTATATGTGCAAGCTGGGATACACCAAAAAATTTCCAGCGTTCATGGTCTTTCAAAGCACCATTCTGTAATATAGATATCTAGTTTATATTAAATAAATCCATTCGTTTGTATTAATATTGCAAAATATTGAATGATCAACAAAGATATAATACATTATTTATTATTTTTTAATGTGTGATTATGTCTGTACTGCAAAACTAACTAGATCTCCTATAATAATAATAATTAATAATCAATAATGTGATTTTTGAAAATATACTGAATAAAGTCTCCAATCCAAAAAACAACCCCCCCCCAAAACGTAAGCATTTACCTAACTTTAAGTTCATCAGTAGTCCCATTGACTTCATGGAATTTACTGCAATGGGAGCAGAGTTACGCGAATGCTAAGCACTTTGAAAAATCCCACCCTAAATGATTTGTCTAAACATTACTGTGGTGTACTGGAATAACTACCAGCCAGGAGGCCTTGGTTTTAGTCCTGATACAGCAGAACCCCGTTTATCTGATCTAATTGGGACTGCGGCCACGTCAGATAATCAAAAATCCAGATAATCTGGAGATGGGAAAGTGCGAGGCTGCAGCGCTACAGGAGAGAGACCCCACTTCTGGACCTGTGTGCGCTGGTTGTTCCATTAATACGGAGCGACGAATAATGTAGGGTCAGATAAATGGGGCTCTACTGTACTGATTTTTGGGCTTCCTTGAGATAAAACCTCCCAAACTTTAGGCTCCCCCGCTTCAAGAGAGGACTCAGAGTAATTACCCACTTCATACCTGAGTGATGGTTGTGACATGCTCCATAAAAGCCAAGTAAAAAAGGCTCAGTTGCAGAGAGGGCAACTGAATTCATGGGCTTGTGGCATCTAGCCAGAAAGCCAGGGCCACCTGTGTATTGGCTGCCAGGAGCGCCTCCCCTACCCCCCTCCAGGCATCGTACAAGAGATCATTGAAAAAATAACACAAGCCTCAGATTTCCAAAGCTCCCTGAGGAGTTTGGATGTCCAATTCCCATTCATCTGAGTGTTCAAACCCCTTAGTATACTATGGAAATACCATTCCAAAGCAACTCCAAAGGCAGAGATTAATACATTCATTCTGTATTGCAACTAGAGCTCATTGGTATCAGTGCACCATATTTCTATAGTTTATTACAGCAATGAAGAGAACATTTCACTAAATTTCACATAACCTGCTGCTTAATTAAATGGAGAATAGAACAGACCTAACATGACACGTCTAATGTCTGCTTTCTATTTCTAATATAATTGCTATTAACTTCACTTCTCAGCCCTGTGTGTAATTATTTCCTGTCAAGATTAATAATAGGCGGGCACACCACGCACATATTTTAAAATATATATATTCTTATTCCGTCATGGCAAATTGTTAACAATTCAGAGTATGCTGCTTAGCAAATGCATGTGTAATATTCCCAGTTTAATAAATCTGACTGGAAAACTAAATCAATAATGACAGAGCAAGTGCCTCTTATTCTCTCACCCTTATGGAGGCTCAGGTGGAGGGAAGAGATGATTAATCCCTCTGAAGATAAGTACCAGGCACTGCTACCCAATGGGTTAGTTGTCATCATTACACTGGCACAGAAATCCCATTACAGTTAATAGAAGATCTGTGCATTCAGTAAGGAGAATCCTAGCGCTATAGACTGTATAACAAGGAAGATCGTCTTGTGGTTAAGGCACCGAGTGGGATTTAGGAGATGTGGGTTCAGTTGATCACACAGACTTCCTGTGCAATGTTGGGTAAATCACTGGATTACTCTGTGCCTCAACTTGCCTTCTGTAGAATAATAATATTTCCTTTTTCTTGTCTATGTGGACTGTAAGCTCTTTGGGGCTGTCTCTTAGTACGTGTATGTAGCATGCCTAGCACAAAAAGGGCCTAATCTTGTTTAAGCCCACTTTGTGTATTCACTAATAATGATAACGGGATACTTAAATATAGAGATGTTGACTGATTCCGTCTTTCTCTTAATATCTCTGGGGGGAAAATGCCAGACTGTAGTTGCACAAAGAATAAAGTTTCTGCAGGGAGAGGTATAGGAAAGGAGGGTTAAGAGTAATTCAGCAGTGCCAGTACCAAATATTTAAAAATTATGAGTCAGGAGTTCCACCCCTCACTCCCCAAAAAATCATGAGATTGGCTTAAAAATCTTGAAGTGTAAACACTAATAAATGTTAGGTTCTTTTTACATTGTTATGGCTTCCGAGCTTGTAGGATACACTTGCTTCAACTTTTCAGGCTTTTCTCTGAAACCATGAAGGCTAGAAATATATCTTTTTAAAGTTGAAATTCTCACAAAATCCCCTGTCTCCAGGAGCTGGGGCTTTAAGAAAAACATCTAATATTGCAAGACTTGTGATAAAATCCCAAGAGTTGGCTGCACTGGTAATACATTTTGCATAGGTGTATGTATGCCATAGATGCACTCTACACAATTAATGATAATTAATAATACCTAGCTCTTGGGACTCTGCTATGAATGTTGTTATACAAGTGAAGTGAGAGACAGATAAAAATAGCTGCACTCAAGGATCAGAGCCCCATCGTACTATGCACTGTATGCACATATTGTGAATAGACAGTCTGAGCCCCAAAGAGCTTACAATGTATATCAGATTTAGCCTGCAAGGTGATGAGCATTCAAGGATTGGCATGGACTGCACCCTCAGCAAGTTTGCAGATGACACTAAATTGGGAGAAGTGGTAGATACGCTGGAGGGTAGGGATAGGATACAGAGGGACCTAGACAAATTAGAAGATTGGGCCAAAAGAAACCTGATGAGGTTCAACAAGGACAAGTGCAGAGTCCTGCACTTAGAACGGAAGAATCCCATGCACTGCTACAGACTAGGGACTGAATGGCTAGGCAGCAGTTCTGCAGAAAAGGACCTAGGGGTTACAGTGGACGAGAAGCTGGATATGAGTCAACAGTGTGCCCTTGTTGCCAAGAAGGCTAACTGCATTTTGGGCTGTATAAGTAGGTGCATTGCCAGCAGATCGAGGGATGTGATCGTTCTCCTCTATTCGACATTGGTGAGGCCTCACCTGGAGTACTGTGTCCAGTTTTGGGCCCCACACTACAAGAAGGATGTGGAAAAATTGGAACGAGTCCTGCGGAGGGCAACAAAAATGATTAGGGGGCTGGAGCACATGACTTATGAGGAGAGGCTGAGGGAACTGGGATTGTTTAGTCTGCAGAAGAGAAGAACGAGGAGGGATTTGATAGCTGCTTTCAACTACCTGAAAAGGGGTTCCAAAGAGGATGGATCTAGACTGTTCTCAGTGGTACCAGATGACAGAACAAGGAGTAATGGTCTCAAGTTGCAGTGGGGGAGGTTTAGGTTGGATATTAGGAAAAACTTTTTCACTAGGAGGGTGGTGAAGCACTGGAATGGGTTACCTAGGGAGGTGGTGGAATCTCTTTCTTAGAGGTTTTTAAGGTCAGGCTTGACAAAGCCCTGGCTGGGATGATTTAGTTGGGCATTGGTCCTGCTTTGAGCAGGGGGTTGGACTAGATGACCTCCTCAGGTCCTTTCCAATCCTGATAGTCTATGATTCTATGAATCCAGGAAAGCTTCTCCATTCCTGTTTAACACTTAACATGTGCTACACTTGAAGCAATTTATGAATATGGGCATAGGACAGGATGGTGAAGTGAGTTCCAAACATTTTATCAATATGTGTTTGTAATGTGTGTATTATTCATGAATGTTGAAACATGAGTGTATTCTACAAATGACTGTCAGTAAAAATGTAGTCATATATTTAAATTAAATCTCAAAACACTTCTAAAGAAGATGGGGAGAAAAAGGGTTCCACCTGTAGTATCAGTGGTATTTATGGTGGGGAGAATATTTTAGTATTTTTATGTTTTTGTATTGGGGAAACTTCAGGGATTAGAGTCTGGAGATTTTCCTGAGAAATTTCAAATGGTCCTATCTCCAAAATGTTTTTGTCTGGTTTTCTTCAAAGTTTCCCCAAACTTCTCTTCTAGGAGGAGACCATGCACTCAACATTTTAGGCAGAAAGGGTTTGTTGTGAAGACATTAGAAAATTGAGGGGAGGAAAGCCCAAAAAGATGCGCCCAGGCTCAAACAGAAGTTCTGGGGTTCTGTGCGGGAATCACTGGGTGAGATCCAATCACAGGAGGTCCAACTAGATGACCATAATGGTCCCTTCAGGCCATAGAATCTATGAATCTCTTCCCACTCACTTGCTCACAGGCAAGTAACTCCTGTTCTCCTTCCTAAAGGTGGGTCACAGTCTGCAGGGGAGTGAGAAGGCCTATGATTAGAGTTGGTCAACATATTTTGTTCAAGCTTTTATATATATATATATATATATTTAACAATATCATCCGTCATCGTCCCCTCCTCCCCCCGCCCGTGCCAACATTTGTGTTAGGTTTCTTTCTGTACCCTCGCTTTTCCCATTTTGGCAGGGAAAAGGTATGGGGAGGAGGAGAGTGAAGGGAAGGAAAAAAGAAAAGGGAGGAAGAAAGAAAACCCCCAAAGCCACTCAGTATGTACCTACATGGGGAACAAAAATGTGATAATGGGCTTTTCAATCTAGCCAGAAAAGGTGTAACTAGATCCAAGGGTTAGAAGTGGAAGTAAAGTGAGGGTAATTAGCCATTGGAACAACTTGCTGGGGGTTGTGGTGGATTCTCCATCACTGGCGATTTTTAAATCAAGATTGGTGTTTTTGTAAAAGACCTGCTCTAGCTCAAACAGGAATTATTTCGGGGAAGTTGTGGGCCCTGCAGAGGTCAGACTAGATGATAACAGTGGTCCTTTGTAATCTATGCATATACAGTATGTTCTGGAAAGCTATGAAAAACTGAAAACATGTTGATGTTCAGTTTTCATCTTTTTTATCAAAACCTCAGAAAATTTCAAAATTGTTTATGAAAGTTACTTACCATTTTTCAACTGACTTTATTTGTCCTTTATTCCAAAATCCAGACATAGTTTATTTTTAAGGTTATAAATGTGCAGTGGTTTGATTTATGAACACTGTTAAATCAACTCAGCCATTTTTGTTTATGCTGCAGCGTTTGCCACATACTATTTTTTCTTCAGATTAACTTGTAGTAAAATGCATTTTCCAACACATATGGCACAGTGTAATTAATGTTGCATGAGTTGCTTTTAAGACAGAATGTGTTGTACAGCATTGTTTTGCAGGAGAACTCACCCACTGAAGAGCAAGAGAGAAAGTTTTCCTCATCAAAACCCTTCAAGCTCGGCAGTTATGTGATTCAGCATTTTGCTGGCTGAGCTATGAGCGAGGACGCACTCCCAGTCTTTTACAGGGCAGGGATTTTTTTCATGGGAACTTTCCGAGGTCTCCATAGGGAGATCTCACTTTCTAAAATGCATAGGACGGGAGCTCTGCAAACCTTGGGAAACCCTCTTTCCCTCTGCTCTGCAAACCAGCCCCCACCAATGCCTACTGCTGCCCCTTCCCCATTGCAACTCCACTCTCCACTGCCCCATGCCATTTTCTGCTTGTCCGCAATAAGCACATAAATGTTAGATGCAGCATTACCAACTGTTGTGATTTTATCACAAGTCTCATGATATTTGGGGTTTTCTTAATGCTGCTTCTCCTGGAGTCATGTGATTATGTGAGACTCTCAATTTTTTTTTTTTTAAAGTATCCTTCAGTTCCTCATGATTGGAGAGAAAACTTGAAAATTTGTACCCTAAAAGCTCACAAACCAGCAGTCAAATAAATAAGCCTTCAGATTTATTAATTATTATTATTATTTTATTATCGATCTCATGATTTTTATGACATGCTCGTGACTTTGGGGGCTGCCTCATGATTTTTGAATGCTTGAAATGCACGATATAAGACCTGTGTATTATTGTTATGCATTTATTAACATTCACATGTACAAAAATTATTTAAACTATGGACTAATCATTGACGTTTCTCTCTATCTGCTTCGATCGGAAGCTCTCTGGAGCAGGTATCATTCTTTTGTTTTATGTTTGTACAACACCTCACTCAATGGGGTCCTGCTCCATGACTGGGGTTCCCCAACATTCCTGCAATACAAATGAATAATGATCATTAGTATTATTTTTAATCAATGTAATTCTATGGCCCCTGTTGCTATATGATATGACATTGAGTAATCAGCGTAAGCCACAAAGCAACATTAGGCCTGATTTTGATTTCACTCACACCAGTTTTATATTGGTGTAACCCTCTTGGCTTAACTAGACTGTAAACTGTTTGGGCAAGGGACCATCTTTTTGTTCTGCCTTTGTACAGCACCTCGCGTAATGTGGTCCTGCTCCATGGCTGAGCCTTCTAGGGCTACCATCTTCATCATCATTAGGGGGACAGATAGCTCAGTAGTTTGAGCATTGGCCTGCTGAATCCAGGGTTGTGAGTTCAATCCTTGAGGGGGCCATTTAGGGAACTGGGGTAAAAATCTGTCTGGGGATTGGTCCTGCTCTAAGCAGGGGGTTGAACTAGATACCTCCTGAGGTCTCTTCCAACTCTGTGATCAGCAGAGTTGCTCTTATTTTATACTGGTATGAGAGCACAGTCGGGCCTCTTGTCCTTATTTTATAGAAACTAGACCCTGGTATCATATCCCACCCACAAGGAACTTCACTGATCTCCACTCTTTGAAGAGTGGAATAATAAAGTAGCTATTTTCCTCCATAGCTCAGAAGCAGCCAAATAAAGCAGGCATGAGTCAGGCATGTATAATCATCTCTAGCAAGTAAAATTAACTTCCCACACTCTGACCTGTATGTTATATTTATAAAAATCGCATTCATTTGTAAGTAAGCAATTGCTACCTTTAAAATAGGGTATTGAGTGTTCTTAAAGCTATTCCCTGCAATAACATGACATTTCATTTTACATCAGACTCTCCTCTTTGGCTCTATAATGCAGCAGTGATGGGCTAGGAGAAGTAGCATTGAACAGCTCCTTTTCTAGGAAATGTATTCAGGTTTTCTCTTAAGACAAGAGCAAGTTTTAGAACAGCTGCCAACACTCATGATCTAGCAGCGACCATCACTGGGAACAGCAGCAGCTAAACAAAACCTATATTTTCAGGACCACTAAAATCCAGATAGGATATTTGCATAATACTTTTGAAAGATCCCTTAGCCATTCTGAACACAGTCAATTCTGGGGTTTCTCCAGCTATTATAACTATGAACTGTAAAACCGTTTTCTAGTATAATTTAGTTGCCTTACAGCTATATCTGTGTGTTGGGGTTATTAGGCATATATATATATGAACCAGAGTTCTTCCATGTTTAAACTCTGTCCTTCCATATTTAACTCTAATCGACCTCAAGAGCCAAGGACAGGAATTGGAATGTGTAAATAACCAGTTACCTATTACGACCTTGCTTATAACCAGGTCCTAAGCAATAATGATGAGGTTTGCATGTTTCTAGCTGGAGGAGGGGTGGTAAACTAAGGATAAATAGAACCAAATGATTGTTTAGAGGAATGTTACTAACAAGCTAGATTTATAGCCCTAGAATGATTTAACGGCTTAAATGTATAAACATGTCTTCGGTAGAGAAGGGAGGGGGAGTAGGGGGTGGTGGTACAGGGGGAGAGAGGGGGGGCTTAGTTGTGAAAAGTATATGAGGAGAGAAACTGTTTTTGCTGGTGTGCTCGATTTGAGACTTGCCTGTCTCCTTGCACCACTTTGAGATCTCAAATAAACTTTGATTGTTTCTCCACCCCGGTATGTTTATTGGCGCGAAGCACGCCAGGCAACGAACCAGCTGTTGCTGTCCTCGGGCCTCTGTGCCTGCAACATGTGTATACACTTCACAAATGAAAAAATGCAAATAATTTCAATGGAACAACATGAACGCCAAAGGTCTTTTTAAAGGAATATGTACTTTATTAAACAATGGAATTATCAGAAACCTTTCCTCCTAGTACTTACAGTACCTTGCAGCCCTTGATTATCCCTTCGTTAATTGTCTTGAATACCTTTTAAGGTAGCTTTTCTATCCAACCAGTGATTATGTGCTAACTGTTATGTCCGTTAATAGAGCTAGGCCAATGGGTTCAGGCGAAATAAGAAACTGTATGAACCTTCAAAACAAAATGCACTTGGGCCTGATCCGAAGATCATGGGAGTCAGAAGGAAATGCATCGGTCTGGGTTGAAAGGAAGGGAGGCGAAGGTTGGGAATGGAAGAAAGACAGGTGTCAAAAGCCTCTCCTTCATCACACAAAAAGAATGAGAGACAAAGAAGGAAAAGGAAGACCTCAAATGATGTATTCAGCTAGTGGGCCTGATTCTCCATTGTCCCACAACTTCTGCAGGCATCAAGGCCAGTGCAAAGCTCATGCAAAGGGGATATAAAGTGGTACCATTGTGATCTGGTGCTGTTTTACGTGTACTTTGCACTGGTGAAAATGACCGTGCAAAGGGCAAGGTGGTGAAGAATCAGGCCCAAGGGTGGTGAAGACTCAGATGAACAGAAATGTTGGAGGACTAAATTAGGGGCTCTCATCCAGTGTAAATCATCAAATCTGCTGAGTGCCTCCCCAGTGTTTTTTTTCTTTTCTTTTTTTTTCTTTCTTCTTCTTGCAGTTGTAACATTTCCTTTGGCAGGGTTTTCCTGGGATGGCAAGCCAGCCCTCAGGAAATACACTGGGCCTGACTGAAGTCAGCACTCTAATTCCCCAGGTTTGGGTTCATGGACGATACGTCTCCCTAAAGAATCACCACCTTTTCCCTGTGGCAGCGCCCTGCCCTCCAGCAGTGGGACCAGCCTGCCTCCTTTGCAGCGACCGAGATACATGCAGAAAGCATGCACCTCACTGCACCCCCACCTACCGCATAGCCTGTGCGCTTTTGCTCTGCTGGTGGGGGGCAGAATCCCATGAGAGACCATGCAGTGGCACTTAGCCCTGCACAGCGCAGGACTCCACAACAAACGGGTGGGGACAGGTCAAGGACTGGCTGGATGCAGGCTGGAGGATCCACCACTAGTAGATCCTCTTCCCTGGAGATGGAGTACTTCTTGGCTACAGTGCCTAGTGGGGCCTGCCTTCCATGCCGCTCCCTGGGGAACTACCCCGTGGCCAAGCCCCGCTACTTAGGGTGGGTGCTGGAATAAGGATTTGGAACAAACTGCTTCAACTTCGACCTCCCTGGCTTCAAGATTAGGCTAGATAAGTTCATGGAGGGAATGGTTTGATGGGATAACGTGATTTTAGTGAATTAGGCAATAACGTGCCATCGCTGGTAAAATGAGGGTCCGGCTGGAGATTCTTGCCTGTATGCTCGGGGTTCTACTGATCGCCATATTTGGGGTCGGGAAGGAATTTTCCTCCAGGGTAGATTGGCAGAGGCCCTGGAGGTTTTTCGCCTTCCTCCGCAGCATAGGGCAGGGGTCGCAAGCTGGAGGATTCTCTGCGACTTGAAGTCTTTAAATCACGATCTGGAGACTTCAACAGCTGAGTTAAGGGAAAGTGGGTGGGTCAGCTTTTGTGGCCTGCATCATGCGGGAGGTCAGACTAGATGACCACAATGGTCCCTTCTGACCTTAAAGTCTATGAGTCTATGAACTTCTCAACATGCTGGTCTAGCAAATAGGTCACTGGCCTAGGGCTCAGATAGCTGGGGTTCCAGTCTTGGCTTGGCCACTGACCTACTATCCTGCCTTGGGCAACTCACTGGAATTTGTGCAACCCTTCCACACCCTATTTTCAATATAAGCTCTTTGGGTCAGGATCTGTCTCTTACGATGTGTTTCTATGGCATTTAGAACCATAGGCCACTGACCTGGGCTGGGGCCTCTAGGTTCTACTGCAATAGAAGTCGTAATTCATTTACAAGCATATTACAAGCAGACATTTGCAGTGTGACCTAGTGGCTAGAGTCTGGGATCAGCCTGGGACTCAGAAAACCTGGGTTCCATTTTTGGCTCGGGCACTAGGCAGCTGGGTGGTTCTGGGCAATTCACTTCACCTCCCCCTGCCTCAGTTTCCCCATCTGTAAAATGGAGATAATGATACTGACCTCCTTTGTAAAGTGCTTTGAGATCTACTCATGGAAAGGGCGACCTATGAGCTAGGGATTATTATTGTTAATTGCTTATTCAGAATTGAATTCTGCTCTAACCACTAGGTAGGGAGGGGAAAAAAAACTAAATTAAAGAGAAAACCCTACCCTGCGTAACTAGTTGAACCTTGCAAAATACCCTGCAGGTGAACAAACTCAAGTTCTATTAAACCAGAATCATTGGACTCACATCTTCCTACTCATAGAAATGTCAATACTGTAACTGATAGCTTCATGTAAAAGGGGAGATTTGCATGCATTATTTTCTGCTTGCTCTTCCCTTTTATTTCTCTTGTTCTGATGTGGTTTTGGACACAGAATACCTGGGAGCAGCCTTTGAAGCTATTGATTTATTTAGCGGAGATCAGGTTTTCTGCTAGGGAGAGAGCTGGTAACCTTGGGGCATGCAAAAGTTGGTAAAGTGGGTAATTTCAAGAATTATAGAAACCATTAAAGAGGATTCCTGCTTTAAATGATAATAATTTCCAAAGTTCGGAAGCCTCTTTTAAATGTCAGGCTTTTACTTATTCATTCCCTGCTTTAGTGAGAAGACTTTTTGGACGTGAAAAAAAATGAAATCCAAATTTTGAGGGCCTGATTCAAATCTATCCCTTTGACATCAATGGGCTTTTCATCAAGCTGTTCATGAGAGCCATCATCCTGGCTAGGAACAGTGGGTCATCTTTCCCCCTGATGTAAGTCTATGAAATTCAGAGGAGTTACAACAGGGATGGATATGCCCCAGCTGAGGATTGAACCATTATATTGAGGATAATTCATGGGTAATTGCAAGTTATGACTGTATGGTAGCATTACAATATTATAGAGGGCCTCAGATGCCATATTAGTCTAGAGGTTAATCAGCAGAACCCATGATGGAAATGTGGTTGTATGATCACCTCCTATATGTGCATTACTATAGCATTAAAACGTACCAGGGTATGATTTATTGCTACATGTTTGAGGTACTTTCTGAAATATGAGGCCTGTGGTCCTTCACAACGTACCTGAGCCATGTATTAATGGACTATAAATATATTAATACTGTAATCATAATATGACTTTCTAAGTTTAAATCATTCTTTTTTAAAACTATCTTTTAAAAAACATTCTCTCCTTTTTAATGTGCACTGTACTTCCACAATAAAAAAAAAAAAATGAGTTGAAAAGAGAATCAGCAAACCTCTTCTGTTGATAGTCTTTGGTATTGTGAAAAAATAATTGAATTTCTGACCACACCAGTTTTAGAGCTGATTTTTAATCCCTATTTTCTCCTTTATTTCCTGTTCTCTCTTGTCTCTTTCTCCAATTTTTATTTCCCGGCAAGGACCATAGGGAACTTGCTGTCAAACTCATAAGAAGGCAAAGTGCCTGCTGGGGCAATCTGTGAAGGGAACACATAATTAGAGGCAGTCCCGGCCCAGAAGAGCAATGATGGGTGAATAACTGATTTTTCAGTTCTCTGTCTGTTCCCCCCCCCCCCCGCAAAAAAAGGTTTGCATCGACCCCAAACCATCCCCCCCCCCCCGAATATTTAACAAATCGAAAAGTTGAAAAACAATTCATTTCAGGTAAAATAAGATGATTTGGTCCACCGGAAGATAAAAATTTTATTTCAATTTTAGGCATTTTTAACATTTAAAAAAATAAAAGTAAGATCATTTCTAAATGAAATATTATTTCAACGTGAAAAATTGAAATGCTTCATTTCAAAAATGTCAACACGAAACATGTCAGCTTTCCTGCATTTTGATTTTTTAGTTTAACTGAAACAATTTGCTGAACTCAAAAAAAAAAAAAAAAAAAAATCCCCAAAATTTTTCAGTTGAATTGAATCCACATTTTTGGCCAAAAAAACCCAAACCAAAACAAATTTTGGCAAAAAAATTTCTCCCAGCTCTACTGAAGATCTTACAGATTAAATAGACAAAATAAGAGAACAGGATTATTATCCCTATTTTACAGATGGGGAAATGAGACACAGAGAGATTAGGTGACTTGTCCAGTGTCACACAGTAAACCTGTGTCAGAGAAGGGAACTAAACACAGATCTCCTGAATCCTCTTAACCACAAGACCTTCCTTCTGAGCCTGCAATGTGAACTTAACCTTGGTAGTGTCCTTTCTGTACGATGCTATGAAGTGATGAGGTTTTCTCAGAAATGAGCATAGTAAAGTCAGGAACAGATTGAAAGCTTTTTAAATGTTAACAGACTTCTTTCTCTTTCCATTTTACCTTATCCCACTCCGGTGCCTTAAGTATTTTCCTGCATTATCTGTCCTTTGCTTTCAGCAATTTCCTTGCAAAGAGAGACTATTTGAAGTGCCAAGATGACACTGGGAAGGTAGAAAATAATGACTGCCCCATAGTATTCAAGTATTCTCAGTCTCCAGGTGCAAAGGGATTCTGTAACTGTGAAGGATTCTGTAACTGTCTCCTATAACATTATTAATAGTCATGCACTACTTCCACCACACTTTTCAAATATGGATTTGATTGATTCGAAGTTCTCCAGGATGACAACAACCCTGTGTTTAGAGCACCTGTGGAAATTGCTACCTAATATATTACCTAAATATAGCTACTACTATGATATCAGTCTAGTATACCTCTGGGACTAAATTCTCTAATGCTGTAACTCGGCACAGCTCTACAGAACTCAATGCATCTGTGATGATTTGCACTAGCAGAGAATTTGGACCTTCTATTCTTGATATTTTTGTATGCTGTCTGCAAGTGAAATTAATTCAGAACCACAAAGTATGTCATTCAGATTATTTTATATGTCAAAGCCAATCTGAGCACACAATTATCGGTAGTAACTTACTAATTGTGGTCAAACAATACCCAGGTAGGTGATAATGGGCATGAACTAAAACCATAGCTCTGAACATCTGTGAATTCTGGGAAAGTCTGGATCCAGATCTCAGTTTAGGGTATTTAGGCTCCTAACTTCCATAGATTTCCATACCTATGTGTATCTGAGCCTTAGTGTATAACTTCCACAGCAATCCATGGGTAAGGTGTCAAATTCCATGATAGAAGCTTTGATCACTGGCGGTTGCTGAAGATACTTTCTTACATGTAACCACTTATCTCCCATAAGCATGGGACTCTGCTGAATAATAGAGTGTTTGGAAATGATTATCATGATATTCATTCATGGCTCAAGCTCAAATGGGGTCATAGCTGGAGAGTATGTAGGGAGGATATGGACAGTGCAACATCTTTTTTAATACTCTTTGAAAATGAGCACAAAGAGGAACAAATCAGCTGAAGCTAAGTCAAAGGCAAAAAAAAAAATGAAGATGAATTAGAATGGCTCTTTCTTCGCACTGATTTTTCATCAATTCCTGCTGATAGCACAGCATGTGCCCTAGGCAAGGGCTGTATATGAAAGCAGTATTGAAGAGATACTTGTTGCATGCTTCATTTTAACAAAGAAATGGCATTCCCATTAGTTATTGTGACGGGGCGCCCGCCCACTGCCTGGAACCCAATAGGACTGGCCCTGGGAGGGATAAAACCAGCCTAGGGAGGCTGCCCAGCAGACAGCTGCAGGGGAAACAGCCAATTAGGGCGGCGGCTCTAGACAATTAGGGCGGTGGCTGGACCAGCCAATCAGGGCCCAGCTAGCCCATATAAAAGGAAGCTGCAGACCAGAGCATGTTAGTCTACTGCATGGAGCCCTAGGGAGAAGACTGGTTTTTTTTAGTGGGCTCCTGGTGGTCTGCCAGGAATTACAGGCTGGAGGCCCTGGGAATAGGGCAAAGGAGCTGGAGCCAGGGGCAGGAGCCAAAGGAACTGAGGCTCTGGGGAAGTAGAGACAGTGAGCTGGAAGGAAGAGGCAGCAGGAAGCTGCTGTTTGCAGGGCCCCTGGGCTGCCCCCCCCCCCAACCTGCTGAAGGAGCAGCCTGGTTGTGGACCGCCAAGCTGCTGTGAGGAGTGGCTGGGCTCTTGTTGGGGGGATACCAGTTGGTGACACGGCCAGAGGGCTGTGCCACAAAGCAGACACCAAGAGGAAGGAGTTGTAATGGGTCTGGAGGCGAAGATGGGAGAGGAGCAGCCACCACCACCTGAGGATGCACCTGCTAGGACTGAGCTAATTCCCGAAATGCCCAGCAGAAGGTGCCAGAGTGGTGAGTTACCCCATGACAGTTATTTATCTACTTTCTAGGCCGGATCCTCCGCTGGCGTAAGCTGACATAACTCTGCTTGAGCAGATTTATGCTGACTAAGGTTCTGGCTGTCTAATGTTAATGAACAGTGTGATGTATTGTAATTTGTACACAATTTTCAAGCCATTACTTTAAATCGTAAAGGGTTTCCTGGTCCTTCTTGCAGGCTAGGGAGTTCTGAGGGAAGTGTGTGGGGTGTGATCAGAGTCAGTCTGCAAAAAGCCAGCCTAAAGCAGGGTTGGGTGAGCTTTAGCTTTCTGTCGAAGGGAGCAGCCTGCTTCGTGTCTCTCTGGTTTTGGTTCATGTGTGTTAACGTTCTGGATTCTAAGAAATGAAGTCTTTACATTTCCACCTTTCAGTGAGTATTTCTTTAAATTTATCCAGCTTCTCCATTTGTACACCTTGAATATAACAAACAATTCAAATGGCAGAGTTTCAGACTTTCAATAGTCATTGAAAATTAGTACATAGAGGAGGTGCATAGTTCAACAGTATTGGTTTTCCACAAACTTAAAAAACTAATTAAAATTCAACTATAATAATGAATAGTAAGATCATTTATTTGTTCAAATTCTATAACTCAAATTCTTATTGACATTCTTTTAACCTTAGCCACTGAAAATAATCCTTCAGCACTAGAAAGTACGTAATTGTGTTGCATCCATCAATGGACTTATTCTCTTTCCTTGACCTATAAATGTGAAAGATAATATGAAAAAGGGACAGGTAGCATTTGTGATATCCTCTCTGTCTAAGGTACTTCTATAATAACACCCCACATCTTTCCATCAATAAATCTCAAAGCACTTTACAAAGGTGTTTGGTATCACTATCCCCATTTTACAGAAGGGGAAAATGAGGCACAGTGAGGTGAAGTGACATGCCCAAGGTCACCCAGTGCTAGATCTGGGAATTGAACTGAGGTTTCTAGAGTCTCAGTCTAACATGCTATCCCCTAGGCAACACCTTACTGTAATGACTGATCCCCTAACACTCTTCAATGTGTTTCTCTTCAAAGCACCCCGTGAGGAAGGGAAGTGCTATTAGGAGGACCTGCTCCAGCTTTTTTGCTGCCCCAAGCGGCGAAGCCCAAAAAAAAAAAAAAATTAAGCCATGATTGGCGGCACTTCGACGGCAGCTCTACCACACCGCTTCATTCTTCGGCGGCAATACGGCGGCGGGTCGAGAGGGAGTGAGTGACCTGCTGCCGAGTTGCCGCCGAAGACCCAGATGTGCCGCCCCTTTCCATTGGCCTCCCCAAGCACCTGCTTCCTTTGCTGGTACCTGGAGCCGGCCCTGGCTATTAGCCCCATGGTACAGATGCCTCCCTGAGGCACAGAGACTAAGGATGGGGTGCTTAAAAGGAGCTAAACTTCTAACTTCTTTTGAGCATTCCACCTCAAGTGAATTGCCTCATGTCATTGAGGAAATCTGGGATACTGTACCTTTAAGAAGCAACAGAGAGTCCTGTGGCACCTTTAAGGCTAACAGATGTATTGGAGCATAAGCTTTCGTGGGTGAATACCCACTGCGTCCGACGCAGTGGGCATTCACCCATGAAAGCTTATGCTCCAATATATCTGTTAGCCTTAAAGGTGCCACAGGACCCTCTGTTGCTTTTTACAGATCCAGACTAACACGGCTACCCCTCTGATACTTGTACTTTTAAGAGGCTCCTGTTATGTAATGCAGAGGGGGAAACTGAGACATTGAATGAAGCAGACCTCTGTCCAGTACCTTGTGCTCTGATGGACACATGAACACCCCAGGATACAGCAGAGAGCTGAACCCAGTTTACCCACCTACAAGCCTACTGGACCATCTTCCTTCCTGGAGGTGACACCTGATATACGAGACCATTGTGGTTTCTCATAGTGACAGGCAAGGTTGCAAAACACTTTCCACTATAACCTCGCTGTGATGTGGTGTATAAAGCCCACGCTGATGAGGACAGGGTTAAGAGGAATCAGAGAGCCCAATTAGCCCTTTCTGTGGTACCTGGAAGGGATGCAGGTAATCGAGGATTAGTCCCAGCTGGGGAGAACCAAACTGGGTGGCTCCCTATAAAGGAAGAGTCACCAGGGGAGGAGTGAAAGAAGACAGCTGTTGTAGGGATTAGCCCTGGAGGGCAGCAGGGGTTCCAGAGGGTTGACAGAGTCTAAGAGAGATCCTGAAGAAAACTCCTCAGCAACAAACTGGGAAAAGCTGCATGGAGAGATGAAACTCTAGGGAGAGAACTGGAGAGCACAGATCCATGGCAGATGCCTGCAAGCAAACCAAGGTAGGAAACAGCCCAGGCAACCAGTGAGGGTTCATCAGAAACAGACGCTAGCTACCCATCAGAAGGGCCTGGATTTTATGCTTTCGTTTGTAAAACATTTATCTCTCAGGCTGCAACTTTCAACACATAGGCCCCTATCCAGGAAAGCCCCATCTGCTTAACTTTGAGCACATGCCTAAATCCCCTAAACATCAACATATTAGCTGTTGAGTTATGCGAGGATATAAAAAATACATTTTCCAATGGTTTAATTTAAAAATCCTTCCTTCTCCCAAAGAATATGGGAGAACAGCTCAAGAATGGCTAAATGGCCAAACGTACAATGGAAGCATGCAAAGGGTTGGGTGATGTTGTTGGAGTAACGAGGCAGGAAAATGATCTTTGCATGGATCTAAGGGTAGGTAGCAAGATGGCACTTTTCATGGCTGGAAAGCAGAAGGTTTTCTTCTGACTACGTCCAAATAAGAACTGCTTTTAAAATGAAAGGCATTTCTTTTTTAAATAGCCCAAGACTGGTCTTTACTGTGTTTTGACCTTCGCATATTTAACCAGCATGAACTGGAGTAAAAGCAGGGTTATCGCCCTTCCCAGAATAATTTAAAGGGAATAAAAGGGGAGAAGAAATTATAATTGTCACAGCATATTTCAAAAAGTTTTTATTCAATTAAGTACAGTGGGTGACAAGGTGGTGTGGTGTTCCAACCTTACGATTCCATTTCAAGTTCCATTGAACAAAGAAAGGAACAAAAGATAATTAATGGAGCATGCAGAGGACATTCTGATTTGTAAGATGTCTCTGCATCGTCTTCAAGCTGATCAATATTGCAATCCATAACTTCACTGGTTGCTTTATGAAGTCTTTTTTTTTTTTTTTTTTAAGGCAGTGAGTCACAAAAATTGTATTTAATCCTTCTATAGGATGTGTCCTCCTTACCTCTGCAGGATAAAGAGACACCTTGACTCCTTAATGTCCCAAATCATCCTGAAGAGGAAAATGCCTTTTCTCCTTCTATGCTGCATAGTTCTTCTGAAGTATGGAGAAATCATTGGCTGGTAGTCAACTGACCCACAAAACAAATCTTTCTGCCTTCTAGCCTCATCAATGCTCCAGGCTCTCTCAGGTATAAAAACATAATGAGTGTGACTCCAGATCTATTAAGTAGCCTGTCCTCCTTAAGCCATAAGCATAATGGTCATAGGGCTAGTCTACACTAATGTGCTACTGTGATGCAGCTGTAGCGCATCTGGTGAAGAGAGCTCTCCCATGGGCATAAAAAATCCAGCTCCACGAGAGGCGGTAGCTATCTCGGTGGGAGAAGCTCTCCCATTGGCATAGCACTGTCCACACCAGCACTTAGGTCAGTAACTTACATCGCTCCAGGGGGTGGCTTATTCACACCCCTGAGTGACATAAGTGGTAGCCTGTAGAAGCCCATAGTTGCTTGGAAATACGCACTATAACCTCAGGTTCAATAGGTATCTCTAAATACAGACCCCAGCCCCAAGTCCGTCACTCTTCTTTAAAAACTTCAGAGCTGAGCAGTGAGAGCGTCTGACTAAATGTTTTTGGGTGGAAAATGCTGACTAAGGAAAACTGAAACTTTTCACAGGAAAGGGTTGTTTTGGTTAAATTCTTGTTGTGAAGCTTTTTCTCAGGCTCCAATTTCTGGTCAAACCACCTAAAAATTGCTTGGTTCTTAAAACGCTCACCTGCAATGCAAAAGACCCAGGTTCTGGCCCCAGCTCTGCCTGATTCATCTAGTTGGAGGTTGAACTCTCTCTTTGCAGAGGGTGGGGTATGTTATGAAAAACTTTGGAAAGTCTCTGCCCTGTCCCAGTGTGGAACAGGAAACTACTTGAACTATCAAACTTTCATGGGATGGGGAAACCATTTTCTTCAAGCCCTATCTGGAGTAAGGGTCCAACACTTAGGCCTTGTCTACACTACGAGAGTACTTCGATTTTAGTTAATTCGACTATGTGGAATCGATATTACTAAGTCGAACGTGTGTGTCCACACTAAGGACAGTAATTCGACTTTGTGAGACTTTGTGAGTCCACACTAACGGGGCAAGCGTCGACATTGGAAGCGGTGCACTGTGGGCAGCTATCCCACAGTTCCCGCAGTCCCCCCTGCCCTTTGGAATTCTGGGTCGAGCCCCAAATGCCTTCTGGGTAAAAAAATGTGTCAAGGGTGCTTTTGGGCGCCTGTCGTCGTCCGTCCGTCACTCAAGCCCTCCCTCCCTCCCTCCCTCCCTGAAAGCGCCGGCGGGAAATAATTTCGCGCGCTTTTCTGATTACTGACAGCGCGGACGCCACAGCAGTGCGAGCATGGATCCCGCTGCGACCATCGCTGCAGTTGTGGCAGTTCTCAACGCCTCGCAGCTTCTCCTCCACCTGTACCAGAGGCAGCTGCAGATCAATCATGAGAGGAGGCTACGGCACTACCGTGACGGCATGAAGTCGGACACTAGCTCCGACCTCTCTGAGAACATGAGACCCAGCGCCCAGGACATCTCGCTGTCACTGGGTCTTGTTGATACTGTTGAACGGCGATTCTGGGCCCGTGAAACCAGCACGGAATGGTGGGACCGCATAGTGCTGCAGGTCTGGGATGAATCCCAGTGGCTGCGCAACTTTCGCATGCGGAAGGGGACTTTCCTCGAACTGTGTGAGTTGCTGTCCCCTGCCCTGAAGCGAAAGGACACCCGGATGCGGGCAGCCCTGACTGTCCAGAAGCGAGTGGCCATAGCCCTCTGGAAGCTCGCAACGCCAGACAGCTACCGGTCCGTCGCTAACCAGTTTGGCGTGGGCAAGTCTACCGTGGGGGTTGCTGTTATGCAAGTAGCCAGGGCAATCGTCAAGCTACTGCTATCTAAGGTAGTGACCCTGGGAAACGTTGAGCTCATCAGAGATGGCTTTGCCGAGATGGGATTCCCAAACTGCGGTGGGGCTATAGATGGGACTCACATCCCTATCCTGGGACCGGACCACCAGGCCAGCCAGTACATAAACAGAAAGGGATACTTTTCCATGGTGCTGCAAGCACTGGTGGACCATCGGGGACGTTTTACCAATATCTACGTTGGATGGCCTGGCAAGGTTCATGACGCTAGGGTGTTCAGGAACTCTGGTCTGTGTAGACGGCTGCAGGAAGGTCTTTACTTCCCGGACCACAAAGTAACTGTTGGGGATGTGGAGATGCCTACAGTCATCCTCGGGGACCCTGCATACCCGCTAATGCCCTGGCTCATGAAGCCCTACACTGGCGCACTGGACTCAGGGAAAGAACTATTCAACTACCGGCTCAGCAAGTGCAGAATGGTGGTGGAGTGTGCTTTTGGCCGTCTCAAGGGCAGATGGAGAAGCCTACTCACTCGCTGTGATCTCAGCGAGACCAATATCCCCATTGTGATAGCTGCTTGCTGTGTGCTCCACAATTTGTGTGAGAGCAAGGGGGAGACCTATATGTCGGGGTGGGAGGTTGAGGCAAATAGCCTGGCTTCTGATTACGTCCAGCCAGACAGCAGGGCGATTAGAAGATCACAGCGGGACGCACTGTGCATCAGGGAGGCTTTGAAAGCCAGGTTCCTGACTGAACAGGGTCTCCAGTGACTTTTCACTTTGTGGACACAGATGCTGAACCTGCCCCCGTTTCTCTACCCAGTTACTGTTGACTATCCTTCCAAGTTACATACCCCCTTCCCCACCTTCCCAACAAATAAAATCTGTTCTGTTCTGTTAATGAACAAGGTTCTCTTTTTTACTGTTTTCGCGGGAATGTTTTAAACCGGGGACGCAGACTGTGGCGGGGGGCGGGCTTACTGTTTTGATGCAAATGATGCTTCTAAAGTCCGGGAATGACAGGCTCCGCAGTGCTGCATTGGTTGTTTCAACGCAGCCTGCCAGCAGTCCTGGGCGGGACTGGATGTATGTGTCGGCCAAGTGACTTTCTGGCAGGGGGCGGAGGGTAACAGATCCCCTGCTGCGTGGCTCTGTGATCCAGGATAAGGACCGCGGCATAGGATCTCTAACTGCCCTCCCCCGACACAAAGTCACAGATCAACCCCCTCGCACCCCAGAACAAGAAAACCACCTCCCAGACTGACCAGGGTAACTGGTGACTGTGCTGTGTATGTGTCCTGATGCTGGACCTGCCCCCGCCTCTGTAGCCTGCTACAGGTGACTGTCCTGTCCAAGTAACAAACCCCTTCCCCCCCTTCAGACAGAATCCCCTCCAAAAGACACTCTCGGAAACAGTACTTAACAGAAACAGATGTTTTATTACGAACCGCACATGAAAAGGGGGGGGGGGGGAAGGAAACTTGGACATGGGCTAGTGTGAGATGGGTAGGAAAGGACTTTTCAAACTTTGGAACGAGAGCCTTCCATTGCTGCAGCAGTGTGCAGTGGCCGACTGACAGTTTTAACGGCCCTTGCCGCCCCTCCTTCTTTGTACTTTTGGTGAGGGGGGTGTGGGACTTGGTGGCGGGGGAGGGCGGTTAGAGATAGACAGCAGCAGTGCTCTGTCCTCCTGCTTCCGGTCTTGCAGAACATCCACTAGGCGCCGGAGCGTCTCCGTTTGCTCCCTCATTAGTCCAAGCAGGGTTTGAGTAGCCTGCTGGTCCTCCTGGCGCCACCTCTCCTCCCGTTCCATGACTGCTCTGTGCATTTGTGACAAGTTCTCCCTCCACTGTGTCGTCTGGGCTGCCTGCTCTCGTGAGCACTCCATAAGTTCATAAAACATGTCTTCACGAGTTTTTCTCTTCCTTCTTCTAATCTGCGCTAGCCTCTGGGAGTGTGATGCCAGGCTGGGTTGGGAGACAGTCGCAGATGTGTCTGTGGGAATGGGAAAAAGGGAGTAAATTCCTGAGACAGATAAATGAAGTTGCTAACAAAGAGCATAGTCTTTCTCTGTGAACAACACCATGCACTGCACCTTTCACATGCGCACTCAGGACAAGGTCGAATTTTCGGCCCTCGCCTTATGTGTCTGGGGTCCTGCAGTTGCGATCAGAGAAGCGTTGCAGGACACCTCTACTTCTGCTGCGGGAAAACATGGTAAGCCGTAGACTTGTGGCAGCTTAAACATGTAATAGTAGCACTGGGCTCCTTTCGCACTGAATGCAAGGCCACTCTCTGCTGGCAGCAATCAGGGAAGCATGAGCTCTGCCCCTGTCCCACCACCTCGCGGCTGTCCCCGGGAAAGATCCCTGTATGCTGCCCCTCTGCCGCCTCCACCGCGTGGCTGTAAAGCAGTCCCAATACTAACATTCCCCTCCCTAATTTAAAGCAGGGCGTCATGTGTGACATAACCCTCATGAGGATCTCGGAGACCGAGAGGGGAAGGATGCTGCGTGAATGCATGCAGAGGCCTGGGCCATATGCCGCCATGCTGTGCCGCGCACTGATCCCCGACTACCTGATGGACTCATGGCGTGGGAACGTGTGCTACCACGGGGGACCAAACAAGATTGCCCTGCCGTTGAACCTCGTGCGCATGCTGGAGCGGTACCTCCAGGAGAGCTATGCGGAGCTATCCCAGGAGGACTGTCTGTCCATTCCCGGGCACATTGACCGCCTTTTCCTTTAAGTTGAGCATAACGGACTACAGAGTGGAGGGGCCGTGTTGTGGACTAATCATGAATATCCGGACAGTACTTGATTTTCTATACATAGTTAGTAGTAAAAAGTTTACTAAGCCAACTAAATCATGAACAACAAATTACTGATATAGTTATTATTCCTGTTTTGTTATAAATAAAAGTTTCTATGTTTAACTGAGTGACTGAAAAGCCCATTCTTAACAATATAAATATTCCACTTATGTTAAAATGAAATGTTTAGATGTTTAAAGCACTCACTGCTTGATCCTTCCCCTGATTCGGTGTCCGGGGTAAGGGCTGTGGACGGTTGGTAGGGGATCTCGGTAAGGGTGATGAAGAGCTCCTGGCTGTCGTTGAAATCAGCGGTGCAAGCGCTGTCGACTGCCTCGTCCTCCTCATCTCCTTCCTCATCTTCCCCGTCACCTAACATTTCCGAGGAGGAACCGGCCGTGGACAATATCCCATCCTCGGAGTCCACGGTCACTGGTGGGGTAGTGGTGGCGGCCGCACCTAGGATGGAATGCAGTGCCTCGTAGAAACGGGATGTGTGGGGCTGGGATCCGGAGCGTCGGTTTGCCTCTTTGGTTTTTTGGTAGCCTTGTCTCAGCTCCTTGATTTTCACGCGGCACTGCGTTGCATCCCGGCTGTATCCTCTCTCTGCCATGGCTTTAGAGATCTTCTCATAGATCTTTGCATTCCTTCTTTTGGAGCGCAGCTCTGAAAGCACGGACTCATCGCCCCACACAGCGATGAGATCCAAGACCTCCCGATCAGTCCATGCTGGGGCCCTCTTTCTATTAGATTGCACGGCCAACTCTGCTGGAGAGCTCTGCATCGTTGCTAGTGCTGCTGAGCTCTCCACGCTGTCCAAACAGAAAATGAGATTCAAACTGGCCAGACAGGAAAAGGAATTCAAATTTTCCTGGGGCTTTTCCTGTGTGGCTGGTCAGAGCATCCGAGCTCTAAGTGCTGTCAAGAGCGTCAACAGAGTGGTGCACTGTGGGATAGCTCCCGGAGCTATTACCGTCGATTTCCATCCACACCTAGCCTAATTCGATATTGCCATTTCGAATTTAGCGCTACTCCTCTCGTTTTCGAGGATTACAGAAGTCGAATTTAAAAGAGCTCTATTTCGAACTAAGTAGCTTCCTGGTGTGGACGGGTGCAGGGTTAATTCGATGTAACGGCGCTAAATTCGATATAAGCTCCTAGTGTAGACCAGGCCTTAGTGGCTCAATTCTTTCCCTGGGACACATCAGTGGAACGTCCACTGACTTCAGCCCAAAGAGCTAAAGTTTGGCAAAGTCATAAGTAATTGAAAGAAGGGGCTTATAAAGGGAAGTGTTTAGCACCTCAGGCTACAGGCATCAACCCTTATGCTTAGGGATGGCATTTAAAAAACGCAACCTGTCAGAAATGTTTCCTCATTTCTTCCCAACTTCAGCATGTCTCCCACAAAGTTGCACTGCTCTGAGGTCCATGGGAGCCAACATTCACTCCTGGACAAATGGTAGCGTAGAGGTACAATACCTCCTCACTAATCAGGGCTCAAAACAGGAGCTTTTTTTGGTTGAATGAGGGGAGGCAGCATGGTTATGTGGACGAAGTGCTGTCTTGACTGGGAGTCAGGAGGTTCAATTCCTGGCTATGCTGCTGATCTCTGTGCCTCTGTTTCCCTTTGTCCATTTTGATCATAGGCTCTTTGAGGCAGCAATAGTCTCAGTGTTTTGTTTGGGTTTTTTTTAGCACCTGTCCCAATAAGGCTCTGCTCTTGGGTGGGGCTGCAGACACTAAGGGTATGTCTACACTACCCGCCGGATCGGCGGGCAGCGATCGATCCAGTGAGGGTCAATTTATCACGTCTAGTCTAGATGTGATAAATCGATCCCCGAGCACTCTCCTGTCGACTTCTGTACTCCCCTGCCACGGGAGGCACAGGCGGAGTTGATGGGGGAGTGGCAGCAGTCGACTCACTGCGGTGAAGACACCATGGTAAGTCGATCTAAGTACATCGACTTCAGCTACGTTATTCACATAGCTGAAGTGGCGTAACTTAGATCGATTTCCCGCCCCCTCCCCCTAGTGTAGACCAGGCTTAACACAAGAAATTAGTGCCCGTAAACATTTAGAAAGTCAGGACTCCTCCCTTTCCAGTGTAAGAACAGACCATGAGCAGTACTGCCCTCGTCTTATGACAGGGGTGTAAACCTTTAGAATCTTGATCTGGGTCATGTCTCTGGGGCCAGAAAATAAAATGTCCAGAGTTTAGTCTGGTTTCCTGTGTTTCAGACTCTTCGTTCTGGATATACAGCACTTGCTTCTAACAGTGGGAAAGCTTCCAGATCATAAAACGTTGTGTGGGGAAAGGTATTTTTGGTAATTTTTAGAGATTTCTAAAATGTAGTCTGACCTTCCCTCTCCTTTCAAGACCTCTGCAGGTGCACTCATGTAACAAAGGGATTCTAGCCTCATATAAAAAGGCAGAGGGATACTGGAATCAGGCCAAGTCTGAAAGCTTTGAAGCATTTCTGTGTGTGTGTGTATACATTATAGGATGTATACACACTACAGGGATGGCATTTGTACCTCAATGCTACCATTTGTCCAGGAGTGAATGTTGGCTCCCTCAGACCTTCTATAAAGGTCCTGTAGGTACTCTTATGGAATGGCTTATGTACACACCAGATACAGATAAAATGTTTTCTTTTGTCGTTGTATCCACAGGGTAAGATAATGCTGGTGCTAGAACTCCAAAACAATGCCCCAGAATTCAGGATCAGACCTTCCTCTCACGTACCTGGTGTAATTTCACCGGGTGAAATCCTGGCCCCACTGAAGTCAAGAGGATGTTTTGCTATTGACTTCAGGGACTTCACCCAGTGAATTCAGTGGCGTTACAGCCCTGGCTACAGACTAACTCTCCACAATTCCAACAGACGCTGGACCTTGGCTGAGGGAAGGAAGAGTTAACTCCCAGCTAAACTGGAGAGTCACACAAATGGAGGTCAAAGGGGGACAGGGGGAACCCAAACTTTAATTATTTAAACCAGCAGTTCTCAAACTACGGGCTGGACTTCCCAAGGGAGACACGAGCTGTTTTTATTTATCTAAAAAATAAAGCCCAGCCCAGCTTGTGCCTCCAGTGGGCTCTCATACATAAATATAAGAGCTCTGGCTATCAGCCCTGGGTGGCTAGGGCTGTGCACACCCGGGATGTGCGAATAAAGGGGACAGCTGGAGCCCCGTACTCGGGCTCTCCTTCCACCCAACTCCACCCCCCAATCCCTCCCCTAGAAGTAGTGGGGCTCCAGCTGTCAGCCCTGTGGGTAGCAGCAGCAGCACAGAAGTAAGGATGGCCATGGGCTGCAAAATCTGCTGTGAAAAGTGATACTGATGAATATCACTTTTCACGTTGCCGCCCTTACTTATGTGCTGCTGCTGGCATGTCACTGCCTTCAGAGGTGGGCGCCAGGCCACCAGCTGCTGCTCTCCGCTCTGCCTTCAGAGCTCGGTGGCGATATATGTCCTTGTGGGAGATGGGGATGTAATCAACTACAGATAAAAAGAAGGGGGGAGAGCAATCAAATAAGTTTGAACACCACTGATTTAAATTAAGCACCACCCCATTTATTCCTTTGGAATTTAACGGAAACTATTTACTGTTCAACTGGAACATATGGTTACATTGCTCTGGTCTGTCAAAATCCAGACCTAGTTGACTGTCTACTCTATATCTTACTGATTTAGAAATGTTGATTTATCACTTATGTAAAAGATGAATTCATTTGGTTTCTGTATTGAGCTACAGCTGTTGGTTCTTGATCCTCTTATTTCCTTGGATCAATATTTCCCCCCATTCTCTTTAAAGTTGGCAAGAAAGGAAACCTAAGGTACTTAACTGGCCCCATTACCATGGTTTCTGAGCGCCGAACACCCCTAGGAGTTACACAAATAGTACTTTCCTCATTTTAAAGATGGGGGAAGTGAGCCACAGAGACCAAACATCTTGGCGATGGTTTCCACAGATGCTTGTGGCAGAGCAGAGAATGGAATGTGGGTCACTGGAGTGACAGGCTGACACTCTAACCACTGGACCATTCTTCCTCTCTTACAGAATTCTATTCTTTATAAGCCTCATGTAGGAAAATGCAGCCTTCTGCATACTTACTTTAGGCTTTCCATAACTTCAACCATCATAATTTAAATTAGCCATTTTTAACCTACTGGAATCCCCACACAAGACTCCCTTCTACAGCCCAAACTAAGATGATCCCACCCTAGCCACTGTATCTTCCGAGACCTTGAAGAGCAGCAGTTCTGTCCTCTTACTGTTTCACATGCATGTAGACCCATCTCAGCCAGAGCCGAATGGCCCTGGAAAGGAGGCTTGCTGTAATGATGACAAAAGTCATGTAGACAGATCTCAGGGAAGCAATGTTCCACTGGAACATCGACAACTTGCACCAGCTGAGGATTCTGTGTTTGCTTCTTTGTCTCTCTGCTTAGATGACCAAGATAGGGTGGTGTTATTTGGACCTTCTCCTACCAAGAGCTGGACTGAGAGTTTTAGCGTATCTTCCACAGGCCACCAATCCCTCATGGGCTTTGATTGCTATTTCCCAGGGCCTGGTATGAATTGTTAACCTAAGAGTCAAATTCTTTGCATCCTTCACCAATTCCTTTAGTGATCCATCTCCTTTCCCTCTTAATTTGCCGTATATCCCTAGTGTCTATCACAGATACAATGTACACTATACCTTTTAAAATCAACATGAATTGTAAAAAAAAAATTTGTTAGCACCTCAACTGTTTTTCAAAAGTAAAATACCATGATTGGATTTGTACGTGAACAATAGTGCAGAAAATAAACTACTTTAGAGAAGAAGCTACAGAAGCAGTCTGCTTGTTCCACAGGTCCCTGATTAACAGGATGACACAACTTTATTGCCCTTCTGTATCGCTAAGAATTAGAGCAATGCAGTCCCATGGCAATTATGTCCCGGCCATGTCCTGATTGTCTTCATGAGTTCTTATTAGATTGGCAGAGACTTATTATGACTATTGTGCCTAAGAGCTCAACCAAGGACCTGGACTCCAGGGTCCGGTAATAAGTGCTGTACAAACTCAGAACAAACGGACCATCCCTGCCCCAAGGAGTGTACAGTATAATACAAGGCCAATAGATGGCTACAGACAGATATGGGAGTACAAGGAAGCAATGAGACCATATTGGTCTCATTCGGCACACCAGCAATCTAAACCTTGTCAAGTGTGTGTGTTTTTTGTAGGCATCACAGCAAAGGAGAGTTGTAAGGAGGATAACGAAGTAGTTTGTCATTTCTTTATGGAAATACAGATTCTTATACCCTTGTACTGAGTAGTTCTTTACTCCTTAAGCAGGCCCTCTCGAAAACTGCCCATTCCCTACCTGTTCCTAGCGCCAAGAGCCAGATCCTGATAATCTCCCTTATAGGGAGTCGTACCTTAGTCCTCAAGGAGTCCCATTGGTTTGATCTTTGGGGAAGGGATTGTCACATGAGAAGTAGCAGCTTTCCTCCTCCACAGTTGGAATTTATGCCAGTGCTGTTTATACCGGTTACAGGCCACATCAGGCTAATCCCAGTTATAACCAAAACATTACATGGGCAAAGAGTGTTGGAGTACAAACAAGAACAGTGAAGTCGCTGCTTTGCATAGACATTGCCCGAAGCAGCTGTAGGCAAACGGAAGTGGCCACTTGTGAAATGAATGTGTGTATGTTCCCACCCCCAGACTAGAAGAGGAGGACAAAGGAGTAAAAACTAATCTGTTCCTGTCTGTTTCTCTTTCAGGTACCTCCATCATCCTCCCTCCTTGATGTAAAACATAAATTTCACAAAACATGTAAGTACTCTGGACGTCCGTCTGGAAGCATGCTGGGGGAACTTAATGCTTGGAAAAGTTTGTCAACTTCACTTTCATGACACTTCACACCAGGGCTTAGATTGGCCTGACAGCTGTTTTGGAGTAACAGTGACACCGTGGGAGTGCTGTGGCCTCCCAGACCTGTAGGAGGGTAATATAAAATACATCCAACTCCCTATAAAGGGGGAAGACTTTTCAGGTCTTGATATTACAGTAGCAACTAAAGGCCACCACAGAGCCCTGCAGTACGTTGGGTGCTGTACCACACATAGTGACTGACTGTCTTGCCTATGTAGACTACATTCTTCAAGGCAAAGGAGGTAGAGTTTAGAGTGGGTTGGGAATCTTTTGCTGAAACGTCTCCTCCATCACAATGCCAACTTGCCAAAATGGAAACGTTTTGCAGACAAATATCGGTTTTGATTAACCCTTTGTCGGGAAGGCTTCAATTCCAAGATACGATTTCTGGTCAAAGCCAGGGATGGGCAGGGAGCTGCCAGCCACCTCCCAAATAGTTGGTGGCCAAGTGGTTGGGGCACTCATCTGGGAGATAGGAGAGTGGCACCTAAGTCCCTATTCAGAGCAGGGACTTAACCTGCCTCTTCCACATCCTGCATGAGTGCTCAAACTACTGGGGCTATTGGCTATTTGGGGTGGGGTGTGTATGTGGGCTCTCTCTGGTTCGTGCAGAAATTAAAAGGTCTCGGTTTCATCCTGATGCTCAACAAAACCAAATGTCAAAACCTCAATCTTTCATGAAATGGAATTCTTGCTTTCTGGCCGGCTCTTGTAGTAGTGTCTCCATTTTACAGATGAGGTGAGGCACAGAGGTTATGTGATTTGCTCAGGGTCACACAGTAAATCTGTCACAGTCCAGAATTACACCCTCCCTTTCTAGTTCCTTTAGTATCGGACAATCCTTCCCCTCTTCTAGGATTGTTCTTCTTTGGGTCTTTTTCAGATAGTTGAGTATAAAAAATGGATCTTGTTTATTTGTAGATTATAGAGCTGGTGTAGATGTGGATTCAAGTAAGAGCAAGCTTACTTGACTCTACATTTCCCCCCCCCCCTCCACATGCACCTATAAAAATGAGTGGTGATGAAAACCTGGGAGTAAGAGCTGGGAATGCACCTAGACTCCAAAGCTTTGTCTAAAATGTCTGTGGAGAATCCTGATGGGTGTGAAGGAACTGTGGTTTGCATGGTTCTTACCTCTGTGGTATATGATGCTGTCCCTGGCTCACTTCTGCAGCATGAGCATTAACTATTTCCCAGAAGAAGTTATTTGAGGTTCTGTGTATATGTCTTCCAAAGATGAAACGAAGGAAATATTTGGCACCTAGTTATCTTCCTACTGTAATTGCTGACTGTAGAGGCAATGATGCAACATGGCTCCTCTTCCTCTGAGCTGATGGGCCAATTTTGGGAGATGGTGCATTTGAAAACAACTGGAAAGAAAACTAGTAAGTGTATTGCTCTGTAGCAGTCCTCTTATTCGCATTTCCTTTGGTTTAGCTAAGGCTTTGGTTTAGCTAAGATCCTCACTCAGATAATATCCTGATGCTTATCACTGGTGTGTGTGTGTGTGTGTGTGTGTGTGTGTGTGTGTGTATAAGCACCTTCTACATTGACATGGTCTTTCTGAAGCTGGCTATGCCAGTCTTACTGGACCGTGACCCATCAAATAAATGCCATGTGTGCTTGTGATGCCATTTTAATTTGTGCTCTTGATGTGAGAAAACAGTGATGTCACTTCAGCAACTTTTACATTGAATGGTACCTTCAGAGCCTGTCCCAAAGCCCACTGAAGTCAATGGGAAACTTTCTACTGAGTTCCATGGACTTTGATTAAAAGATATGACCCATAGGTAGCCCCACTGTTATCATGATGTACAATGGTGATAAAGCAAATATCACTATAGTCTATAGAATATAGCTCAATCCATAGGTGCTTACTGCCATATGTCCTTTTTAAAATAGGGTCGCCACAAGCAAATATACTGCAATGTCTTTTTTAATTCTGAATTGTGTCTCCAGGTAATCACAATATTTAAGTAACTTCTTCATAGGTCCTGATTCTGCCACCCTTATGCTAGTGCCTTTCTCCATCCCGACTCTCTGAGCGTCATGAGAGTAAGGTACTCCTCAAGATGAACTAATGGAAGCAGAGGTGGTCCCTTAGGATTGCAGTCATGCTTCAGACATCTGTTTGCAATTCCCATTCTTTTGAATAAGAACTCAACATGAGGAGAAGATACCTGGTATTAAAAGGCTCTTGAGTCCAGGGGAGAAAGGCAATGTAAGAACCACTGGCAGGAACTTAAAGCCAGACAAATTCAAACTAGAAATGGGGCACAATTTTTTTTCAACAGGGAAGGGGATTAACCATTAGAACAAACTAGCAAGGAAAGGGGCTGATTTTTCCATTGTTTGATCTTTTCCAATGGAGACTGGATTCTGCTCTGGAAGAGATGCTTTTGCCAAACAAAAGTTACTGGGCTCAGTACAGGAGTAACTGGGTGAAGTTCTATGCAGAAGATCAGACTAGATCTAATGGTCCCTTCTGGGCTTAATCTCTGAATCTCAGGGCTGAATTTGATTGTGAACACTTGCAGTTGATTACTTTAAACTTCCTTTATTGTGACTGCTCTTAAATTACACCTACGCCGATATAACGGTGTCCTCGGGAGCCAAAATATCTTACCGCGTTATAAGTGAAACCGCGTTGTATCAAATTTGCTTTGATCTACTGGAATGCGCAGCCCCGCCAGAGCACTGCTTTACTGTGTTATATCCAAATTCGTGTTATATCGGGTCGCGTTATATCAGGGTAGAGGTGTATTTCTTTTTTGTCTCTGTAAAGGTTTGAGAAATTTAGAACAGGAATGGCTTGAAAACTGTTCATGTTCTTGTGAAGAATGTTTGGGCAGTTGGGGGTTGTATCCGTTCAATTAAAGATGGGATTTCTTTTTAAATAAATTCACTTAAACTGGTGCAAATTCCTGTACAGACTCTTAAATTGACTTAAACTTCGTTTATATTGTTCAGACATTAATGCTAAAAATTCCACACAAGGGTGTACATCAGTTTAACTAAGATCAAGTTGGAATTTTTTTTGTTTGGTTAAACCAGTGCAACCTTGTGTGAAACCAGCCTTGTGACACCATTCATTACACCTAATAGTACCTCATTCCTCATGTACTCCTAATGACATTGATGGAGCTGTGTATGGAGTAAGTTACTCTTTAGCATGAGTAAAGGTATGACAATGTAGCTCTATATTGCCCACTGGGCAAGCTTTGTGACACAGCTTTTCCTGTAAGTTTTTGTTACCTGCTACTCTGTTACTTCTGTCTAGTCTCCCTAAAAAGTGGATTGTTCTCTTAGGGCTGGTCTACACTATGGGGGGGGGAATGGGGAGGTGGAAGGAATCGATCTAAGTTACGCAGCTTCAGCTACATGAATAACGTAGCTGAAATCTACATACTTAGATCTACTTACTGTGGTGTCTTCACTGCAGTGTGTCGATGGGAGACGCTCTCCCGTCGATTCCCTTTGCACTTCTCATTGAGGTAGAATACCGGAGTCGACGCTAGAGCGATTGGCAGTCGATTTATCACATCTATAATAGACATGATAAATCAACCCCCCCCCACACACACACACACTGGATTGATCGCTGCCCATCGATCCGGCCAGTAGTGTAGACAAGCTCTCAGTCTAGCACTTCTTTCCTACCAGTTTTGATTCACTAATTTTTCCTCAATCCAACTCTATCATTTTTGGTTTAATTTCATCCCTTTTCTCCCACTCTTATAGCTGCTAGCCTTCATGTGTGTGTGCACATGCATGGATGCACAAATGGGGCATGGGGGGAAGGCAATCAGTAAATACAAACCTTTTACGAAGGGGCAGAAAATAGTTGCAGTTGTAGAGGCTACATTTTCAATGTTCAGTCTATGTGAAATTTTATCTTCACCATAGATCACTTATAGTATGAAATATCTCACCCGCTAATTACCCTCATTCTATGGTTCTCAGACTCCGGTATTCTCAAATAAGCATGCATGTGCACCTGCTCCCTCTTCATCCATTTCCCGTTGATCACCCTTGTTAAGTTCTCTCCCTAGCTTGTAGCCTGCCTTGGTGAGCAAGTCATCTCTGTTCAACACCAATCCTTTCCTAGTAGTGATCAGGGTCTGTTTCACTGCCCACCACAATGAAGAAGGGAGTGGCAAACTGAATTATAGATTTATTTATTTTAAAGAGCACGATGGATCATGATCACCAGGTTACAACTTGTTACTGTTTTTATTTTTTTTTTGAGATTCTAATTGCAGTAGATTCTAACTCAGTCTCTTCAAGAGCTCGTAGGAACACATTCTGAAGTCCATTGTCAGTCCTCATTTGGGCAAAACTCCCATTGGCTTGACAGAGTCCCATTGAAGTCACACTCAGCAGTGGGTTATAGTTTGTTACATTGATGTGAATGGAGCAAACCTGGTCTACAGCAGCTGAGGACCAGGCCCTCTAGCATCTATGAATCAGGGAAGAGTAATTTAGGTTCAGGGTTTGGTCTACCGAATCTGATGCAAGTTGAACACTTGGGTCTTCAGGTTCTTAACCCTAGATCATGTAGGATATTCTCACATTAATACCTACTGGTTAGAGAGAGCTTTTCAGCTGTAGATCTCAAAGCGCTTAAGAAACAAGGAAGTATCATATCCCCCTTTTACAGATCTAACTGCTAGCATCTCCTTTGAGTTTAATGATTCTAGCAGGAAGTGTAGCCTAGTGGATCGACCTCTGGAGTTGGACTCAGAATGCCATTTTTCCTGGCTCCTCCACTGGCCCGCTGGGTGAGTTGGAGCAAATCACTTCACTGCCTTGTGCCTCAGTTTCCCCATCTGTAAAATGGCCATAATGATACCATTCTCCTTTGGAAAGTGTTTTGAGATAAGAACTGGGTGTTATAATGGGCCCGAACAAAATGATGAGCAGTGGAGGGTGTCAAAATCAAGCACTGACAATTAAAACATGTTATTCCTTATGTGCTTTATCTAGTGCAGTGGTTCCCAAACTTTTTTCTGCCAAGTAACCCTTTGGCATCTCACTAAATGTCCTGGACCCCTTTTACTTCCAGTGTTACTGGAATACCTATGTCAGCATGACCTCTCCCAGCCGGTATGTGACAGGTCAAGCTGTGCAGAGGGTGCCATTTTGTTCTCAAAACTGCTGGAACCCCTTTTGAGCCCTGGCTCAAGGGGCAGACCCCCTCCCTGTGACTCACAGCAGACTCTCCAGGAATCCAGGGACCCCACTTTAGGAACGACAGGTCTAGTTATGTTTATTTTGTCAAGCTTTGCTTTTCCTTTTGATAGAAGCATGGTTGGGTTAATTAAAAACAGTGACTTGGAGAGCAGGCCAAACTTTTGCGGCTGATGTCCGTGGCATTCTCTCTAACTTTTATTAGTTTGCAAAGTTTTGTTAGAGTTGGGAAAGATTCTCGAACTATAAAGTGGAAAATGTAATTACTCAAGGATCAAGGACCCAGCCTCTAGAACAGGTAATAAAATGGGGAAGCCATCCAGCATACAGATCAGGGAAAAGGATTTCAAGGTTATGGGCAGAAATTGCTGAGGAAAAATGGTTGGATCAGCAGAAGAGTAGAATAGTGGAATGAACCTGCTGGATCATAAAGCACCATAGCCAGCCAGAAGAGGGCTCCATAACCTCCCTAGGACACGAAAGGGGAGACCTGTCTGAGGTCACGGGACATGACTCAGGAGTGATCCGTGAGCTGCAGCTCTGGTTGGAGGCAGCAGCCTCTCAGTAAAGGGAGGGCTGGAGAGCAGGCCCCTCGGGAGTTGGGGCTGGAAGGCCTGAGAGCTGGACAGAGTCACTCCCTGTTGCTTGCAGGGGACTAGCTGGAGCTGCAGCAGAAGTGGAAGGGTCATTGTGCACCCCTGTGACCTTCACACCCCTAGACTGCTCTGCCCCTAGGGGCCGGGATGGGAACCGCTGGGTTTATCTGTTTGCTTTAACAGTCACAGCTATCAAGGCCAGCGTGTCTGCACCTTTCATTTCTGGCTGCCCTGGAAGAAATCTCTTCCTGGACTGAAGTATTCTAGGGAGTCTACCCTGGGCTAGACCCCAGACAGCCCAATGCTCGGTGCATGTACAGAACTTGCCTCTGGTACACAGGACACACTGCCAGACAGGTAGAGGGAAGTGGGGTCAGTTACAATACAAAACAGGTGGGCAAGAAAGATTCTGGCTGGTGCGTGTGCCACCCTGAGCACACATTGGCTATAATCTGCCCCCCTCAAGTGGTGGCTGGGCCAGCTTGTGATTGAGTCTGCTGCAGCCTTGGCTAAGAGAGATGCATGTCTCAGCACAGTCAGTAGAGGCTTATGCTTTAAGCTGAAGAGGACCCAGGCTTGATTCCAGTTGCTGCTGACCAGGGTCTGTCTGCGTTCTTGATCTAACAGGTGTTACTAGAGTGAGCTCAGCAGAGTGAAAAACAAATGAGTGGACTAAAATCCTTATCCTCTAGCTCCAAAACCTGAAGCTGCCATCATTTGAGATAAAAGATGGTACAAGAGTGCTCTTCAAAGGAGAAGTTTATGTAGGTAAATACTTAGGAGATGCAGCACCAGTAGATGATGCTCAATGATAGAGGTAGAATCAGCTGTAGGCTTTATAGGACCAATAAAACAATGTTTATGTGGGGTGTTTAACAAGGGAGATCTCCTTTAGTGCCTGTTCTAAAACCCATGGAAGCTGGTGAAAAGATTCCCATTGACTTCACTTGGCTTTGCATCAGGCCTGTAATGTATGGTAGTGTTGGGTACCCTCTCCGCTCTGTGGTTTGGCAAGCAGAAGGTAGCACCAACGACACCCACACAGACATAGGAGATCACATGGTCCTTTCCAGCAGCTCTGTGGGCCTCTATCCAGCCCCCTGCTGGCTTTTTTCTGAACATCAAGGGCTGTCTGCCAGCTCTGCTCCTTCTGTGGCTACTCTTGCTGAGCTGAGCACTGCTGAGAAGCCAGAGTGTGGGGAAGGCTGACTGCTTGGAAGAGGAGCAGCTCATTTCAAATCTGCTGCTTTCTGTTTGTATGCAAGCCTGGGCCAGGTTTACAAAAGGGGGCAAGGGGCTGTGTGGGCCATGTGAGGGAGGGGATACCTAGGGTAAAGCCTTCCCTTCCAGCAGCTGCAGTAAGGCCAGCCCCACATAGAATCCTAGAAGATTAGGGTTGGAAGGGACCTCAGGAAGTCATCTAATCCAACCCTCTGCTCAAAGCAGGGCCAACACCAACTAAAGCATCCCAGCCAGGGCTTTGTCAAGGTGGGCCCTAAAAACCTCTAATGATGGAGATCCCACCATCTCCCTAGGTAACCCATTCCAGTGCTTCACCACCCTCCTAGTGAAATAGTGTTTCCTAATATCCAACTTAGACCTCCCACTGCAACTTGAGACCATTGCTTCTTGTTCTGTCATCTGCCACCACTGAGAACAGCCGAGCTCCATCCTCTTTGGAACCCCTTTTCAGGTAGTGGAAGGCTGCTATCAAATCCCCCCCACTCTTCTCTTCTGCAGACTAAATAAACCCAGTTCCCTCAGCCCCTTCTCGTAAGTCATGTGCCCCAACCCCCTGATCATTTTTGTTGCCCTCCTCTGGACTCTCTCCAATTTGCCCACATCCTTTGTGTAGTGCGGGGACCAAAACTGGACACAATACTCCAGGTGTGGCCTCACCAGTGCTGAATAGAGGGGAATAATCACTTCCCTCGATCTGCTGGCAATGCTCCTACTAATACAGCCCAATATGCCGGTAGCCTTCTTTGGCAACAAGGCACACTGCTGACTCATATCCAGATTCTCATCTACTGTAATCCCCAGGTCCTTTTCTGCAGAACTGCTGCTTAGCCAGTCAGTCCCCAGCCTGTAGCTATGCATGGGATTCTTCTGTCCTAAGTGCAGGACTCTGCACTTGTCCTTGTTAAACCTCATCAGATTTCTTTTGGCCCAATCCTCCAATTTGTCTAGGTCACTCTGGACCCTATCCCTACCCTCCAGCATATCTACCTCTCCCCCCCAGTTTAGTGTCATCTGCGAACTTGCTGAGGCTGCAATTGATCCCATCATCCAGATCATTAATAAAGATGTTGAACAAACCGACCCCTGTTCAACAATTGAGTCAGGTGCAGCCAAAATCATGAGATCAGCTTAATAAAAAGTGGAAACTTGGTCAAAATACAAAGGATGAATATAAACAAATAACACAAGTATGTAGGGACAAAATTAGAAAAGCCAACGCACAAAACGAGATCAAACTACGGACATAAAAGGAAACAAGAAAACATTCTACAAATACATTAGAAGCAAGGGGAAGACCAAGGACCAAGTAAGTCCGTTACTCAATGAGGGGGGAAAGACAATAACAGAAAATGTGGAAATGGCAGAGGTGCTTAATGACTTCTTTGTTTCAGTTTTCACCAAGAAGGTTGATGGTGATTGGACGTCTAACATAGTGAATGCCAGTGAAAATGAGGTAGGATGAGAGTCTAAAATAGGGAAAGAACAAGTCAAAAATTACTTAGACAAGTTAGATGTCTTCAAATCACCAGGGCCTGATGAAATGCACCCTAGAATACTCAAGGAGCTGACTGAGGAGATATCTGAGACATTGTCCAGTTCTGGGCGCCACATTTGAGGAAAGATGTGGAGAAACTGGAGAAAGTTCAGAGAAGAGCAACAAAAATGATTAAAGGTCTAGAAACCATGACCTATGAGGAAAGATTGAAAAAATTGGGTTTGTTTAGTCTGGAGAAGAGAATACTGAGATGATAACAGTTTTCAAGTACATAAAAGTTTGTTGCAAGGAAGAGGGAGAAGAATTGTTCTTAACCTCTGAGTCTAGGACAAGAATCAATGTGCTTAAATTGCAGCAATGTCAGTTTAGGTTGGACGTTAGGAGAAACTTCCTAACTGTCAGAGTGGTTAAGCACTGGAATAAATTGCCTAGGGAGGTTGTGGAATCTCCATCATTGGGGATTTTTAAGAGCAGGTGGGACAAACACCTGTCAGGGATGGTCTAGATAATACTTAGTCCTGCCTTGAGTGCAGGGGCCTGGACTAGATGACCTCTCGACGTCCCTTCCAGTTCTATGTTGATTCTATGAAAATGAGACTCTAAAATCACACATTTGGGATCTTTCCATTTCCTGTCTAGGGTTCAGCCCCTTAGGGTATACCTCTTTAAGGCTTTCTCTGCAATCACAAGGACCAGGGACTTTCTTAAAAGTAGACTGAGATTCCACCTGACTCCAGGAGCTTGGTCTTTAAGGAAAGACACCAAATAGGACACGGATAACAATAAAATCATGGGAACTGGAAAAACTGCAGTTATCAGAGAGGATGAGTATTCTTAATACATCAAGTAATTCCATTTGGAGAATGGGCCTGACACTAAGCTACACAGTTCTGAGAGGTAACCCAGGCATGCTCTGGGGTTTAGTCATTAAGAGTGTCGGGAAAGAGGCCAGTGATTGCTCAGCAACGCCTTGTCTACCAGTTCGGTAGAAGCAGGGAAGTCTGATAACAGTCTTGCTAAGAACCTGCAATTCCTCTGATCTCTCCACACTGCCTATTCAAGCTGGAGTCTGAGGTGGGAGAAAGTTAATGAAATCTGTCAGTTTGGATGCCTGGAAAGACAGATCTGCACTATGAATACACCTGCTGCGGACTCAGAGGCTAAATCGTGCTATTTATGGCTCTCCCAAACCAGTTTTGTAGTCTAGGCCTGTCAATCAGCCAGGGAGCCTTCAAGTGTCACAGAAGCTGAAGAGACGCAAATAAGCTGTGTCTAGGACATGAAAGCTCACAGGGGGATCTTTCCTGCCCTCTCCACTGAGGAGAGCAGGGTTTTTATTTATATAATATGAAGGTTTTTTTGGAAGAGTGACCTGATCCCATCCTGGGGCCAGTGGCTGGGGCTGGATTCTCTCTCTGGACGGAAAGGTGGTTGTGGAGGGGACAGTTGGTAACAATTCACACATTCTCCAGATAGCTGTCTCCAGCCCGGAGCTATGACCCCAAACCATGGGCTTGTATAGGGCAGCCAGAATCCCACTGACTAGGTCGGTCGATTGCAAGGCCAATATCCATAGCGTCCAATCCCCAGGGCAGATTTACAGATAATTTGGGTTTGGCAATCACTTCCATCTGTTCTTTTCAATAAGACTTCCTCCGTCCATGTTCGTAGTAACTCAGGTGGAAACACACAATGAAGTGTGTTCAGTGGGGACAGATAGTTAAAGCAAAGGGAGTGAAGAAATACAGCAAGTTCATTTGGGCAAATTATTCATTCATCTTTGTTGACCTTGTCAATGGAAATGGTTTGATTGGGAGAAGACATTTGGAGGTTTTGTTGCAGATTAAAGATACTAATAGAAACGTGTTATGATGAATTTCTGTACCACATTAATGAAAAAACATTAAAGCTCTGTTCTAGAGTTCCTTACAATGATCTTACTGTCTTTGCTGAGACAACAGCATTACTGAGCAGGTTTTAACGAACACTTGGATGTCTTTGCTATTATAACTGTAGCATCTATAAACCCGAATTCAGAGTGGGGCCCCTTACTCTGTGTTTGTGCGAGGTGTTGTACAAAGTAAGAGACAGCTCCTGCCCCAAAGAACATACAATCGAAATGGGAGGACAGATGAACGCTTTGATATCATCGTGCCTATTTTACAGTTAGAGCAGAGATAGTAAGGCCCAGATCTACAAAAGGACTTAGGTGCCCAAGGGTCTGTCAGCATTAGAGCAGCACAGATACAACGCTGCCGCTAGGCCACTGGAGTGCCATAGTATAGATGCTTCCTACATTGCTGGAAGGTGTGTGTGTGTGTGTGTGTGTGAGAGAGAGTGTGTGAGAGCTCGGTCAACAAAATAATTTTTCCTTCAACCTAGCTGCATCTACACCAGGGGGTGAGTTTGAGCTAACTACAGCACTTGGGGTGTGAAATTTTTCACGGCCTTGAGCCATTAAGCTAGGCCAATCTAACTTCTAGCTGTAGACCAGGGCTAAGTCTGGGAGGGGGTGGGGCTTAGGAATCACCCCTCCCCTCAGCATCTGCTATTGGCTAGCTTACGTGGTGTCCCCACCCACCTCACGTAGTGTATTGGCCGTTGCCCATTCTTAAGCGCCAATTTCTCCCCATTCATTGTATGGGCCTAATTCAGGCTTTGTGGATTCCACTGAGTGGCTAAGCACGTAGAAGCTATGCATTGCCCTCTCCGCATTGCAGTGCCTACGTGATTCATTGAAGGTCTCAGAGCGGGGAACTGAGTGCAAAGCTCCACGTGGCCACCCGGCCTCTTATGCTTTGTTTTCATCCACACAGCAAGAAATATGAGGCTGCCCGATTGGTTCAGTTCTGGACACATCTGCACAAGCATGTTTGTATCATAGACAAGCGCCGGTCCGCTGGTTTAGGCTTGTGTTACCTGAACTGGTGGCTCATGTGTCCGGATAACTGAAAGTCACATGGGAAACTTGGTGTTCGTTTCATTTACTTATTAAATGAAGTCCATACAGTGGAGGGGATACCAGTGATCTTGCTTGGTTTAAATAAAAATAAAAATAAAAATAAAAAGGTAGACTGAATTATCAATTCTGAGACTTTTCCTGAAAGGCATTTTAAATGTTTAGTTCATACTTGTCCCCCACTTTGTTTGTGTCTCTTCATGCTCCTAGGATTTATCTACAACTCCTTTGGACAGGTTTGCATAGTAAGGGTCAGTGAAAGAAGGCTCCAGCTACTACTGAAGTATCACACTTGTCTGTGTGTCTCAAGAGTGTGCCTGGCGCATGTGTATAGAGAAAGGTGACATGATCACATGTCACTGCAAGACTTCATTACTCACTTGCCAGCACACATATACAGGAAGACTCACAGGTAAACACAGTCATCTGCAGACAATGGTCCTTGTTAATGGGAGTCATCAAGATTCCAAACCATCATCAGAGTTGGTAAGACAACTCCCACCTGTTCATGCTCTCTGTATGTGTGTGTATATATATCTCCTCAATATATGGTTCACTCTATATGCATCCGAAGAAGTGGGTTGTAGCCCACGAAAGCTTATGCTCTAATAAATTTGTTAGTCTCTAAGGTGCCACAAGTACTCCTGTTATTTTTGCAAGTTACCCTCCGTTTCTTTTTCATGGGGAGTTTGAATTGTGTTGGATGGAGTGATTAGGAATAGCTATTTGATCAGACTCAGAACATCGGATCAAATATTCCTAAAGTGGTGTTTTCTGCAGGTTACAAGCTGCTACTCCTCGAGAATATTTATGATTTGTGTTAACTCATGACACTGGTGAGGCAATCCTGAATTCCTCAGACAAGGAGGATGGCTTTGTGTTTCAAACTCTGGGCAAGGATTTAGGCTGTCTGGGTTCAATTCCTGATTTTGCTCCAGACTTCCTGTGTAACCTTGGGCAAAGTCACGTAGGGCAGACATTTAAAGGTATTTAGGTGCCTAACTTGAATAGAAATCTGGTACTTGGGGCCTAATCCAAAACCTATGGGAGTCATTCCACTATTTGAATGGGTTTGGATCGGGCCCTTTCTTTTTCTCTGACTCAGTTTCTTCTCTATAAAATGGGAATAACTTTCTCCCATCCTTTGCCTGTCTGGTTTAGGTCATGATCCTGTAAGGAGACTTTGGGACGTTAGCACATATTTAGAGTTAGCATGTGTTTAAGTGTTTTGGTGACTCCCAATGGATTTAAGCACATGCTTACCTTCTTTGTTGAACTGGAGGAATCTAGAAGAATGGAGATTTCTGAAATCCAAACCCTACTCTGCTGATTAAATGTTTGTGAAAAGAAAAAGACCTTGATAAACACAAAAACATTTCAGCATTTAAACCATTGATAGAACAGTCGAGATCATCGCAAAAACATTAATGCAAATGAAAATTGTTTCCTTTTTTGGCAGCTGCTGCTTTGATTTTTATTGCACTGCATTAGCAGGACTACAGATATTTCTTATGAGTAATGTAGTAATAATAATAATAAAAAGGCAGTGAATCTATTGAGACATATCTTGGAGCAGAACTGGTCCTCTTTGCTCTCTGGGACATTTTTTCCTAGCTGAGATTTACAGAGCTCTAACACTGCATCATAACGACAACCTGTGTAAACAATCTCCGAACAAATGTAAGATATCATTTAAATGCCTCATTAGGAAAAGGAAATTTCATAGATTATTTGATGTTGTTGTGACTTTTTTATTTTACTTTTATTAATTTATGTTTGCATTTGCAGGGGATTTAATTTATAGATATGCAAGAGAAACAACATAACTCTTTTCCACGGCTGCTCTAGTAGTTATCCTATTTATTATTGTAGTGCATAGGAGGCATCTGAGAATGCGGCTCCATTGTAGTAGGTGCTGCATAAACATGTAGTGAGCCCTGAGGAGTCACAGTGAAGCAGGTTCAGGCCTACAAAATGCTACCAACATCGCTTTGATTCTTTTAAAAAAACCTCCTGGACTACTTTAGACTCCGACATTCAATGTTCCCCCAGTAACAGACATTGTTAGCATTAAGGCTGTGTTCTCAGCGGGTGTGTTGGAACAAACAGTGGACGCTGGGAACAAACAGTGTAATGAAAGTTCAACAGCAGAACTGCTGAGCCAGGAGAGGAATCCTGGCCCCATTGCTGTCAATGGCAAAACGCCTATTGATTGCAATGGGGTCAGATCTCTCAATGGGCTCCGCACCCATAAATGGGCCGGATTTCCCAAAGATCTTCGCTCCCATGGAGGCACCTGAATGAGGTGAGGAGATTTGCAGAAGAGTTCAACACTCCGCAGTTCCCCGGGGGAGCTACTGAGATCTTCTGCAAATACAGCCGTATGTGACACGTCGAGTGATCCGCTGTAAGGCACGGTCCTGCAGGTGTTGATGGGATACCGAATCCCGAGAGACATGGCGATGATCTCCCCTGTTAAAAGTTAAGACAAAGGAACGATCCCTCTGTTCTGAGCTCTCACAGGGGCCTACCAGAGGAAGAGGAAATTCCGAACTGACTGTAAGGATCCTAGTGCAGCCTCTGATGCAGGCCAGAGCAGAACCGCATGAGACTCTCGGGAGGTAGGCCCAGCTCCACAAAGGCTCCTAATGTTTGTTTAAGTCAAGGGAACTTAGGAGCCTAATTACTTCTGTGGATCTGGGCCATAGTACATAACCAGCTGAAGTGCCGACCAGTCCCAGTTCCCTGCTGCTGCAGTTATTGCCAGCCTGTCCTCTGGAAACCCCCTGCTTCCAGCAGGCCAAGTAACCAAAGCTCTGGGGTAGGCTGAGACAATGGAAAATGGAGTGAGGAACAGGACAGCATGGACTCAGGACGAAGGGGCCTTGTTGGGCCACTGTGAAGGGGGTGGAGGGGAAATGTGCTGCATGATCTAAAAAATAAAAAGGAGTCATATAAAAATGGAAACTAGGACAGATTATAAAGGATGAATATAGGCAAACAACACAGGAATGCAGGGGCAAGATTAGAAAGGCAAAGGCACAAAATGAGCTCAAACTAGCTACAGGAATAAAGGGAAACAAGAAGACTTTTTATCAATATATTAGAAGCAAGAGGGAGATCAAAGACAGGGTAGGCCCACTGCTTAGTGAAGAGGGAGAAACAGTAACAGGAAACTTGGAAACGGCAGAGATGCTTAATGACTTCTTTGTTTCGGTCTTCACTGAGAAGTCTGAAGGAATGCCTAACATAGTGAATGCTAATGGGAAGGGGGTAGGTTTAGCAGATAAAATAAAAAAAGAACAAGTTAAAAATCACTTAGAAAAGTTAGATGCCTGCAAGTCACCAGGGCCTGATGAAATGCATCCTAGAATACTCCAGGAGCTAATAGAGGAGGTAGCTGAGCCTCTAGCTATTATCTTTGGAAAATCATGGGAGATGGGAGAGATTCCAGAAGACTGGAAAAGGGCAAATATAGTGCCCATCTATAAAAAAGGGAAATAAAAAGAACCCAGGAAACTACAGACCAGTTAGTTTAACTTCTGTGCCAGGGAAGATAATGGAGCAAGTAATCAAGGAAATCATCTGCAAACACTTGGAAGGTGGTAAGGTGCTAGGGAACAGCCAGCATGGATTTGTAAAGAACAAATCATGTCAAACCAATCTGATAGCTTTCTTCGATAGGATAACGAGCCTTGTGGATAAGGGAGAAACTGTGGATGTGGTATACCTAGACTTTAGTAAGGCATTTGATACGGTCTCGCATGATATTCTTATCGATAAACTAGGCAAATACAACTTAGATGGGGCTACTATAAGGTGGGTGCATAACTGGCTGGATAACCGTACTCAGAGAGTTGTTATTAATGGTTCCCAATCCTGCTGGAAAGGCATAACAAGTGGGGTTCCGCAGGGGTCTGTTTTGGGACCGGCTCTGTTCAATATCTTCATCAACGACTTAGATATTGGCATAGAAAGTACGCTTATTAAGTTTGCAGATTATACCAAACTGGGAGGGACTGCAACTGCTTTGGAGGACAGGGTCATAATTCAAAATGATCTGGACAAATTGGAGAAATGGTCTGAGGTAAACAGGATGAAGTTTAACAAAGACAAATGCAAAGTGCTCCACTTAGGAAGGAAAAATCAGTTTCACACATACAGAATGGGAAGAGACTGTCTAGGAAGGAGTACGGCAGAAAGGGATCTAGGGGTTATAGTGGACCACAAGCTAAATATGAGTCAACAGTGTGATGCTGTTGCAAAAAAAGCAAACATGATTCTGGGATGCATTAACAGGTGTGTTGTAAGCAAGACACGAGAAGTCATTCTTCCGCTCTACTCTGCGCTGTTTAGGCCTCAGCTGGAGTATTGTGTCCAGTTCTGGGCACCGCATTTCAAGAAAGATGTGGAGAAATTGGAAAGGGTCCAGAGAAGAGCAACAAGAATGATTAAAGGTCTTGAGAACATGACCTATGAAGGAAGGCTGAAATAATTGGGTTTGTTTAGTTTGGAAAAGATAGCAGTTTTCAGGTATCTAAAAGGGTGTCATAAAGAGGAGGGAGAAAACTTGTTCTCCTTAGCCTTTAAGGATAGAACAAGAAGCAATGGGCTTAAACTGCAGCAAGGGAGGTCTAGGTTGGACATTAGGAAAAAGTTCCTAACTGTCAGGGTGGTTAAAAACTGGAATAAATTGCCTAGGGAGGTTGTGGAATCTCCATCTCTGGAGATATTTAAGAGTAGGTTAGATAAATGTCTATCAGGGATGGTCTAGACAGTATTTGGTCCTGCCATGCGGGCAGGGGACTGGACTCGATGACCTCTCGAGGTCCCTTCCAGTCCTAGAATCTAAGAATCTATGAAAGGGTTAAGCTTCTGGTGAACGTTTATATGTCACCGTTCCTGTATGTCAATAGAGAAGAAGAACGGACCAGTGGTTAGGGAGCTAGCGTGGGACTTAGAATCATAGAATATCACGGTTGGAAGGGACCTCAGGAGGTCATCTAGTCCAACCCCCTGCTCAAAGCAGGACCAATTCCCAACTAAATCATCCCAGCCAGGGCTTTGTCAAGCCGGGCCTTAAACACCTCCAAGGAAGGAGATTCCACCACCTCCCTAGGTAACGCATTCCAGTGCTTCACCACCCTCCTAGTGAAATAGTGTTTCCTAATATCCAACCTAGACCTCCCCCACTGCAACTTGAGACCATTGCTCCTTGTTCTGTCATCTGCCACCACTGAGAACAGCCGAGCTCCATCCTCTTTGGAACCCCCCTTCAGGTAGTTGAAAGCAGCTATCAAATCCCCCCTCATCCTTCTCTTCTGGAGACTAAACAATCCCAGTTCCCTCAGCCTCTCCTCATAAGTCATGTGCTCCACACCCCTAATCATTTTTGTTGCCCTCCGCTGGACTCTGTCCAATATTTCCACATCCTTCTTGTAGTGTGGGGCCCAAAACTGCACACAGTACTCCAGATGAGGCCTCACCAATGTCGAATAAAGGGGAACGATCACGTTCCTCGATCTGCTGGCAATGCCCCTACTTATACAGCCCAAAATGCTGTTAGCCTTCTTGGCAACAAGAGCACACTGTTGACTCATATCCAGCTTCTCGTCCACTGTGACCCCAGGTCCTTTTCTGTAGAACTGCTACCTAGCCATTCGGTCCCTAGTCTGTAGCAGTGCATAGGATTCTTCCGTCCTAAGTGCAGGACTCTGCACTTGTCCTTGTTGAACCTCATCATGGTTTTTTTGGCCCAATCCTCTAATTTGTCTAGGTCCCTCTGTATCTGATCCCTACCCTCCAGCGTATCTACCATGCCTCCCAGTTTAGTGTCATCTGCAAACTTGCTGAGAGTAAAGTCCATACCATCCTCCAGATCATTAATAAAGATATTAAACAAAACTAGCCCCAGGACCGACCCTTGGGGCACTCCGCTTGAAACCGGCTGCCAACTAGACATGGAGCCATTGATCACTACCCGTTGAGCCCGACGATCTAGCCAGCTTTCTATCCACCTTACAGTCCATTCATCCAGCCCATCCTTCTTTAACTTGGCGGCAAGTATACTGTGGGAGACCGTATCAAAAGCTTTGCTAAAGTCAAGGAATAACACATCCACTGCTTTACCCTCATCCACAGAGCCAGTTATCTCCTCATAGAAGGCAATTAGGTTAGTCAGGCACAACTTCCCCTTGGTGAATCCATGCTGACTGTTCCTGATCACTTTCCTCTCCTCTAAGTGTTTCATAATTGATTCCTTGAGGACCTGCTCCATGATTTTTTCCAGGGACTGAGGTGAGGCTGACTGGCCTGTAGTTCCCCGGATCCTCCTCCTTCCCTTTTTTAAAGATGGGCACTACATTAGCCTTTTTCCAGTCATCCGGGACCTCCCCCGATCGCCATGAGTTTTCAAAGATGATGGCCAATGGCTCCGCAATCACATCCGCCAACTCCTTTAGCACCCTCGGATGCAGCGCATCCGGCCCCATGGATTTGTGCTCATCCAATTTTTCTAAATAGTTCCGAACCACTTCTTTCTCCACTGAGGGCTGGTCACCTCCTCCACATACTGTCCTGCCCAGTGCAGCAGTCTGGGAGCTGACCTTATTTGTGAAGACAGAGGCAAAAAAAGCATTGAGTACATTAGCTTTTTCCACAGCCTCTGTCACTAGGTTGCCTCCCTCATTCAGTAAGGGGCCCACACTTTCCTTGACTTTCTTCTTGTTGCTAACATACCTGAAGAAACCCTTCTTGTTACTCTTAACATCTCTTGCTAGCTGCAACTCCAAGTGGGATTTGGCCTTCCTGATTTCACTCTTGCATGCCTGAGCAATATTTTTATACTCCTCCCTGGTCATTTGTCCAATCTTCCACTTCTTGTAAGCTTCTTTTTTGCATTTAAGGTCAGCAAGGATTTCACTGTTAAGCCAAGCTGGTCGCCTGCCATATTTACTATTCTTTCTACACATCGGGATGGTTTGTTCCTGCAACCGCAATAAGGATTCTTTAAAATACAGCCAGCTCTCCTGGACCCCTTTGCCCTTCATGTTATTCTCCCAGGGGATCCTGCCCATCTGTTCCCTGAGGGAGTCAAAATCTGCTTTTCTGAAGTCCAGGGTCCGTATTCTGCTGCTCTCCTTTCTTCTTTGTGTCAGGATCCTGAACTCGACCATCTCATGGTCACTGCCTCCCAGGTTCCCATCCACTTTTGCTTCCCCTACTAATTCTTCCCTGTTTGTGAGCAGCAGATCAAGAAAAGCTCTGCCCCTAGTTGGTTCCTCCAGCACTTGCACCAGGAAATTGTCTCCTACACTTTCCAAAAACTTCCTGGGACTTGGGAGACCTCAGCCCAATTCTCTGCTTGACCACAGGCTTTCTGTGTGAATGTGGGCAAGTCACTCAGGGCCATGTTTGTAAAGGTATTTAGATGCCTAAAACTGCTGCTAGACACCTAGTGTTGTTCTCAAAAGCACTTAGGAACCTAACTCCTACTGCTTTCAAAAGGGACTTCCATTTGAATGTGTTTCAGTGGCTAAGGCAAAGTAGTTACGCTGAAATGGAGGGAGAATTAATCCGTGCCAGGTACAGAACTGGTACAAATTACTTCCCCCTGGAACAAAGGGGAGCTGGGTGCCTGACTCTGATTCGGAGTCATAATCTGGACCCAGATCTGCTGCTAAGGCAGCACAGATACACGCTGCCCTTCACTCCGGGCTTGTGGCAAAGCTACAATTTAGCCCTATGCTATTAGCTGGAATTAATTTTCAGTGTAGTGAATTAAACAATGAATTAAAAGAATTTAATTTACAGTATGCAAGAAATAAGGTCAATTAAAATGTACTCAGTTAACTGTAGCAGATGTTGGTGGAGCTGTGTGATGTTTGAACACTCTGCCATTATGGAAAGTGAATGAATGCATCATAATTAGATTAGAGATTAGTTTTATGCTTTAGTCAGTCAAGCAAATATGGAAATATAACTACAGTTTTACCTCTATTAATAACTGCTAATTGCCTGAGAGGTGGTGTTTTAAAGACATGGGGCCAGATCATTGGCTTTAGCCTTTCTGTGCAGGTCGGGGGTGGACTGTTAAGGTGTCTTTAATATAGCTGGACAGGAAATGGCTTTACTATTCCTCAAATATTTTTGAGTTCACATTTTTTTCTCATCTCAAATTGGGCTGGAAAATTGAAATCTGTTTTTGCAAAAGCAAAAAAATAAATATATTGTTTCTGGTCTATTGAAACATTTCACTTTAAAAAAATATTTCATTTTGATTTGTCCTTTTTTTTTTTTTTTTTTTTTTTGTTGCCTTTTTTGTCTCATTAGCTTAAATTTTGAAATGAAAACTTGCTTAGAATCAGAAAACTGGAATTATTCGCTTTGAATCGTTTCGTTGTGACAATTCTGAAACTTTTCTCAACCTTTTTAATTTGAGTCTGGAGATTTGTCAAAATGGACCTTGATTCTTCAATTCTCAGTTTTGACAAATCCGCATTTTTGATTGGGGTGAGGAATTTAGAACATAAGAACGGCCATCCTGGGTCAGACCAAAGGTCCATCCAGCCCAGTATCCTGTCTACCGACAGTGGCCAATGCCAGGTGACCCAGAGGGCGTGAACCCAACAGGCAATGATGAAGTGATCTCTCTCCTGCTGTCCATCTCCACCCTCTGACAAACAGAGGCTAGAGACACCATTCCTTACCCATCCTAGCTAATAGCCATTAATGGACTTAATCTCCATGAATTTATCTAATGTTTATCAATGTTAATCCAAACATTCCTGACCAGCTCCAATCTTTGTCACCTTTACTCCACCCCCATGCCCTAATTCTCTCCCCGTCCCCCATATTTGCTGATCCTGGGGAGCAAGTTGCAACGTAGAGTAGCCCTAAGACTACTCTGAGCTATGCAGCTGCTTATGGCATTCCAGCAGCTGGCAATTGCTGTGTGGAGACAATGGCAATCCTCAGGCAGCTGAATCCACCAGCATCGTGGCTGTTTTGAGTTGAGGGATTGGCCAAATGTCCGTGAAAGGAGGACTGCACATATCGCCATCTGAAAATATCCCAATCCATGTGGTAGGCAGAAAACAGACACTGAGTTTTTTTCTAAATCCCCCAGTAAAAGGAGCCCATGGTAAGAATTCTACTGTTTTAGGTCAGTTGGAGCATGTTTCATTAACTCTCCCACACAGCCTTGAGTGAGTGTGGAGATCATTCACCAACTCCCCGGAGGTGGTCAGCCCTGAGAATGTGCCACTTGTCAAGGAAGACAGAGAAGTCAAAGCTGAGATAGGGTTCTCTTGTCCGCGCTGAGTGTGAACTTCCCAACAGAAGTAGCCTTTCTGGGAAAGACAAGTAGAGGAAAAGGGTTCTGCCCAGTCTGATTAAATTCTTATCAGCTGTGTGTTCTCTGCCTATAGCTCTGTCCAGAGCTGCTGGGTAAAAAAATATTTCGCAGCCTTAAAAATAAATGGTAGTGTCCAAAACAAAGCTTTTTGCAGCTCTGATAGTGGGAGGAGGGCATATGCAATCAGTGTGCTGGGAACAAAGCATTATCAGAGCAACACTTCCTCACTGCAAATCACAGCAACTCTTTGTTCTGTCTGAAACTGGCACCGGTTGAAACTGACCCCAGATTTTTTTTAAAGTAAAAATAAACCTTTATTTCACAGTGTTGTTTTTGAGTCCAGGTGGGATATTCCAGTAGTTACGCTATTAGCCTAGGGTTTGAGAAAGGCGGCTTCAATCCCCTACTCTACTGTCCATTTCCTGTGCGTGGGCAAGAGCCAGACTTCCAAAGCTATTCAGTCAAAGTCAATGGGAATTAGGCACCTAACCTGCTTAGGCATTTAGGGGCATTTACAAAAGTGCCTATCTGAATCTTTAGATGCCTAAAGAGCTTTGAAAATGGGGCATTATTCTCACTGTGCCTCAGTTCCCCATCTGTACCGTGGGGATAATAGCACTGCCCATCCTCCCAGAGGTGGATTACAGATTGTCAGGTGCTCAGACACTATGGTTATTGGGCTATATAAGTACCTTTGTTTGTTCCATAGTGTGAGATCCCTGGTATTTTTGTCACACTTTGTACTGAGGTTCCATTTATAAAGGGTTAATAAATGATTAATGTCTATTATACACATGTTACAGGCACGAACAATGCGTTTTACCAATGGTTATAAATACATCCGTAGAAGAAGGTGTCAGAGATGGTCATAAGCAACCTGCTGACCTGTTGGACTCCGTAACAACTGAGTAAGCATTTGTTAAAACATCTATTACTCATTTATTGACCCGTTATAAACACATTGGAACACAGCCACTGCTCCTTGATCCCATTGTTTTTCCTAGCCCATGTGAATAGGAATCAACCTTAATAGTGGGTCTTCATCCTGATCCCTCTGAGCTAGAGAGATTCAACTTGCCCTTGACTTACCCAACAAGATCATGGTCTATCCTATTTTAGTTCTTTCCCCAGCAGGGTATATCGGCACCAACTTCATTTTCAAAGGCTTTCCACAGATGTGTAATAGGAAAGCCCGATACAACCTTAGCTACCATGGGACAGATAATCTCTGTTGTGAATGTAAGTCTCCAGCATGTACCAGCGCTGCTGTTTGAATTGTTGCTGCAGTTTCAGAGTGAGCAAAGGCAGGCCTCTGCTGAACCATTTCCATCGGTCGGGTATGCAAAGGACCTGTATCTCCGGAATTGCTGAATAATGAGGTGGCCATCAGCTGTTAGCGCTGGTGTTAGGTGTTGATTTCGCTAAAGTCACGACTCCAGCAGGCAGTGGCAGTGTTAAATGGATTGATTTATAGCTACAACCACCACTTCAAATGCCAGTCCCGTCAGAATATCTATTTTCCTGTTTTGCCACATCCCACTTTGTTTGCTATTAATGCAGTAAAAAATCATTTAAATGCAAATGCATGCCTAAAAATTCAAAATTAATTATAGCTTCTGCAGGCTACATGGAAAATTAATAATGCATGGACTTGGCTTTTTCTTTAGACTTTACAAGCCGAAAGAAGAAAATAATTTAATAACACTAAAATACACAGCTAAATGTTTGCTTTTTTTTTTGTAATCTGCTGCTGAAAATGTGGGCATCAAAAATTGCTTTTAGGGTCCAATTGCTTTACATCTAAAACAGAATACTAAACACAGAAGCGACAAACTGATAGGAGCTGCTACATGAAAAGCAGAATGTTATTTTCTGCTACTTATAACAGTTGACCTTCATCAGATCAATTTATAGTAAATGTTTCCAATAGGTTCATTATTCTTTAGCTATGAATGAACAATTTTCAATCTTAAGTATTTTTTCTTCTTCCTTGCTAACAAAGTATTAGAACTATTTTCAAATAAATCAATAGACTCTAGAGCTAAATGAACTACCATACCTGATTTTTCTGAATTTGTGGGGTCCTGGTTGGACTAGAGCATGAAGAGTCATAGATTCGAAGGCCAGAAGAGACCATTGTGATCATCAAGTCTGACCTCCTATGTAACATAGGCCATAGAACTTCCCCAAAATAATTCCCACACTATAACTTTTAGAAAAAGATCCAATCTTGATTGAAAAATTGTTAGTGAGGAGACTACACCATGACCCTTGTAAATTGTTGCAATGGTTAATTACTGTCAGCGTTAAAATTTTCACCTTGTTTCCAGTCTGTATTTGTCTAGCTTCAACTTCCAGCCATTGGATCCTGTTAGATCGTTCTGTTCTTACTGAAGAGCCCACTGTCAAGTATTTGTTCCTCATGTAGGTCTTGTGTATATATAATTGTCACCCCTTCCTTCTCTTTTTTTTAAGCTTAATAGATAGACTCAAGGAGCCCAATCACTATAAGGCATGTTTTCTAATCCTTTAAACATTCTCTTTGCTCTTCTCTGAGTCCTCTCCAATGTGTCAAAATTCTTCCTGAGAGTGATGCACGTTCATGGCTGCCCACGTGTTCCAGAATAAAGAGGGGATTAACCATTTACAATTAATTCCCATCTGCACAGTGACCTAGAGTTGTAACAGTTGCTGTCATGGCTAACCTAAGTCAGCTCCTGCTCCTATACGCTGATCTGTACAGATGGACACATGTACCTGTACAGAGCCCCACTGATTTCATGGGGCAGGACTGGCACTAAAGGGGCATCTTTGTTCCTTTGCTCACAAAACAAGCCCATCCCAAGCTCAGCAGCAATTGGCGGGAGGATCCCCCATGCCATAAATTGGGGGGTTGGCAGTGGACTCATCAGTCCAAAGTTTTTAACAGGTGCATCCACATAAGATGCCCAAGCCCGTTCTGTGCCTGTAAAAAGGCAAAGCCTCCCCCTGGTGGCTGCTTATGGCTAGACATACAGGGCCCTGTGTGTGCAGATTTGGCATTTAGCAAGTGTTCGGGCCCCTATGTCAAAGGAAGGGAGGTTGGGGAAATACAGGGCCTGCTGCAGACTTGCGTTCTGATCCCTCTTCTATCCCAGACATCCTGTGTGATGTGGGGCATGTCCCTTATACCCAGATCATCCAAGGTGTTTAGGTGCCTAACTTCCATTGGTAGCAATGATTTCAATTGGTGTCAATAGACTCTGAGCCTCAGCTCCCCACCTGTACAGTGGGGATAACACTGCCTTATCTCATGGGGATTTTATGAGGGTAAATACACTGAAGATTATGAGGTGCTCAGGTGCTGAGGGCCAGATAAGTAGCCGAGATACTTTTCGAAGCCCTTTCTGGTTTAAAAAGTAACTATGGCCGAGCATGTTTATTGTAAGTGTTCCCTCCCGGTCCCATGCTGTGTCGATACAACACTATTTTATGTATCTGCTTACTGCATGGATTGCATTGACCGGTCTCCCATTTTCAGTCACCTGTCACCATTCCAGTACTGCCAACCCAAAGGAAAACCATGAAACAGGGCCCTCAAAATAATGAGATTACAAAAAACAAGTCTCATCTTTTTGAGGCAAATAGTACATTTTGGTGCCTTGCCCCTTCCGGTTTGGGAGCCTTTAAGGGGTGCTTGGGTCACATTTCTCCACAACCGAATGGGCTAGAAAATTATTGAAAGAAGACAAGTGAGATGCTCTCATCATCCATGACTGTAGGAATTCGGATTTTCAGAAAAACACTAACCGACGTATGACACCAAATATTGACTTGACTGTACGGCTACAGTCATCCTCACACTCAGCTCAGTGACTCTGCGTGCGTGTGTAGTCTGTGCTTGGAAGGCCGAAAATAACGGGGGGTGGGGAGGGGAGCCAAGTGCCATTTTCCCTTCCTGTTTTCTGCCCAGCTCTGTCTGTGATTAACAGCAGCAGTAGCCAGGATCTGACCCTGCAGATCAAGAGCTCCAAGCCAGAGGCACTAGCCTGCTCACAGCATAGTTCAGGCCAGAACTGAATCTGACACCAAAAGAAACTGCTGGCAGTTTGCAGCTTGCCGATAATGCTCAAGTAGTCGCCATGTCCCTCCTCCAGCTATGTAAATCCCTCCTCCATCACCCACCCTACCCAGGAGGGGTGGTCACCCAGTGCAGATCCCTGTTGCTGCATAATGCCACCCACTGGTCAAATGCAGAAGCAACCATCTATCATCCACCACCCTCTAGCGTCTGTTGCCCACGTTGCTGCTGCTGTTTCCCCTTTCTCCTTTACTAGCGCTGCTCCTTGCCGGCACTGATGGTGCTGCTGGCGCCTCCTTGTTCCCTAACAATAACAGCTGTGTGGTAGATGACCCTCTTCCCTCTCAGCGGCAGCTCTTTATATATCACAATGGCGGGTGCACATTCAGCTGCAAGACCATATGCCCCCGTGTCATGTGTAGAGGTGAGTTCATATCGTAGTTCTTCCTAGTCACTAATCTAGCCTGGCCTTTGTATCTGATCACACTGCAGTACTCCATGCTGTCATTCAAGAGCTGAAACATACACAAAGTGTCGCCAAGCATGACACATTTCCATTGCTTAAACATCCATGCTTAATGCCCCGCGTCTTCCCTTCTCATCTCTCTGCTTTCCATGCTGACGTATTTATTATAGGCCCAAATTTCCAACTGATCGCACACAAGCAGACTTCAGCACCCACTGTCTTCTGGTTTAGAAGCAGCACCCTACTCCTGCACTATCAATTGTGGGATTACAGCATTTGTTTGAGAAAGCCAGTGATTTTTAAAACGTTCTCCCCATCTCAACCTGCCCCCTGCTGCTCTCATCCTCAAAGCCATCATATAACAGGGTGGAATGCAGGTCTCTTGAGTGCTAGTCTAATGCCCTATCCACTGGATAAAAGCTATGCAAAGCGTGTCCTTTACATTCACTCGTCAGAAAGGATTATGTGGTAGACAGTGATTGGCACAGCTAGAGTGCGCTAGAAGGATGTGTAGAGTGTAGGAGGTGAAACTAGAATGACCAAGCAACTAAAAAGTACAGAGAATTTTTCAAGACGTTTCAGGGCAATTTTACAGAGTTAAATTGTTGCTGTCAACCATCCACTGCCTGATGCTATGTACTGTACCATGTTTGTTGCTGAAGACTGCAAAGTCCGTTTTTCTTCTTTCAAAGATGGGTGCGGATAGTTTTAGATTGTCACAAGTAGATATTTCTCCATGCCTTTCTTTGGGAAATTTGTGCTTACGCATGCAATTAACCGGTCCTCTTGCTCTGCCCAGACAGCATTATGTAAGCACTGGAGTTTAATGTTCCCATTGCTGGATTGTAACTCTAAAGAAATCTTACTCATTGCTCTGGTCAAAGGGCCACAATCAATACTTTGGGGTAGATGCTCTGTCCTGTTTCACTCCCTTTGTACTGCTCAGGCTAAAGATCACAGCAACATAATATACAAGGCCTTGACAGAACAAGGAGTAATGGTCTCAAGTTGCAGTGGGGGTGGTTTAGGTTGGATATTAGGAAAAACGTTTTCACTAGGAGGGTGGTGAAGCACTGGAATGGGTTACCTAGGGAGGTGGTGGAATCTCCTTCCCTAGAGGTTTTTAAGGTCAGGCTTGACAGAACCCTGGCTGGGATGATTTAGTTGGGAATTGGTCCTGCTTTGAGCAGGGGGTTGGACTAGATGACCTCCTGAGGTCCCTTCCAACCCTGATATTCTATGATTCTAAGCCATCAGCTCTTAGAAAACTCCAGCTAGTACTAAACTCAGCAGCATGGCTCCTCAGCAACAGGCTGAGCAACAGCACCTCATGCATGTCCTCTGCTCCCTCCGCTGGCTTCCCATGGAATAGTGAATCAAGTTTGAGGACTTGGTCCTTATCGTCAGGATGATCCATCACATGGGCCCAGCATATCTAAAAAAGCCTAAAGAGGGATGAAGATTGGTCAACAACTCCACACCTCTGGCACAATGGAAGTTTCTACCACCAGGGTAAAGCTCGTCTGTGCAGGAGTCAGACATTGGTGAGGCGCTAGTCCAGGATCATGGACTGAACTCCACCAGGAGCTGAGGAACATCTCAAACCTCACCACCTTCCACTCCAAGTGCAAGGGGCATTTCTTCCACCTGCCTTCTCCAACATAAACACATAACAGCATGTACATCTAAAAACAAAGCAAAGAATCCCTACCAAACCAGAACCCTCCACTGCACACGCAATTCTCCCCTTGGGGAAAGGATGGGAGAGAGAATGCATGGTGTGTGACAGGTATTGACCATGTTGCTTAGATGCAGTAGTGGGGGCCCCTCAGATACTCCCGTGATGAGAGTGGGATAAGAACCTGAACAGAAAAGCAGAGAGGACACAGCAGGTACTCGGGTCACTCACGTTGGACCTGCTTCTGGGGCAGGCCAGATTCAAACACTTGCAGGGGGCATCTCAGCAACTACACTTCCATTCTGTTATCTAATACACATTTTCTTAACACAGCTGCCCCTGGCGGAGCATGATGGGTGCAACTGGAGACAGAGGGTCAGGTTTCATAAGGGAGCAAGGGTGGTGTGATGCCAGGGGCTCAGCAATGCAAGTGGAGCTCTGGCTGCTTGCCCTCAGCCTATGGAGTGAAGATCTCCCTCCTACAATGCTGCCTGTCTGCTACATCACTTCTGGCTAATGAAACACATGGAAATCATAAGTTATAGCCTCCAGGGTTGGACACTATTGGCTTAGACTCAGGTTACGTTTACACTTGGAGCTAGGGGTGGGGTCCCCAGTTTGAGTAGACGTACTTGTGCTAGCTGTCATCGAGCTTGTGTGCTAAAAATAATAGTGTAACTGCAGTAGCACGGGTTGTGGTGAGTGGCAGCATGGGCTAAGTGCCCTGATCATGTACCCACAATGTCCACATGGGTATGTACTTGGGTCAGCTAGCCCGTGTCTCCACTTCCTGATCTACCCCAGCTACGTTACTATTGTTACTATTTTGCCAGTCAGTGGCAAGCATCAGTCGCAGATTGTAGTGTCAAGCATATTCCTATTTCCTTTTATCCTTGTGCCACAGCCATGCTTTATCATGGCGTCCTTCTTGGGTGGTTGTGCTTCACTTACTGTTTGCTGCCACGAGTCTTATGCATAGAGGTGGGCGAATTTTATTTGGTGAAGAAGGTAGATTTGGCAAGACTAAAATGTTTTGTGAATTTGTGCCTGTTTCACCAAATAGTCTGTGTTGCGGGAGAGCGGGTTTATTTTTTTTTTTTGATGTTTTGAATTGAAACACCTTCGTACTGTCAATTTAAAAAAAAAAAATAAAGAAAGTTAACAATTTGAAATTGAAACAAAATATTTAATTTAGGGTTGAATGAAACATGCAAAGAAACATTTCATTCCATTTGAATTTTTTTTCATCAGTTGTTCAATTCACCGAAAATTTTGAAAACTTTCATTTTCGGGTCAACCCTAATTAATTTCTCCCCACTTTTTCAGGATTGCCGCCAACCGACAAATCAGTTACTTGGTATTAGCAGAATAAATCCCTAGGCTTTTTCTCAAAATGAAAGTGGAAAGAAGAAACCTCCAGTCATTTCAGCTGCTTTCTGTGAGCATTCCCGGCTCCATGAAGCAGTGATACTCAAACTTCCGTTCAACAGAGGACTGCGTTGTCACAATGATGATATCTTTATCTACTCCTGGTTACTCTGAAGTGTTCTTGAGAATTCTCAGATGCTCCATTCCAGCCAATAGACATGGCATTCATGACCCCTGCTGTTTAAAGGTTGCGGATGTGAATACCAACATTTGCTTAGCATTCACTTGTCATGGAAAGACCATGACACGTTTAGTTGTCAGATAAGCTGCGCGTCACCACAATATATATACACCATTGAATCAGCTACATTCCAGTCATGGGAGTTTCATAGCAGCATAACGCCAATGATTTATAGGTATTAGATCTACACCCGAGTTAGGTTACCTTGATGAGGTACATTAGTCAGGTATAAGTGCAGGGTATTTTGTGGGAAAGTCCTGTTCTATTTCTCAGCTGGTGCATCGCAATCTGTGATCATATGATGGGATGTTTATGAATTGCTCCTACTGCAGCATACCCCAGGACATCCTATGTTTCTAAGGTTTTTTTAAAACATGCTGCTGATGATTGATTATAGTAATTTTGTTGTTCATATTGTTCTATTCATATCACAGCAGGTGCTGCACGTAATTATTAAGCCTCTTTGTTATTAGAGATGCATGGGTAGTAAAATACAATCAGAAGCAAACAATTTAACTGATAATAAAATTAGCAGTTCATGGAAAGTCAGTCTGCTAAATTATCTCCAAACAGTGTCCATCAAATCCATTATCTGGTTTTTAGATGGTTTATTGCTTGAAGGAGTAACTGTTGAAGGGCTAAATTCGAGGGGAAATGCCTAATTTCACAGAGGGAGACACATTTACTATACTTTTATTTTTTCTGTGATATACATTAAGATTTCTTCCTTAATGCTGTGCAACTAATTAGCATCCAATCATATAATTTATGACCGGATGAAGTAAAGCACTGAAAGAACGTTTCTTACCTTTTTATGAAATGGTACAAAATGATAATGTTGTTCTAGGGAACCCCTCAATTACATAGTGGCTGGAAAATTCACAACACTTACCTCTGATCTTTCAAAGCACGCCGTGGGGCTTTTGCCCGGAAGCGCCCATTAAAGTCAATTGGAGTCATGTGGCTATAATACCATTGAGAGCCTTTAAAATTTTATATGAACCTTTAAAAATGTCACTAGTTCCTATGATTTTAGGCTGACTCATTTCTTGGCCTTTTTAATCCAAAAGCACACACAAGCGAGTCAATGGCATTGCACTGCTGGGAAGTTATGGTGCCTTTCTGTATAACAGACTCCTCTGGATACAGCTTAACTTTCTTGCTATTTTCTACCTGCTTTGAAATGAGATCTGTCCACACTTTGATAAATGAGTTGTATGTTTGTCTATCATCACCACAGCTCCATTAAATACATATTATTGTTGTTGTTGTTAGAGACAAAGTAAGTGAGGTAATAGCTTTTATTGGAGCAACTTCTGTTGGTGGAATGGACAAGCTTTCAGGCTTCCCAGAGCTGGAAAAGGTAACTACAGCATCTAAGCTAAATACAGGGTTTGACATATTAGTAAGTGTAGGGTGTTCATGCAACTGTAGCCGCAATTAAGCGTTAGGCAGTAAGGTGTGTTACAAATCATTGTAATAAAACCAATGTCTCTGTTAAGTCTGTGGTTTTTAATGTCCAGCGGAGCTATGAATTTGAGCTCCCAGGCTCATCTTTTGAAGGTGTTGTGCAGGTTTGTTGCGAGGATGAGAGGTCAGATATGGAGGGATTGTTTTGTGAAAACGATGGGCGATAGGGTGTTTTGTGATCTTTTACCATTTTTCGGTTTGAGTTCATTTGAGAGCATAGTGGTTGTCTGGTTTCGCCCACATAGTTGTTGTTGATCATTTGATGCACTGGATGAGGGACACCACATGTGGTGATAGGCATGTGTAGGACCCAGGGATCATGAAAGATGTGGTGTGGGTGATACAGATCCATACAGAAGTGAAGATACGTCTGCAGCTCTGGCGGGGTCTGAGTTGGAGAGTCCTGGTCTGTGGGGAGCTTGCTTCTGATGATGAGGTTGGGGGGTTGTTTGAAGGCCAGAAGAGGGGGTTCAGGGAAGATTTATTTCAGGATGTGGTCCCTATTGAGATGGGTTGTAACTGTTTGTTTAATGAAGCCCCATATGTGTTCTAGTGTGGGGTGGTAATTGACAACAAGGCTTGTGCGGTCAGGATTTATTCTGTATTGAAGCAGGTTCTCCCAGGGGGTTTGGATAGCACATTCCAGAATGTGTTCTGCTGGAGTGTCCTTGTTTAGTGAAGATGGTTTTAAGTGTGTTTAGTTGTGTATCTTAGACTTTCCCTTTGGAGCATATTCTGTGGTGCCAGAGTACCTGGCTGTAGCGAACAGATTTCCTCTAGTGTATGGAGTGGTTGCTGAGGTGTGGTGATCCGTGGGTTTTTTGTATATAGTTCTTTGTAGGGGTCCATTGTTGAAGCTGACCATGGTGTCCAGGGAGTTGATGCTATTATTATTGTTGTATTTATTTGTATTATGATAGGGCCTCAGCATGGACGAGGGCCCCATTGTGTGTGGCATTGTACAAACACAGATCAAAGAGATGCCCCTGCCCCAAAGAGTTTACAATCAAGTATAAAACAAGAGGCACCAGGTTGATACAACAGACAGATGAAGTTACACACGGATATTTCTAGACCCCCTTTTGAAATGCTAGTTGTGTAAGTCCCTAGAGCAATAACCCTTAGTGAATGGGAACACTTACCCCTCCATCTCCTGAGGCTAAGGCACTGTATCTACCTCTGCTTCTAATGGATGTGTTACATGAGATCTTTAGCCTTCTCCGTGTTGATGGGAATGAGACAGAAACTGTAAAGCCTAGAGCTAAAACTGAAAGTCCAGCTCTATAGAACCAGACTGTGACTCAGGAGACCATGAGTTCTATTCCCAGCTCACCCCTGGCCTGCTGGGTGACCTTGGACAATTCACTTCACTGCCCCCGCCTCAGTTTCCCCATATGTAAAATGGGGATAATGTTACTGACCTCTTTATAAAACATTTTGAGATCTACTGATGAAAAGTGCTATATCAGAACGAGGTATTATGCCGCAGTATATCACTCTTTGTTTGGTATGTCTGTGGGTTGTTTGTTTGACTATTCACTCTCTGTGTACAGGCTGTGTAGCTATTTGAAGTCTCTGAGAGGTTAATTGGTCTCTGTAGTCAGGGGCAGAGCTGAGCAACGCAGGTATAAAAAGTCGTTTGCTAGGCGAACTCAAGAGCTTCAGACAGAGGCAGCTAACATGAGCATTTCAGAGGGAGTTGAGAGAGGGAGTGTGAGAGGCTTTCCTTCTAGGTTCAGCTTTGTGTGCAATTTTGAGATGCCCAGCGATGGGACAGTGGTGATGACCTGCAATGGATGTGCCATGTTTTCTTTCCTTCATGACGCCAGAAGGGGACTTCCTAAGTGTGAAGTGCAAGTTGCTGGAGGAGTGTCTGTGCTGGAGGAGAAGATTCTTGGATTGGAAGGACAAGCAGAGATGCTACTGAAAATCAGAGAAGCTGAGGCGTTCCTAGACAGCCAGGTTCAGGAAACATCAATACCCCAGGTTCAAGGAATGAAGGAGCTGGCCACCAAGGAGTCAGAGAGGACTCCTGTCATTTTGTAACCATCAGAGGCAAGAGGACACACCGCTGGAGATAGACTATGATGGGCAGGCTGTGGCCAACAGAAAGGAGAGGACCTGGAGGAATTCCTCACAGCTAGAAGTTTCCAATCAATAACAAATCCTCACTGTGGAAACTGGAAGTTACGTCTCAAGATCCAGTTGCTCCAAGGGAATGGAGAGATGTATGGGACAGACCTGTGGATGGCAGCTCCGCCCAACCTGTAAGAAAATCAGGCTTGTCCACAAAGAGTTCTTCAACCATCCAAGCAAGATAGGCAATCCTTGTTGGGGATTCAATACTCAGAGGAACTGAAGGAACATTCAGCAAGGGAGAGGTGGACAACAGGATGATGTGCTGCCTTCCTGGAGAGGTGTCACTCTAAGATTGCATAGGTTTTGAAATCGATGGGAAAGGATCCATTGCTGATGGTTCATATTGGCACTAAGGACACTGCATCGCAGAACATCACACAGATAGAGATGACTTCAGGGAATTTAGAAAAATGCTAAAGAAGGAGAACGTCCAAGCGATCTTCTCTGAGATCCTTCCTTTTCCATGAGCAAAGGAAGAGAGAAGGCAGAAGATTCTTGGAAGTGAACCGCTGGGTAGGTAGGGTGGAGGAGTTTGGTTTTTGTGGAACATTGGTCCACCTTCCACAGGGAGAAGGGGCTGTTTAGTTTGAATGGCCTGCACCTCGATAGAAGGGAGACCAATCTCACTGGGGACAGGTTGCCTAGACTAGTCAAGAGGGGGTTAAACTAATAGCAAAAAGGAAGGGTAAAATAGTGAAGATCTGAGCACTCAGCACATAATCACGATGTTGAGACCAAAATTAATCAAGGAATCAAAGAACATCACCAGAAGATCCTGGGTAACAAACAAGAGGAATTGGAATTTCTCATTTATGAGCATAAATTTGATCTAGTTGGTATAACTGAAACCTGGTGCAATGATTCCCATGACTGGAATATTAAAATCAGTAGTTATAATCAATTTAGGAAAGATTGGGGGAGAATGGGAGTGGAACTATTGTGTAAAAATACCATTTCCTGTTTCCAAGTCATGGATGACTCAGAAGAAAATGATTTTGAATGTTTACAGATCAATATCCTACCAGATAGGGTGTTAGTTGATGTCTGCTATAGACCACCGAATCACACTATGGACCGGGATGACCAGCTCCTTACATACCTATCTATAATATGTTGGGGGGAAAAGCTGTGTGATCACGGGGGACTTCAATTTGAGTGACATATGCTGGAGCTCCCATGCTGCCAGTAGTAAAACATCCTTGGAGTTTCTAAATATTATAAATGAGAATCTCCTATTCAAAAAACGTTGCATCCAACACAGGGGAACTCTCAATATGAGCCCTTGCCTTGACGGATAAAGAGGAACTGATACACATGATATATACCTGGTGCTGTAAAAGTGCCAATTTCGCAAAGCTGAAAACAATTCTGAGGCAAATCAGCTGTGAGGAAGAATTTAATCCGAAAAAAATGTGAGTGATAATTGGAAATTATTTAGAACACTTTACTAGATGTGCAAAAAGCCACAATCAAGGAAGAAGGCTGTATCAGTTAAAAAAAAAAACTGGTTTGGAGGGGAAGTGGAGGTGTGTATATATAATCCAATGCAAGAAATGAGAAGTAGATAGTAATTAATATAATTCAGAAGCTAGAAATTGTATAAAATTGATAAGAGAAGCAAAGGGACACAAAGAGAAATCTATCGTCAGCAGGATGAAGGGAATAAGAGAATTTTTAAAGTATATTAGGAATAAATCCTAACATTGATCCTTTAGTAGATTGAAATGGAAGAATTACTGATAATAATGGAGAAAAGGCAGAAGTGTTCTGTATGTGGCAAAAAAACAGATATTATGGTCATATCATATGATAACATTTTTTTCCTTTCCATTAGTACCTCAGGAGGATCTTAAACAGCAGCTACTAAAATTACACATTTTTTAAATCAGAAGGTCCAGGTAACTTGCATCCAAGAGTTTTAAAAGAGCTGCCCGAGGAGCTTGTTGGACTGTTAATGTTGATTTTCAGTAAGTCTTGGAACAGTTGGGAAGTTCCAGAAGACTGGAAGAAAGCTCATGTTGTGCCAATATTTAAAAAAATGTTAATGGGATGGCTGGGTAATTATAGGCCTGTCAATCTAACATTGATTCCCAGGCAAGATAATGGAGTGACTGATATGGGACTTGATTAATAAAGAAATAAAGGTATAATTAATGCCAATCAACATGGGTTTATGGAAAACAGATCCTGTCAAACAAACTTGATAACTTTTTTTTTATGAGATTACAAGTTTGGTTGACAAAGATAATACCCTTCATGTAATATACTTAGACTTCTGTAAGTCATTTGACTTGGTAATGCATAACATTTGATTTAAAAACTAGGAAGAGATCAAGTTAACATGGCACATGATAAATGGATTAAAATCCGACTAACGGAGAGGTCTCAAAATGTAATTGTAAATTGTGAATCATCATAGAATGGGTGTGTTTCTAGTGGGGTCCTGCAGGGATCATTTATTGGACCTACACTATTTAACATTTTTATTAATGACCTGGAAGAAAACATAAAATCATCCCTGATAAAGTTTGCAAATGACACAAAAGTTGGGGGCAGGGGTAAATAACGAAGACAGGTCACTAATATGGAGTTATTTGGTTCATCTGATGAGTTGCAAGCAAACAATATGCATTTTAATGTTGCTAAATGTAAATGCATGCATCTAGGAACAAAGAATGTAGGCCATACTTGCACAATGGGGGATTATATCCTGGGAAACAGTGATTCCGAAAAAGATTTGGGGGTCAGGATGGATAATCAGCTGAACATGAGCTCCCAGTGTGATGCTGTGGCCAAAACAGCTAATGAAATTCTTGGATGCATAAACAGGGGAATCTCGAGTAGGAGTAAAGAGGTTATTTTACCTCCGTATTTGGCACTGGAGCGACCCCTGCTGAAATAGTGTGTCCAGTTCTGGTGTCACTATTCAAGAAGGATGTAGATTAATTCGAAAGAGTTCCAAGAAGAGCCGTGAGAATGCTTAAAGGACTAGAAAACAGGCCTTATAGCGATAGACACAAGGAGCTCAATCTATTTAGTATAACACAGAGAAGGTTAAGGAGTGACTTGATTACAGTCTATAAGTACCTACATAAGGAACAAATATCAGGCTCTTCAATCTACTATTGGATCGTATAACACGATCCAAGGGCTGTAAGGTGAAACTTGATAAATTCAGACTGGAAATCCGGCATACATTTTTAACACGGAGAGTAATTTACCATTGGAACATTTTACCAAGGATCATTGTGGATTCTCCATCACTGACAATTTTCAAATCAAAATTGGATGATGTTCTAAAAAATCTGCTGTAGGAATTGTTTTGGGGAAGTTCTCTGGCCTGTGCTAGACAGGAGGTCAGACTAGATGATCCCAGTGGTCCCTTCTGGCCTTGGAATCAATGAATCTGGTTAGCCTCTCCATGTTAACTTGGTCACCCACACTAATGCAGTCCGGCTCTTTGTCACCCTCTAGTCACTCAAACACCTAAGAGGATAATAAGTTTGCTTCTACCTTCGAGCTAAGGGCATTGGCTCTTCAGCCCAGGCAGTGGAGATCAGAGAACCTAGGTTCAATCCCTGCAGATGACCAACCCAGGAGCATCAAAAATCTCACCCGATTGCGTATTCCTTGGTGGTGTGTATTAGTTTGGTAGGGCCAAATCCTGGCAAAATTCCCATTTGCTGCAAGAAGGCCAGGCTTAGCTCTCACAGTGAGCTCCTCCACTGGTGCCAGTAGATGTAGCCCTATGGACTTCCATGGAGCTATGCCCATTCACGGCAGCAGAGTCTCTGACCCTTAATGTTTAAGAGGGCTAGGTAAATACTCCAGTGTCCCGATTGTACATTTGTCTCTGGAAGGTCTGTTGTTCAGATGATATGCAGGACGGATTGAGATTTTAATGGAAATAATGTTAGCAAACGGGCAGAAGAGTGAGGGCATCATTACGTTCATGGCTTCTACTGGCCTCCTATATCAAACTGAAGCTCCTGTCTTTGCCTTCCCAGCTCCTGTGTCTCTGCTGTTATCTCCATTGACTCCTCTAAGCTGCACAACAAATTGACTTCCTTCTCCAGTTCCCATATCTGAGCTTTCTTCCATGCAGCTCCCTGTACCTGAACACTCCCCCTCTACCTCCTGTCCTGACCTGATCTGTCATAAAGCCATCCTCTGTTCTCCAAGTCCCTCTCTAAAACAAACCCCTTCCAAATGCTTAATGCTTTGTCCCCCATGTGTAGGGCCAGACTGTGATTCCTTACCCACGTTGAATAGTACCTTACTGCTCAGATAACCCCTTTGGAGTAAGGTGCTATTCAGAATGGATTAGGGTATCAGAATCAGGCCCATAGAGGCAGTAGCTAATCTGATCCTAGGCCCTCAAATCACTATCCAATAATCAAATAATAATTTTTTAAAAAAAAAGGTAACTGTCAAAACACATGGTTTGTCTGTGTCATGGTTCAATAGCTTTTCAACCACTCTTGTTTTGCATGTTTAGATTGTAAACCCTTTAGATCAGTGACTTTGTCTTCATAGCTCTTTCAAGTATCTAGCATTCTGTTGTTGCTCTGCAAATAATATATAACACAAATAATCATCAGAACATGCAAAGGGGCGAAGGGAATGGAGGTTTTAAAATCTACCATAGGAACACAGGAATTGCCAGACTGGATTCAACCCAAGAACCATCCAGTCCAGTTTTCTGCCTCAAACAGTAGCCAATGCCAGATGCTTCAAAAGAAGGTGCAAGGAACTTCCTCACTTCTAGTAGTTAGAGACTGGTTTAAACCTTGAAGCCTGACGGTTAATATCCCTTCCAAACTTTGTTAGTATATTTGTGTTAGCATACACGCGTTTAATACCTTTTGAATCTTGCTTAGTTGTCAGCCTTGATGGCATCATGTGGCAATGAGTTCCACTGTCTAATTAGGTGTTGTGTGAAAAAAAGTGTTTCATTTTTGAATGATTTTTCTTATGGATGTGTGCATGCTCCTTTAGATGTGGGAGAGGTAGAGACATCCCTAGGTGGGGCAAGCTAGAGAAGGACAAAGCAACCAAACCTGCAAATGGAAATGCTTACTCCATGAGTGGCAGCATGTTGGTGGGCAGCAGTGGCTCAGTACATGCAGTAGCAATGACAATCACTTTCAGCCAGCACCAAAAGTCAGTGAGGAGTGACTGAAAAAATCATTGTTCCAAAGTCATATGCCTGAGTGTCTAAATAAAGCTACTTATTTGGCAGGAATGCACTCATGAGTTTTGAAAATCTCTCTGTAATCTCTACCTCCTTGACAAAACATGCATTCCCCAGTATGTGTCATCTGAGTGATACTGGGAAATATTTCAGTAATCAAATAAGGCCAATATTCATACTGTTCAGGAAATGTATTATTTATCTTGCCAATCCCTGATGAAATTAATACATCTTTGTAAAGGGTTCTGCATTGTAATTTTTTGTGGTAGTTGAAATTTTTCATCTGAACTTTGTGTGTGTGTGTTAAAAAATGGCTTTTTGACAAAACAGAAATTGTGATTTGAAAAGTTTTGGGGAAAAAAAACAGTTTTCGTTTTCCCCATGAAAACCTGAAAGATGTCAAAGAAAAATGGAGAAGGTTCATGTCAAAACTTTTCCCTGGAAAAGAACTCGTTTGTGACCAGCTCTAATAACTTAGCTTTTATTGTAATTCTGCTCGCCCACTGTGGTGCTTAGATTAATGTGCGTAGGCTTTTCAGAGCCCCGTACAATGAAGCTTTGGTCCATAACGGTGGCTATGAGGCTTTGCCACAATACAAATAAATATGAGAATGATTGAAGGATTGCAAAGCAGGCCTTGTAGTGATAGATTCAAGGAGCTCAATCTATTTAGCTTAACAAAGAGAAGGTTTAGGAGCGACATGATTCGTTTATAGGTACCTACATGGGGAACAGAAATGTGATAAATATAGGGCTCTTCAATCAAGTGCAGAAAGGTATAGCAGGATTCAATGGCTGGAAATTGAAGTTAGACAAATTCATACTGGAATTAAGTGGCAACTTTTTAAGAATGGAAGTAATTTACCATTGGAACAACTTGGTGGTCATGGTGGGATTTCTCCATCACCGGCATTTTTAAAATAAAGATCGGATGTTTCTCAAGAAGATATGCTTTAGTTCAAACAGGAACTAATTCGGGAAGTGCTATGACCTGTGTTATATAGGAGATCAGACTAGATGATCACAATGGCCCCTTCTGCCCTTATAAGTTATAAATATATATAAAAAAATAATTATAGTGATGAGCACACTTGCTTTGCCTAATTTTATACCCACCTGACCATCAAGGGTTAAAAGGTATGATTCAGACACACATGTTTTGGGGATTGTGTTTAGACGGTAATAGAAGGCTCAGAGGAGGAATGCTAATGAAGAATTAAATGGTATATAAAATTATGCATTGTACACGGACATCCCCTTGTAACAGATTGGAGATTGTCTGCGTTGTTCTTCCAACCCGAAAACATAACATGGGATTCTCTGTAGCTAGAATGTCTCTCTCTCTGTCTCTAAGGTGCCACAAGTACTCCTGTTCTTTTTGTGGATACAGACTAACACGCCTGCTACTCTGAAATCTCTCTCTGGAGCCAACAGAACCCCATTTGGATTAAGACTTCCTTGAAACCAAAATGTCTCCTTTCAGTTTCGACAAAAGGGCATACTTTGCTGAAATGCCATTTTTTCAAAATGTTCCTACCAGCTGTAATTATGGTAGCACCTACGAGCTAGTCATGGAGCAGGGCCCAATTGTGCCAGGTTCTGTGCAAACACAGAACCAAGAGATGGTTTCTGCCCCAAACACCTGAAAATCGAAGCAATTGACAACTCAGTCCCTGCAATAGTCTACAGCTTGTGAAGCTCCCATGGAAAACATAAACAGCTCTTCCTCGTGAAACCTGAGCAGCACAGTCAATAGAGATTAGCTGCATAGCCGAGTTAAGCCAAAGATCTTCTTGCATGGAGAAGGTGGAGTTAAAATGGTAGTCTGTTTATAAAGCAATGGTGTGCTTGGGATAATGCACTGAAATGTAGGATTACGTGCCTAAAAGCACAGTCTCTGTTTGCCCTATTGAAGATTATGAGCTGTGCCTCAAAGCACAGAATCAGGCATATTGCTTTTATTGAAACATGCAGTAATGCAGGGTGGAACAAAAATCAATTTAGCACAAGCACATCGCATTTTAGACCCCAGTAACTATTGATATCTGCTGTCCTGGAGCAAATCATATCCTCCACACGTCTGACAGCTGCTGTTTCTCTATCTTCCCTTTGTTATCTCTAATAGCCTTGAGAAAACTAGTTGGTATCTATCTTAAACTTATTTGATAGATAGGGTTTTTCTTGTGCTTCTAGCATCAGTTTGTGGATAATTCTTTCGCCTGCAGAGATCAAAGCTAAAATTGATCTGGGTCATCAGTATACCTTGTCTAGTCTAATGCCTGTATTCTGCTACTGAATTCTCTGACAAAAGTTACTTATTCTCTCTGCTGTAAAACAAGAGAGTTCTAGGCTGCAGTCTTATATTTTAGAGTCTGTGTGCATGCAACTCTGCTCTCTACAGCTTGTCTAACTGCAGGAGCAGGGTGAATAATGCATATTTTGGTTTCTTGGCTATTTTTAAAAGTAAAAAAAAAATATCTGGGGGTCAGACTGAAAATGGTAAATTTTCAGTGAATCAAAAAGTTGGAAAATAATTCATTTCAGGTCAAACAAAATGTTTCATTTGACCCAAGAGAAACATTGTATTTCAATTTTAAGCATGTTTAACCTTAAAAAAAAAATAAAGAACATTTTGAAACCAAAAAGTCATTTTGATCCAAAAACAAAGACTCTCAAAATGAAAATTTTGATATTTCTTTCAGATTTTTTTTTTCGAATAAAAAAACAAACCCTGTCAGAATCTTCATGAAACATTTCAGTGTCAGTGAATATGCATATTTTATTTAAAAAAAAAAATTGGCCACAAAACTTTGTCCAGCTCCATTTGCTTGTACATTTTTATTAAAAGCTTTGGCTAACAAGGATTTTATTTTGCTGTCTTCTAACCATTACAAAGTATGTCTCTCCAAAGTGCTCAGCGTCCATCAGTTTCAGTTTGACCAGCACCACCAATTTAAACAGCAACATAGTAACCAAATGATATTTATATCCTCCCCCATTCCTGTGTTTTCTCACAGTAAATAAATGAGAATGTTGAGTAACTTTTCATGTATGTTCACAGATGTATCACAGACGTAAAGAAAGGAATGGCTGTGTTTGAATTGAATGGACTGGGTAACTGGCTGGAAGGGAGAGCTCTTTCTACACCATGGAGCCAGTTTAAAGTCCCGGGGATTGCAGCTTTATTTTCAGAAAATTTGACTCCTGATGTGTTTGTTGTTAAAGACAGGTTATTGCTTTGGGTCCATGCTAGTGCATTTGGATCACTATTTATGCCCTTGCTGAGAGGAAGGCAAAATTACACATCTTTAAAAGACTGGCTGCTCCTTTAGGCCTTGTCTAGGAAAATAAGTTATGCTTAAAAAAATATGTTTGCTAACATGTTTCAAAACCACAAATGAAAACGAGGGTTTAACAGCTTTAAAACATGTTAGATGGTTGCGATCAACCCTGGAGGGATAGGGGGATGCAGCATTGATGAGAGACAGCTAATATGTGCTACCTATATTATTTGTCTAGACACAGCCTTAGCAAACTACCCAGCACATAAGGTTTTGCCTCTAGAGCCTGGTTTTAATTGTGCAATTGATGAGGGTGCCAACAGAAATCATCCAGAACCTCACCCATTATTTCCTTCAGAGGCCTTCTGCTTTGTTTTGCCAGTGACTTCATTGATGCATGAGGGGATTTTAACAGGAAGGAGAGAGTGTGTCTGGGTGACAACCCATGCTGGTTTTTCACCCTCAGTGAGACGGGACAGGTTTTATGTTAAAATCAATTATATCCATTGCTTTTAAGTCAGATTTCCCATAGGAGTTCTGTAATCATACTCTGGGTTGTTTAGCCTTGTTCTCCAGCCAGTCGGCCTCAGTGTTCTGAAGGCTGATCCAACCTCTGCCAGCAGACAATGGCTGAAAAGGGCTGCTGGGGATCTCCAGAGGCCAGAGGAGAACTAGATGCACCCATTTCCCCAGCAAGGTATCCTTCACCTGCAGTGGGGGAAGGGGTGGTATAGGAGCTCCTTCAGTGGTTCCATGCTACTTGATGATCCTTCTACATGGGGGAGATCTGGGGGCTGGATCAGGGGATTAGCAGCACTTTGCACTGGAGGAATGTCACAAATTAGGGCCAAAGTCCCTCTCTTTTCCTTTTCAAATAGTACAGTGCAGAGTCCCTCCCAGGTGGAGTTTGCTGGCTTGGCAGGTGGAAAATGCAGATGGTTGAAAAATTTCCATCAAAAACTCTTTTTTTTTTTTTTTTTAAATGGAAAATTGGGTTTTCAGTAAAATGAAAATGTTCACAGATGTCAGCTTTCCTCGATTTTTGTTTTTTATTTTTTGTTGGAAACCCCCGAAACTGAAAAAGGGGGTGAAAAACTGAACATTTTTCTGTTTTTAATCTGAAAACCAAAAGGATTGCAGTTCTGGAGGGGTTGGGGGGCATTTTTATCAAACATTTAAATTTTCTGCTGAAAAGTTTGGTGAGAACAAGCTTTTACTGAATTTTTCTGCAGGTGGAAAAAGAACTTTTTCCAAACAGCTCTAGTAGAAAACTCAGCTTTTTCCTTGGAAGTTGGGCGAGATATGGAAATCAAACAAAAGGCTAAAATAAACATGGACTCCTTCCCCCTCCACTCCATACACACACACACACTCCTTGGTACAATTATGCCACAAAGCTTGGGCATTCACACACACGACACTCATCTGATGATTGCACACTCGACATTCAAACTGAGCCAACCAGACAGTCTGGGGGTGGGCAGTTTCCCCTATAACCATATGTACTGTACTGCATGTTCATTCCATATTTCTACTGTATTTGACTTTCTACTATTTGACGTAGACAGTTTTATGGTCTCACGGTTCTAGCTGTGATCTAAAAGGACACTGTTGCTACTAATAAGAAATGAGGTTTAGAAGCTACACCATGAAATTAAATGTAATTCTTTATGCATTAAATAGGTCCCCAGTGGAACCCTTCCCGTATTGGCCTGCGACTAGAACGCAGTAAGTATTTATTTGGATGTCAAACCACCTACTAGTATATTACGAGTCTGTTAGCTTGTGTTTCTTCCTAACACTATTACACCATACGGGCTAAGCCATTAGCACTTTTGCTAATTAATATGTATGACTAGCTAATTAGATTTCCCCTCAATTAAGGAATTTGTCTGAGGATTTTCATATTACCCTAGCTCAGTATGCACTATCATGTCAAATATTAATATTAGTATGGGACAGCAGTTTTCAGTGTAAAGCTGCCAGTGCAAAACCACTGCCACCATCAGGAGTGGATTTACCATGAAACAAGCCGTGCAGTGGCACGGGGCCTCTCAACGACAGGGGGGCCCCAAAATGCAGGACAAATATCTGACAACCTGCCCCCTAGTCCGAGCCGGCGGCGCAGCAGGGCTCAGGCAGGCTGTCTGCATGCCATGGCCGGTGTCCCCACGCCACTCGCAGAAGTGGCCGGCTGCTGGCACGTCTTTGCGCTCCACGGGCAGGCAGAGGAGGCAGCTCTGCGCTCTGCCCCCACCCCTGGGCAGTACACAGAGACCCACTCCCACCCCCTCCTCCCAAGGGGCACACAGAGACGTGCCAGCAGCAGCGCAGCCTGGTTAAGACGGTTCCCTGCCCACTCCGCCTCCCACCTCTGCTCCACTTCACTCCCGGAAGTGGCCGGCATGTCCCTGCAGCCCCGGGGCGGGGGTGTGTGTCTCTGCACACTGCCCCCGCCCCGAACGCTGACTCCGCAGCTGCCATTGGCCGGGAACTGCAGCCAATGGGAGCTGCGGGGGCGGCACCTGAGGGCAGCGGCACACAGAGACCCCCTGTCCCCCCTGCCTAGGAGCTTCTGCCGGGGGGGGGGGTGCCGGTCACTTTGGGAGCTGCGCCGCCCAAGGTAAGCAGTGCCCCCCTCCCCCACCCCAACCCCCTGCCGCAGCCCAGAGCCCGCACCCAAACTCCCTCCCAGAGCCCTCAGCCCTCCTCCCACACCCCAACCCCCTGCCCCAGCCTAGATCCCACACCCAAACTCCCTCCCAGAGCCCGCACCCCTCACCCCTCCTCCCACACCCCAACCCCCTGCCCTAGTCCAGAGCTTGCCCCCAGCACCCAAACTCCCTCCCAGAGCCCGCACCCCCTCGCCCCTCCTCCCACACCCCAACGCCCTGCCCCAACCTAGATCACGCACCCAAACTCTCTCCCAGAGCCCGCACCCCCTCACCCCTCCTCCCACACTCCAACCCCCTGCCCTTGTCCAGAGCCTGCCCCCAGCACCCAAACTCCCTTCCAGAGCCTGCACCCCCTCAAACCTCCTCCTACACCATAACCCGCTGCCCTAGTCCAGACCCTGCACCCAATTCTCTCCCAGAGCCCGCACCCCCTCACACCTCCTCCTACACCCTAACCCGCTGCCCTAGTCCAGAGCCTGCACCCTGCACCCAAACTTCCTCCCAGAGCCCGACCCCCGCACCCCCTCCTGCACCCCAGCCCCTGCCCCAATCAAGGTACCTCATTTTATTTTCATTTACTTCCCATTACTTATAATATAGGAGGAGGATGAAGATAAAAAGGATGAAAAACGGGGGGGAGGGGGGATAAGAGAGACTGTTCTTTTTCTTGGCTGGGTCCCGAGGGGCCCGCCTGAAAATGAAGCTGCACGCAGGGCCCCACTAACTCTAAATCCACCACTGGCCACCATCATAGTTGACACCAGTCATCACCCTTCCTGGCAGCCTCAACACAAAGCCGAGGACTGAATGGGCCATTGAGACCGGCCTATGGTCTCTCTCATTTAAATAATTCTTGAGGGACATGGGCAGTGAGGGGAACTTGGACTGCCAGTGCCCAAGCTGCACCTGTGTGAATAAATAAAGGACTTCATATGCCAGTGATGTCAACCTGTATCTTTTACTGCCACTGGCTCCTTCACAGAGTAGTGGGCACTGTGTTTGCATTCATTGTCCCTCAGAATTAGCTTATCCTTGTTTTTCTGTAGCACTCCTCCTCGTTCTTGTTGAGGGATGGCTGCATGTGGGGGGTTTGGGGGCGGAGCCACACCCATGTTTATAGGGGTCAAGTAGGTTAGACCCTTTAATTGCATTGACTCTTCAGTTCTCTTCACTGAGCCATGGGCATTGTTTGAGGTGGTCTACTTCTGCATCCATGATTTTGAACCTGTGATTCATCCCTCCTTTTTTCCCCATTTTTTGTCCCCCACCAGTTAGGCGATCCTTGGTTTTCTTCGTGGCATTTCTCTTTTGTGGCAAGGGCAGCCATTATTGTTTCACCCACCGCTGGTGCCCTTTATATGTACCTGTCACCCCATGCCCCTCCCTGCACTGTTCTGATGTGTCCCAAGCGATCTGTTCCCCTTTGTCTTTCGCTTTCTTTGTTTTGGAGGTGGAAACATACCGAAGCGTCCTCAGTTGGGTGTGAGAATTGTTCGGGCTTGTGAGGGGGTTGGCCAGTTTGATGATCTGTGTGAGCAGGCCACGGTTGTTTACAGGTTTCGGCCCTTCTGAGAGCCTTGCTTCCTCACACAGAACATCAAACTGGCCAACACTCTCTCAAGCCCGAACAATTCACACACAGAATTGAGGATGCTTCGGTAAGTTTCCACCTCCAAAACAAAGAAAACGAAAGATAAAATGCAGACAGGACTACACTCTGTCCTTGTCCTGTATAAGGAACTCCCATTGAAAGGGACTTTTGATGCCAAAACGGCAAACAGAATGTGGCTCATATTTAAGGGCACCCAAACTCACCCACTGGTTTGGAATCTATCCCTATCCATACAGTGTGGCTTTCCTCATGGAGTGTTACTCACTATCCCATTGATTTCAGTGAGATTACTCTCAAGGAGTAAGGTACTACGCCATGTAAGTAAGGGTGGAAGAATCTCACGTCTAGCTTGCAAATGTTTCACAAAGTCAGAAAGAGACAAAACCCACTGTATTTTGCATTTGACAAATGCTCTACGGCCACCATTTATTACAAGCTAGATAACAGAAATATCAATAGCCTGCTGACTTGGATGATATGTAAAGACACTTGGACATTCTCCCAAAATATGAACCAAACTTTTTGGAGGTTCAAATGGTTTTGTCAGTCTGCTGTTAGTAGTATTCCAGTAGCAGCCCCACTGATGTATAAACATATAATGAGAGAGAGACTCTGCCCTGAAGAGCTTACAAGTTAAATAGACTAGAAGGACAAGGGGAAATAGATGAAGTGACTCAGCCAAGGTCACACAGGAGGTCAGTGGCAGAGCTGGGAACCAACCCCAGGTCTCCTAACTTTCAGTCCACTGCCTTATCCACTACTTCCTAAAAAACGATATTACCTTCTCCCCAGCTGTTACTATATTCTGTACATGCTGGATTCAGCAGGAGTAGAAGCTGGTGCTTGGAAGTACAGTGAGAAAGGCTTTCTAAGCCCAGACTCAAAAAGTCTGTCTAGGTCCAAGAAGGTTGACATAGAGATCTTGGGTTATGGGAGCTTGTCCAAACAGAAGCTGACTTCCTAATCTCTGCAGTTCCACCCATCACTAACTACCACTGAGCATGAAAAAAGCAAACATTTGACCAGAAACAGTTCAGGGATTCAGAGACGGAGACATCGTCTCACATGGTGCCTTTCTGTTAAACCTTCTAAGGCATGATCTAAAACTGCTTTACAGATGGGTTTATGCAATTCTGAACAATAAGTCCCTTTATAGAGTAGATGCACAGGAGTCAACCCCATAACAACTGTTGTGCGTTGCTTCTCAATGCAGTGTCATCTTCACACTTGCGTCATCGTGAGGATAACATCTAATACAAATCCTATGAGCACTACACGTAGAGAGTAAGAACTGAAAGCACCAAATACATCAGAAAACCAGTGGTTTCCCTTTCACTTCAGGCCCAGTTCATGGGGTGGAACGTGAATTATAACCATTGCTTAACTCCTGTGTGTCTTGCATTTTATGCTGAGTCATTGCAGGGGGTGTATTATTCAAACCATTTGGTCTTGCTTCTTTGTCATTCTAGATGGGCCCTATTTGAAGGATTCCGTTAGCATTCAAAGCTTGGCAGTTTCCTCCATCATTACGCTGTATTTTACAGATCTGGGTCAGCAGGTCACTTGGACCACAGTAAGTATGTCCTTGTAACAATCAACACGATAGATCTTAATGTAAAACACATTTAAGCTTCAGATTGCTTCCACTCCCTTGGCCTGTCCTTCTCTATGTCAAATTGCATCATTATTTTATCATCCCTCAAACCCGAATTAAGTGATAGTCAGCCAAGTTGTCAACCTAGTCACTCAGACATCCAATTAAAGATTAGAGGATGGACATAACAATAGTGCCTGAGGGGAAAAAAATCAATTTTTAAAAACAATTTTATCTTATCTTAGGCTAAACATACCTGTGAAGGACCTTTGACCAAAGATATTCATTTGCTGCACAGGCTCTTTGGGATTCAGAATGAAAGGACATAGATATAAAACTTTACTAAAACAGGAAGATAATCTGATTGTAGTAGCTCAGTGCATTACCCATCAGTTCACCTGAAAGGGGAATAGGAAGGATCTAGCTATAGATTACATTATGAAGCTGACTAATGAGGCTAAGGATTCCAAGGTATTTTAACCTCTTTGATATGGGTTGCCACAATGACAGAATTAATTTGCAATAGATCCTGAAATTTACTTTATGAAATAGCAACGTAGTTATATTACAGTAGTGCCTGCTGGAGCTTACTTACCATTGTGCTAAGCACTGTACTGATACATAGTAAACGGCAGTCCTTGCCCCAAAGAGATTAGTGTCTAAATAGACAAGACAGTTAAAGGGTGGGAGAGGAAATAGAGATATACAGCAGGTTGGTGTAGAGGTGGGATTAGAACCCAGGTCTCCTGCACTCAATCCAGTGCTCTGTCTACTCGATCATGCTGCCGTACCCTGTGGCTTTTTTGTAAGGTCTGAAATGTGATTTTTGGGAGCCCTAGACCCATCAGCAAACAGAGCTTTCGGGGGAGGGGAGGGGAATTCCAGGTTTTTGCATGCGGAAACGTACGTTATTTAGAGTCGCTTGGTTTCTGAAAGCAATAAGAGGAAGTATGTAGTCGTTCATAGCAATTAACGCTCTCTGTAAATTACTTACACTTCTTTTAATGTTGCATTTGAATTAGTTTTTAATGGCCATCGAGGAGGAAGGACCGGATTCTCACAGCCTTCCCCATACTGGGTATTCTACTCCTTAGCAGTCAGAGAGTCAGAATTAAAGCCCTTCTCAATGGGCTGGGTGGAGCCATACTGCATGAGGGGCAGCGTGGAACTCCTGCCTCCCAGAGGCAGCCCTGGGATGGAATTGTGACTCCGGGAGCCGCCCGCCTCTCGGACAGGAGGGCCTGAATGACCGCAAGTGTTACAAGGGAACAGCTTCCTCTGCGCTTGTGCCTAGGCAGCTCCTCTTGACCCTCTCCCAGCCTCCTTGTTGGGACAAGAAAGCAGGGCCTCCGCTCTGCACCAAGCCAGGGATTGGGCAGGCAGGGGAATGTGACTGTCCTGCTCACCTTGAGCATGGCCAGGGCCAAGTCTAGCCCATGGTGAGGAAGGCTGTGAGAATCTGGCCCTTCGTATTTCAATTTCTTGGTCAGAATCAATAGGGGAAGGTAATTTGAAGCTAATTTGCATGTAGCCAGAGCCCTGCCACGGGGCAGGAGAGCACTGGGAAGATTCCCACCTTAGAGAAGCAAAATGTCTCTTAGAGCTGCTCGCTTGCACTGTGGGAAATTAATCTATGACACCCCCTCCAGGGACGCAACACACTTTCCCCCTCCTCTCTCTGGCTGTGCAGCTCCACAGGCTAGTGCACAGAGTGAAAGAGGGCTGAGCCCTGGCTCCACCCACTTTCTGGCCTCTTTCCAGTGAGTTGCTCCCAACCAGATACTAGCCCTTGTGCTCCCTGAAATATACGGGCTGCCGTTCCGGCTAGTCCTTACAGGGTAAGTCTTCGCTGCCAAGCCTGGGCTAGCTTCGTACGCGTGGAGCATCCCCGTTGCAAAGTGCTACCTGTGCCTGGCCCATGTAACTGCATCCAGGGTTCTGTACTAGCCCGTGTGCTGGAATGGATTTCTGGGGGTATAGCCCATGGTTCTTAGCGGTGCATTAAAGTGGGCTGCTCTGTTCATTCATTCACAGGGCGCTCTCTCTCTCTCTCACCTCGCAGGGAGCTGCTCTCTGTGGCAGGGACAGGGGACAAGGCTTTATGAATATAATCTCCAAGTGGGGTTACTCATTGTTTATGCAGATAGTTCTGAAGGTGAAAGCAAACAGCATTTGGCAGCAAGAGCTTTTAATGAGCATGTCATCCAGGAACTCAGTTGGCAAACCACCAAGTGGGCCATAGCGCGCTCCACTGACTTCTCTACCTCTCCACTTAATTCCTGTCCACCACGCTGAGAAGTGGATCTTCACATCACAGCTTCCCCAGGGGGTGGGTTTGAGATTCTGGACAGCTGACAGGACGATTTCTTGGATGGCATCTCTGTATGCTGCACTTCCACAGCCTTTGAGCCGGCAATGGTTGGGTTAAGCCACAGTGCAGAAACAGGGAACAGTTAGACAGGAATCTACAACCCCAGTGGAATTGTGGGATAGCACTGAGGACTAACAGCACCCACGCTTGATTCGCGTGCATTCTCACCGCAAAGTAGGCATGTTCCCCGCCCATGAAGTGGAATTCCAGCTCAAGCCTACACCCCCAGCTGTCCCTGTTAGCTCGGGCTTAATGCACCCTCCAGCCTGGGTGCGACGTTTTCCTGTGTGGAGAGATGGGAGAATTAGTCTCTAGCTGGGCTCACTCTGTAGTGAAGACATACCCACACAAGCTGTGCATGTGTAGTGGCTCCTCAGTGCCTCCCCTGCACTGCTGCTTAAGGTGTAATGGAGCAGGGATATGATCCGCCCCTCAGTAATCCGGGTAGGCAGCAAGCACTGCGCATTACTAACCATTACTGCAAATCACTTACACAACAGACCCGTTTTAACTGTGCCTCAGCAATGAACTAGTGCTTTGCAGACACACTGGCAAAAGGCTCGTTCCTGCCCGACTTTGGCCTGGTCAAGGGCAGCTTCCGGGTCAGAGCTGCAAGATGGCACATCTCTTCCCTGCAACTTGTGATGATCTTACAGTCCTTGCCCTCTAGGCTCTCACCTGTAGGCATGTGTAGCTGTCCTGCCAAATGAATGCCACCTAGATCTCTGCTTACCCTGGAGGGCAGAAGGCAACACCCTGAAAGATGACTTCTTGGAGGTTGAACTCAGAATCGCAGGAGCATCTGCCCAGTACGCCCTTCCCTTTCAGTGTCTAGTTCCACCACTTCAGCCAGATCCTCAACTGGTGTAAATCAGCGTAAGTGTGTTGACTAGGGTTGCCAACTCTTCCCCCCCCCCCCAACATGACGTAATGTCATTTTCTTAAAATATCCTATTAAAATCTCCCAGATTGCTTCAATAGTCACCAGGAGATGGATGCTGATTCCGGGAGACTCCAGGCCAATCCTGGAGGGTTGACAACCCTAGTGTTGACTTCAGTGGCGTTAATTCAATTGACCATATATGGCCCATTGACTTCCATAGATCTAGGCTGATTTACACCAGCTGAGGATCTGGCCCCTTTTCTTTTCCAAGTATCCCACTCATGGGAAGGAATTGTAGAACCTCCCTGCAAAGTGAAAAGTGCTTCTGGTGCTGTTTCATGTTTGTTACAACTAAATAATCTGCAATAACCGTGTTTAATCTCTTCCTTCCCAGTGGTTTATGTCACCTAAAACAGTAGCATAACCAAAGCTTAATTCCCCATTGTAAATAATGAATTTATAGCGAGGCATCAGTACCACAGGCGGTAGCATCTTTTACTATTTAATCCATGTGTAGAAAGTCCTCTCCCTGGATTTCTCAGTATTCATCTTACCACATTGTTTTCCATAGACTAAACTGTCTCCGTTCTCAGCAGGAGGAATATTCTTCCTCACTGTGCCATTAGTTTAAATATTCAGAACTTTTATGGTAGGGTTATTCTATAACAATATAGTTACAGTGAATGAACTATTGTATTGTACAATAAAAGGCATTTAAAACTTTTATTTATTTAAGGTTTATGGTTATTAATAATTATAGTAGTACTCCAAGGCCCCAGCCAAATGAGGTAGAGTAGGGATTTGAGCACCTGAGTGCATTGGCCACCAGGCTTCTGGGTATTCTGCAGTGGGTTGGCCCCCTCTGTTGGTTTTTCATGAGAAAGGGCTGTCTTGGTTTGGGCACCCCGCTCCCGGAGAGACTTCATGGCTGAGAATCCCAAGCCGAGATGGCATCTCCCTTCAGACCATCAGTCAGTCATCTAGAGGGCCAGATCCATGGGAGTTAGCCACCTTTGTGAATCTGGGCCCTAAACCCCATCTCTTCCCTCTGCATGTCAGGCCTTGTGAGCTTAGGCAGATCTCCACTCCGCTGCTTGGCTTCTGAGCATCCCTCTCTCTAGGCACCTAAGTCTCCCCATGCGTGGTATGGGAGCCTGGGCACCTAACTTGCAGCTGAAATTTCCACTTGGCCACAGGGCACCTACAAGTTAGGGGTTGCAACTCCTAAGCCACTTTTTGAATCTAACCCCAAGTGATTTAAGAGCCTAAGTGCCATTTTCAAAAATGACAAAGGCGCTTAGGACCCTAAATCTCCTCAAAAGTCAATGGAGCTTAGACTCGTAAGTGCTTGTCACGTGACGTACTGTGACGGGGTCTCGCGGGGTTCAGCCTCCTGGCCCCGCTCCCCGATGAGTCAGGACCAGTTCTAGCTGGTGCAACACCCATGCTCTTTATTCCAGTGCCTGGTCTCCTCCTCCTGGTCTCCATCCCCCTGGGCTCACTTCCTCCCAAGCTTTTAGCCCCTGTTAACGAGGTGGGCAGGTGTGGCCAGTTTCCAGGCCAGTCCTAGCTAGTGGCCAGCCTCTACCCATTTCCCCTGATTGGGGCTGGAGTGGCAGGAGCTGATTAGGGCTTCCCCTGCAGTGCCCTGCCACCAGTACTCAACAACTAACCTTCCCACTGAGAACAGTTCTTCCCCACAATCTAGTCTCAACAGGTGCTGGAAATCTGGCCAGTTGATTTAGATGCCTAAATGGGCACTGAGCTCTTTCAGAAGTTGGCCCTATGTGTCTTCCAAGCAACTAACATACTTTTGATCACTCTACAGCTACTCTTAGGGTAGGTCTACACTTACCCGGTAGTTCGGCGGCAAGCAAATCGAACTTCTGGGTTCGACTTATCGCGTCTGGTCTGGACGCGATAAGTTGAACCCGGAAGTGCTCGCCGTCGACTGCGGCACTCCAGCTCGGCGAGAGGAGTACGCGAAGTCGACGGGGGAGCCTGCCTGCCGCGTCTGGACTGAGGTAAGTTCGAACTAAGGTACTTCGAACTTCAGCTACGTTTTTCACGTAGCTGAAGTTGCGTACCTTAGTTTGAATTGGGGGGTTAGTGTAGACCTGCCCTTAAGAGGTTTCTTCTGTTTGATTTGGAACCAATTCCAAAGCAATTCCCCATCATAGATAAAAGTGAATAATTATCAGACCAGGAGAATTTTGCATACCAGAAAGAACTTTTAAAGTGTAACCAGTGTACATAAATAATATAAAATTAATAATTTGTTCTCCCAGTTTATACAGTAATATTCCTTTAAGAAATGTTGGGGGGAAATTGTTCTCTTCCAGCTGTCTCTTATAGGTGCTGGGTGGATGAGGTAATATTTACTAGACCAACTTCTGTGGGTGAGAGAGAGAGAAGCTGTTGAGCTCCATTGAGCTTTTTGTAAATTTGTCTACTGAGTTGGTCAGAAGATGGATTATCTATCCCTCAAAAGAGTTTGAGATCTGTTTATCTGGAGTTGTTTAAAAAAATCACTTTTTTTTTAACAAAATGAAATTCTGGGGGAAAAAATTGGTTCAGGTCAATTATTGGATTTTTTTTTTTCTTAAAAGATCTGCTCTATGAACTATTTTTGAGAAGTTCTTTGCCCTGTGTTAAGCAGGAGGACAGACTAGATCAGGGATTCTCAAACTGCGGGTTGGGACCCCTCAGGGGGTCATGAGGTTATTATGTGGGGGGTCACGAGCTGTCAGCTTCCACCCCAAACCCCACTTTGCCTCGAGCATTTATAGTGGTGTTAAATATATAAAAAAGTGTTTTTAATTCATAAGGGGGGGCGCACTCAGAGGCTTGCTATGTGAAAGGGGTCACCAGTCGAAAAGTTTGAGAGCCACTGGACTAGATGGTCACAATGGTCTTTTCTTGTCTTAGAATCTGTGAATCAAAACATTTTATTCCAATGTCAACCATTGTTTTAGTTTTAAGTTTGTATATATACAAGTTTTGAAACAAAAAATCAAACCCTTTTATTCTACAAATGTCGAAACAATATTTTCAAAACCTTTTTCAACATTTTCCTGAAATAAAATTTCTTCATAATTGATACAATTTTGTAAAACATTTCAGTTTAATCAAAACGGGTTTTTCTTACAGGAAATGCCATCTCTCGTCTCTTCCCCTCCTGGTTTCTTATGGAACTAAAATTAGCACAAATGTGTAATTTACTTCTGTGCAAGCACTGTTGGTTGTTTTAGCGAAGCACTGGGAGTAGAAATGGTTAGTTTGCTGCTGCAGAGATGCTAGTGGGAGCTGAGTTCACAGATCATTTTTATATGGCTCCTGTAAAAATGCTATCTTGATGGGTTTGAATGGGGCATTGGGGCTTTGTTTAATCTATGACTAATTTTGGGCCTAATCTAGATGGCAGAGACCCCTTTTATATATCGCCTTGTTGTCTGGCTGACAGATACACAAGTCTCTTATTGTAAATCAGCCTCAAGCCACTCCTCTGTCTATCTAATTCAGGTGTTTGTTAAAACTCTCCTTATTTGGGCAGTGATTGCACAATCAGGTTTAGCTGGGTCTGTTATCTAGCCACTAAAAGTGTCAGGCGCCATCATTATCCTCATAGTCAGAGGTGAAGAAAATATGATAAAAGCCAACTCAAAGAGGTGAGAATAAAGCTTTATTAATTTGAGGGTTAAATCTGCCAATTTAATGAGGTTGTTAAGACCTGAAGACAAAACTTCATTTAGGCTTCCATTCAGCAATGTATTTAAGCATGTGCCTAACTTTAAGAACATGAGTGCCGTTGACTTCAAAGAGATTATGCATATGCCTAAAGGTAGGCAATTTCATAAATACACCTCTACCTCGATATAACGCTGTCCTCGAGAGCCAAAAAATCTTACCGCGTTATAGGTGAAATCGCGTTATATCGAACTTGCTTTGATCCACTGGAGTGCGCAGCCCCGCCCCCCCAGACCGCTGCTTTACTGCATTATATCCAAATTCGTGTTATATCGGTTGCGTTATATCGGGGTAGAGGTGTACCTTGCTGTTTGGGGGAATTAAAATGTTTGGGTTAACAGCAGAACTGGAACACTTATTTAGGGTTTGTCTATACATGCCACTCAGGAAAGTTAATTTGAATTAACTAAAGGTGTGAATTTAAAGTGGATTAGTGAAACTAAGTTAAACCTCTAGGTGTATGCTTTTATTCTGAAATAAAGTGGATTTCATTTGATTTAGATTAATTCACTTTTTAATTAAAATAAATTAGATTAAGTCCAATTTAATTCTGAATAAGAGCATCCATGCAGGGGTTCTGTGTGATTTAATTAATCCACTTTAAAGTTAATTCAGATTAATCTTTCTGAGTGTCCCCATGTCGATGCCTTAGATTGTAATGATTTAGATTATAAACTCTTGTCTTTTTGTTCTGTATTTGCGCTGTGCCCAGCACAATAGAGTCCTGGACCAAAACTGAGGTTCGTAGATATTACTGCAACACAAGTCATTAGTAATAATCAGTTACACTGTTCTAAGTGCAGGAAGACTTTCATTCTCTAACTTGACTTACTACTGCACACTGCAATGGATGTCTGTAATTATAAATAATACTGTTGGTTGAAAACGGGAATTATTTTAGATGGGAATTAAATTCTGTTGATCATTTCCCATCAAAAAAATAATTTTTGATAGAACACTGAAACCCATTTTTTTCCATTTTTGAAAATTGTTTTTGTTTTCAATAAAAAATATTCAGCATCTGAAAACAAAGAAAAAATCAAAAAAACGTTTTTACCAAAAAATGGGGAAAAATACAGAAAAATTTTAGTTTGGTCAAAGAAACAAAGAAACCTACAGTCTCAAATAATGGAAACATTATTCAGTTTGGTCCAAGAAGCATTTTTTTTTTACTTTGGCAAAAAAATAAAAATAAAATAAAATAAAAAACACCTACAGTCTCTAATAAATAATGGAAACATAATGAGGATGATAGCACTTTTTCTCTTAAACATATTTTCCAAACTAATCAATCTACACCACACGCTTTTGGGGCAGATAAGTAATGTTATTCCCAATGTAGAAACATGGGAAACTGAGACAGAAACATTAAATAGTTACAAAATAACAAAGTATAATAGCTGTAAAGCTATCCCTCTCCTGCCCCCATTCATGTCTGGGTAACGCAACACCGTGCAGGAGGAGAGGACATGGTTTATAGAAAGGATCAGGTATTCCTGTTCCCTCAGAGAGGAAGAGACAAGTCACCTGGTTCTTCTCTTGCTGAGCATGCACTCTCCCCTGCTAGTGATGGCTAAGCTGATGAGTGTGCTCCAGCCTTGGTTAATGGGGTGGGGTTATTTAGCTCAAGCAGGCTTGTGTTTCATGATTCTGAGTTCCCAGGTTCAGTGCCCCCTGCCAACAACAACCCATCCAGGTGAGTGGTGGTACACTGGTGTAAACTGGGAGTAATGCCATTGAATAAAGACATGTGAAAAGTACTTCACTTAGGAAGGAAAAATCAAATGTGTGACTACAAAATGGGGAATGACTGAGTAGGCGGTAGTACTGCTGGACAGGATCTGGGCGTTATAATGGACCACACACACAATATGAGTCGTCCATGCATTGAAGTTGCACAAAAGGCTAATATGATTCTGGGATATATTAACAGTAGTGTTGTATGGAAGATACAGCAGGTACCTGTCCGGCTCCACTCAGCACTGGTGAGGCCTCAGCTGGAGTACTGTATCCAATTCTGAGCACCACAACTTAGGAAAGATGTGGAGAAATTGGAGAGAGTCCAGAGGAGAGCAACAACAATGATAAGAGATTTAGAAAACCTGACTTAGGAGGAAAGGTTAAAAAAACTGAGCATGTTTAGTCTTGAGAAAAGAAGACTGAGGGGGGACCTGATAACAGTCTTCCAGTATGTTAAGGACTATTATAAAGCAGGCAGTGTTCAATTGTTCTCCATGTCCACTGAAGATAGGACAAGAAGTTATGGGCTTAATCTGGAGCAAAGGAGACTCAGGTTAGATATTAGAAAAAACTTTCTAACTCTCTGGATAGTTAAGCTCTGGAATAGCTTCCAAGGGAGGTTGTGGATTTCCCATCATTGGAAGCTTTTGAAAACAAGTTGGACAAACTCCTGTCAGGGATGGCCTAGGTTTACTTAGTCCTGCCACAGCGCAGGGGGCTGGACTCGATGACTTCTGGAGGTCCCTTCTAGCCCTACATTTCTATGATTCTATGAAGTCTGTGTAATGAAATTGGGGTATGTAAGAAGAGAATCAATCTCCAAGCCCTTATGTTTCAATGTATTGTGAGAGGAAGTTGCCAAATCACCAAAGAGCAGCGGTTCTCAACCTTTTCCATAAGAGGACCATCTCCTCCTCTCTAGTCCAGACCTGTTCAGGACCCCTCTCCCAATGTGACCATATGGGAAGATACCTTGATACTTGTTTGGGAACTCCTGGGGCAGGGCTGCTTTCCACAGGTTGAGAATCTTTGCCATAGAGAAAGCAAATTATTTGGCTTGGACTCAATGTGAGATTGTGAAAGAGGCCAGGGAATGGGCTGGTATACAATACTGCAGTCCAGAGGCCATCATTTGGTAAGAGGCAAGACAAATGAAGTACACAGAGTATGGGGAAGTAATGGGGGAATAGGGGTCCCAGCAAATTTGTCGTCAGTGTAAAGAGGAGAAAGAGAGAGCAGTAAATGAGATGCTGATAGGATCAGTGAATAGGAGAAAATGTGAGTCCAAGATAGAATAGGTGAGCTGAAGAGTGGATCATATATGAGCCTAGGTCTGTGGATTCTGTGGCCAATTTGACTACAATTATGTGGCCAGGCCCTCTGATTTCTGTAATGCACCACCAAGGAATTCTGGGGTAAATTGAAAACTCTGCAGTAGTGACAATAGCAAAAGAACATACCATTTTATTAACTAGTTCTACATGCTCAATGTCCTTAGTATACAATTGTCTTAATGCTGACTAACGCATGAAGGTATCATAAAGCCACATTTTGACAAAGCTTTCTGATTTGTTACACCCATTTACATCACTTGGGAATCTGGTCCCAGGAAGTAGATATGCTGAATAAGAAGGTGGGTTTTTTACAGTCCCTTTTCTGACCATAATTTCGAGACACAAGTGACCTCAGATCTAAACAGACTTGGTTCATGGCTGAGATTTCTGATTCAATGCATAATATTACGTATAATGCATGTTGCTTTACATTGGCACAACTGGACAAGCCATGAACTAATGCGTGTCAACACTGTGAACTTTGAAAATGTTGTAGCCTTTTGCAAAGGCAAGCTGTACACACATGGTTGGTTTTGTTCTTTAGTTAATTAAGTCAAATAGTTTTCAACTTCCAGAGCTATCAACAAGGAACAGATTGAGTTTGCCTGACACTGTGCCATGGTATAATGTTGTTTAGGCCTTTCTTTGGCCCACATATATTCTCGGCCCTTTGTTATTGCCCAGCGGCTGCAGTGAAATCTACTGATAAGGGAAGCAGGGACCTTCCTGCTGTTGAAATTGGCCAACTGGCTGATCATAATTCATCAGATGCCACTGCTAATAAGGCCAAGTAGAATGCTGTGATTGTTTCTCTCTCTGTCTCCGGAGCAAAAGCCACAAGCATATGACTAACCTTGCCAGAATGTCAGTTCTCCAGGAAGCAGCTGGGAGCATAGTGAATTTTAGGAGAGGCGAACGTTTTATGTTCTGTTGAGCATAGCACATGTGGAAGAATGGGTGCATACGTATTATAGACCTTCCCCTGTGGGTTGTTATTGTTGTAAGGGCATAGACAATGTAGACAGAATTCCAGGTAACTAAAGTAGCCAAGTCATTTTCCTAATTGCTAAGTGCTGATTTCTATTCCCCTGACTCAGAGTAGTGCGTTACTCGACTGAAACCAATGAGATTACTGGGAAGGTGGGGTGCTACTCACTTTGAGGAAGGCTGATAGACCCTGGCCATCTGACCTGTCTATATTTGGATCATTTTGTAGGAACTGTGGCTCAGCAGGGTGGATTTCCAAAAAAATGTTCAGTGCTGGTCTACCTCTGGCTCCTGTTGATGTTGATAGTTTTACTATTCATGTCATTGGTAACAGAGGTAGGCCAACGCTGCGTCCTGTTGGAAATCCCACTTTAAAGGTCTCTTCTGGGCTCTTATGGAGGAGGAGAAACTGGGCCCTGCTCAATCAACATCATACAACTTTTGAACAGTGGAATGTGGAGTTGACAGACACACTAGCTGGTAACTCTTAGATGGCTGCCCAGTCCAGGTGTTGGTCCAGGTCCAGGTCCTGATCCCACTCATTCCCTCAAGATATATGGGTGGTCTCAATGAGAGTTTTAGGTTAGTCGGACAGGATAATTTAATCTATATAACAAAATAGCAAACATCTTTATGTAACACATTGAATATGGCACTCAGGAGAGGTTTGTGCCTTTAGAAGCAGGGGTCCCATAGCTAATCCCAGCTGCCCACGATCTACCCAGAGGCGTGGGCATGTGTAACAATTATATAAATAGTATTACTGGCTGGGAACCCCCAGTTGCCTAAGGGATCCAAATCCCATTGAATTCCTTCTTGGAAAATCCCATTCTCATACTCGCGAACACATTCTTAACTGTAACGAGCTGTATGCACCACAGTATTTTCCATGTTTGTATAATTGTGTGGGTTAGATTCTCGTTACTGTTGATTCTATACAAAGTCCATGTAGAACGTAGAACGTTAGACCTGAGGAGTGCTGCGTGACTTCTGATTTATGCAGCAGAACGGCAATGGATTTTGCACAACATGTTCACTGATCAGAAGATGGTTGGATTACCTTGAACGCCGTGATTCTTTGTATTGTAGCAGAGGAGTGCCATGAGGCTGGAGGAGTGATTGGGCATGCGAGGGTGTGTGTACTATTTATTAACAGTGGCTTGTGACCGCCCACAAATTTGAAATTAACAAGAGGCTGCAAATAAACTGTCACTTTCTCCCACGCTCTCCCCAAACATCCTCTCTGCGTTCTGGCTGCAGAGTTGGAAAGCCATTTGGAACAGCAAGCTACTGGCTTCTAATCATCTCTGTGTAACTGGAGTAGAGTCACATCGAGACCACTGCTCTGGCCTGGGCTGAATTGACTGTCGGTTTGGGAGTGTCGTAAAATGCTAGTATTAGGGATGTGAATAATACAGGGCCAGCTCCAGCATTTCTGCCTCCCTGAGCAAAAAAAAAAAACAAAAAAAAAGCCGTGATCGGCGGTGGCAGTTCAGCGGCAGGTCCTTCGCTCCTAGAGGGAGTGAGGGACCTGCCGCCCCCGAATTGCCGCAGGTGCCGCCCCTCTCCCTTGGCCGCCCCAAGCACCTGCTTGTTAAGCTGGTGCCTGGAGCCGGCCCTGGGTTAATAGATTCTTTAGATCCTCAAACGTGTGCTCTTGTGTCTTTTGTCCCAGATCCATGGAGTCCATTTTATACAGTTCAGAAAGAGCTTGACTGTTTAAGGACAGGCTAGGTAGGAATTTAGCCCAAGAAGTTATTGTACTGAAGAACTGATCTATATTTTAGGTTTAACTATGGCCATTTCTCAAAATGCTCAGCACCAGATGAGCCAGATTTCCAAAAGACCTTAGCACTCAAGCACCTTCCATTTAGGTCGCTAAATAAGAGAGGCAGTGTTGCCTAGTGGATAATGTACTGGACTGGCACTTGGAAGATTTGGGTTCTCCTTCTGGTGACCTCAGGTAAGCAGCTTAACCTCAGTTTGTGAAATGGAGATAACCCTCCTTTGAGACCTCTAGATGAAAAGTTCCACGGACATGCTACTCACTGTTCTAAATGACCAGGTTTTCAAAAGGGCCACTTCATTTAGGTGCCTACAGGGGAGCGGATGGGTGCTGAATTCTTTTTGAAATCTGGCCCACAAATACACCCGGTGCCCCGTAACTGCCAGTCATTCTGTGTCCAGGTTGGAGTTAGGTTGCAGATGGGTATGCACATGTGTCACCTGGCTTGTGCCTGAATATAGACAAAGCTATAATAACTGCGCACTAATTTACAATCACTTGTTTTTTTCAGGGGCTGGCAGGTATGTGTCCTACTGAAGTGGCAGACAGCCTTAGGCCTGTGCAAGGAATGGGGAGGGCTAGTGGCATCCAGCATCCCAGGACTGGGGGGAGAGAACCTGGGCCTGAGGCTTTCCCTCTCTTCTGTCCCGTTTCTCTGTTCACTGCGGGGGGGTACTGACTGAGTCCGGCAGAATTCCTCCTCGAATGGCTGCTCCACCTCAGACACTTGCAGCACAAGCCAGGATGCAGCCTTAAATAGCTAGAAATGCTGCTTCGCTGTCACTGCAACCCCAGGCCAAGAAATACTGGTCTGGGCAGACCCTGTCTGCAGGAATTAAAATATAGCACCACGGATTGGGGGAGATGTTCAGGAGTTGGGAACAAAAGAGTTGTCTGACTATCCAGCACTGCAGGACTTTACCGTCCGCTGCCAACCTGCCTCCAAAATCCTTAACAACCGTTGAGATAAAAGGCCAAAAATAGAGATCATTTGAAGATATCGGCAAAATGGCGCCCTGCCGACTTTCCTGAGGTTGCAGAAGTATGAGTGGGGGTAGAAATTGGCCCAGAAGCTAATGCTGTATATTAAGATTTAACACAGTAATACTTGGAGATGGGATTTTTCAAAGGAGTTTAAGGGAGTTAGGCATTCAGTGCTGTAGGATTTGGGTGCCTGTGGGTGTTGAGTGCCTAACTCTCTTAGGTTCCTTAGAAATCCCAGCCATTATCAACACACACACACAGTAATGGTCTCTATAAGGTATATAAATACAAGATATGCAGTATCATATTGTCTGTGTGGTATGCACTGTATCCATTTGGCCTAGACTCAGGGTTGTACACCCAGCCACCCTCTGTCTTTCATTTGTCAAAAAACTAAACTCAGTCCTTTAGATAACTAATATACTGCCGCTGTGGTTTTTTGTCCACATGATTGCCCCATACATGCTTAAAATATGTCATAGCTATTGCTTTGCTGATAGCCTCAGGCAATGACCCAAACTCATTGCTCGTAGCAAGGGTGTTCTCTCAACCACTCCCATCAGCTCCCCTCCCTGTGCGCACAGTACCTTGTTAGCAGCTCTCACCGATGGAAGTGTCACCCATGAACTGGCAAACTAGCCTTACATGGCATGGAAAGAGCCATGGTATGTAGCCAAGAAAAGAGCAGCAGGGAAAGGTTAAATGGCCTCTCTGGAGTTCCATCCCACAGCTCACCATAAATGAAATAATACTAGACTATTCCAAAACGCAATATGATCCGCACTGGGGTCTGTTCCATGGCAGGATAGAAAGGGCACGTCAAAAGTGTTATCTAGAGGAATCAGCTAGTATATTCTCATAAAGACGTATTTATGACTCTGTGGGCTTCTAGTTTATATGTATGGGGTTTTTCATGCTATTTCTTATTACATCAAAATAATGTTTCTGCTTTGTCCTCCAGGCTCCAGTCCCCCCTCCCCCAATTTATCTTCTTTTTATCTCTTTTGATTTAACTCGTGCATGCAGTGCTATTAACAGGCATTAGAAATCCCGTGATCCCCTCTGGTGGTCCCAGTGGGCTCATGTCAAAGCTCTAATCCAGCTGCATCAACCAGTCAGATAAATTGTCTCAGCCACATTCCATCTGGGTTACAAGCAATGAATAACTTTGAGGAGCTCCTTTCACCTCCTCTGAAGTCATGTCTCCTAAATATACTCACTGCCTCATGCGGTTTGGGATTATAATCCCTGACCTGATTGTTATTCAGGGCAGTCAGGCTTTATTGGCATGACACACAGTACAAATGCTACCAAGGGGTAAATAAAATAAAAGCCAGACCCCTAGGGACCTGTCAGAGGTAGGAATAATCTGATCCAAGCAGGATGAATGAGGGATCAGGCTGTATATGAGGCTTCCTCCCCTGTGTCCCTTTGTCATTAATCTCCATTAATGCTGATAGAATTAATATGCTAGGGGCTACTATTGTTCTATAATCTCAGATCACTTTTTGTGATATTTTTAGTAGGTGCTGTCAAGTCAGAAGTTACTGACTAACCCATTAAACGTCTGATGTTCAGACATACTAAGTGTCCAGCAGCTCCAGCTGAGACCAATCCGAGCTCTGGTTCCTCTGAAAATCAGGCACTGAGCAAGTGTGCCATTTTCAGAAGTGTGTTGCACCTGCTGGCAGAGAGTGGCTCTTTGTCTCCTCTTAGTGGCCGGACCACAAGTGGACATTTATGAGTCTGCAACTTCCTCCAAGATAACTGGTGTGGTCTTGTAGCTCAAAGTGTACAGGCTTTAGCTCCAGAGCTTCCAAATTCAGTCCCTGCAGCTGACCCCTCCTGTGGCTTTGTTATAAGTGAACCAAGGCATTGTTTGGCCTTTTATTTTCATAAAAGGAACTAGTGGTTTGAAAAATGTTTGAAAATAAAGAGTTGACTGGGGAGCAGGGGGAGAAGATAGCCTAAATGACCTCTTAAGGTCCCTTCTAGTCCTATATTTCTATGGTTCTATGCACATAGAATTGGAGTGTTCCCACACAACCAGTTGTGGGCTACACATCTGATTGTGCCAGTGCTTAACCAGGCAGTGGGAGATGGTGTGGGCAGGGAGAAATAGAGGCTCCTCTGATGGACCAGTGAGTAAAGATGCTCCTAAGCACCTGGTGATGAGCTCCTGCTCATAATGGTTTTGCCAAAAAAAAAAAAATAGACTTCTTCAATGCCCCCAAGAAAAAGGGACAGTTGGGGGGTACAGTGACAGATTTGCGGGATACTGGGAGGGAACAAAAAGGGAAGGCAGCTATCCACTGCATATGGGATATGAGATGAGAAACTCATAGTGGGGACGGACAAAGAGGGTATGTCCCTTCTGAGAGCAGTCCACACTCCTACAGAGCAGCACACACTGTTGTACGGGTGTCACTATAAGTGTCCCCGGCAGAATCCATGTCCAACACAGGAATGTTTGTTGCAGAGCACTCTCCCTACTGTAATACTAACTATAGAGCGAGTCAACATTTTTAGTTGAAAAGGGATTTCCCCAATTTTTTTTAAGGCAAACTTTTGCAGAAGAAAATCATTTTCAATGATGATTGTTTTCCAGGTTTTCAAAGACTAATTGTACACCAAACATTTTCTTGGGCAAAGATTTTCAGTTTTTGAAAACTGATTTTTATTTTTATTTTTTTGTGTCCAAAGTGGTTTTCAGAAACCAAAATGTTATGGTTTTTGGTTTAAATTTCTCATTGAAAAACTCACTTTTTGAAGGAAATTTCAACAAAAAATGAAAAAGAAAACCTGAATATTTTCTGGAAAAAAAGGTATTTTTATCAGCACTAAATAATAATGCTGCAACTGATTCCCAGCACTTATCCTATGTGCTGCCCCATGCAGCGATCCAGACATAATATCTCCCTGCCACCCCAGACCTCCTTTGATTGCAAGACTGATGACAGGCTCCTGGATCATGTGCCACTAAAGTCTGCAATGAGGTGTTTTGCATTGGAGATGATGGATTACATGTAACCCTTCCCTGTCCCTATAGACCACCTTGGACAGGTGGAGCTTAGTCAGTGTCACAGACCTATCATGACTTGCTGCTGGTGTGCGAGGTGGCTCCTTGCGGTGATGTGTACAGCATGTGCAGCTCAACTGTATCTCTGAGTGGCTTGTTCCTCAGGCATATGGAATCAGCTAGCCCACAGCTTGTATATTACTGCTGCTTGGGCAAAGTCAGGCTGTGCTCCATCCACAGGGCTCGCCTGCTTCTCCTCCTCCTGTTTGAGTCTGAAATTGACCAAAGGGTCAGGAGAGAGCATGTTTCTGCTGCAGTGCCAAGTTGCCATAAACTGCTGTCAAATACTGCTTCTCTGTCCCTGGCTACTCCCCACAGAACAGCTGCTGTGAGCTCGCTGCCTAGTGCAGGCAATTACCAGCTTATTTTTTTGGTGCACACCTTGGATACTAGTGCAGAGAGGCAGTGAGATCTGTTCAGTAAGGCAATGGGCTGGGATTCATGCGGGGTGATCTTAAGCAAGCTACTCACCTCTCTCTGCCTTTCCCCTCTCCCACCCTTTGTCTATTTAGTGTATATGCTTTTCCTGGCAAGCACTGTCTCCTACTATGTGTTTGTCCTGCACTTAGCACAATGGGACCCCCAGACTGTTAGGCATCACTGTAATATCACTTATAATCATTCTCACTTGCACCTGGGCAGTCCGTGGTGAGCCTGGTTTTTTAAGGACGCTTTGACCCCTCACACTCCATACACTCTGGCAGCCTCACTTCACTTGGGGAGGAAGTGGCATGTAAGAGGTGAATAGCCCTCACACTGGCCTCTCTGAATAGCCGTGAAGTTGGAATCATAGAATATCAGGGTTGGAAGGGACCTCAGGAGGTCATCTAGTCCAACCGCCTGCTCAAAGCAGGACCAATCCCCAACTATTTTTTCCCCCCTAGATCCCTAAATGGCCCCCTCAAGGACTGAACTCACAACCCTGGGTTTAGCAGGCCAATGCTCAAACCAAACCTCCCTCCCCCCAATGCTGTGCCCTCCTTTACAGAGACACAGTTCCCCCAGCTGTGCCCTCCTTTACACAGACACAGTGTTTTTCCTTCTTTCCTTCCCCCCCCGCCCCCCCGGTCTACTGACAGCCGGAGTTAGGGAAACACTTATTTGGAGAGAGGGAAATTGCGCACAGGCCTAATTCAATGGAGCAAAACTTTCCAAAAATTGAGCCTTACATTTATCAGCGGAGATTTTCAAAGCCACCACATAGAATAGGATGCTCAGTTGGAACGTTAGTGGATTGACACCATCAGAGAATTTGTCCCATAGTAGCTAACAGAGGAAAAGGGAAGAGTTTTAATGTCCCAAAATAAAAACCATCTCAATTTAAAGACTAGCTCTCAAGGAAAGTCTCTCTGTTGCAGTCATTTATAAGCGCTGCTAAAGATAGATTTCAAAAACAGTGCATGGGGGAGGGGGTCCATTGATGGATTGCCAAAGCACTATTTGGAGAAAGCTATTCAAAATTAAATTGATTTAAACCACAAGCATTTAACATTTAGATGTAGCTAAATAGTTGATTCGTTATGAATATATATCCCTTAAACTCCTTTCCACAGTGTTATGCACTTGAGTTACAATTTGCTCATTACAATCTCTTGTAAGTATCTAGTCCTACATAGTTTTAACCCTGGATTTCATTCCAGAGAGGCTAGACAATCAGATCCAGGCTCCATGTTGTTCTGGTTACATTATATTTCCCCCGCAGGGATTCTCTAAAGCTTTGTGTCAATATCAAAGGAAAGCTGTTTTCCATGAGCTGGACTGTAACTTTACAATCCGCCGTGAGAAAAGGGTGATGCATAGCTGCATCGCCCAATGGGGAGACTAGAGAATGGAGTCTATGCTAGGAAATTAGGCTGGTATATCTTTGTTGCTTAACGGAGTGCTGCAGTTAAACTGACCTAACCCCCAGTGTAGACAGAGCTAGGTCAACGGGAGATGTGTCCCGGCAGCCTAGCTACCGCCTCTCGGGGAGGTGGAGAACCTGTGCCGATGGGAAACCCCCTGCTGTTGGCATAAGTGGTGTTAACCCTGAAGTGATACAGTGGCACAGCTACAGTGTTTTCAGTGTAGACAAGCCCTCGGCGTCCCAATGACTTCCCGGCTTTCCCCTTGCTGTGGGGCAGGAGTAAGGCCTGGTCTACATTTCAAATGTAGACCAGCATAGGTGTGTCAGGCAGGGGTGTGAAAAAAACAAACCAACCCAGCGACATAGCCGTGCTGACAAAATCCCCAGTGTAGACGCAACTATGCCGACAGAAAGTGATTTCTGTCGGCATAGCTAATGTCGGTTGGGGAGGTGGAGGTTCCTACGTGGCAGATCTTCTCCTTCTCCAAGGATGCCGTGTCTACACTGGGGGCTCTGCCGACATAGTTATGCAGGCACAGGCTCTGTAATATACCCATAGCCTGAGGGCTGGTCTACACTGAACACTTACCTGGGCATAGCTACATCTCTAAGCGGTGTGGAAAATCCACACCCTTGAGAGACCCAGTTATGCTGACTGACCCCCAGGATAGACAGTACGATTCTTCTGCCAACCTAGCTCCCGCCTCTCGGGGAGGTGGGTTAGTGATGGGAGAACCCCTCCCATCACTGTGGTGACTGTCTACACTGAAGCGCTACAGCGGCTCGGTGACTTCACCCAGCTTTGTGGAGTAGCTTACTTCCCCTCTGTGCGCTCAGGCAACTACGTGGCTGGTGAGTAGGCAGAGAGGGGACAGAGCCAGGACTCCACTGTTCACTTGCTCACAGTGGGGATAGAGTCGTGGGCAAGCAGCCCCTGCTCTTCCACCCGTGGCACAGTGTGAGTGGGGCTAAGGAGGATGGGGCTCACTTCATCTTACTGCCCCCAGGAGCTGAATAATGGCTATGACCATGTATCTACTTTTCTGAACGTCCTTTCCTCTTAATATTGTGGAGCTATGTCAGCAGAGCCCCCTAGTGTAGACACAGCATACTCTGAGAGAAGGAGGAGTTATTTTTCTTTGGGAAAAGGTGCTGTTCCTTATATACCTCTATTGACTGTCTGTGTACATTTCTCTCCAAGGCTTGGGAGTGCTATCCCTCTTCAGTGATTTCCGTTGGAGGCTGTCACTGAATAAGGACTGCAGGATGGGCCCCAGACTTCATATGGCAATGAGCTATAAATGGCTAGTTGAAGAATGTTGTAATAACTACTGCTGGGTGGGAAAGAGTTTTCCCATCCTGCGACAATTGTCAAGATATCAAAAACTTGTACTGTCCCGAATTAGAATGCAAAGTCAAAATCATGCACATGTTTATGAAGCAAAAATTCAAAATCAGATTTCAGGTTGGGTCAGTCAAATCACTTTGTTCCAATTTCAACCATTTTGGAGGGTTTTTTTCCCCATTTGCTTGTATGATAATTAGCTCAAGTTTTGAAATGAAAAGTTATTTTTGAACTGGAAATGAAACCTTTTGACAATTTTGAAACTTTTTTCAAAATTTTTCCACTTGAAAGAAATGGTCAGAACTGATCCCAAGACTTGAGGGATGTATATTCCCAGCTTCTGGCAACATAGGCTAGGGACACCCTCCCTGCCCATCCTGGCTAATAGCCACTGATGGACCGATCCTCCATGAACTTATCTAGTTCTTTTTTTAACACTTTTATAGTCTTGGCCTTCACAACATCCTTTGGCAAAGTGTTCCACAGGTTAACTGCGCTTTGTATGAAAAAACACTTCCTTTTGTTTGTTTTAAACCTGCTGCCTATTAATTTTATTTGGTGACCCCTACTTCTTGTATTATGAGAAGGAGTAAATAACACTTCCTTATTTACTTTCTCCACACCAGTCATGATTTTATAGGCCTCTATCATATCCCCCTCTAGTTGTCTCTTTTCCAAGCTGAAAAGTCCCAGTCTTATTCATTTCTTCTCATACGGAAGCTGTTCCATGCCCCTAATAAATTTTGTTGCACTTTTGTGTACCTTTTCCAATTGCAATATATCTTTTTCGTGATGGGGTGACCAGATCTGCACGCAGTATTCAAGGGGTGGGTGTACCACTGGCCCCTTTGCCATGGCAGATCAAATACTTAGGTCTGCCTAAGAACTATGAGTTCTTCTTATTATTATTCCCTTGTTGTTCAATTCCCCACCCTGAGAAGTCTTTTTCATTTCTAGGTTTTTCTGACTGAATACAGCGGGCCTCTACTAATCTACTTGCTCTTTTACATTCGTCTCTCAAGTATTTATGCTGAAGAGGAGAGTATGGAGAGCTTCCGCCACCCAGTAGTTCAGTAAGTGCATGAACCAAAGTCATCCAGGATGGTAAGCCATTAAATATTCCATGATGAGACTCTGTTGTTTCTTAATGCTCTCTGTTGTTTCTGTAATGGTAGAGCCCAGAGAGGGCTTGACCCTACATTCCTTCCACATCCAAACCTCTCCTCTCTGAAGTCAATGAGAGTTTCAGGTTGTTGTGATTATGAATTATTATTTGTACTACAGTAGTACCAAGCGGTCCCACCCCAAAATGGAGCCCTGTTGCATTAGGCATTGTGTGTGGGTGGGTGGGTGCGTGTGCACAGTGGGAGACAGTTCCTGCCCTGAATCGTTTATATCTAAATAGACAAGCCAGACAAAAGGTGTGATGGGAAACGCAGGTGGGAAATGACTCACCCAAGGTCACACAGTATATCAGTGGCAGAATGAGGAGTAGACTCCCGGACCTCAGTCCAGTGCCCCCTATCCATTAGACCAGAGTACCTCCCTCAAATGAATTCAGGATCAGGACCACAGCATAAAGGAAGGTATTATAAGATTAATGGCATCAGTCTTCAGCAAAGACGATACCCAGATCTGCTCTTTTCAGGTAGTAAAGAAGAAGCATTGTCAGAGACCGGGGTATCAGAAGAGAACATTCAAAAACAAAGTGGTGAATAAATGGAGAGTTTTTCAAAAGGATCTAAGAAATTTAAGTTCAAGGCTCTGATTGAATGAGGCCCGTGCTCCTAAATCCTGAAGGTGCTTTTGAAAATCTCACTCTAAAAGTTCAACCTGGACCAGATGGGATCCATCCAAGAGTCCTGAAGGAGCTTAAGAACAGTTGCTGAGCTACTAATAAAAATATTCTCTTGCCGTCAGCAGTCCTTTTGTGTGCTATCGGCTGTAGGATCGGGGGAACCTAAATAGACAAGCCAGAGAAAGGTTGGGAGAAAGGAAGTACTATCATAGACTGGGAGGGAGATGGGGAAATAAGACGCGGAGAGATTGAGTTGGGAGAACTGTGCATAGAACCCAGAATAATTCCTGAGTAATACAGTGCCACAAGACCACCCTTCTCCTATGGGTTGCACATTTAACAGGAGATAGAGGGTTTTAATAGAAGAGAGGCAAAAATATCTGCATTATTTATTTGGGGGCTGGGACCCAGAGAGTCTTTCTGCTGATCCCTTTAAAGCTGTTTTGTTGTGGTCCCTCATGGAAGCCAAATATTTTTAAAATCCCTGACAAGAAGGGAAGTGTGATTCAGCCTTCTGCACAGTCATTAATTACCTGATTTGCCTAAGCTCAAACCTCAAATTGTTTAATCTTTGACTTTTATTGGGCATTTTGTACGGTGGCCAAAGTATTTGAAACTTCACACACTGAAAATCACTTTTCATTTATGTCTCATAATTGGCTTTCAATGAGACAGGCACAGCTAGTACGGTAAATACAACCAAGATAAAATGCCGTCATGAATCACTCTTGACATTTGTTTTTTAAACCCAATCTTTATGAGCTGCGGCTCGTTCTCTGAAGCAAATCAGAAGTGCCGGTTGTTGTTTCATAATCCTCCTCAAAAGGGAATCAGTGTAATAAATTCTATAACAATTATCTTGTTCCATTGTAACTTGGAACAAAAAAGCCATCGCAATGGATTCACTTTTGCAACAAAATCTCATTTGAACTCCACAAGGAAATGAAATACAAACTACCTCTGTGTAGCTACTGTACTTATTAAAGGACAAGCGAACCATTCAGAATGTTTTCAAATGTCAGACACATCCTACGAGAGCATTAAGATATCCCTAAAATGTGTGAGACGTCTGTTTGAAGCATCGCAGGCGTCTGCTTGTATACACAGCTGTACTGTTTTAATCGACTGTCATAGCTGTACATTACATTCTGAACATGCTGTGTCCTTTTTAATTCAAGGTGGGTAAAATATGTTGCTTCCGCCGTAAAATGGATACAATGTTATATAACTCTGTGAGAACGATTCCATTCTTCTCAGGATTCAGTTGCTTTAGCTAAGGCAAAGTCTGTGCCCAGAGATTTCAAGCATGACTCTTCAGTTCTAGACTATTAGTCCTTATTCTTTATGTGAAAATAAAGTGTGATGTATCAGAAAGTGCATGTGTGGTTTTTGTTGTTGTTTTGTTTAAAAAAAGACAAAACCGACCTCACCCCCCATCTTTCATGTACCTTCATTCCCCTTTTTCCATTGTTTTTCCAGCTTGGCCTGCTTCTGTCATTGTTTACACTATGTCAGGCATCTTCTGGAGACGTTATTTGTTCACAAGATTTCCGGAGGGCACACGCCTCTGAAAAATATGATAAAGGTGACCATTATATTTATTATTTATTTATAATTATATTTATCATTGTATCCAATATAGAGAAGGACCTCATGCTAACGGGGCCCAGAACGATGACAAGAAAAGAAAATTCATTTGTTTTCCAGGCCCAGTAATTATGTTCCCTTTACAATATTTAAAGTCTCAGGGCCAGATTTGTAGATGGTGTAAATCCATTGACTTCATCCGAGCTGTGTTGATTTTTTATTTACGCCACGTGAGGATCCCGCCTTCAGAGGGCGTAACATTTCTCTGACTGAATGGTATTGATTTGCCGTTATTATCTGTATTATGTTAACAACTGGAGGTCAAAACTGAAATCAGACTCTACTGTGCTATTTTCTGTGCAAACATATAGTCAGAAACACTTCCTGCCTTGAAGAGGTTACACTCTAAAGAGACAATGCAATTGAAGGATTATTATCCTTGTTTTAGAGATGGGGGACCAAGGCAGGGAGAACGTCATGTGACTTTCCCAAAGTCACATGGGGATGCAGTGGTAGATAGATGAATAGAACCAAGGTCTCCGAAGCATTTGTCTGGCACCTTAAGCAACAGTCCATCCTTCCTCGTGCTCCAGTTGCTTTATTATGAAGTAAGCTGTAGGAGAAATAGGGAACGTTAAACGAAATGTCTTTCAGATATGTTTAAGCTTTGTAGTCGAGAACAAAAGGTTTGGCTCTGCAGACAGACCCCTTTGATCCAAGCAAGAAAGGAGATAAGATTTAGTGGGCATGTGCTGAGGAGGCTGCTAACTTTCAAATGAGGTGTAAAACAGAAGTCTTAATAAAAATAACACCTCAAAATAAGAGATAACATTCTCAAAAGCACCTGTAATTTCCAAAGGGACTTAGGAACTTGGGAGGAACACTGATTTTCACTGTCATTTAGGCACTTATGAGAATTGGATCCTGTGGTAGTTTTGGTAAGAAGTGCATTATTCACCCGGGCATCTATGCAAGATTACAACTGGGTTATTATACGGTACCCTCTCTTTCACCCCCATCATTTCAGTTCAATGGGGTTTTCTTCAGTCTCCGTCAAGCAAGTGCCATGCTCCAGCCACAGAAATGGCTGTGTCTCATGGGTGGGTGAAGTGATGCTGAATACATAGGATCAGGTACTGTGCAACTGAGTTAATTTCAGTGGAACTGCACCTGCCCCCATCAGGGCCAGATCAGATCCATAAGACCCAGTCCTGCAACAAACTCCATGTGGGTTGCTCCTCATTCCTACACCAAGTCCCACTGACTTCAGGTTGCAGGGAACCTCCAGAATGGAATTAATTACCCAGTAAAGTGCTTTGGGGTCCTTCTTGTTGAAAGAAGTGATATACATCTAAGATAGCATCAAGAAAACATCAGCTATAGATTAAAGGTCTTTGAGGCCGGGACTGTCTTTTTCTTTTGTGTTTGTACGGCGTCTAGAACAAGGGGATCCCAGTCCAGGGCCAGTAATGGTCATGCTACTACGGCAAGACAAATAAATAATAATAATTAATAAATGTTAACTCAGTTCCACAAAAATGTGTTTGGGAGATTTAAAATGCAAATGCATTTTACCCAAAGAAAACATACATTTGCTGAATAAGGGACGCTACAAGAGTTACTGATGTTGGACGAATAGCACACACAAAGTTTTGTCACAACCGGTAATACTTTATCCAGGAATAATATTCCACCCAGTGTAGTCCCCAAAAGGGAACTTATTTGCATATGTACTTCTCTGTGACTTGCTTTTTATTGCCTTTGAAGTTTTACCTCTACATGACCATTGCTATCTCAGTTTGGAACATAGGATTTGAAAACAAATTACAGATTGACAAGTTGAACCTATCTACGAGCATCTCTTACAAATAGATTTTAGATCTGTATGAGTCAGAAGGAATATGCCTGTACCATAGTGGAGTCCGGCTAAATTGCACTCTGATAAAGTGACACTCCTTTCATAGGGCTAGATCATTGATTTACTGTGATCCCTTGGTAAGGGAAAGAACAAAAGTTGTGCTGCTCTAGGAGCAGGCCAAAAGTCATTTAACTCACTGTTAAAAATGTGCCTCTAATTTCCAATTTGGACTTAATAATGACAATAATTTTGAAGAGGGAAGAATATTATTACTTTTTATTAATGACTCATTTTAAAAAAGCACTGTAGTCATCTGGACTCAGAGCACTGCTGCTAGAAAATGTATATGAAGTTATAGATTTGAATTTACCTGTAATTTTTCCTCCTAAAATGTATCTCCTTTTTTTCCCATTCCAGGGCTGTGCCTTTTACTGGGGATTCACTTCTTGGATTGCTTACTATGTCAATCACCCCCGATACACTCCACCATGTATGTACCATGAAAATGACATTGTTTTTTAAATCTTTCTGGGCCCAACCTTGCACTCACTGAAGTCAGTAGAAGTTTGGGGCTTCTCTTCAGTGGAAGTAGGATCAGAGATTTTGCCTGCCCAAAGCATAGGCATAGGCTTGCATTATTTGTCAGTAGAAAGATTCATGGAAGCATCACTCTTGTACTATGGCTGTGAACATATGTTACCGTTTAACCCAGTTTAATCATCTCCAAGTTTTGTGAACATGAAATATTAACCAATTGAAAGAAACAGCGTGATAAATATTATCCTCACCTCTGCAATATGTTTCCATTAAAAAATATACAAGGGGATCAGAGCTGGATGGGTATTTTCAAATGAGAACATTCTTGCTTGGTATAGAAGCTGCCTTTTTATGAAAACTAAAAGATTTGTGAACCCAAGAAGGCTTTGTTAAATATTTGCAGCAACGTTGGGGGGAAAAAAAATCTTCATTTCTCCTTTTCTTTTTCATGTACAGTCTTCATTCATCATGTTGTACTTTTATTTTTCTTGTGTTCCATTGTCGCACCACTAGTCTTTCTGGGTGTCCTTTTTTGTCCAGTCATTGAACTTCCCTTTTTTCTTTTTTGAGTTCAGTCGTAATCATCAGAGTTTTCTTCCGTTCATGGGCTTGGTTGTCACACCTTCCTTCGGCTATTTCATTATGCTGGCATTCCATCTTTGTACTACTCCTTTTTATTTTATTTTATTTTTGTTGTATGTGTGTTGTCAGGGCCCTGTCTGTGGGTTTGGGGAGAATACAGGATTTGCTCTGCCAATTTCAATTGCTCATATGAGTGTCACGGTGGGATATTTAAAACAAAAAAAGTTTAAAAATGGCATATTTTCAATTTTAAAAAAATCATCACATTTCATTTTGAAAAATGGCATTTCCTCAAATGACCTTTTAAGTTTGTGTGGAAATGGCAGCAGTGGATTCAACGTCTGTTTGAAAACGAACTCTTAGATTCTGGATCATTGAATCAGCATTAGGGCCGGCTCCAGGCACCAGCCGACCAAGCAAGTGCTTGGGGCAGCACCTTAGAAGGGGCGGCCAATGTTGGGGTGGCGGGGGGCGCTCACGGTGTTTTTTTTGTTGTTGTTCGGCGGGGCGGCGCTCGAGGGTTTGTTTTTTTTGTTTCGGCCGGGCAGCACGGGGGGTGTTTCGGCGGCGCGGCGCTCAGGGGGTTTGGGCAGCCCAGCGAGGGTTTGGTTTTTTTGTTTCGGCCGGGCAGCACGGGGGGTGTTTCGGCGGCGCGGCGCTCAGGGGGTTTGGGCAGCCCAGCGAGGCGCTCGGGGGGGGGCGGGGGTTTGAGCAGCCTGGTGTGGCGCTCGGGGGGGGGGGTTGGGCAGCCCGGCGAGGCGCTGGGGGGGGGGGTGTTACGGCGGGGCGGCGCTCTTCTTTTTTGCCTGGGGCAGCAAAAAAATTATAGCCGGCCCTGATCAGCAGGCACTGAACACAAGTATTTGTTTGAAACACATGTTTTTTCCCCCCTTACAATAGGATGAGTATCTAATGCCAAGGCCAGCCATTTTGTCTATTCCTTCTATATTTCTCAGTGGAGGTCATCTCCACGTTGGGTGCTCTTATTCCTGAAACTAATGCTCTTGAAAATGCTGTAAACCTCAGTGAGCTGGATGGTACGATACTCAGATGGTTCAGCGAAGAATGATATGACTGTCAGCCCCTTCCTTTTGGGAAATATCCATGGGCAGACCCCTGAGTCTCAGACCCAGAGACAGTGTCTTTGGTGACACATCGGTGATTGGGGAATAGCATGCAGGAATAACAAGTTGAGCTAGGTTGAAACGGGAACATTGAAGAACATCTGATTAGCAGCTACATGCTCAGCAGTGGCTGAGCATGGCATGGCATGTCACCCTTGCCCAACTGAGGAGCTGCGTGTCAGCCCGAGTTGAGACGAGGTGGGCTTGGGAAGGAGGAGAGGCAGGACAGGGGAAGGAGCTGCAGAATCAATGACAGTGAGCATGCTCTGTGCGCCTAAAAACATGATTGAAGCTCTGGAGGAAGACTGCAACCCTCTGAGATGTTCATGGTGTAACACCATCATGATGCATGGATACCAAAGGGATAGGGAAATGTAGGCTTGGGTAGCTGAACATTTTAGGGACTAAATTTATTTATTGAGGTGATCTGGATGAGTTGCTGGTACTTGATATATGATGCCTTAGTGCTACAAAAAAGGAAGGGCAGGATACAGCTCAGCTTCCTTAATAGTGGAGGCAGTGTGGACTAGTTGATTAAAGCACCTCTGTTGGAAACAGAAGATCTGACTTCTAGTCCCACTACTGCCATTAGCCTTTGGGTGACCTTAGGCACGTCTCTGTGCCTCACTTCCCCATCTGTAAAATGGGGAGAATGATGCTTGCCTCCTCTGTAAAGAGTGGTGAAATCTATGGGTGAAAGGCACTCTATGTATCACTATTAATTAGTGACAAAGAGACCAGCATTGACCCAAACACATTTGTTATTTGCATAATGCTCAGACAGTGTGGGTGCAAAGTCCCCGAGGGACATAAGCATTTCTAGCACTCTGCACCAGGGTGAGCTTCACCTATAGTGAACTGTGCACATAGACCAAAGTGTAACTTATTATTTCCTTCTGTTTTCTAGCATTTGGCAACAGGCAAGTTATTTTTGCTGCCCTCGCTTTTCTGGTATGTACTCAAATAAAGTATTAAGGATGCTTATGGGATAAAACAGACACATTATTTGTCAAGAGGAATAACCTTGTGTGAGTGAAGATTAATGCCTGGTCTTGCAGACCTTCAGCATGTCACTCGTCTTTATTAATGTTAATGGCGCTATTGAGCTTTCTGGGGCAGGAACAGTCCTTATGTTATTTGTGTGTATATTGTCTGCTATGTTGGGGCCCTGTTCCCTGTCTGAGATCCTTAAGTGTTACATCATGATGATAATGCAGAATTACGTCCAAAGTTGAAGATTTAGGCAATTGCTATCACTTACCCTAATTTCTCAAATGCTGTGATAAAATCATATGGAAATATATCCCATCCTGGCTTTTCAATAAAGTTGTCTTCCCTAAATAACATGCCTGCTATCACCTGGTAACAGATTTTTAAAAAATACGTGCATCTATGGATGAAGAATGGCGAAGATTTGTTTCCTCACCTAGTTTTCACCTTGTTTTTCCATTGACGGGGCTGCCATCTTCCCAGTATTTATGTGCTTGGGTGCTATTTTTACAGATAGAAATATCTCAGTGCAGCTCCTTTGGCAAATCAGAAAGAAAGGCCTGAGCTCTGTAATCACAACAGGAAGGAGATCCTGTCACGGGGGCTGGTTTTGTAGCATAGCATTAGCTCTGCGCCCCATGGGGGGCTAAAGTTCCGAATTACATATTTCTGAGCTGATGATTTTTCTCCTCTGGGTCTCATCCACTCACAAATACAGTGATTTAGGAGCAGAACGGGATTACAGTGCCGAGGTCTCTCCAGGAGAAAAGCTTCTAGGAGTCAGGAGTTAACACAGAGCCCAATTCTTTCCTCAAATACAGCCGTACATCTCCCATTGAAGTTAATGGGAACTGTACATGTATATCTGACTGTACAGTTGGACCCATACGTACTAGCATAGCGGGTCCATATATTAGTGTCTACTAAGTGAGATGGAGTGGTCCAGGGATGTATATGAATGCACTAGTGTGAGAGCGTAGAACTCTGAGAAAGTTGAATATGATGCTTTGATTATCACAGCAGGAGCACTGGGGATCTAGTTAAACAGAAGAATGCTCATGGAAGCTTATTTTCTGTCCCACCGGCCTCCTATTCAAAAGTGCAGAGCATCCACAAATACCATCAAAATCATAGGCAGCTAAATGTGCTTATCCCCTTTGAAAATCAGGCCACCTGAGTGTGGGCGGGATTCCAGAGCTGCAACAGGAAAAGAGGAGCGTGACTGATTTAGACTGATCCTGGAAAGCCACCTAATCTAGGAAGTGCTTCAGCATGTACTTAACATTAAGTAGATGTGTAAATGCTTCCCTGAATCGGAGCCATTAAGATCACAATTTTGGCAGTGTTCAGATCCTGGAGACTCCACTACAGCCCACGTTTTCCTGACCAGACCCAGGCTAGCGAAGTAGAGCCGGAGAGGAAATAGTTTTCCCATCCATTGAAAATCTTTGAGATTTCAGAATATTGTCTGTTCCTCAGGGAGATAAAATCAAGACCTTTCCATTTTTTTCCACAGAAAAGTCCGTAAACAAACACAGAGACAAGAACAGGCGGGAAGTTAAGGCACTCACCGGGCACACAGGAGTCCTAACTTCAATTTCCTGCTCTTCCTAATAGGGAGTAGGGATTTGAAACTGGGTCTTCTCTAGCCCAGGTAAGTGCTCTAACCCCCAGGCTTGACCAGAAGTTCCATCCTATACCTGAGAAACCTTCCTGACAAAAGTTTTGTGGAAACTTTTCTCATGGAACGCTTTGGTTTCGATGAATCAGCATTTTTCAACAATAAAAATTGCATTGAAAAATTTCCAACCAGTTTTCTAGCAAAGACAGACAGTATACTTATGTGAAGAAAGAACTTCATGTAGTCACTGAAACCCTGAGGCTGAAAGCAGTAAGTGCTTAACTTAGTGTGTTGTGTCTCCAGGGGATTGCGTATTAATCCAGTGATGCATACAGTATCTTACTGCCATCACGACTATAGCAGTCTGTATCTCAAAGTCAGTGGAAATGGATTACAAATGCAGTTTATGTTAACAATAAAAATAGTACTTATCCAAAGGAACAACTTAGTAAAAGCAGTCCAACTTAAGTGGAATATTCTTTTTCTCATCTTTTATAGTTGATTGCATGAAGAAATGGTTTTTAATGTTTTTTTCCTGCAAAATATTGCAGACAGCGGTCAGTCCAGCGACAGGACCAGGTTTCAGGTCTGAGATCCAGGACATTTACACCATTGAAAAGGGAGCCATCTCCCCAGAGACAAGTGCTTGCTTCTAGTCTTAGCAGGTTCTCAGACACTGAAGCCTAAAATTGCAATATGTCTGAAAAATCTATCTGAGGTCATTTTTAAAGGGTCCTAAAATATATGACTAATGTTTTTCTTTCTTCATGGCTTGTCTTTATCAGATACCTCTGATTTGTATTAAGTATGTGCTTCTACATTCATGGGAAACAACAGCACGGAGTAATTTAAGGAGCTCAGCAGGCCTTTCTGAAAGTTGTTTCTATTTGAAGATATAGAAGCAAGCCAGCCAAGAGATAAATTTTCACATAGGGTGCATTTGAAATTTAAGATGAAAAAAATGTATGTACAACTCATTAAGGAGATAGAAAATGGTCACACATTGAAAATCAGAAGTTTTGCAAATTCCCAGATTTAAAATGTTTAAGACATTAGCTTAAGGGCTGGTTTATATTTAGCTATACTTCTCCATTTGGAGGATTACAAGCCAAATTTTAAAGAGGGAGATAAAAGCTAATTACAGCTGACTGCAGCGGCAGCATCAAAGGTAAGCTAATAAGCATCCCGGCAAAAATGCCCCTAACTTGCTTTTACTTACAATTGATTACAGAATTAGTAGGTGTTAAGTATAATTTATGAATGGGTGGTGCTGCACAGTCATGTGTGTGTAACATATTTGCATTTGCAAAGTGTTTCAAGTAATTACTTTTAACTTTGAAAATTTGTGTGTCTATTGTTTTGTAAAAGAAAAAAAAAGCTGGGTGCTTATTGTGACAAAGTTCCTCCTCCTCTATCTTGGTGGGTCCTGCGCTTATTGGCGGATTTTCTTGCCTCAGAGATTCACCGTGTGGGTTGGGGAACAGCCCAGAGACCTTCCCCTCTGGAAGAACCCACAGTCCAGGTCAATTGAGAGGTTTGGGGGGAACCGGCCCTCTACTCCAGGTTCCAGCCCAGGGCCCTGTGGACTGCAGCTGTCTATAGTGCCTCCTGTAACAGCTGCATGACAGCTACAACTCCCTAGGCTACTTCCCCATGGCCTCCTCCAAACACCTTCCTTATTCTCACCCCAGGACCTTCCTCCTGGTGTCTGATAACGCTTGTGCTCCTCAGTCCTCCAGCAGCACTCGCACTCCCTCTCCCTCTCCCTCTCAGCTCCTTGCACCTCTTGCTCCCAGCTCCTCACACTCCCACCACAAACTGAAGTGAGCTCCTTTTAAAACCCAGGTGCCCTGATTAGCCTGCCTTAATTGATTCTAGCAGCTTCTTCTTAATTGGCTCCAGGTGTTCTAATTAGCCTGCCTGCCTTAACTGGTTCTAGCAGGTTCCTGATTACTCTAGTGCAGCCCCTGCTCTGGTCACTCAGGGAACAGAAAACTACTCGTCCAGTGACCAGTATATTTGCCCTCTACCAGGCTCCTGTACCCCACTGGTCTGGGTCTGTCACATTATGTATTTTTTTAAATATTATTTTTGTCTGGAATATACCAATTGTAGCCACTTTTATAGTATTTTGGTTGAATTTTTCCTCTTCTATCGATTGGCATTTTTGAGGTGCAGAGGTTTTCCATTTTTTATTCATCATGGGTAAAATATGCAGAAAAAAGAACTGGGTCTAATCCTGAAGTTCTTACACAGCCAAAATTAAACTTTTAAATAGATCTGATCAAAATGCCCCAATGAAAAACTTTTCTGCTGAAAAATGGGGTTTCTTCAAAACTGATTTTTTTTCACGTTTAAATGCCTTTTTTTTTACATTTTTAAATTTTTGATGGAAAATTTCACAATGAAATGAAGCAAACTCTTGCATGTTGTTTAATTTCAAATTGAAATTTTTGTTTCATTTTATTTTTGAAAATTGAAATATTTTTGAAATTTCAGATTTTTGGTTTTTTGCTTCTCTCCTCCTTTTTCTTTTGTTGCCACTGAATATCGCAGAATAAAAATGTCTAGTTTGTTAGTTTGTTTTCCCTTCCTTTTCCTTTCCTTTACCACTGTAACTTTTTTAAAACTACTCCATCGTAAAAGTTAGAGTATTAAAAGAAATATGAAATAATGTAAAGGTGTAACATTTCAAAAGGTGAGGAGAATTTTTCAGTTTTCAAAAACAGATATGAAACAATTTCAGTTGAAATTGACATGAAAATTGTGATCCATTTTGTTTTGATATTTTCTTGTGAAAAACAGAAAAATTGCTAAGAAAAAAAAATAGAAATTTGTTGTTGTTGCTCCTGCTCAGAATTTTTCACTGGAATTAAATGTCCTTTAAAACAAAAAAAAACCAGCACCAGTTTTCAATAACAGCAGCATTTTGCTTACTATTACTTGTATCGCTGTAGCAGTTCAAGGCCCCAGTTGAGATTGGAGCCCCATTGTGCTTGGTGCTGTACAGTCCCTGCCCCCCAAGAGTTTACAATCTAAATAGAAAAGATAAAGTGGGGGAGAGCAAGCAGAGATGAAGTGATACAGCCAGTCATTGGCAGAGGTGGGAATAGAAAACCCAGGTTTTCTGAAGGCTGATCCATTGGATCCATTCACTGCACCACACTGCCCTTCATGGAGCAATTCCTTCTGAGTAATATTTGACAAATACATTATCTAGCCCGTTTCTTTTCATTGTGTAACTTATTCAGCACATGTTTTTTGTGATCCTTGATCAACACAAAGACGGTCTTGAAAACATGGAGGAAGAATGGGCATAATGTCTGACAGTGAGACAGGGAGTTCATCGCTTAGGTCCTGATTCTGCTCCCACTACAATGGCTGAACTCTCATCAGCTTCCATGGGGCAGGATCAAGATGTCATGGACTCACAGGTTGTGCCCAGTCTTGGCCCTGTATGGTCCTGGGGGGAACCCCCTTCAGTGTGATAGCCCTTCTCGGGGGTCCACTGTCTCCCGGAGGTTAAGCCCCTCCGCCTCCAAGAACCGCACCTCTCTGAGCCTTAGCACTCCTGTCTCTCGCCATGGGCCCCCTCAGGGAGTCCACTCACTCTGGACCCCTGGGGCCTCCACTCCCGAAGGGAATAGTGCAACCCTGTTCTCTAGACTGGAGCGACTCTCAGCCAGCGTAAAACATGAGGGTTTATTGAGCGTCTGAACACAGCATAGGAAACTCTCAGGGCCCTCAGGCCTGGCCTCCCACAGCACATCTAAGTCTCCCCTGCATCTAGGTGGGCTCTGCCTGCTCTCTCTCCCCAGTCCAGAGCCCCTGTGCTTTCCAGCTGGGCATCCGATATCACCACCCCCAAGCCCCGCCTAGGTCCATTCTATCCAGGTAAACAGGGTCGCCTGGGCCTCCTCTCCTCTCAACCATCCTTTGCTCCCCTCTGGCTGGAACCAGCTGGTCAGGTCACCGGGGTCCTCTCTTCACAGCCCATTGTCCTCCCACTGGCCGGAACCGGCTGTGACTCCTGAGCTGGGCCTCCCAGTCACCAGGTCACCAGTCGCTGGGGTATCCATTCTCCAGGCCATTGGCCGGGGTCCCAAGTTCCGTTGCTGGTCCTCTGTAACAACAAACTCCCTCTCCCATCACCTCGTTAAACCAGTAACCCCCAGGGAAACTGCATGCAAACCATTGAAAAAAACAAGACCCCCCCCACACACACTTTGTCACACAAGTCCACAGCCAGGAGATGATGGTGGAGCCAGAAATTTGTCTTGCAAAATCCCTTCAATCAGCCTATTGTGGATGATCCCAAGGCTGTCTCTCCTGTGAGGTCAAAGAGTCTGCTGCTACCTTGCAGGATTACACCTACACTTCTCTCTGGAACCAAGGGTAAAACCCTGGCCCGCTGAAGTCATTGGGAGCTTTGTCATTGTGTTCAGTGGAGCGAGGATTTCACCTCAACAGTTCACCCAGTGCATGGTTTTCTGGGGCATCTGGGCTCTCACAATGAGTATAACATATTTCTCTTTGAATGGGTTTCTCAATATTTTTTTTAACGCTCTGCTATTCTTTTGAATGCAGAGTTTAATCCTATTGCTGGAATCAACCAGTCATGCAGTTATCTGGTAACATCCAAAATGTGTAACAGGGACCATGCTTTAATTTGTTTTGCAGATGTGTGAAGCTGGAAATCATTTTATCAACGTCGCTTTAGTCCAACAAAATCACTCAGGTTTGTCTCCCCCTTACTTTCCCCCCACCCCACTTACTTCATACTGAATTGCACTTTATTTATGGACCTTTTCCTGATATACTGTAACCTCTACGTCTGTCTACAAAATAAAGAAAGATGAGTGAGATATCATGTCATTGTTATCACACCTGCTAAATAAATGTGGTGATATTTGTAATATTGCTGTTCTAAAGCTTGCAGCAAATTTGTCTTCATTATAAATATCCACAGTTCAGTTTTTGATTGGAGTGTTTAAATGTATTAAAACATGCTGTTGACTGACAATGAAGGATTTAATTTTAATGAAGATTCAACAAACATTAAAATAACTAATTTGCATAGTTTTCTGCTCTAAAATTGGAGTGTGCGGAAATGTGCTGTTAAAATGTGCTCCACACCTCTCATTTTTGCAGAGCATTTTGGATTTAGGGCAAATAATTATAGCTACAGCACATTTTCTAGAAAGAAACATGTATTGCACAATAATCATTGTTTTTCTTAGCATAGTCCCCATTTCAAGAAAACACTTATTCACATGCTTAATTCAATCTCTATGCAGTAAAGCAGTTAAGCATGTGCTTAAAGTTAACCATGTGCTTAACAGGGGCCACAATGTGCAGTAGAAGCAACAAATAAACTTATTTACACACACAACCTCATCTCTAAATACCATTACAGTGTCAACAACATTATGGCCATTGTGAGAGCTGAAAGGTATTTGAATCAGTCTCACGCGTTGCATTTTGTAATAGCTACATTAGCATAATGGAACGAAAATGTCAGGTTCTGGAATATAACATTATCTTATTGTATTATTGTTATTTTATTTTATGATTACTGCAATGCACTTTCTTTCTGAGTTCTAACTATTTTCCTGGGAAATTCTGTTACTATGACATGAAAATTGTTTTTTAAGAAGGCTGGAATTCCAAAGGGGCCTACGTGATGTAGGCATCCAGTTACCATTGACTCTGAGAAGCTCTCCCCAGTACTCTTCCCCTCTGAATGCCATTAGTGCCCACATGGGAGCCCCATTGGGTTCAAAGCACCAACCAGTAGTGCTGGGCTGCACCTGAGCAGTTTTCCAGCACTTCTTTTGAACCCTAGAATGGATCCCAATAGTCCTAACAGGTGTGCAACAACGGGGGACTCTTGGCCAGCAGCTTCTGCCTCCCCTCCTGACCATGCCCAAGACAGCCCGTACAGGAGGAAATTGGCCTACCACTGGGGGCCTGGGTCATAAGTGCTGGAACATACTGAGCTGAAGGAAGCACCGGGATTTGCTGAGCCTGGTACCACTGCCAGAGCAGGGCACAGCCTGGAGAGTGCAGCGAGAGGTACCACAGCCTCCCAGTGCCCCTGCTCCACATGGAAAGTCCCTGCATTCAGTCTGCAGCTCCTCTCCCCTCCCCACCACTGCTGCCCCACCCAGGGCAGGGGGCTGGGGAAAGCACCAGGGCCTCCATACCCAGCCTACTGCACCAGAATGACAGCAGGGGCTTCCCCACTGGGCAGGGATGTGGGTGCCCCAGCCTGCTTCCTCCTGCATGGGTGGCCTTGCACTGTTGTCTCCATCACAGCCAGGAAAGGAAGCTGCAACCTCCTACTTTGTTGCACCCTGTCCCTGCCTCCCCTATGGCCAGACCCCCTTCTTCTCTCCTTTTACCACTCCACAGGCCTAAGGGTCCTGGCAGGAGTATAGTGCCCCCACATCCCTGTTTGCTGCCTGTGGCCAAATTGATCTGGACCGGTGTCAGCAGGGCTCCCATGGAGAAGTGAGTATGGCACTTCTTTTTTCAGGACTCAAGCACTGGTGCCAGCAGGTTCTGTCAGTCCTATGGTTACACCTGATGGCAACTTCAGCCACTAGGCGTGAGCCTACTGGTTCTACTCTGAGGCGGTGAACGGTCCCATGCTGAGAGCAGTGTCTCTCTGCATGTTTGTAGGGTGTATGCGAGACCCACTGGTCAGCGTGTCGTATTGGTCCTCTGAGCCCCAGAGCACAGGAGTCTGCTGCAGCCCCAGCTCGCGCTGTGGGGACTTGTGCTTTTAGCTCTGGAGGTTCCTTCCTTCCTGTGCGTCAGTGCAAACGGTAGCCGTCGTATGTGCAATGAGGTCGGTGATCCCTGCTGTACTTACATTGTGGATTTGTTTGTGTTTTCTTCTTTCCCAAAGGGAATAAAGCCTCTTTTCCAAGTCCAACTTACAACCCCTTCACATGGCTATTCACACTGGTTTCCTGTCCCAACTACACATACGAGGTATGCTGTTTTCGTCTCTGTGTGGGGGAAGGGCAGCCCAGTCAGGTCACAGCCCAGGATGCGCCAAGCGTGCTCACAGTGAACATCCCTCCTCTTTAGTGCAGTCTCCTCAACTCCAGACACCTCACAAAACCTCACCCACCCCCTCCTATAATAGACCCCTAGCTTCTGGCTGAGTTACTAAAGTCCTCAAAGCTTGATTTAAAGACTTCAAGTTACAGAGAATCCACCATTTATACTAGCTTAAATCTGCCAGTGACCCATGCTGCAGAGGAAGTTGGACCCCTCCCCCTTGGGTTTCTGCCAATCAGACTTGGGGGGAAATTCCTTACAGACCCCAAATGTGGCAATTAGGTAGACCCTGAGCAAGTGGGTGAGACCCACCAGCCAGACACCCGGGAAAGAATACATTGTAATATATGGAGATATACCTATCCTATCTCATAGAGCTGGAAGGGACCTCGAAAGGTCATCGAGTCCAGCCCCCTGCCTTCACTAGCGGGACCGAGTACTGATTTTTGCCCCACATCCCTAAGTGGCCCCCTCTCAAGGATTGAACTCACAACCCTGGGTTTAGCAGGCCAATGCTCAAACCACTGAGCTATCCCTCCCCCTCATGTAGCAGCCATCTAGTGTCCCATCACTGGCCATTGGGGATTTTTGCCACTGGCAGTCACTGATGGTCCACATGCCATTGTAGGCAGTCCCATCATACCATCCCCTCCATAAACTTATCAAGCTCGGTCTTGAAGCTAGTTAGGTGTTTTGCCCCCACTGCTTCCCTTGGAAGGCTGTTCCAGAACTTCCCTCCTCTGATGGCCATTTGTATATATGCATTTGTTCTTGTGTCCACATTGGCGCTTAACTTAAATAACTCCTCCCCGGTATTTATCCCTCGGATGTATTTATAGGGAGCAGTCATCTCTCCCCTCAGCCTTCGTTTGATTAGGCTAAACAAGCCCAGCTCTTTGAGTCTCTTCTCATAAGGCAGGTTTTCCATTCCTCGGATCATTCTAGTAGCTCTTTTCTGCGTCCTCCTCCCCAGAACAAATGCTCCAAGTGACCCTCAGAGTCACCCCCAGGCTCCCGTGCAGATGATCCCCTCACTCCCGTCTGACGCATTGGATGCTCACCTTTTATCCAGCCACCCAACTCATTCTACCTCCTATCCACAGTGCAGTAAAGACACCCAACCTTCTCTGCTTCCAGTGGATGGCAGTGGGAGCCGTTGTGTACAGAGTACAGTTAAAACCTTGCCATAGACAGGATTAACAATTCTTCTTTCTTCATATAGGTTGGGTCTTGGATTAGTTTTACGGTGATGACACAAACACTGCCAGGTAAGACAATCGCCAACTGGAAGCAAATGAGATGTAAATGCGTGACTGGCAAAAGTGAGTTTTGTAAACCTAAAACCACCCCAAAGAATAATTGTTGGACTATCACCACCAAATCGTTCTTTGTACCCCTAGCACATTACTCTTCAAAGTGTCAGCTTTAGGAAGCTGGATACCTGGTGGAGCTGGTCAACATTTTCCAAAAAACAGTTGTGGTGGTGGTTGAAAACTTGCCTTTTTTGAACATCAGTGACTTGTGTGAAAAAATATTCTTTTAAAATATTTTGCAAATAAAGAAATCTGAAATGTTATAAAAAATTCTATAGAATTTTTTTCATTTACCATTCATCATTTTTTCAAGTACACCTCTATCCCAATATAACGCGATATAACACTAATTCGGATATAACGCGGTAAAGCAGTGCTCCGGGAAGGCGGGGCTGCGCACTCCGGTGGATCAAAGCAAGTTCGATATAACGCAGTTTCACCTATAACGCGGTAAGATTTTTTGGCTCCCGAGGACAGCGTTATATCAGGGTAGAGGTGTATGACGTTTTCTGTTTGTTTGTTTTTAATTGGACTTTATTTAAAAGAAATTTCACCAGGGAACAGATTTCCAAAGACACTGAGGGCACCTAAAAATGCAGATAGGCGCCTCTTGGGATTTACAGAAGTGCTTAAGTGAGTTAGGCACCTAACTCCCATTGAAAGCCTGCGTAGGATCTTTTGAAAATGCCACTAGGGGCCTATCTGTGTCTTGAGGTGTCTAAATTCCTCTGGAAATCTAGCCCCATATGGCTAAGCTGACCAAAAAAATCATGTTTTGTTTTTGTTGTTGTTACCAGAAAATAAGAAATGCTACACATACAATTTTGCAATGAAAATAGATACTTAAATAAAAGTGATTTCAAGACTGGATGAAAATTTTCATGACAAACTAACTGAAAATGATTTTTTTTTTTAAATTATCACAATGTAAACAAAACTATTTTCCAAACAGCTTTATACATAGTTACTATAGGAAAGACGTGAGTGTGTAGCGAGGGTCATGGTGCTATTGAGTTAAGAGGCAAGTAACAGAATGAGCTGCAGGATAATTATCCTTCCCCTGCTTGCCCTGAGGTACCCCAGACAGCTCTCAGCAATGCTTTTTGTTTTGCTAAAGGATGCCGGAGAGTTCACGTCTGATGCCCTGTGCTGTTCTAATTCTTCTTCCATTCATTGTATTCTTCCTTGCAACACTTTCTACTCTCTTGCCTTGTTAGCGCCTAGTATATTGTGTTGGAGCACTTTCTGGAAGCCAGATTAATGAACCTGCAAAACCCTCCTCAAAGTGGCTACCTATTCATATAGATTAAAATTGATTGGTGTAGTTTGTGGCAACGTAAGTGTACCTTGACTCTGGTATCTCTCCACCACTACAATGTGCTAATGTTTCTAATACCTTCCACCTTGTTTGATGTACACTTAGGGTATGTCTCCACTGCAGTCCGTGGTGTGATTGCAGCATGGGTACACAGACCTGTGCTGGCGCAGCTCAAAGCAGCAGTGTAGACATGATGCTTGGGCTTTAGCACAAGCTGTACAAGCATGCCGGGAACCTTAGGCACAAATGTTACTAGCCCGATGTCCATGCCCCCACGGCTACACTATTATTTTGGGATGTGCTGGCATAGGTAAAGCTAGTGCAGGTATGTCTACCCATGTTGCAGTTACCCCTTGGACTGCAGTTTAGGCATACCTTAAGGTCTCAGACTTTATACGCCGGGTAGTAGGTACCTTTATCAATGCCAATGGTCTTTTTTTTTTTTTCTGGCATGTTACCTTCTGATTGTGCCTTTAGGGCCTGATTTAGCACCCACTGAAGTCAATGTGACTGTCTTCTTTCACTTCAATGGGCTTTGGATGAGGGCCTTAAAACAAGAGCTTACCCCTCAGAGAGGCACATTTCCTCCTTTCAGGCAGGAAAGGTAGTAACTTGCCACACCCCTTGATGGGTGAGAATTCTTAGCTTCAAGCACGTGAAATCCTGGCCCCAGTGAAGTCAATAGCAAAATCCCCATTCACTTCAGGAGGGTCAAGATTTTACCCCACGTGTCTGTTCACATGCTTAAAAATAAGCAGTGTTTTTTTTTTTATTTATTTTTTTTCCTGGATTAGGGCCTTGACATAACTGAAAAACAGAATGAATAGCCCAAATTATATTTGAATATAATCCACAATCAACGAACCAGAGAATTCAACAGCTCACATCAACCTCCCCCTGTAATAGTTCCCATCCAAATTACATGGCTATTCAAAATAGTAAGGAAGAATTGTCCAGTGTTTAGGGCATTAGTCTAGGACTTGAGTGACCTGGGCACAAGCTCTCTCTCAGCCACAGACTTTCTGTGTAACCTAGGGCAAGTCACTTAGCCTCTCGATGCATCAGTTCCTCAACTCTACAATGGGGATAATAGCCCTGCCCTACCTTACAGAGATATGGCGAGGATAAGTACATTAAAAGACTGTGAGGGATGCAGATACTACAGTAATAGCGCTGGTCATGAATTTTTTGATGAAATATTTTTTCATCAGAAAATGATGCTTCTCAGAAACCAAAACTTTTTGCAGGAAAAGGTTGGTTTTGATGAGTTTCCCATTTGGAAATTGTTTATTGGGGGGGGGGGGGGGGGGAATAAAGCTTTGAAATTGTCAAAACATCCCATTTCAACATTGGCAAAACAAAATTTCTGATTTTGGTGTTAAACAATTTTCTGTTTCAAATGTAAGTTAATTTACAGTGAATTTTTAAAAATGTAAAAAAGGTTAAAATCAAATGTTTCAATGGACCCAATCCAATTTTTTTTTCGATGAAAATTTTTTAGATTTTTGACTTTTCATCCTAATTTGAAACACGAAATATTGTTAAAGTCTCAAAAATTCTCCCAGGATGGGAAAACCATTTCCCACCCAGCTGTAGACAACGATGGGGGTATGTAAGATACACAGATGTGCTTAAGAAATGTAATTTAAAACATGGTAAATATGAATGTTGTTGACACACATTTTCTTCTTTGCAGTTGGAATTTTTGCTTTCCTGATGGCCATCCAGATGTCCCTCTGGGCCCAAAAGAAACACAGGCTCTACCTGAAGAAATATAATCTGGGTGCGCTTAGGAAAACAGCCATGATTCCATTCATCTTCTAAGCTCTTCAAGCACTAGCAGCCCATATTCACTGAGAACTGATTCTGGAAACAAATGAACCCTTTCATTTAGTAACCAAAGAAGGCTTGGGCAAGAATTGTTGAGTAGCATTTTCAGACAATTAACATCAGAATGGGGCGTTTTGAATTAAGTGAACAGAATCTGGCTTTGAACCCTCGGTTTGTGTTAGATGATATGATTTAATTAGATTTTGTGCAATGGAGCTAATCAGGAAGACAGGAAACTCTGTCTTGTGAATGTTGGGCCAAATCATCAGCTGGTGTAAATGGGTGTTGCTCTGTTTCAAGCCCGTGGGGTGATGCTGATCTACTCCCTGTGAGGAGCTGGCCCTTTTAAGGTTCAATAGCAAATGCAGATCAGATTCTGAGTGTTTTGCATTGCAGGAAATGCCACAGCTTTAACTGTGTTCAAAGCAGCATGTTCTGTGTAAATCTGTCTAAGCTGTACCACCAAACAGTGTTGGTTTATACAGTATTAATTAGGGCAGCTTTGCAGTTCTGTTTTACTGAACCAATTCCTGACTACTGGCAAGTTGTTTGATGATGCAAACTGGCTTAAAGTCAGCACTGTGGAGAAGTCTGTTTTTTTCCAGGAGGCAGCATGGCCTAAGTGGATCGAGTGAGTATCAGGCGAATGAAGTTCTAATTCCAGTCTTATGAACATAGGCGCTACCACAATGGGTCAGACCAACGGTCCATCTAGCCCCGTATTCTGTCTCCAACTGTGTCTGGTACCAGAGCGTCAGGGGGAGTGCTCAAAACAGGGCAATTATGGTGTGATCCATCCCTCTCTTCCCCTCCCGGCTTCTGGGTGTCCCAGGTTTAGGGTCACCTCAAGTATGGCCCACCTTGCCATTTATGGGCTCTGTTGCCATGAGGAAATCACTTGACTCCAGATGATGACACCATCTCTCATGCCGAATTAATCACAACAGATTTAATGGAACTGTTTGTGCAGTAAGTTTCTACTCAGTGTGAGTAATGGGATCACAAATTGGTCTGTAACCTCTCAGTGCCTCAGACTTTCCATCTCAGGCTAACACTTATCCTCTGTTTATAAAGCACTTTGAGATCCTGAGATGTAACCTGTACCTAAATACCAGTTATTACTGGAAGGGAGAGGATCCCCACCAGAATTCAGGGCCTATCTTGGTTCAAACATGTCAGGACAGGTACTCAGCTGGTGCAAATGGGCAACACTTCATGGATCTCGTTTGGCATCGCATGCATCTTGAGGTTGCTTTTGGAAATCAAGCCCTGGTTTGAGTTGCTTAGTCAGTTTTTTCTTTGATTTCTTTTTTGAGTGTCATCATTCTTTTCAAAGGGAAGGTCTTTTATTCAAATCCCTGGAAACACTACATAAATTCATATGCAGGGCAATGACTCCTTTAGTACGGAGTAACACAATTTTTAGAGGCAAGGTATGATGGAATTGTAGTAGCTTTGGAGAGCAAAGGGGCCAGAGTTGCCTCATGAAGCATTGATGCACGAAACCCCACATCTTCAGTTCTTCATTCTATTTATTTGGCACCTTAATAGATGCTTCTCACATCCTCATGGCAGGTTAAAAAGCCTGGCTGAAAACTTCAATGATTAGCGTAGAACCAAGCTACAGTAGCAAAGCAGGACAAGTTCAGGCTCTGAGAGAAACTGTTCTCTTGCCTAGCGGCACTGTGCTCGAGTGCTCTAACAAAGTTAATTTATCCAATAAATTGGGTTCATATCCCTCTTCAAATGTCTAATCTACAGGCTTGCAGTGTTTATCCTGTTAGCAAGACAAGCAACAATTTATGTGTGTTGACTGTAGTGTCTGTTATAAATATTCAAGTGAAATAGTAGCCAAGACACATTGTAGTTTCAGCAATTCTGCTAGACTGGTAGGTAGAGTGAAATATGTTGTTTTAAAAACTTGGAAAGGAAGAAAACAACTGAGTTTGGTTATATGGCGAGGGTAAGAAAGAGAAGGGTTGACTTGAAAATTGTTTAAGGTAATGATGAAAGGGAAAGGCATATATGAATTTTTGCCTATGACAACATCTTTGGTGGACCCATAAGTCCTGGGAGATGCATATATCTTAGTCCTTTCAGTAAAACACAGCGGATTACACTGAAACAGATTAGAAACGTGTGGTGACATGGTGCGTACCAAATAAATCCTGTGTAAGGATGATGTATGTAAAGAATAATTGCATTTAATTTTGGTAATGTAAATACATAATTTCCCATATATTTTTTTAAACCGGTGAGCTGTTAAGACCTGGCATTTTTTTTCCATTGCTGCCAATATATATACCAGAATCACTGAGCAACCAATTAGCTAATATTATGTCCCATAATAAAGATCTATTTTAGAAGATGGTATTTGCTGTATGCTTTTGTGTTCCAACTTCCAATTACATTCTTTGTAAAGATGTGTTTGATACACTCTTACAAATATAGGGTTCAAAGGGATCTCAAAAGGTCCCCTAGTGACCCCCCAGCTCTGTGGCAGGAGAAAATAGACCTAGACTATTCCTAACAGGTGGTTGTCTAACCTTTTTTAAAAACCTCCAATGACCAGGATTCCCAGCCTCCTTTGGTAACTATTTCAGCATTTAACAATCCTTATAGTTAGAAAGCAACTTTTACATTAAAGATTGGGGGTTTTTTTTCTCTGAAAGATATGTCCTAGGAATTATTTGGGGAAAGTTCTGTGGTCAGGAGGTCAGACTCAATGATCACAATGGTCCCTTCTGGCTTTGGAATCTATGAATAACCTAAATCTCTCTCGCTGCAGATTAAGCTAATTACTTCTTATCCTAGCTTCAGTGGACATGGAGAACAATTGATGAATGTCCTTTTTATAACAGCCCTTAATATATGTGGAGATGGTTATCAGGTCCCCCCTCAGTCTTCTTTTTCTGAAGACAAAATATACCCCTAGTTTCCCCCACCTCCTTTCCAGCTATCAGGCCAGAAACCCAGCCAAAGAGGGAAATTAGGTTGGTGTGGCATAATTTTGTTCTTGACAAATCCATGTTGGCTATTTACTTATCACCATGTTATCCTCTAGGAGTTTACAAAGATGGGTGACTAGAGGGCGCTGTGGAGCCTGGGAAGGATACAGGTATGAAGGGGGCCCAGGAAGGGTCTGTGGGAAAGGCCTGCAGACAGGCTGAGGTAAGAAGAAGCCCAGGGAGGAAGCAGCATGCTCGTCTGTATAGACACACTTTGCCTGCTTGATACAGGGTCACTGAGCTGAAACCCAGTTTTGAGGGCGAGCCTGAGTTCCCCTCCCAGCCACAGGAAGGAGGCATGAGGCCCCCTGATCTAAGGAGATACAGACTTTTGAAAGCCCTAAGATTTTCAAGGGGGTGTACGGACCTCAGAGCCCAGAATCAGAGGGCGGAAACCTGCTGTGAGGACCTTGACCTTCTGTTTGTTAGACTTTGTGTTACCCTGGAAGGGGGGGTGGATGGCATGGGACTAGAAGTGACCTGGCCAAAGAGTCGAGTGAGTCAAAAGCAGAGACAGGGACCATTACAGGGTCAGAGGCAGCTGTTAGCACTAGAGCCTGCTACACCACACTGAGCTGTGACAGGGTACCCCAGCCAGCAAGTCTACTCATCTCAAATTGCTTGAAGACTTTGTTAAGCATCAGAGCCTTCTGTTTTGGGGAATGTGGATTTCAATCTCAGTTTATCTGATGCTCTTTATTCAAAGTGTCTCACACCTTCAGATATATATGCCTGTCTCCCATTGTCTTTAGATCCTTTAGGAGGAATTAACCCCTGGAATGGGTGATTACTGGAATCCAGATCCCTATGTAGAGGGGAATAGGTCAATTGCCTCCTGATTATGTAGGCAAAGAAAGAGGGCTATATTAATTTGAATTCTATTATATATTCAAGGCAGAGTTGACACTGATTCATCTCACCCCACCCTGCACTGGAAAAGTCGTTCTCAGCAACCAGCTATCAACAGGAGACAGGCTTAACTTTGGAAGGCAACCAAAGACACTGAAATCCGATCCTGTTAGAAGCAACTAGTAAATAAATGCAGGTGCATCAGACTGCAAAGTGGCTCAGCAAAATTCAATAATAGATGGGTCCTTCTTGTCTGCCCGAGAGGCAGCAACACAGTGAACTTACTGATAAGTAAACGAAAGAGCAACCCCCTGACTCAGATGCCAGGTTGATGCAGCTAATGTTCACATGCATCTAAGGAGATTCTTCCCCAAGCTTCCAGGTTTGGGAAACATTGTCAGTGACAGAAGCTATGGGTTGGGGGGTGAGAACCAAAAACACCCCACAAACCTTTCCCACATGCCTTGCAGATGGGTCTGTAACCCAAAAATGATATTGTACATGATTAAAAACCTGTTCCCCCAGACTTAAGAGAAGACCTGAGAAGCAGTTCCTTCTCAGACGTTCCACCGCTCTCTCTCAACTAGCTCTGGCAGCCCATGTCTGATGATTTAGCAGCCCACAGATTCCCAAGGCAGTTCTAAATCCTGGACCAAATTTCTCATTGTGTCATGGCAACTTTGGATGCCACTAGGCAAAACTTTGCATCTTAAAAAGAGGGAATGCCTGCTTCAGTGGGTTAGAATCTGGACTGGCCTGCAATTTTCCACAGAGATCTCTTCATTTCAGCCTCCCAAATGGCGAACCAAGGTTTTCTAGAAGAGAAGACCTAAAACTAGGCCCCTAAAGCAATATATTGCCACACATGCAGGTGGCCGGATTGTCCCAAAGTTCTCAACATCCAGCAGCTGTTATTGGTGTAACCCTTCTGCCCATCTAAGTTGGCAGCAACAAGGGCCGGGTTCTGTATCTAGGGGTTCCGTTTCAATAACGCAATGCAAAACCGGCTCGAGCTCCCACCCAGTGACCTGGGACAATTACATACCACCCCCCTGGGTACCTCTAAGAGGCAATACTTCCCCTCGCAAGCACGGAGTCTGAGTGTAGCAGAAAATGTTTAATATCATGAGGTAAACGACATCAGCATAAAATTGGAAAAACACCACAAACCATGAGCAAAACCCACCCCAGCAAATTGGGCTGTGTCCGTTCCCTTTAGCTCTTGAATCCAGCAACCCAAAAATCACCCAGAGTCCCCAAAGTCCAACACCCCCAAAGTCTCTTGGGTCCAGCAACAACCAAAAGTCCAACAACCCCCAAAGTCTCTGTCCCTGGTCAGTGCAGCCCCAGAGTAAAAGCGGGGGGGGGGCACACAGGGTGTTAAGGGGCACCTTATGTGATCCAAGGCTGGCCAGCCGTCTGTTTCTCCGTGGGGGTTCTGCCGCAGCCTTCACCATGAGCCAGTCCACTTTCCTGCCATCCCACGAACTGCTCCGCTCTACAAGCTGCTCCGCTCCGCTCACCGACCTGTGAGCCGTTCCAGCCGTCCCCGCAAACAGCTCCGCTCGCCGTTCCTTGGGCCACTCCAACCGGCCCCGCAAGGCTCTGCGCTGCTCGCTGCTCCTCCAGTCGTCCCCACAAATTGCTCCGCCAGCTGCTGAGCAATATAGCTTCAGGCTCCCCCACTAGTTAACAAAGCACTCAGCTCTTAATAACTTTGGCTTTTTTGTGATTTCAGCTCTTAGCGATTTCAGCTCATAGTATAGTAGGGGAGCCCCAGTGCTGGTGCACCATTGGCCCAAAGTGAATTCAGCTCAGCAGCCTGTAACTAGACTCCTAATGGAATCAAAGTTAGCTCTGACATTTAACCGTGGAGAGAGGAGGGGGTGCATTTGGTGTTTCAAACCCTCAGAGCGGGCCCATCCTATCAGGCACAAATACCTGTCCCCATCCTCTCTCAATTCACTGGGTTTTGTAACCCATGCCCCTTGTCAAGCAAGTGCTACTTAGGTAATGGTGAAGGACTCACTCAGTCCTTCTGTCATACAACAGTTCCACTGGCCTTGATTCACAGAATCAGGGTAACAAAACTTTATTCTTCCTGCCCCAATAATAGAGAAACTGGGGATCCCACACCAGCCAAAGTAACCACTTTCCGTTGCTGTTGTTTCATGCCAGGCGAGTGGGTGTGCCTATGCAAACAAGATCAGCCCCTGGAGTTCTTTTCCACACTTGCCATAATTCACCACCAGATGTCAGGGTAGAGCTCATCCTGACTCTGCTTACATCGGGAACCATTGGAGCTGCGTGGTGCTCAGCATGTTTGAAAATAGGGCTGTTTACTTAGTGTATGTATGTGCTGTTATGAGCCTTCGTGCAGGACCCTGATTTGAAAATCTTAGCTTGGGGTGTCTAGTTAAATGCCTGCCATACAAGACATAAACTATATCCTCCGCTTTCCATATTAGCTGACTATAAAGGAATGAGAGTAATAACGTCATCCTTTTATGGTGAAACTATAGCCAAAAAGAGACCTAGTGGGACAGATGAATAAAAGGAGTTTCCCTTCCCTTTTAAAACTCGTATTATCATCAAAATACTCTTCATTTCACATTGTTTTGTATAAATTCAATGACTCTGAACTGGCTTTTATCACACGTGGAACCAGGATAAAGCAGCCTGATATCAAAGAGAGCCTACTGTGATAGCTAAGTGTATTAAAATAAAAATCACTGAATGCAAAGACTTATACATCAATATAGAAGGGAAAGAAAACTACAGACCCATTTATCTAGTTACGGTTGCCACAAGTGCTGCTAAAGTCAAAGCAAATTCAAGCCATAAAGAGTTTTCCAAGAAGATAATATTTCCTGTGTGATGTTTTATTTGCAGATCTTTTCTATTTTTTAGTTAGCTGTGAGAGTTGTCTTGAATGCACATTCCTCATCAGCAGCATCCGTTAAAGGTTTTAGAGGAATGTACAATATGTTAATTCCAGGATTTGCATAGATAAACTGAAATGAAATTTTAGGTTGTGATTGCATCAGACTGGATATCTGCTCTTTGTTCTTATTGTTGTGAAAAGTCTTGGTTGAGTCCCCTAATGCATATACTTAATAAGAATAAGAATAACCTTCACAGAGCGAAGGATTTGTGGGAATGTTTGCTCAGTGCCACTGTGGTTTGATAAACTTATTTTTAAAAGTCCTAACATGGATCAGCCTGAGTTTTCTTTTCCCTGCACACATGAATCTTTAGCCTCTTTGTTTGATGCTTTACACTCATGCAGTACAGACGTCTCCTCAGTAGGTGAAACGAGAGAAATAGCCGGTCATTTGGTTATTTGTATGTGGTAAAAATGACGAAATGCTAAGCACCCCACAGGGATCTGGGCATACAAAGTGCATCTGCTTTGGTCCATCTGACAATTGATTTGAAGACAGAGGAATCAAGAAAAACTGCAGAGGCATTTACAGTTTAAATAGGTATGGTAAGGTTGGGAAATTCCCAATGGAATGATTGATGGAAAAATGCCTTTTTTTGCAAAAATCAAAATCTTTTCACTGGAAAATTTCAATTTTGTGGAAATTTGGGTTTTTTCCCCCTCAGGACAATCAAACTGATGGCTGCCAGGCCAGAAACCTCTTGCTAATTTAATTTTCCCTCTGCAGGGAGATAGTGAAATTGACAAGAGCCAGCAGCTGGCAAGCCAAAAGATTCCACTTGGCTGCTGTTGAAAGGATTTTTCTGGAAATCCCTTCCCATGAGATATTTCACATTTCTGACTTTTTGTCCTGATTCAGGAAAAAAAAAATCAGTAATAACAATTTATCAGCGATAGGGATTTCTGTTTCCAGCTAGCTCTAGTACCCAGCAATATTAGTCAATTTCTTACTGAAAGAGTATCTTTTATTTTAAGAAAAATGCAGTCTCATTAGCTAGCTCCCTTCTGAAACTCATATTCTTAAGGCAGAAACAGTCTTTGCCAGACAATCCTATTTTTGTTCCAAATATCCTACCATTCTGCTCAGGGAGAAATGACACTGATCTCCTTGAAATGCTTTGCTCTTTCTATTTGCACGAGTATTATAGCCGAGAGACACAATAACAATTTTTAAATAACCATTAATTTTAAAAAATGGTAGTTTGCTAAGATCTTTTTTTTAATTGAAGCCATTTTCCAGGTTGAAGGGCATTACCACATGAGGAGCATTGATTGGAGGGTGTGAGGGACCAGAATGTGGTCACAGTGTTCTGTCAGGGATTAGTGGATGTGTCTTTTTGGAAAGAAATTTCACCTTTTCTGACAATTGAGCTTGACAGCAATGGATTAAAGATGACACATCTCCAATATTATATCTAATGAAAAGTACCCAACCTTAACCAACAGGGAATATTTGTCACACACAAGAACTTCGTATTCTTCCACTCTTTGGCTTACATCACATCTTTTCTCAATGCCCTTTGTGTGGCCTTCTGAAGTTGGAATCCTCCTAACTTACTCTCTGTAACTATTAAACAGACTTTAGGGCCCGAGCCAATACCTAGTGAAGTCAGTGGAAAGACTTCCATTGACTTCGGAAGAGTCTAACAAGAAAGAAGCCATCAATGTATTCTTATTGCCCTCATCCCCACAACATATGATCTTCGCATAATCGTTAATGGATTTATCGTCATAACACCTTTGTGAAGGAGGAAAGCTTTATCCCCATTTCACAGCCAGAGCAGTGAGAGTGAGTCACTAAACTAAAGTCACACAAGAAGTCAGTTGACTAGCAGAGAGGTAAATTTGTGTCTGATGAATCACAATTGAGCGACCTATCCACCCTGCCATCCTTCTTTGAGAAAAAAGACATACCCCATCTCCTTTAAGCCTCACTCTTCAGCATCTACTTTCCAGACCGGAAGCTATTTGAAATAATTCTCTGTCCAAAACCATTAAAGCTAATTCTTCCAATGCTGCTTGGCTACTTTTCCAACATAATCATATTGTACCTTAGCTCTGTGACAAGATAAGCCAGAAAGGGGGATGAAAGAATTATGGTTGCTAAGTGCTTATTTGTGGGTATCTATTATTGTTTTTCTTGGTAACTAAGAACTCTCTCTACTAGAAGATGGGCTGGAAAAATCAAGGCCAGGATTTTTTTTTCAAATATGAGTACAGAAAGTCAGGCTTCTGAAGCCTTACATGGGCACCTAAGTAAATGGCCTGTTTTTTTCAGAAATGTTGAGCATTGATAAGCTTCCAAACAAGTCACTGCAGGGTTTCTGCACCCTTTTCTGAAAGTGTTGTTACCCGCCATTGTCCTAGACTAATTTGTTCAGGGGGGTGAGCCAGTATGGCAGTGGCATTCAACCATTCTTCATTTGTGTGTCCCTATAGAATTTCAAATGGAGGTGCAGACCCCTTTACACATCTTAGACATAGTCTCCAGATGTCTGTGGACCACAGGTTGAAAACCAGTATGGCACTTCCTATGGTGCCTATATACACATTTTTGCTCCTCCAACCTTAGTGGTGTCTGTCCTAACAAAAGCTACAGAAAGAGCTCCCTGAAAGGAGCAGGTCCAGTAGCTAATACCCACGTCCTTCACAACGCTACTTATATTCCTGTTCTTTGTCTTGTGACATGGCAGGCTCGTGCACAAGCTTGACGTGGCTTTAAGGTTGGTAGAAATCTCATACGGACTTATAGCCACTCCTGCTGCTACAAGGGCTTTTAAAGACAGGAATAGCCACAGCACCTGGAAATACAGGATTTTAGTTTTAGAGCCCATGTTATTGAACACCCGGCTCCCATTGTGTAATAAGAAAGGAACGTGATGGGCCAGCAAAGCACTGCACCACAACACCGAGACAAGGCCAGTGGCTTTATATTTACAAAGCAGTATAATAAGATGACTAGTGAGGCTTAGGGGGCTGGGGCAATGAACTTGGAGTTGAGAGGGCTGGGTTTCTAGGCTTGCATTGCCTAATGGGTCGTTGTCTAGCCTTGAACAAATCACTGCTTTCCTTCTGCCTTATCTATTTAGATGGCCTCTGCCCCAAAGAACTTACAATCGCTCCCTAGTGTGTGCAAAGCCTGGCACAATGGAATGTCTAAGTGCTACCATGATAACAATGACTATGGGGTAAAGCCTCCTGCTCAGATAGGAAACTGACTTTCCAGGCCAAAGCTACTGTAATCTGCCAAACTGTAAAGTGATGGGTTAGAAATAGTGGAGCAAATGCTGGCATTGCCCATGTCTGCAGCAAGGACCCTCAGACAGATCCATGCTACCGCCGAACTTCACATTGCTGGTGCGTGTGGCCCAGCCTCCCCTCTCAGCAGGGATGAAGGCCCCCCACAATTGCCATGCATGGCAGGCACCCACTGGGTAAAATGCCACCGTCACCCCACTAGGTGGAAAGGGTATTTCTGCCCCATGAGTGACAGGCAGCTGGTGGACACTGGCTTGGAGAGCAGCTCTGAAATGGGGCTCATGCTGGGCTGTGGGAGTTAGGGTAGACCTCAGAGCCACCTCTAATGAAAGAGGGACACTCACGGGTCCCTCTTTCTCTCCCCTGCAGAAGCTGAGCTGGGCTGAAATAATGTTGTGGTCCCACCATTGTGGGAGAGTGTGTCATAGCCAGTGGGTGCATCCTACTAGTATTGGGGGGGGGGGTGCCAATAACATTCTCTCAGTGCCATTGCTTAGAGTGCATGTGGGTGGAGGGGAGGCAGCACAACCCAGGAACAGAAGCTTTGGTACGACGGGGGTTAGACTGTGACCCTTTGCCCTCCCCCCCATACTTTAAGCATGGCTCAATGTAAGTGTTTTGGGTTCTGTGACTTGCTGGTGCACCATCCTACCGAACAGGCATTGCCACACTCAATGCCTCTTCCCAGCTGTCGCATGCAGGGAATTGTCCCATGCGAAAAGAAAGACATCAGCAATGACGGTTAGCAACTGCTTAGAAAAATGTTTCCTTTTATCTACTGGCACACAGTTTATACAAGAGCACTAAATCTGGACAAGTGCAACAGACTATAGGGCAATCATGCCTAGCATAGTTTTATTATATTCCCAGGGCTTCCGAAGCATACATTAGCCGAGCGGCTATCTCCGGATGCCAAAGGAGCTAACTGATGTAATCACATTGCTGTGCTGCAATTATATATGAATAACGCATTATAAAACATGTTGACAAGACGCCTGCTTCCAAGCAGCTCCCAAGAGTGGTCATTTTTTCAGATATTGTTGCACAAACGGAACTAAAATCAAATCCTTCAGTGGCCCACAGATGTAACGTTGACACATACAATCAATAGGCTGCTATAGCGACAGCAAAACTGCCCTACTGGAGATAAGGGGACAAATGCAAGGGAAAGATGGGCAGTGTTTTTGGTGAAGAAAATCAAATTGATGCATTAGTTATGACATAAGGAGAGGAACTTGTTTGGCAGAGATTAAGGACACACACAAGGTCACCAGACATAAAAATTCCATGCAGCAGCAGACAGGGCTGGATAAATCACCATTCATTTTCGTCGATAAAAATGTTCACATTAGCAGCCAGGCTCGAGGATGATCAAAAGGTGAAAAAAGGAGGGTTGTGGGGGAAAGCAAATAGAGCCGTTGTCTCCCACCGAGTTTCTGCAGCCAGTGGCTCTTGTGTTGTGTGCCCAATGGAGGAAAAGTGAGCAAAACGCAGGCACCTTGCTGTGCCTTTGCTCACACAAGCCCTTTCAGAGCTAGGTTTGCTAACTTGCTAATCCGTCCCCTCAAGTCCCCGCCTCCTGCCCCACCTGTTCCTCCCCCCTCGCGTCGCTTTCCACCCCCGCCCCAGTCGCTCACTCCCCCATCCCCTGGGACTCACCTACTGCCTGCAGAGCCGGGCTCAGAGGAGTTGACACAGAGCCTGAAGGGCTGGGGCAGGGAAATCAGGGCACAGCGGGACCGGGGGAGACAGTTACACAAATCCCCCGGACTGTGGCGGTACCTACTTTGGAGCCCGGGTTGTGAGCCAGCCAGTTCTCTCCATCAGGCTGGCGGGAAGAGCAGCAGCGGCTAAGCAGAGCCGCTCCTCCAAGTACCAGCAGCAGCTAGGGTGACCAGACAGCAAATGTGAAAAATCGGGACGGGGGTGGGGGGGTAATAGGAGCCTATATAAGAAAAAGACCCAAAAATCGGGACTGTCCCTATAAAATCGGGACATCTGGTCACCCTAGCAGCAGCTGCTGCTCTTCCCATCTCCCGGTGGCAGAGATCGGTTACTGCAGGTAACCAGACTTTGACCGGACGCTGCCAGTTTGCCTTTTTGACCGGACGCTCTGGTTGAAACCGGACACCTGGCAACCCTATGGAGAGCACATGTAGGCGTCCTAAAGTTGTGCTCCAGTACAAATGTGTATGGAGTAGGGATCATTAAACCTGAGGGGTGACATCCAGCCCTGCTGAAGTCAAAGGCAAAGCTCTCGTTGGCATAAATGGGGGCAGGATTTCACTTTACTGGTAGTTCTGCACAGCGAGGGGTAGTGGTCAGATCATTTGCACGCTCTCTGTGCTAAGAGCTGGATACGGGAAGCCATTTGCAGTGGGCAAGCCTATCTCTTTTCAGTTGCCAGTAGGGGGTGCTGTTCATGGTAATGAGCTATCTACATATGCACCTATCTACACATACATCGCACTCTTGGAGCACGCTGCAGGACAAGCATGCAAGGTGTAAAGGGAGTGTGGGGGGGGGGGCGTGACCAGAGACAGGGCATGTTTGACAAGCCATGGGATGAAGTGAAATCTTTAAGATGCTAATGACATGCTTAGCCATGTGGTAGGTTGGTGGGGTTTGCCTCAGGACCATCCCACCAAATGTGGATGCCCCCCAAGGCTCTTCAGAGGGGGTTGGACACTGACGCAGAGGCCCTGTGCCTTTCCTGCTGTTCTGTCACCCACTGGACCCACCCCCTTCATTGCTTGGTAGCACGGCTCCACTGAAACCACCCTCCTAGGGACAACACTTGGTGGGAGCTGCCCCAGCAATTTGTATTGGGGAAGCTGGGGCTTGGCCTAAAACTACAGACACAGCTGTCCCATCTAGCCCTAGGCCCTGGCCTGCTCCTGCCTCCCACCCAAGCCTGTCTGCCAGTGCCACGCTCATCCCCTCTGCTTCACAGGGCACAGAGGACTGGGGGAGTAGCAGCCTCCTGTGAAGGCAGCGGCCCAAACTCCTGTCCCACATGGGTCAGGGGACCTTTACATTCAGAAGTCCAGCTGCGGGAGGGTGGCAGGGGCAAGCAGAACGAAGTTAGAAGCTCCCAAAGACTAGATGTGTCACCGCCAGGGGAAACATTCAATGAAGAAAGTGAACCAACTGGTGGGAGGGGAGGGAGGAGAGCTACACAGATGGCTACAGAGCAGCATTGTTGGTAAACATTAAAAGATCATTGACTATGGTAGTGTGTACACATGAACCATTCAATTCCCTTTCCTGTTGCTCACACCTGCCATCCATTCACCATTCGTTCACTTCATTAGCTTTTGCAATGTATATTGGCCTTTATTTGGCTGCATCCATTTCATCTCCCATTATTAGCCATCAGAGCATTTCACCTTTCAGTGTCTCACCATTTCTTTGAATACAAGCCTGCATTTCATGCCATGGGAAGTGTGACAAAGTTCCTCCTCTATCTTAGTGGGTCCTGCGCTTATTGGCAGATTTTCTTGCCTCAGAGATTCACCATGTGGGTTGGGGAACAGCCCAGAGACCTTCCCCTCTGGAAGAACCCACAGTCCAGGTCAATTGGGAGGTTTGGGGGGAACCCGGGCCCGCCCTCTACTCCGGGTTCCAGCCCAGGGCCCTGTGGACTGCAGCTGTCTATAGTGCCTCCTGTAACAGCTGCATGACAGCTACAACTCCCTGGGCTACTTCCCCATGGCCTCCTCCAAACACCTTCCTTATTCTCACCACAGGACCTTCCTCCTGGTGTCTGATAACGCTTGTGCTCCTCAGTCCTCCAGCAGCACACCCTCTCACTCTCAGCTCCTTGCGCCTCTTGCTCCCAGCTCCTCACACTCGCACCACAAACTGAAGTGAGCTCCTTTTAAAACCCAGGTGCCCTGATTAGCCTGCCTTAATTGATTCTAGCAGCTTCTTCTTAATTGGCTCCAGGTGTCCTAATTAGCCTGCCTGCCTTAACTGGTTCTAGCAGGTTCCTGATTACTCTAGTGCAGCCCCTTCTCTGGTCACTCAGGGAACAGAAAACTACTCATCCAGTGACCAGTATATTTGCCCGCTACCAGACTCCTGTATTCCACTGGTCTGGGTCTGTCACAGAAGGTAAGATGTAGCCACGCAAGGCTAGTAGTACCAAGGATTGCGCTCGGTCTGATATTTCTGACAGTCCTTCATTTCTGTTTCCTTCATACCCGAAGGGGATTTTGCATCAAAAATCTCCAACAGCCTCAAGCTGACAATGCCATCTGCTCTTTGAGACGTAAGTGTCTTGTTTTATTTAATAATTAATCTGGCTAATTTTGTCAGCTCCCTCACCTTTCCCACATCATTGAAAAAGCTCTTCTCTGCAGCGTAACTGAGGGAAATATTGTGGCGCTCACAATAAATTACATACGCTAGTGGAAATAAGTGTTTCTTTTTGATAACGGAGTGATTGTTCCAGGCCAGCTCACCCTTCAGCTACTTTGATTTCACCTCAGCTACTTTGCGTTCACGTCAAGTCTGCCGTAGGGAGCTCAAGAAACGTGAGATGTGTTCCTTCTCCCTCACCCTGTAATTCCCTCAAAGCTAATGAAATATGTTGGTGATATAAGAGCAGTTGTGTGGTCCAGTGGCTAGAGCTATGTCTCAGGAGACCTGGATTCTTCTCCATGATCTGCTGTGTGTTTTTGAACAAATATCTGCATATCCATTTCCTGCTATTAATACCTGCTCTCGCTAGGATAAAGCTAGCTCAGGTATGTCCACATGTGCTGTGATCACACCTCCCGCTTGCCTTGTAGACATACTCTTAATCCCAGGTGGACACTCTCCGTGCTATCACACTGCAACAATGAAGCATCCTGTTGCTTTGCAGAGATTTCCAGGCGGGTTAGCAATGGGCCCCTGTGTATTTCCCATTCTCAAAATGCAACGTACATCACTCATGATAGACTCAGAACTACGTCCCTCCCACACAAAGCCAGTCTTAGCTCATTGTTAGTTACTGTAAATTCTGCAGCAACTGATAGCATTCCCCTTGGCAGCAGCACAGCTAGGCTGATGCTCAGCGGTTTTGAGAACCTCACCTGTCATGTACTTCTGCACCAGACATGGTCACAGAGATTGCTTATACAAACCAGCTGAGTTCATCATAAGATCCTATAACGCTCTGCCAGGTCCGGCTAAGGTTAGCTTATTTTACACACACGCTTGGAGGCTGAACAGTATAGTACAGTTTAGTATGCCATTACAACCCCCACTGTTTCAAGCTAGAAGAGGCCCTGTCAGTCCGCCAAAGCGGAAATCCCATGGCAGTTCCGCAAAGGGTGGGATTGTGACATGGATGGTTTTCTAGTCAGCATTTAGATTGAGCTTGATGCTGGAGGTTAATCACGGTAGACTAGAATGTGGGGGCAGCGGAGAAAAACAGGAGGGTTCCACATGATTTTCAGGAGAAAGCAAAACAACAGGGAAAGCTCCTCAGAACAATAAGCTATGTCTAGGGGCTTTTTGTTAAAACAAATATGGTGAGAAGTGATGGAATATTAGAATTGACCTGGAGCAGTGCAACTAAAAGACTAAACATCTGTCCTCTGTATGGGCTACCCAGCATTGGGTCTGGACATGTAGACGTAAACAGGGCTATTAGCTAGCTTACTCCATCCCTGGAGCAGGGTGGGTGAGGAATGGTAAGAAACGGTGATGCCTTGACTCCGTCACTCCCTACTCATTGGCCACAATAACTGAGCTAGTGCAGATGGGATCGTAGTTTGCTCTGGGGTAGACGCAAGTAGCAAATTACTGCCTCCCAGGAGCACACAGCAAGCAGGGGAGGGATCCAGGTTCAGGTGGTGGCTGAGACCCACCAGCTCCTGGAGTTGCTCCTCAGGGGGTGCAGTTAACATCCTGCCCCTTGCTCAGAGCTGTGACTGGGCACAGTCCACTATTAACAGCCAGCATTGCTTTGAAATGATGACTGACGATATGACATCAGCACAGAAATAATATGAAGTTACCTACGAGACAGAAAAGCCTGTTTGCTGTGACTTTAAACATACTAAGGTTATGAAGGAGTTAATGTACCTGAAACAGCAGCCTCCTTCACCCTCCTGTTAGCGGTGCATCTCATTTCTTAAAAAACGGAGTGGCTGCAGTTGCAGATGGCTATTGTAATTGCACTGCCTGCCATAAATAAAGTGGATGGATGCATGCAGACTAATGTGCTTCTCTAGGAGGCTTGGTTGTGGTCCATTGAAAAGAACAGCTGGCTGTCAACAACATATTTATCAGAAATGTAAAAGACAACAACAGCCACATAATCCAGCACATTTAATGATATAGTAGAATAATTGCTGTATAAATTGCTCCTTTTGATAAACGCATACATTTTGGGGCTGTGACTGTGATTAACTTTCCTGTATGGGGAAATAAACAAGGAGTTGATGGCCTTGTGATGACCAGGACTTGAAAACGTGACTGTCGACCAGGGCCGCCGAGAGCGGGTTCAGGCCCCGGTGAAAAATTTTTTCGGGCCCCCCAGCAAGGGCAGACCGGCTAAACAGGGCCGACGAGAGTGGGGGGAAGCCAGGGAAGCCGGGCCCCAGGCCCCCTTCCGGACCGCTGGGCCCAGGTAATTTGTACCGGCTTCCCCCCCATCTCGTTGGCCCTGCTGTCAACATAGTTCTACTCTGGGGAACACCTGCTGGTTAGCCTTTCCTCGCTTCATGTACAGCTGGTGGGAAAATGGTATTTCCATCCTGTGGGAAATGCTGACATTTCAAAATTTGTTTCCGTCCTGAATTGGGAGGCAAAGTTGGAAATTTGAAATATTTGGCAAAGTGGAAATTCTGAAAGATTTTTTCATTTGGAACCATTTAAATGACCTTATTGAAACAAAATGGTTCAATAAGGTTGAGACATTATCACATAAAATTAATAACAAGTTTTTTAAAAATGTTAGAATCATGGAAATGAAACGATAAAGAGGAAACAAAGCAATAAAGTCAAAACAAGACACCCCATTTTCTATTCAAATTGATTGAAAAAATGTGTTTCGAATATTTCATTGAAATAGCTGCATTCCTGTTTCGACAAAGCAGCATTGTCCGACGGAAAACTGTTATGTGAAAAAGATGTCGATCAGTTCTACCTGATCTGGTTAGCAACACAATATACAAATTGCTAGTCCTATCTGCCACTGAAACGATCATACTCTTGAATCCTGTCCAATCTGTATCAATCACTGTAAAAGACTTAGGCCTGGTCTACACTAGGAGTTTATGTCGAATTTAGCGCCGTTACATCGAATTAACCCTGCACCCGTTCACACCACGAGGCTATTTAGTTCGACATAGAGCTCTCTTAAATTCGACTTCTGTACTCCTCGAAAACGAGAGGAGTAGCGCTAAATTCGAAATGGCAATATCGAATTAGGCTAGCTGTGGATGGAAATCGACGGTAATAGCTCCTGGAGCTATCCCACAGTGCACCACTCTGTTGACGCTCTGGACAGCACTTCGAGCTCGGATGCTCTGACCAGCCACACAGGAAAAGCCCCGGGAAAATTTGAATTCCTTTTCCTGTCTGGGCAGTTTGAATCTCATTTTCTGTTTGGACAGCGTGGAGAGCTCAGCAGCACTGGCAACGATGCAGAGCTCTCCAGCAGAGATGGCCGTGCAATCTAATAGAAAGAGGGCCCCAGCATGGACTGATCGGGAAGTCTTGGATCTCATCGCTGTGTGGGGCGATGAGTCCGTGCTTTCAGAGCTGCGCTCCAAAAGAAGGAATGCAAAGATCTACAAGAAGATCTCTAAAGCCATGGCAGAGAGAGGATACAGCCGGGATGCAACGCAGTGCCGCGTGAAAATCAAGGAGCTGAGACAAGGCTACCAAAAAACCAAAGAGGCAAACCGACGCTCCGGATCCCAGCCCCACACATCACGTTTCTACGAGGCACTGCATTCCATCCTAGGTGCGGCCGCCACCACTACCCCACCAGTGACCGTGGACTCTGAGGATGGGATATTGTCCACGGCCGGTTCCTCGTCGGAAATGTTAGCGGACGGGGAAGATGAGGAAGGAGATGAGGAGGACGAGGCAGTTGACAGCGCTTGCACCGCTGATTTCCCCGACAGCCAGGAGCTCTTCATCACCCTTACCGAGATCCCCTACCAACCGTCCACAGCCGTTACCCCGGACACCGAATCAGGGGAAGGATCAAGCAGTGAGTGCTTTAAACATCTAAACATTTAATTTTAACATAACTGGAATATTTATATTGTTAAGAATGGGCTTTTCATTCACTCATTTAAACATAGAAACTTTTATTTATAACAAAACAGGAATATAAACTATATCAGCAATTTGGTGTTCATGATTTCTTTGGCTTAGTCAACTATTTAGTCCCAACTATGTACAAAAAAATCAAATAATGTCCGGATATTCATGATTAGGCCACCACAGGACGCTCCACTCTGTAGTCCCTTCTACGGCAGTTAAACGAAAAGACGGTCAATGTGCCCGGGAATTGACAGAGAGTCCTCCTGGGATAGCTCAGCATAGCTCTCCTGGAGGTACCGCTCAAGCATGCGCATCAGGTTCCGTGGCAGGGCGATCATGTTCGGTCCACCGTGGTAACACACGTTCCCACGCCATGAGTCTATTAAGTAGTCCGGGATCATGGCACGGCACAGCATGGCGGCATACGGCCCTGGCCTCTGCATGCTCTCCCGAAGCATCCGTCCCCTCTCGCTCTCCGAGATCCTCATCAGAGTTATATCGCACATGACGCCCTGCTTTAAATTAGGGAGGGGAATGTTAGTATTGGGACTGCTTTACAGCCACGCGGTGGAGGCGGCAGAGGGGCAGCATACAGGGATCTTTCCCGGGGACAGCCGCGAGGTGGTGGGACGGGGCAGAGCTCATGCTTCCCTGATTGCTGCCAGCAGAGAGTGGCCTTGCTTTCAGTGCGAAAGGAGACCAGTGCTACTATTACATTTTTAAGCTGCCACAAGTCTACGGCTTACCATGTTTTCCTGCAACAAAAGTAGAGGTGTCCTGCAACGCTTCTCTGATCGCAACTGCAAGACCCCAGGCACTGAAGGCGAGGGCCGAAAATTCGACCTTGTCCTGAGTGCGCATGTGAAAGGTGCAGTGCATGGTGTTGTTCACAGAGAAAGACTATGTTCTTTGTTAGCAACTTCATTTATCTGTCTCAGGAATTCACTCCCTTTTTCCTATTCCTACAGACACATCTGCGACTGTCTCCCAACCCAGCCTGGCATCACACTCCCAGAGGCTAGCGCAGATTAGGAGAAGGAAGAAGAAGACGCGTGAGGACATGTTTTATGAACTTATGGACTGCTCACGAGAGCAGGCAGCCCAGACGACACAGTGGAGGGAGAACTTGTCACAAATGCACAGAGCAGTCATGGAACGGGAGGAGAGGTGGCGCCAGGAGGACCAGCAGGCTACTCAAACCCTGCTTGGACTAATGAGGGAGCAAACGGAGACGCTCCGGCGCCTAGTGGATGTTCTGCAAGACCGGAGGCAGGAGGACAGAGCCCTGCTGCTGTCTATCTCTAACCGCCCTCCCCCGCCACCAAGTCCCACACCCCCCTCACCAAAAGTCCAAAGAAGGAGGGGCGGCAAGAGCCGTTAAAACTGTCAGTCAGCCCCTGCACAGTGCTGCAGCAATAGAAGGCTCTCGTTCCACAAAGTTTGAAAAGTCCTTTCCTACCCATCTCACACAAGCCCCCGTCCAAGTTTCCTCCCCCCCCCTTTTCATGTGCGGTTCATAATAAAACATCTGTTTCTGTTAAGTACTGTTTCCGAGAGTGTCTTTTAGAGGGGATTCTGTCTGAAGGGGGGGAAGGGGTTTGTTACTTGGACAGGACAGTCACCTTTAGCAGGCTACAGAGGCGGGGGCAGGTCCAGCATCAGGACACATACACAGTGCAGTCACCAGTTACCCTGGTCAGTCTGGGAGGCGGTTTTCATGTTCTGGGGTGCGGGGGGGTTGATCTGTGACTTTGTGGCGGGGGAGGGCAGTTAGAGATCTTATGCCGCGGTCCTTATCCTGGATCACAGAGCCACGCAGCAGGGGGTCTGTAACCCTCCGCCCCCTGCCAGAAAGTCACTTGGCCGACACATACACGCAGTCCCGCCCAGGACTGCTGGCAGGCGCCGTTGAAACAACCAATCCAGCACTGCGGAGCCTGTCATTCCAGGAGTTTAGAAGCATCATTTGCATCAAAACACTAAACCCGCCCCCCGCCACAGTCTGCGTCCCCGGTTTAAAACATTCCCGCGAAAACAGGAAGAAAGAGAACCTTGTTCATTAACAAAACGGAACAGATTTTATTTGTTGGGAAGGTGGTGAAGGGGGTATGTAACTTGGAAGGATAGTGAACAGTAACTGCGTAAAGAAACGGGGGCAGGTTCAGCATCTGTGTCCACAAACTAAACAGTCACTGGAGACCCTGCTCAGTCAGGAACCTGGCTTTCAAAGCCTCCCTGATGCATAGCGCGTCCCGCTGGGATCTTCTAATCGCCCGGCTGTCTGGCTGGGCGTAATCAGAAGCCAGGCTATTTGCCTCAACCTCCCACCCCGCCATAAAGGTCTCCCCCTTGCTCTCACACAGATTGTGGAGCACACAGCAAGCAGCTATCACAATGGGGATATTGGTTTCGCTGAGATCACAGCGAGTGAGTAAGCTTCTCCATCTCCCCTTGAGACGGCCAAAAGCACACTCCACCACCATTCTGCACTTGCTGAGCCGGTAGTTGAAGAGTTCTTTCCCTGAGTCCAATGCGCCAGTGTAGGGCTTCATGAGCCAGGGCATTAGCGGGTATGCAGGGTCCCCGAGGATCACTGTAGGCATCTCCACATCCCCAACAGTTACTTTGTGGTCCGGGAAGTAAAGACCTTCCTGCAGCCGTCTAAACAGACCAGAGTTCCTGAAAACCCGAGCGTCATGAACCTTGCCAGGCCATCCAACGTTGATATTTGTAAAACGTCCCCGATGGTCCACCAGTGCTTGCAGCACCATGGAAAAGTATCCCTTTCTGTTTATGTACTGGCTGGCCTGGTGGTCCGGTCCCAGGATAGGGATGTGAGTCCCATCTATAGCCCCACCGCAGTTTGGGAATCTCATCTCGGCAAAGCCATCTATGATGAGCTCCACGTTTCCCAGGGTCACTACCTTTGATAGCAGTACCTTGACGACTGCCTTGGCTACTTGCATGACAGCAACCCCCACGGTAGACTTGCCCACACCAAAGTGGATAGCGACTGACCGGTAGCTGTCTGGCGTTGCAAGCTTCCAGAGGGCTATGGCCACTCGCTTCTGGACAGTCAGGGCTGCTCGCATCCGGGTGTCCTTTCACTTCAGGGCAGGGGACAGCAACTCACACAGTTCGAGGAAAGTCCCCTTCCGCATGCGAAAGTTGCGCAGCCACTGGGATTCATCCCAGACCTGCAGCACTATGCGGTCCCACCAGTCCGTGCTTGTTTCCAGGGCCCAGAATCGCTGTTCCACAGTATCCACAAGACCCAGTGACACCGAGATGTCCTGGGCGCTGGGTCTCATGTTTTCTGATAGGTCGGAGCTAGTGTCCGACTTCATGCCATCACGGTGGTGCCGTAGCCTCCTCTCCTGATTTCTCTGCAGCTGCCTCTGGTAAAGGTGGATGAGAAGCTGCGAGGCGTTGAGAACTGCCACAACTGCAGCGATGGTCGCAGCGGGATCCATGCTCGCAGTGCTGTGGCATCCGCGCTGTCAGTAATCAGAAAAGTGCGCGAACTGATTTCCCGCCGGTGCTTTCAGGGAGGGAGGGAGGGCGGGAGTGATGGACGGATGACGACAGGCACCCAAAAGCACCCTCGACACATTTTTTTACCCAGAAGGCATTTGGGGCTCGACCCAGAATTCCAATGGGCAGCGGGGACTGCGGGAACTGTGGGATAGCTGCCCACAGTGCACCGCTTCCAATGTCGACGCTTGCCCCGTTAGTGTGGACTCACAAAGTCTCACAAAGTCGAATTACTGTCCTTAGTGTGGACACACACGTTCGACTTTGTAATATCGATTCCACATAGTCGAATTAACTAAAATCGAAGTAGTCTCGTAGTGTAGACATACCCTTAGACCCAGATCCTGTAAGATACTTAAGTGCTCCATTGATTTCAGTGGTGATTAGGCACCTAGATACTTTTGAGGATACGGGCCCTAGTGTTGTCAGTTCTGAACTGCACTACAAGCTTGATCCAAAACTCATGGAAATCAATGGGAGCTTTTCCATTGTGAAAATAAGTGTTACAGGCATCAGGAATGGGCCTAGGAGGTTTGGATAAGGATCAGAAATGGAGGCGTTCCCACTTGGCCATGCTTATCTGGCCCTGTGCACTGCTCCTCCAGGGAAGCCCAAGCGGCACAATCGGAATTTTAATTCGGGCCCTTTTTGTTCTCCGGGCTGTTGTCCCAAAGCTCTCTCCAGCGTGGGAGGAAGATCCCCTTCTTTGAGGCCCAAAAGCATGCAGCACTGACCAGGGAAGGTCCACTAGATGATTCATCAGTTCAGGACACCGCTGTGAAGTTTGTCATTTGCTGTGTCAGGCAGCGTGCACCCAGGCAAAGCAGAGTGCTGGGATTTGCAGGAGCCCCATTCATTGTTCATTGACTAGGTGGAAGTTGGCTGCCATGATGTCTTGCAAAGATGTGGCCCTCTTCATTTGCCATCCTTGTGTATCCTCAGACTCACAGGAATTGTAGTGCCTCTTTATGTGTCACACAAGCTTCTTGCAGAGATTTGTTTTTCCTCCTGGTGAGGAGCTCAGGAGACTGCCCCAGTGTTCCCACATGGATCAGGCTATGCCAGGGATGGAAGTTTGGACTCATAAAAATGCTTTTCAAATACCCATTGCCTGGGGATTTCAATATGCTCTATGAGACCTGGACACATGAACATGGCTTCTCACATCTGTGTTTGTGCCCAGCACACTCGCAAATCCTGTGACCCATCTTCATGGACTAGAAATCTGGATTTTAAAAATATGTTGAAAAATAATGGTGGCTAGTGATTTTGTAAAAGGGCTAACTACTGCCCACCGGTAATTCTGAAGGTACATTGAAGGAGGCGGATATATTTTTAACCTAGCGCCTTTAATTCTGTGCTTTCGGGGGTGGAAGTGAATAACTGGAAATATGAACCTGGAGATGGAAGGGTGAAGAGGATTCAACCCGAAGAAGTGGGTTGTAGCCCACGAAAGCTTATGCTCTAATAAATTTGTTAGTCTCTAAGGTGCCACAAGTACTCCTGTTATTTTTGAGGATACAGACTAACACGGCTGCTACTCTGAAATCAACCCTTACAGGATTTTCTGGGGTTCTCCTCTACTGGGAAAGCCATTTTCAAAATCCCTTCCCCCATTTGATGCCAACTGATGTGATCCATATTTGCTCTTCACAACTACCTTTATAAAGGATGAAAGTGATTACTACTGATGATGTTAGAGCAGCACGAAAGGGCTCTAACAGTGATTGTAGCCAATTGTGCTAGATACGGTGTACTTCACGGGCAAAGACAATTTAGGCTTTGCAGATGGGATTTAGTGCCCTTCCCCTCCAAAATTAGAGATTGCATTAATAAGGAGAACAAAAGCTTGGAACAGAAACTCATATCTCACTTTAGTAGACGTGGACAAATTCAGTCACGTGCAAAACTATTCATTAAATTGACATTTAACAGCTAATTTTGAACTCTAGCCCCCTGTCACGGGGTTTACTACTCACCACTGTGGCACCTGCTTGTGGCCGTGCGGGGGGATTAACTCTCAAGCAGTCTGATGCCCCTTCTTTTGGTTGCTCGCCCCACCTCTCTCCCTCCCTGGACTCAATTGCTCCATCTTTGTAACTCAGGGTGCTCCCTCTTCGTGGCTTGGTCGTCCAGCCAGGTCACTATAGTTTCCCCTTTCAGGGTATCAAAGTCCCAGTGGATGATGTGTCTCAGGCAGTCTTCCATTCCACTGCCTAGACTATGCCAATTCCCCCAAGACTGGCAGGGGGTGAGGGCTCACCCACTACTCCGGGTTCCAGCCCAAGAACCCTGTGCCCAGCAACTACAGGTTGCCCAATCTCAGACTCTGTTGCTGCTTCCCTGGGCTCTTTCCTACCTCCTTTTCTCTGTCTTCTGGCCCACCTCTTGGTTACCTCTGCTCCCTATGGCTACTTCACCCTCTCTTAGGGTATGTCTACACTGCAATGTAAGCCCATGTTTAAACTTGGGCTCAGTCCTAACCCCCTTGTGTCTTCACTGCAATCGCACAAATCCAGGGCCTTACAGGGTCCCAGCACTAGTGAAGCCGGGACCCCGGGTTTGAGCCCTATTGCTTTACAGTGTAGATGCAGCCCACTTGACTCGTGTCCTGGGAGTCTGCCAGAAGTACCCCACAATTCCATGGACAAGTTCCTTAGTCCTCTCTATCCCAACAATCTGCAATTGACTCCATTGACCTGTGCAGGGAATGTATTAAGAGGCTGAAGACCAGGGACAAGAATCGCACCTCGGGCAACTCGCCACGAACATGCCCATTTTATGAGGAGTTTGACTGTGTGCTGGTCACTGTGCCACGCACAGCACCAACCGTGCTTCAGAATGTCCTGGGCAGCTGGGATGGTGCCCTGCTGGGCCCTGAATCCAGCCTGGTGACTGATGGGAGCCAGCAGCAGGCTCCAAGTGAGGTGCATAAAGTGACTGTTTATGAAACCAGTCCCAGAGCAGGCTGTGGATCAGAATCAACAGCAAATTCTAGGTCTCTGTTCAGAGGAGCGGTTTGATTCCCCAGGACCCCTGAGGAACAACCCACTGCTGGAAACAGAAGCTTCCAGAGCCCAGTAAGTTTATGGTGCCAATTTACAGTTTACTCTTACAGTAAAGGGAGGGATTTCTGCTCTAAGAAGCAATGATAAGCCCTGGCTACCGGTGGGTGTCCGCTAATGGGGGATTGTATCAAAGTGCCTTGGTGCCCCCCACCATGTGAAGTTCACAATGGCCACTGGGAATGTCAAACATTCATTAAGAGCTGTAAAGGGTATGTTCCCTGTAAAGTCACTGCTGTTCGCTAGGGTCATTCATGGTTTCCTTTCAGTAATATGGGCTTGAAATGTGCTGCTCTGTGATCACTCCTCCAGGGTCTATGGAGCCTCCAAGAAACAGGGGACTCAGCATGTGTGTTTGGGAAACAGCCTTCTATATCCCAACCCTGTCTATTTCCAGCAGAGGCAGTCTATGCCGCCTGCGGGTCCCGCAATCATTTCTGCCAAGGACAAGCGGGGTGCCAGGCTTTGCCCAGAACTGTGCTGGGTGTGGGGAAGAGAAACGGTGCAGAGCTCTGCGTGTTTGCACGCAGCAGTACCAGGGTAAGCCATGGGTGTGCCAGCACAGCATCCCGTCAATTCCCTCATGGATTCTGACCCAATCCTGGATGCTGCTAACGGAAAACTTTTTCTGAAGTGGGAAGTCCAGACAGTCGCACTGCAGGGAAGGGTGTATTTTCCAGCCCCCCCCCCCCCCCGTTCCTACAGCTGAGTAGCCCACTCCACCCACAGATGTACTGTTTGATCACTCCACGTTTGAATGCTTCTGCTGCCTACACTACAGGTCTCCCACCAGCAGCTTGGAATAACAGCTCCCTTTGCCACTAGGGCACCACAAGAACAGTTATGTCTGCCAAAATGTGAAAGGCCAGAAATGATAGAAAAAGCCCCTTGCAGTAGGGCACTATCTGCAATCTCCCCTCCATATGCCCTTAGTTATGACATTTTTATCAAACAGAAATGTTTGTAATTTTAATCTTACCATCGTCTCTAACGGCTATTAACAAGGCTGTGTCCAGAGAGTATGGGGACAGAAGCATCCCCTTCAGTTGAGAAATGTAACATTTGATGTCCTTGAGATTCCACATGAATTAATTCTGTGCTCCGCCACTGAGCTACTTTAGACAATAACCCTCTGTTTCCTGTCTTATTTCAGGCCCCTTAACCTCTACTGCCTGCTGTTCATCAGGCATTCGATCTCTGGCCCAACGATGGACCATTCCAAAAGGAAGCATTTTCATGATGAAGTTACGGTCAATGTTCTTGAGAGGGCAGACCAGCAGGTCCAGTACCAGAAGCAGAGGGATGCAAGAGTGGAGCAATGGCATGCTGCCCAGCCAGAGGAACGGCTGATGCTCACTGCCCCAGCGGAGGACAGGGTTCCAGCAAGGAAGCAGGCAGTTGCAAAGGAGTTCCTGGAACAGGAATGGCGGCCAAGGGAGAAGAGAGCTCAGAGAGAACCCTTTCAGCAACTCACGAACATCATGGCGGCCAGAGCCCTGTCTCCTGGGGCCTCCCCCACACCACAGCCTGATCCCCCTACAGCGTATCCTCAGGCATGCAGTAGGGTGACCGGACGTCCCGATAAAATTGGGACCGTCCCGATATTTAGGCGTTTGTCCCATGTCCCAACCGATCTATGGTCGGGACACAATTTCGCAGTACTCCTTTTTTTTTTTTTGCTCTGCCAGTGGACCCCCCCCCCCCCCCATGTGTCCCAATATTTTCTTCCTCTCATCTGGTCACCCTAGGCATGCAGTAGGTTGGACAACTCTATATGTAAACCCATCCTCCCCCCGCCCCCAAAAACCAATTCGTTAATCAGCAGGCCATTCATAATTACACTGCAAGGCAATCAAACCCATACACCTTCCAAAGCACTAACCACCCCACCCCAACATTTAATTAGCCCCTTCCCTGCCACAAGCACATTCCTACAGTACTATTCTCCCTCTTCCATTGGTCTTTGCAAGTCCATAATGTGAGAACACAGCATCCCTGACGTCTGCTGTCCAGGTGCAACCAGCAGTACCTGTACTTTCTGGCTGAGGTCCGTTCAGGGGAGATGGCTCACCTCTGGCTTCACGAAGATTACAAGGAGCACAGGAAGCCACAGACGGCTTTGATGACTCTGGTATCCAAATGGGTCTGTAGACATCTTCAGTGGGATTTCAACCTGCCAAAAGCACATTCACCCACCATTCTGCACCTGCTGAGAGTGTAATTAAGCCTTCTTTTGCCGGAGCCCCTGAATCACAGTGTGTTTTCATAAGCCAAGGCAAAACGGGACACAAGGAAACCCCAGAGTAACCATGGGGACAATTTATGCCTTTTATGTCTCTGTCATTTGGTGGGAAACGTGTTCATCAATTTAGACTCCTGAGCAGTGAAAAAAACTGGCATCGTGAACTTTTCCAGTGCAGCCCATGTTGACATTCATAAGTCGGCCTTTGTGGTGCATGAGGACCTGCATAACGACCTGCATAACGATGGAGTAGTACCCTTTTTGGTTGCTATACTCAGGTGCTCTTGAGGGAAGGGAAACTATGGGCAGGAGTCCCATCCTCTCAAAGCCAGCGGTTACCTCTGGAATATAGACTCATAGACTTTAAGGTCTATGATCATTTAGTCAGACCTCCTGCACATCTCAGGCCACAGAATCTCACCCACCCACTCCTGTATCAAACCCCTGAGCTATTGAAGTCCTCAAATCATGGTTTAAAGACCTCAAGGTGCAGAGAATCCTCCAGCAAGTGACCCATGCCCCACACTGCAGAGGAAGGCAAAAAACCTCCAGGGCCTCTGCCAATCTGCCCTGGAGGAAAATTCCTTCCCGACCCCAAATATAGCGATCAGCTAAACCCTGAGCATGTGGGCAAGACTCACCAGCCAGCATCCAGGAAAGAATTCTCTGTAGTAACTCTTTAATGCCCACCACCTTGGGGCAAACCGGACGCCTGATTGTCTCTGCAACTTCCACCACCACTTCACCCACAGTCAACTTGCCGACATCAAACTTGTTGGCAATGGACCAGTAACAATCTGGGGTAGCCAGATTCCAGACAGCTATAGCAACCCGCTTCTGGACAGGCAAGGGTGACCTCATGCATGTGTTTCTGTGCTGGATGGTTGGGGCAAGCTGCTTACAAAGCTCCAGAAATGTAGCTTTCTTCATGTGAAAGTTCTGGACCCACTGCTGGTCATCCCAGGTCTGCATGATGGTGTGATCCACCAGCCTGTGCTCGTGTCCCTGCTCCAGTCTATGGAGGGGGCCTCAAAGGCTGTACTGAGCTGCATTAGCCAGTGTGGGTCTGCCATGGCAGGGTACACCTCCTCCTCCGCTGCCCGCTCCTCCTGCTCCATCATAGGCTCTGTCTGGTACCTCTGGTGGGACAGAAAACACTGACGAAATGTCCCCGAGTGCCTCATGGCTGCTGTGCCAGTTTCCTGACACAGGAGTGAAAGCACAAGCAGAGAAGCTCTTCAAAAGGCCCCTCCTCCATGTTGCTGGCTCCGGTAGCCCAGAGCACACAGACCAAATTGAGTGCTCCGCAGGCTGTGTTGACAGGCTGTTCAAACTTCCTGTAAGGTGCAGGGTGGGCAGGAAAGTTTTCCCACAGTGAGCTAGAGCGGCCACATTTCGGCCACATTTCAGGAGGTCATTAGTGACTCTTGGATAGGGTTGATTTGACTTGGGTCTGAGTGCTGCACTGTGGGTAAAAAAAGTCTTAATGCAGAGTTGAATAGCAGTGTAGACACTCACACCCAGGGTTCCTTAACACGAGTCAGCTGACTCGAGTCCCACTAACCCTGGGCTTATATTGCAGTGTAGACAGACCCTTAGGTTCTTGCCAGAGCCAATATTTCAAAGCAGGGTCCCAGGATTTACTCCCCCAAGGACTCTTCCTTGTCTTTTGCCAACTCCCCTCCTCTCTAGCAAGTGACTGCAGAGTTCCTTCCTGCAGCCCCTCTTGCTTGCTACTTCCTGGTTTTCATCAGTTAGAGCTTATCAGCCCTGACTGTCCTCCCGGTGCAGCCTGTCACACAGTTAACTGACCCTTTTTACCTAGCCCGGTCTTGCATGGCGTAGGCACCCCATTGCACGCCCTCATAAAAAAAAGTAATCTATGCCCCTGTACATACAGCATGTCACTATCCCAAAGCGCTTACACTCTAGCGAGACAAAGGGGAAACAGCATCATAGCAAAGTGAAGTGACTTGCTCAAGGACACACAGCAATTCAGTGGCAGAGCCAGCAATAGAAATCAGGTAGCTTGCTTTGCAGCTCAGTTTCCCAATCCATTAGACCACGCTGCCTCTCAAAGGATTGTTTATCAGATTCGAGAGACGGGAACACTTCCACCAGAGGCAGAGAAATCCCCCCCCCCCCCCAAATTCATCCGTCAGTTAAAACACTGAAGGCTCTGCATTTCTGTTCCTTCAAACCTCTGGCCCCAGCTACCTTCAGTGTGCAACACCCTTTTGTGAGCTGCTTCAAGGAAATAAACATTTCATTGAAATAAATGATGGAAACAAAAGTTTATTTTTGTAGCTAAAGAGCTATTCCTCTCTGCTAACAGGCCAGCGAGCTTGCTGCTTTAGGACGCCAGCCTGAATGGTGCTGCGCACCCACAACTACCTGAAACCAGTGCGCGTTGAAAATGCTAAGCAGCACTTATCCCTGCAAGGATCAGGCCCTTAGACCAAAGTCAATATTTGTGTTCTCGCACATCGGTTTTGATATTGATTTGGGCTCAGAGGATCAATTCTGCAAATATCATCTGGAAATGGACTTGATTCTTGTTTACAGAAGAGGCCAAAAGCACCATAAACAAGGAGCGCTGTACAGAGAAATCACAGCCCGGCTGATTCTAGCAGCCAATGAAGAAGACAAATGTTAGACACCGCTCCTGATGATACAGTCCTCCTTTGTAAAGTGCTTGGAGAGCTACAGCTGAAAGATGCTATTGAAGAGCTAGGTAGCAGTATTATTATTAGTGCACTACACGTTGGAGTTTAAAATTGTTTTGCTTTTAAAACGGTTTTGTCTTTTGAAAATAAAAACTATGCAAGGAGTCATTCAAACCAAGTCTCCAATAATACACCCAGGGCAAGATTTTCAAATGATGCCCATTGGGAATGTTGTTTCACTGAGGTGTATAAATGGGAAGTGGGCTGTTTTGAAAATCTGGCCCTAATTATAAGCCATCGAAGAAGAAAAGAACAAGCAAATATTTGTACTAGTAATCTGCTCAAAAACTCACTGCTGACTCGCCCCAGAAAAACACAACACAAACCCGTTCGATGTAACCCAGGGCTACAAATGATACATTTAGTTAATACAAAAATCAAAAGGGTTAGACTTACATTGGGATCCTAATAAATAATATGTTATTAATGGTATTAGTAGTATTCTATCATTACTATGATTGAGAGGAAATAAATATTAAAATTAAGACTAATTGATATTGTTATTATTAAACTGTATTACACTAGTGGCCAGAAGCCTCAAATCACTGCCCTAATCCACAAGACAAGGTGGCTGAGGTAATATCTTTTACTGACCAACTTGTGTTGGTGAAAGAGAGGAGCTTCCAAGCTTCACAGAGCTCTTCTTCAAGGTGAATTGTTGAATTACAACAATCTGTAACTCACTGACTCGCCTTTGTCCGCAGACCGAGGACCTATTAAGTGCCCCTTTCATCTTGAATGGGCTCTTGTGATGTGTTAACTTCTTACTGGTTCTACCCTTGTATTTAGCTGTGATATTCTGAGTACCTTTCCCAGCCCTGAAGCAGAGCTCTGTGCAAACTCGAAAGCTTGTCTCTTTCACCAACAGAAGTTGGTCCAATACAAATATATATTACCTCCCCTGCCTTGTGTCTCTAGCGTCCTGGTACCAACACAACTATCCCACCACTGCAAATACTAATCCAGGAAAGCACATAAGCATATACTTCACATTAGACACGTCAGAAGTTCCATTCAAATCAATGGCCCAGATCTGCAACGGAGCTCAGCACCTCTTGTCACCCCTTGGAAACTCTTGAATGCACAGAACATCCATTTTTGACTTAGCGTTACATCATGTTCCAGGTGAGCAAGGAAAGAAAAAACGTATGGAGACAACAAGGAGTTTCCAAATCTCAGTGCACTGGTGTTGTTGAATGAGGTTATTTTTCTCCCTGAGGCAATCCCTTTATAAGCCTAGCAGGTGATGTTAGCTTGGGTGGGGCTAGCAGGCCTACTCTGCAGAATTTGAATTAATTTCCAAACTGGACACCATTAAATTAGGCTTGAATAAAGACTAGGAGTGGATGGGTCATTACACAAAGTCAAACCTATTTCCCCATGCTAATATTTTTCCTCTACTGTTACTCATACCTTCTTGTCAACTGTTGGAAATGGGCCATCCTGATTAACACTACAAAAGTTTTTTTTCTCCTGCTGATAATAGCCCACCTTAACTGATTACTCTCGTTATAGTTAGTATGGCAACACCCATTTTTTCATGTCCTCTGTGTAGATATATCTTCCTACTGTATTTTCTACTGCATGCATCTGATGAAGTGGGTTTTAGCCCACAAAAGCTTATGCTCAAATAAATTTGTTAGTCTCTAAGGTGCCACAAGGACTCCTCGTTCTAGGCATTAGTTTATAATAGCCATTTTTCCTCCCCATCAGTAAACCCCAAGTCACTTTACAAAGGACATGAGGTTCACTATAACCATTTTACAGATGCGGAAACTGAGGCACAGAGCAAGGTCACCCAGCGGGCCAGTAGCAGCTCCAGGAATGGAACTTAAGTCTTCCACATCCAAATCCAGTTCTCTAGACACTAGGCAACACTACTCTATCATCATATTATCCATGCCCTGTCTTATTGTTTATTCTATGTATTGAGGTAGTGCTTAGAGGCCCCACCCAGGGCTCAAGACCCCATTGTGATAGGTGCTGTACACACATAAGAAAAAAGAGACAGTCCTTGCCCCAAAGAGCTTACAACCTAAGTATATGATGAAAGTCAAGAGATGGATGTGACAAGGTAACCAGGAGATAACTAGTGTAATAAACATTGGGCACAACATACCAAGTGCCTAGCCATCATCAAAAGTTTGTAGCCTTTATGACATACATGAGTTTTAAGGGGACATTGGAAGGAGGATAGGGTAGCAGCCTTGTGTATTTCTCCATAGAGCTCCTCCCAAGCGTAAGACTGGGGATGGAAATTGAATCCTTCCTATATTTTAATTGCCAAGTTCATCTTAAATGTGCTGAAGGGTATGGGAGGAATGTATTTGTTATAAGACAACCATATCTTCTATTTGTAATGTCATCTACATAAAATAAAAAGTGACAGAGAGGTGTGGTGTATTGAAGACTGTGTTGGAATTGCAAGCTATCACTTTAAGAGCAGGGTTTCCTGGCCCTGCTTATAGGCTAGTGAGTGCCATAGCAAAGTGATGGAGCACAGTCAGTCTGGAAAAAAGCCAGTTTAAAGCAAGGTGGGGAGAGTTGTACCTTGCTGCCTTAGTGAGCAGCCTGCTTTGTCTCTCTCTGCACTTGGTTTCTTGAGTGTCATCGTTCTGAATTCTAAGAAATAAAGTGGTGTTATGTTGCAAACTTCCAGCAAGAGAATTTATGTTTGTATCTAACTTCTGTGTGTGTGCCATAAACATAGCAAGAGGCACTGATGATGACCATAAAAGGAAGAGGGAGAAGCTGGGGATGGTAGGTGTATGATTAACAGAACAAAAGCAGATGTCAGGTTCTATGAGTGTGGCCTTAAGAGGATTAGCACTTATCGTAAGTCTCCATTTTGAACATGGATACCAAATCAGCACAGGGAATATTTGCATGATTGTGATTCCCTCATCTCTCTTTCAATGGTCTCACCACAGAGAAATTGCTATGTTTTGCAATGCAATGTCCTATTGGTGTTTTTAAAGCACTGCAAAACACCTCATGGGCCCTGCTACTGTGCATGCAAATACCCCACTTAGTGATACAAAATCTTAAAGATATTGGCCCTAAATGTATGTTACCAGCAAGGCATTAGAATTAACATGTCTAGCATGTTTGTGGCAAGCTAACACTTCCCTTTATTATTCAGTTGAACAAAGTTAAGTTTCCCGATAGTAAAAACTGTCATCCTGAAAATGCTAATACAGGAAATCTCATGTCATGAAAAGATATGTGCAACAGAAGAGACAGTACTGTGTTCTTTACTTAATTAACTTAAACATTTCTTCACTGCATGGTACATCAAGTCTGGTCATAAAAGTGGCAATATTATAGCATGCATAAAGAACAAAGTGATTCGGGGAGATTGAAGAATCATTTATGGCAAATATATATGCCTTTGATAGTTTAATGGACTCCAAACAGATATTTTACTGTCATCCATAAAAATTCCTAAATAACTTATTTACTGTGACTGAGTGACATTGTCAGGGCCAACTGGTTGTGATGATGCTATGCATATATGGACCATATGTAGTTTGTTTAAAGGGATTTTCTCTCAGGTGCTCAGGTAGCACATACTGAAACTTGCAAGTGCAGTAGTTTGAGTTCCATTATTTCTATGACATATTGTTAGGTTATAAAATGGGTGGATGAACACAAGAATAATTTATGCAATTTAAGGAAAATTAATGAGAATATCTCATTTCGCCATTAAATCTTCTACCCTGAACTCTTGAAAGACAAGACAAATGCAATGTAAATGTAACCCGCTACAGAAAATAAATAAAATACATTTTAAAATGAAGATGGGAATACGATCTTAAATGATGTAATCTCCAAAGAGAACCAGCAATCAAAGTCTAATACCCTCTTGCACCAGATAATGAAACATTAAGGTGAAGATAATAAGATTTCTCTCCACACGATAGTCTTCAGCCTAGTTAAACCCATGAATGAACTGATGAAGTGTTTTTTTTAATAAGCAAAGGTAATGTGTCAAAGATTTTAAGTGAGGGGAGATGATTCTCAGCTCATTTAGTGTGAATTGGGCAGAGCAAAATATAGCTTTTTTATTATTATTATTTGTATGGTGATTAAATTGCCTGTAAAAAAATTATAGCATCACCTTTAAATGTTGAAGATGCCTGGGAACCTTATGGATGCTTTTTCTTCAATATGCCCTGATGGTATTATAAGTATTAACAAAAGTTATACAGCTTGATTCTTTCACCCTTGCTCTTTGTGTGGTCATTTACATCTGAGCAAAGTCAGTCCAAAATGCTATTGGATCCAAACTGTAACATTTGCCATCCACTTTCCCCTAACTTTCTATGGTAATAATTAACACCACAAAAGGCCCCGTGCAAGAGATTCAGCCCTCCCATTTTCCATACCACTGAATGGGTATCCTACTATCGTCAATGCTGGCTAGTGTTAAAAAAAAATATTAGTGTACCCATAGATATATTTTTTCTTCTCTAGCTTGAAGATGCATATGTGTGAAACAAGCAGACAAAGCGCTATCAAACCATAGAAGCCTTGAGATGAATATATTTACCCTGATGGTTCTAAATTGGGAGCAGAGTACATTGTCTCTGATTTGGACCTTGGTCGTGTCTTAATTCCTTATTGGAAGAGAAACAAGTGGCATAGACTTTCCTAATCTAATACAGTAGTTCTATATGTATATATGACATGTATTTACAAAGCTGTTGAATGATTAAGTATAACCTCTAAAATAGAATAATGCTTACATTAGCTAGAAACTGTGCTAAACTTCAAAGTCAATGGAAGGATCAATATTTTCTTAAGGAGCAGTTTTTGAATAGGTTTGTTCTCTTTCAGCATCTCTTGTAATGCCTATACTGACTTTTAACCGCCATATGTAGTTACAGCACATCCCATGCTGTGAAAACATGCCAATAAATCTCTTTGTCGGCATTTGCTGTGTGACATCTGTTGCCTGGGAAATGGGGGAGGAGCACAGAGGTGGAGATAAATCCAACTTTAAAGTCATGGACGGGGGAACTTTGGATTTAGCAAAAAAGAAGGATGGAGATCATAAGAATTGCATGGGGGAGAGGGGGGAAGGATTGAGCTTGTTTAGTGAAGTTATTTATCAAGTCAATGTAATATAATATCACTGGATAAATTGCTTAAATGAAGGCATAGGCCTGATACCACATGCACAACAAATCAAAATAACGTTACTCCTGGAAATTCTGTGCTGATGACCTTTAAATGACAGATGGTTTTCTGACTTCTGCTAGTTATTCTCCTAAACTTTTTAAAAAAACATTTTATAAGTAAAATCGTGTAACATATTTGCAAAATGGTTGTAGAAAAAGTCCATGAGGAATGTGGATCCAAACTTATAATTAGCTGAAGCATCCTTCTAGCAAAGGTACTGCTCCTTTCTCTTAGGAACATGCTTGGTCTGTGGTAAAACAGTGACTATGTTAAAAAAAAACCCAAGGAAATGCACAAGAAATGTGGCAGATGGTTGTAGCCTAATCTGCACAGGAAATCTCTCTCAATTACAGATTTAGTTGCTTAGCATTTCAAAGTACATATTAATTCCCCACACTAAGTGAGGGGTGGTATTGGAAACGACTGAATCTGGTTGTGAGGCTGAATAATCTTCAATGCAGAGTTTTATTGTTGTTCCCCGCAAAGTGAGTTAAAATCCGACAAAGAAATTTTGCCAGATGGTAGCTGATAATGCAATGGGTTGGGCTGCTTTTTTCCTCGACGAACTGTCAGGGGAGAAGGATAGCACAAAAATCTCCCAGGAGCTTGAGCTGTGGAGGTGAAATCTAGCTCCTTTCCTGAAAGGGCAAAACTCATCCTGATGCAGAGAGGACAGTGCAAACTCTACATACTACGTAAGTCCCAGGTAAGCCTTCAAAATAAGTAGGATTTAAATTGTGCATAGGCCTTCTCCACAGCGGAGAACTTCACCAAACCGTCAAAGATATTTAAGACACATTAAAGTTGTATTGCACACACACACACCCTGTCAAACTGCAAAACCTGGGTCAGAGGAGCCAGCCATTTTATTATTATCAGGGCCGGCTCCAGGCACCAGCCTACCAAGCATGTGCTTGGGGCGGCACCTGGAGGGGGGCGGCGCTCACCCGGGGAGAGCGGAGCCGCAGCGGGCTCGCCGCCCTCCCCCGGTGCTCCGGCCGGCCAGGGAGAGCGGGGCCGCGGCCAGGCTCTCCGCCCTCCTCCCGGCGCTCCGGCCGGTAGGGGAGAGCGGAGCCGTGGCGGGCTCGCCGCCCTCCCCCAGTTCTCCGGCCGGTCGGGGAGAGCGGGGCCACGGCCGGGCTCTCCGCCCTCCTCCCGGCGCTCCGGCCGGCCTGGGAGAGTGGGCCTGCGGCCGGGCTCGCCGCCCTCCTCCCGGCACTCCGGCCAGCCTGGGAGAGCGGGCCCGCGGCCGGGCTCGCCACCCTCCTCCTGGCGCTCCGGCCGGCTGAGGAGAGCGGGGCCGCAGCCGGGCTCGGCGCCTTCCCCTGCCGCGCTCCCCACTGGGGGGGCGGCGGGAGGCTTTTTTGCCTGGGGCGGCAAAAAAGCCAGAGCCGGCCCTGATTATTATAAAAAGATTAAAAATGCCAGAGCAACTTTTTGCTCTAGTTAATCACGTTTATTAAATTTTATTAGTTGCCTCTGAAGTAAAATGACAGGAAATAATCTATAAAAAGTAATGTGCTTTTAAATACAAAGGCCATGCATCTGAGCATAAAAAGGCGACTGAATCTCTAATTTAGTGGAACTAGTACGATTAAATATAATTACATATGTAAAGTGAACATTTGGAGGGAAAAAATGATTAATGTACTTAGTACTATCAATCTAATTTGTATAACAAGCATTTTCATTTAAAGTCATGTTTTCATTCAAAATGTGAAGAGATTACAAAGGAATAACTCTGTGTTATTAAAAACCGCTCCACATGTTTATATCTACACTCTGATTGCTGGTACCACATGGCTTTATGGCTCTGTTTGTCATTTAGTCTACCCGAAAAAACCCCAAAACTATGACAACTTTTAATTAAATTTTTAAATTATTAGTACACATCCATGCTGTGAAATATTAATTGTGGCAAATGAAAATAAAATATTAGATATTAAGTTACTGATTGCATGCCATGTCAGCAAAACCACAGACATTAGTAGTTTATCTGTGACAAATTAATATTCATTAGCACTCTATTAACTTTGGTAACAACCTTGGAAAACATTATTTCCCCTTTCTGCTTGTAGTCATAACTTTAGATTGTGGATTTATTTTCTCTGTTATATTGCCACTATTAATTTTTTCTAGGAAAGGCTTTATTATTGTTTCCCTTATAAATAGAGGGGGGAAATGGGTTCATGTACAAAACTTGGTCAGTAAATAAAATCCTTCAGGTTAAAAACTGGTTTATATTATTTAGGATATATTAAAATGTGAATCTCCAATATCATTCAGTGAATTGTCAGCTGTTAAATAACACACATGATCAGAAATCAGGACACAACACAACACTTATATAAACATAACTGGATTTTTAAAATATATACAAAATAATGCAATTTTGCAATGCATTTAAACCACTTTTAGATGCTTGCAATGAAAACCTAGAATTTTTACAGAGGTACGTAAAGGTATTAATGCTCGCTTCAGAGCTTGGACTGGTTTTACTTCTACACTCAAAATTTCTATTCAAGTTAATGGAGCTATGCCAGTTTACACCAGCTGAGGATCTAGCCCAAGCCTGAATTTTGGGTGTACCTGGACTGCAGGATCAGGCCCATACAGCACAGTATTAACTATACCAATTTATTTTTATGGACTGATTCTCAGTGCCCACAACTGGGGACAGATATTCAAAAATGCTCAGTGCCCAGCAGCTACCACTGAGAACAAAAATGTAGGTACCTAAATAGCAGCTGAGCTCTTCTGAAAGTTTGGCTCCAACTGTAGGGGCCGAGCACTTTTTAAAATATAGCTATACATGTAGAGGGCCATATTTTCAAAGACAGGCACAGATGACGACGCACATTTTTAATACATGCCTAACTTATGCACGCATCATATGCGTGTAAATGGGCATTTGTGTGATCATATGGTCAGTTAGGTTGTGATGGAATACTGGCTGAATTGTTAAAAAGCATGAGGGATGAAGACTGAAAGCCCTGTTAGAGGTAATAAAGAATATGTCTGAGACAGGAGAATTACCAGAAGACTTTACAACCTCACTGTGTATCCAAATCCCCAAAAAACAAACACCACTATTTGTTGTACAGCCTACAGAACATTCAGACTAATATCTCATGCCTCTAAGATGAGTTTGCAAAGTTTTCCTTGTATTCGGTCTTGAACAACTAATAAGGAAATAAATGAACAACAATACAGCTTCAAAAGTGGACATCAGTGACTTGTATTCTTCATTATTTACCATTGCCCCAATTTTTGGGTCATCTGCAAACTTTATCAGGGATGATTTTATGTTTTATGCCTGGTCAATAATAATAGTTAAATAGTGTCGGGGCAAGAACCAATCCTTGCAGGATCCCTCTAGAAACACACCTATTTGATGATACTGATGATCCCCCCTTTACAGTTACATTGAGACCTATCAGTTAGCCAGTTTTTAATCCATGTAATGGGTGCCGTGTTAATTTGATACCTTTCTAGTTTTTAAAATCAAAATGTCTTGTGGTACCAGTTCAAATGCCTTATAGAAGTCTATGTATATTACGTTAGCACTATTACCTTTCTCAACCAAACTTATAATCTTAAAATTATCTGTCAAATTAGTTTGACAAGATCTGTTTTCCATAAGTGAACTTGAAGCTCATATTCAGTTGAAATTGGAGAGAGGGTGTGGGGAACAGTATGCTTCTGTTTTACTGACTTCCAAAAGACATTTGACAGAATTTTCCATTACAAATTACCCAACATATTAATATCTGTAGGGACTGATGGATATAAATTCTGAGTAATAAAATAATTATATGGGAATCAGAAGGCAATTATAATGGGAGATGAAATGTAAACCTAATAGAGATCAAGAGAGGAATGAGACAAGGATACATAAAATCACTGACTTTATTCAACATATATAGTTAGTGTTTGAAGAAATTAATAAAAGAAACAAGAAAGTATTAAAATTAGTGGGAAATGGGTGAATAACATTCACTATTCAGATGACACAGTGCTGTTGGTTGATTCAGAAGAATGTCTGATTAAGTTTGTAGAGATTAGATATGAATACGGCAGAGAATACGATCTAGAGTTCAGTGTGGACCAGACAAACTGTGGTGGTATGCAAGGATCCTGGGAAAACTATGCAAGATTTCCAATGAATGACACAGCTGTACAGCAAGAGAGAAATTATTGCATCATTACAAAAGTGGAAGATTGGATTCTGAAGTCAGCGCTAGAATCGCAAGAAGAAAAGAGACATTCTGTAAGAATAAACATCTAAAGACAAAATTCCATCTCATAAAAACTTATATTTGATCTGTGTTAAATTACAGCTGTTTGAATGTCCATATTTCCAATAAAAGAAAGAAACTACAATCCTCTGACTTATGGTGTTGTAGAAGAATTCTGGAAATATCATACATAGATCACAACCAACAAAAAGTATGGGAGATGATTGGAACTCAGCAAATGCTAGTCACAAATCTTATGAAAAGATAGATTTGATTTGCAGGGCACCTTTTAAGGGGTTCAGTGGGTAATGCATATTAATGGACACTGAAAGAGAAAGTTGATGGCAGAAGAACATTAGGCAGTAAAAGAAGATCTTGGATGGAAGATGTGATATCTTGGGTGAATCAAAAGGACAATTCATCCACAAAAAGATTAGCAGAGGATCATACCGAATAGGCTACCGTGGTTGCAAACCTCCAGTAGTGGTGTTAACGCAAAAAAAAAGGTCAGTTAGATGTTATGGCCATATGGTTTAACAATGTTACAGAGCCCCTAGATTTTGGGAGGACTGTTTTATACACTGGTTGGGTATTTATGCATATCCGTTAGGTATTTACCAATGTATGCAAATCCAGTGGTGTTTGAGGGCGATGCACAAAGACAATAGCAGAGTAGCTGAGTGACACCCCAAAGCATTTCGTACCATGTGTCCTGAGCTTCCTTTGCCTGGAAGAGGCACAAAGAACCCTGGTTCTTGGCATTTTAGGGTTTACAATAACTCTTCACACCAGTAGGCTTGTTTTAGCACAGACAAATGAAGTATTTTGAAAAAGCTAGACACTGCCCAGGCATCTGGAGTAAGATGGCCGGAACAGTATAAAGGGGTCCTAAAAGATTCATTTTGGGGGATGGGGGGGGAGGATTATCTTGGTTACAGGCACTGTGAAGACAGCTGTGAAGCTGCCTTCTGAGGACCCCCTGGCAACCTCTGGCATCGGGGCATGCCTAGCATGGGGTGGGGGCAGGAGGGACACAGCAAACATCACTGCAGAGATTCCAGTCACTGTTACAGCCCTTGGGATAGCCTGGGGAAGCTGCCGTAACTCAGGTCCCTCAGGGCCTCTCCAACCCCCAGAGCAGCCCAGAATCATGAGGGTGCAAAGCCTCCTTTGCCCCCAGTCCACTGGCTTGTGAGCTCTGTGCTGTGCCTCTTAGAGGTGCATTACAGAATCTCACCCCTGAACTGTCCAGTGAAAACTATAGCCATGCTTTACACAAAGCTTCACCTTCCTCCAGGCTGTGAATAAAATAAAACACGGTCAAAATATCTCCTAGAAAGCCTCCATCTGCAGTTCACCATTACCTACTCTTAGGTATGACGTACTTTTCACCATGCCTAGTGAATTAGAAACTTGTACGGACCACAGATCTGCACACAGTTGGGAATATTTGGATCCAACCAGCTGACTACCGTCATCTCACAATACAATGGTCAGTATTTCATATTACTGCCCATTTATAATAATGCTGTTCCACTCTAACTGTTAGGGTAGCTGATTCTCAGCCACCACTACCCTTTTTCTGATCAGTTTCAGACCACTTAAGCTCAGATCCCAGTGAGACTCAAAAGAAAAAAAATTACTTTACAAAATTCCATCTCCTCCAGTCTAGTGATTAGTTAGAATAATTGCATTGCCCATGCATTCCCTTAGAGATTTTTGGAGCAGAATATGTTTTCCATTTGCTGGTTAAAGGACGTTAGAAAAAAAATCAGTTTAAATTCAGTCCACGTTCAAAGAAGACACCAAAAAGTGTAATTTCTGTTCTCATTTCTCATCTTTCAAGTTTTATGAAGAAACTTGTATGTAAAGATCAGAGAGGAAAATGTAACACTAAAACTTTCTCTGCTGCCTTTCACCAGCCTCAGTGGTGGTGGGGATCTTGTTACATCAAATTTGCTACTAAGCTGCAGATCTGTAGAACCATGGTTATGCCAACTCTACTGTACAGCAGTGAAATGTGGGCACTAAGGAAGGCTGGAGAGCGGTGGATTGACGTTTTTGATTCTCATTGACTTTGTCAGCTGCTCCATATTATGTGGCAGAACAAGATCAGATGAGGATATTCAAAGCTGAACCCAGCAACCGCCTCTATCAGCACTGGTTCAGTTTTGGTGGCTTTCTGGCTATGGATCTATTATTATGTTAGACGAGCAAGGATTTCTGAAGTGTGTTTACAAAGGAATGTCACTGCAGGGCTGGTAATTTCATGGCCACCAAAAGCTTTGGTAGCACAATAAAATTGCTGGTGATGGACATAAGCTAAATATCCAGCAGGACCACATTAGGGACCTAACTAAAGGTCAGTCCAGCTGACACTTGATATCCAAGGAGGTATGTCCCTTTGGTATTTGCCATGATGATGATGATGATGATGAAAACCTTCTCTAATTGTCATCTACTATTCTCTAAACATTTAGTGACATTTTTAAACTGGCAGAATTATTAAACAAAGACAATGGAATTCCTGGTGTATTACCAGCCATGCCCACGTTAGAAGAGTTGCAGTGGTTTATCTAAACTGATTTTAAATTGATCTAGTTAGACCAGTGCAAATCCTTAATACAAAGAGTGTTCTCCTGTATAAGACAGTTAAAATTGGTTAATATGGTGGCCTAAGGGTATAGGAGTTCAGGTCATGAGTTTGAATCTCTAGGTAGGTGGAGCAGAGGAAAGAGAACATTAAATCTAAAGGTATGCTTTAGCCAAATACAAGTTATTGGGCTCAATATACAGGTTACATGTTGACATTCTCTGGGCTATACTATGCAGGAGGTCAAAATAGACAATCTAATTGTTCCTTATGGCCTTATAAAGAATCTATGAATATGAGTTAAGTGTGAAGTTAAAGTCTTATTTCTGTGTATGTTTAATTTAAACCCGTTTCCAGGTAATTCATCTGAAATAAGACTATCCACACGAGGGCTTACAACAATTTAACTATAGTTAGGTTTTAAACCTAATTTAAGTTAAACAGGATACAAGTTTCCCATGTACACAAGCTCCATTCCTTGAGGAGTTGTACTTGCATGAGAAATCAAAGATTGAACCAGTTTAAGCACATCTACATTAGGGTTTTGTAACAGTTTAACTAGATCTAGTTTTAATTAGTTGAGTTAAATTGCTGCAACTTTTCTAGTATAGGCAAGGGCACTTCGTTTTTCTTTCTTTCCTCCTTTGCAAGGAGAAAAAAAAATCATGGATTGTGGCTTCTGCTGCTGCTCTACAAGTAGAGTTCCCTACATGGGGAGAGAGGGGGAGCTGCGGAGGGGAAAAAAAAAGTCAGAGAGAATAGAAAACTAGGCAGTCATTTCTAAGGTAAAGCAACGAAGAAACTGTCAGGACCATTATTCAACTAATCAGGGATAACGTCAGTGGCCTCATTCTGTCAGAATATATGTACAACAATGACCTCTTCTTTTATCAGGAACAATGTGATACGACAGCACAGCTATTATTTTTGTGTAGATAAGAACACTTTCCCCCCACACACATACCCGTGAACGGTGATGCATGCTTGTAGCTTTCCCTATCATCTCACATTTCTCATGTCTGACACATTTTGAATCCAGTCCTAATAAAGAATTTGTTTGAAAACCCTTGTAAAGTTTCATGGGTTCCTTTCACTAATGGGAAATAATTGACAGTGGTTGGATGTAGTGTTAGTTTGAGGCACTGGCTCTCCTGCTTGGTTAATACAGGATAGACCGTGAACTTGGTTTTATGGCAGTTCAGCTGTGAGACTTTCATGCAAGGTAATCCAATTGTTAACTGCTCAGATAATTGAACTGACTTAAAGCTGCATTATACTGGTTCATAGCTCCTGACTTAAAATGTATTAATCCTGCTGGAAATGTAAGGACAGAAGGGGCCATTAAGATCATCTAGACTGACCTCTTGCACAACACAGGCCAAAGAACAATAACCAATTGAATTTCTGCATCAAGCCCATAACTTGTGCTTGAGCTATGGTGTGTCCTTTATAAGGATGCTCAGTCTTGATTTAAAAACTTCAAGTGATGGAGCATTCATCACATCGTTAGGTAAGCTGTTCCAATGGTTAATTACTCTCACTATTAAAAATGTTCAGTTTTTTCTTGTCTTACACCCACTGGATCTCATTATGCCTTTTTTCTGCTAGATTAAAGAGCCACCTACTATCAAAAATCTCTTCCCCGTGTTGATAGTTGTAGACCAAGATAAAGATGCCGCTTAACCTTCTCTTAGATAAGCTAAATAGATTGAGCTTCTTAAATCTCTCATTATAAAGCATGTTTTCTAGACCTTGAATTATACTTGTCATTTTCTGACCCCTTTCAATTTTCCAATATCTTTTTTGAAGTGCAGATGACAGAATTGGACAAAGTATTCCAGTAATCATCTCACTAATGCCATATACAGAAGTAATACCATATCCCTATTCATACTTCATATTCCCCCGCTTATACAGCCAAAGATCACGTTCACCCTCTTAGTTACAACATCATACTGAGCGTGCATGTTCAATTGGTTATCTGCTGTGACCTCAGTCATTTTCAGAATCTGCATTCCCAGATTAAGTCTCTCATTTTATGTGACCTACATTTTTTTTGCTCCTAGACCTATGACATTGTATTTGGCAGTATTAAAATGCTTGTTGTTTAAATGAGCCCACATTACTAAGTAAAATTTGCAGATGACACAAATTGGTGGGGGACAGTCTGTATAGTTGACCTGTCCCCATCCTTATTCACCATTCCACCAATTTGTGTCATCTGCAAATTTTACCAGCAACAATTTCATATTTTCTTTCAATCTTTGACAGAGATTTACTGAATAGTATTAGGCCAAGAACACATCCCTGTGGGACTGCAGTAGAAACATCTTCATTTGATGATGATACATTACTTGCAATTACTTTTTCAGATTAACCAGTTTTTAATCCATTTAATATGTGGTGCATTGAAATTGTATAGTGCTTTTTTTTTTTTTTTTAAATCCAATTGTCCTATAGGATTAAATCAAATACCCTACAGAAGTCTAAATATAGTGTGTCAGCACAGTTACCTTTCTCAACCAAACCAGTGAGATCATAACAAATGACAAGATGTGCTAGTCATTTGGAAGATTTACTCATTTCTATAAAACTATGTTGGTTGACATTAATTAGGTGACAATCTTTTAATTCTTTTTACTGATTTCATCCTATGTCAGCCTTTCCATGATTTTTCCCAGGATTGATGTCCTACTAATCACCCTCCAGTTCCTGTTCTCTCATTTACTCTCTTTAAATATTGGCACAACATTTTAGCTTTTTTCCAGTCTCTGGTACATTTCCAGTGCTCCAAGATTTGTTAAAAATCAGCATTAACAGTTCAGAAAGGATGATACAGTAGTTTGGGCCCCAGGGCAGGATCTCTGAGACCTGTGTTCAAGTCCTTGCTCTACCACAAACTTCCTGTGTCATCGTGGGGAAGTCTCCATGCCTCTGTTCTTTATCTGTAAAATGAGGATTAAAATCTAAGAACTCAATTGGACATGTGCGAACAGCTATTATTTCCCAAAGACTTATAACTCGGCCAAATTTGGGCATATTTTCACAGGGATGGTGAAAGGCACATCCCTGAGACAAAGGCCACCACCTGCGAAATTTCAAGTCCCTGCTCCAAAATCTGGAGGCTGCTAGAGTTATTCAAAGAAAACATTGTCAGATTTTTTTTAACATGAGGAACACAATGTATTTTTCCAGGAGCTTCATTCTCAGATATGGATGAACCACTTTGGCCAAAATTTGCCAAAACAATTCAGCCTGACACATCCCGCACCCCAAATGCTTAAAGTTTAGCACCTGAATACAGGGTCTTATTATGGGAAATGGCAGCAACCTTGATAATAAACAGTGCTACCAGCATCACCTATAATATACATCACATATACAATGGGTATCATTGACCAATCAGCAGCAAACGGACTTGCCCTTCTCTATCCCAAACATAAACTGTTTTTTTTCATTTTCAAGGCCCTCCATGGTCAATCCCACCCTCCCTACCTCTTCTGTCTCGTTTGCTATTTAGCTGTTGACATTCACCTCTGATCAGCCCACAATTCCAGCCTCCAGTGCCCACTTGATGAATTCTCAAAGAAGGGCCTTCAGACTCTCTCCCTGGCTGCCCCTCACACTTAGGAGGATCTCTCAAAAAACATCAGCAAAGTTACCTCATTATCTACCTTCAGATCCCTCCTCAAGACTCCCCTTTGCCGTGATGCCTACAAAAACCAGACAGCTGGTGTGCTGAGACCACACCCACTCATGGTAACCAGCTTTCTCCTTGTACCATATCACCCTGGAGCTATTTTTCACCTGGGATTTGGATTCTGGATCTGCATTCTGAATAGAACTTTCCTCATTGACCACATCTCTAGAATCTTGATCAAATTTTCCACTGGAGCTTTGGTATAAATTGGTTGTTTGGAATCTTTTATTTATGCTCATGCAGTGATGTATTCAGGCTTTTTTATTCCTTCTATGCCTACCCCCAAAAAGAAATATGCTCCCAACACCCCGTCCCATGAATAGCAACACCCTCCCCCCCCCTAGGAAAAGAATTAAAGATAGCATTAAAGGACATTTAGGCCCAGGAAATGTCAAAGGAAAGCTACCAGAAAAGTTAGAACCTTGAGTTGCTGCTAGTTGGATTACAAAACCATGTGTTAATGAACAGCTTGCCAATTATTCATATTTAATTACTGAGCAAGAATTTGGGTAGTATATTTTAAAAAGCTGGGGCAGGGCAAAGAATCAACAATGAATAGCCATGCCATCAGGGGTTTGTTCACCTGCACATCCACCAATATGATATATGCCATCATGTGCCAGCAATGCCCCTCTGCCTTGTACATTGGCCAAACCGGACAGTCTCTACGCAAAAGAATAAATGGACACAAATCTGACATCAGGAATCATAACATTCAAAAACCAGTAGGAGAACACGTTAACCTGTCTGGTCACTCAATGACAGACCTGAGGGTGGCAATTTTGCAACAGAAAAGCTTCAAAAACAGACTCCAAAGAGAAACTGCTGAGCTTGAATTGATATGCAAACTAGATACAATCAGCTTAGGCTTGAATAGAGACTGGGAATGGCTGAGCCATTACAAACATTGAATCTATCTCCCCAGGTAAGTATTCTCACATTTCTTATCAAACTGTCTGTACTGGGCTATCTTGATTATCACTTCAAAAGTTTTTTCTCTTACTTAATTGGCCTCTCAGAGTTGGTAAGACAACTCCCACCTTTTCATGCTCTCTGTATGTGTATATATATCTCCTCAATATATGTTCCATTCTATGCATCTGAAGAAGTGGGCTGTAGCCCACGAAAGCTTATGCTCAAATAAATTTATTAGTCTCTAAGGGCTAGTCTACACTTACCCGGTAGTTCGACGGCTGCGGATCGAAGTTCCGAGTTCGATTTATCGCGTCTGGTGTGGACGCGATAAATCGAACCAGGAAGTGATCCCCGTCGACTGCGGTACTCCAGCTCGGCGAGAGGAGTACCGCGAAGTCGACGGGGGAGCCTGCCTGCCGCGTGTGGACCGCGTCTGAACCGCGGTAAGTTCGAAGTAAGGTATGTCGAATTCAGCTACGTTATTCACGTAGCTGAATTTGCGTACCTTACTTCGACTTGGGGGGTAAGTGTAGACCAGGCCTCAGATGCCACAAGTACTCCTGTTCTTTTTGCGGATACAGACTAACACGGCTGCTACTCTGAAATAAATATTCAGGCCCTGTGGATTTCAGGCACCATTTGTTCTGAGTAATGCATTAAGTAGAAACTGAAAATTGAGGCAAGATTTCCATATTGCATAATGAGCATCCAGGCAAGAAGTGCATTGCTGCTTTTTAGGGCTATGGCCATTACACTTTAATGCCTGTTATGCAACTTAAATTATATAACGATGATCCAGGAGTAAGTAAAGCAGAACCAATCTGAAGTGGATGGAACTTTTTTGGGAGCTATAGATAGAATACGTCTTGGGGGAGGGGGAAACAGACAACTAGAAAGGCAAACTCAATGAGTGCTATTTGAAGAGGCAAGGAAGATATTCAAGGATTCTGTAAGGAAAGTATTTTTCCATGGAAATGATTCAGGTAAATCAGAGACGATTGAGGAAGCTAAGGTATGGATGTAAGAAGCGGACAGGTTGGAAGGATCTTCAGTGTGGATGCAGAAGTACCAAATGATGTGTGTGCACTTTGAAGAACTGAAGAGTGAGAACTTAGCATCCAGACTGATGAGGGTGAAGGAGGTTGGGAAGATGATAGATAGCAACTCAGTGGGAGGTAGAAGAATGATGGTTCAGACTTCAAAGGAGGAGATGGAGGGGGCAGGAGAAACAGTAGTAAAAGGAAAGCTTCAGGTCACCAGAGTCAAACAGAGAAGAAGACACTTTTCCCATGAAAGGATCTGACACATCAGTCAGAGAGGGAGAAAACACAGGATTCATTAAGGACAAGGAGGTGAAGGGACCAGGACACAGAGAAATTAGGAATGGTACCATGCCAGCTTAGCCTTTGGAATTAAGACAACATTTCAGACAACTAATGCACCATGGCCAACATTTTCAAAAACTAGGATATTAAAATCAGGCTCCTTACTAGGGTGACTAGACAGCAAGTTTGAAAAATCAGGATGGGGGTAATAGGCACCTATATAAGACAGAGCCCCAGATAGAGACTCTCCCTATAAAATTGGGACATCTGGTCACTCTACTCCTTACTCCATATGTAAGCCCAGCAGCTAGCATTGAATACAGTGGGTGCTGCTGTGTGGCGAACACTGATGGAAATCTGGCCATTTCATTTAGGGTCCCAAATGTAGCTGCCAGGTGCTGATACTTTTTTGAAATTCTGTCCTTTAGGCACCTCCATATATGGTCCGAGTTTCAACAGCAGCCATTGGACGCTCAGTAAGATTAGGAGCTTCTCATCGGGATCCCCAGCAAGGGCAGTCAGGGCCAATGGAAGGGCAAACCTGGGGCTAAGAGCAGCCGAGGAATTCATATTGTCAGTTCCAGGCCAGGCTCAATACCGAAGGTCAAAGTTCAAGTCAGGTTTCAGTATCCGAGTCAGGAGGCAAAGTCTCAATCAAGCCAAGGTCAAGTCAGGAATTCAAGAGCAGGAACAGTCATGACACCTGTAGAAGATCCACACTACTACCTGCACACTCCATGGAACGCCCAGGGAGCTAATAGGAGCCATGGGATTGCTGCCTGTTACACCCTTGAGGCGGAACTTTCCATGGTCTGTGTCCCCAGTGGGTCATGGGAAATGGAGCATAGCTTAGTTACAGCTGCTGGGTGGCAGCCTGGAGGTGCCAACTGCCTGGTAGCACTACAGGCCTGGGTTCTCAGTCGCTGGGGCTTTACGCTTCTGCATCACAGCTTGAAACAGAAATGGTTGGGTGAGGTTCTATAACCTGTGCTAGAGAAGAGGTCACATTAGATGATCACAATGGCCTGAAAAGCTGTGACAAATGAGGGCACTTATTTAGATGCTGAAACATGAACTTAGGCGCCTACAGTTAAACACACAGTTTTGAAAATCTTGGCTCATGTAACCAGAGGCTGGAATTACCAGTTACAAAGGGGTGCATAGACTTACACACACACACACACACACACACACGTGCGTGTTATGAATTTTGTTGTTGGATTAACATTGAGGGCTACATTCACAAAGAAACTTAAGCAGGGTGATGCTGACTATCACCACACCTGACTCACAGGTGCCTGGAAAAATCACCAGGATTCACAAAACCTGAGTTTAGAGCCTTGGCGCCTTATACAATGAAAGGGAGGAGACAGACACTTTGTATAATGAGATTCACAGAAGTCAGCACACTATAGGCTCCTTGCCTAATCTAGACAACGGGAGCTGCCAAGCTGAGGGGAGTGTGCTAAGCCCCACCCTTCTCTCAGAGATAGACTCCTTCCTCTGCCTGGGATTCTCAGTTGCAAATCTTCTCTCAGCACCAGGTGTTACTGCTGGTTTAGCAAGAAACGGAGGGGACTCTCCCGTATCACTTTTTCCTCCCCATTAGTTGGGGTGCTCATCTGGGATGTGGGAGCCCCACCTCCACCTGAGGGGAAGGAGGGATTTGAGTTTTAGTCTGCCACCAAGGAATGAGTGCCTTACCACTGAGCAATGGGATATTGTAGCCTGGAACTCCCTCAGTCTCTTCTGTCAAAGCTGTCCCACCGTGGATTAAATAATAAAAGAAGAATAATGAAAGAATCGTGCAAATGACTCTATGACCTGTTGATTAGAGCGCTCCCCTAGGCAGTATGAAAGCCAAGCTCCAGTCACCCTTCTCCAATTACTTTTTTTTTTTAATTAGTTCTCCACAGTGGAATACCTTCAACAGGATAGACCAAGGGTACCTACCTCCATCCCCATCAGAGTATCCCATGGCCCCGTGGTTAGGGCATGCACTTATGATTTGGTAGAACCCAGTTCAAATTCCTTCTTCACCCCTCAAATGGAGATGGCACTCCCGCATCCTAGGTAAGTGCTAATCACTTGGCTAGATGCTATGAGGGAGGCCCTTCTTGTCCTTCCCCTTGGTGTTTAGCGAAGCCTCTCTATAGGGGCCCATCCTGGTAGGTGAGCTCTGAACATGCTCACTGGATCAGCCCCCGCAGGTGAGTTAGGCACCTACCTTCCCCTGGCTTGTGCTTAGCTGTGGAGCTCAGGCAACGGGACACCTGGCATGGGGCTATACTGCACATGCTCAGAAGCAGAATCATAAGTAACTAGGGAGATTTTACAGCAAAAATGTAGGTTCTGAAAAAGTTTGTGTGGCTACAGAGTTTGGGGGCAGCTGCGCACAGGCTTTGTGAATCCCAGTGGGACCCAATTCTGGGAGCGAGGCACCTAACGTGTCACTTGGGTACTTACGTCCTGTTGTGAATCTAGCCCTGAGAGGCTACGTACTCAATTTTGAATATCACTGAGTTATGACCAAAGTCCTGTCCAGTGTATCCTAAAGAAATGACTTACAAATTCTGTTAAATTCTCCCACATTTGAGAGCCAGATTTTATGTTGCATCCAGATTCCCAAGGAGATTTGTTTGAGAGAACTAATTAAACATTGATGCCTGCAAAGGAATCTACGAGCAGTGCTTTAGAAAGCATTTGGCTTTGTTATAAGGTTTAGTTGCCTGATAACCCTGAAACCTCTAGTTATGTTACAATATTTATAAATGGAGGAGACATTTACAGCCTCATAAAAGCTAGTGTTTATTGGGATCAAACTGCAATTTTGTGCTGAAAATTTAATATGTGGCTTAACCTTTCTTGTAACTTTGTTATAGGAAAGTTTACAGCTTACGAGGATGAATGGATAATGTCAAAAAGGCTGGCAAAAGCCAAATGACATGAATAAAGTGTCACAGAAAAAGGCACTTTCAGGCAATGCTGCCAAAGCTGTCGCTTGGCCTTGGTTCCTGGGTGATCCAGCCTGAAGGGACAGGTTGAAATGACAGAGTTACGTGTATGTGGTGTGGAGAATAACCTGAGCTGGACTGACTGAGACCTCTGAGGTGACGCGAGTTGTCTCCCTTTTTATCACAATTCTGGATGGAACAGCAGGAACTCCTTCCCACCTCCTCTTGCTTATCAGGAGCCTCCATACTCTGCTCTATCAACTCCATCTACAAACACATATGCTCCCCAGGCCGTAACACATGGCTTGTTCTGCCTCCCTTCCCTAAAACTTTATCGTTTGGCACTCCCCCAGCTAGCAGGCCTTAGGAGTCACAGCTGGAGAGAATGTCAGATGTACATATGGGAGATAGGTGCCCAACCCCACTAAAATTCAGTGGAAGTTGGGCACCTAACTATTCTTTGTATCTTTGAAAACGACTGCTTCATATGCCTCAACCAAACAGGTTTTAGCTGGGAATTCTATCCCTTTAAAACAAAGCAATAAATATGCCATGACAATAGGAGGTTGATCTCTAAGACAGATAACTGCGAAAGATTGTTTCCTTCAACGCACATTGTAGGCTCTATAGTAATATAGAAAACGTATACACTTTAATTTGCTATATTTTCAATGATTATATTAATGGGATTTAATAAGTAGCTTTTCAAGCAGCTTGACTTTGAGCTTTGATAGAGTGAAAAATGTTTTTTTACAGTTTCCCTGGCAGGGTGACAGTTCTGTAATTTCTTACTGTGGTCATGAGGTCTTATAGGCCTTGAGAAAGTGTAAGCATCAGCTGTGTGAATGGGTAAGGAACAACTTTTGTCAAAGGACAATGGGTCATAAATTATGACCAGGAAAGTGGCCAGTCCCTGAGGGAAAAGAAGCCCTTTAGGAGCCCCATCTGTTGACCTAGACAAGAGAGTTGAGATTGTGTTGGTGACATCATCATCACCTGTTATTCCCCTATTTTTGCTTGCTTGGTTAAAAAACAAGCAGAATTGTGGATGTGACAAAGAACCAGTGCCCTAGGAAGGAAGGCCCCATGAATGGACCAAAGATCAGACTGACCTCATTGGACCAGGGCTGGACAATGCACTTGGAGTGCAAATCTGTGATCCCCTGATTTGATCAGAAGATTGCAGGGGAGGTCCTGTGGGAGGAAACCAACCTGTGTTTCACCCTTCGAAGACCAGGTAAATGAGTGTGCTTCTCAAAAGGTCACGACAGCACTAACCATATGGTTGAGATTTCTGCTTTCCCTCCCATGGAAAGTTGATAGAAGGACGATGCCCACTAATATGCTGGTACCTAAGACACAGAACATCACCTGCTTCCCCTCACTTCAGTTCCTGACTAATTAAGGTGCTCCACAGACCAAGCAAGCCAAAAAGCAGATCCTTTTCCTTAGTAAACAACTTCTTTTTGTCTCCTTAATAAGATATCTGAATGTCTGTGCAAAGATGTATGCCAGGAAAAACTTGTCCTAGCCTTCTTAAATGCGGAAGTGTGTGTCTGGTCAGAATAGCGGATGCATATAAGTCCATAGTACAAGCTATCATGGGGCATCAATTAACCTAGGTTTAAATTCATGAATGGTGTGTAGAAAGTGAATAGGGCAGTATTATTTACCCCTTCACATAACACACGAACCAGGGGTCCCCTAATGAAATGAATAGGCAGCAGGTTTAAAACGAACAAAAGGAAATGCTTCTTCACACAATGCACAGTCAACCTGTGGAATTCATTCCCAGGGAATGTTGAGAAGGCCAAAAGCATAACTGGGTCCAAGACAGAATTGGTTAAATTCATGGAGGTTAGGTCCATCAATGGCTCTTAATCAAGATGGTCAGGGAGACAACCCTGTGCACCAGATGTCCTTAAACCTCCAACTGCCAGGGGCTGGGACTGGACAACAGGGGATGGATCACTCAAAATTGTTGTGTTGTGTTCATTCCCTCTCGGGCATCTAGCACTGGCCACTATCAGAAGATAGGATAGTGGGCTAGATGGAACATTGCTTTGACCCCATATGGCCATTCTTATGTCAAAGCAAACCTTACCACACATCAGTAGAGGTCACCCACAGTAAAGATTCCAACCTTAACCCATTTTGACCACAAAAGAAAGTATAAGCTGCTAAGTAAACTGCATCAGTCATTCAATCATTGGTGTTACAGAATCATAGAAATGTAGGGCTGGAAGAGACCTTGAGAGGTCATCTAGTCGAGCCTCCCCCTCCCCCCCATGCTGATCAAGTATACCTGGACTATCCCTGACAAGTGTTTGTTTAACCTGTTTGTAAAATCCTTCAATGACAGAGATTCTACAACCTCACTTGGAAGACTAGTCCAGTGCTTAATTACCCTTATAGTTCACATTTCCCCCCTAATATCTAACATAAATCTCCCTTGCTTCAGATTAAGCCAATTACTTCTTGTGGACATGGAGAACAATTGATCCTCACCCTCTTTGTAATAGTTCTTAACATATTTGAAGATTTATCAGGCCCACCTTTAGTCTTTTCTCAAGACTAAACATTTCCATTTTTTTTTTAACCTTTCCTGACAGGTCAGGTTTTCTAAAACTTTTTTTCATTTCTGTTGCTTTCCTCTGGACTCTCTTCAGTTTGTCCACATCTTTCTTAAAGTATGGAACCCAAATACTCCAGTATTCCAGCTGAAGCCTCACCAGCACTAAGTAGAGTAGAACAGTTACCTCCTGTGTCTTACATACAACACACCTGTTAATACACGCCAGAATGATATTAGCCTTTTTAAACTGCATCTTATTGTTGACTCATATTCAATTTGAGTTCCACTATAACCACGAGGTCCTTTTTAGCAGTACTACCACTTAGCCAGTTAGTCCCCATTTTGTTGTTGTGCATTTGATTTTTCCTTGCTAGGTGAAGTACTTTGCACTCGCTTTATTCAATTTCATCTTCTTGATTTCAGAGGAATTCTCCAACTTGTGAAGGTCAATTTGAATTCTAATCCTGTCCTCCAAAGTGCTTCCAACCTCTTCCAGGTTGGTGTCATCTATATACTTTATAAGTATACTGCAGTGGATTAGCAATGGTCACTCTCCCTCAGGGTCAGTGGGAGGCCACTCCTTCTCACATCATCACTGGGCATTGTCCCCAGTCAGGACATTAGCAGAGCACTACACAGAGTCTATGGTTCTGGCCTGCAGTTGGGGCAGAGTGGCAATCAGTTATGAGCCCAAGCCTGCAGTCAGCTCATGGCAGCAAAGAGTCTATGGCTCTGGTCTGTACTCAGGGCAGAGCAGTAAGAGGGTTGAGTGTGCTAGCTCCAGTGGATGGCTGACAAACACAGGCTTCTCAGCCCAGAGAGGGGAGACTGCCACCCAGGGGTGGCGTAGCAGGGGGTAGGGGGAGGAGGGCCCACCCAACTCCACCATGTGCCAGCCCAGGGCCCTAACAGTGGCAGAGTATTCCCCCACTGGGGAATCCATCCGCAACACACTGACCGGGTTTCTGGCAGCAATACAGCCAGACTAGGGTTGGCTGCCCCTGGGCCACTTCCTCCCCTCCCCTGGATCCGTGGGAGGGTCCTCTGATTCATAGAATGCCACTGGCAGTCCCAGCGACTCCTCAGTGCTTTGGTCAGTGGGTGGCTCCAGCAGTTCTGGCCAGTCCTCAGTTTGGCGGGGGTCCGTTGCAGTCTCCCAGCTAAGGAGCAGGCAGGAGGTGTCTGTCTCCTTCGGTGGCTGCAGCCCAACTGAGCTCCAGGAACTGCCATTTATACTTCCTGTGCTGCCTCCTGACTTCCGGTTGTAGGGGTGAGCATGGCCTGGCTCCGCCCACCTTGGTTCAGAGAGTGGTCACTCCCACTCTGGCTCAGTGGGAAGCTACTCTGCCTCACTACACATACCCTTCATTCCATTATCCAAGTCATTACTGAAAATATTGACTAGTACCAGATCCAGGACAGATCAATGTCAGACTCCACTAGACACTGCCTCCCAGTTTGACAGTGAACCATTAATAACTACTCTTTGAGTATGGTCTTTCAACCAGTTGTGCACCTGTCTTACAGTAATTTCACCTAGACCCCATTTCCCTAGTTTGCTTATGAGAATATTATGGGGACTGTGTCAAAAGCCCTACTAAAAATCAAGATAAATTGCATCTACTGCTTCTTGCCTATCTACTAGGCCAGTAACTCTGGCAAAGAAGGGAATTAACTTGGTTTGTCATAATTTGTTCTTGACAAATCCATGTTGGCTATTACTTCTTATTACCCTATAATCCTCTAGCTCCTTACAAACTGATTGTTTAATAATTTGTTCCAGTGTCTTTCTAGTTATCCAAGTTTGGCTCACTGCTCTATAAATTCCTGGGTCCTCTTTGTTCCCGCTTTTAAAGATAAGTACAATATTTGCCCTTCTCCAGTCCTCTGGGACCTCTTCCATCCTCATGAGTTCTCAAAGATAAGTGCTAATGGTTACAAGACTGCTCCAGCTAGTTCCTGAAGTACCCTAGTGTGAATTTTGTCAAGCCCTGCTGACTTGAATACATCAAACTTATCTAAATATTCTTGAACCTGTTCTTTCCCTCTTCTGGCCTGTATTCCATCCTCATTGTTGTTCATATTAATTGTGGTAAGTATTTGATCACAATTAAACTTTTTAGTAAAGACTGAATCAAAAGAGACGTTAAAAACCTCAGTGTTTTTTATGCCATTGTTACTAGCTTCCTCCCTGCTAAGTAGTGAAGCTACACTTTCATTTGAATTTCTCTTGCTCCTAATGTTTTTACAGAACCTCTTCTTCTTGCTTTTTATATCCCTTGCTAGGTGTAACTCATTTTGTGTGTTAGCCTTTCTGGTTTTGTCCCTACATGCTTGTGCTATTCTTTCGTAGTCATCCTTCACAAATTGTTCATATTTCCACTTTTTGTAGAATTCCTTTTTTGATTTTCAAGGTTGGTTTTCATTATTAAAGAGCTCCTGATGGAACCATATTGGCCTCTTACTATTGTTCCTATCTTTCCTTCAAGTTTGCTGTCATGCCTTTAATATAAAGGCATGACAAACTCTGATAAACTGCCAGCTGTCTTGATCTCCTTTTCCCTTAGAATTTCTCCTCATAGGACCTTACCTACAAATTCTCTGAGTTTGTTAAAGTCTGCTTTTTTGAAGTCCGTTGTCCTTATTCTGCTGTTCTCACTCTTCCCTTTCCTTAGAACAATTAAATCTATTGTTTCATGATCACTTTTACTCAAACTACCATCCACCTTCAGTTTCACTACTAATTCCTCCCTTTTGGCCAGAATCAAGTCTAAAATGGCTGCCCCTAGTTACTTCCTCCACTATCTGAAGAAAGAAATTGTCCCAGTACAGCCCATGTTAACTTTGTGATTTGATTACTGATTGTGGTCATGCAAATGATTTAATCAATTGTTGATCTCAGATTGTTTCCTTTTAATTAAACAATTTTCATTTGCATTATTGTTAACTCCTTGATTTCACTAACTTGATTTACATTGTAACCTCAATCTAATTTTCATATTGTTTAGTACTTTAGGGAACTATAATATATTAGTTAATCGTATAGTCATTTGTGCTTTTGAATAAAAGCCATAAAAACACACCAAATAAATTTTCTCTGATGAAATGGTGATGAGGTAATAACAACCTTAATTATAGGGACTTGAATTAAATATTTATAAATATTTGACTCAGACTCTGATACCATATTATTACTAAAATATTCCAGCTGATTAAGTAGCACATTTGATAAGGGACCAATGCTACTCCATTGATACACCTGTGTATCAATGGTAGTGTGATAATTTATTTTTCTCTTTGATAGAAATATACCAATGGTAGCCTCTGAGAACATGTATTTAAATTTAAAATATGACCAGTTTTTATAAAGCAAAACATTGACATTTGTATTATAAAGTCAGCTCAGAAATAACTCCTCTGAAATAATAATGAAACTCAATACACTTAGCTCCTTTCCTGCAAGCAAAGTCCAGTACAAATAGAACTTGCCACGTGTCCTGAAGGCCAGTGAATGTGGTCTTTGTATGTCTGATGCAGAGAGAGAAATCTAGAACTGAGAGCACCTTCACTGAAAATTCAGGCTGGGACTTTCAAAATCACATAAGGAATTTAGGAACACAAGACCCCTGAAAGCCAATGGAACTTGTATTCCTAAATCCTTAGGAGTTTTAGGAAGTCTCCACCTCGGCATCTCCAACCACCAAGAGTTCAGATCTGAGGATCTGTAGCAAGATCATCCTTGTTGATGTCAACTGTTGGGACAGAGCCCATGGAAGGTGGTCTGTACTGTAGGACTTTATAGTTCAAATTTAACCCCCTGAATTGCAAATGGAAGTAAGCCGTACCCATGACATAGATGAAGCACAGATATAATGTGCTTCGATACCCGAGTGCTCCATATATGTAAATAGTTGAGGAATTGGGAAAGGTGATGCCAGAAAATCTGGAAGTATAGACATTTCTTCAAAGAGAAACCACACAAAGAGGAATAGTGGTGAAATTGGCTAATCATTTGAAAGACTATATAGTTAACTGAAATTACTCGGTTTTCTTTATAAGAAGAGAGACTTACAAGAGTGCCCTATACATATACTTACATATTTTTTTTAATAGATAAGGTCCCAGTAGATGGCACTCAAGAATATATACCATGGTTTCTGGGTTTTGTAGAACCAGTAAGCTGCCTTCTTGTTGTCCTTTAAAAATATCTTCCTTGATACAGCTCTTAACACACTCTGCCTGAGATGCAAAAACTAACTAAAGTTACCTATGTTTTGTACCAGCTGAACTTTTGAATGGTGCTAGAAAACAACCCTATATGGGGCACAGTGCAGTAATCCAAGTCTGGGGATAAGAAAGGCATAGATAGCTGGAAAGTCTGCAGTCACAAGGAAGGGTTGCAATGGCCTAGGCAAAGGTGAAGCATTACAAGAAGAAATCTTACTTTTTAAAGCTTTGTTTGCTTCAGCTACACTCGTACTCCTTTTGCATCTGCTTTCCAGGAACGATGGAATTTACAGGCAGAAGTATTCTTGGGAAGCAAGTTTCAAAGTCACATGTGTAAGTAGTAAGGGAAAATGTAGAGCTGAATTTTCCAAAGTGCTCAGCATCCAACAATTCCCACTGTTCTTTTGAAAATCCAACAACGGGAGCTGTTGAGTTCTGAGCTTTTTGGAAAACCTGGCCCCTACCTGACACACTCACGCTTCATGGAACAGAAGAAACACCATGTGACCTAACATTCCATGAAATGTGCTAGTGGGCAGCTGGACAGCACTATTGGGAGATATATTGGGGAAAAAAATAGTGACCAAGGTATCAAGAGTGACTGACTGAGCCTTGTCCAAACTTCAGGCCACAAACCTGCGAACACACATGATTAACACTGCACAATATTGCAAACCTGCTGTAATGGCCCCTTTCCCTTGACCACACCCCTGACACTCTAGAGAATGCGAGTGGAGTGATATGTTGTCATCTACATTGACTCTACACCACTCAGAAGTACTCCTTACTTTAGCAACTTTATGGCTGCTCCCTCCTGTTTTGGAGCACTTCTTTTCCCCAACTATACCAGGCTGGCTCCCAAAACCTATTGCCCCTATTTGTGAGGAAGCTAGATCAATATGTCACACTCTACACATAGGACCTGGTCCTCCACTATGTTTCTCCAGTTTTAACCCACTGGAACTCCACTGAAATCAGTGCCATTCCATCAGTATATAACTGGATGTTTGCGGTGGTGAATCAGACCCATTGTATACAGATAAAAGTTTGTGTGTGTGTGTTTTTATAAAAACTAATGTCTCACATATCTTCCTAAAATGGGCGGTTGGGACCAAGGGTCAGAGCAGGGTGAAACCTGAGGCACAGAGTGGTGGAGGAGTTTGTAATCAGGTTCCAGGCCAGCCTCAATAACAAGAGTCAGAGTCCAAGTCAGGTTTCAAGGTCAGGAGATGAAATCCAACTCAAGCCAAGGTTGAAGCCAGGAATTCAAGGGTATATCTACACTATAATTAGACATCTGTGGCTGGCCCATGCCTCCCCTCTTACAGAGTCCTAGAGTCCAGGTGCCAGCCCAAGTATGAATGTCTACACCGCAATTAAACAGCTCCTTAGCTCAAGTCAGCTGGCACAGGCCAGCTGTGGGTTTCTAATTGCCATGTAGACTTATCCCAAGAGTTGCCTGGACATTTCCCGGAACATTCTATGGTTTATATAGGGCAGGGGCCAATCAGGAGCCCTAAGGATGCTGCCTGTCAGACGCCTTGAGGTGGGACTTCCCATGGTCTGTGTCCACAGCAAGATGTGGGTAGTGGAGTGCAAACTGGTTACAGCTGCCACTGGCATGGAGATGTCTTTTGCAGCTCTACAGGTCTGGGTTCTAGACCTGCTGGGTCTTACAGGCTTCTTCCACAGGTCTCCTTGTCCCTGTAGTTATGGCTTAAAATTTTTAATTTACTTTCTCAGGAACCCTAGGATTTAACATGTCATTTTTAAAAATAAAACCCCGCAAGATTATTTCTGGGATGATTCCACCACCACATAAATCTTAACAGCTTTTTCAATGCATCTTTTCAAACATGCCCCCTGCTGAAACCAGCATGAGAGCTGCAAATTTAAAAATGGTTCTTAATTTGAAGACCTTTGAGTTTTGAGACAGTAAACTTGCATTTTCAAACTTCCTGACATTTATGCCGAGACACCGGTGTTATTTGAACTTATTTTTCATTACCAGTGAAAAAGTCTTCAATGCATTAGGTCATGATTAATTTGAACACGGCTCCCTGAAGTGAAAGAAAACGTAGGAACAAAGCTCATGTTCTGAAGTTTTAGCACTAGGCGATGATTTTATAACAGAAATGCATCCTTCCTTTTCTACAGCTTTCTGAGGCAGATGTCAATAGATCGCTTAATGTTCATGGCCATTTAAGAAGTCACCCAATAATTTCTAATAGAGGGCAAAAGGCCATGTTTTGATTAACTTGTCTCAGCTCTATCAAAATGCTGTTAAATCAAAAATCTTATTAATTTTACTGTTACCTATTTCAGTGCTAGATGTCTGTCACTTATGAAACACACTCAGTTTCCTGTCTTCCCTATCAAAATATGTTATAGCTGAGACAAAAGAAGATACAATGTTATTTTCTACACAATGCTAGTTTCCAGCTGCAGTATGAGAGACATTCCAAGAGAATAAAAAACATTGATCATTAGAGAAATAGGATTGTACTAATTACGAGAGAGAGAGAGAGAGAGATGGGTTGGGTGTTCTTTCCAAATACGGGTTAGATTTTCAAGCAGAGATTCCCCTTTATGCGCTGAAACAAATAGCCAGATTTTCAAATGGGCTCAGTCCCCACTTAGGCACTTAAAATGAGCTGAGCGTCCAGAAATGCCGTGGCTCTGAATAAAAGCTTCTGGGTATTGAGCATGTTTCAAAATGGGGCCAGTTCATTTAGGTGCCTAAATGGGAGCTGAGCTTTTGAAAATCTGGGCCTGATTGTAAGTACTAAGCTTTTGAAAACCTGCCTCTAGAGGTGGCGCGCCCTCTGGCCCAGACCCGAGTTGGTGCTGAATGCTACACAGATGACAAGTCAAGAGGGTGAAGGTGGTCTTATGCCACCATCATGCCCCACCGCTGAACATGAGATTATTTGGGACCCAGCTCAAGTCCAGGGTAATTTAGAGCAGCCTCAGAACTTCATCTTTCTGTAATGACTCCTTTCCTCTGGCCACACCCCTGCACTGAGAGGAGTGAGGGGAGTGGCATATTGCCAGGTATATTGGTGCTTCACCCCTCGGAGAGTCTCCCTGCCTTAGCCCCTTTCTGACTGCTTCTTTCCTGTTGTGGAATAGCCATCCCTCACCTATGAGAAGGGTTGGGGCAGGAATGGGCTGCGAACCATTGCCAGCTCTGTAATTGAGGAAGCCACACTGCCACCCAGAGTGGGAGCAAAAGTGTGAAATATTGGGCCTTGGCACAAACCCTCTAGTCCTCTATCTTCCCATCCCTGGAACCTCCCCATAAGTCATTTGTGGGTTTGGCCAGACTGCCTCCCTTCTGCCTCTCCTCCTCATTGCCTTCTCTGCTGCAGCTGGAATCAACACCCCCCTCTTGAATGAAACTTGGATTTTGAAACTCCGGATTCTGGTCCCCACACAAGTCATTTCTCTGGACAATATGATCTAGCCCTGAACTATTGCCATTCACCAGTTACCAATGCCTTCTTCCAGATTTAAGATCGAGCTAATATTTTCCTTCATGAACATAGACTCCAGGTAAGAAACAGAGATTTACAAATAATAAAGACATCTTTTGTTAAGGCGGTTGCTAGATTAAAAAAAAAATCCTAAAGATATATGAGGGGGGGAGGGTGTTGCCCCTTTGTTGAATGGTGGAAGATTTTCATGAGCTTGTAAATCAATTTCCGGTTGAAGCAGAAATTGATGTCGCAGTCAGGGGATTTTCCTAGTATTGTTTCTTTTACAAGATGTACCTGCGCCCTGCTGTCTCTGTTAATGGGTTGTCACAGGTGACCCCTTCCTGCAGAAACCTCCAGTAAGGTACCACTTGTCCTGTCACTAGGAAACAGCCCTTTCCTGGTCCCTGGCCTGCATAGACTCTGACCTCTTAGGCTCCCACAGAATCCAACTGATTAACACAGTTTCTTTTTCCTGCCTCAGCCCCTGGCTTTACACCTGAGAAACCCCTTAGACCAAAACTGCTCACCTAAGATGACTTGGTCTCCAGATGTGAACTGGGCAAAATTTCCTTGTGTGCAGCTGGTCTGCAACACAAAGAAACCCCATAATGGCTGCCAGCATGCAGCTACTGAGCGATTAATGTCATCTTGGGTGCTTATACATTGACACTGCAATGGGAGGTGTGGTTGCAGCTCAGGTAGGTATACACATGCCAGCTTTAATCTAGCTAGCATGGATGCAAACAGCAGTGAAGATGGGACTGCCTGGGCTTCAGCCCAGGCTAGGGACGGGAGTACAGACCCAGGCTAGGAACACGGGCAGGTTTATACAGCTTGCACTGAATTCCGCACTGCTGTATCATCACTGCTATTGTTAGCCAGGCTAGCTAGATTAAAACTAATGCAGGTAAACCAACCCATGCTGTAATTACACCTCCCATTGCCATGCAGGCATACCCAACAACTCCTAATAGTCATGACATTAGAATCTGGTGCCACAGCAACCGGAGGTATAGGCTGCTTAATGATTTAATCTGAGCGACCCCTTTGAAGTTGATTCTAGGAGGAATTCTAAAGGAGCTTTGTTAGTAGCAGGATGGGCAGGCCCGAGGCATTGCCTTTGGGGGAACAGAATAAAGATGAAAATGTGAAGGAATTCGGAAAGACTCCACCCCAACATGAATTGCTGCAGCAAAAGCCTGCATACAGTTACCTCAATTTACAGCTGCCAGCCTGACATATAATAAATGTGGAATCACAGCCAGAAGATTTTTAGGGGAGGCGGATGTCTGCTTAGTTCACTTATCCATCATTAGGGATCACGGCTAACTGCAAACAGTTTCTAGGGGACCATCAGTGGTTCAACTGATGTAGAAGCAGATGGCAGGAAAATGCATTCATGGATGATTGACTAACACCTTTTGCCAAATGCCAGTAGTAATAAAGATATTTTGCCCATCTTAGACCAGATAAAGAATTTTTATCTCAATAGGTGGCAGTATTTTTGTTTTATTTTATTTCTCCGTGTGTGAACAGCATTAAATAACTCCAAACTAGGTTCTAAAGCTTTCACTTTCTCCTCCTCTGCCTAAGCAATCTTTTTCTCACTATATAGTTGGAAAGGGTAGTATAACTATTTAATCAATTGTGTCATGTCTTGATTCTGTCAGAAAGAGGACAACATATATGCAGAAGAGCAGGAGTAAAATCTGTCCAGCACAAGAGGAAATTTATAGCTGTAATTTTACAGAAGGGTCCCTATGTTGCTGTAAACTGCAAGAACGAAGCAATGAAGAGTTTATTAAAACCATAAGAATCCTGAGGTGAAACCACGGACTTTATGCTGCGCCACGATTCAGCATGTCTCCACTCCCTCCCCCAGCAATTGTGGAAAGAAAAGCAAACCAACTGACCAACAAACCAGAGTAGACTAATGAGAATGCTACATGCAAAATCAAAATCAATGTTCAAAGCATCAGTTCACCAAGATCAACACGGCATAAGATGTTGGCATCAGCTTTCATAACTGAGAGCTCATCACTCTGGTGATACAATTGTAGGATTACCAAGGATTGCATCTGAAAGTCTATAGTGCTTGTAAAAAAAACATTGTGGCATAACTACACCATGTGACACCACCGTTACATCAGCTTTACTAGAACACTTAGCAAAAACAGTTTAAGTGTCAGCAAATGACAGTGATGTCTTGGATTGTATTTTTCAGTTGTGTGGTTTTTGAAATGTGTGTGTGTTTTGTTTTTGTCCCCATTGTTCCTAGCTTTGCCGTTACCAGCTAGAAGTGGAGTTTGTGCCATGAAAAGTCTGAAGTGGCAGTGCCAAGGAATCATCTTGCCTTTTTTTGGCATGTCTATTGGGACACTATCATTGGGGCACAAACAATTGATTAACATCTCCAATAGAAATGTCTATCCTACCGTTTCATTTTTTTTTCTTTAAAAACTTTTCTGTTACGGTGCAGGGATTCAGGAAAAAACAACAAACATGGCACCTTTACTTTTGCTGGGTTTTGTGCACAGCCGTTAATTGGAAACTTTACCTGAAGCCACCTTCCCTGCACATAGTGGATTGGGTCAGCTGCAGGAACTGAACCTTAGACCTTTGAGCGCAAACCTCTCTTGCTTGAGCTAAAGGACCAAGCCTCTCAGCACAGATGGGGTGGCATATCCATAACCCTCTATATTTTGATTAGCCACTAAAGTGAGACAAAGCCAGAATGTGTTTGTGTGAGCTGCATGCACATTAAATCGCTTGGGAATCGTCACTCATTTCTGAAAGGTTAAGTCAGCTGTAGGACCAGAGAGAGGACAAACACAGCACTGGTGCTTCGGCAGAGAGCAGAATGACCTCCTAAGTGGAAACCCCGAACTTTATTAAGTCCACCACACAACATATCCTGGTTCTCTCTAGGAAGTGGAGGGCCAAGAACTCTATGGGCAGGATCTTCTAAAACTGCCAACATTGGTCTTAGTCTGCTCCCAGTAAAGTCCATGGTCAAACTCCTATTAACTTTAATGGGAACAGAGTTAGGCTAACACCGACTGCCTTTGAATTCCCTCCCTCACAGTTTTATTTGCCACCACCACGTCCTCTGTACCAAGTAACGTATTGAACTTACCAATATCCCTCTCATAGGCCATGTGGCTTACGTGCGTGTTTCCATGATTGTGGCCTAAAGTCCGAAAAAGCCCTGAGTTGGTCCAGTTTCACCGGGCACTTAGGGGGAAAGCTCATAGAAGCTACATACACAAGCCTCTGCATTACTATGTAATGTCATGCCACAGAATACGCGTATGTGGGCCCAATACCTTAACCCTCACAGAGGGGTTGTGTAGCCAGGCACTGATGCAGCCCTGTATCTCACTCCTGGAATAGAGGAAGGGGAGGAAATCCAAACTGCTCTAATACCTGGATATTTTTTCAGTGCCCAGGCGGTGTGCAAAAGCCAGGTTTTCACTCTCAACGGACAACACACTGGGGATTACATTTCACCATTTGCAGCCACAATTGCTAGTTTTCCAAACCATTATTTTACATCTTGTGCCCTACTCTTAATATTCATTGATAGCAGAGTTAAGGGCAAGAATCACAGGGATAGGTAAATCTCAGACAGCCCGGAAGTTTGGTCTGGATAAACCCCAGAAAATCTAGATGCTTGCCTCACTTTGAGTAAGTCAGACACCTCTGCAAAAATCTATCCCATGAGAGTTCTGAGACTCTCTTCTTCCAGTCATGTCTGGATCACAGTATGGCAAAGGCATCATTTCTGTACAATTGTGTCTCCACCAAAACCAAGTACTTCAAAGAGTGATTCTGAAGATGGAAAATAATGGGAGAAAATGTATCCAATTTTTTTAAAGAAAACCTCAACATAGGGTTGGTTCAAAACTGGGTGAGCAGTTTGAATGATCTTTTATTATATCCCAAATAATTCCTGAAATCCTTGGTTGAAAGCGCTGTATTGAGAATAAAGTATAAATTGCATCTTGTATAATAATCCACGCTGTTTTAAGGACTTCACACATGTGAGTAGCACCATTGATTTTAAGATGGTGCTAGTCACACCCATCTTATTCTTCCTAGTGTACCTATCCTGGCTCCTACTCCAATTCCTTCTTAGTTGAGGTGTTTAGGCAAAGCAAAGTAGCAGTATTCTACCTTATAATCACACAGTCTCTCTGATTATCTTACATTTGGAAAGATTCAGAAAAGAGCTACAGTATGATTCAAGGTCTGGAAAACATGCTTTATAGTAAAAGACTAAAGAAATTCAATCAATGTAGTTTATCTAAGAGAAGGTTAAAGAGTGACTTGATCACAGTCTATAAGTTTCAGAATGAAATCAATTCATTATATAGAATCAGACAAGTCAAAATGTCTTGTGGAACAGAAATTAAAAAAAAAAAAAAAGATCTGGAAACATTAAATCAATTGATTTATTTTGAAAAGGCAAAAACATTTGTTAGTGGACATTCACTTAAAATATGAATACATAAAGCATTTAGATTTTATAGTTATATACTGTACACACACACACATAATGATATATAATTATATAGTTTTATATATAATATTAAAATGTATATATATAAAAATCTAAAGGGAATTAAATGAAATGAGAAATTTAAAGCACAACATTTTTACCTTACCGAAACAAACCATTAATGTTATCAAAATGAAATGAAAAAAGTTGAAATCATTGACACTTTTCCATTGAAAACGTCAAAGTCAATATGTCCCTGCAAAATATTACGACTTTGATGAAACTGTGTTTTATCATAGAAAACTGTTCAGCTGAAAATAACATTGACCATCTCCAGTATCTACATTATGAAGCGAGGGCCAGATGTTAAGAAGTGCTCTGTTCCCACTTAGGAGCCTAAATGAAGTGTCCCTGTTATTAAAGAGAACATGGAACCTGCTAAATGCCAGGCGCTTTTCAAAATCTGGTCCTTCTTGCCCATTAATGTTCATCAGTGGTATAACCATATAACAATGATGTCCCCCCTGGGCTTGGATTTTGTATAGTAAGTTTCTCTATCCAGTGAATTTTTAAGACATGTTTGTCGTGAAAAGGGGGCAGGTATATATTGAAATGCTGACACCTGCTAGCATTGCTATAATGAAGGCCGTGTCCCCTCCTGTGCTGGTACCAAACTCAGTTTCATACTTAGGTTAAGTTGGTTGTCTTGGAAAATAAAACATAATTAAATAATGAGCACAATAAAGGCTAAGTTAATATGGTCTTAAATCTTTCCACTTCTCTTTTTCACCTTGCCAGCTCCACAGGGGCTTCCCACGTGCATCCGTTATGACTGAATTTCCACTGGTGACCATAATATCCCATCAGCATTTTGAAGGCTGCGTTTTTTCCTGGCTCCCAACAGAACAAAAGTGTCTCTGGACATAGAGCTCTTGGAAGGCTGCTCTGGTGCTCACAGATGAAAAAAAGATTTCAGATGCTCTGTAGATTTTCAGCCAATCACATTTAATTCTTTTAGAAAGGATACAGCATCCGTAACCTAACAATAGTGCAGCACAGTCGTTATAGTCAGGAGCAGAGGATGGAGGAGGATAATGAAAGGGTCAGATCAGATGATAAACATTCACATAAAAAAGAATCTAACACATCGGAAAAGGGCAGACAAATAAACAGTGACAAGTTTTTAAAGTGCTTGTACACAAATGCTAGAAGTCTAAATGATAAGATGGGTGAGCTAGAGTGCCTCGTGATAAAGGAGGATATTGATATAATAGACATCACAGAAACCTGGTGGACTGAGAGCAATCAATGGGACACAATCATTCCGGGGTACAAAATATATCGGAAGGACAGAACAGGTCGTGCGGGGGTGGGGGGGGGAGTGGCACTATATGTGAAAGAAAATGTAGAATCAAATGAAGTAAAAATCTTAAGTGAATCCACATGTTCCATAGAATCTCTATGGATAGAAATTTCATGCTCTAATAAGAATATAACATTAGGGATCTATTATAGACCACCTGACCAGGACAATGATAGTGATGATGAAATGCTAAGGGAAATTAGAGAGGCTATCAAAATTAAGAACCCAATAATAGTGGGGGATTTCACTTTATCCCCATATTGACTGGGAACATTTCACTTCAGGATGAAATGCAGAGATAAAATTTCTCGATACTTTAAATTACTGCTTTATGGAGCAGCTGGTATTGGAACCCACAAGCGGAGAGGCAACTCTAGATTTAGTCCTGAGTGGAGCGCAGGAGCTGGTCCAAGAGGTAACTATAACAGGACCGCTTGGAAATAGTGACAATAATACAATAGCATTCAACATCCCTGTGGTGGGAAGAACATCTCAACAGCCCAACACTGTGGCATTTAATTTCAAAAGGGGGAACTATGCAAAAATGAGGGGGTTAGTTAAATAGAAGTTAAAAAGTACAGTGACTAAAGTGAAATCCCTGCAAGCTGCATGGGTGCTTTTTAAAGACACCATAATAGAGGCCCAACTTCAATGTCTCCCCCAAATTAAGAAACACAGTAAAAGAACTAAAAAAGAGCCACCGTGGCTTAACAACCATGTAAAAGAAGCAGTGAGAAATAAAAAGACTTCCTTTAAAAAGTGGAAGTCAAATCCTAGTGAGGTAAATAGAAAGGAGCATAAACACTGCCAAATTAAGTGCAAGAATGTAATAAGAAAAGCCAAAGAGGAGTTTGAAGAACGGCTAGCCAAAAACTCCAAAGGTAATAACAAAATGTTTTTTAAGTACATCGGAAGCAGGAAGCCTGCTAAACAACCAGTGGGGCCCCTTGATGATCGAGATACAAAAGGAGCGCTTAAAGACGATAAAGTCGTTGCAGAGAAACTAAATAGATTCTTTGCTTCAGTCTTCACGGCTGAGGATGATAGGGAGATTCCCAAATCTGAGCCGGCTTTTGTAGGTGACAAATCTGAGGAACTGTCACAGATGGAAGTGTCACTAGAGGAGGTTTTGGAATTAATTGATAAACTTAACATTAACAAGTCACCTGGACCGGATGGCATTCACCCAAGAGTTCTAAAAGAACTCAAATGTGAAGTTGTGGAACTATTAACTAAGGTTTCTAACCTGTCCTTTAAATCGGCTTCTGTACCCAATGACTGGAAGTTAGCTAATGTAACGCCAATATTTAAAAAGGGCTCTAGAGGTGATCCCGGCAATTACAGACCAGTAAGTTTAACATTGGTACCGGGCAAATTAGTCAAAACAATAGTTAAGAATAAAATTGTCAGACACATAGAAAAACAAACTGTTGAGCAATAGTCAACATGGTTTCTGTAAAGGGAAATCGTGTCTTACTAATCTATTAGAGTTCTTTGAAGGGGTCAACAAACATGTGGACAAGGGGGATCTAGTGGACATAGTGTACTTAGATTTCCAAAAAGCCTTTGACAAGGTCCCTCACCAAAGGCTCTTAAGTAAAGTAAGTTGTCATGGGATAAAAGGAAAGGTCCTTTCATGGATTGAGAACTGGTTAAAAGACCGGGAACAAAGGGTAGGAATTAATGGTAAATTCTCAGAATGGAGAGAGGTAACTAGTGGTGTTCCCCAAGGGTCAGTCCTCGGACCGATCCTATTCAACTTATTTATAAATGATCTGGAGAAAGGGGTAAACAGTGAGGTGGCAAAGTTTGCAGATGATACTAAGCTGCTCAAGATAGTTAAGACCAAAGCAGACTGTGATGAACTTCAAAAAGATCTCACAAAACTAAGTGATTGGGCAACAAAATGGCAAATGAAATTTAATGTGGATAAATGTAAAGTAATGCACATTGGAAAAAATAACCCCAACTATACATACAATATGATGGGGGCTAATTTAGCTACAACAAGTCAGGAAAAAGATCTTGGAGTCATCGTGGATAGTTCTCTGAAGATGTCCACGCAGTGTGCAGAGGCGGTCAAAAAAGCAAACAGGATGTTAGGGATCATTAAAAAGGGGATAGAGAATAAGACTGAGAATATATTATTGCCCCTATCTAAATCGATGGTACACCCACATCTCGAATACTGCATACAGATGTGGTCTCCTCATCTCAAAAAAGATATACTGGCACTAGAAAAGGTTCAGAAAAGGGCAACTAAAATGATTAGGGGTTTGGAATGGGTCCCATATGAGGAGAGATTAAAGAGGCTAGGACTCTTCAGCTTGGAAAAGAGGAGACTAAGGGGGGATATGATAGAGGTATATAAAATCATGAGTGATGTGGAGAAAGTGGATAAGGAAAAGTTATTTACTTATTCCCATAATACAAGAACTACGGGTCACCAAATGAAATTAATAGGCAGCAGATTTAAAACAAATACAAGGAAGTTCTTCTTCACGCAGCGCACAGTCAACTTGTGGAACTCCTTACCTGAGGAGGTTGTGAAGGCTAGGACTATAACAGCGTTTAAACAAGAACTGGATAAATTCATGGTGGTTAAGTCCATTAATGGCTATTAGCCAGGATGGGTAAGGAATGGTGTCCCTAGCCTCTGTTTGTCAGAGGATGGAGATAGATGGCAGGAGAGAGATCACTTGATCACTGCCTGTTGGTCCACTCCCTCTGGGGCACCTGGCATTGGCCACTGTCGGTAGACTGCATAGTGGGCTAGATGGACCTTTGGTCTGACCTGGTACGGCCGTTCTTATGTTATGTTCACAGTGAAACTCAGACCTCAGTGATTTAGGAGCCAAATTAGCAATCAACATTACCCCACAGAGCCAGAGTAGTATGCTGGCACTGGTGGGAGGGATAGCTCAGTGGTTTGAGCATTGGCCTGCTAAACCCAGGGTTGTGAGTTCAATTGCTGAGGAGGCCATTTAGGGATCTGGGGCAAAAAATTGGATGATTTAGTGGGCATTGGTCCTGCTTTGAGCAGGGGGGTGGATTACATGACCTCCTAAGGTCCCTTCCAACCCTGATATTCATTGTTCCATTCATTATAGTGCTACATATTCATATTTAAACAGTATGATGGGGATATAATCTCTCACAGCAAAATGACTGACCAAGTATTATAATTGTATTAATTACAGTTGGTTAATAATATAGTAAAAGCATCCTGATTGGTTAATATCTAAATCCCAGTGTTTTAATATCATGTGCTGCGAAGAGCTGCAGGAGACACATTAAAGAGCCACTTGCAGCTTGCGACCCTGAGTCTGAGTATCACTGATCTAGCAGGATGATCTCCACCCTTAAAACCTCATATTGTAATGTACCTATTGTCCATGTTGTGCATGGAAAAGGACTTCTGGAACACTGTTACAACTAAAATCCCACTGATTTAACCAGGTGAGAATGACAATGCTCAGTGACAGGTACTCTCTCATACAACAGTCCCTCTGTGCTGCCCTGTGCCCATAACCATATAGAGCAGTGACAGGGTGCAACTCACCACTGTGGCAACTCCTACTGGCTGTCTTGGCAATTAGCTCTGAGCCCTTTTCTGGTGGTCTCTCCCTACTGTCACCTCTGTTCCTGGACCCATGGCACCCCAAGAACCCTCAGGGTCCTCTTCAGTGACACTGCTCTCTGCCTGTGCCACGCTCTGTGTTCTCCCCTTCCAGGGGACATGGAATCTACCTGCAATTGACTACCAATTACAGTCCTTTGTCCCCGGGCCACTTCCCATGCGGCTCCAGCACCCTTTTCTGCCCTTACCTCAGGGCCTCAGCCTACAGGCCCTAGCAGCCAGCCAGGATCTCTCTGTAGCTTCCCTAGTCCCTGCTTGCAGCACTGAATTGTCCCAGGTAGTAAGGCCCCTTTCTTCTGCTAGAAGCCTTGTCTTCTCCCCTTGAGCTCCAGTCCACTATTGGCCTCTGCTCTGCCCTGCAGCTCTTCTTATATGGGCCTGCTGAGCCATGACTGGCTGCTCCTCTCAGCACCTCTCTAATTGGCTGCCTACAGCACAGCCTTCCTAGGGCTGTTTTAACCCCTTTTCTGCCAGTGAGGAGCCGTTAAAGGTGCCACAAGATGCAGAGGGAGAATGACTCCAGAGCAGGTGGCCCTACACTGCTGCCTTTGCAACTCGCAGCAGAAGGGGTGTGCAGGGAGTGCGAGCGGATGTAGCCATTATGCATGCCAATGTAGACGTTCTGGACAGTGATACAACCCACAGGCAGCGCATAAGAAGCTGCCATACATTAAAACAGCCCTTAGCTGCTCGAATTTATATCAGGGGCCTCACCCGCCCCCTAGGAACCCTGAATCTGGCTGCTGCAAAGGTGGTGTAAAGCCAACCTATTCCCCTCTTGTTTTAGGGGCTGTCTCCTCCTGCATGGGCAGCCCAGAATCAGATCCGGTGTGTTATATATCAGGGCGCACGAGGGGCTGCATCCTGAGCTGGTGCAAAGAGTCACAGTTCAGTTGCCTTCAGTGGAGCTAGACCAATTTACACCAGCTCAGGATCTGCCCAGCATGAGGGGTTATAAGGGGAAGCCGCCAAATGGGATGTGAGCAGCTAAGTCAGCCCAGTAAAATGCTGGACATTTTTACACAATCACCTGTTGAATTCAGGGTCACATTGTCATTGAGTCAAGTGCTGTGAGTGACTGGGTTTCTAAAAGGGTTGAATTATTTTATGGCCACTAATAATATGTGTGACGGGTTGGATCACAGAAACCCCCTTGGGAGCTGCCACCTGATGTACCAAGACTACCCCTGCTCCTGTTTTCCCTGCCAGCTCAGGACTCCAGCACCCTGTCTTGCTGAGCCAGACACTCCCGTCTGCTCCAACACAGACCCAGGGTCTGAATCACTTGCCCCAAAGCTGCAAGTTTACCTGAAAACAGCTCACAGAAGTGTGCTTGTCTTTGGCACTCAGATGCCCAACTCCCAATGGGGTCTAAACCCAAATAAATCCGTTTTACCCTGTATAAAGCTTATGCAGGGCAAACTCATATTGTTCATCCTCTATAACACTGATAGAGAGAGATGCACAGTTGTTTGCTCCCCCAGGTATTAATACATACTCTGAGTTAATTAATAAGGGAAAAAGTGATTTTATTAAATACAGAAAATAGGATTTAAGTGGTTCCAAGTAGTAACAGACAGAACAAAGTAAGTCACCAAGCAAAATAAAATAAAATGCGCAAATCTATGTCTAATCAAACTAAATACAGATAATCTCACCCTCAGAGATGCTTCAGTAAGTTTTTTTCTCAGACTGGACACCTTCCAGGCCTGGGCACAATTCTTTCCCCTGGTACAGCTCTTGTTCCAGCTTAGGTGATAGCTAGGGGATTCTTCATGATGGCACCTGTCTCCCTTTGTTCTCTTCCACCCCTTTATATATCTTTTGCATAAGGCGGGAACCCTTTGTCCCTCTGGGTTTCCACCCCCCCTCACTGGAAAAGCACCAGGTTAAAGATGGATTCCAGTTCAGGTGACATGATCACATGTCACTGCAAGACTTCATTGCCCACTTGCCAGCACACACATATACAGGAGGACTAACAGGTAAACACAGCCATCTGCAGACAATGGTCCTTGTTAATGGGAGTCATCAAGATTCCAAACCATCATTAATGGCCCACACTTTACATAATTACAATAGGCCCTCAGAGTTATGTTTTATATTTCTAGTTTTAGATACAAGAGTGGTACATTTCTACAAATAGGATGACCACATTCAGTAGATTATGAGCTTTGCAATGATACCTTACAAGAAACCTTTTGCACGAAGCATATCCCAGTTACATTATATTCACTTATTATCATGTTTTTATAAAACCATATAGACTGCACAACGTCACAATATGTATAGCTATGTGAGCTCTGTTTTATTTGGCACTTTGTGTGTTCAGATCTCAAAGCACAAGAGTGGGTAAATAGCATTATTCCCAGTTTACAGAGAGAAAAACTGAAGCACAGAGGAATTTAGTTACCTGTCATTGACTTGTCCAAGATCACACAGCAAATCAGGACAGACCACAGGTCTTCTGGCTTCCAGATGGGTGCCTCATCCATTGAGCCAAATTACTAATTAGGTCTCCTGCTGTAGAGGTTAAATGGGTCACACGCATGTTTGACAGCAAAGGTCAAAGGAGGTGAAATAAAAAAGAAACTGTCCCATACATGTGTAGCATGGTTGGTAGGTGCATTATGAGGGTTTTCACCTTCCTCAAAAGCTTTATCTTTTGCCCACTGATGGAGGTAAGATACAAGAACTGATGAACCAATGGCAGGAATTTCAGCATGACCCATTCTATGCTCTTCTGTGCTTCTCTCTATTTTTGTTCTGTATCTTCACCAGGCAGCATTCAGCCACAATCTCCCAACAACATTAGGCAGCTAGTCATAAAGCCATAGATTTTAAGGCCAGAAAGAGATCCTTTTGATCATCGAGTCTGGCCTCCTGACTAGCACTGAATTCCTGCATCAACCCTATTTCTCGGTACACTAGTTAATTTCCCTCTTAGTTTAAAAATCGGTGCCTAGTTGTAGCTTGAATGTATCTATCTCCTGCTTCTAGCCACTGGATCTTGTGGCCTTCAGCACCAGGAACGCAGAGTAGCAAGGGGGTGGAATTGATTGCATTGGAGGGGCAGTAATGAAGGAGTTTTGGGGTGGAGAATTGCTTGGGGTTGGAACTTGTATATTTGTGGAAGAAGGGCAGTCAGAATAGCAGTGACATGGTGACAGAATGTCATTTATTACTTTTAGACTTTTTGTGTGTGTAAAGGATAATAAAAGCCTGTTTAAAGACGACGAAATGCCTCACTCTGATTATGAGGACTGTAAAGCGTTTCTAATCTCTTAAGAGCTGTTGAGATTCTTTTTGAAGTCATGAAAGTGACTCTGAACTAGAGAGTTCAACTTTATATTGGATTTTTATGTCTTATGGGTAACATTCATAGTCTGTTTGAGCTATTCTGTCACTGAGTTTAGTAGTATTAGGCCTTTCGTGTTTAAAATTTGATTAATGATTAGGGAGAGGTTTTTTGTGGTTTCCCTTTTTTTTTTTGGTTCTTTTAATGTGAGATTTTTGCTATCCCAAGATGTTTGGTGGACTTAGTTACTCTTGATAGGGTTCATTATACATATTTGTTGAGATAATTTAGTTGTACTACTTTATGTATTTTGTCTTGGTATTGCTATTCATTAAAATTACTTCTGACATCATAAATCTCCTGGAAACTTGACTTTGTTTTTTGTTTTGTTTTGATGTACACTTAAGTCATTCACGCTGAAATTATCTAATCAGTCTGTGTCTGGAGAAACAAAATGCTGTTAAATATAGATTTCTTCTTTTACTTCCCGACCAAAAATATATAATTATACGAACTTTCTATATTTTGCTCATTTTCCGTTCTCAACTACATCATATGACCATTATCTGCAATAATGACTAAAAGTAGCCCATTTTTTTGAGGAGACAGTAAGTCCAACCTATATTTCTTGTAACAGGATTATAAAATGTTTATCTCAGGATCTAATGCAAATACCATATATCACTGGTTCGAAAACCCCTCTCTCTACTGGACAATATTTTACAGCCATTGCCCTCAGAACACTGATGAGGGGGTAGCTTGGCACCTAGCGATCTGCTTGGAGTAAGGAGCAGCATATAGTTGCAGTGTCCCAGGAGCAGAATAGGGATCAAACTGGTCTGAGTCTGAGTCTCAAAATCAGTGCTTGCTGCCCTCTTGCTCCAGCCTTTTTCTTGGTGTCGCTCACTTCCACCTCTGCGCCGTCTCAGCTGGGCTAGACAATACATTGGCAGCGGGGGGAATCAGAACCAAAGCTGCACCCACTGCAGCTCTCCCACCTGCACTGGAGGGGGGAAATCAGCCCCACGCAGCGAGGCTGCTCTGCCTCCCTGTGTTACCATACAATGTGGGTAGCCCACACAGACTAATAAAGGGGCACATTAGTCCCCCACCTTCCCCTGCACAAATGTTCAGGCCAGCTCATGACTTAGCCCTATGTATATTGCTTACCATACACACACTCCAGAAGGCAGAATTGTCAGAAGAGTTACACTGCGGGATAAAAAATAATAATTTGCTTTCTCGGATACTTTGATAATTAATTTTTTCCTACATCAGTGCTTTACATAGTGGCATCGGAGCTCCCAGAAGACATTGCCAGGCAATGCCAGATTCCCAGCCCATGTAATGGGGTTGTCAGCTGTGAACGGATTGCCCCCAGTGGAAAGGATACTGTTAGGAAACTGACAAAAGCTGCTAGAAGACTTACAAACACAGACAAGGCTACCTGCCCGTTGGTCTGATGTTCATCATTTCTGCAAACAGGCCAGCAGGTGACAATGCAAAGCTGGTCTCTCCATTCTGCCCAACCCCCTTTCATTAGCTGGGGTACTTATGGCGCTGATTGTGGAATGTTTCAAATGCCACACAAAACAGCATGTTGGATTTCTTGCTGACATACATCAAAGACCACAGGGTGGCAATAGCCATCTGGCAACAGCAAGCAGTTTCCGATCTTCAGTTCCTTTCTCTCTCCGCCCATTATTCATAGAGTTAAGCTAATCACCTTCTGCAGTTTTTGCATTCTAAAGGCCTGATCCAACATGTCTTGAAGGCAATGGAACTTTTCCATTGACGTCAACGAGCTTTGGATCAGGCCCCAAGAATTTGTTGCACCTGCTTGATATGCTAAGAACTTGCTTTGCACACCTGTTATATTCAAGATCTGATTAAAGCTAAACAGGGTCCAAGATCCAGATCCATCAAAATATCAGCCTCACAGCCCTCTCAAAAGGGCCTAGACAGAGTTCATGCCAGCTGCCAACCACCAGCCCTTGTTGGACTCTACAAGCTCCACCATCACGCCATTGCTCATGTATAATATGTGTGCTATGACTGTTTTCTCCATCACTTCTGTTCATCCTTGGGTTGCACTGAACAGCAAATTCCTGTAAAATAACAGCAGATCAGCCAGTATGGTCACCAGGTTTGCTGTGCACATTGGCAAAACATGTATCTTATTTTCTGCTTATTTTAGGTGTGCAAACTTATGTTCATGGCACACATGTAGAGAAGTTAGATACAAACATAACTACTCTTGCTGGAAGGTTGCAACGTAACACCACTTTATTTTGTAGTATTCAGAACGATGACACCCAAGAACCCAAATACAGAGAGAAAAGAAACAGGCTGCTCTCTGAAATAGACAAAAGGTGCTCTATAGTGCAGCACCTGGAAGCAGCAATCAGTTTTCAGCCAGAAGGTGGGGTGAGTTGTGCCTCTCTATTTTCTCTCTCTCTGTATTTGGGTATCATTCTGGATACTAAGAAATAAAGGCATAGTTACATTGCAAAGAAAACCCGTGACACTGAGTTTCGGAGCCTGAGTATATTAACTCAGGTTCATGGGGCTTATACTGCGGGGCTGGAGGCCAGGCCCAAATGTCTACCCTGATACTTTTAGCTCTGCAACCCATGCTCCACCAGTCTGGGTCCATTGATCCAGACTCTGAGACTCCGATCCATGGGTCTTTTATTGCTGTGTAGACATAACCTAAAGCTCCCAAACTGGGAAAAATTCTGAAATGAAGGCACCCCCCTGTAAGAGTCCATTTACCTGTAATTAACATATTATCCTCTCAGAGAAAGAAAAATTCCTTGTCGTGAGGGTGCCTTATAAAAATACATGGAGCAGAAGTTGGATATGTTCTCTGTGGACTTGTGCCATTACATTGTAATGTCTCCGCTAATATATAGAAAATGCATGCCTGAAGGCACAGAAGCCAGGTAACCTAAAGACAACTAGACCAAATGAACCCAGATTACGTCTGCAATTGTAGGTTATAGCAAATATGCCCTAGAGAAATTAAAGAACACTTGAAAGGATGGCTAAAGTGACAAATGATAATTTAATAATTTCCACTGAGCTTCTTTCCACCTTTGCTTCACTAAGCATTGACCAGTAATTCAGTATTATTTCAAGCATCATTGTGTTAAAATTATCAGTCTTTTTAATTTTGCTTGATATGGTTTTATGCTGATGGTCAAAAGGATAGTCCTGTGGTAAGCGTGGGACTCAATTTATCTATGCCATACAATTCCCGTGTGACTTAATTTATCTATGCTCAGTTCCCCATTTGTAAAACAGGGAGGTGATAATATTTCCCTACCGTATAGGACTGTTGTGAGGATAAATTAAGTAATTAATGTTTGTGAGGAACTTAAATACTGTGATAATTGGGGCCACATTAGAAGGTAGACAGAATTTCACAGTATGCATCAACATAAATAATGGAAAAGCTAACTACTTGGTAAGTAACCACTGTTGCAATCTTATGCAATATTACTTATCACTGCATCTATCTGGACTATATTACAAATATTAATTGTTAAAAATTTAGTCCTTCTTTTGGTTAGCAATCCTGATTTTCTTTCTAAGGATTTGGAGCTTAGTTTCTAGGTTATAGGTGGGTTGCTAATTGTTCATTTCCACAATTCACTACTTTCCTTTTGTGTTGTGTTGCTGGTCATCCAAGCCAACTGGTAGTTATTGAAATACTCAGAAAATCTAATGGCATGCCAGCATGAACCTAGTGCTTTTATTCAGAAAAATATTTTCACATCTATTACATCACTATTTCCCCAGCTCTTCTGAAATCAATAACAACAATTCATAAAAAGCTATATTACATCATGCTCACTGTACTATCAATTAAAGGGCCCCCACACTTACACATGTATAGGTGTGCGTGTTAGTATAAAACAAATACTATCTGTAATCCCTCCAGGACAAGGGTTGTGTCTTTTCTCTGGTTGTACAACACCGAGCACAATGGGGACCCAATCTCAATTGAGGACTTTGGGCACTACCATAATATAAAAGTGTACCACGAATAATTATATTTAACCTGCAATCAATATATCTTTCCTAATAGGTGGAATAGTGCCTGGAAGCAATGCCCTATGTGATTTACAGTCCCCTGTCAGAGAAAAGGAAATTAGGACATGTGATGTTTGCAGTATAGAAAGAGAAGATAACAGAGGCACTTTCTCCTAGCCCTGCTACAAACTTGTTGGTTTAGCCTTAAACTTCATTCAGTGCCTCAAATTACAGTAGGAAGAAACTGACATAGAATATCAGGGTTAGAAGGGCCCTCAAGTGATCTAGTCTAACCTGCTGCTTGAAGCAGGGCCAATCCCCAGACAGATTTTTGCCCCAGATCCCTAAATTGCCCCCTCAAGGATTGAACTCACAACCCTGGGTTTAGCAGGCCAGTGCTCAAATCACTGAGCTATCCCTCCCCCAAAGGCCTCTTAAACATACTGGATTTTGTATGACATTCCCTTTCTTATCTGCATCAAGCCACCTGTTCTATTACACCACAAAGGCAGGGAATGGTGTAATGCTAGCCACTGAATCACCTGCTCCCCAGAAGACACTGTCTGTACCTTGCTTACCCTAACTCTAACCACTGGAGAACAGTCCCCTCCCAAAGACAGGGGCTATCCAGAATTTGGGCTATCCAGTCTTCTACTATTGTCGAATATTCTATTTTAGCAGATAGCTTTGTAACCCAGTGGGAAAATGTGTGTCAAATCCCCCGCTCATGGCTGGTTCACATAAAGGCTAGCAATTATTCTAGGAACTCAAGTGCTAGTGGCCTGAACTGAAAATCTGATTTAAATACTGATGATGACCTATACTGAGGGATCTGCATGTAATACGCTTTGTGTTTCCAGTTCTCTTAAAACCAGTTTCATTTTATTTTCTCAGTAAGAAAACATCCTTAAAAACTTTTATTCTTGTAAAAAATCACAGTAATCTATAAAGTATGGTGCGAGGTGCAACCATTTTCCCACTTTTATTCATTTGATTGGCAGGTTTGAAAGTTGAGAAGGATGGGCATGGGGAGAATACCCCTACAGAATGTATTAAAGATGCCCACATGCAAAGAATATGTTGTATTATTTGCTAGCGGTTGGCAATACATGTCCTGCATCCTCCTTTTCAAAGAAAATGTCTGATAATGAATGCACTCAAATGACACACTACCTTGTTTTTGCAGACAATCGACCCAGCAGCCTATGGCCGAGGCGTATCGCTGTGGTGAACTCTCACTCTCTGTTGCAGCATCCTTCTGCTCCATTTTCCTTTTTAAAGGAGGTGATTCACCCAACAAGTTTTCATTTCAGTGGCTAACTTGTAATCTGCAAAATGAACAATACTCCATGCAACAAGCCGCTGGAATTGATGGCTTTGGGCTTATGCAAGCACCTCTCTGTTTAATCTTTTAAATGCTCCATGACAGTCCCTCTCAGTGTATCAGAGGGGTAGCCGTGTTAGTCTGGATCTGTAAAAGTGAGGTATTCATGCATCTGATGAAGTGAGGTATTCACTCACGAAAGTTTATGCTCCAATACGTCTGTTAGTCTATAAGGTGCCACAGGACTCTTTGTCGCTCCTCTTAGTGTAGTATTTCTCTAATGGGGACAGATTTAGAAATCTCAGCTTGATTTTTTTTAAACAGTTTCTGAGAGACAATTTATAACAAAATTCAAAATGGTAGAATGGAAATAACCATAGACTGGTCCCCATTACTCTGACCCTTTTTGTCCCTGTATCTCTCTTCCACAAGGGCCTTCCATTTAAAAGAATAACTATTTGTTTGTATTTCAATATCTATCCAAGCACTTTGCCCCCACCCCCCACCATTACCATAGTGTCTGCATGCCTCCAGCTCATTAATGGATATTATCCTCACAACAACGTGAAGTAGGACAATATTATTGTCATTTCACAGATGGGGAGCTGGAATACAGGGCAAACTAAGTAGAGCTGGGTGAACGTTTTTGGTTGAAAACTTTTGTTTGAAAAAAATCTCAATTCAATGACACTGCAACATGTCAGCAATTCGTGTCAATTTGGCCACATAATTTCAGATGAAAAACAAATCTGAAGAAGTAAAAAAGTAATTTTTAAAAGAAAAAAAATCAGTTTGGGGGTCTGAATGACTTTTTTCTTTAGACATTTATTTCAATTTTATTTTAAAACAATGAAAAAATGTAGAAAAGTGCTCAACATCCAAATAAAATGTTTGTTTGACTTGATTTTTTTTACCCCAGTTAGCTGGAAATAAATAATAAAAAAAAAAAAAGTCCAATTTGGGGTGAACCAAGACTCTAAAAAAAAAAAAAGTTTAGAACAGACAATGACCTGGAAAATCCATTATTTGTACAGGTCTAAAAATAAATGACTTGTCCAAGATATCCCAGATAGTTTTCAAAAGAAGCAGGAATTGAACTTTGTGTCTTAAGTCATAGTCTAGTTCCCTGTGCACTGGATGAGCCTTCCAAGTCTAGGTTGCACAATGTGACAACATTCAAGGATCAGGATCCTATTGTACCAGGCACTGTATACACAAGTAAAACAGTCCCTGAGCTAGGCAATTCACAGTCTAGAATAATGATAAAACGCCACAGGTGAGAGTGTGGTAGGAAGACCAAGTAAAATGATCACATTATTATGAGCAATAAAATATGTCGAATCACAGTCTATAAATACCAACATAATGAGAAAATTTCTGACAGTAGCGAGATCTTCGATCAAGCAGACAAAAAATAATGTGATCCAATGGCTGGAAGCAGCAGTTAAATACATTCAGACTAGAAATAAGATGCAAATTTTTAACAGTGAGGATAATTGACCGTTAGAACTACTGATCTACGGGTGATGTGGATTCTCCATCACCTGAAATCTTTAAATGAAGATTGGATTTCTCTGTCTGAAAGATATGCTCTAACTCAACCTCAAGATGTGGGCTGGATGCAGGATGGGTGTAATTCTCTGGCCTGTGTAATGCAGGAAGTCAGACTAGATCAGTGGTTCTCAAAGCCGGTCCGCTGCTTGTTCAGGAAAAGCCTCTGGCGGGCCGGGCCGGTTTGTTTACCTGCCGCGTCTGCAGGTTCGGCCGATCGCGGCTCCCACTGGCCGCAGTTCGCCGCTCCAGGCCAATGGGGACTGCGGGAAGAAGCGCGGGCCGAGGGATGTGCTGGCCGCCCTTCCCGCAGCCCTCATTGGGCTTACCCTGAACAAGCGGCGGACCGGCTTTGAGAACCACTGGACTAGATGATTGTTTCTGGCTTTAAAGTCTTGAATCCATGACTAAACAGCAGTCCCAATTCATCACCTGCATCCTGTGTTAACCTCCTGTGTTCCCCTCTATAGTACATGATGGTAAATCTCCGGTGTGCTTTTTATAGTCACTATGGGACCCCTTTGCCCCTTTCACACACACAGGCACTACACAGCATCTCATGGAACCCTGACATAAGTAGATGCAAGGCCTAGTGAAGTCAATGAGAGCTGTGCTGCCTTACCCAGGTGTTGAATTCAGTTCATAATGTCAAGCATCAGCTTTCAGAGGGAGATGTTGCCCAACTTCATGCAAACTGCAAGAATACACAAAATGACTCACAAATCCAGAAAAAAGGAAGCTACTGCAGATAGTAATTAATCTAATTGTATATGTGCAAAATTAGACTGACTCTAAACAGTGACTTCTTATCATGGATTATTGTAATACAACAGTAGCCTGACAATGTACCGGGCACTGTATAAACATATAATAAATGTTATGCTAGGGGTTGGATGAAATCTTGTTGAAACAGTTGGGCATACAGCTGCCCTTCATTCGGGATAAAGGTAAGAAGCAATTAAGCTGCTTTAAGGAATAAACTAGCTGAGACAATAGGAGTCACTACCCAAAACACAGGCCACATGCAAGATTTGTCTGGCACTGAGCTAGGTGAGTGGAGGGGTTCAGTGGGGGCTGAATGCAAATGCAGAAGGATGGGCACTCTTTTGGTGGAGCTGTGCGTATGTGTGCACAGACATGGCAGAGACACCTCAGAAGCAGACAGAGAAGTCAGGAGAAAGCCAAGGGCAGCCAGAGAGGCACGTGGAGTGTGAGAGAAAGCTAAATGAGAGACAGCTTTTTGGGCAAAGTGCTGGCTGTAAAAAGAGGCTTGGGATATTGAACAGGGAAACTGCCTCCTGTTGCTTGATTCCTACTGTGATCAGGAAAACAGGACTTTGTGTATTTTCTTTATAAATAAAGAAGATTGATGCAAAGAATATCTGGCTCCATCATCAATTTCTCCTTCTAACAGAAGCAACCTACAAGACCCCAAATCTTAGCTAACCACTCAGAGCAAAAGGGGTATTATTAGTGATCTACTATAAAGGAATATTTTTCCAATTCTGCAGCCAATGTATTTGCATAACTGAAGTCAATGGGAGTTCAGTATATATAAACACTACAGGATCTTGTGAATTGTTAGGACCTTTCAAATGTGAATCTGTGAAGTTAGCCATCTAAATATCTGACCTTTTTTTCAGAGGTGCTGATTACACACAGCTTCCATTGAACTCAATCAGCTTTGCTGAAAACCAGATTCATGAAAATGTTGTCCCATGTCTTCCATTGCTTTCCACAATACCTTGGAATGCTTTGAAGTCAATTAGAGCTGATGGGAACTAAATACTTTTGAAAGTGAGGCCATTTATTCAGATGCCTAAAATGGATTTAGGAGCCTAACTTCAGCCATTAATATTTTGGAAAATCTTGGTAAAGATTAACTAGAAAGTGATCGTTTGGCCTAGTGGTTCCAGCAAGGCCTGGGAATCATAACACCAACTTTCTATTCCTGGCCACGACGTTGACTTGCTGTGCACGTAACCTTAGACAACTGACTTGGTAGCTCTGTTTCCTCATCGGTAAAGGGGTTATAGTACTACCTGTCTCACAGGGATGTTGTAAGGCTTGCTTCATAATGGCAGGTCCCACCCAGCCCAGGTTTGGGATATGAACACAAGAAACAAAGTGATGAGCAAAGCAAAGAGAACAGGAGAACCTGATCCCACGTTAGAGTACCGCTGAGCAGCCACCAAATGTATTTTGCCTATCAGTAGCATTTAAGGCCTCTGACATAAGAACATAAGAACGGCCCTACTGGGTCAGACCGAAGGTCCATCTAGCCCAGTATCCTGTCTACCGACAGTGGCCAATGCCAGGACACCGTCCCTGCCCATCCTGGCTAATAGTGACTGATGGACCTGTGCTCCATGAATTTATCTAGTTCTTTTTTGAACCCTGTTATGGGTAGCATGTGTATCATGAGGACCACACCTTAGCCCACACATGAGCATCCAATGCCCACACCTGGCTGCTTTCTTCATCTGAAGGTTTGGATGACATATCGGAAAGTATGCCTGTGTTTTTCCTACTCTACACTTCACCATTGCTACCACTGGAAGAAGTGCACCAATGCAGAAAAACAAACAAACAAGCTTTCCCTTTGTTGACAGTGCAAAGAGGACCCATAAATCTAGTTTTCCCAAAGGACAAGGCTCTTGGGCTGCTACCCTGCCAATAACAGGTCAGTTGCATACTTTGGGCCAAAGTCTGCTCTCAGTTAAATGACTGGAACTCCCACTGGTTTAAATGGAAATTGCTGCTAGGTCAATCAAAGGCAGACTGGGGACCATGGTGTCTTAAAAAAAAATAATAAAAAAACCCAAACCACCATTTAGGACACATGCAGTTCCCAGTGATTTGAAGTTGGTGTATGTCTCTGTCACAACTGAGGGCTCTCATATTTTTTATGATAAGTGAAAGCTATGTTATTAACAAAGAAAAGCCTGGCAACTAAGTGCGATCACTGAGCAATGCAACATGCAATACGGGTGTACAGGACGTATAATCTTACCCCTTTTCAACCCAACCCAAATGGACAGTCAATGTATGGGACCTTGTAGATTATTCCAGCTGAGGGTAGTAATTGATGATGGAGTCTGGTATTTACCTTGGTGTAACCTTGTTGATTTACAAGGAGTGCACAAAGTTTTGCTTCTCTGAACACAGGAGGAATCAAAGACAAAGCTAGTAATTTGCTTATGGGCCCAACCTCCTTTCAGTCAGCACCCCCAACCCCTCTTTAGACTTCTCCCAGGGTCACACCATGCTTACAGGATGCTGCTTGCCTCTCTTGCCTTCCCTAAGTCTCTCTCAGTTTGTCTGCCCTCCCGCTTGTCTTTTATACACACACAGACATCTCCCTCTCCCCCTCCCCCCCCCCCCAAAACCCCCAAACAAACTTGGTATCCCGTGGAACCCTCCACACACACGGTAATAGTTTCTGGACAAACTCTGTTCTGCCTTGTTTTAGGTAGGGTCCCTTAACTGTCTCTTTCAGCTATCTTAAATGAAGGGTGCATTCACACCCATCAGTTTCAAGAAGGCTTAACCTAACCCATGACGAGATTTAACCGAGCTCCTGATGTCAACATCAAATCACTTTGTTACCAAACTCCATGTCGCTGTGATGATGTCCAGTAGTGATACATGACATCTAGAGAGATACATTTTGAGTGTTATGCTGAAAAACAAAACCCGAATGTGTATTTCTTGGGTGCACCAATATTTGAACAGACAAACTGTTTACTGAACCAAATAAGTAAAGGTGGGTTTAGATTAGGGGTATTTGATACATCAGACATTCCCAGAGCAAGGACATTGCTTTATGGGGCAATCTCATCCCTGAGCTTTATTACATTTCAGAATAAATCAAGTTTGTTTAATGTGTAGTTAACATTTGCACTTCATTCATCTTTCCCCCCCTAAACAAAGATAAAATGCCATGTACAATGAACTAATGGCATGGAAATAGCTACCACATTCATCACTCAAGTACCTAAAAGATGCCCAACAATTTATCTTGACTATGTTACTTTCAAAAGGAGAAGGAGAGATAAATATACAGTCACAAAATATGGAGGTGCTTAGTTACAGTCGAATAATTTCCAGTGTTGGTGAAAAGGAAAATATGAAAGAGCCCATTAAGCACATGCTCATGCTAATTTATTTACGTTTAAAGAATTAGGGAACCATTTGCTGTATCTAAATGCCAGATAATTAAGACTGGGAATTACCAGCTAGAATCCATACAGCAACAATAATTACCCTTAAAAATACTGGAATGTTGAATGTGCCAATATTAACAATACATTTTAGTTTGCAAGCCAACCATTCCTCACATCGCTCCACAGGATCTTTAGACTACTGATTGGTTCATTGATGTTTTATGAGAGGACAAGGCATGTGGAATTTCCCCTTGAATGAAATGGCCAGTAACAAGGAGTGCATGTTAAACAGCTTCCTTTTCAAAAATTGTTTTCCATACATTGTGTAGTCCAGGGGTCCCCAACACGGTGCCCGCGGGCACTATGGCTGGATGACGCCGCTTGTCAGCGGCATTTTGGCAGATGCTTGTCCGCCGCCACGGTCCTCCATGGCTCGTCGTCTGGCACCCGCCAGACAAAAAAGGTTGGGGACCACTGGTTTACTCTTTCTCTGGTTAATGCAGAATGTGTATGTTGGATAAGTTTCCAGTACAGTTGGAGAAGCAGCATGGTCTAATGGCTAAGGCAACAGACTGCTCCTCAGAAGGGCTGGGTTCCATTTCTGGCATTACTGTGTGACATTAGGGAAGCCATTTCATCTCTGCGTCTCCTGCCACCCTTCTTTGTCTTTCAGATTTTAAGCTCTTGAAGGCAGGAATTGTCTTCCAAGACGTGCTTTTACAGTCCCAAGCATATCAGGGCCCTAGACCCTAGTGTAATAAGAAGTTGACCAACTTTAAACAAACCTACCCAAACTCTTTGTTGTCAGGTAACTGGGACAAGAGTGGTCTAGACTAGTGGTCAGAGCAGGTGTCGGGTACCAAGGACTAGTGCCAGTCCTGGAGTCAGTAGTCTGAAGCAGGAGCCAAGGGTCAAGCCAGAAGTAGGAACTGGAGCAAGCAGGGTAGCAGGAAAAGAGGGGCTCTGAGGTGGGGCAGGACAGAGGCAAGGTGGGAGCAGCAGGAACAAGGTAACGTAGGACAGCCATGGGTGGGCATGAGCACTGAGCAACCAGCAATCTGCTGGTGCTTTAAGAGCCAGCCCGCGGAGCCAGCTTGCTGGCCTCTCCAGCCAATCAGGGAGCACTGCCAGCCAGGCGGCCTGCTGCAAGCTAGCTGTACAGATGAGGTTGCCTGGAGACTAGCTCCGCTGCAGGCCCCGATTCCTGACACTACTTTCCTGTGCTAACTCTGGAAGCCTCAATACAGCACCAGACTTTGGGACAGATTTTTAAAAGGACACAGCACCTAACAATTCCACTGCACTCACGCTGGGTGCAACCTTATTGAACTATCTTCACTGTTGATCTGCAGGAAGGAGTAAACAGGTGCACACTATCCTAAACCAGGGGGAGTTGGGAGCACCAGTGAGCTCAGAGAAAAAACACAACCATCCGATGAGATTCAGTGTGGAAATGTCCAAGCCAGTTCAATAAATGCACATGAAAGTGATCTGAAGTATGAGAGCTGGCTGAAAAATATGAAATTGCCAATTTTTGATGAAAAATCAGGATGAAAGTTTGACGCATTTTTTCAACCAGTGAGATGGAAAGTGGGAGAGCGAAGGCAGACTGACAGAGACCCTGGGGTGACAGAGGACAGAACATTAAACGTGAGTTTGCAATATGATATGGTTGCAAATAAGGCCAATGCAATTTTAAGCTACATAGGGGACGACTGGCCCAGGTATCAGGGGACAACATGAAGGAGGCTCCTCCCACTTAATTGCCCCAGGGTCCGGCGTTCACTCAAGGAGCACAGTAACTACTCCATGCACCCTCAGGAGTGAGCGTCATCCTAAATGAGACTGGGAGGGGGAGCAGAACGAGATGGGGCCATTGTCCAACTTCCTTCCACACTCACCACGGGCTGACCAGGTGTACGAAGGGGCTGCACCCTCCCTGAGACAATATTTTGCCCACGCTCTCCCTGGGATGCCCTGGCCCTTATTGCAGGCCAAGGATTAAATAGCACCAATTGGACCCAGTTTGCTATGAATCATGTGACTTAAAAATTGCCCATTTCTTAAAACCCACTTAGAGGCCAACAATATCTCTCTGGAAACCACAGAGTGAATAGACACATTCCTGAGCCATCCTGGACTCTTAAGCTGTGTCTACACTGCAGCCACGAGCTAACTGCAGCTTGAGCAGACATCCGTGAGGTAGCTTTAATCCAGCTAGAAACTGTGGCCGTGCATGCTGCAGCATGGGCGAACCCCAGGAGAACGACCCATGATTCCAGGTGGGTTTGTATGGCTCATACTGCAGCCTGTGCTGCCATAGCTTCCCTGCTCTGGAACTCGGGCTAGCTAGATCTTAGGCCTTGTCTACACTAGGAATTTGCATTGGTATAGCTAGGTCTCTGCGGGGTGTGAACATGGACCCAGCCCCAGCTGTAGCGATCCAGCCCCTGGTGTAGACAGTGCTAGAGCTAGCTACCCCCTCCTGGGGAGGTGGATTAACTACAGCAATGGGAGAACCCCTCCCATCAGCGCAGGCAGTGTCTACAGCGATGCGCTACAGCAGGGGCAAAGCTGCGTCTCTGTAGCCCTTTAGATGTAGCCACACCCAATGCTAGCTTGGGTATGTCTTCTCGAGCTGTGATCTCATCCTGACTGCAGTCTAGACATCCCCTTCCACCTGTCTTGCTGGCTTGATTCATGGGAACTCAGGCGGACTTTCCTGAGCTGGAGCAGCAAGGGCCAGGGGACGCACAGCAGTTCTCATTATGTTGCAGCAACACTTAGATGCCCCACTGAAACTGGGACCCCTTTGGTCCAAGCGCTGTACCAAAAACCTACTGAGCCCTAGAGCGCTTGCCATCTAACTAAACAAGGGAAATACACTTATCTCCAGTTCACGGAGGGGAACTGAAGTGCAGGAGATTAAGTGACTTGCTCAAGGTCCCATAGGAAGTTTGTAGCAGAGCCAGGAATTGATTCCAGATCTTGGAAGTGACCGTTCTTTCCCTCTTTTTTTCTAAGAGGAGTCTGTGGATTAAACATGTATATTCCCCTGTTGCTCCTGGAAGGAGAACAGAGATTAAAGGACCTTGGGTGATGTCTGCCTTTTGCATTAATGTAGCCACGTTTTATTTCCATTAGCACAAAAGGACCTTACACACATGCATTGACAGAGGACATTCCCCGTGTACATATAACAAAAGGAGAACAAAGGCACTGAACGGATTACAGCCTAAACACAGTGGTTAATAGAGTATAGTGTGTAACTGACAGGTCAGATAATTCGCCTGCAGCAGCGGAAACACATTTCTATTATCAGTGAGTAAGAGCAAGTAGATGTATCATCTCTTACAAATTTCTATTTACAGGTTTTGTAACACCTTGATGCCCCCAAGTACCATGAAAGAAAGCCTTCCAGATTAATTTCCCTTAGCAGTCCAATGTGCCATTATTAACAGCGGGATTTAGTCCTACAAAGAATCAAACTTGAACTTGTTTAGGGTCTCTCTGGCTGGGTAAAAGCAACTCGCCTCTGTAAACATCTCTAGCATAATAGTTACTGCACTGCCATGGATGCAGACGAACAAGCCGATGCATGTCAACGCGACACACAGCACTAGGAAGCTGCATGCAGTGATGGAGAGACAGGAAGCTAGTAAAGAAAATACAACTGAGGTTCTGTGATAAATTCAGTAGTGCCTAGAGGCTCCCAGCTGAGATCAGGCCCCATTGTGATAGACACTATACTGACATTGAGTGCAACATAGAAACTGCCCCAAAGAACAGACAAGTTACTCAAAAGGTGGAGGAGAAACAGAAGCACAGTGAGATGAAGCAATTTGCCAAAGGTCACTGGCAGAGCAAGAAATTGATTCCAGGTCTCTTGAAATTCTGGCCAGCCCCTACGCACTGGGCCATGCTGCTTCTAAACACATGATAAAAACTAGAGCTGACTGCAAAAAGGAAAGTATTTGCTACTAAAAACAAGTTATCAAGTAACTTGGGCCTGATCGCATCAATGGCAAGCTCATCAACTAAAATCATACCCCTAATGAGTTTTTATTAGTTGTTTTGACCTAATTGAGTTGGAGCTCCTGCTCCCAATGAAGTCAATGGGAATTTCCTGTTACCTGCTGTAATGTTGCCACCTTTCCTTTCCACTGAATGCCTCCTTGTTTTTATATTGAGGCAGGGAGAAAAGGCGTTCCTGATCCACCTTTTCTGTGCTAGTCATCATTTTGTAAACTCAAGTGTATCCCCTCTTATTTGCCTCTTCTCTAAGGTATACAGTCCTAAGATTTCCCATCTCTCCATGCCCTTTTTCCATGCCACTAATAGTTCTTGTCACCCACCTCTGAACCCACTCTTTTTTGCTCACAAATCACCCCTTGGCAGCACTTGACAATGGATTTAATGCTCTAGTTCACAAAGAAGACACATAATTACCAACATTTACTATAAGTACTCTTTGATCAGTAAGCAATGGACTACATGGACACTTGAGAAAGAGGTAAACAACATCCAATGGTTGTAGACAGTTTAATCCATTTGAGGTGACCAATATGATCATTTGGTCTGACCTCCTGTATAACACATGCCATAGAACTTCCCCAAAATAATCCCTTTTGAGCTACAACGTCTTGTAGGAAAAAAATCCAATCTTGATTTAACAAAATTGCCAGTGATGGAGAATCCACCATGACTCTTAGTAAATTGTTCCAACAGTTAATTACTCTCGCTGTTAAAAATGTGCGATTGATTTCCAGTCTGAACTTGTCTAACTTCAACTTGCAGCCACTGGATTGTGTTACACCTTTGCCTGCTAGACTGAAGCATTATCAAATATTTGTTCCTCATCTAGGTACTTATGGACTGTGATCAAGTCACTTATCTTTGTTAAACTAAATAGAGTGATGGATGCCCAGAGCTCAAAGGCAGGTTTTCCAATCTTTTAATCATTCCCTTGTCTCTTCTTTGAACCCTCTGCAATTTAACAAAATCCTTACTGAATTGTGGAGACCAGAACTGAATCTGAAGGCATGAAGATAGTTAGTGACATCCATTGGCACAAAAGAAAATGCAGCAATGTATATATGCTAGGAGGCTCAATAAAGTTCTTGTACTGTGCTGCAAATGGCTTCCAGTCCAAAGCTCTTCATATTCAGCCCCATACAGGATCATGTGCAAAATGTTAACAAATGCAGGAAAGGTAGCAATACACCTACTGGAATTTTCAAAAATGGCCAGGAAGTCAGCCTAATTTACAATGAAATCAATAGGAGTTAGGTGTCTAACCTGCTCAGACACTTTTGAAAATTCCACTAGGCACCTGTCTGCATCCTTAGCCGCCTAAGTTCCTTTGGAAATCTGTCCCCTTGTGATGTCCAATGAGACTAATGTTTCTAAATCCCTCCAGTGCTTTTGAAAATCTCTCCCTTAGTGCTTTGCTGAATTGTGATGACCATACTTAAGTACTCTATGCGGCTGAATAGGGACCTTAGCAATTGATTTCAATGGAAGCAGATTTAAGCCAAAGGCTTTTTATTGGAAGCACAAACAGAAACCAAAACTTTATGATGTATGGTGCAGTAGTTGTACCGCAAAAGGAAACTAAATAATGGACTCATACTTTAATGATTTTCATAACTATTAGCTTTGCTAATGGGTCATTAAAAATTTACTCCCTGTACAGATTCAGCAAAAAAAAACAATCCTTTATTAACAGCTTCTCTGAAAGCTTTTACTTCAGCTACTTTCCAAAATATACAAACATCTGGATATTTTTTTTAAAAAAATGCAAAGAATTGCAATGCAATGCAGAGAAAAATCTTTTAATAAAGAAAATGCCAGGGGTCCCTAAGAATATTAACCACTGCTTTAACTTTAAATATGTACTGCCTTTTAATAATCAACAATGGGGGGAAAAAAACAAATGAGAAGAACCAATGGAAATGCATGAAAACCAATAGCACAAAAATAGAAATATATTCAATATGCAGAAGTTATTATTAAGCACTTTTGTAATGAATACTAACAACACATAATACGATAATTAAATGTTAATCTGCAAAACAGAGGGATGTTGTGAAATTATATTTTTTCTCACGAACAATAAAACAATTTAAAAGGTTTTGTTTGTTTTTAAAAAGTGCAACCAATGGGCAGCAGACCAGCGCTTATTCAGTCTTTCCAACTCGCAATTTTATCACGAGTCTCTGGACATTTGGTATTTTACTTAAAGCCCCAGCTTCTGGGGTCAGGTGATTATTTGAGAGAAAAATCTCAACATTGGGGTTTATTTTTTGATTTAAAGTAAATTTCTAGCCTGTCTGGTTGCACAGGAAAGCTTGAAAACCTGAACCCTAAAAGCTGAAAATGCAAAGGGCAAATACATATGGCGATTTTTAGTCCAATCTCACAATTTGAGGGGGAAAAAAACTGTAAATGGTGTTGTTGCCCAGTTAGGATCATTCTATCCATTTTACTTTAGGAAATCAAACTAAAAATATATTAGGATTTGGAAGAACCCAGGGAAAAATAATAGGTACGAAAGAGCTTGAAAGCTGATGCAATGATAGCTAGAGCTGTTCAAGGGAACTCTGCAGTTACCTGATGGTCACGCGTAGAAGTGACAGTCATGCGGCCAACAACCTTAATCATTCTGACAAATGGACAAACCATCATTAATTACCCAGCTCACACCAAAGATGAAGTACTCCGGTACTCTCTCTTTTGGAGTCAGAGAGGGTGTGCTGTGGTATCGCTCACAATTTGTTCCTGTCATAGGCCGGAGCGCACACCCCAACCCTCTTTCAGCCCCTACTCTTAGAAGCATTTGTAAGTTTCCTACATAAGAGAGAGGCAATGGACGTACAGTGCAAGCCCACTTAGCCTACCACCCTGTGGGGCCTGATCCCCAAAGGCCAATGCAATAAATGTGGGTCATTAGCTTCAATGGAATTTGGATCAGACCTTAATCTGAGAAACCATGTTGGCGATAGGCAGTGGCTCAGGCCCTAGATTGGGATTTGGAGACTAGGAGTGAACTCTTGGCCCACGGACTTCAGCGGGGCCAGGATTTCATCTGTTCCTGGATCTTCCTTTGACCTGGTGCGAGACCTTGGCCAAATCTCTTCACATCTTTGTGTTGCTGTTTCTCTTAGACCCAGTCCCTCTATTTAGGGGGGAGGGATAGCTCCATGGTTTGAGCATTGGCCTGCTAAACACAGGTTGTGAGTTCAATCCTTAAGGGGGCCATTTAGGGATCTGGGGGGAAAAAACAACAACAGGGACAGTACTTGGTCCTGCTGTAAAGGCAGGGGACTGGACTTGATGACCTTTCAAGGTCCCTTCCAGTTCTATGAGGATAGGTATATCTCCATATTTAAAAAAAAATAATAATAAAGGTTATGCCCTCTTTGGAGGAGGGACCATCTCTTACTAGTGCAATGAGTCCTTTATCTCAGTTGGAGTCCTTTATCTCAGGTGCTTCTGTAATACTGATAAGAACTGAGAGTACTAGAACTGTCTCGCACCCAGGCTTCATTTTCTAGCAAGCACCAAACATTTGAGCTAATGGTGTGGCAGCTGAGGACATCAACCCCTTTTTATTTCCGAGGGGAAAAACTCCAGTGCCTTTCTAGGAATTGCTTATTATGAGCTACTGGTGGCACTCTGTAATTATTATCTATCCTATGTATTATTGTAGCCCCCAGGAGCCCCCAGTCATTGACCAGCACGCTGGGCTTTACAAAAAAGGACAATTCTTGCCCCAAAAAGGTTTTCAGAGGGTACTTCCATATTGCCATGAAAGACCCATAGCTGGCCCCGGCTTGTGGGGGTCAGGCTGTGGGGCTACAAATTGCAGCATAGATGCTCGGGCCTGGGCCCGGGATCTGAAACCCCATGAGGAGGGTGGGTCTCAAAGCCTGGGCACCAGCTCAAGCTCAAATATCTACACTGCTAATTTCAGCCCAGCTGCCCAAACCCCGCAAGCCCAAGTCAATTGAGCCAGGCTTTGAGACTTAGTGCCATGGGGCTTTAATTGCAGTAAAGACATACCCAGAGTCGCCCTGTGCTAGCTTAACTCCAATCCCACTGACATGAATGGGAGCTTTGCCTTACACGTATGCACCCAAACACCTCGATGGCCTTGTTCCCTAAGTTGTTCCCCGGAGACTTCTTTGTGTGCCATGATAGTACGAGAATGATGTCAAACAGTGCAGTTCTTCCCAAATCCAAAGCACATGCAAGACCCTGCCAAAACCATAGACAGGCACAGCAGTGTGGCTGGTGACTACATCAATAAACCAGAGTTAAATGCCCCCTGGTTTAATATTTTTTAAAGTATTTAATTTTGACTCTGTTTGGTTTGTTCAGGGGACACACTTTCCAATGACAGTGGCACAGCGCTGAGCAGGTTTGTTGTAGGCTGCGCACACAGCTCCCATGCATTGCCAAACAGCCTAAATGCTAGGTAGGATCAAACCCAATATGCTTTGTGAAAATAGAGGTTTTTTCCCGGCGCCCAGCAGGGACAGTGTATGACTGGGGAGCACATACACAATTATTTTTCCATTAGTCTGACTGCAGCGCTGTCCTTTATTCTTCTTTAATTGCCTTGACAGTATTTTCTATTCAGATTACACTGGAGGAGGAGAGATCTTTGGCTTGTTTCTTTAAATTCTCCATTCTACACACACGATTAATTGTCAGCATTTATTGACTAGTTTTGCTACGTAAGCAGAAAACAGGCTTTGCTTTAAGACATTTTAAAAGTAGAAAGAATGTCGATTACTCTCTTTTAACCCCATCACCTGAAAGGTGGGCTCAGGGTTCTGGTGCTCAAAATACCCAAGTTCAATTCATGGCTTTGCCACAGATGCTCTGGATAGCTTTGGGAAACGCATTTACTCTTCCTGGGTGTCAGCTCCTCATCTTTAAAATGGGCACAATATTACTTACCTTTCCCTCACTGTCTGTTTAGCTTATGATCTCTTCAGGGCTCTCACTCTGTGGATGAACTGCTCAGGCACCGCACAGCAAAATGGCACCTGGTCTCAGCAGGTGCCCTCTAGGAAACATACATCATAACAAATAATAAACACATCCAGACCCCATTAGAAAATCCATCCTTTTTCAGCCAAGGCACTGCTCCATGAGAATTAATTAGCTCAGTACAACATTTTCTTTCATTCTGAATTTTGTTCATATCCTTCATCATGCACGTGGGTTAATTCCTGCCCTCATGTCCCACAATCTTTCTCAGAGCTTATAGTGCCCTGTGATTCTAGAAGTACCAAGTACAGACCCCATTTGTGGACGTACAATTTGTAACAGTCCAAAGAATCTCCTAGTGATGGCATCCGTGGTGCTCAAAAGGGCAGGAACAGGAAAGCCATATCTTACCCCACAATACACAATTGTATAATACAGCCTCCATTAGCACTGTCTGAGGAAAAGGCCTCAGGTGCCATGGAGTGATGTTAGCCCAGACTATGGAGGAGAGGGGAAATATCAAACTATGCTCATGTATAAACATAAAGAATTTTTTTCTTATTATTATATTACAGCAATATACACAGCTGAGAACAAGAGTGCTTCTGTGTATAGGGAGAGATGGTCCCTGCCCCCAAGTGTTTACACTCTAGAAAAGACAAAGGAAGTGTTAACATTCCCACTTTTTAAAAAAAAGTTTATCACTTTTTTATCATTTTTTCCAAATACAAGAAATATACCAAAACCCCAGCTTCATCGTGATGCACAAAGTAAGAAGTGTTAGGATAAAAGGAGGGGTGGGGAAGCAATACATCTATCTTCAGGGTCTACATTAATCAGAGTCCTCTAAAAGGTCAGCCCAAATTGCTTTGAATTTTTTGGTTATTCCCTTTCTGAGGAATGCCAGTTATTTGTTAGATGCGAGCTCAGACATCTCAATGAGCCAGGAATAAATATTTGGTGGGAACTGACTTTTCCATTTTTGCAGGATTTATTTTTTAGCTACCAAAGCTACACATTGGAACCAAGCTGCCTTGTTACTAGGTAACATCCAGGTCTCAGGAATATATTCAAGAATGAAATTTAAGGCGGTGGGGGGCGGGGGAGGGGCTGCAGCAGAGCATCCACCTTTGACCCATCCTTTGACCCACCTCATATCAGAAATTCCTGATTCAGGGGCACTCCCCAAACACATGAGCTAGTGTAGCACCCAGAGAATTACCTTTTCAACAGCAGTCAGCATTTATGAAGTCTATTACCACTGTGGGGACCAAAATATTCAGAAAAAGTGTCTTTTCATGAATAAACCGTATTCTCAGGTCTGTAGTTGCTTTTTTAACATTAGATATGATTGTATTCCATTGGCTCAGAGATCCTAGTCTCCATTCCAAGCAACTCTCACATTCTCAATCTTTGGCAGAGTTATTTGGGCCAGAAAATTGTAAAAGGCTACTGCTGGCTGAGTAAATCCAGGAAGTTTCCTCCAAAATAATAAAAGTTCTGGTGGTTCTGGAGCTCCCAATGCCTCTGGTCCAAATATATTTGTAAGTAAATGCTTTAACCGTAGATATTTCCATGCTCCAGAGCAGGGCAAGCCAAATTGCTCCTGAAGATCTATACATGGTTTATTGTTGTCAATTAGCTGTGACAGAGTCATAATTTGTCTCTACATCCAATCTCTCTACATCAAAGTTTCTCACAGATCTTAAGGAAAGCGTTGCTCCATAGGACCACCTCTACATGGGAGAACATATGGCAGCATTACTTTCTAGCCAAGTTTGACCAAGCTTGCCTCACAGCCGTTATTGTGGGAGTTCTGGAGCCATCAAACCTATAATATTTGATCCTACAATACCTGAAAGGGGGAGACGGCTTACCAGTTCTCATTCAATCTGAATCCAAGATGGGGTCTGTGCCATCAGATCTAACAGCCACAATGATGCCTGGCTTAACAAAAGAGAGATCTGATAATTTTCCAAGCTGTGAAAATGAAATCCTCCTAGAGCTAAGGGGAGCTGTAATTTGTTCAGGGCCAGTCTAGGTTTCATACCTGCACCCTAAAGGAACGTTCTGAAAATATTATTGAATTTCTAAAATAAGTTTGACTAATAGAAATAGGGAGACCCCTCGGGAAAAGTCTAGGAAAGACATTCATTTTCAGTATATTAATTTTACCCCAAAGCTGAGGGTTAACAAACTCCATCACCCCAGATTGCTAGCCAGTTGGGCAACAATTGGTTCTACATTTATCTTAGGAATGTCCTGAATATTATTGGGAATCGGTATTACTAAATATTTCATGTAAGAGGATTGTCGTTGGAAGTCCCAATCTGAGACGAGACCTTTGTTGGCATATTTGTTAATGCCTAGGATTTCTGATTTACCCCAATTAATTTATATCCTGAGAGGAGTCTACACTTACTGATAGTGGTTAGAAGGTTAGGAATGGTGACCTCAGGCTTAGATACTAATACAAGAGCATCATCTGCATACAGCATAATTTTGAGCTCTGGTTGCCACTTGAGCAAATCAACATAGTCATGGTATCATGGTGGGCCAATGACTAAAGGTTCTAGAGCTAAATCAAACAGAAGACAAGGGGCAGCCCTGCAAATAATAGCCTTTGTACCTGCCCTGGAAGTCAGGTGAGAGTACAAGAGCTTAATTTAAGCAATACATTGTTTACCAAATCCAAATTTTGCTAACACATGAAAAAAATAGTCCCAGGCTATGTCGTCAAAGGCATCTAAAGAAGTGACAGCTAAGGGTTCTTTAAAAGCTCTCAAAACAGCAATACTATCAATCAGTTGACACAAATTATCCAAGCCATGTCCATTACAAAGGAAGCCTACCTGATTTATGTGTATAACATGTGAGAAAATTTTGTCCAATCACATAGCAAGAGCTTTAGCTAAAATCTTATCACAATTGATTAAAGAAATTGGCCTGTAATTACTGCCTAGTGCAAGGTTTTCCCCTGGTTTAGGGATAACTGAAATTACAACTTCTCTTAAAGTAGGCAGGCAAGTTTTCTCATTCTTGGCCTCTTTGAACATATCCAATAATCTACGTGTCAAAGTTTCAGAGAACTTTTCAGAAAATTCAATAGGGAAACTGTCTGCCCCACGAGTCTTTCCGACCTTCATTTCTTTTATAGCCGGAGTCAGTTCTGTGATTTCTACAGGGGCATCTAAGAGGTCCTTCTGAGAGTCAGAGATCCGTGGCAGAGACAAGCCACTAAAAAACTCAGTTAGGGCATCTTTACTGATTACCTTGTCAGCTAATTTTGAATAAAACTGCTGAAATTGTTTATTATATCTGATTGCACTGTACATAATTTATTGCTGCTATCGCAAACAGCAGCAATCTTATTTCTCTTAGCTTTTTGCTTAGGTTTATATGCCAACAGCTTGCCAGCTCTTTTACCAGATACCCAGTAGTTTTGCTTCAAACAGAATAAAGCACTCAGACTTTTGGGATAGAAGTTTGTTGATTTCGTATTGTAGGTTGACCAGGGCTCTGAGTTTCTCTGAGGAGGGGGCAGAATCATAATAATAGAATCATAAAATATCAGGGTTGGAAGGGACCTCTGGAGGTCATCTAGTCCAACCCCCTGCTCAAAGCAGGACCAATTCTATATCCAAGGCCTTAATTTCTTTCACCAGGCTATCAATTCTATGTTCTTTCTAAATACTTTTCTTTTTAAAGGTTGCATAAGAGATAATATGACCTTTGATGAAGGCTTTAAGACTTTCCAAAGTATGGCAGCTGAAGAAGCGATGGGGGCATTTTTTGGGAGTGGAGGGGAGGGGAAGAATTCTAATTCCTGTTGGATGGAGTTAACAAATGATGTATCAAACAGCAGAGAGGTACTTAATCTCCATATTTTGGTTGGGAGTGCATAGCCTGGGGGCCTAAAAGACATGCATAAGAGCATGGTCAGATATAACAATAGTATCAATGCCACAAAGACAGAATTGATCAAGTTTTGTGACACTGAGAAAGTGTCCAATTTTGAATATGTTGACTTGGGGGGGGGGGGGGGGAGTATAATCTCTGGCGGTAGGATTTCTGATCTCCATACATCTTGTAAGCCTACATCAGCCATGTACGTATAAAGTACCTGATGAGTATTAGTGTTTTATATGGAGATGGAGAAGATTTCATAGAATATCGGGGTTGGAAAAGACCTCAGGAGGTCATCTAGTCCAACCCGCTGCTCAAAGCAGGACCAATCCCCAGACAGATTTTTGCCCCAGATCCCTAAATGGCCTCTTTAAGGATTGAACTCACAACCCTGGATTTAGCAGGCTAAGGCTCAAACCACTGAGCTATCCCTCCCCATTATACAGAGGGAAAATTGAAGCCCCAGCTGATTGAAATGGCCTGCCCAAGGTCACATAGGAAAGGGCTGGTCTATACGAGAAAGTTAGGTTGACCTAGCTACATCTCTACATGAATTTTTCACATCCCTGCGTGATATATTAAAACAACCTAAGCTCCAGGGTAGACCGTGCTAGGTCAGTGGAAGAATTCTTCCATCGATCTAGCTACCATCTCTCGGAAAGGTGGATTCACTACAGCAATGGAAGAACACCTTCCATCACTGCAGTGTCTACATTCCAGCGGCACAGCTGCGGTTGTAGCTTTTTACTGTAGACACAGCCTCAGATGTTGAGGCTGAATGCCAAAAATCAACACTGAGCTTCCTAAGGATTCATTTTTCTCCAACTGTGCAGTACTTTTTCCATTTGGAGTAATATTATATCAAAGAGTGAGGAGCTCCAGTGACTCTGAATACTTTAATTGCTTACTTTTTACTGGATTTTGGAAGGTTTTGAGTTTCTTTATTGATTTCTTAGCAAATGAAGCCATGTTATTAGTTTGCCTCTTGATTGAACTAATTGATAATTGTTGGCTCTTTGGAATGAAGAATCTAAGCAGCAAAATGGCAAATAAAACAAAATCAATGCAAATCAGAGAAAAATCAGCTTTTATAAACTTACAAAATGCTAGCCTTATAGCTATGAGTCAAATAATTCTGCCGAAACACCACAGTGCTGTTAGAGTAATGAGTGTTACTGGAAATGTAATGACTACACACTGAGTAATTAACATATTACATGAATTACTAATACTTTAAGGACATATTTACTTTAGCTCACTGGGCATCATCAAGCCAAATAAAGTATTCTATAATTTACTCAGTATGGCGCTTGTATTTCCTGCAGCTTGGTTATAACTTAAGATGTAAGAACGCAACATCACTCCTGTACTTTACAAGTATAAGGTTTAACTCAGTATTTGTGATATTTTGGTTTGCGACTCATTTGTATGCCAGTCATAGAGAATTATTAAAACCGATTGACCCTGTCCGTCATCCAAATGGCCCGTAATTTGCCGAACACGGGAACTGTAGAAATCAGTACATTTCTGTGGTTTAATTCCTCCTAAATCAGGTCTGATCATTTTAATCACTTCAGATAACACAAGTCAATAAGCTCATGTTTCAAGTCTTGGGCAAGGCCCTTTTTTGACCCAGGCATCTCTGTAAAGAACAAATAGAGAGGGTGGATCTTTCCGCCCCTCCTAGCAGCTCATTATTGGTGAACCTGCTACAGGTGGCAGTTGGAAGCCTTAATCCTTTAAGTCAAGCAGCAGAGGCTCATGCATTTACTATGGAAGGTCTCAGTTACAGCTAGTCAGGAAATGAAGTTTTTTTTGTTTTGATTTTGTTTGTTTTTTGTCTAAGTTTTCCATGGGAAAAAAGAAAAATTAGAAAATTAGCTTTCACTAATTTTCTACAGAAAATTTGGACTTTTTGGTGGAATATCAAAAACTGAAAAATTTGGGGCAAAAACAGAAAAAAAAAATGTAATTTGGAAATGCCACTGTGCTGCCTCATGGGAACTGTAGTTCAGGTCCCTCATGCTCCATTCTCCTTTATGGGCCCTGACTGGACTACATTGCCCATGATTCAACAGTCTACTCTCTTGCTGAGCTGCTGTAGTGCATCATAGGAGTCCCACTGCCTCAGTGCATCATGGGAGATGTAGTCTGGCTCTTAAGGAGAGAGAAGCACAAGGCACCCAAACAACATCTCCTATAAGCCATTCCTATGGCATTTCCAAATCCAAGTTTTCAATATTTCAGCAAAACATTTTCTGGTTTTGGTTGTTCTCAGATTCCAACCTTGTTGTTGGCTCAAATAGAGTAGCAAAAAGTGGTACAAAAACAGGAAATTCTTTCAAACATGAGCAAGTTGTGCCTGCCTGTGCTTTCACGAGCTGAGACAGGGCAGAACAATTCTTAAAGCATTTTAAATTACTTTGAAATCCAAGCAGCTCCACTCCAAGCAACACATATATTAGTAGATATAATGTGTTTTTACTTACTACATGCATTTCCACTTGTTAGTTACAGGCACTCATGAGCTAAAAAAATGAGGAACGCATGGTCTTGTGGATAAGGCCCAGGATTGGGAATCAGGACATTTCATTTCTATTCAGTCTGTGCACCAGTCTCCTTGTGTATCTTTGGCCAAGTTATATAATCTCCCTGTGCTATCTTTAACCTCACCACACTTCAGACATTACATTAATGAGTCTTTGTAAAAATATTGAGATCTTAGGTGAAGGAAGAAAATTTTAGCTACAACATCATCCTTCCTTTTAATAAAGTGCAAATTTAGGGTTAGGCTAGTTGAACATTTTCCATCAAAACTGTTTTTCTATGGAAAATTGTGTTTTAAAAAATAATTTTTATTTGCAAAAAGTGTCAGCTTTCTGGGGAAAAAATGGACTATGTAAGAAAAACACCCCCAAACCAAAATGTTTTGACACTGAAATGCTGCAATGGTACGTTAAAAAAAGATTTAATTTGAGAGTGTCATATTCCCTACCACTCTGCTGGACTCGATTAGGGAGCTGCATAATGGAACCACTGCCCATGTACGTCTGGGGAATCGGATGTCAGCATCTTTTAAATCAGGATCTGGTGTCAGGCAGGGCTGCATCTAGGCCCCTGCACTCTTTTGTTGGGCAATGGATTTCATAATGCAGCATTCTGTCAGGTTCGTAGGCATTAAGATTGGTGATCTCTCGCTTTCAGAATTTGATTACGCTGATGACTTTGTTCTTCTAATACAGAGCCCAACAGGTTTCCCAAGGTGCTCCAGCAAATGGAGGATGAGTCGGCTAAGATTGGCCTCCATGTTTCGTGGTCAAAGACAAACCTGCAAAAATCTAGGACCAGGTCCACCTGTGACACCAATCTCTTTGAAAAATGAAACAGTCGAAGCAGACTCTAGCTTTTGCTATTTGGGTTCTATACTCACCAGTTCCTCCAACTCCCACATGGAGGTTCTCCATCGGATTGGCATTGTAGCATCTGCCACTGGACTTTTACGATGAATATAGAACCAACATCATCTCAGCACGAAAACCAATTTCAGGATCTATGAGCTGTATCCTACCTGTACTGTTGTATGGCTGCGAAACATGGACATTACGCCGCCCAGACTGGCAAAGTTGGAGGCTTTCCACACAAAATGCCAATGTTGTATAATGGGCATACAGAAAAAAAATGTAATTTGGAAATGCCAAACCCTTTTGGGGTTTAGAGAGCATGGCCCCATGCCCCCTTTACATCTTTTTCCTAGGGGGAGGGGGAGAGTGAGAAAAAAGGAGGGAAACTCCAGGGCGTGGCTCTGGAGCTCAGAGGGAGAGAGAGGGAGCAGCCCGCAGGCCCTCGCAAAGGAAGCAACAGAGAACCTGCCTGAAGCCTGGGAAGGGCAGGGCGGCCGATCAGGGACACCCCAGGACAGGAGCCAGGAGGAGCACGGTGCCAGGGAGGAATCGCCCGAGAAGGACAGGCCGGAACTGGACCCAGTATCACGGCTGCCCAGAGCTGCATGGGGCTGTGAGTACTGGGGCTTGGGACTCTGCATTGGGGACAAGGAGGGAGGCTGTAGCTAGTTAAGTGGGCAGGTGGTCACTCTGTGTGGCTTTGCAGAGAGCGGCAGAAGAGGGCACCGGAGTGGTTTGTTGGGGGAAAGTTCACTGGCGCCGAAGACGACCAGGAGCACCCAAGACTCACCACCAGACTGGAACTTTGCTCAGGACTCCTGAACTCTTTGTGCAGACACATTGCTCAGTGTCTGCCCTTCCAGACTGTGCTCCCACTGGGCCCGTGGGGCCTTGGCTAGGATGCAACCTTGTTCTACTGCTCCCCCTTGTTGTTTTTCTCCTCTCATCCCTCTGTAAATAAATATCTTCCTTTGTTATATCCATTGTACTTTTCCTGTGGGGGGGGGGTGTTCACTCTGGGGGGGTTGGAACAGGTGCCCCTGGGGTGGAAGGGATTTCTCCTGCTGCATTCCTGCGCACGCCTTCTCTTGGCCAGAGCTGCCTGCCCAGCAGACTCCATCTTGGTCACGAGGGCGCTAAAGTTACAAAATAAAAATGGATTAGCTAGTCTTGCTGCTTACTATTCAAGGAAAGGGTGGGGGGAGAGAAAGGCAAGAAATTAGATGAAAAAGGGTTTTTTCACTTAAAAGTGCCTTCAGCAGTTTGACAGCCCCATTTCTTTCGTTTCCCCCTTCCTCTTTCCTTTACAGTTTGGAGCTTTTCCTGCTTCAGATGGATGAACAAGCTGCAGCAGACTCGAGGCTGTCAGGTCAAAGGTGCATTTGCTAAATGCACGTATCTTGCTTCCTGCTCCCAGCCCGTGCCCCACAATTCCCCATCCGTGACTCAGGTCATGTGGGGCCAATGGAGTGTGATTTCTGAAGGAAACCAAGCGTGGGGAATGAAAGCTGGCTCTGACGCTTTGCCTGTAGCCCTGTATTTCAGAGGCAGCTTGAAGTCAGCCATTAATTTGGCAGTTGTGAAAACATGCAACTCATAATTGCTTGTGAAGATCATAGATTCATAGAAATGTAGGGCTGGACGGGACCTCAAGGGGTCAGCTAGTCCATTCAAAGTAGTCTCTATACAGACACAAACAACCTAGTTCTTCTCATTCCCCCGCTGTTTCCTCTCATGGGTGGAAAAACACATCTCTCTCCCTTCTGATTGGGATATTTCCAGGCTTCATAGTTCCCTAACTATCCTGACATATCCCCAGCAAAGATAGGCTGCAGAAGCAGGGTGTTTTGTCTTCTCCTCAGAGATAGTACACAATGTATTTCCTACAGTTAATCTACCTGTACAGGGCCCACTCACCGCAGGTGCATCTCCTTAGAGCTACGGCTGGGAATTAGCTTTTGCCCCCTATGGCTCCTGCTCACATTGGCTGCTCATGCCGTGGGTCCATCTCTCTCTTTGCAACTCAACATGTTCCCTCTTTCTGACTCAGCCCTCTGGCCAGGTCACTATACAGCCCCCCCTTGTGGGGTATCAAAGTCCCACCAGACAAGCTGTCCGGAGGCCATATCAGTAGGAGAAACTGGTCGCACCCAGAACTCATGGTTAAAAGCCCAGGGCCTCTATGACTAGCAAACCACGTGTGCTCAGTCTCAGTCCCTGTTGCTGTTTCCCTCGTCACCTTCTTGCACCACCTTTCTGCCTCCTGGTCTATCTCTGGGTTCGTCACCAAAGATTCCTCTGCTCCCTACGGCTACTTCACCCCTCTCGGCCGACTGTCAGACTCCCTAGTCCAGGGCAGGATCCCTGGTCTTACTCTCCCCCTAAGTTTCCCCCTTGTCCCTGACCTACTCCCTTTCCCTCTGGAGAGTGACTCCACACCCCTTCCCCACAGCCTCCTCCTGTCCTCATGTCCTAGCTTTTAATCCTATCCCAGCCCCTCCCCCAGTTGGGCTTCTGTCATTAGTCTTTATCAAGCCACAGACCCCCCCCCCAGGTGCAGCCATTAACTGGCCCTTTCTGGCCCACATTCATCCACTCAGGGCTTGTGTGGGGGCAAACACCCAGTCCCACTCCCACACAGCTATTTCTAAGTAAGCCCAGTATATTCGTAGGTAAAAGCATTACAGAGAAAACATATTACAAACAATAAAAGAACCTACATCCATTTCTAATATACTTCCCAGAGCCGAACATAGGCTCTGGTGGGTGACAAGTCTTTCAAACCTCACACAGGAGTTTTTCATGCCATTACAAGTTCATGGCAGCTTCCGCTGCAAGCAGGCCCCCTAATGACTCTGAAAGTCACTTGTTTATCAAGTTTGGGCCTTTGAAGAGAGAGTGAATAGATAATCAGACCAACAATGGTTTTCTGCTCCAGGTCATTTGCATTCCCCACACCCCCAGTATCTTCTACGAAATCCATTTCACAGGTATTGCCCCTTTGAAGTTCCTAATACTCCCCAGAGATTGCACTCATCACGTCTCCTAGAGAAGTTACTTACAATTCCACAATAACACCCAAACAATTTCATTTTTCTACTACTCCTAAAATACTCAATTCAATGCGGTCCATCTTAATTCCAGGATATTGGAGGATTTTTGTCATATCTGTCACACTTACATGTGTACACTGAGTTCCTGATTTGCATAAGAAACCTCTCCTTTGCTTGTGCCGCATGCAAAAGGGCTAATCCTTACAGTCAGGGAGCTCAACAAATCCACGGGTTTGGTGCCTCTGCTGATGCTCTCCTGTACCAAGGGCTGGAGATAGGCTGCAGCCTTCACTGCACAATGGATCCCAGGGCCGAGGCCCAGGGCCTTCTGCAAGTCCTATTGGAGCAGATCGGTTAGGTAACACCACAACGTAGGGCTGTTTTTTCATGCAAAAATACAGCTATACATTTCCAGGTGAGATGTTCCAGTTTGAAAATTTGTCCAAATGCAGTTTGTCAACTTGCTGGGGGTGGGTGGGGGGGAGCTGATAGCTGTAACCATGGCAACAAAATCATTATGGGAGTAGCAGAGCTACTTTGCTCCAGCAGACATTATGTGTGATGCCAATTAGACAAATTCTTTGTGATGGCATTCAGACTTGCACACGGTTTAATGCAGAGATTTGCTGTCGCAGAAACGGGTTTCACTTAAGACAATTTGACATAACTATTGTATTAAAAGATGTTAAACAAATTTGCTGTTATTTTCCCAGGTTGCATTGCTCTTTACCTTGTAAAGTTGTACTTAAACGATGTAGCGCTTGTAAGCACAAAATAGACTGATCAAGAATGTGCCTTCTTTTCTCTTCGGCAGTGATTGTACTAGGCCTTAGAGTCTGAGCCTCGAATCTACACATTTCACTAGTGACTCAGCCCCTGCCACATACATACATTTTCCATAACTACACATAGGAACAAGTGTTCCAAAGAGCTCGGCCCCCATTTAGGCAGAAAAACAAGGGACCGGAGTTTCTCAAATGGAGCTGCGGGGTGCTGTTTCCTCTCTGGGGTGGAGCCATGCATCCCTCTTCCTTTTGACTGGGATAACTCCTGGCTGAACAGTTCCTTGCCTTCACGGTGTTAGATCTGGTCTACACTATAGACCTATATCGGTGTAACTCCATAGCCTCAGATGTGTGAAAAATCCTCACTCCTGAGGGATGTAGTTATACCAACCTAACCCTCCCCTCCCCCCCGAGTAGACAACGCTATGTTGGCAGGAGAAGCTATCTAGATGACGTAGCTACTGCCTGTTAGGGACATGGATTAACTATGCCGATAGGAGAGCTCTCTTGCGTTGGCTTAGAGCGTCTTCATTAAAGCGGGGTAGCATTTTACGTGTACCCACGCACCCATTGCCAGCAAAAGAAAGGTTCCTTCTTTATACAATTCAGCAGGCTTTGATTTGAGGTTTCCAGAAACACGTAATCAGTAGACAATGTCATAGTTTCAAAAGGTCTCCCATGTACTTCCTAGGAAATCCATTTCTCACATATTGTCCTAAACAGTTTTTTGAAGTTCCTAACATTTCCCCAAGGTTTACATGAGTCGGACTCCTAGAAAAAGTACATAGAATCCTACAATAATACATCAACAATTGCATTCTTAATACAATGGGTCCCAGAGTATTAAACTGAATTCAATTAGATTTATCCAGACTATTGCAGGAAATTATTCTCAGTCACACTGAGCACTTTTTAAAATCAGGCCCAATGCATATTCATTGGGGTGGTAACTATACACTACGAAAAAGGGCAGAAAGGAGCCCTAAAATCCCTTCATCTGCTTTGAGGAGGTTTTCCTCACTGTGGACACGGTTGTACTGCTGCCTTCTGAGGACCCCTCACAAATTCAGGAGAGGGTAAGCTGGAGGCAAGGCCGGAAGGGCATGTCAGGGGCAGGGCTGCAGCATGCCTCACAGCACAAAATCTCAACATTTTGTTTTCTTTATAGTTATAATGCTCCTTGACTCCCACGGAGTATAAATGACTAAAGGAGTTTGCAGAATCTGACGATCAGAGTGGAGTATGAAGCTGTCCTGGCATGTTCTTATATCTGCATTTCCATATTCAGTAGCCTTTGGATCAAGCACTTAGTACACCTTTATATGGATAAGGAATGAATCCATTCAACGCTCCCTTTCACTTGAATTCGAGCTGTTGGATAGAGCTAGTTACAAAATAAATCATCTCAACCTTCTTTTAGACAAAAATGGCTTTTCAATCAGAACAAACATTTCCTGAGCAAATTTCATGTCGGTCATTTTTTTTTTTAAATGTCCGTCCACAACAACAAAACCAAGAGCTGAGAATAATATCCGTAGAAACGTCTGGTTTTCAGTTAAAATTTGGGGGAGGAGGAGGCAGTTGGTTTGGTTTTTGGTAAACAAACAAACAAGCCGCACCTTTTTACCAGACACAGATTATTGTTTTTAAATTAAAAATGGTTTTTGAAAACTGAAAACAATCAATGGGGAATTTTTTTTTAAAAAATGGGGGTTGTTTGAAAAAATATTGGGATTTTTCAACCAGCTCTGTATTAGATAGCAGGAATTTCTGAAAACCCAGCCACTTATTTAGGTTAAATATAAATGTAGGAGACTAACTTTCACGCGCCAATTTTTAAAGTCTTACAGTATTACAATACAGACTGTATTTATGCCATCTTTTGCTATGATACTACCAACCTACAAAAGCTTATAGGATCAGACTGAGTGGTTGGATGGCAACCTCCCAGAGAACAACTAAGGGTGATCGATGAGTTGTTGATGATTTAATAGATATTAGCATCACTTTCTTCTCTGAGTGGGGATTAAATCAATGCTCCAGCATGCTCCAAAAGGGGCAGTGTAAGTTGTAAAACTACACATAGCCACTAAAGAGTCTACACCATTTTTATAAGAGTAGGGTGTTAACTAACCCAAGTGTCTGGGTCAAATTTCAACTCATACAAGTTCCTCCCAGTTTGAACTGGGTATGCCATCTTTTTTCACTTCCTGTGCTGCACTGCTGTTAAGCATCTGCTGTTCCACTCCAGAGGCAGGTGCAGTTCGGTGATGAGGGAAGTGATCTCTTTATTCCCCTTATTTAACATCATAGAAGTACCGAGAAGCTAAATTAGTTAACGATTGTAAAGGGCTTTGAGATCCTTAGACAATAGATATTGTAGGAATGTAAAGTATTATTACAATCAACTATATATCAAATATATTTTTAAAAAACTCTCTTAAAATTCAGTACTGGTATTTAAAGGTACAATTTTTTTGGCACCATTTCATTTTCTATGCAGAATTTCTATAGACAAAGTTCTTGAAAGGGCAGCCGAAAAGCTAATGGGACATAGCGATGGAATCTAGCCATTGTGGGAGGGAGGCGCTGTAATTATATACTTTCAGCAGATATAAACAGGAAAGGCTTGCTACCAAAAAAGCTGAAATTGACTACCTACACCTGATTGTGAATTCACAGTTGCACATCATTAAATTGTTCTATAAGAGGAAAGTAGGATTCAAAGGTATAAATTTTAAAGCAAAAAAACAGGAGGAAGTTGGTAATTCATTTGACAGAATATGGATCTGACTCTAATTTAGCTTGAAATGTGAAAATATATTACTAAACACTGTGGGACAGATTCTGATTGGTGCAGAACGGGAGTAACTCCATCACAGTCAATGGAATTACAGTGGCACAATCAAGAGTAGGATCTGGCCCAGCGAACGCTGAGAAGAAAAGAATGAGTCATAATTATGTAGAAGAACTTGCAAACACATCCTGTAATTGTTACCAAAAAAAATTACAGTACTTACTGCAAATCTCCTTGAAACAACTTCATTATGTGTTTTGTATTGCACACTCCACCAGTTGTTCTTACTGTTATTTGTATCCCTATTCTCCATTAGATTAATGCTCTTACTTCTCAAGAACTTCACATATTGTGTAAAAGTTCCCGAACACAGGCAACACTTATTAAACAGTTTTTGTAAAGGTTGTCTGTTTGTCACTGTTCATCAAGCAGACAGCCATTCATAATCCAAAAGCTCAGCAATTACATTAATTCAAAACTAAAGGTTGGAACCATAAATTTCCCCCGATATACCCTGCAGCAAAAGTAACTTTGTAATCAACAAAAAGAAAACACTAATGATATTTCATGACTTCTTTATTTTATTATGGCACACATGCTGAAGTAATGCACAGAGATAAATGGAGTGTTGGCTTTCAGATTTTGTTCAGAACACAAAAATCACTGCAGAGGCACACAATTAAACTTGCTTTTTTACTTGTGTTCCAAAATCAATATTTCATCCTCAGCTGAACATTAGATACAAGGTGCTCTGCTTAACCTTTTGTCTGCTATGTCTCTCTCCCCATTCTGTGCTGTTTGATTTAAATTAAATGGTGACTGAAGATCAGGGCTTGTAACCTATGTAGTTGATATCCTGGTTTATGCTAAATAATAACATCTATCAGTTCAGGGCAATTGGTCCTGTATTTCCCCTCCGTGGTCCAGCAAGGGACACCCACTCTTAGACTCCCAGTTCCCCAGCTGCCGCCTCTCTTGGGGGGGAAACTGGTGTCTCCTTCCCGTCTGACCCGGATATTTCCAGGCTGCACAATCCCGTGCCTTCACTGCGTATTTCCCAGGTCAGACAGGCTGCCCAAGGACACCAGCTTGCTTCTCTTCAGCGACTGATAACTGAGTGATTGCTACACATATAAGTTACCAACTTTCTAAGCAAGCCTACTTTATTCTTAAGGTAACAAACCATGCAGAGAAAACATACTAAAAACAATAAAAGAATCCACACACATGCTAATAAACTCATCAGACAGAACCCCACCTCAGGGGCTCCTTTGTGGTTACAAGCACATCGGAACCTCAGCTCAGAACAAGCACACAGTCCTATGAGTCCTCTGTAGGCCACATCCTTCCAATCATTCCCTAAGGATTGGGGCCCTCCAAGGGTCCTGGCCATGTGTTGGCTCAGGAAGAAGGCACTGAGTCAGCTTAAACCCAGGCTTTGTATCCAAAAGCCTTCCCTTTGCTTGTTGGGCTCTGGAGAATCCAGTTTGCCCTAGTGTAAGCGTAGCTCTCCAGCCGGTGGCTTCAAAGGAATGGAGGAAGCAGGGCCGGCTCCAGGGTTTTTGGCCGCTCCGAGCCGGAGTGAGGGACCGTCCACCGAATTGCCGCCGAATATCTGTCCGTGCCGCCCCACTCCAGAGTGGCCACCCCAAGCACCTGCTTGACAAGCTGGTGCCTGGAGCCGGCCCTGGGAGGAAGTTCATCAACATCCCCCTGCTCTACTAGAGAAGTTGCATACAATGCACAACATTACATACTCCATTGCATCTTAATACAATGTACCCCAAAGGTTTCAACCCTCATCCAATAAGGTATCACTTAATTCAATAAAGTTTATCTTAACTCCAGAGGGTTTGTCAGTCTGTAACCACACCTTGCCGTAGGATGTGTCTGATGGATTTCAATGGGCCTAGACAATGGCTAAGGACCTTCCTCAGTGTCTGGGTACTTTGAAAATCCCAGCCTGAGGGAAAATCCCACTTTTATCTCAAAAGCTATCATGTCCAGGAAAGGGTCAAAAGAGATTCCTCCCTATTTTCATAAACAATTATATCCTGATTAATCTCCTGCTCTAGGTATTAGAGAAATATCCTCATCATGAAAATATACCCAAGAAAGCTCAGCTCAGCTTATTCCACTTGTTTGTGTCTTCCTTCTCATGACTGTAACTTCTCTGTTGTCTTTTGGATAACAAGAAAAATGTTCAAAGGCAAAGGCCAAGTCGTAAACTCAGTAACCCGCATATTTTAATTAACTAAATGCTAGGCAAAGCCCCATCAGGATACACACCACTGTGGACATGTTTTACCTTCTGTCTATTCCAAAATTAATATTTCTGTAATCCTTATAAATTGGTTTTCTATAGACTGTGATGCACCCCAGCGAGTCTCATTGTGAAGCAGAGGAATTCTGTAGCTGTAATGTAATAGTTTATTTTAATAGGGTCCTTGGACATTTCCTTCTAATTGGTCACACTGAAAATATGAAAACCAAATACAAAGGTTACCCATCCCTAATGGGAGCTCAAGATATTTTCGTTTCATCCAATTGCATTCTCCTCATTCCAATCAGCAGCAATCTGGGATGCTTTGCATTTGTGAAATTATTAAGACATGGATTTCCAAACTATAGAAAGCATCAGCGTTCTTCTACCATTACCCAATAATCACACAAAACATACAGTGAAACAGTTCTGGTGAGGTATCCCTGGTGCATTCTGAATCTCAGATCCAGAGAGGCCCCAGTAAATATTCCTTTAACATATATGATAAGCCATGTAAAATACTTCTATAATAGACTTATAAGAGCATGGCAGACTGCAGTTATGGCATTATAGTACATTTACTGCAAGAATAAGCAGCCCCTTTGACGTTTCAGAAATAATTGTGCTGAATAATTAGCAAATATTTTTAACTTGGCCTTTATAAGTGACAGATGGATATAGACAGACAGACAGATTTCAAGGCCAGAGGGAACCACTGTGATCGTCTGGTCTGGCCTCTATATATAACAGGACACTGAGAGAGGGAGAGAAATATGCACACTATCAATCTGTCTGTATTTCTATTACTCTGATAAAACTTCCCAGTTAGGAAATCAGTTTAAAATAGCAGAGGTGTTCTCCTTTACTATGCAAATGTTTCCCTTTCTTGCCTTTTTTGGTTTAGGGGGGAAATATAAAGTTTCTTAACTAATTGCTGTAGGGGAAAAGCATGTTTAAGGCTCAATATATATTCTCTCTTTTTCCCATGCCAAGCAATTCCCTCACCCTTTCACTGGGAAAATTGACTTTCTTCCAGGTGGTTCAAATAGACACTAGTAAGGATGGATATATATGTATAGATTCCTGGGGTGTGGCTGAGGGGTGGGATTTTAAGTTTAGGGCTTGGCTTGGCTTCTGAATCCCATTTCTCTTCAAGTCCCTCTGTATCTGTTTCCTTACTCCAGCTTCCCTAGGTCCTTCAGGAGCATCCAGCTTAGTTCTTCCTTTAGCTTTATAAATACTTGTACCCACTCCTGATCCAAACCCACTCAAGGCAAGAGGAGTCTTTCCTTTGTGTCCATTGGGCTTTGGATCAGTCCCACAGGATGCTATATTCGCCCCAAGACTGTGGTTCCCACCTAGGGAGTATGAGACCAATCCCAGGGCACCTGGAACTCCGAACGGCATGGGACCATGCATGCCCCTCCTCCAGCTGCATCAGTTGTGAGAAACCAAACACTGGGTTCTACGGACTGCTGCTTCCCCCTCTCCTGGTTGGGCCCCATGAGAACAAGGAAGTGGGCAGGTGCAGCAGCTGGTGAGGGCAGCAGAGCCTGGTGGCGAGGGGAAGAGTGCTCTCCAACCAGCCACCCACCAGACCTGCCTACCTTCAGGCCTCCAAAATCCGGAGGCCCAATTTGCTCATTTGCATACATTTGCAGAGGAAGTCAACATTACCTCACACATCTCCATCTGGGAGTAGATGACAGTCCCTTGCTGGGGATTCTCCAGCGGCTGCTCCTTCCTCTCCCCGGTGGGCTGAGCCGTGCCTTCTCTTGGGGAGACAGGGAAAGGCAGTGAGATGAGAATAGGGGACAGAAAGGGCAGGACCATCATTTTTCAAATCAGCCAGCACTCCAGATCTTCCTGTGCGTCCTGCTCAGCTTTCTGTGCCTTACCGCGTGGCCCTGGGCAAGTCACTTCATCGCTCTGCGCCTCGGTTTCCCCAGCCGCACAATCCAAACATGAGGAAAATAATGCTCCCCCACCTGTGTAAAGCATTTTAGGACCTATGGATAAAAAAGTGCTATAGAAGTGCCAAGTAGTTATTTACGTTATGCTGTATTTTAAGGGCTGTTAAGGCACCCACTTCGCTGTGATCCACACAAATCAGTAGGAGAACATAATTTTCTTTAAGGAACATATATTTATTGCAGGCTTAGAGAAGTGACATTTTGCAGCCTCCATTTATTTCTCAAAGGGGAAGTGGGTGAAAGAGAGCTGGTTTCTCCATGGTGTTGTCCCTTGTGCATTCATTTTCAGAAGTGCAAAATGGATGTACAGCAACTACAGAGTGGGAGCATGTTACCCTCCTTTATATGAGGGTAACTAATGACACAAGGTAGGTGCAGATAATGGAGAATCAGGCCCAGTGTGTACTGGTTTAAAACACTACTTAGGCCTTAGTCTGATCGTTTCATAGAGTTCAAGGCTCAAAGGACCAATACATCATCTAGTCTGACCTCCTGTATATCACAGGGCATTGAATTTCATCCAGATACCGCTCTACTTAGCCCAAAGGATTTCAGTTCTCAGGAGAGTGGACGGTGAGCCACAGGCAGAGACCAGAAGAAATCAAGGTTCTGTCAACTTTCAAGGCCCCTACAATGGCAAGGATTAAGTGAGATATGCCCAAGGATCCCAAAGCCCCTGCCAATCTGACCTGGGGGAAATTCCTTTCCCACCCTAAATCTGGCAGTCTCAGACCACTATAAATGAAGGGAGACAGAGCTCACTCATTGGAGTAAGGCAGATGTACCGAACTTCCAGCAAGGACAAGTGCAGAGTCCTACACTTAGGACGGAAGAATCCCATGCACTGCTACAGACTAGGGACCGAATGGCTAGGCAGCAGTTCTGCAGAAAAGGACCTAGGGGTTACGGTGGACGAGAAGCTGGATATGAGTCAACAATTTGCCCTTGTTGCCAAGAAGGCTAATGGCATTTTGGGCTGTATAAGTAGGGGCATTGCCAGCAGATCGAGGGCCGTGATCATTCCCCGCTATTCAGCATTGGTGAGGCCTCATCTGGAGTACTGTCTCCAGTTTTGGGCCCCACACTACAAGAAGGATGTGGAAAAATTATTACGGGGCTGGGAGCACATGACTTATGAGGAGAGGCTGAGGGAACTGGGATTGTTTAGTCTGCAGAAGAGAAGAATGAGAGGGGATTTGATAGCTGCTTTCAACTACCAGAAAGGGGGTTCCAAAGAGGATGGATCTAGACTGTTCTCAGTGGTACCAGATTACAGAACAAGGAGTAATGGTCTCAAGTTGCAGCAGGGGAGGTTTAGGCTAGATATTAGGAAAAACTTTTTCACTAGGAGTGTGGTGAAGCACTGGAATGGGTTACCTAGGGAGGTGGTGGAATCTCCTTCCTTAGAGGTTTTTAAGGCCTGGCTTGACAAAGCCCTGGCTGGGATGATTTAGTTGGGGATTGGTCCTGCTTTGAGCAGGGGGTTGGACTAGATGACCTCCTGAGGTCCCTTCCAGCCCTGATATTCTATGATTCAAGTTCCCCCACCTTCATGGTTAGTTTGTTCCCCTGGTCTATGTTAAATCCAATTCTACTGTAATTTCGTACTGTATCTCAGTGCACCAAAAATACTCAGACACAGTCATTATTCAGGCCAAATTCATCTGCATTTCATGAGCTCACACACACGCTCTCTCTCTCTCTCTCTCTCGGTTGTTTTGCAGAAATATTCTAGAGCAAAACAAATGTTCCTTTATCATAAAATTAAAGTTTAATTATTATAGAGGAAGGGTGTTTTTGTGGCTATGTATTTTAGGATTTTATCCTGTCACCCATCACCACAATATCTGAAATGCTTCCATATAAAATCAGCAGCAATACTGAAGTCCATAATGGACCTCATGGAATCCTTGGTATTTCTTTATTGTCAGGGTACAAAACTCAGTGTGGTGGTAAATGCTGTAAGGTCTCCTATGTAGCCATTCTGTGCTGGTGGGAGTGAACTCTCCTGTTGGCATAATTAAACAACTCCCAATGAGCAGCGGTAGCTATGTTGGCGGGAGAGCATTTCCTGGTGGCATAGCACTGTCCACACTGGCGCTTTTGTTGGTGCAACTTATGTCGGTCAGGGTGTGTTTTCACACCGTGACTGACAAAAGTTTTACTGACAAAAGTGCTAGTGTAGACATAGCCTAAGACCTAGAAAACTCTTGGTTGTGATATGATCTCTCTTCACTGTAATGAAAAGAGAAATGTGCAAAACATAAAGAGGAGGGAGTTGTTGTGTTCATGGCCTACATATAGAAAAGTTAGATAAAAATACAAAGTACTTTGCAGGAAGGTGGCAATGTAACACTGCTTTATATCATAGAATTTAGAAAGATTGACACACAAGAACACCAAAACAGAGAGGGATAAAGCAGACTGCTCCCTAAGGCAGTGATGCACAGCTCACCCCACCTGATTCTAAGAGGACTGTCTGCTGACTGCCTGCTGCTAGGCCCGGAGCACATGCTTCCTTACAGAGCTCCCTAGCTTGTAAGCAGCTCCAGGAACCCCCCTGAGAATATAACATGATAGATCACAGCTATATCAGTTTTCAATACACCACAGGAATGTACAACTCTTCCATCCCCCAAATGCCTAACGACTTTGGTATATAACCCCAGGGTGGTTTATTATGATGGTGCATCTAAGTGGAGAGAACTCTGCAGCAAATACAGCAGAGTTAAATATGACAGAAATCTCTTATAATTAACTTCCTCCCCCACAGAATCTCTTCATCTAAGCCGAGGTTTATGACACCTGAAGTTTTAATTTGCACATCACAATGCACTGAACTAATTTCCCGATTCCTTATCTCTGTCGTTTCACTGTATCAAATTTCCTTGCAAGTGGGTTTCATTGTATTTGCTATTAATTGTATTGTGATTGCTACTGAGTGGAGACGAGAAGGGCTTCATGGCTCGGGAACTAGACAGGACTTGGGAGACCAGAGTTCTGTTCTAGGATTTACCACGGACTTGCTCTGTGAGGTTGTGCAAGTCACTTCACCCCTCTGCGCCCCTACTTCCCCTACACCATTTATCTGTCTGACCCATTTAGAACGTAATCTCTTTGCAATGTGAGATTACAACACTGTCTCTTACTCTTTACAGTGCCTAGCACAATACTCTCCTGATCTCATTTAAGGTCTCTAGGCGGTTACTGCAATACAACTAATAGTAACTACCAGGAGAACACAGACCTGTCTTGCATTTTGCACCCCCACTGGTGTCCAAGGCCTGTGAGATGTTAAACTGGGTGTTCAGGTACAGCACAGCCAGGAAAGAGAGTATAAATGAACTGTGGAACCCTACTTCCAGAGCTGTGCTGCCCTTGCAGATGATTAGGATGCTTAAGGAAGAATATGAAAGAGGCACATGTTAGCATGTGCTCTGTATTGGCCTGATCCAAAGCCCATTGGAATCCATGGAAAAGCTCACATAGACTATACTGGGTTTTGGATTGAGCGCCGTACTAACAAGCAGCAAAAAGTTCTTCTCAGACAGTTGGAGATGGATAAAATAGTCAGGTGAATCATTATTTAGGGCTGCCTTACACGGTGGAGGGCAAAGCAAAAGCCACCCAGCAATGCTGTCTACAGTATCCTCTATGGGCGGAATGGAGCCTGATTTTTGTACAGGAAGATGCTTGCCTCCCTTGCATGTCCCATACAAGGACCCATCACAGCTCTGGTATTTGATGGACACAATCATTTTCCTCCTGCTCCTCCAGGGACACATGTCATCCTACGGTGGGTAGGGCCCCATACCCTCTGCCAAACTGGTTAGCAGAGGCGGCTGGGGTAGAAGGCTGCATTATCAGCCAGGGCAAGCTTGGGCAATCTCTCTCTGTATCAAGCACTTCCACAGGACCCTGAGGAATGGCCCTTCCCAACCCCCCATCCATCTTCCTCAAACAGCCAGTGTCCCAGTGGCCTACTCTGGTCCTTACCTTGCATTTTACCTGGAATTATGTTAACATTAGAGATGGTCGAACAATTGCCAAGGGAATGTTTTTTTCATTGGAAAATGCTGTCTCGTCAAAATCAAAGCTTTCTACTGGAACGTGGTGACATCAACGATATTTTGTTTCCCAAAATCTAAACAAAGCACTTGGATGACATTTAAACATTGGGTTTTGGAAGAAAACATTGTGATTTTTGTGTGTTGAAATTATATTTCATTATAGTATAATATCAAATAAAAAATGACCAATGTTCATTTTATCCAAATGAAACTTTTTGATTTACCTGAAACAATTTTTTTTTCTAAAATTTTGTTTTGTGGGAAAATTTCAAATTATTTGGGTTTGGTCCAATCTGGAATGAAAACAAATGTCAAAATCATGGAATTTCCTATGAACAGAGAATTCCTGTTCCCACCCATCACTAATTAATATTTGTAAGGGAATTAATTAGGCCAGAATACACTTACTTTTACTATCTCATGCAAAATAGCATGTTTTAAAGGAATTAGCTGCAAGGGTCAAATTGTCAGCAAGCAGTTCCGTTTCTGAGAGCAGGGTTTCAGAGGGTCGTATATGGAGAGCTAGAGTTTAGTACTACAGTGTTTTCGTGTCTCACAATATTTGGTATTTTTCATAAAGCCCCAGCTCTTGGAGTCATGTAATCACGTCAGAATCTCAACACTCATTTAAATAACAGTACGTTTCTAGCTCTCCTGACTGCAGAGAAAAACGTGACCCTCAGTGTCTCACAAAACAGAAAGCAAATAAAAAGATGCCCACATTTTGAAATCTCATTATATTCAAGCCGCTCTCATGATTTTTGCATGCTTGAGGTCGGCAATATTTTTACTAGACAAAAAATTCATAGGATAAATTTTAGCAGCTTGTCTTTGTTGCATCTAGTTAGCCACCAGGTGGAGCTGGAGTTATGCTTTATACAACGATTGGAAACAGTCTCTGGAAATGTTTTCAGTGCACAATATGTGCCTGTAGAGTTGTATATATACCCACACAGAAACATGACTTACAATATAGAGACATTGAGTAGAATTTTTTTTAAAGAAAGCCTTAGAGATTTAGGAACACAGATCCTGCCTTGTGCTCCCCAAACCTTAAGGCACTTTTAAAAATCTTCTGGATACGTGATGATGATGAGTAGCTAAACATGCACTAAAATATGCCATTAAAGAATGGACATATCCCATTGGTATGAGAAAACAAAACGTTTCCTTCCCAATCTGTCCCCACTTTCTAAAGAGACACAGACTGAATTTGTGTAAAAGGTTTAAGTGATTCTCAAAAGGCTAAAAGTCACAATCATTTAACCTGTTAAAAGTCTTCAATGGTTTCATATTGCTTCTTTGGGTCCCTCCGGCTTCAAATTGTTAACACTTAGACATTGCAAACTTGTCACATTTATAGATATTGCTAACGTCTTCAGTAAAGGGTCTATGTTGAATTCAATATTTATACAATACAGTATTCATTTATGCCATAGTGTCCTTTATTTAGTTTAAACCGAGACAAGTTACAACAAACACATTATTAGTAGAAGTAATATTTCAGTGCCACCTGGAGATAGACACCTGTACAATGGAGCTCCTAAGTAGAGCTGGCTAGAAGATAATAATTCCATTTCATGAAGGATTTTGCTTCAAATTGGGAAGAAACCCAATTTTTTTGAAATTCTCTGTGAAGGAAAATTCCAAAAAGAAAAATTCATTTTGGATCAATCGAAATATTTCATTCTGAAAAATAAAATTGTTTAGATTTAGACTTTTTAAATTTTATTTATTACAGACAATACAAGACAGAATTAAACAATTCCAAGGGACCAACATGGCTATAACAACACTGCATACAACAATTCAAAACAAAGAGTTGTTTCATATAGAAAAAAATCAAAATGTTTCCTTCCAAAAATGTTGATATGGGATGTTTCGGCACCGTTGGAACTGTACGGATATTTCAAGATTACCCACCAGGCCCACAGGTTACCTAACAAACCTAGCTGCTGGCCGGAGGAGACAAAAAACACCTGCTGACTCTGAGTTCAAATCCAAGGAACAGATTTATTTCAACATAGTTGGAGAATACCACACCCCAGTGATCAATTGGGATGTAACAGCAAAATAGTTCTCTCCGTTTACACGGAGAAAGGCAAAGGCTTAAGTCTCAGTACACTCTTTTCATACACAAGATGACACCCTACTTTTATCAACACCATCTCTTCTGAATCTTTATATAATAATAATTAATAATATTAATGACTATATATAAAATTCTACATCACACACTAGATTATATAACATGTTTATCTACTTATTAACAATAAGAAAGCTATCGATTTTACTTGACATGAACTTCCCTTGTTTTCCCTGACTGTGTTTAGCAGGTCACAATGACTTTTTCGTTGTCCTGTACCCAAGTCAGGGACATTCAGGCACATTCCAAAAGCGGAACGACAAGGTATTTAGTAAGCCAAGGCAGCTTTGGATGCACTCCTTCCCAAAGGGTTCATTCAAAGGTCTTATTGACCAATTAAGCCAACATTTATATTGTTTATATTTTACTTATGCATTTACTTATACATTACTAGCCAATATACGATCCATTAAATACACTTAGGCCCTTTCCATCTGACATGAGGTCACTTCACCTAATCACTGTCTCATTCCTTCAAGGAACTTCTTTTGGTTTTTCTCCTAAACAAAATGTAGGCAGAGTCAACATGATTTTGGAAGTATCAGAGGGGTAGCCGTGTTAGTCTGGATCTGTAAAAGCAGCAAAGAGTCCTGTGGCATTTATACCTGCCTCTGGAAATTTCCACTACATGCATCTGACGAAGTGGGTATTCACCCATGAAAGCTCATGCTCCAATACGTCTGTTAGTCTATAAGGTGCCACAGGACTCTTTGCTGCTTTTACATGATTTTGGAAGTGTTTCAATTCCAGAGGAACTGCATTTTCGGATGGAAAATGGTTGCTGATATTTTTCCAGCCAGCTCTAGTCCTGAGCCCCAGTCCAGCTCTCTCTCTCCATTAGACTCCCACTCATGGGACAATGAGTGCATTTCACTGTGGCGGAAGGAGGGGTTTTAATGCAGCAAGGCCTGTCTTTGAATGTGTTTCACCTGACAGAATTTAAAGGTAGGCCCCCCTGTAGTCTACGTCCCTGCATTGGCCAGGCAGACAGCTCCAGTGGCTGCCCTGGCACCCTGGCCTGAATCCCCCCGCCCTTTGTCCCCCTCAGTCAAGCACCTGCATCCACCCTGCCCCCTTTCAATTAACTTCCATTCAATAATACCTGGCTGGCATGCCAAGCAATCCAAGTGTAAGGCAGGCCAAGCATTAAGGTCTGTCATAGATAAGGTGCAGCCTGTCCAGCATGGGGCAGTGTCTCCTAGGGACAGGTGGAATCGTTCAATCCTTCAGTCTGAGTGCCCATGCTCTTATTAGCCTCAAATACTAGTATGCAATGTTGCTTCTGACTTGAAGCTTCATTTCTCTGCGGTAAGACATCAAGTGGAATCTGTGGCTGAAGCCAGTTTCTACAGAGTGCTAACCATTTTGGCTGCAAATAAAGGTGAGGTGGAGGATGCCATCTGTCTAGAAACCAGCAGTGGGCTAGGCCTAAAGTGTCACCCGGAGCAGATTACCCTGCTGCTTTCTATCAGTGGAGGAGCCTTGACCTGTTCCCAGACGTTTCTGGGATACCCACCAGGGGGCTATTCTTGAAGCTTGCTTGGGGGGGCTCCATCTTTTGCATCAGCCTCTGGCTAGCAGGTGTTATGTGGATGCTAGAAAGAATAAGGAGCTTTTTTGGTCTCTTTTGCCCTCTCTAGAGCCTCCAATGATGTGAATAAGGAAGAGAGGGATAAAATCCCTGCTACTCTACCCCTTGCTGTTGCAAGGTTTTGGCTGCTTCAGTGGGGACTCGGAGGTCTCTGTTACCCTACGCGTCTTCTGGTTGCTCCAAGCATGGGAGGGTCTCCACTACTTTACTCTGACCCAAGCTTCTGTCTAGATTGGGTCCTTCTTGCCTAATTCTTATCTCTGCTCTAGTGGGATTTTCAAAGGTGGGTAAGCGAGTTAGGATCCCAACTTCCACTGAGAGTCAATGGCAGTTAGGTGCCTAAACCCTTTAGGCTCTTTTGAAAATCCCAGCCCCAGTGAATGTACCAGGAGACAGGTGCAGGATGCATGGATTCTGTTGCCCATTCTGCCCCTGACTCTCTTGTGCAAGTCACATAGGGAACGATTTTCAGAAGATTCAGCATTGGCCTAAGGCCTCGTCTATGTACAAATGATTTGCTGGTACGGCTGTACTGGCAGAGGCCCATGTAGACACAGTGTATGCCAACAGGAGTTCTTCTACTGGTATAGTGACACCACCTCCCCGAACAACATTAGCTATGCTAACTTTGGAGAATAGACCTGGCCTAATTCTACTCCCAATGTAGTGAACAGGAGTTTTACCATTGACTTTATGGGATCAGGGTTAGGCCAATTACAGAGCGCTGTAAAAAATCCTACCACTAATCTCTCCATGCCTCACTTTCCACATCTGTAACATCCTTGGATGGAAGGTGCTGTATACATCTTACAATGTGAGAGCAGTTTAGAAGTCATACAGTGATCGGACTGGTGACGAAAGAGGCTTTACAGTCGCAATGGGATTTTTTAAAAGATAATTTCATGGGTTGGAAACCTCTTTCAATCACACTGCAGCTCTCATCTAACCCCTTTCAAAGGATCAGATATAAATTTACCACCTCCTTTTTCTATTTTGCTGAAGAACAGATCTAGAAATCTTTGGGTTTGAGAATTAGACACTTAGAATGCAAAGTAGTCTATTTTCATAACTGCTTTAATGTAAAGAATCACAAACATAACAAACCTAATTACTTCACAATAAACCTTGATATGGCTGGTGCATGTTCCTCTTAGATAAATAGGAAGAAACAGTATATAAAAATCAGGGTGCCAGTATGGCCAATCCTCTGCATTTGAAAATCAAGAGTCAAATGAGATTTAAAAACAAACAAACTTGACTTTTTTTAAATTTGTCTTCTATTTTCTGAGCCTTTAGAGTTCACATTTTGAAGCTTTTCTCCATAATGAGGAAGCTAGAAACTTTTTTTTAATCAAATAGAAACTGAGATTCTCAGGTACTCACCTGACTCCAGGATCTGGGGCTTCAAGAAAAACAACAAATATCACAAGAAGTGTGATAAAATCACAAGAGTTGGCAGCACTGGGGTACTAAATACAAAAGAACAGGGGAAACTAAGCATCTGATCCTGTCATCATTGCTCATCCCAAACTTCCTCGGACACTAATGACTTGATTCACCATTGCTTTGCTTCAGTTTCAAGCCTGTACCACTCTCTTGATTTGGTGTTGAATCAGGCCTTGGGTGCATAAGAAATGCAGACTTAGGCTTTTAGGCTAGGAATTTCCAAGGGAGTTGGACATGTAACTTCCTTAAGCCCTACTGAAAGTCCCCAGCCTTCATTTTCAGACATTAGCCCGCCCAGAGCAGAGTCTTTCTGAGGTAAAGTTGCTCTTAAACTGGCTCTGCAGTGTGAAAGGAACAAGGCACAAATTCTAGCGCACTGAGGAGGTCTGAGTTCATTGGCATCAAATTCTATCTTAGAGCTGTTTCCTAGGTAACCAACACAGTCCAAAATGGTCTGCAAACAGTGAAGATAACAAAAACAAAACAAAACAAGCCTTCACTCCCTGCAAACCTCCAATTAAAACAAAACAAAATTGGTGAAAAGCTAAAAACTTTCAAAAGTGACTGTACCAATACAGTGAAAATAGTACTGCATGAGGTAACTAGGCAATACACATAGGTTGAATAATATTAGTATCCACAAAGTTTCAAGGGCAACACAGGGGAATGTAGAATACCATAACACAATACAATTCATTTTTATATTGCATTTTTCATGTAAAAGTGTCAAGAAATCTCCCAGTCAGTTAGAATCCATGCAGGAAAATACAGATTATGTAGACTGCAATAAATAATGGGGGCAGGGTGGTATAAAGCTAGTTGCTGGTTTCAATTACAGCAGTTAAATCCAGATTAACGCCACTGGTTAAATGGAATTACTCTGGATTCATACCAATGTAATTGTGATCAGAATCTGGCCATAGACCTTTTACATATGGTGGGGGGAAAGGGTAGAAATGCCGAGTAATGAGACAACTTGAATATTCAAGGAGTACAAGCTCATCATTTGACTATGTAACATCTCAGGAATCATGGGCTAAGAAGAAAAGTGATCTGAGGTAGAGCTGGGTGAATAATGGATTTTTCAGTTTACTGACAATTCCAAAAATTCAGTAATAACATTTGTCTCAGGCTGAACCAAAAGCTAAATGTTTCAAAATTTTCAGTCCATTTAAAAGTTGACAAAAATTTATTTGGGGTCAAAAGAAATTGTCTATTTAGACAAAATCAAAATGTTTTGTTTTGACTTTGATCATTTTTAAATATTGTTGATGTTTTAAAAGAAAACAAAGAAAGTTCGAAATGAGAAGTTATTTCAAAACAAAAAAATAAAAATGTTTCAGTTTGAAAATGTTGAAAGGAAACGGATGACTTTTTTTGGATTTTTCCCTCCCCCAACCAATTCAGTGGAACCAATACAAATGTTTAAAATGTTTCACTGTCCCTGAATTTGCATTTTTCACCCAAAATACAAAAAATAAATAACTAAATAAAAAAAAGTTGCATACAAAAAATTTCACCCAGTTCTACTTTTGTGGATATTTGAAAACAAACACCATCTATACGCCAAGGAAAAAAAACTAGTTTTGATGCAGTGATAAGCATCGAAGTCAAGTACTGAAAGGTCAGGAAATACAGAGTAAGGTTGAAACATGAACTCTGCCTTCTTAAGCGTATCCCTTACATTATGGTAGATCAGGCCCTCGGCTGGTGTGAATTGATTTTGCTTCTTTGATTTCACTGGAGTTATGCCAATTTATACTAGCTGGGGGTCTGGTCAGATCAATCATTCTATCATTAAAGTCGTAATCAATAAAATATATAATACAAATCAAACTGGATTTTTTATACAATGTTACATATAATACATTCTACTACAACAGCCCATCTTGTGGCTGGGCTTGACTTTTATGGCTCAGTAAGATATACCAAAATAAAATAAAATAAAAAGCCAAGTTTGAAGAAAACTAGTTCAGTAATTTTAAATGCATGAGCATATTCCATGGGAGATTAAGCACAAGTAGAAACATTGTCAATTGCTTTGGAGGCCTGTGAAGCATAAACCTTGGTTCTTTTGTTGTCTGTTATTGTTACAAATGACTAATTATGGAACTGCTCAATGAAATCAATGGGAGTTTTGTGATTTACTTCGCTGGAAGCAGGATCAAGCCAGAAGTGCCCACAAGTGCACTGTGGGTGTATTTCTCTATTCTTCGGTGGTGCTAACAGTAGTTGTTCTATACGTATTGGTTTTATTATTGGTTTTTGATATATTGGCCCAGATTCACAAAGATATTGATGGAAGTTAGGAGCCTAAATACCTTTGTGGGTCTGGGCCATTGTGTTTATGGGCTCTCGGCTGCAACCATAATTCTGGCAATTCCTAACTTTTGAAAGCTTGGACTTTGCAACATGAAAAATCGTCCTTTACCATAAGTGTTTTCTACCTGTTTGCTGATGATAGCAGTAGGCTGTTAACAGCTGTGGACCAGCTACTGGAGACGGGGATTTGGAAGACATTAAAACTGTGGATTACATAGGTAGAAATAGGCCCTTTTCATAAATGGCATACCTAGGCACATAGATTTGGCAGGCTGTTTCTGAGAGGCAATGGGGCTAAGCAGCAGATACTTGATTGCGCCATACAGAAGTATGAGTACTATTCTTATGGCTGCCCATAACAATCTTGTGCCAGCTTTCAATTGCTTCCGTATAATTGGTAGTGTAGTGATACTTGAATTCTTTCTAGAGAAGGGATACTGAAGAACAGTATGGATTGTGAAGGGCATAGAATTAACAACACCTGTCAGTAGATGAAGCGAGACTTGAACTCCTGGCTTCCAGCTCCGTTCACTTTCCTTTAGACCAAAGAGAAAGTGGAGGAAAATCCATTTTGGATATGTCCCATCCATCTAGAGAGGCCATTCTGGTCTCTGTGGAGTCTTCAGGAACCTTATTATGGATGGAGAGCATGCTTAGTGCAGATGCCATGTTCCAAGATTTTAACAGCAAGACTTTCACAAGTTCCATGGTGGAAGTGCAAATGGTGATTTTCTGTAGCTTATAACTTTGTCAAATCTGAATGAATTTTCATAGGAATAGCAAGAGACATATCGCTGATTGTAGGATTATGACCCAGCTTGATTTCAAGTCTTTCTTACAAACCAGGGAGACACTGAATCTCTTAAAATAAACCAGAAAAAAATGGGTTAACATTGACAAAACTGTCTATTTTTCCCTAGCCTCCATTCTCAGAAATGGCAGAACCATTTTTGCTATTTATTTTTTTTAATCACATGTGGGCAGAGACCAAGAAAGGAAGTTTTTAGTCCAAATATTTAAAGTGTATCAACATTATAAGCAATTGAAATTAGGGGATTATAATGGGATGTGAAAGACAATCAGAGGGGTCGCTACCATTGATTAACGGAAAATACTCCATTTTCCTGAATCTATGAAGGCCTGTTTTTCTCTATGCGTGTCTATGCATACAGGTGCTCCCCGATTTACGCAAGCATTCCGTTCCGGAATGCCTTCCGTAACTCGAATTTTGCGTAAATCGGAAACGTATCTCCGATCATTATGCAAAAAACAAACAAAAACCTCCTATTTCTAGCTTACGGAACTTTTTCCGTAAGTGCGGATTTGCGTAAGTGAGGTCTTGTGTAACCCGGGGAGTGTCTGTATTCACAAAATAGACTACCTATCCTTTTCTTTCCAAGGCTTTCATTACTTTATGTAGAGTCTTGTGCATCTAGAATCTGCAGTCACATTGCCAGTGCAATTATCTATGAATAATACATCACCACATCACATAAACCTAGACAATGATTTCTTGAGGGAATGAGGGAATGAAAGATGGCAGTACTTACCAGCTGTTTAGGTCAGGAAATACATTGATAACTAATTTATTTTAATCTTTGTTAAATAAAATATACAATTCATTCATCTCTAGCATCAGCTGCCACATAATGCCACAACAAAATGGGAACGTGAACTGAAGCCTCACATTTTTAAAAACAGTCGGCACCTCAGCTTTGATGCAGAACAATTAGGAAAGAGTAGTAAGTAGGTATTTGGTATGCTTTGCTGCATTGCAGGAGTTGTTGTCCAAAGTTCAGGCTTATCCACCTAAAATTTGGGGAGATGTCAGTATTACAACAACTCCTGTCTATTTCCTGTTGTGTCCACTAGGGAATAGACAGGAGACAACAGGCCTAATTAGTAGACTCTTCCCATTCGTTCACTGATTGAATGGGTTTTCAAACTGGTGGGGCTAATATAGGGAATAAAGCAACAGGTTAAATCAACTCCCCTAAGTCACACAGGTTCAGACCTTGGCAGCACTGAATCAGAGCTTTATCTTTCTGAAGTAAACTTAGAGTATAGTAAGTATTATTTATTAAGTTTACTCTGTGGTAAAAGTTTTAAAAATTCAGATTCTGTTTCCCCCCCATAAACCTCAAAAAGCTCACAGCATTTCTTCCATTTACTATCATTTACTGCCACCTCAAGAGGGCTACATTTCATGAATGCATGTATGTGTGTGTGTCTCTCTCTCCCCCACTTCACCCTCAAGATTTTCAAAAGTGGTTAATGATTTTCCCTATGGGAGACACCCTCAGTGGTCTGCGTGAGGGGTTAGACCCCATCTGGGATGCCACCTGATGTACTGGGGTTTCACTGAGCCCCTCCTCCACTAGCTTGGATTCCTTTTCCCTGTTTTCCTGAATTAGGCTCTCCGGCCTCTTGCAGCGCACACACACACACACACAGGTAGGGCCACACCCAGCTGCTGACCCAGACTAAAGTCAGCTCTGTGTGAGAGGATTCACCCAGTACTCACGTGCCCACCTCCCTTGGAGTGCAGACCCAAAGGTATATTGTGAAATCCACACCCTCCCTCAATGTGGAGGAGGGTATGAACGGCTTCTTGCCACCCCCCGCCAGATATGAATTTGCACAAACTGGGTTTAATAATAAACAAAACAAAATGTATTAACGACAAAAGGCAGATTTTAAGTGATAAGAGATAGCAAACAGAACAACGCAGATTACCTTAGTAAATAAACAAAAGCTGCAAACTGAGTTTAACACATTAAATAGGTAGGGTATAAATTAGCAAATTCTCACCCCGAGCAATAAACGGGCTGGCAGATTCTTAAGGCACAAGTTGCCTTGGCTTTCCCACGTTTTCATACACAGGCTAAAAATCCTAGCCTGGGACCATCACTTCTCACAGTTTAGTCTTTGTTCCTCAGGTGTTTCAATGTGTATTGTTGTAGGGAGAGTGAGGTCCCCTTATGTTGTCATTGTCCCCCTTTTATGAATTCCCCCCACTTGCTGGAAAGCTCTTTTGCTGTGACCTGGGTTAAATAGTTCCCAGTGTGTCGAGCTATCTCTGAGAGGTTTCTATTGTACACAGTTCCTGCAGTAGTCCTTGTGTTTGTGTGCATTACCGCCATAAGCCATTAACATTGTTTGGCCTTTTTACTGTTGTACCTGAAAGGCTGCTTGTGGGTGTCACCCAACGTAGCACATTTGAAATACAGATACATGTTCAATATTCCCAGCTTCAGATACAAAAATGATACATGCATACAAATTGGATAAATTTCAGAGTAGCAGCCGTGTTAGTCTGTATCCGCAAAAAGAACAGGAGTACTTGTGGCACCTTAGAGACTAACAAATTTATTTGAGCATAAGCTTTCGTGGGTTACATGCATCCGAAGAAGTGGGCTGTAGCCCACGAAAGCTTATGCTCAAATAAATGTGTTAGTCTCTAAGGTGCCACAAGTCGTCCTGTTCTTTTTAAATTGGATAAATACTTTCAGTAGGTCATAACCTTTTCAATGATATCTTACGTGAGCCATCTTGCATAAAGTATATCTTACTTACGCCATATTCATATCATAACCATATTTCTATGACGAATATGTGGTGTAACATCACAGTCTGAGCTTCGGAAAGTGCTCAGCACCCATCCTTTGATGATTAGACCCCTTTAAGGTGCCTCAGTTTAACACCCCCCCTACTCTCCCCAAAATGAGGAGCCAAACTAATTAGTCACTTAGGAAAATCATGGCCATTATTTCAATACTGACTTTACGAGCAACTTGCAGACAGATTTACTGAGAGGAAATGCACTTTATTTTTCAAATGAAAAATAAAACTTTTTTTTTTCTCCAAAAATAAGCCTGCTGTGAACTGAGAACTCTACCGAATTGCTCAGGCTTCTTAGAGAACTTGTTTTAGGTTAATCATAATTTCATGATGTGAAAAACTTTATTGGAAAACAATTGCTTTTTTATGTACTCTGCCTGTTTCTAATTATTTAGTTAGGCTCATTAAAAATAAATCATTGCTTAAAACTTGACAGCCCTTTGGTTCCACTGGGGTTTGGAGCTGTGGTTATAACTGAGCTTAAAAACAATTTATTATTTATTTGTATTGCCATAGGAACCCAAGTCATGAATCAGGACCCGATTGTGCTAAGCACTGTATAAACACAGGGCAAAACGTAGACAGTCTTTGCCCAGAAGAGTTTACAATCTAGAGTGTAGCATTATCAGACTGGGGTTCAGTACGGTGAGTAAATACCTTTAAAACCTGTTCCTGGGTATTTACCCCCAAAAGTTTACTCTGTGCTCTATTCTCTTACATAAGATGAGAGATGTTTTGTTATAAAATATATTTTAATGTAGGGAAAGCTGCCTTATGTTACAAATTCATAGATTCCAAAGTCAAAAGGGACATTTGTGATCATCTAATCTGACCTCCTGTATAACGCAGGCCATAAAACTTTTCCACAATGAGTCCTAGAGCAGATCTTTTAGAAAAACATCCAATTTTTATTTAAAAATTGTCAGTAATGGAGAATCTACCATGACTCCTGGAAAATTGTTCCGATTGTTAATTACTATCACTGTTATTTTCAGTCTGATTTTGTCTGGTTTCAACTTCCAGCCATTGGCTCCTGTTATACCTTTCTCTGCTAGAATGAAGAGGTCATTATTAAATATTTGTTCCCCAGGTAGGTATTTACAGACTGTGATCAAGTCACCCCTTAACCTTCTCATTGTTAAAATAAACAGATTTGGCTCTTCCAGTCTATCAATAGATTCCTACTGCACATTTCTGCCTAATCCACTTCACCTAGTGGGAAGAGCTGGTTGGAAATCTTCAGCTGAAAAGTTAGTTTGATTAAAAATGGCATTTCAAATCATGTGAACCTTTTATATGTTATAGTTATCTTTACTGTCAAATAAAGTAGGTTTCCCTCAAAGTTCAGTCCACTACTGAGTTGGCTGGTTCCTCAAGAACCAGGGTCAAACATTGATGAAAGCACCACCCTCCACCAGGGGTTTTTCTCAGTGAATGGATACAGAGCATCCTTCCCCTCACTTTGTTATACTAAAAACAACCATTTGTTTCTATTCACAGATAGTCAAAATAAAGGTAAAAAGAGAGACCTTACAACAAGATAGGGGTTTACCCTGTTTGTCATTGCCTCTGATGGTTTCCTATTCAAAGTCTAAACAATCGAGCCTTGTATTACATCACCGGCCAAACAGGGCAGGGTAACAACATCCCCTTGCCCAATGGGCTCTTACTGCGAAACCCTGGTGACTCCAGGGTTTTTACTGCATGTCCCTCAAGCAGCAGCTCCCAAACTGTGGGTCAGGACCCAAATGGGGTTGCACCATCAGCAGATGGGGTTGTGGCAACCCCTACTGTGTAGAGGACGCTATTTTGCTCTGCACAGAGTGATCTCACATATACAGTGCATGAAGTCATGATGCATGAAGGATGCCATTTTGCTCTACAAAATATCCTCTGCACAACGTGACCTCACATGCTCCATACGTACAAAATGGCATCCTCCATGCAGCGTGATCTCGCACATATGGAGTGCATGGGGTCATGCTTTGGGGCAGATGCCATTTTGTTCTTCAAAATGCATCCTCCATGCTGTCTGGGGTCCCAAGAGCAAACATTTCATTACAATGGGGTCATGCCAATGAAAATATTGGATACCCTTTCCCTAAAGCATTCTTTCAACACAGATAGATCATATTATCCATACATACACCGTGCACTGAGTAGGAATCTTGACAAGTTGCAAGCTTTCTATAGATGCTTTACACATTACTCTTTGTGGAAAAAGCAACAAAGAGTCCTGTGGCACCTTATAGACTAACAGACTTTTGGGAAAGGAAGATGATATCTGTCTGTACTTGTGCAAGTTTCTTCATGAGGTTGATGGATTTCCACTCCGTACGGCTAAATGCAGTGCCTTGCATGGTGTCAAGTATCAGAGGGGTAGACTAACAGTCTATAAGATGCCACAGGACTCTTTGTTGCTTTTTACAGATCCAGACTAACACGGCTACCCCTCTGATACTTGTCTTTATGGAAAGATATCCTGCAAGACATGTGTTTGGTGTAACGAGTTTGTCAGGTCGGAGGTGAGACTTGTTTGCAAAGAACAGGGGACCCTCTACTAACGGGTCTCTGTCTCACAGGGCCGTTAGACCATGCAGTCTGACCTCCAGAAGAGCACAGGCCTTGGAGTTTCACCAGCTACTCCTGTACTGAGCCTAACAATGTGTTTGACTAAAGATATTGCTCTCTCTTGCTGTTTTTCTATCACCTTACTAGGGCCCCACATCGGCACAGGAGTCTGTCCTCGTGGTTCCCTTGTAGGATTGGCGTCTATATGTTGCTAACAAAGGACTAGACTCTGATGCACATTACACACCCATACAGAGGAATAAGGAGAATCAGCCTCCTTTTACACTCCTGCAAGGACTACCCATCATCACATTCACACTGAGCAGGTGGGTAAGATGTGGGAGAGGAAGGATGGGTAATGGGCAGAGCCTTGGTTCTAGTATTCCTATACTCTGGCCAGGCTAGCTGACCTGACATGGCAGGGAGGGGGTGGATGTAATTTGATACTGGTATAGCCCAGCAGCAAATTATTTCCCCGGAGTGAGGGGGAAGTAGGAAGGAAATTGTGTCTCTGAGGCATGTGCATGCCTGGGTTGGGCAGCTGAGCATGAAGACGAGGCAAGTGTCTTCACAAGCGATGTGCTGTTAAAAAAAAATAAAAAAAAATATGGGCAATGAATGTGAAATTAATCCTCCATGTAATGAACTCTGGAGCAGCTGTGAATTTACCAGGAGCGAAATGATATATAGGATTTCTTACATATGAGAGATGATTATTATCTTTCCCATGCAACTGGAAGAGACTTACAATCTCTGGGCAAGTAAGTTACTAAACTCTGACTGCGAGAGAAAAACAACAGCAATGGTTTTTAACAGTCTATTCTGAAGAAATATTTTGTTTTATGTGGAAAAAACTCATCCCAATCTAGGCCATTTCCATTTCACATTAGTATTATTTATTATTTGCATTACCAGGCACATGTAATCTCATTCCTTGTGTATGCAATATTCTCAAACACAATTTCTTAATGAACACACTTCAAATCTTACGGGCTGATTTTGCAACCCTTCCTCCTGGGTGTAATCTGTAGCCAGTGGCCCGATTTACACAAAGTCTCATCCAAAGCTCACAGGAGGCAGTGTGGCCTGGTACCGTAGCGCACTGGACTGGGACCCAGGAGATCTATGTTCTATTCCTGGCTCTGCCTCTGGCCTGCTGGGTGACCTGAGCAAGTCACTACACCGCTTGGTGCCTCAGTTTCTCCATTTGTAAAATGGGGATAATGTTACTGACCTCCCGTTGAGAGTTAATACATGTAGAGAAGGGCTACTAGGTTCTTCATTCCCCTGCTCATCCTGTCTCATGATTGGAGATTAAGTGAATGTCTACACAGCAAAGAAAAACCCGCAGCTGGCCCATGCCGGCCAACTTGGACTTCAGCTGCAGCGCTGTTTCATTGCTGTATAGACTTCTGGACTCAGGCTGCAGCCTGAGCTCTGGGACCTTCCCGCCTCACAGGGTCCTAGAGCCCATGAGCCAAAGTCCGCTGGCACAGGTCAGGTGCAGGTGTCTATTCGCTGTCTAGACATACCCATAAAGAGCTTGGCTTGTTTAGCCTAGCAACGTGAAGGCGGAGACAGGATCTGATTGCTTTCTACCAATACATCAGAGGGGCAAACACAGAGGAGGGAGAAGAGCTATTTAAGCTAAAGGACAATGTTGTCACAAAAGCAAATGGGGGCAAAGTGGCCATTGATAAATTTAGGTTGGAAATTAGAAGGTTTCTAACCATCAGAGGAAGGAGGATCTGGAACAGCCTCCCCATAGGAGCAGTGGGGATAAACAAGCTCACTAGCTTTAAGATGGAGCTTGATAAATTAATGAATGGGATTAGACGACCAGGCTACCTTTTGATAGCAAAGCCTTGGATTTGATGACCCAGGAGATCCCTTCCACTCCTAGGTTTTATGTGCCTATCAAAAGTGCTACATAAGAGCGAAGTATTATTTTAAATCAATAGGAGCATAGCCATTCATTTCAAAGGGCTTCAACTCAGACGCACAAGTGGGAAGTGTTATTTGCATGAGTAATGGCTGCAGGATTGGAGCCCATAATTCATAGTTATACGTGCACAACTTTGAAGGGTGAAAAATAGATTGTTACTTGGGGTCAATTTTTCAAAGGAGGCTCCTAAATCCTTTAGGCCAGAGTCCCATTTCCAGAAGTGCTTGATTTTCGAAAATCGGACTTTGGCTCCTAAATTACTTAGGCTACTTTAGAAAATTGTAGCCTTGGGCAACACACCTGTGCAAAAGAGCAATGGCTACCTAGATCTTGGGCTACCCAGGCTCCGGTTACTTCCGCTCTGGAGCAGCTGAGCAGGGAGGGTCAGGGAATAGGCAGAGAGCTCCATCCCTTCTACTCACAGAGGAGCCCCCACAGGGGTAGTGGACAGTAGAAGGAATTGAGTACAAGGTCAGCAAGAAATTACTACTGTCAGACTCATCTCTGGTGTAGGCGATCAGGACATTTCTAACCTCCGAGCACAGTGGAAGCAGGGAAGGTATTGTGATTCTGAGATATAATGCCTCCTGGGGCAGGGCAGATTACACACCTCCCTTTGCTAAGGGCTATGTCTAAAGTTAAAATGTAGCCCTTAATAAAGGCACTACAGGAAAAGGATGGACACACCTCTACTGAAGTTGACTAAAACACGTTGGAGGGCTGGCTGGAGAAAATGCTTGTGTTTTGCTAGGGTTTTCCCTTTCCAAGTAGGGAGAGTCAGCATGTGAGAACATACACTTCACCCAGTCCTGGAGGGAACTGCCAAGACTGTAACAGGAACGGGTGTGGACACAGGGATGGGGCACACCTAGGTGAGCCCATCCTTAAATTTCAGTTAGACTTTGTGTTCTTCTAGCCCCATGTGCTGAACCACAGTATTCCACGGCAGGCTGTTTTTAACTCGTCTCTTTATGATGTAACCTGAAAATAAGGGTGATTCATTTCCCTCAATTCAGCAATCAAAATGTCCCCAAAAGTCTTTTGAAAATCTAGCCATTAGCTTTTTGTACTACAGTCCAATATGGCCAGTGACACCAGGCAACTACTGAAAACCAGAACACGTGTGTGTCTTCCAGGATGGAAGTACAAAACAAATATGTTTTAAATAATAAATGGAAAGAGAAATATTTTGATAGGACAATTACAGGGCACTTTTCATCCACAGACTTCATAGAGCTTTACAAAGGAGACCGTTTTACCAGTGGGGAAACTGAGGCACGGGGTAGGAACGTGACTTGTCTGAAGATACCCAACAAACAATTGGAAGATCTAGAAATTGAATCCTGGTCCCGTAAATTCCAATCCAATCCTACCCACTAGGGCACATTTATAATCCTCAACCTCTTCAGGGTAACTATATGTTAACACCCCCGATGGAAATCCACAGCACTGATCAGCACATTTCTGAAGATGCTTTTTTCACAACACAGCTCCCTGGGAATATATTTCCCTGAGAAATCAATTCAAACACATTACGCAGAAGTGTGACATAGTCTGGCATCTACAGGCTGTACATAGGCCCCTCAGCTGTCATCTTCTAAATCAATTTCTCTCACTTGATGCCAACACAGCATATTCGTTTTTAAGTTGCCTTCTCTCTGAATAAGCTATGGCAAACCACTGTTTGACTGGCTACTAAAAATATATATTTGAAAAAGAGCAAAGTCGAGGGAAACATTGAATATCAAAGGTGGGATTCTGACCACTATATTGCTTTAAAAGTTTCCTAGAACACCTGGGGGAAATAATTCCTTGTTTAGCCTGTAACGACTCATGACTGGCTCCAGACATAAGGCACCGATAACAAACGACTTTGGCACCAACAACCTCACAGGCTCCTTTCTGATCAAACCTAGCACTCAGGCAGTGGTTCTCAACCCCATGGGCCACTTGCTGCCCAGTCAGCACACAGCTGCAGACCATGCGACATCCTCACAGTCGTAACTAGGGTGAGGCATGAAGGGCACCTGCCCTGGGCACAGAGCTGGTAGAGGGGGGGCAAAAAATGGGGCAGAGCAGGATCCGGCCCAACATCAGTCCCTTCCCAGCAGGATCGGGCCCAACAGGATCGGCAGGCGGCCAGGGTGCTCAGCACCCCCCCACCCCCACCCTGCAAGATTACAATCCAGTGACCCCAGCAGGTGCTGGCTCCCCTGCACTAGGACTTCAGATCAGGCGGGCAGGGCAGGGTGCATGGCCGAGCTACATGTAGTGGAGGTAGGAGACCAGCAGGCGTGGGGAGTGAGGTGCAGGGGGCTAGGGCCATGAGGAGGGAGGGGCAGCCAGTGCATGGGGAACAGACTTTAGGTGGAGTGACTGGTGGCTCAGGGCAGTCCCTGGATGGGAGGATTGAGTGCTGGGTGGCAGTCCGGAGGCAGAAGGAGTTGAGGAGTATAAATGTGCCCGAGTGGGTAGGACCTGGACTAGAGTTTAGGGAACCAGGATTCAATTCCTAGACCACAAACTGATAAGCAGTAATCAGTCACCAGGACCAGACAGTATTCACCCAAAAGTTCTGAAACCAACCTGATGACCCAAAGCAAGTCAATAAAGCTGTTGGTCCATCTACAGAGTGACCTGTTTTTTCAAGAACAACTTTTGTTGAATGGCGTAGATGAGAAAATTAAATTGACAGTAAAGACGCCTTCAGCTTAGTGGGTGATGCAAACGAAGGCTTTAAACTATGGATTATATCAGCATCCCTTTTTTGTGAAGAAAGTACGGGTGGTCCCAGGCACACAGAGGCCCTGCTTACCATTAATTCTAAATAACCCGTGGACCATAGGGGAATGAAAGTATTTAACATCCCTGCAGGCAGCAGGGTCAGTACTCAGGAGAACCTGTTCTTGGGACAGTTATCCAAAATGCTCATCCGAGGGTTTAAGGATAGCGATGCCTTTATTGGAAATAACATTAAAAAAAAACCCTTTCACTTTAAACGTTATGATATTACAGGCGTGTATGTGGATGGTGAACAGATACCAGCTAAGCTGCTGCAACCAGACTTTGAGGCCCAAAACTGCAATGGAGAGTACATGCCTTTGACCTGTCTCCCAACCAGGAATGTGCCAATCATTATTCCCTGATTAAAACTGGGAATCTGAGAGTGGATATAGGTTTTGCAAAGGCTTTGACAGTCACCGTCAATATGATTGCTATGGGGGTTTGACAACATCACAGAGATAAATCAGAGGAGAAACGTTCTGGTTCACTATATGTGAATATGGACACCACATAGCTATCACATGGTTTATCAGTGGGCCCTTACATGGAAGAGAATTTCCTGGATGTCTTTCCTTGCAACTGGCTCTCGGGGGCAGGCAGTCTCAGCATCCCCGAGGTTTGGTGATCAACACCCCCCCCCCCCCCCCCCACGACCAATGAGATGAACACTGACTCACCTTGTACCTGGCAGAGCACGACCGTCGAGAGTTTTTCACTCATATGGACACGCTCAAACTGCATGTTCTTTCCTAGAAGCATTATGACATTTTTTTAAACAAAAGTGCCACCAACATTGTGTTTCCCATGGGACAATTACAAGACCCCCACTCTGTTGCCTGAGTCTATCACTGCATGTTTCTCTTATATCTCCATAGCAAGGATTTATCTTTTGACCAGATTTTAAAATTGTATTCTACTGACTTAGTGCAAAATGACCGGATGGTGATGAATTTTGTAAAACAAATAAAAACATAAAATCTCAGGCATGTCTAGGCTCACTCAAAACGTGTTTCAAGAAGCCCACGTGTGTGTCTTGCAATGACTTTCATACCTATGTTTCTCAATAAAGCACCCTAGGTGAGGGGTTTAAAGACGTTTGTTTTTGCAATAGCCAATTCAGAGAAAGGACATGTAGATATAATTTTTTTGAAAAGTATAGAAGTTTTTATTTAAAGCAAAACATTACCATTTTTAAAATTACTTTTTTAAAGCATGAACAACCTTACACACTGAGACATTTGGGTCTTTTAGCCAATTTTTGCTTTTTAGAAGGCAAAAAGGAGGATGGTAGAGTTATTTCTTGATCAAGCCCGGTGATGGTGGTTAAGGACTTCAGGCATTCCAAAAGATCTCTGATGGCCATGTTGCCCATGATGGAAGATGGTACATTCTGGTCCACCTTGCCATTCATAAAACATCCCAACCTTTAGGTGCGCATCTGCTAGGAACCGAGTGCATCTGGGTGACCACCCTGACTAAGTCAAGCACGTTAGACCCATTAACCACTGAGCTTTTGTACACAAAAGGCCCTTTATCGTTCCATGAAGAGATGTTTTTATCCTGACCCAGCTTATTTAGCAATACTAATGCATTTTTCTTATAACACCTATTCTTGTTATCCAACACCTCCTGAGCAACTGAGTCCGAGTTCTTTGGTGTTTCTGGGGTTTGGCAGGCATGCTTTGTTCCTGTTCCAGTAGAAGTAAACTTTTTTTCCCTTTATCTGCATTGCTCTGCCTCACGTGCATTAGGTATCCTTGAAGCTTGGTGGAATAAAGTTTAGCCTTTTCATATTCAGCTAAGTCAGTCCTTTGAAGAATGGATTTCATTCCAGCATCCAATAAATGAATCACAGTCATTGTGATATTTTTCTCCACCAGAGGGGGAACCCTTAATGGCTCCAACTGATGGCTAGCCACCAGGTGCATTTTGACTATTGATTAGTCAAAAGCACCATTATCCAAGGGTTAGCAAAACTTAACAGAGGTCTGATAAATCCCCTGGATTGCTTCACCAGATGCTTCTTTCTTTTAAATGAGACCTTCTTATTATTTTATAAAATTGTGTCTCTTTTTGCACACGCACTTGATTCTGTGTCAAAGGTACTTTTCCTTTTTTTAAGGTATTGAGCGTGATTTCTGAGATGGCTGCTTCCAAATCATCGGAAACCCAACACAGTATAGCCTTCCTTTGCTGCAGGGGTGATTTGCTGAGTAACTTTAAAAGGACCAGGTTTTTCTTCACACAGATAGACATATTTTCAGTCATCAGCCCCAGCTGTTAAAAAGGACCTGCTGATAATTCATCTCTTTTTATACCCAGCTGTTGTTCTTTTCAAAGTATAAACTGCCAGCCAGGGAAAAGCCCAGTTCTTAATCTATAAACCTCTGGTGTAGAAGCATTTAAATTCACCACGAGTTAGCCATAAGGTCTTTTGGTAGCATCCTCAACTACTTCTGGAAAGAATTGCAACTTACGAGGGTACATTTGCCAAGCAAGCGTAGTGATTTGCAATTTATTCCTGGGGTTTTTGAACAGAAGCTTATCCCGTATGTTTGGACTTATGGACACAAACTCCGTGATGTGTTCATCTGGTGGGATTTCACTTGTGAGGTCCTCTAAATAATCCCTCAGAGGGGGGTTCCACTCTCCCTCCCTTTTCACAAATATCACAGAGTCCATGTCATGGTAGAGACACCGCTCTCGCAATCCATCTAGCAGTTTATATAGTTCTAAGCAGACATAAGTGGTTGTGAAACAAGCTATGAAGATGTTTGTATAACCAGACACTGTGTAGCATTCTTTTGCATGCTTCCAAGACATGTAAGCTGTTACATCATTGATAAGCTTGTAGGATGAAACCTCATAATTAGGGGAAATAAGTACTGAAAGAGCTTGTCAGAGTCTTTCACAATGCTGGTATTGGGCAGTTTGTTATTTGGCTGAATTTACCCCACAGGGAATTTAGAAACAGCTTTGCATTTTGGCGCTTTGCAGGATTCAGCATGATCTCATGTTGGTGTAAACACATGGGCTCTTTCTGGTAGAAACCATTAACGTACCTTCCCCCCTCCCCCTTCTTCATTCGTGCACCAGCTGGGATACCCTAAAGGCTCTGGTTTCTTATGGAGATGGAATTTTATGTACTCAGAAATTAGTTTGTCAGATGTTTCTTCAACATGACAGATTCCATAGATCTTTGCCACCACATACCCCTTCACTATGGCTGCATTCAATTCCACTGTGCACCAAATCCCCAGGAAAGCTCTCTCCTCATCAGTATGGGTGCTTGTCCCCTGCTGCTTGGTTTCTGCTCAGGTTTGGCATAGAGAGAACATACGTTTGCCACCCACTTGACATGTAACCATGGGGAAAAGAGGCCTTGTGGGGTTACACAATTCCAAAATTGTGTGAGAGGTCCCCATTTGTCATCAACAATATCAGGCCGTCCGACTGGGTATTCTTTGGTTTTGTTCACAAAAGGATCCAGGCTGGTAGAATCGTAATAATGGATTTCTTCACCGAGGTTAAGTTTGTAATACGGGCAAATAACATTAGTCCTCTCCACAAAAAGAACATCCCTCGTCCCCCAAGGTTGAGGCAGTTGGGCTTTGTTTAAGAAATATGCAGGCTCCCTACCTGTTTCTATCATCACCATCCATTCATGCCACAGAGGGTCCTGGCTACACACCCTTGTCTTTTCCGATAATCAGTCTTGAGCTGTGTCTTGTAATAAAGAAACCTAAAAGTCATCCCTCTCATAGGGATCTGCACTTTTTCACAAAAAGAGGTGACACCGCCATGGAAAAAAACACCCATTAAATTCAAAGACCACACATTTCCCAAGACAGCATAACTGTTTAGAAAGTAGGGTCCTACCTGTAATTTCCCACCCTGTAACGCATGCCGTGTCTGTATATTTTCTTTGTGAATGGCGTACAACCTCCACTGAATAGCCAGGGTCGAATATCTCTTTTTCTGTCTGTGATAGTTGTCTGGAGAGAGAGAAGTGCTACAGTGTTGGACTGCAAAAACATAAACCTGAACATAATGTTGGCATCTGTGTTCATGGCTATGTACCAGAAAGGATCTATAGACAATTTTACCTCTGTGAATTTATCAGGACCTTTCTCTGCAATATCTCCCAGCTTTGCCATTTTCACAATTTCTTCTATGTACGGGATACAGTCCCATGTCAAAATTTTAACATCTGCCTGATAAGAAACAAGCTCTGGCTGTAAGGCAAATGTCTTATATTGGTTGTCCCAATACCAACCAAGAAATTCTGCTTTCTCCCCATGCATCATGCTGTCAATTCTGTAGTGTTCCATCCCTGGCATAGGCCCCACATAATTTTGGTGGTTTTTTTAAAGTGTTAGTGTGATGCTAGCATGCCAGATGCCAGCCCCTGCCAAAACTGTAGGCATTAGTAAGAACTAACAAACTTATAGCTGGAGATCAGTCCAGTTCACCTGTATGTTAGTTTTGCTCAAAATAGTTATTAGTCTTATACGAATGTATTTAGTGTTTAAACTCTGAAATGCTTGTGAGTTGCTGCCTGCATTAATCTCACTTATAATGTCCGTATTCCATGCTATAAGAAAATGTGTAAGTTTTGCTTTACACATTTGTGAGAATGCTTGTCCTGAACTTGTGAACCCAAGCATGGGAATCGTCCCCCCACGCACTCATCCAGAAGGACTATCAAAATCAGATGGGCCACCAAGGAACATCACCATACAGAGGATTGGTTAATGACCCTAACATACCTTGGAAATGCTACATGCAAGGAAGCTTGTTCTGTGAACTTGGAAGCTAAATTTGAAGTAAAAAAAGCAAAGTTGCAAGAAAATTTGCCATCTCTCTTTGGTGTTTGAACTCTGACAGGGCAAGAGACACCAAACTGAAGCCAGAGATCCCCAGGGGCTACCTCCTGTGTCTGCCCTGAAAGATACTTTGAATTGACAGATCTCTACAACTCTGTCACTCTCAGGATGTAGATGGTAACTCATTTGTGTGTATATGTTTACTTTAACCTGAAAATAACTCATTTATTTTCCTAGTTTATAAAACTTGAGATAGTTTATTACAGGACTGGCTACAGGCGGTGTCTTTGGTGTAAAATCTAGGGTACCAATGATCTGGAGTAAGTGACTGGTCTCTTGAGACTGGAAGCAACCTGATGTGGTGTGATCTTTGGTGTAAGTGGCCACTTATCATGAAGTCCAGTTTGTCTGGGTGGCAACATAGGCTGGAAAGTCTAAGGGGACTGTCTGTGGCTCCATGGTATAACTGGTATATAGTGATACAGGAGTTCACATTTGTTACTGGCGTGGTGAAATAAACAATAGAACACACCACCAGTTTGGGGTGTCTGCCCATCTTTTGACAGGTAGCCCCTCACAGTCGTGAGCCACTCCAGACTGTGTGACAGAGCCATACTAGTATTTGAGTCAGGCAGGGATGCCATAATGGTGAAGGATACTGGTGTGTATGTAGGTGACATCAATGGTGGCAAGGATGGTGTTTTGAGGGAGGTTGTTAATGTTGTGGCATTTCTGGCATCGCTGCCTACCTCAAATATCTACAAGACAAGATACAACACACAAATATCCACTCCAAATACATCGCCAAACTCATCCATTTCATCCTCATCCATAAAAACTTTATGTTTAACAACACTTTGTCCAAACCATGGGAACAGCCATGGGTACTAGGATGGCTCTCCAAGATGCCAATCTCTTCATGGGCCACACTGAGGAAGAATTTATGGGAAAACGGGCCATGAAACCAATGATATACCTAAAAAACATCAATGATACTTTTATCCTGTGCCCAGCTGACCTAAACTCCCTCTGATATTTCAACCACAACTTCAACCACCTCCACCACCTGTCCATCAAACTCTCTCTAGAACGTTCTCACACTAGCATCAACTTCCTGGACACCATAATCCGCTTCAATGATGGAACCCTACAGACAACTATAGACAAAAAACCCATGGATCACCACACTTACCTCCACAGATCCAGTTTGCATTCCAGATACATCAGGCAATCTGTTATCTACAGCTAGGCACTCAGGTACCACAGAATATGCTCCAAGGAGAAAGTCTGAGATACACACCTTTAACACACTTAAAACCACCTTCACCAAACAAGGACACTGCACCAGAGAAGCAGATTGCATCATGGAATGGACCACCCAAATACCCTGAAAGAACCTACTTCAATACAGAAAAAAAACCCACCACCAACTGCAAAATCCTAACTGTCACCTACCACTCCATACTGGAACCCCATGAGGTATCATGAAACAATTATAACCCACACTTGATGGTTAGTGAGGGAGGGGGAAAGTGAGCGATGGAGGGAGGGGAGACGGAGTGAGTGGGGCAGGGCCACAGAGAAGGGGAGGGGCAGGGGTGGGGCCTCAGGAAGGGTCAGGGAAGGGGCGGGGCAAGGGTGTTTGGGTTTATGTGACTAGTAATTGGCAAACCTACCTGCCTACCACAACATGTGGTGTACCTCATTCAGTTGCATGAAATGACCCACCGATATCTGTGTGGGTGAAACAAGACAATCATTACGCTCTCAAATAGACTGACACAGAAAAATGATAAAAGACAAAAACACAATATCACCTATGGTTGAACACTTTTCACAAAGCGATCACTCCATATCTGATCGATCAGTCCTTGTCCTTAAAGGACAACACCTTCACAACACTCTCATAATCTTCAAAAGATGAGACTGGGAAGTTAAACTGATAACTTTGCAAGACATTAAATATCATAGTCTCAACAGACACACTGGTTTTATAGTTCATTACAACAATTTGTAATCTACTTCTCCTCCTTTTTCCTAAGACTGCAGAGGTGTTAATTGCCCACTTCATTTTAAGTGTTTTCTAGCAACCTGTTAACCTCTTATTCTTAACAATCTCTGCCCTACCCTCTATTTAGTTATGACAGTCTGGTTACCTTTCCAGACCTGAGAAAAATTCTGGGAAAGCTTGAAAGCTTGTCTCTTCCACCAACAGAAGTTGGTCCAATAAACTATATCACCTCATCCCTGTTGTATCTCTCACTTCTCTTCACTATAATTTTCTCTGACTTAATTGACAAAAAGAGAATTGTCATGCTAGGATGGAAACATACCACTGAGGATATTTCAAAATTTCCTACCGAAATCACTCATCAAGTATCTCAACACAGCCCTAACATTTGTAGAACACTTTGAATATGCACAGGGCTTAAATCCAGTTCCGTCCAGAGCGGAGCTTTGGCAAATGTTTTCAATCCCCCTGGAGTTTATATAGCATGGGGGGAGGGGTGGGAGTGAGGGCTCTGGGAAATACTCTATAAGAATTTAAGCCCTGCATAGCCACAATGCCTATTTCACAGTTCAGGGCAACCGCATCTGCATTCCCGCTCTGTGGTTCATGAAGGTACCCACACTAGGCTCTCCCCTCCTCAGCCATCACCTCTCTTATGTAGAGTCCCGCATCTCTCTGTACCTCCTACCGGGATTTTCCATTCGGTACCCTTCCTGGCCTAACTGTGAGATTCCGAACAAACTAGACTTCCCAAATAAGCCAGTGTCTGCATTTTGCTTTCTCTATGAACAGTGGTAATTACTAGCCATCACAAGTTGCCACATCTCTTTATAAGCAAGCACACTTATTCTTAAGGTGAAAGCATTACAGAGAAAATAAAAAACAATCAATACAACTTTTTATATACATGCTAGAAGCTTACCAGAGGTCACCCATCAAACTTATGGGGCCTTGTTAGACCAAACTCCTTCCCACCTCCCAAGGAAGGTCCTGTCTGCTTGCTGGATCAAAATGAAGGCCCTGAGTCAGTTTAAACTCAGGTTATTGATCCCAAAGTCCTTTCTTTGTCTGTTGGTCTCTAGAGAAACCAGTATGAGCCTCCACAGGTGGGGATACTGCTCAGGAGGTGTTACAACCTGAGTGAATTTGTGTAATCCTTCTTAATTCCTAGAGGAGCATTGGTCACCCTTCCCCATGGAATTACATACAACCCCTCACACAGTGAGATTTTCCAAAAATATTACAGGAAATTGCCACATGTCACAACCATATGCATGACAAATAGTATTTAATAAAGTTATCTTGTTTACTGATACCTAAAACCACATAGCAACAGATGATTAGACTTGCAAATGTTCAAACAAAACAGCTCTATTGAATGCCCCCAAATGAGAAAGGAAGGCATTATAAGTAGATTTATTTAATAATTATTAACTAATTTCCAAAAAAATCCAGCAAATTCTCTAGTTTTATTTCTCTTTTAAAGAAATTCTATGTTAAACAGGCAAACATAATGGTCCCTAATGGAAATATATATTTTCATTAATTATACAAAAACATTGCAATTAAAATATTTGAATATCTGATAACATGTATTGAATGCCTGCCTACACTATCTATTATTTTCATTAGCATATATGGAAAATGTACATAACATTCTTGTGTATTAGACTTTCAGTATGTCAAGTGATAAATTCATTTAAACCATTTACACAAAAGCAAATGCACTTTATATGACTTTAAAAAGTACAACTCCCCTAGCCACTGAAGTAAAATGCATTTTTCATAGTTAGAATGGTCTAAAGTTGGAATTTCTGTTCAGCAGGAATTTTAAACATGTTGACATTTGTTTTCATTCTGAAAGTGTCACATTGTTTCATTGCAACACATACAGGAGATACTTTGATCTAGAAAAGAACAATAGAAATGTAGGGCTGGAAGGAACCTTGAGAGGTCATCTAATCCAGCCCTTTGCACTGAGGCAGGGCCAAGTATACATACAGAAGAAGAAGAAGAAGATTATTCTTTCAATCCGTACTGAGTAGCAGCTGCCCTTAATGAGTATAAAAATAAAATCAAATAGAATATGTAAACTATTATGCCATATTATCACAACAGTTATATAAGTGCATATTATGCACCACTACTACTGAAGAATCATGAAATAATTTAAAAAATAATAAAAACAGAAAGAATAGAAAAAATAAATCCATAAAATAAAATTCTCAGTACAATTTTGAAGTGCCAATATGAAATTTAAAAAATGTTCTGAAATCAAAATTTTCTACGATGATTTTTTTTTTATTTTGAGGTTTTCTCCCCTGCGGGAATTCATCAAATTCAAAATAATTTCACAAAGAAATTTGTTTTCATCAAAATAAGTTTTTCTGACAAAAAATTTGTTTTTATAAAAATTTTCTAACTGGCTGTGGTCATGCTGCCTACATATCACCAACATCTGGCACTGGCCAGGGTGGTGGCCAATTACTGATGACATTGTAACTACTATATCATGCAGTTGTTTGTCTGTGTACCATTACCTTGTTCTTTCATACCTTGCCCTGGACATGTCTATGTAGTTACATTATATATTGTCTAAATCCTGGATCGTGAGCTCTCTGGGAAAGGGACTGTCTTTGTGTTGCTTGTTTGTACAGTGCCTAGCACAAATTTAAGCTTAATCACTCCGTGGAGTTCTATAAACACTGCTGTGCTAATAAATTCATAACATCAACATCAACATCACCTGAATATCAAGCACAGTTTGAGTCTATTGACTGAAGCTTTTCATTACTACTCCATGAGCATAGGTTTAATACTTGCAGCATCTTTGTTTTAATCTTACCATTATGTCTATAGTTTGATGCAATTAACAGTGAGTTTTAGTGATGCATGAAACAGTTCCATGAAGCTCTGTGTTAGTTCTGGATGAAATTGTGTGCCACTCTACTGGTACACTGATCCTATACAGCATCATAGTAACACTTCTTACAGTTTCACCATAGACTTTTGCCAGTGTTTTAGGCTGGAAGTTTCAAAGAAGACCAGAGGAGTTAGGCAGCCAAACCCCACTGAATCTCCCTTTTAGGCCCTTTTCCCATTAGGTGACATTAACTATTGAATTAGTGATATTGACATATGGGAACGTTTCCTGTTGCTACCAGCAGCATCTTTCAAGCACTGTCCCTGCTACAGAAGATTCATAATTTAAAGAGAAAAGGCACTAAATAATTTCTGAAGGTGATATTAATGGCAAGGGATCATTTTTCACATAGCAGGTCCTTAACCCAGGATTATCTGTCAATGGATCTATCATGTATGACACTTGTGCATTAGCAGGCTCATCATTGTTGTAAACAAACACAAAGCTCAATTAATGTTTCAGCACTGCCTAAGGGGGTGGGGGAAGAGAGACAAAACAGAGGCGTCTGGAAACTAATGTAAGTATATGCTCATTAGACATTAATGGAAAAAAGGACTTTTTGCTCATTCAAGGGAACACTTGCTTTAAGAACTTTCGCAGCTTAATACTCTGATTTTGGTGCAAGTACTGTTGTTTCTAATGTTCTCTGGGTGCTAGGGATAACATAGCTAAAGTACACACTTGGTTTTGTAAGAGGAAATGATAATGGAATAATTTTACACTCTGGCTCTCTAGCACAGCTAAAATTAAGGGTGGAATTTTCAAAGGGGCCTTATTTAAGCTCTCAGATCCCAGTGAAATTCAATAAGTTAGGTACCTTATCCCCTTTTGCCCTTTGAAAATTTCAGTCTAAATCGCTACCATCCTTTCCATTATACTAGAGCTGTTTGGGAATTTGCCAATAAAACAAAGTGTTGCATCAGAAAATAGTGGTTCATCAAAGCCAAACCTTTTTGCAGGAACATACCAGTTTGACTACATTTTCATCAGGAAAGATTTTTCAGATCTAGGATGGAATTTCTTGTCAACAAAAGAGAGAGCAAGCCACACCCCGGAACAGCCAATAGTCTGGTGGCTACAGCTCTTCCCTGAAATGGGGGCAAACAGAGCAGGGACATAAGCCTGGGTCTCTCGTATCCAAGGTGAATGGCTGACCCACCAGCTTTTGACTGTTCTGGCGGGGTGGGCACATCTTGCTCAAAAACCTCGAAAGACTGTGGGTTCATCCTGATTTGGAACAGGACAATTTTTGAAGTCTCACAAATGTTTACAGGATGAGAAAACCTTTTCCAGCCATGCACTATGCTAAACACGACTTTTCTGGGACGTTAAAAACCTCAGATAATTAAAATTCTCTCTCGGCTGAAGTTTCACATGGAGCGCATATCAGCACACAAGTCAGCACTACTTATTTACCAAGGTGAGGATCTGCTTACTTTTAAAGTCAGAAATGGGCATAAAAACATTTTCAGATTCTTTTTAAGCTCTTAAGATCAGATCAGTATGTTCATAATAAGGAAATGCTGCATGAGGATATATTGTGTGGATTAATTGGTCTTTGTACTTCACAGAATAAACAAAACAACGTAGACATTCCAGTTACTACACATGAATGCTTTAAAAAAAATGGGATCAATTTCTATTCTGATTTACAATCAAATTCAAGACGGTAGCACAGATTACAGGTCAGTGCAGAAACTGGTCTTTGGTGTGATCCTATACAACATAATATGAATGATTGAAACTGTGAATTCACTTAGTGGAGCTAGAGGCATTGTTACTGTACTTGCAATGAATGCATTTTGAGATCTATAGACAAAGCATGATCTTGTGGTTAAGGCACGGTATCTGAACTCAGCAGATGTGGGTTCAATATTGGCTTCTACTAAAAATTCTCTGTGTGACCTTTGGAAAATCGGTTACTCTCTCTTGGACTTAGCTCACCTTTAGCAAAACTGGGATGACAATTCTTTTGTCCACATTTTGTCTGACTTGTCTATTTTGATTGAAAACTCTTTGGAGCAGGTACTGTCTCTTACGAAGTGTGTAGACTCCATGAAGTTCATTAGCAGCTTTGCTATTGATTTGACATCGAAGGCTCTCAGAAACTGTGGTGATGGGCAGCAGGACAAAATCCTAAAATAAATGAGAGAGAGATCGATGAATAGATGAGATGTATAAGAGAGAGAGAGAGCGCGAGAGAGAGCAAGCAGCTAGTACATTGAGGCCCTAGTCTATCGAGGTGACTTCACATGAGGAAGTGTCTCAAACAGTGCACTCAGCAGTAAGGGCCAGATTTTCAGAAGAGCTCAGCATGCTGGGTGCTGAACTCCTGGAAGTTGGACTGTAAATGTCGCAAAGTATGACGCTGGATGCTGAACCATTTGGGAAATCTGACCCGTATTTTGGTGCTGTACCCCAGGTTCACCACTTTTGTAAGGTTATAATATATTTTGTACAAAGTATGCCTTGTGAGGTATCATTTGAAACTCATAATCTGCTGAATATTATTATCTTGTTAAAATATGTGTGGCATCACTGCATGTAAAATTATGCAGATTTTGCTATATGACTGTTACTGAAATATGTTGTAGTTCTGGGTGATGGCCACAAACCATTCTCAGAGACAAAGGCACACGAGCATGCCAGAAAGGTGCTAAAAAGTCACAACCCACTTAACTGTCCATCTTCCAGCTGGGCGGGGGGGGGGGGGGGAAGGTATAAACAAAAAATGTACATTTCATCCCAGAAATGCTTCAAACCTCATATACACAGGAGACTGTTTGTCTGCACCCTGGTGGCGGGTAATCCTCAAAGAAAGGAGAAGGGTATACAAACAAAAAACATTGACCTTCACCTCACCCCTCTCCTTCTCCATCTCTCTGCTCATAGAATCGTCAGACTGGAAGGGACTTTGAGAGGTCATCTAGTCCAGTCCCCTGCACTCATGGCAGGGCTAAGTATTATCTAGACCATTCCTGAGAGGTGTTTGTCTAAGCTGCTCTTAAAAATCCCCACCGATGGAGATTCCACAACCTCCCTAGGCAATTTATTCCAGTGCTTAACCACCCTGACGGTTAGGAAGTTTTTTCTAATGTCCAACCTAAACCTCCCTTGCTGCAATTTAAGTCCATTGCTTCTTGCCCTACACTCATGAAAACAATGACTCTCAAAGAACTGAACAAAAAGGGGGGGGGAGAGGGTGGTCCCAGGCTGGAAAGGGAGACAGCCTGTGAAATTTTGCTACAGCCCATGGCGAGATAAACCTTTTGCTTTAAAGCCTATTAGCTTTGGAAAAGTTTAGGAATTGGCTTGTGTCTTTATCCTTTTATTTCTTTTGTAACCAATTCCGATTTTTATGCCTTATCACTTGTAATCACTTAAAATCTGTCCTTTCCAATCAATAAATGTGTTTTATTGTTTTATCTAGACCAGTGTTTGATTGAAGTGTTTGGGAAACCTCTCCTTAGATAACAAAAGCTGGGGCATAATCATTCCCAGTGTTGGGTTTATTCTGTCCAGGAGGGGACTGAATGGTATAAGATGCATATTTCTGGGAAGCAAGGATGGGGATGGGGATATGCGGGTGTCGCCCTATATGTAATTCATGGATGGCTGGGCATAGCATTCATGTACTCAGCTGGGAGTGTCTTTACATGCTGGTGGCTGTGAGTGAGCAGAGCCTGGAGGGGTTTGCTGTTCACTAGCAAAGCAGTGCCCAAGACGTCCCAGGATGGGAAGCTAAGGGGACACAGCACTGCAGATTGCACCCTGGGGAGTGTCACACGTGCCTAAATGGGCACTGAGCCTTTTTGAAAATCTGGTCCCAGCTAGGGGTGCTGAACACTTGAAAATCTGACCCTTGGTGCATAAATCATAAAAATTGTATCATTCACTCTTGTTGGTGTCACTAGGCATCACCCTAGGTAACTCGGGGAGATGGAAGACCACGAGAGTCGATGAAGCCCCCCCGCTCTAGGCCAAAGTGAACCAAAGCCCCTGCATGTTAAACTTTACTAACCTCAAAGGCCAGCAGCTGGGAAGCAGTAGTAATAAGGCCTGCATGCTTCTGGCTGAAAGGCAAGATAACAGATCAAAGGGAAAAGGACAACATAACGGTTCAAAGAAGAGTTACTAACGAGCTAGACTTATAGCCGCCAAGATGACTTAACTGCTTAAATGTAATTGCTACTGCTTAATGTAACTACTGCAGAGGGAGGAAGGTGGGGAGGTAGGGAAGGAAAAAAAAGAATAAAAAGGGAAAAACTGCTTGTCTCAGTGCGCTTGATTTGAGACATGCTGGTCTCCTAGTGCCTATTCAGAGCTCTTGAATAAACTTTGTCTGCTTCTCCACCCTGGTGTGTTCATTGGCGCGAAGCACACCGGGCAACGAACCCCGCTGTTGCCCCCCTCGGGCCCTCTGTGCCGGCAACACTCTCCTTATTTTAAAAAGAGATTGCAAACAACATATACCATAGTTTAACAAACGTATGGCCAGCCTATACTGCTGTCCTATATACCATTAAGGTATATATATATATACCATTAAGGCAACAGCAATAAAGGCAAACTTCATTTCAGTAGGATCTCTCTAATTGGATCGTAGTGGGTTTTGCCCTGTTTGAGGTTTATAGCACACTCAAAAGGCAAACACAATGTGCAATTCTATTCAGACTGATTCCATTCCATACACGTATCCTATATTAAATAAATAATAAACAGCATCCTTGCAGTGCATACATAGTTCAGCCAGTTATAATGCTCAGCTGACAAGATGGGTGAGAGAATATCTTTTATTGGACCAACTTCTGTTGGTGAGAGAGACCACTTTCAAGCTATGCAGAGCTCAGTGGGGTCACTTTATGAATTTGCCAGGATACCAGTTCGATTTTAAAGATGAAATCTAACAAACTAGGTCTGCCAATATATAATAGAATCCAATAGGACGGGGAGTGTTAGCTTACTATTTTAACACTGGGCTCTTTTCAGGTCAACTTTTAATTTGTACAGTAGTTCTCAAATCAGCACACTTGCTTGTTCTTAACCAGCCAACAATGTATTAATTGAAGAATTGCTCTGTGTAGCTCGAAATCTTGTCTCTTTCACTAACATAAGTTGGTCCAATAAAAGATATTATCTCACCCATCTTGTCTCTCTAATATCCTGGACCCAAGACAGCTACAACAACACTGCAAAGCATAATGCTCACCTGGCAGAAGAGTATGAATAATAAAAGGAGTAGTTAAACCAAGAAGTTCCAATTAATATCAGACGGGTACCATTAGGTTTCATGATTACAAGGCTGTATTTCACTCTGTTGTCAGTGGACCGATTGATACCCTATTTCAGCTTCGAGTGCAAGCATAATTGTAGAATAGTATAAGTGGTAACTGCATGCCTGTTTGCTTAACAGATCACTCTTCTTTTGAATAAAGTTTGGTTTTATCATTCAGAGTATCATCTAGAGATCCTCTATTCAATACATTTCCTGTAACTGACGTAGATGCTCAAACCTGAAAACTAAGTTGGCTTTTCTTGCACCCTTATCTTTAACAACTTAATGTTAATTGGGAACATTTAAACAAAAAAGGTTACAATGGAATGGAGCACAAAAAATACAATAGGAGAAAGATGTAGAAGGTGATGCCAAAAGCTTTACAGAAGCAATTCAGCTTTCTGACATGAAGAGATAACTGATTACCTGGCATCCCAGTGCTGATGTCCAACAAAATCATGGCAATGAAGATAAATCCTCAGGCTTTCTGGCAGCTGTCCTGAAATACATTTGCATAACATCAGAACACAAGTGGAACCCCCTGCATGACATCAAATTACAGCACTGAAAGGAACAAGAGAAACAAACTACAATTGGGTCCAAGAACAGAGCCTGGGGGGTGCAGGAGTTAACAGCTGCAGAAACAGATGTAAAGTGTGTGGAACAATGAGAAGTGGATTAAAGTTTAAGAAGCCAAGCCAAAGGAAAATTGTACCCCGATGTCAAGGCAGGAATGAAAGGGCACCCGGGGACAGTGCTTTATTTTCAGTTGATACTGAATGCAGGCATTTGTCAGTCATGTTTAGAATCAGTTTTGATTGCAACATTGGGAATTGCATTTCTTGAATCTTTTTGCTCTTGAAAGCTATGGGGGGGGAGGGGGGAGGGAAAGGGAATTCACTCCTCTTCTGTTGTTCCAAGTGGCAGCAAATGGGCCACACAGCATGACCTCCCATTGGCGAATTTGCTCCAGTACAGATGACTCCCACCTAGTGCAAAGACGGCTCCATTAGTCATCTTCTACCGCCCCATGGAGCTTTGGTGCAGGGCACATTCCAGGGTACACCTGCACCCCAGCTATTTCCCAGTGCTGCAAGGTCCACAGTGTAGTCAGATGTTTTGCTGTGTGTGTGTGTTCTCTCTGTGTGCCATCCCAGTTCTGCGCAGAGAGCTGACACAGCAGACCTCAGTCGAACCGCCCAATGACCACAAGATCTGTTAAGATATGAAGGCACTAGGTCAGGTTTATTGCCAACGAAGCACGGTCCTAGCTCCCCGGATCAATGTCTACAGTTACACTAGCACATGTATGCCCATGACAATGGCAACAGCTCAGTTAGTGGCGGGACTTTCCACTATCCCCTTGGCTGGCCAAAGACACTCCCTCTGAGATACCTCTTTATACACCGATACAGACAAGTTACGTATTGCCCCTTTGATGTGGCTAGGTGTTACCCTCTGACGTGGCTAGGTGCCACCCATTATCTTGTACATGTTGGTTCAATTACAACATCTCTATCCATCATGCTGTCATCCTGTCCTTATCTTTAAGATGGGTCAGCGTGTTTCTGTTATCTTTGGAGAATGTGTTGGTATCGGGGTGTTCTGGTACCACCCTTCTTGAATGTGTTTCCAGGTGTTTTGTGCCTAGCACTTCTTAGGAATGTATGTTTCTGCAATATTGTCAGATTCTGTGAACAGGCCCTGCCTCTAGCACAGAGCCTGATTTTGCTTTATATCAGCAAAGCTTTGACTACTACTTTAGCCCAGGCTTCAGGCCTCATACCAGGCCGCTGATACAAGGGCTTATGTCTCAGGCTCTCTTCCTACTACACACAGTATCTATGACAATGGAAAGAGCAATTAGAGCTGCCCCAGGGCTTCCCTAGCTTGTGCCTTGGCCCCTAGCAATAGCCACATGTGGGATCCCCATGAAGCTTCCCCCCACTAGTACCAGTCCCATAAGCTCCACTGCAGAGAGTTGATTTCAGGCGATATTGCTGCTGCTAGCTCTCCCCAAGCCTGCAGTACTCCAGCAGGTAAGCTAGTTATAATCCCTACCATTCCACCGCATGCTGTAGAACCCTCTGAAGATGGGCATGGCAGGTGGTGGCTGGCTAAGAGCACGTAGCAGCATGACTTCTCCAAAAGCCCTGCTACTAAAAGGCCAGAATGGGCTAGTGCAAGGGGGAAGGAGCGCCTCCACGTTGATTGTCACATAGGGCTCCATGCTTTCCCAGAGATCTGAGTGGATTGCTGGCGCTCTGCTGTTTATTCCCTGAGGGAGGGTGAAGGGTTTGCTGTCCTCTTTGTGGGAGTAGCTGATGCAGAGGACATTTCTGGGCGTTATGTCAAGTTGGAATTAGGAAGTACATTTTGGACTCCTGCCTTTTACTGAGCTGATTACTTGGGCAGAGTCTTTCAGATCAGCTATACTATTTTTTTTTTTTTAAAGAAGTTGCTACTTTCACTTGACTTTGACCATCACTCATGTCATTTCTATTTATCGCTTAGTTTTCTCAAGGACATGCCTCCTGTATCTCAAACGATGGTGTCATTTATTGCTTCCAGACCCTGTATGCAAGTCCTGACAGTGATTAGACATTCACTGACAATCTCCAAGAGAGGATATGGGACCATGTTCCTTTCATCTTGGAGGACAAACACTTGCAGTTAAAGCTCAACATTAAATGCAGACAGAGGGACTTTTTTTTTTTAAAGGTATAAAATAGCCTCTAAATTTTCTGAATGCAAAAATATGCCTGGTTTTAGCCACAACTGTAAATAAATGAATTCTTAGCATTTGCAAAATCATCCTCTGATTCTGTTTTCCTTTGAAATTGATGAGATTGCCTTGCAAAAAAACATGTCCATAAGATATCACATCTAGAACTTTCTGCTTTGTTAACAGTAAATTTGGGATGTTCAGTACAATGTGGTGAGGACTAAGATCTGATGCTGCCTATAAGCTCCATACTGTATTAGAGATCAATTCCATAGGGTTTTGAAACCTTTGGGACTAGATTTTCCAAAAGTTCTCAGCCCACACTAGCAGCTCCCCCTGAGAACAATGAGAGTTGCTGGATCCTCTTCAAAATCTGGTGAGGTGCCTATATAGAAGCTAAACACTTTTGAAAATTCTGTCCCTTTATTCATCAAGTTCAACTATCAGTTTATTCAGTTCTGGTCAGTGCATAGGGTTTGTATTATTTTCAAGGGAATTCTATGTAAAATGCACCGATGGCATCTACCACAGCTTATAGATCCTCCACCCATGAGGTGCTGATCTTCTCATGATAGATACTAATTATTCTAGAGAGATGCTGAGCACCCAAGGGAGATAAAGATATTCGGCTTCTTAAAGGATAAAGGACAAAGGGACACATCTCTTGTCACTGACGTTTGCAGAAGTTTGCCTTTGACTTGATTGGGAGCAGGTCGAGTCCCCCAGGAATGGAATCACTCCTCCATATTTACAACTTTGAAGCCAGCTTTTCCAAACCCTTACTCATCTAAACAGACCATCTGAATGTGAGGAGCCCCATTGAGCTAGACTATCATCTCAGCTTTGCCAGTGCAAATAAGGACTCAGATAGAGTTATGCCAGTGCAACTGAGACTGGAATCTGACCCGACTGACATCAGTGGATTTCCTGCTGTGTATAAGGACAACTTGCACGAGAAGGGTTGAAGGATCAAACCCTTGATGTTCCATACCTCATAAGAAGTCCTGCTTCATAAGGATTTACCTGTGTCTCCTATGTTATTGTGCTGTGTGAGTTAATGTTGTTAATAGAGGCCCCAACTGAGTTCCATACCACATTGTGCTAGACTTCATACATACACATATTAAGAGATAGTCCTTTCCCCGGAGGCCTTACAGTCTAAATAGATGAGACAAAGGATGTGAGTACAAAAAAAAATAAAAATATCTCCCATCTCTGAGATGTGAAACTGAGGCACAGAGAGATTGAAGCCCAGAGGCTCAATAGTATTTAAGTGCCTAACTCCCTTTGAAATCAATATGAGTTAGGAACTTAAAGACTTTTGAGGATCTAGGCCTAAGTGACTTGCTGATGGTCACACAGGACATCTGTGTCCTGGCCAGAAACTGAACCCAGCTTACCTGTTTCAGACACTCCACTGCTTTAACCGCAAGACACCTCTTGGTCTTTCCAGATCCCCACTAGGGTATGTAGATGATCTGCATTTTTTCTCTTTAATCCACAATAAAATTTTTCAATAACCGTTTCTGAGCACACACATACTCAAGAATTTTCAGCAAATGGCATTAAAGGAAGTGATTTGGCAGAGGATCTTGGCTTTAAAGCACCACTTACATATGTATTTATATACATCATTCTTTCTCAACAGCCATAAACAAGCCAAAAGACATGAAATGTAAACAGCAGGCCTGATTTACAGACTTTATTATTATTTTTAATGTTTTTTTAACATTTAATACGATGAAGGTTGACAGGAAGGTAGCACACAGAGTAATATTTGAATCTAATCCAAAGGTGGCTCTTTTGGGGGGGGGGGGGAATATTGCCTGTTGTTTTAAGAATGGCAATGAATGGTTCTGATAGGAAACAACAGCGAGAGAAGCAACATAGTGTAATTTAAAGGCACAGCTATGGAAGCAAATCACTTACCTTGAAGCAATGGTAGATATTTGGCCCTAAGCCACGACAGAATAGGAACTATATCACCACCCTAGTGAAAAGCATCACATACCCTTCTGAGCACCTAACTTTCATTGAAACAGCTTCTCTGAGCCACAGCCACCAACAAAGTTATCTTCTCCTAAATTACTGTGGGCTTCCAATCCAAAATAATGTTGTCGTTCATCTTGAATTTTGCAGGCCCACAACTCTGAACGGAAGTGAGTGGCGTTCTCTCCCCCACTGTAAATCTTCCTAGAACCGCAGGTTTTCAAAGCAAAAACTCTGCAGTTTTATTACGCATCTGTCAGAATCCCAGTGCCTAATATAAATTATCCCTGTGTTTATAAGAGCTACAGCTTGTTGTATCAAAGAAAGAAAATATAAAGTCTTTAAAGAATCTATTTTCTTTCTGTCATGCCCAGGTTGGCACTCTGCGAAGTCACGTTAAGAAATCCGAACACCCGCACTTTGACTGTGCTCCTCCCCTTACTGATTTATTCTGCTTAATGCCAATTTCTTCTGAGCACCATGGAAAATGCCTCTGCTTTTTAAATAACCTCAAAAATATCATCATCCATCTGTCACAGAATGGCAAGGGATTGGAGGCTGCAGAAAAATTAACGGCATATGCACAATGGTGGAAACAGGATCAATGTCACACCCAAAGCTTATTAGAGAATCTGCAAAGTCTAAGCCAATATTTTCAAACCATGCGTGACAAAACATAGCCTGACTTTGAATGGGACGTGTGCTCCTGTCTCCTTTAGGCACATCTGAAAATCTCCCTATTGACATCTATGGCAGCTGCTGGGCACCCAGCATTTGTTAGCATCAGGCCATGTGCATAGTTGCCTGGAGATTGCATTAGCAGCCTGACTTTGGGGACTCATTTTGAAAGGGTTGGCCCAACTTGGCAAGCTAAAATCAGCTCACCAGCAGTCTTAACCTATCTATAAAGGCTGACCTTAAAAAAAATTAACATGTACTTACCCCTTCGAGACAAGCGGAAGGTATGTACATAGGTGTGGTATCTCAGATACCACAGTGCAGTAATGGTACATGATACCTTTTTAAATGGCAATCTCTGTAACCAGCACTTTGCAGGTATATAAATCTGCTACTTGTGGAGGTCAGATTTGGGCTCTAATCCTACAAGCACTTACACATGGGAGTAACTGTGCATAAAGTTATTCATGTGAATAAGTATTTGCATGATCTGGGCCTGTTTATTTATTATTTTCATTCATTTGCAGCTCGAGTCCCCCACTGAGATTGGGGCCGCGTTGTACCAGACATTGTACAAGCAGAGCAAGAGATAGTCCCGGTCCCAAAGCGCTTACAGTCTTAATAGACAAGACAGACAAAGGGGAGGATGGGAAAGAAATCACAGAGACTTGCCCAATGTCATACAGCAAGTCAGTGAAAGAGCTAGACATAGAGCAAAGCTACCCAGTGCAGTCCCTTATTCACTGGGCCCCATTGCCTTAGTCTTCTTTGAGCACTTCCTAAAATATCTGTAGTGCATAAGTATGTTTTTATTTAACATCATGAATATATTTCTCCCTTCCCACTTTCTAACTGCTTTAAACAAAGCAGCGTGGTTTAGTGGTTAGACTACTGGACTGGGATTCAGGCGACCTGGCTTCTATTCTAGGTGCTGTCACTGGTTGGCCAGGTGACCTTGGGCAAGTCACTTCCCTGCTCTGTGCCTCAGTTTCCCCATCTGTAAAAAGGCATAATGATACTGACCTCGTTTGTAAAGCACTTCGAGATCTACAGAATTGAGAAGTGCTATCTAAGAGCTGGGTATTATGATTATTAATAAACATGCACAACTTTTTTGCATTTATAGATGGGAACTATCAAGTTAGCAACATAGTTCTGAATCTTCTTGAGTTCCTGTCTCCTGGTCTGTAATATTTTTGTAGGATGCCCGTTCAGGCAGTGATATGCAACCTATTGCAGTGAAAATGACTTGCCTTATAAGAGGTTACTGGCAGAGTTGGGATTACAGCTCAAGCCTTGGCTTCCAGTCCCTTTACTCTTTACACTAGACCAGTGCGTCTCAACCCATAGGCCATGTATAGCGAAGGTTGGAAATTTTTGACTAAAACCTTTCTTCGGCAAAAAATGCAGGTTCGCATGGACAGAAACCTGTGAATTTTGGTCAATTTTACCATTGTTTTGGTTGAAAAAAAAAATCCCCCAAAAATCAAATTGTTTTGTTTCAATATTTTCATTTCAAAATGTTTTGTTCTTTCAATTCAAAACACCTCTTCATTAAGAAATTTCCTTTCCTTTTGTCTTTCTAAAAGTTCAAGAATGCTCAACATTAAAATGAAATGTTTCATCTTGCATCAACTAAAATGTTTTGTTTGACTAAAACAAATACACACACTTTTCAATTCACCCAAAAATTTAAAAAAAAAATGTTTTCAGGTTGACATAAAATTATTCTTTTTTTAATTTGTCAAAATTGCCACAAACAGAAAATCAGTTATTTGCACAGCATCACTAGTGATCCCTAGAGGAGTTACAAAAGGCAACCAGTAAGGTCACTTGTGAGGAATTGAAACTTTTATTGGAATCTAAAGCAAAATATCTTTCTTCCTCCCCTTCCCCCAACACACACACTTTTACCATTCAAGGTCAAGTATTCGCTGTCAACCTCTCAAAACATACACACACAATTCAATTGCGTAGACTTCACATTATTGATACATTTTTTTATCCTTTTGTAATAAATATAAAGGGTCATGAAAGTTTTTCCACTTCCATTAAGGTGTTGCCAACCTGAAAAGGTCAGTAAATGCTGACCTAGACCATACTGCCTCCCAAGTGATGAGAGGAAATGCAAAGTGGTGAGAAAGTAGAACAAGCAGGATGGAAGCCACGAAGAGTTGGTTTCTCCACTTCTGTAAGTGGAGAAAATATGTTGGAAAATCCCCCCTCTCCTGCTCCACCCCCTCCACTTCCCAAGAAGGAAGAAAGGTAAGATATTGCATTTTTCAGAGAATCAAAAAAACCCCAAAACAATTCTGGCCCAATAATGTGACCTTTAAATGCAGTGTTTGCCCTGTGATGTTACATGGTGACACTGACTGAAGACGATGCAATGTCATCACAAAGTCATCACAATGAAATGTCAGGATGTCATGCTGTGATTGTGTTATGGCTTTCTGTGACTCCACTTGATGTCAAATATCACCGTTTCAGAGCTTTTGAGTAATCATTTCTGCTTAGTGACCTCCTACACAAGTGTCCTCAGAAAGTAGCTCCATCTCTTTGAGGCTAAAACAGGAATTCCTTTCTCATGTCATGATCTTGAAGAGACCATTTGCCTCTTTGTCAGGGATTTGCAGTGGAAACAGTAGCTGAATGTGTGTTTGGACAGCTGCAACTTCATTATTACAAGTGACTGTGCAATTTCTTTTGTGCAAGGATCCTGAATATTGTTAGTGGCTAAATCTATCATACTCAAAAGAGAAGGCTAATGGCTGTATACAGGCGTTGATGAGTAGAGATGTAAAGTAGGACTTAAAGCTAAGAACATTTATTTTATATAGTTAAAATAATTGTTCTGAGCCTACACACATTAAAAATCAAACAGACAAGAATCCATTTGATGGGGTCATATGTCACGTTACATACGCACAGCTCTGACTATTATGTCTATAATATTCCTGCCCAGCCTCATGGGGAAAGAATGAGCCTATTCACAGTTTGATGTGAAGAGAATGAAATAATAATTTTAATCCATCCTACCTGATCTGATATCTTCATCTTATGTTTAGAGTAGAGTGACACGCCAGCCATCAGACACCGGAGGACAGTGGATGCTTTTAGAAGAAAAGCGTTCAGAGTATTCATAACTGGATATTTGTGAATGAAAGAGACAACAGAGCACAGTAAGAAGGTATGCATGGGAAATATGCCAAATATCACAAATTTCTTAGCCAGGACACTTCAATGCATTGCCTCAGAAAAGACTATGAAAAATGCTGAAAACATTGAACGTTAGAAATGCACCCAAATTAAACCTCCAGAGCCAAACTCTGGGTCTGGTTCCTAACTTCTTAACTCAACAACAGTCAGAATCTAATCCCTGGATCCAGATTCAATCCTCCCAAAACTTCAGTAGGTTTGGATTAGGCCTATAACAGGGCAAATTTCAGCTCTGGAGAGAGGGTTTGAATCCAGAGATTTGTTTCTCGCATTTCTCAAAAGGGAAATAAAAACTCTGTACTGATTTAAGATCGATCAATAGAAATAACACTGCACATTCTTTCTTTCTTTCTTTCCTTCCTTCCTCTTTTCTGAACTGTATTTGGTAACTTCCCTGTTAGAAGAGCCAAGAACATTTCACTCTTGTTTCAGACTTAATGCAATCACTGGGCACTAGACCAATGCATCTCCGTTCAGAATACATGTTATTCCTCTTGTAATTTAGCTATAGTTTTCAACAGCCAACCTTCACTTCAGGAAAGGACGACTGTTCAGGTGGCTTCTCATGGGCTTATCAACTCTCTAAGGCAGTGGTCCTCAACCCGCGGGCCAACTGAAGCCAAAACAAAACACAGCTGCGGCCCATGCGATATCCTCAGGGCCATAGAGGTAGTATTTATATGGTGTGGATGCAGCCCACATAACACAGGCCTTGGCTACACTTGCAAGTCAGAGAGCATTAAATCAGCCCCAGGCACCCTAACTCCTGAGGTGTCCACACTGGCAAGGCGCTTAGAGCGCCTGGACCCCACGGCTGGAGCGTTCCTGATAATCCACCTCCATGAGAAGCATAGAGCTTTCTGCACCCTGGCTGGAGCACTGGGGTGTCAGTGTGGACAACGTGTTGCATTACTGCGCTGTGATTGGCCTCCAGAAACATCCCATAATCCCCTGAAATCAAGTGGCCATTCTGGTCATTGTTTTGAACTCGGCTGCAGGCATGCGAATATCCCCTTTCAAAGCTCTGTTTCTGACAGCCCGCATGCTTATCTGCTCCAGGACACAAAGCAAACCATTACTGTGGAATGCTCCTGCTGCACAGGCAGGCTTTTGTGCGTGCGTGCGTGTGTGTGAGAGAGAGAGAGAGAGGCAGGGGGTGGGGGCTGATGTCGGGTTTCCTCCTTCCCCCTGCCACTGTCTGAACTTACAAGATAGCTTGCTGACACACACTGTCCCTTTCCAAAGCACGCTGCAGCCACTTGCATGCTGGGATAGCTACCACAATGCACTGCCCTCTGTGGCATTGCAAGAGCTGCTAATGTGGACATGCTCCACAGTCACAAGGAGCAGTGTGAACACACAGCAGCACTTTCCCTGCTGCTGTCTTCAGGGGTTGGTTTAACTCCCGGCGCTCTACAGCGGCGAGTGTAGCCACGCCCACAGAGTGCAGCGCATGTGCTCCACAATGGTAAATAGGTTGCGAATCACTGCTCTAAGGCTTTTCATGCCTGCCACCTGCTTTGGATTTCTTTAAAGGTGTGAGGCTTCTCCACGCCCTAGAAAAGCAGGAACTCTACAGTTCACAGCTTGGCCTTCCCTCCTACAAACAGCAGCAGAAAAGCACTAGTACTCCAGACTTAATGCCAGACACACAGGCATTTAAGATAGTGGATAGAGAAATACCTTGGGCCAGATGTTAAAAAAAACAACAACGACTCAGTCCCCAACTTCCCTTTCTAGCTGAGCTCTGAGTCCTACATATGTCTCATCTTCTCTCCTCTCTTTAATTTTCTGAAAACAGAGAGAAAATTATGTCAGATGACAAATTCACAGTTCTTCCTGACTTTACAACGGGAAGGGTCTGGTCTCACTAGACGAAACAGTGCTGAAGTTTTAAGAGCATTAACTAACATATTTTAACATTTTAAAACCTGAGGCTATGTCTACACCTGCAGATGTAGAGCGCCGGGAGTTAAACCAGCCCCCGGAGACAGCAGCAGGGAAAGCCCTGCTGTGTGTTCACACTGCTCCTTGTGACTGTGGAGCATGTCCACATTAGCAGCTCTTGCAATGCCACAGAGGGCAGTGCATTGTGATAGCTATCCCAGCATGCAAGTGGCTGCAGCACACTGCTTTGGAAAGGGTTTGCAATGCCTAATGGGGCAGGCGCTGCATCACATGATGCAGGTTTCCCAATCCGATTGTTCCATGGGCATCCTACTAGATTGCCAGCTGCTTTTCAAATGAGGGGGTGGGGAGTGTGGCAGGGAGTGTGTTGTGTGTATGTGGGGGGAGAGACAGTGTGTTTTGGGGGGCAGAGTGTGTCAGCATGCTATCTTGTAAGTTCAGACAGCGGCAAGGGGAAGGGGGAAACCCAATATCAGCCCCCACCCCCCGCCTCTCTTTCTCTCTCTCTCTCTCTCTCTCTCTCTCTCTCTCTCACACACACACACACACACACACAAACGCCTGCCTCTGCAGCATGAGCATTCCACAGTAATGGTTTGCTTTGTGTCCCGGAGCAGATAAGCATGCGGGCTGTCAGAAACATGGGATATTCGCATGCCTGCTGCCGAGTTCAAAACAATGACCAGAGTGGCCACTTGATTTCAGGGGATTATGGGATGTTTCTGGAGGCCAATCACAGCGTAGTAATGCAACACGTCATCCACACTGACACTCCGGCACTCCAGCCAGGGCGCAGAAAGCTCTATGCTTCTCATGGAGGTGGATTATCAGGGGCGCTCCAGCCGCGAGGTCCGGGTGCTCTAAGTGCCTTGCCAGTGTGGACACCTCAGGAGTTATGGCGCCCAGGGCTGATTTAATGCGCTCTAACTTGCAAGTGTAGACAAGGCCTTAGTGTAGACAAGGCAAGTTGTATTTTAATATATTACCTAGCTCAATAGGTGCAAGCTTACGGCCTTTTCTATGCTTAAAATTTAGGCTGTCATGACTATGTCATTCAGGGATGGGAAAAATCCACACGCTGAGCAATGCAGTGATGCCGACTTAACAGTGTAGACAGAGTTAGGTCAGTGGAAGAATGCTTCCATGTAACTAGGGCCTGGTGTACACCAGGAAATTAGGATGGTACAAGTCTGTGACTCAGCGGTGTGAAAAATCCACACCCCTGAGAGACGCAGCTAAACTGACCTAACCCCGGGTGTAAACACCGCTAGGATGATGAGAGAATTCTCCCGTCGACCTGGTGACCTCCCCTTCAGGGAGGTAAAGCATCTGCACCGACAGGCAAAGCTCTCCCATTGGTGTAGGTAGCATTTTCACTGAAGTGCTACAGCGGCTTTAAGTGAAGACAAGCCCTAGCTCTCATCGCTTGGGGAAGTGGTGTTCCTACAACGTGTGGAGAAACCTCTTCCATAGGTGTAGGCTGTCTAGACTACACTACATGTCAGCAGAGCAGTGACACTGTAGCTATGGTGCTATAGTCCACATAGTGTAGCCATGGCTTCAAATTCATCTTGACCAGACAATGTATTAAAATACAACCTTTCCTGTCTACACTAAAGGTTGTTTATTAAAATGTATAAGCTAACATTTTATTTTAAAATACACTTTTATGTCCTACTATGGACAGGTTGTTAGGGATTCCCAAGGGTTTCAAGATTTAGAGAGCCAGATTTTCAAAAGTATCTAAGGGATTCAGGGGGACAAGTTTCCATGACTTTGAGTGGGAGTTTTGTTCCTAAATCTCTTTGATACATTGGAAAATCTCCTCTTTAAGCTCTATTGGTGGGTGATGATTCCTGGCTAATGGATGATTTTCTCCACCGCAGACATTACAGATATCCCTTTGGCAACCAAAATTGAACAAGCTGCAACAGTAGAAGCAAGAGTCTCTCAAATATCTTCATATTTGTCTTCATATATATAAAAGTGTTCACCGGAGGTCTCATTCATAGAATCATAGAATATCAGGGTTGGAAGGGACCTCAGGAGGTCATCTAGTCCAACCCCCTGCTCAAAGCAGGACCAATTCCCAACTAAATCATCCCAGCCAGGGCTTTGTTAGGCCTGACCGTAAAAACCTCTAAGGAAGGAGATTCCACCACTTCCCTAGGTAACCCATTCCAGTGCTTCACCACCCTCCTAGTGAAAAAGTTTTTCCTAATGTCCAACTTAAACCTCCCCCACTGCAACTTGAGACCATTACTCCTTGTTCTCTCATCTACTACCACTGAGAACAGTCTAGATCCATCCTCTTTGGAACCCCCTTTCAGGTAGTTGAAAGCAGCTATCAAATCCCCCCTCATTCTTCTCTTCTGCAGACTAAACAATCCCAGTTCCCTCAGCCTCTCCTCATATTTCATGTGCTCC